>NC_090269.1:307167961-308517961 GCF_040414725.1 Anabrus simplex | reverse complement strand
GTTACCATACATTCTCACGTCAGTAATTAAGCAATGACAAGAACACGGACACACATACAGTATTCCGATGTGTCAGTAAATACAGCACCATCAAGTCAAGAAGTACTCTAATACCAATTTTATTGAATCATCTCATGTATACAATTATTTAATTTTACTTTTAACAGTATTCATGTGTTATGCTCAGAACATTCCAGCACATTCATCACCATTTTAACTGACGCATTCGGCAGTCCGAATTATTTCAATGTGTTTTTGTCCTTGCCCTTTGTGCTTGATCTTAAAAACTTTCCGGCTGATGATGTCTACAAGATAGATGAAACATGTTCCGTTATATTTTTTAAAATGTTATTTAAATAATTAAATAATAAAACTTTTAGTATTGGAAAGGTGGAACACTTGACCATACCTTTAAAGTATACGTACGACAATACAGGCTTTATAATGAAATTCATTTTATGCAACTCTTCAGTGAAGTTTAATCTTAATTTTCAGCCGTATGGTACAATATTTAAAACTTGACTGGATAACAGCTGTTCTGTAACAATGAGGAATTACTGTCAGGCACACTCGGAATACTGTACCAAGCAAGATCAGTTTTTAGTGAAAGGTAATTTGTGATTATAAGTAGCTGATCTACTGCTAAAAATAGCTTAATGGGAAACAATGGTTGCCTACTCCCGTATGATTAGCTTAGCCGGTCTTGTTTACTTCACGTCTTCTGACATTCGTATGTTAGGTCAATGAATTTAGAGCCATTACTCTCTCTCTTTCCTGTGACCTAACTCGACTCAATTCATCTTTCTCCAAATGTATATAACGAAACATTGTTTGTCTCCATAATTGCATATCTTATCTTTGTCACTTTGGCTTTGCTTACTCTTTTTTGTCTTTCTCGTAGATTTTTACTACATTGAATAGTCGGCTCATTTGAAATTTGTTAATTTAACACACGAAATTCATACAACCTTCGACGATAGAAACTTCTTTTCAGAACTGGAAAACACTGTACTCTCACTTGGGTGAAAAGAATAACCAAGTGAATCTCGTAGATTGTTCTTTGAAATCAAGTTTGGTTGAACATCGATAGTGCCATTTGGCTTAAGACTCCGTTTCCGAGGTTTAGAAGCCCTTCATTGAAGTTAAATCTTAATTTTGTGCCATAAGGTACAATATTTAAAACTTGACTAGATAACAGCTGTTTTGTAACAGTGAGGAATTAATTTCATGGATGTCATGTTCTCCCGACGGATTTCAGCTGACAAATTATTTCTGTGGATATATAGCCGATTGAACTAAGTCCAAAACTCCAAGCTCCAATGAAAAGGAAAAGCATTTTGTAGCCTAAAATATATTTCTCTGCAGACAATATCGTGAAACAAATAACTAACATAACCTCCCGATCCTAATTAACTCATTAAATCCGCCATTATAGTGCGAATATTGAATGATTATTATTTGCTAATATCGCTCTCTATAATGCGAACACATCAAAGCAGGCAGCAGTATTTGTTTCAGTCTAATGCCTTCAGATCATATTAATGTTGGTACTTGTACCAAAATGACAACCTCACTGCATTGAATGAAAAGCATTAACGATTGTCTTCTGTCTGTTATCGCATTCAATACGTGGAAACTTCAAACCAGAGAGTAAAACTTGGTTCAGTCTTATGCCAGTAGATGACGTTAATAAGAAATTAAGTTATGGTTTCCTTCTATGAACCTTATATTTAGATGACGTTGATGTTGTTATTATCATCATTATTTATGAGTTTACAGTCCAGGGTTGATTTTTCCTCGGACTCAGCGAGGGAACCAAACTCTACCACCTCAAGGGTAGTGACCTGGAGCGTGAGTCGTTTGTTCGGGGATACAACTGGGAAGAAGGACCAGTTATGATATTCTGAACAGGAGCCTTGTAGGGAATAGGAATATTGGAAAGATAGGCAAGGAAGTGTGAGGCAAGCGGCCATGGCATCATCCCGGCATTTGCCCAGAGAAGAAACCACGGAAGAACACTTCGAGGATGGCTGAGGTGGAAATCGAAACCACTCCACTCACATGACCTCCCGTGGCTGAATGGACCCCCTTCCAGCTCTCTTATCATTTTTCAAATTTCGTGGCAAAGCCAGGAATCGAACCCGGATCTCCGGGGCTGGCAGCTAAATCACACTAACCACTACACCACAGAGGTGGACGTTGTTTGATGTCAAGTCGATAGATATAGCTGTGTACCAAGACCGACTCCAATCCTCAGACCTTAATGCTACTCTCGATCGTTCAAAGATAGCGAATCGTGTAGCCGGAATTGTTGGATATCTGGGTTTGTTTTGGTTTGTTGTTATCGTATGTAGCCTGTGTAATTTTATGGAAGTTGGCGATAAATGTTAGTTTCTTTGTAGAATATAAGTGTGCGAGTGTATTTATATGAGTCAATGGACACATGCGATCTGTAATTATACGCAGTAATGTGAGAATATGCTTGTTTCGATCGTGTTTTTACCCATTAAAGAACATGAGTGCACTAGGTGGACCAGGTTTCAGTCTAACTATGGCAATGCCTCTCATACAACTTTCCTATGGAATAGAACGTTAAGATAGAAATGGATTAGGAATATATATCGTGATTACTTTGAAGTCCATGACAAAACTGTACCGTGCATACATCATTTTGAGAATAAGTCTGAGGTTAGAGAAGCCGTTTCTCTACTTCCAAACTATTCGTGTTCCTCGAAAAATATTAATTTAGATAGAATATAACTGACATTGTGTTATTCCTTCAGTGTCTATGTGCTTCAAAGTGTCGAGTGATTTACATGCAAGTTTATTTTACAATAATCTGTGCTTTGCATGCGGAAATTTTTCGGTGGATCTTGGAGTATAACAAAACTTATACCTGTGACAGTTGGAGCAATCTGTATACTATTACACAGTAGAAATAGTGACTTAGAGTGATTACCTGGGTTTGTAACGTAGGGTTTTACACTACCAACACCTTCCGATTCATGCTGTGGTTATCTGTTATCAAGCAGACTGCGCCGAACTGAAGCTCGTGCATGTGGTTAAATATCAATGTTTGGTCAATAGAGTTTTTGCACTCATGTTCTTTAATGAGTAAAAACCTGTTATATCTTTAGTGTCTGAACGTTTCATTACTAAGGTTACTATCATTGTGTGAAGTGCTGCTATGCCATATGTCAACATTATGTTAACATTACCAGGGCCGTTCATTGGGTTAACATAATCATTTCGGGTGTACTTGGGCTGAGTGGCTCGGATGGTTAAGGCGCTGGCCTTCTGACCCCAACTTGGCAGATTCGATCCTGGCTCAGTCTGGTGGTATTTGAAGGTGCTCAAATACGTCAGCCTCGTATCGGTAGATTTACTGCCATGTAAAAGATCTACTACAGGACTAAGTTTCGGCACTTCTACGTCTCCGAAAACCGTAACAAATGTAGTTAGTGGGACGTAAAGCCAATAACATTATTATTTCGGGTGTACTTCCTATTCGTTGGGTGCTAAATTTAAGAAATTGTCCACCACTTCAAAACTAAAGCAACAACAATTCTCATGAGAGCGAACAAATCGAGGAATTTCCAACCTTTACGTATTTTGAAACATTCAAAATGATGTTAGAAGTATCATTTTAACAGGTTTATCATGTATTTTCATTTATCCAGCGAAGTGAAATCTAAGAAAAAGCGTTATTTGACGAGTTGAAATTTCTAAATGTTCAGCTTGTTGGTCTCTTTTCTAGTAGAATATATGTGATTCTTGTTGTCGAAGCGTTTTTATAGTGTAGAAGTGATTTCCCCTATGATGTTTCATTTACCATGTTAATTTACCGCCGTTTATATAATATGTACGTGATATTTTCGTGTTAGCCATTACCAGCAATCCGGCTACTTCGACCGCCATGTTCTTTTATATTACGGTCTGAGGATTTGAGTCGGTCTTGTGTGTACCTACGTCATTATGGCGAATATGAGATAATAACTTCGCTGATAGAAACATGCTTATTCTTTAAAATCGTACAAAATCGTGGTCGTGAGAGGTTCTTTGTGTTCTTTCTTGTAAAGAAGACATAACAATCTATAACTGGTACCAATTTTAGCACTTGAAACATTCTTGTTATCTCAGTTTCGCGGTGATGTCAGACAAAATAAAGGTTTTATACATATATATATATATATAGATTGTCGTTCTCATGGCCAATAATAATAGAGGTAATGCTCTCTTCGGTTTATTCCACCTGAAGCTTTGCATTCCACGAAGAAAATATTTCCTTCCTCGGAAAGGAACCGCGACTGCTTTAATAAAGGCGAGTTCAACTGTCCGTTGCTATAGTGACGAAAATTTAATGATGCCCTCGTGCGTCGTCAGATGGTTATTATATTCGAAATAGTAGATCATGTCACCTTATTTGCACAGACGTTGGCTGTTCTCTCGGTTGTGAGTCAAGAAACAAATTATAACGAGGTCATTAGACTGATAAAGGAGAGGAAGATACTTCATTAAAAATAAAATAGAAAAAAAACAAGAAGTAATATAATCGAGTTGCGGTGGAAAGAGGACAATATATGTAGAGTATGGAAAGAATGGATAAAATAAATAAGAGGATAGATAAAATGAAATATCGGCATATAATGAAATGAATTCAATTACTTGGTTTTCATGAAAAATAGCAGACAGGCATTACTTCGTACGCGAATGTATAAATAAACTCAACTAATCACCAGAAAGGGGGGTGTGAATAAAAAAAAGGGAACTAAGAAAATGAAAAAAAAAATATAATGGTGCTCGTTTTTTAGTGCCGGAAGTGTTCGAGGACTACTTCGGCTCGCCAGATGACGGTCTTTTGATCCGACTCCCGTAGGCGACCTGCGGTTCATGATGAGGATGAAATGATGATGAAGACGACACACGGGGTATACCCGGCCGCGGTGCTAGCGCAATTAACCAATTAGAGTTAACATTTCCGACCCTGCAGGCAAGAAATCTACCTCCCATATCTTTAATGACTCGCGTCAAAGTATTAGCTGATAAGCCACTGTGTCTGTTAAGATAATTCGGATTTGTCCGTGTCTTCACAGCTTCTTATGCAATGCCAGACCAATTGCGCTTTGAATGTGTAAGACCTTGAACATCTTGAAACACTATATTATAGCCGAAATGTATGGTGTGTTCGGTTATTGTTGTTTTATTCGGCTGATTGAAACTGATATTTCTTTCTTGCTCCGCTCTGCGAGTCCTAATTGTCGGCCAATGTGCATCTTGAGGAAGGAACAGGGAATTTCGCACACCCACTATGATGTCTAGTCTACATACTGTCCTTGCTTGTACTTAAAAATTGATCAGTGTTTGAAGCAGTATCAAAAGTAATATTTCTGCGTTTGTGGGGAATCTTAGCAATTCGATGTGTGGTAATACAGCTCTACTCGATCATAAAATCACGCTGACCACGAGCCAATCAGATATCTGCCGGTCATATGCCTGGGTAAGAATCATATTGGCAATCCAAGGCGCCAACTACCAGTTTATTAGCGACTGGCGCCAGGGTATTTCTTAGCTGATAGCCAGTGTCCTATTTAAGTAGACCATGGCTCAAAAGGTGTCAGACTGTGTCCTTATTTACTATATTCTGTACAAGTCGCTTATGATTCTCTCTCGAATGAAGAGTTCTACCAATCTGAATGTTGTTGTAACTATCACCTATGAACGTGGCCTCTTGTCTGTCTTTATCCCTAGAGATATTTTATAACTCAGAAATTAGCGCCACAGTCTTCGTGAATGTCTAGAAAATATTTTTGGTTCTGTGGTGGATTATAGTGAGAATCAGTATGAAATTTAATAGTATGGATAGGCTTATGGTAGATAGTGTGTAATAGGAAACTGCCCAGCCTTCCTCGCCATAACTTCCAAGAAAAGTAAGCCCCCTACCATCAAACCCACTGTACCACAGCGCTGATGGTCTTAGAGAATTAAGCTAAAACTTCTCAGCCCGAATGCCAGCAGATTACAAGTTGACGCGTAGTCAGGACGACGTATCCTATCGGTCGTTATTCTTGACTTCCTATTTCGGGGCTGCAATCTCACCGTCAGATAGCTGCTCAATTGTTCTCACGTAGGATGAGTTGACTTCGAACAAGCCCTAAAATCCAGATAAGATTATCAAAGAATATCTGACTGACGGCATCCGGGTGAAACGCAGGCACACTGGGGCTGTCGAAGAAGAGATGATCATGACCGGATTCACTGCCTATCGCATCAGGAAGCTCCTCAATTGATCCTCTGCCCCCATGCTGCAGAGTGAATCCTATCTAATTCATGGAATCGCAATGACAGAACTTGGACGAATGGAAAATCGAATCCACGACCTCAGGGGACACCATGGGGATTAAAATTGAACTAACACGAATATGTTAGATTTTGGAAAGAAAATATATCCAACTTTCTAGTATGTTTGAAACAAATCTATTACCTCCGTTCACTGTAATGGTACGTGAGTTTCGTCTGTAAATTTTTGACTGCGATTTCATTATGAAGCAGTTCATACGTGGCCACCTGCCTATGCAAATGGAACTCGCATTTCATGCAAAACCTTAACTCAGTTACGACCATGTAATTTATGTATGTGCTTCAATCCCAAAATCAAAACATGTGGTTGTATAGTTAATTAATTTTAGGCTTTAATATTTTCAGCCGCGGATAATACTCTCGTCGAGGGGAAACGAGATCAGAATTCCTAATTTACCGGTAATCATTAAACATTACACTTGTTACTTAATCGTTTAATTATTATGTCCATATATAAGACTTTACCACAGTCATGTTACTTCCTTACATCTGAGAAAGCCTGATAGGAGAAGTTTATGTTGAAATGTATTATTCTTCTACTTTTCGGCCTTTCATTATTGAGTTCTTTCCCAGCAATGTTTAAGACTTTTCTATTTATTTATTTATTTATTTATTTATTTATTTATTTATTTATTTATTTATTTATTTATTTATTTATTTATTTCCTTTCTTAATCTGTTTATCGTCCAGGTTGTTTCTTTCCTCGGACTCTGAGAGAGATCCCACCTCTACCAACTCTAGGGCAGTGTCCTGGAGCGTGAGAATTTGGGTCGAGGGGATACAACCGGGAAGGAGGACCAGTACTTTGCCCAGGCAGCCTCGTCTGCTATGCTGGACATGGGCTTATTGGGGGATGGTAAGATTGGAAGGGATAGATAAGAAAGAGGGAAGGAAAACCACTTTGAGGATGGCTGAGGTGGGGATTGATCACCTATCTACTCAGTAGACTTCCCGAGGCTGAGAGGAACTGATTTCAGTCCTCGCACCACTTTTCAAATTTCGTGGCAGAGCTGGAAATCGAACCCGGTCCTCCGGAGGTGGCAGCTAATCACACTAACCACTACACCACTGAGGCGGACTATGAGGCTGAATATACGCTACTGCACTATGTGCATTGTTAAATGGTATAAACAATAAATGAGCAATTTATTTCAAATGTTAATATTTCATCAGCATAATCACCAGAAGTATGTGTTTGAAAACATTTGTCAACTCAAATGCAACTTGAACAAGAGGATCATTTCTCGATAGCTGCAGTCGCTTAAGTGCGGCCAGTATCCAGTATTTGGGAGATAGTAGGTTCGAACCCCACTATCGGCAGCACTGAATATGGTTTTCCGTGGTTTCCCATTTTCACACCAGGCGAATGCTGGGGATGTACCTTAATTAAGGCCACGGCCGCTTCCTTCCCACTCCTAGCCCTTTCCTGTCCCATCGTCGCCATAATATCTATCTGTGTCCGTGCGACGTAAAGCAACTAGCAACTAGCTAGCTAGTATTTATGGCGTGTATTCTCCGCATGTGGAACCATACTGAGTGAAATTGAAACAAGTTGCAGCTAAGCTAATAAAATGAGTTTGCAGTTGTGGTCAACGGGACTCTGTAAGGAAGAAATGAGTTTTCGGACGGAACTATGTTTATATCTCTCTCTGTTATCAGACTGACAATGCTGTACGGGAGCGGACGCTGGGTGTACTCAGTACATTTTTATTGACTAGTTGGAGGCAACTGACAGGAAATAATATAGATTGAGTGCTGGTACAACAGGTAGATCAATGGCAACAGGGTCCTCGGAGTGAGGAAGAAAGGTTAAGTTAGAAGCTGTACGCATAAACCGGCTTCGGTGGTGGGATCATATGAGGCGAATGTAGGAGCATTTGACTCAGATTTTAAATATTTAGATTCAAGTTTTTTGAATTCAATGAAGTCACAGATTGCAAATGAAGGAACATGGAAGCGCTCATTTAATTCACAGAGGCTTGCAGACTGAATGCCTAAAGGTATAACAATCAATAATGAAGATGTATGTATGCATGCATGTATGAAAATTAAAAGTCAAAAGTGCTCTATACAGGGTGTTAGGTGTATACGTGCAGATATTTATTGTAGCAATAGAGAACGATGTGACGAACCACTATATATCAAACTTTTAGTAATCCTCGGAAGTTATTTTCGAGAGCAAAGGGGTAGAATGTTTTTAGAATAGGTAGTATGCCTTGTTCTTGTGAATGAATAGCTTTCCTTTGATAACAGGCAAGTCACGCGCCATCCCTGCCAAGCTGGTTTCTGTTCTGTTTATGTTTAAGAGCAAATGGACTACTGTGACAGCTGAGCGCTCCCTATTCAATGCCACGAGATGTTACGTAATATACTTGCCAAACTGGTTTTATGTTTACGAGCAACTGACCTACGGTAACAGCTGAAGGCTACCAGTCTACAACATGTTACGTTACATTATCGCCAGACTGGTTTGATGTTGTTAGTATTTAGTTTCCGTCTTAGGGGTTTCAGACAACACTAGTTATCGGTTTCGGACCCTGGAGATGTATTGAATTCTCAGCGTTAATACTGGTTCATTTGCTGTTACGTCCTTTAGGGGATAGGGATATCTGTGGTCGTCAGCCCTGTGGTCTAGTGAGTATGGAAATGACCTGAAAACCTGTGTCGGTGCGCGACCTGTACGAGCGTGTGATATAATTATTGGTTGGGATACGCACGCCGGGACGTGAAATGCGGTACGATCCCCGTTGTGCATTGCGTAAAGGTAGAAGAAGGAAGACAGTTCCTTGCGCCAACGAACAAATGCATGGCATAGGATATCCATATGAGTAGAATCAGAATTGAATTATCGAAGCACATCGAACGTTTTGTTTCAAACGAAAAATGGACATATTATACAACTAAGTAAATTAAACGTACCTACATTTCGTGCTTCCTGCCTGGTTGAGTGGCTAAAACGGTTGAGGTGCCAGCCTTTTGACTCCAACTTCGCATGTTCGAACCTGGCCCCGTGCAGTGGTATTTGAAGGTGCTCAAATACGTCAGCCTCGTGTCGGTACATTTACTGGTACACCGAGCTCGATAGCTGCAGTCGCTTAAGTGCTACCAGTATCCAGTATTCGGGAGATAGTGGGTTCGTACCCCACTGTCGGTAGCCCTGAATATGGTTTTCCGTGGTTTCCCATTTTCACACGAGGCAAATGCTGGGGCTGTACCTTAATTAAGGCCATGGTTGCTTCCTTCCCACTCCTAACCCTTACCTGCCCCGTCATCGCTATAATACCTATCTGTGTCGGTGCGACGTAAAGCAACTTGTCATTCGAGCCAAGACACCACTGTGGTTCAGAATATCCTCTGGTGCTTAAACATACGTTCACGGAGGTCATCCGAAGTGGTTACCTCAGTTCGGTATACTTTGTTTCTCATGTCCCCCCAGGCATAACAATCCACTGGAATAAGGGCTGGCCAATTGATAGTTCCACATCGTCCTGTCTACCGTTGAGGAAATGTCTGCACCATCGTGTAAAATCCACGTGGTTCGGCGTAGTCGAAGCGACACTTCCTCTGAAAGCTCCAGTAACGTACTGTATCTACTGTACAGGAGCAAGATAACATTAATAAAAAGATGTAACCGACCTCCAACTACACCCATCCTGATATTAATTAGAACCGGTGCTGGGAACTGCCTTGTCCTATTGAATGGGGATATTCCACAGCTCATGAGTGGGATATAGTGGGTTCCAACCCCTCTGTCGGCAGCCCTAAAGGTGGTTTACCGTGGTTTTCCATGTTCACACCAGGCAAATGCTGGGGCTGTAACGTCATGAATGCCACGATCGCTTCCTTTCCGATACTAGCCCTTTCCCGTCCCATCGTCACCATAAGGAAAGCTACACCGATCAAATTTATGCAAGTAAGGTGATTGGTACCGGTCTGAGTGTCTGAGACCGTTGAGGTCCTTATCTTCCGATCTCCAACTTGGCAGGTTCAATCTTGGCTCAGTCTGATGATATTTGATGGGGCACACATACGTCAGTCTCGTGTCGTAGAAATACTGGCACGTAAATGAACTCCTGCGATATGAAATTTCGTCACCTCAGCGTCTCAGAAAACGGTATAAATAGTATGTGGGACGTAAAGCAAAATAACGCTAATAAAAAGACGATTGGTCAAAGAGACAGACTTCTCACTGCATCCATCCAGATATTAATTGAGAGCCGGTGCTAGAGGTTGCCTTGGTATACTAAATATTAAACACTCCTTCTATAAAAATTGCCTTATGTGTCACTAATACACTTGACAGAAATTCTGCATTGAGTGCTTGATCAATTAACCAGCGGCAGAAATCCACTCTTAAATCATCACCGAGCTTGATAGTAGCAGTCGCCAAAGTTCGAACAGTATCCAATATTCGGGATGTACTGGCTTCGAATCCCTCTGTCGGCAGCTTTAAAGATGATTTTCCGTGGTTTTTCATGTTCACACCAGACAAATGCTAGGGCTGTACCTTAATTAAGACCACGGTTGCTTCCTTCCCGATCCTAGTCCTTAGTTATATCTGTCGCCATAAAACCTATCTGTGTCGGTGCGACGCACCGATACAGATAGGTCTTATAGGACGATGGGATAGCAAAGGCCTAGGAGTTGGAAGGAGGCGGCCGTGGCCTTAATTTAGGTACATCCCTAGCATTTGCCTGGTGTGAAAATGGGAAACCACGGAAAACCATCTTCTGGGCTGCCGACAGTGGGATTCGAACCCATTATCTCCGGGATGCAAGCTCTCAGCCCAGCGTCTCTAACCGCACGGCCAACTCGCCCGGTAATAATAATAATAATAATAATAATAATAATAATAATAATAATAATAATATTTTTTGCTGCCGGGCAGAGTGGCTCAGACGGTTGAGGCGCTGGCCTTCTGACCCCAACTTGGCAGGCTCGATCTTGGCTCAGTCCGATGGTATTCGAAGATGCTCAAATAAGTCAGCCTCGTGTCAGTAGATTTACTGGCGCGTAAAAAGAACTCCTGCGAGACTAAATTGCAGCACCTCAGCGCCTCCAGAAACAGTAAGAGTAGTTAGTGGGACGTAAAGCAAATAACATTACCGGTATTATCAGGTCATTAGGAGCTGAAAGGCAGGGAAGAAAATAGTAAAATATGCGTGGTGTAGGAGGAAACAAGATGAAATGTACTTCACCCGTGCCTACATCGCTCGCAGTAGTTTACTACAGGATAGCATGCGTAAGACCAGAACCAGGTCTCTCTGCGATGAGTCAGGTGTATCTTCGTATTGTGGTTAGCACTAGAGGACAAAGTGTGACAAACAGGTTTTGTGTATAAACATCAAACATGCACACCAACAGACACACACACGCAATGTACCCAAACCAGTACAGTGTAGAATGAAGAACTGCCATGCTGTGTTCAAGGTCAATATCTAGCGTTTTAACAAGCACGTCTTCCGTGTGTTGTGTTCAGCTTGCACCACGTACAAGGCAATCGCGAACTGAAACTCTAGATTTATAATTTTTGTTACCGGTACTTCAATTTTTCTGCTCGGATTTATGAGAATATCGAACTATCGAGACTCAAAATACTACATCGATTGAGAACTGAACTCCCAACTCAATACGCTGCAGAAATGGTGTAACATCTGACATACCAATGTGAAACACGTAGCAATTGTTCAAGTGACCTCCCTGGACTACTCTGCAGACTTCACTTCTCCGTACCCGGCGAGTTGGCCATGCGGTTAGGAGCGCACAGCTGTGAGCTCGCATCCGGGAGATTGGGGCTTCGAACCCCAATGTCGGCAGCCCTGAAGATGGTTTTCCGTGGTTTCCCAAGTTCACACCAGGCATTGTGGGGTTGAACCTTAATTAAGGCCACGACCACTTTCTTACCATTCCTAGGCCTTTCTTGTCCGATTGTCGCCATAAGACCTCTCTGTGTTGGTGCGACGTAAAGCAACTAACAAAAGAAAATCACTTCTCCGAATCCAGTCTTCCGTAATATCCATTGGAGATCTGGCGGGCCAATTGATGGGTCCATGTCGTCGTATTCGCCATAGACCAAAGGACTGATCCAAATGATCACGCAGTAAGCGGCTTATATCAGGTGGTGGACCATCGTGTAAAAACCACATGTTTCGGCGTAGTCGAAACGGAGCATCCTCTGAAAGCTCTAATAACGTACCTATGAGGAACTCCAGGTAAGATACCCCTATGAACTGTGCAGGTAAGATGATGATAATAATGTCATTGGCTTTACGTCCCACTAACTACTTTTCACGGTTTTCGGAGACGCGGATTTGCAGGAATTTAGTACGATAGGAGTTCTTCACGTACCAGTAAATCTACTGACACAAGGCTGACGTATTTGAGCACCTTGTCAAGACTGGACTCAGAAGGCCAGTGCCTCAACCGTCTGAGCCACTCAGCCCGGCAAGATGATTGGTGCAGCACTGCGTAAAGTGCTGGCCTTCTGAACCCAACTTGGGAGGCTTGGTCTTGGCTCAGTCCGGTGGTATTTGAAGGTGCTCAAATACGTCAGTCTCGTGTCTGTAGATTTATTTGCATTAAAAAATACTGCGATAAAAAATTCTGGCATTTCAGCGTCTCCGAAAACCGTGAAAATTAGTTAGTGGAACGTAAAGATATTATTATTATTATTATTATTATTAGTAGTAGTAGTAGTAGTAGTAGTAATATTATTTTTACGGAAGTTCTAATTAAACGGGTCCATTACAGTCATCATTTTACCTATCGGTACTTACTGTTCAGTAATAAGCCTTCCGTCCGCCTCTGTGGTGCAGTGGTTAGTGTGATTAGCTGCCACCCCCGAAGCTCGGGTTCGATTTCCAGCTCTGACAAGAAATTTGAAAAGTGGTACGAGGGCTGGAACGGGGTCCACTTAGCCTCGGGAGGTCAAATGAGTAGAGGTGGTCTGATTCCCACCTCAGCCATCCTGAAAGTTGTTTCCCGTAGTTCCCCCCTTCTCCAGGCAAATGCCGGGATGGTACCTAACTTAAGGCCACGGCCGCTTCCTTCCCTCTTCCTTGTCTATCCTATCCAATCTTCCCATACCCCCGCAAGGCCCCTGTTCAGCATAGCAGGTGAGGCCGCCTGGGTGAAGTACTGCTCATTCTCCCCAGTTGTATCCCCGATCCAATGTCTCACGCTCCAGGACACTACCCTTGAGGCGGTAGAGGTGGGATCCCTTGCTGAGTCCCATGAAAAACCAACCCTGGAGGGTAAACAGATTAGGAAAAAGAAGAATAAGCCTTCTGTTAGAAATGCCCGGCGGCAATTCCACAGCAGGTCTTTTTCCTTCGAGCAATGTTCACGATGGATGCAACTACGGTTTTTGAAATTTGTCTCATTAATAACAATTTCACTGAATACTTATAGCCTTTTCTTTCAGTGTCCACCGTCCTTTCAATGACCTAAAAAGTTTATGAATAAGCATAGACAACCCGCATTGTCTATTGTCAGAAATTCATCGTAGACTGTCGCAATAACAGCACAGAAATGTTGCGCCCATATTTCATTTACTTATTAACCATTTCCTTTCATTTTGTCAGCTTGGATCACTGAGTAATGCCATTGACGTCTTAAAAATCGCACACAAATACACAACACTTGATTCGCACGTATGTGCTTGTACGGATCTTCGACGTCACTGTAAGGATTCTGTGTACTTTTTACACAGAGTACCCTACACCGGTTTTCGAGTACAGCAAGTGACCTGGCACGTGAGTCATCCTCTTCTACTTGCCAAGCCTTTAGGGGAAGTGCACAACAACATGTGTTGGCCTGCGATAAGAAACAGGTTCAACAAGCCCTATACTCGGCTACTGTACTTCCGTTACGCGTGGACAGAATGACATCACCGGCGTATCCTGCTACGGCCGTTCAAAACACATTAGGTCCTGAAATATTTGGCTCAGTTATGGGCAAAATAATAGGACAAGGTAAAAAGTACATAGCATATATTATGAGATGTATTTTTCTTGGCCGACTAGCTTAATATCTGCACGTATACACCTAACACCCTGTATATGCAAAGCTGTGCAAACAGCTGGAGTACTCACTACCACACTTCATTCAAAGGAATTACCATACTCGTTGGTATTCTAAGAAACACAATATCTTAGATTCGGCTTTACATTCACTATTCTAAGTTTGCACTTCATTCTACACGATTAGCATGCCAAGTATTTAAACCAAACATTCTTCATTACTGGTACTCTAGGCGGTACCTAGCAAGTTAATCTGCAAGGCAGAAGTAAATGCACACCGTAACTAACTTTCTAAGAAGAAATATCAACACGCATTTGTCTAATGGAATGTATAGATAGCAAGTAATTCTCCTTTGCACAATGTTGTGAATTTAATGGTTGAGTGACATTCGTAGTACATTCTTTCCGCACGGTTCGATGAGTACCGAGATTGAAGTGGCAACCATCAAGCCCTGGTTAGAAGTGCTATGCCTTCCAGTTTCTTGAACAAGGCTCATTTTCTTCACCTATCCTTTCTGATGTGTTTTACTAACTTCAAATATGTAAGATTCGTGGGGCATAGGGTGTCCTATTATTACATTTCATTGTTTTAAACCCTTTAATTCGGCAATACCTCTTAAGACTGCAATCTCTTATATGTCTACTGTATGCATGTTGAGGAAACAGCCCCAAAGCCGGTTAGATCCTAGCCTAGGTGTCACAGAAGAGGCGCGAGAGAGAAATTAGGAATCATTTCCGTTACATTCTTCCCTGAACTGAAACGTGCAATAATATATCGGTCAGCTGCGCTCACTGAAATATACGCAACAACAAACAAAACTCAGGGATTCGAACCCACCACCTCCCGATTGAAAGCTCACAGCTATGAGCACCTAACCGCTCGGTATTAACATATGATGCGCACGATTCCAGCTGCCATTCGGGCAGTCACCGAACACCGAAAATTGAGGATTCAACACTCATCTCGGACATTTCGGACATTTCGTTTCTCATCCCTTCTAACGCCCCTGGCCGGTGGTGTTGAACTTGGATTTAAACGGCATCCATAGTATCACAAGTCCTCTCTGAGACCCAGAAAACTGTCGATTCGACGCTAATATCGTTCGTTTTCGATTGATTTTACAAGTCACTTACTTCCAACTCTGCCCCTTGGGGGTACTAAGGGTGTCTTATCCCCACAGTAAATTTTTTTTGCTAGTTGCTTTACGTCGCACCGACACAGATAGGTCTTATGGCGACGATGGGATCGGGAAGGCCTGGGAGTGGGAAGGAAGCGGCCGTGGCCTGAATTACGGTACAGCCCCAGCATTTTCCTGGTGTGAAAATGGGAAACCACGGAAAACCATCTTCAGGGCTGCTGACAGTGGAATTCGAACCCACTATCTCCCGGATGCAAGCTCACAGCCGCGCGACTCTAACCGCACGGCCAACTCGCCCGGTACACAGTAAATTTAAGATCATAAATCATATGTATACCAAGTTTGGTTGTATTATTTTTTCCATGCGTTCTAGAGCTGTTTCGAAATGTACATCCATTTCATGTTTAGGACAATAGGTAGATATAACGATGAATGCTGTTATTTTGAGTAGTATACACAAGAGCAACTATTAGAGGCAAGGCTGAAACTTGGCAAATTTCAGTATTTGTACGCCGGTAGCATGAAACAGTGAAACCTAGAGAAATAAATACAGGTAATAACTACAAAAATAGGCTATGGCCATGTGGTAGATTAACCAATATTTGCTTTCGGGTCCTCTTATCGCGTGTATCTAGAGAGTCAAAGTTTGAACACGAGTCTAACTATGTAACGTTTCTACCAACCAACTAGATGACTACACTAACGGGAATAGCTTTTAAATAAACATGCATTTTATTGGGTTTTAAAAGTTATTTCCTTCTGCAGGTCAACCAGAATTTAACTGCGGAAACTCTATATTAAAATATGCAAACTTGTGACATACTTCCGCCGCGCGTGATACAAAACAAAATGGAAATTTAGCTTTTTATCTAGTGTACCCTTGGAAACGTCGAAGCGGCGGTAAGCTGTTCTTGGGTTCTTCCACGGCGATCTGTAATAAAATATACTTACCGCTCGGAGACTCTCATTTGCTTGGGGCGCGATCAATTCAGGATTCTTAATCTAAAGTTAGTACGTAAGGAAATTCAAACACTACGGGTGCTATTGCTACCAAATGAGAATGGACCAGATTAAAATTTTACTAATTAATTTATTCTAATTGTGAAATTAATTACATCTCAAGAGTTTAAGTGGACAATAACATCATTAAATTTACTCAAATTGCACAACAACAGTCAATAGTTAGTTCACGCCATAAACAACAATTCTCCATAAATGGATAATTAATCTGAAATTAATTGCTGGCACCACAGGTGTGCAACATTGACTAAGGGACTGATGTAACTTTAGTTATCCTTCATCTAAAATGTCATATACAATAATTGTTCCTAAGGTAACTCTGAGCAGTGTTAAAGTTATCTTTATTTAATTGACAGTTACCAAAATGAAAATCATCTTCTTCTTAATCAGTTTACCCTCCAGGGTTGGCTTTTCCCTCGGAATCAGCGAGGGATCCCACCTCTACCGCCTCAAGGGCAATGTCCTGGAGCTTCTGACTCCGGGTCGGGGGATACAACTGGGGAGGATGACCATTGCCTCGCCCACGCGGCCTCACCCGCTATGCTGAACAGGGGCCTTGCGGGGGGATGGTAAGACTGGAAGGCATAGACAAGGAAGAGGAAAGGAAGCGGCCATGGCCTTAAGTTAGGTACCATCCCGGCATTTGCCTGGATGAGAAGTGGGAAACTACGGAAAACTATTTCCAGGATGGCTGAGGTGGGAATCGAACCCACCTCTACTCAGTTGACCTCCCGAGGCTGAGTGGACCCCGTTCCAGCCCTCGTACCACTTTTCAAATTTCGTGGCAGAGCCGAGAATCGAACCCGGGCCACCGGGGATGGCAGCTAATCACACTAACCACTACACCACAGTGGCGGACAATGAAAATCATACAAAGAAATTACATTGTAATTATATAAATAGCCACTGATCCAATAAATGACAGATGTTTCCTGAGAACATCTCAATTTGAAACTTTATTGCTCTCTGTTGTATTACCGTCATCGAAATTATCATAAGAATAGATATGGCCCCAATTGGCCGTTCATGACCTAGAAACGGATGGATACTCAAACAAAATGTATCTATGAACATCTTATGAACACTGTGTTGTCAACATGGAATCTCTGAGTTAAAGCTTTTATGAGTACATCAGCTGAACAGACCTGCCTAACATTTACTTATTAGTATTTTACATCTTAACCCGATCGGGTCTGCATGATTCGCGTATTCAGGATGAACAGAAATTCGCGCACTCGGGCGTCGCAGCGCGACTCCTCACATGCCAGCAATAAAGAATGTCTCTCACAAAAGTTAGTCCTGCGAGTATATCTTGCAGAAAAAGGACGTTGAGGAGTGGCAATCTGGCAACACTGTAACCACATGTAGGGTAACTATCTCTGTCAGCACATATTAGCCGTGCTGTACTGAACCCATAATGTTCAAGGGCTCAGTAAAGTTGATGCAGTGGATTGCGTTTTGGGTTAGCATGCAGGAGGTCAAGCGGTCGATCCTGGGTTGAGGCGTATGTTTTTTATTTCTTAAATGTAGTCCAGGTGGTATGGTATCTGGCATCTTAATCGTCAACAGCAATTGCAGCGGGTTCTCTAGAAACCATTTGCACTTACATACTACGATCCTAGAAATGGACGAACAATCGTTTTCATTGGTCAGCTTTGAAAGACGCACTTTCCACGTAGTGGACGTTAATTTATTAGCTGTTGACGATTAAGATGCCAGATGCCATACCACCTGGACTACATTTACGAAATAAAAAACATACGCTTCAACCCAGGATCGACCCCTCGACTTCCTGCATGCTAACCCAAAACTCTATCCCCTGCACCAACTTTACTGAGCCCTTGAACTTTATGGGTTCAGTACAACACGGCTAATATGTGCTGACACAGATAGTTACCCTACACGTGGTTACAGTGTTGCCAGATTGCCACTCCTCAACGTCCTTTTTCTGCAAGATATACTCGCAGGACTAACTTTTGTGAGAGACTTTCTTTATTGCTGGCATGTGAGGAGTCGCGCTGCGACGCCCGAGTGCGCGAATTTCTGTTCATCCTGTATACGCGAATCATGCAGACCCGATCATGCTATATCATTAATGCTGATAAGAAGATCGATACATCGACCTTGTATCAGCATACAGCTGCCTCGCGTCCTAGCATCCTTGGATGTTACGATGTGACGTGGTTACTGCGCATTGAGGAAGGCAACGGGAAACCACCTCAATTAATTTTCCCTAGTAATCACCATGGCTATGCTTGCAGCTAAATTAGTATCCGGAGTAAGCTCCTCAATCGGATCTCCGGGAGGGGCAGATACAAACACAGCAATAGAAAGACTGAAATATCAAGATAGAGTCAAGATTGGAACTTGGAATGTGAAGACGATGAGCCAGGCGGGAAAGATCCACAATGCAATAAAGAAGATGACAAGAATGAAAATAGAAATTCTAGGAGTAAGCGAAATGCGATGGCCAGGATCTGGAATCATCAACATAGACGAGCACCGAGTTTGCTACTCGGGTACAGACAATGGTATGCATGAACATGGGGTAGGAATCATACTGAATAAAAGAATAGCCAAGTGTGTTGACAACGTTATTCCAGTCTCATCACGTGTTATGTTAGTTGAAATCAAAGCAAGGCCAGTTGACTTAAATATTATTCAAGTCTACGCTCCTACTGCAGACAAACCAGATGAGGAAGTCGAAAATTTCTATAATAGCATAAACCATATCCTGAACAAGCTAAAAAGAGAAGACCTCAACATAGTCATGGGCGACTTCAATGCAAAACTTGGGGCGGGAAGAACATCAAACGCCGTCGGACCCTTTGGTCTAGGAGACAGGAATGCTCGAGGAGATGAGTTGGAACTATTTGCAGAAACAAATCCGCTAGTGGTTATGAATACATGGTTTAGCATCACTAACATGGAAATGTTGTTCAGTCGTGTTAACTTGCGATTGTTTTTTCGTGATTTTCTCATGTTTTAAAACCACGTGGTCATCAGTCCACGTCGACAAGGAAAAATGGTGAAGATCATTATAAAAATGAGAAAATCACCGTAGAGGTTCACTCGCTTGAAGAATATGACAAGAGGTGGTCATGAAAGAAGAAACTACTACTAAACGTTTTCATTCCTCCCCTGAAGGGGGAGGCAGGCCTCTTAGACGGTGACGCCGTCTCTCAGGCCGGGAGATTTATTACGGTGAAGGAGATGTGTGGAGAAGGTGAGGGGGTGGGTGGCCATGGCCTATACTACGAAGTCTCCCGGCATTCGCCTTCGTGCAGGAGAATGGAAAACCACGGAAAACCATTCTCAGGACAGCCGACAGGTGGAGCTAGGTGTGAAGTCCGGCACTGTGCCGCAGCCTCTTAAGGGACGAAACCCACTCTGCATCCACCGACCGAAAAAGAAGAAACTAAGATTCCCTTTATATTAGATGCCAGAATAATATCACTGAATCGGAAGAAAATTACATGTGAAGGCCTCTGGGATCGAAAGCTCGTAAAGTTGATGAATAACATGTCATGGCCATTGTTTGTTGTGATGTGATTTGTCTCTCCTGCGGCCACTCATCTCCGATCGGTGGGATTACTGCTTCGTCCCGAGTAAAACAGCCTGCCTAAGTATTTGCGGGAAGTAGTTGGGGGAGTTAAATAACTTTCTTTTTAAGCATGCAATTCTTGAAAATCCACAGCCTGTTTCCAGTCATTCGACTGGGTCAGGAATGGAATAAATGAAGCCCTCATCTAGCGGTGAGGATATGAATTGTGCCAGCTGCCGAAGCCTGTCGCACTCCTCTGGGACAATGATAAATGACTGACAGATGAAATTTGTTGCTGGAATGAAAGATGATAGGGAAAACCGGAGTACCCGAAGAAAACCTGTCCCGCCTCCGCTTTGTCCAGCACAAATGTCTCATGGAGTGACCGAGATTTGAACCGCAGGACCCAGCGGTGAGAGGCCGGCAAGCTGCCGCCTGAGCCATGGAGGCTTCCATGCAATTCTTCTGGTTCATAACTTCTGGTACGTAACACACTGGTTCATCTTAGTATTCCAGCTGTTCGATCCCAACACTGAGGTGCTGAGTGGAATGAGCAGTGTGCACACGGCAGAGGAGTGTTCACGGCTGTCTGCAGCCTGTTCACTCCAGATCTTGAACTTGGCGCTGTAGGAACGCCAGTGTAGTACTGTTCGTCAAGTAATCAAATGTGCCATTTTGATTCGATCAAGCATTTCATCGCTTTTAACCGCGGCATTTTATTGTATACTTGTCGGAGTACTTTATTTATTTATTTATTTATTTATTTATTTATTTATTTATTTATTTATTTATTTATTTATTTATTTATTTATTTAATTTATTCAGGATCAGCAACAGCATAACGCCGAATTACAACGATCTGAGCTATGTACAATAGATATGAATCTAAAATTAAAGATATATAAATATTTAAAAAGGACACAAATATACACAATGAAAACTGTACAATTCTATGTAATACATATTTACATAAACAACGTTATTAACAAAGAAAAATACATTTACAGTAAATACAGGAGCAGAACGGGAAAGAACAAAAAGGAAAATTAAGTTATATGATATATATCATGACAGAAGAAAAGAAACGTTACGAAGAGATCTAGGTTGTTGTTGATAGATAATGTATTAAACATTGCTGGAATACGTACCGAAAGGGACCTTTGGGTGAGAGAAAGCCGGGAGTAAGGAGTATGGAATAGGGTCTTCATTCTCGTATTACGGGATGGGACGTGGAGGGGGAATAAGGAAGCTAAATCTGGAGACCTAAACAGACTGCTTTGTATAGCAGCTTTAGTTCGGCTACTTTCATCCGAGCAGAAAGAGTCTTGAGGTTCAGTTTCCCAAGCACTTGGACAGTGCTTAGATTGCGACATGCAGCACAGAAAAAAGATTGTACACGGTCAAGGTAGCTGAGGTTTGAAGAAGCAGAAATGGACCAGACTGACGTTATTGAAATATATTTCTTTGTCGGTTACAGTATCACGGGAAATGGATACGTGGATTATAATGAAACTTGGTATCGTATTCTTTTTTTAAAGATCAAGTGTGTTTTAGCTATAGTTTTCCTAAAATTTCACCAGGAGGGGGTGCTTTAAAAGAGGTCTAAAGATTAAAACTCGATATCTCTCTCTTACGGTTGAATTTACACAAAAATAGCTCATGGCAAATTGTTGTCCCAATATAGTAATATTTGTGTCTGTTTCAGGATGAGGGTTGGGTGGATTTTAATGAAACTTAGTATTACACGAAGATGTAACCTCGTGGATACCCACAACAAGCATTAGCCTATATCCATAGGTGCAATTGTTTATGAGGAAAGTGTAACATAGAGGAACTTACACAGTGTCCTGCCTTCGTTTTTTATTTGAGCGACTGGACGTAAAATAAGGAATAAATTTCGTATTGTGTTAAATATTTGTTTCAGAAAGAATTCATGTGAAATAAGATGTAATTGAATGGGAAAAAATGTTCGAGAGGCAGAAACGGAAAAAGGAAAAGAAGAATATGAGTAGAAGGGCATGAAATATAATGTTCTACAAAAATTGTAATATTGCAGAGTTTTTGCTTTCAGAAAGGGACTTGAGACATCGTGACTGAGGGGACCTTGGGTCACTGAATGAACAGTATGCTTAATCAGCTGTATCACTGCGATATTGAGGGAGTGTGTGCTTTATTTGTAATTCCTTGGTGTAAGATCGATGAAGAAAAGCCTGTAATTCTCCGTTCCATCCGATAATTTACCTGGAACTGAAGTGAGAATCCAATGATATCTGCCACTTGTAAGATTGAAAGTCTCCTTTCGTATTCGTTGGGTAAGACCATCTTCTTCCAGATCCTTTAAATATTAATTCGTGAAAGATCAGAGCAATATGAACACCTAAACATACGGAAAATTTACCGAAGAATTACGCACATTATGTGGATATTCTGGATCGTAAATTGTCAGCCCTTTTGTGTACGTACATCCTGGCCACTCGGAAGCCCTGAGTTCATTTCTCGGTCATTCCAAGCATTTTAATTCTTCGATGGACTTTCACTCACTCTCATTGAGACCCACCGAGGAGTTGCTGATATAAGAGGCAGCAAACACGGTCATTAAAGTGAAGCTATAGGGTGAGGATTTCGTCATGCTGACCTTAAAAACTCCAAAATCTGCAGGCTATCTGTCTCGGAAGCAGTCTACTTGACAGATCAAGGCTGTTAATGGGTTGTATGTACCTCGGGTATATTGTTTGCTTGCCTATTTGCTGTGCCGTAAATGGGGAAGTACCATCAAGTTTATAATGAAGGCAAAGTCATCTCCGCACTGACCCTGAAAGCCCTTGGACGGGTAGAAGTTAAAGGCTTCCACTATCCGTAACCTCGGCACTTGGTGGCATTAATGAAGTAATGAAGTAATGAACTCTTTATTTGCAAATGAGGTGTCTACCTCGGTGGCAAATGGTACACTAAAATACATTATTGTCAAGCACTAAATATTAAATTAACAAGAGAAGAAAATTTTCCTATAATACAATATTGTATAATTTACGCTAACAATTTTTTCTATTAAACACACAGCTCATCCTTAATAAATTTACATTGTTTACAAAATTCTACTTATAATATCTCCTGTACTACTTACAAATATAGTCATCTGATATACAGTATGTGGAATTACTTCAAATGATACTGTACAACTGGTATAAGATTAAAATTTACATTGCATTTATTTAATTTTTCTTTTCTTTACCCATTCCGGAACCTAAGTAGCATAACGACCTGCTGCGTCTGAACCAGAGCCCCTTTTACCACCACTTTTCAGAGTTCCTGAAGGGCCTTCACAACTACCGTAGCGGTCCCAGGGCCCTCGAAGTCCCCACTGTACTTCACCCCTACAGTCAGTCCCCTGATTAGCTATAGTGATTAGCTATAGTCCCAATTTGCTAGGTTCGCAAGAACCATAGGAAGAACATAAAATATATTGCTAACAAATTGTGCCGTGCTGAATAGCTATGACGGTAGTGCTCTGGCCTTCTGAGCCCATCTTGACAGGTTCGATCCTGGCTCAGTCAGTGGCATTTGAAGGTGCTCAGATTAGTCACCCTCGTGTCAGTAGATTTACTGGCACGTAAAGATGGAAACAACTCGGCACCTCGGCTTCTCCGAAAATCTTAAAAGTAGTTAGTAGGACGTAATAAACAAGAATATTAAAAACAAATGGGGTTATGAGAATGGGTGGGCCTAGATAACACGAAGAGATCTTTGACTAAATTGGCCATGCCACTGAAAATTCCTACCTCAGCTTTCCACGAAAACTTCTGGAAAGAGCTAGATTTCAAGTAGATATCGCCTCCGCAAAATAACAAACATTCATTCTCCTTAGATTATAATATTGTGTACAGGTAGGCATTTCCAATGTCTTGCCGGAACGCGGTGTAGAGGTAGCGTGCTGGGTCTGATTCAGGAACAGATCAGGGATTTTTACCTGGATCTGAGTGTTGGCTCGAGGGCCGAAGTAGAGGAGCTATCTGACGGTGAAATAACGGCCACGGTCTGGAAAGCCAAGAATAATTGCCGAGAGGATTCGTTACGCTGAACATACGTCACCTCGTAATCTGCAGGCCTTCGGGCTGAGCAGCAGCCATGTCCCTTCGGGCTGTTGCGCGCCATGAGGTTTGGTTCGATTTCAATTCGTTTTTTTTTTTTTTTTTTTTGCTTTACGTCGCACTGACACAGATAGGTCTTATGGCAACGATGGGATAGGAGAGGCATAGGAAGTGGAAGGAAGCGGCCGTGGTCTTAATTAAGGTACAGCCCTATCATTTGCCTGGTGTGAAAATGGGAAACCACTGAAAACTATCTTCAGGGCTGCCGACAGGGGGCTCGAACCCACTATCTCCCGATTACTGGATACTGGCCGCACTTAAGGGATTGCAGCTATCGAGCTCGGTTTGATTTGAATTACCGGCCTCTTACTCGTAGGTGGATTTCTGGCCTATTCGAGTGTTGGAACATGATTCACTTAGCCATCCGTCTCTGTGTGGACAGCACTCGTTCTGGCTGGACCAATGCTCATAATGTACTGTAGTGAAAGGTTTGGTTGATGTAAAGCGGATTGCAGTAGACATACAGCATTGAAGGAGCTATCAAAGGGAATGGTAGCATGCGTAGCTATATTAGACGAGTCCATAAGCTCTGATCAGGGTTCCGTCACAATTTTTGGTCAAGTCCTTTGTTCCCAGCACAGTTCAATTCAGCTCGCGACTAATTAACCACTATCCGCACAGTCAAAAGCTGAGACAGCGAGGTGTTCTCTTCCTTCCACATTTAATCGCCGAGTGTAGCAAGACCAATAGAAGAGGGAGAAGGGGAGAATGAGACGGAAGGAAACGGAATAATTGATAACCCCAGCTGTCAAGATTACGATAGCCATTGAAAACATACATTTCTCTGAGCCGATGGCTGGTCAGATAATGTCTTGCTCTCAAGTAGCAGGTTTTCACGTCACCGCACATTTCATCTTTTGACTAGAATGGCTCAATTTAACAGCTCGTCGAACAGTGCGGGATGCGTCCTCAGGTCGTATTTGTCATTATTAAGAAGCGATGAGGAAGAGGAGACAAAAGGGGTCTTCATATCTATCGAAGAAAATAGCTTTCCATTACTTTTTTTTGTGTGTAAGTGGCTTTACACGTATTATGCGAAATTCGTATCAGGAAGTATGTGCTTACCATGTTGTCAAGGCTAACAGTAAATAATATAATGGCAGTTTCATGTACTTCAAAATAATTTACATCTCGTTATTCTTCCTCATAGTATAGTGGTCACCTAAAATTACAAATAATTCCAATCATGCTCTCAATGACAGTGCTTTAAAAATGAAACGAAAATATAAAGCTGTGATCTTGACACAAAAATATACAGATAATGATTTAAACTAATAAATGATAATAATAATAATAATAATAATAATAATAATAATAATAATAATAATAATAATAATAATAATAATAATAATAATAATAATAATACCGAGGATTTGGCGGTGCGGTTAGGGTCGCGCAGCTGTGAGCTTGCATTCAGGAGATAGTGGGTTCGAACTACATTATCGGCAGCCCTGAAGATGGCTTTCAGTCCCTTTTTTCACACCAGGAAAATGTTACGGCAATACCTTAATTTAGGCCATTGTCAATTCCTTCCCACTTCTAGCCCTTTCCTATCCCATCGTCGCCATAAGACCTATCTATGTCGGTGCGACGTACAGCAAATTGCAAATAATAATAATAATAATAATAATAATAATAATAATAATAATTGTACCGGGCGGTACACCTCCATGCCGCTAATTCAAATTTTGCGCCAGTTGAATCTCCCCTACTGGAGGAAGTCTGAACTTTATTTAAGGTGTTAATTTTCAAGTTTCTCAGAAGATGTCACTACTTGGAAATTTTGTAGTTTCTGAACTGGGTCGTTTTCGACGTATTTTTGTTTTTCCGGTAGTAAGAAGTGTGAACTTTCTCTTCTAGACGACACTACTGAAGAACTACAATGGTGCACCCTAGTGCGAACTGAAGGAACTGTTTTTTGGAGAAATTTTTATTTCAAAAGTTTGTTTCTTGTTAAATTTTTTTCTGTTATTGTTTAAGTTGGCTGTATAACCCTTTCTTTCCCCTTGTTTTGAATTTAGCCAATCCCGAATTTCCGTAATTAATTTATAACCAAACAGGTGTATCTTCTCCAAAGGGGATATGTTACTTAACCCTAGCCAATAAAGTTTTTGTGGGAGGGTGTTCTCATTCCTCAAACGCCTCGAACTTTCCGCGGGAGTATATAAACTGCTGATTTTAGGGTCTCCGGGCCACTTCTGTACCATCTTTCAGTGTGTAAAGTACATAGCAGGGGGCGGGAAGCGCCTCTTTCTTCGGGCAGCAGTTCAACAACCAGGTAATGGCCGTTTAATAACTTCTTTTCTTGCTAGCTCAGCAGTTTAACTCTCGGGGCGGGTCCGAAGCGTTTCCACCATGCAACTTTTCCCTAAAATGTAACGACTCTTAGCATCTATTCTCTTTTAAAGTTACATATTGGGATAGAGAGTGCTTAACCCTCTCGAGCTCCCACTCATATTGTTTTGAGGTGAACTTATTTCTCACAACCGATTCTTCCTTAATGTAATGTAAATCGTTCTTTTCTAAAGTCACCTCTGTAGTATGGGATTAGCCCTTGCATTAGTGGCCTAGAGCCAGATTAGGTTTTAAACAAAATGTATTAGGAGTGCAGATCGCCTCCTCTCAAATTGTTATTTTAGAGGTCATGTAATTAACCTTTTCTCACTTAATAGGCCTCAGTAGGTTGGGTATTTTACCCCTGTGTCTATGTCCTTAGAGGACAACTTGAAGGTGGAGTTTGGTGTGGCCTTTGATAGGCTTAAAGTTGAGAGCGAGTGGCTCATTCTCGAAAATTGAGTGTCGTATGCCTCGAGGAGGCTTTTCTGTGTAATTTAGAGCAAGTGCTCCTGGGCATGAATGGGGTTTTCTGCCCCTCTGTTAAATCTTGTTTTGGGGTAAAGTTGGGCTAGTTGCCCAAGAATTGTGAGTTCGGGGCTCGAAGCCCAAATCCTGTAAATACTGTAATTGTACTTTTGTTGCCTTGCTACTTTGTACCTGCCATTCGTGTTATTTCTGAATTTTGGAAAGAAAATATAACCTTGTTAAATTTTAAATTAACTTTAATTTCGTAGCCTGAGACCTGTTCACCCCCGCACCTTCTTTCACCTCTACCTACCACAAAAACTTGGTAACAATAACAATAATAATAATAATAATAATAAAGAAATTGAAGAACTACAAAATGTTGCAGTCAAAACAGGGTTAAAGATCTCCTTCGAAAAAAAAGGCGTCCATGGATTCTATAAAATAGGTGTCACGGACAGACTTGTTACACTGTATGGGGATATCCAGCGTGTGCAAAAATGTAAATACCTGGGAGAAATACTCGCCCCCAATGGAGATGGAAAGGAGGGATTAAAGGAGAGGGTGAGAAGGATGGAGTTGGCATTCAGACTATGTTATGACACCTGTAAGTCCATATCTCTCTGAATTCAGGCCAAGTTAAATACTGCTGCACAGTGGTTAGAACGGAGTGCCTTTATGGAGCAGAAACCTTGACGAGGATGACTGACCGAGTCATTTTCTTATGAAAAATCTTAGGCCCAAGAAAGTCGACAAGTGACCCAAGCACATTTCAGTTAAGATCGAATTTGGAGCTCTACAAGACAGTAGAAAGAATCACGACTGTGATGAGGAAAAGGAGACTGACGTTTTATGGGCATATCAAAAGAATGAACCCTGAGAGATTGGCCAACAGGATACTTCTTCTGCAGGAAAAGTGGAAAAAACAACCGGGATGGGTTACACAGGTGCACAATGACTTGGCCCAAATAGGTATCAAGGAGGAAGATATAAAAGAAAGGACATCATTTAGGAAGAAAGTTGCGGGAATGAGCGATGCGTCTGAAGAGCAACATGTGAAGCCACGGGATATCGCGGTGGAAGAGCGAGTAAGAAGGAGTCAAAAGACTCAAGAATCTTTGGCGAGAGTGTAAAGTGAAGGGTATCAGTCTGCGCGACAGAAGGAAGATTGTGTAAACGTGGCCACAGGTGGCCGTATCGATAAATAATAATGATAATGATAATAATAATAATAATAATAATAATAATAATAATAATTATAATAATAATAATAATAATAATAATAATCAGCCGAGTACCACACTTCAAGTACTTGGGAGAAATACTTGAACCAACGGGAGGCGAGAAGGCTGCCCAGAAAACTCGCCTACAAAAATTTCGGAAAGCCTACGGTAGGATTCACAACATATACAATAAAAAGTGCTTGTCCCGCCATGCAAAGATCAGACACTATAACACAGTAATCAAGCCCGAAGTCTTATATGCCAGTGAGACCCTTACACTAAATGGGAAAGGTGACCTAGAAAACATTTTAAAAGAAGAAAGAAGAATCCTGAGGAAAATTCTCGGCCCCCGAAAAACAGAAAATGGATATAGACTGAGTTCACGCAAAGTGACAGAAGAGCTTTCCAACATTGCAGCAGATATCCGCAAAAGACGTCTGAAATGTTATGGGCACGTTCGCAGACTGCCGGCAAGTAGACTGACACACAAGATTCTCACCTACATCTAAAAAATATTCCATGGGTACTGGAAGTGAAGAAGGATCTGGAAAAAGCCCATATGGTCTAAACTGACACCGCGGACAGAAACCTCTACAGGAAAAAAATTAATGGATGGAAAGTGCAACCAGAGAACGAAGCGAGAAAGAAGACTGGAGCAAAGTGGACAGGAGAACGAAAAAACAGTAACATAATAATATATGGGCTCCCAAGAGTCCATCGGTAACCTCTCCTGTTATGGGGGAGGCGCTACCTAGGATAGAATGTAACGTTGAAGACGACACAAATACCCAGTCCCCGAGCCAGGGAAAATAACCAATGAAAATTCAAATTAGTGACACGGCCGTTAACGGAACCCGATACCCGTTGGAACAAAGACCAGCATGCCAACCAGTTAGACACGAAGCCAACATGTTTCAACATGAAATAAATACTGCTGACAGTCTTCTATTAACTAACATCCTTAAATGAATACAAAAGCATTCAGCGTGTGAACGCCGCTGTTCATGATTATTTCATTCCGTACACTGTGACTGTTTGCACAAGGAAGAAGGATTACTTGCAAGACTTTCAACAATGTGTTAATAATAACTTTATTTACTGTACATGATGCGCTGTATCTAACAATGTAATCAATAGAAATACCCTGAAATCAAATGAACGTTTCAAATCGTATTATGTGAAGAAATGGTTGTATGAAAACGTATTTTATTCAGTGAATTAGTTCAAAACATCTTAAGTGAAATTTTACAATTGGAATGACACCTTCATCATCATCATCATCCTAAACCATCTCCAGTTTCCCGGGTGTGGTATATGAGCCTCCTCCATCTCATCCTGTCCTTGTACCATTCTTCCTCCACCAACTTGTCCCAATCATGACCTCTCAGCATTACATCGCTCTTAACTAAATCTATCCATTTCCTTCGTGGCCTTCCCACGGGTCGTCTTCCTTCTACCTTTCTGTCAAATTCCTTCCTAGCACTTCTGTTTACTGGCATCCTCTTCATGTGACCAAACCACTTCAGTCTTGATACCTGAATCTTATTTAGGAGAGAATTGTCTATTCCTACTTCTTCTCTAATTTCCTCATTCCTAATCTTGTCTTTCCTGGTTTTCTGGATCATAGTGCGTAGGAATTTAATTTCAGCTGCCTGAAGTTTGGAATTATCTCTATTGGTCAGTGTTGTGGTTTCGAGACTGTATGTAAGAATTGGTGTATAATAGGACTTGTACAATGTCATTTTTGTTTTCATGGGTATTTGCTCATCCCACAGCAGGTGTCTTACCTGGTGGTAGAATTGTGTTGCCTTATTGATTCGATTGTTCACCTCATGTTTTGCTAGGTTGTCATTTGATATAACGCTACCCAAGTATTTGAAAACTGGAACGCTGTCCAGTTGAGCTTCATTTAACATGACTATTGGTTCTGCTCCTTCCCCATACACTTTCATCACCACCGTCTTGGTCTTGCTGATGTTTAAACCATATTTCTTAAACTCCTCATTCCAGCTTTGTATTCTCTCTCCCAATTCATCTTCTGAGTCACTCCAGATCGCAACATCATCTGCAAATGTGAAGGCTTTGATATCTCCATGTTCTTTCCTTTTAATAGATTTCATTACTACATCCATTACAATAATAAATAGAAGTGGTGACAATGAGCTGCCCTGCTGCACTCCTCTCTTTGTTTCAAACCATGGAATGGCACCTTCATATATTGGGAAATGATTTCAATCATGACTGATTCCGGAACATAAATTCAATACCTAGAACTTATCGTTTAGATGTCCGACTCGTTGGCAGAATTGTCAGCGTTCTGGCCTTCGGTTCAGAGGGTCCCGGGTTCGATTCCCGGCCGGGTCGGGGATTTTAACCTTAATTGGTTAATTCCAATGGCCCGGGGGCTGGGCGTTTGTGCTGTTCCCAACATCCCTGCAACTCACACACCACACATAACACTATCCTCCACCACAATAACACGCAGTTACCTACAAGTGGCAGATGCCGCCCACCCTCATCGGAGGGTCTGCCTTGCAAGGGCTGCACTCGGCTAGAAATAGCCACACGAAAATTAATTACTTACCGTTTAGAAATTTGAAATGTCTTATTTGCTTGGGCAGTAAAACTCTTTTTAGCATCCTGAAAAATTATCATCTGAGCACTTAATAAGATTTGAAACGAAGCTCTTCTTACGTCCAAGCTCGTTCGGCGTGTCTTCTCCAATCAGGAACAAGAGATTTCCCGCTCTACGGTACCCACGTGGATGTTTACCGACCACACCCGAAGATTTCACTTCCGGGTCCGTAGCTAGCTTACTTCCCAGACTTGGATTCTCCGAATGGTTCACAAAACATTTCCCGGATTTTTCCAAACCCCAAAATAGCTCTGTGTTTTCCAACTACCAGTACAAAATAAATTACTAGTATCTGAAAGGAGACTCTCCAACTTCAAATATTCCTACACTAATACACCAATATAATTATTATTATAATAGTAATAGGTTTTGAAAAATACAGTGCAGCCGTGTGATATATGTACCATCACATATCATGTCCAAATGTTGCAGATTAGAGCTGTATTTTGCTGGAGAAATAGAACATCTCTACTTTCTGCAGAACTGGCAGTTATTTTTGAGTCACATTAAGCAGTCGAAAATACGGAGGAAGCCAAGCAGAACCATACGGAGAAGCGGAAACGGTTCAATGCTATCGTAAAAGGAGTCTACAAATAAGTTTACTCTTGAAGAAGAGAATATAATTCTAAAGTTAGCACAGTATGAGCCTTTCACGATATTGATAAGCTGATAACAAATCACCAAAATTCCCAAGCGAATTTGCTAGTGGCTTTACGTCGCACCGACACAGATAGTCCTTAAGGCGATGATGGGATAGGAGAGGCTGGGAGTTGGAAGGAAGCGGCCGTGGCCTTAATTAAGGTACAACTCCAGCATTTGAAAATGGGAAACCACGGAAAACCATATTCAGGGCTGCCCGGATGCAAGCTCAGGGACATCATGAGTTCGAGCCCCACTGTTGGCAGCCCTGTCGGCAGTCCCGAATTTAGAAGTAAGACTAAGAAAACTTGAAGAAATGGAACGGACAGATTACTTTCTTTAATCAGGGCGAAATTGAAGGTCCAGTGTAAAGAGAGTGATATTGATGATGCCTTTAGAATAGGGAGAAATGTGGGAAGGATAAGAAAAGGGAAAGTATTTATGGTATCAAGATTGAAGGCCCGAAATTTTGGACAGTGTGAAGAGCTTGAAGGGAACAATACTATGGATTAATAAAGAATTAGATCAAGAAGTGGAAAATATGAGAACATTGCGTTTTCATCAAGGAAAAGCGTGGCATTCAGGTCTGAAAAAATGTATTCGTTGAGACAGACTTATAGTAGAAGGCGATTGTTGGAGTAGAAATTGGACTGGTAGTCAGCTACGCGAGCTGTCAGCTATAGAGAAGGCCAGCGGCCTAGCGAGTGACTTCGGCAGATCTGAGTCAGCGGCAGTGTATGTTAATCAACAAAGCAGAAAAGTTGAAATGGATGACTCGGCGATCGAAACCAGACATCTTCAATCCAGGAATACAACTCAAGAAGAAGAGAGGGTCTCTAGGAAGCAAGACAACTCAGGGAGAAAAGAAAAGAAACGTAAGCTAGCGCTGAATGTGAATACCTTTGGGCTAAAAAAGCGTTGACGAAGTCTGAGGAAGCCAAGGGGTTGGAAGAAGAAATAGTTAACTCCCCAAGGGGATCTATTTTACAGTTACGAAATGCACGATTGACGATAATTAAGGCCTTGGCTTCAGCAGATATACCCATGATTAAATAACTAGACTGGGTCGTGAGATTAATAAATATCGAGCCAATGTTGGGTAAACTGAGAAATGATCAATTTAGAGATCTAAAGCGAGATAATGAGGTTACTGGGATGGTTGAGGCATAGTTGCCGCGGGTACAATGTACAAATACCGGGTTTTAAGGTCTGGAGTAGAACGAAACATGAAAGGAGCCTGACAGGGCATTATCCGGGAGGGATATGAGTGATTGTAAAGGATATGTGCGATCAGATAGAGCTGTGAGAATCGGGATATGAGGAAAAGATTTGGATAAAAATAAATAAAGGTTATCGGAGGGGGAGATAGATTTTGATATGTTTTGGCTACAACCACCCATCCGGGGTCCCCGTTTGATGGAAAACTTCTTTGAAGGTCTTGGCTAAGTTGTAAACCAGATTAAATTAAAACATGATGAAGCGGGAATAATTATACTGGGAGATTTCAATGCAAGTGTGGGCGACATTATTATCCATTATTCGATACAGAAATTTATGAAATATTAATAGAAGGAAGGAGAAGTGAAGAGTGTAACAAAAATGGAGAGAAATTACTGGAAATGTGCACGATAGGGGAATTGTATATTGTGATTGGGGGCTGGTTGGGGGATGAATCAGTAAACTTAACGTATATAGTCGAGTCAGGAGGGAGTGCTATTAGACCTAGTGTTGACCTCTAGGGAGGCTCTAACTTAAGGGAACATTCGGGTAAAAATTGGATAGCGTCTCATCATTTCCCAGTTGCTATTCGATTACTGAGAAACGATAAACCGAAAGAAAAACATCATCTCAACTATATACAGAGAAAATTGGTAAGGTATAGATGGAGTGAGGAACATAGAGGGAATTTAGAGACTATTATAGGGGGAAAACGTTTGAAATGTTCAAGTTAGGTGCTTAGAATATGATAGAGGATAATGACATAACTGACGCAATAAGAATGGTTGAAAGATCAATAGAAGTAGCTAGTAAAAAGTGGTTGTCAGAAAGACAATAGAAAATAAATAAAATGATATAATGATGTGTGTAAAGTAAAGAAAAATGAAGTGATGAAGGCATTACAAATACACGAAATGAGGGAGCTCAGGCCTTATGAGCATATGTTTGTAAAAGAATGAAGGAATACAAAGATTTAATCAGCGAAAATAAAAGGAACTAGCAGGCCAAAGAGGAAAAAAAAATTTTTAAGTATTGTGAAGAAAATGAAATTAAGAAAGTATGGAAAAGAATTAGTACAATATGTAAAGATTATACAAGTAGTAATCAAGGAAGTGTAAGTGAAGAGGAGTGGTTAATATATTTCGAGGAAATGCTAGGGAGTGAATATTCATAAGAAAGGAATAAAACTGAGACTGGCATACTGAGACATTTAGGGTTCACTCTGCCTGTACTAGATGATGCAATAACCACAGATGAGGCATTTGACACATTTAGAAAGGGAAGGGAGGAAAATTCGGTGCTATCAGTGGAATTACGTTTGAGTTCTGGAAAGTGGTAGGGAATAACAGCCAGATGCTAGAAATAATAACTAAAATATTTAACAAAATATTTTATGGCAGAAAAATTCCAAGTTGTTGGCAAGAAGGAATAATATGCCCGATAAACAAACGAAAGTGGGGAAAGATCAGACACAAATAACCATAAGGGTGTTACCTTTTTGTGTAAACTCAGTAAGATTACTCTATATTCTCAGTGTACCAGTCAGGATTTCGGAAATGAATGAGACCCACAGATAATATATATACAGTTAAGAAGAATAATAGATAAACATCTAAAGAGGAAAGGAGGTAGATTTTATATTGCAGGCGTGCTGTCGTTCGAAGCTGGCCTAGGATATGCATGTCAAATATAATGATTAAAGACATAAAATGACTATATGCAGAAGTGATATGCTCGATTGAAGTAGAGGAATATTTAATGGTAGGCAGGATATATTCGAATATCGGACTTAAACGGGGATGCGAATTATCACCAATATTGTTTTCACTTTTTATTAATAATGTAATGGGTTGGCAGGGGAAGGAGGTTAGGACAAGACCCTGTTTAAATAACAAAGGAATTGCTGGCCTAGTTTTCGCGGACGACAGCCTTCTGCCCTCACTAGCAACAGTCGCTGTACAAAACTGTCTTAAGGAAACTGTTGAATCTTGCAGAACATGGAATTTGAAAATCAATATCAAGAAAACAAAGTAAGGGTTTATAAAAGAGGGAATAAATTAAAGAGAAACGAAAGACCCTGGTTCTTAGAAGCTGTCAAGAAATTAGAATATTTAGGAGTAATAATAACATGGAATGGTATGTGGATGAAGGAAATAAGACGTACCAAAATTAAGGAATTAACCACCTTATAAAGCACAAGGTCTTTTGAGAGGAGGACACCAAATATTGAATTCAAGCAGCACGAAATTATTTTAAACGCGCTTGTGATAGCAAGAGCATTGTATGGAACAGAAATATGGGGTATCGAAGTGGACAAAAAATAATTAGATGTAATAAGAAATTCTCTAATATATTAATGGGTTTACCAGAATGTACAGCAAATAGTGAAGCTAGAAGACTATGCGAAGATATCAGCATCCAAGCAGATATAACTAGGAAAGTCGTAAAATCTAACATACCAACACAACATCTAGATGTTGATTATTGGCTGACGAAAGTGAGAAGCATGTTAGACGGAATAGGAATGGGAGAATACTGGGATAAAGAGATGTACAGTAAAGAGAAGTGATTCATCAGGGAAGTAACGATCAGAGTGAAGGACGTTGAGAAGCAGATAATTATGGTAGAATATGAGACTAAAAGAACATTATCAGAATTTTGTGAAATTATCCAAAATGTGTCAATAAGGAAAGAAAGGCCTCCAAACAGAGAAATAAGAGGTGTGGTGTGATGGCTAATGGTGACATGTAAAAATAATAGGCTGAGAGGGAAACATAAGGAAAATCAATGTTTACTCTGTGGAGAAATAATGGAAGAGGCTCATCATATTGCGAATATGTAGGAGAACTGTTGCACTTAGAATTAAATATTTTAGTGGTGAAAATAAATTAAAAATAGCAAGAGAGAAAGAATTATATCATCATCATCATCATCTGTTTACCCTCCAGGGTCGGCTTTTCCCTCGGACACAGCGAGGGATCCCACCTCTACCGCCTCAAGGGCAGTGTCCTGGAGCTTCAGACTCTTGGTCGGGGATACAACTGGGGAGAATGACCAGTACCTCGCCCAGGCGGCCTCACCTGCTATGCTGAACAGGGGCCTTGTGGAGGGATGGGAAGATTGGAAGGGATAGGCAAGGAAGAGGGAAGGAAGCGGCCGTGGCCTTAGGTTAGGTACCATCCCGGCATTCGCCTGGAGGAGAAGTGGGAAACCACGGAAAACCACTTCCAGGATGGCTGAGGTGGGAATCGAACCCACCTCTACTCAGTTGACCTCCCGAGGCTGAGTGGACCCCGTTCCAGCCCTCATACCAGTTTTCAAATTTCGTGGCAGAGCCGGGAATCGAACTCGGGCCTCCGGGGGTGGCAGCTAATCACGCTATCCACTACACTACAGAGGCGGACGAAAGAATTATATACAGTTCCTAAATTGTTCAAGAAAGAATGGATCACACCAGGATGAATAGCACAGTGCTTTGTATTTTAAGAAGTATGTGGAAAAATAAAATGAAAAGAACTAACTAAAAGTATGAAAAGAAACCAAGAACAATGTCAAGGTTTAGAATCATGGTTGTATTGTTGCTGTCACTGTTAACGTGTTAAATTTCATGCGAATCTGCTTAGCTTTCAGTAGATGAACTGTACCTTCCTCAGCTGGTAGGTTTCCGTAGCTGTAGGTCGAGAATTCGTAGTGTCTATTGTAAGCTAAGGAGAAATCTGTTCTGACTCGTGAAAAGAAAATACTCGCACCAATTAATAGGAAAGGTAACATACATGTTGTCCTAGGCCAGGGCCTCTCAGGGTGCATGCGCGTGGTGCATGCACTGTGCACGGTGCAAAAGACGACTTCGCTTGGTTGACCGAGAGCAGACCCCCACTCCTCGATTTGGAGCAATAGCGCTTACTTTCTCTTTCCTCACGCCTGTCTCGCTCGCTCCGTCTGTCTCCCTCTGCCCCACTTGCGCCGTAGCGCTCCAAATCCGGGCTGAGTTGAGCCGATTATAGCCGAGTTGAGCCGAGCTTAGCCGAGTAGCCCAGAGATGAAGCGTTGATCCGAGCCATGCCGAGCGGCACCGATGCACAGTGCACGGAGCTCTTACGCCTCGATCTGCACGCGTGAGATTTTGGGCGTTTGAGAGGCCCTGTCCTAGGCAATAAAACACTATTAATGCCTAGGACAAAAACAAATAGATTTCTGTCTTAAAACTACAATTTAGGGATTAGGTGGAAATAGCAATTAGGTGTAAGTGTAATGTTTAAGGTAGTAGTATATAAATTTAAATGTAATATGAAAAGCATGCATGTATCAGAATAATATGAATAGCAATAAATGATTACTCACCCTCCAGTTCCTGGCGATCCGTAACTAGGGAGAGGGAGAACTCTATTCGATCCTATTCTATTCTCTCTCTCTTCCCGTTTCAACAGAATGAAGATTAACTAACGTAAGTCAAAAGTGAAAATAATGTCTTCCACTATAATAAAATATTGTCACATGTCGTCTTTGAGAGGGCTCAGTATACGGAAAATGTTAAGTAACCACTTAATGCTTTCTGTCCCCGTTGACTTGCAATGCATAGGGTCTAGGGTTTGTTTGCCAGCCTACTGAGAGGTTTTACCGTGTCTGGTTAATTCCTCTGGCTTGGAAGTGTGTGTTTGTTTCCATACACTCATCATATACACACAACATAAACATACCGCAATCGATTAAAAAAGTAAAAATAGTCAACATATCCCTCTACATAGCTGTGGTGTCAGAAAGGACATTAGGTCGTAAAACAGGGCCTAGTCGGTACGTACGACGTAGTTCACACCGGCGGCTAAACTAGGGTGTATGAAAAACAGCGGAAGGACAAATTATAAAGTTCTTTGTTTCCTTTCCCAGGCGATACTTACTTTTGCGGACATTCTTCTTTTCCTGTCCCTATTAATACTGTTTACTTTTTTTAAGATAATAACGTGTATAGGAAAGTACAGATAACACTGGCCTCAAGTTACTTCGCTACTGAAAAAAGACCAGTGTACCAATTTTAATTTTAGTGTGCTGATTACTGACCTGAAGTCCATTTTCGTATGACAATTCTTTTTTATTTTTTATTTTTTTGCTACTTGCTTTACGTCACACCGACACAGATAGGTCTTATGGCGACGATGGGACAGGAAAAGCCTAGGAGTGGGAAGGAAGTGGCCGTGGCCTTAATAAAGGTACAGCCCCAGCATTTGCCTGGTGTGAAAATGGGAAACCACGGAAAACCATTTTCAGGGCTGCCGACAATGACAATTTTAAATGATAACAAATGTTATCTTCATTTTTACATTTTTAATACACTCATGTGAATTTAATTATACTATTATTATTATTATTATTATTATTATTATTATTATTATTATTATTATTATTATTATATTATTGCATATTCAGACAAATAAGATAATATATACTGATATCATGGCCTATTTGAAGATTTCATTTGGTAATTGTTTTAACATTTCAGCAGATTTTAACCAAGATTATTTCTTCCCGTGAAAATTGTTGATTTCCATTAACGTGAGTGCTTGTATTTGATTCAGTATAAAACATAAGTTATAATAACTCTAAGTACATAGTAAATAATTTATTTAAGATTTTTCTATTAATGTTTTAATATTATTACGTACCATATTGACATTTGGTTAATTCTTGTGAACTTCATTGAGAACTTATGAGATTAATATTGAAAATGTAGGTGTATTGCTCTGGTTGATGACAGTGTCCATTTAATTTCAGAAATTCATTAATATGAAGGGAATCAGAGGCTGCACTAACCACAATTTCTGCTACATTTGTGCGAAGTATACACCACTTGGCCAGCGTAAGAACATAACAATTAATATAAGACTGCTTACAGACATTACTTTGGATGCACAGTAGGGGACGATGATTAAGTTTTGGCACTAAATATTGTTGCACCATACGTAGTCCGACTCATTGGCTGCATGGTCAGCGTTGAGGCTTTCGGTACAGAGGGTCCCGCTTTTATTCCCGGCCGGGTCGGCGATTCTAATCGCCTCTGATTAATTATTCTCGCCCGAGAACTGGGCGTTTGTGTTTGTCCCAACACTTTCCACTTCATATGCAGACAACACACTACACTACCAACCACCAGAGAAACACGCAATAATGATTTTATCCCTCCATATAGGGTTGGCGTCAGGTAGGGCATCCGTTCGTATAACAGGGTCAAATCTACATGTGCGCCACATTTCGCACCCGCGACCCCACAGATGTGGGGAAAAAGCGATAGAAAAAGAAGAAAATTGTCGCTCCATACGTTACACAGGTCTTACACAACGGTTATATAGAAATAGAAGATCCATGCCTTTAGCTGTTCCAATTATTTAGCGTAAGGAAAGAACCACACTTGAGAGCGATATTTTCTCACGAACAAAGCTGCTGAGTTTTCGAATTAAAACGAACCGAACATTTTACATCCAGACTGTTAGTCTGCTCAGAAACCAGTGTCTCCTGATGCAGAGAAATATGTACAACTTGCCCCCAAATATTGTACTGCTGACGTCTCCCATGAAGAGCAAGAGATAGTGATTTTCATGAAGTAGAGAGTTCTAAACTTCTTCTACTACGTCAAGAAGATCTCACTGATTTAGTCATGGATTTTTCACTTTAAAAATCAAGTCTGAACTTTTAGTCTCTAGACTACCGGAGATGAATTTTGGTATAGGTGGCTACCGCAGTCACGCTTTATTGAGATCTCAATAAGAAATTGTCTTCCATTTTTTAAAGAAACGATTTTTCGTTATGATGTGAATGGCCCCATGAAAGAAATAGGCTGTGTACACTAACTCCATGATTGGAAGTTGTTCATTCACTCATCCAAACATATCTTAAAATATGTTCTGTTATACAATGGTAAAATGAAACCATCAATCCCACAGCTCATACTACCCGATTGAAGGACACATACGAATGCATACAGATCCTCCTGCATATGATCAACATCAACTATACAACATTTTAATGGACTATTTTAGGAGATTTGAAGGTCATATCAATTCTACATCGTCTGCAGTTCGGCTACACCAGAAAAATGTGCTACCTGTCGTTTTGGGGATAGTCGTTACGACAGTAATAATTTTATGATTCGACAACGACCTCCAAGCATTGAAACGACAGCGGGGTAAAACAAGATGGAACAAAATGAGCACATTGACTCAATGAAGATATTTCATGAAAACTTTTGTGTGCGCTCTGTGTCATGATGGTGAAGGCTTTAAGTATCTGAAGGGGAAGATTGAGAGGGTAAAATGTGATGCAAAGTAGAAGGCAGGAATTTCATTGGGTCATCCGACAGTTGACGTATGACACTACGTTGTGGTTAAAAATGAGTGCTCTTGAACTCGGAGTTTGGGACACGTTTGTAATAGTGTTAACAAGGTTTTTCGGAAATTTTTGAGCTGATAATTATGCTGAGCTAGTATGTAACATTCTTTAGAGCTTTTCACAATCAAGGCTGTCGCATGTATTTAAAACTGCACTTCTTTCAAAACCACCACAACCATCTTAAAATTCTTCCATCGTATATCGGTGTTGTAAATGATGTGCATGGCGAGAGGTTTGATAGGACATATCAACAATGGAATCCAGGTACCAGGGTCAATATTGCCCGAGCATCGTAGACGGTTCTCGCTGCTTCCTACAGCGACCAACAAAATGCCAACACAAGCGAAAAAACAAAGGCCTCAAGCACTTTTAACATACTTGTTAGTGTTTACTTACTACATATTTTAAGTGTACGTCTTATACATGTATTTAAAATAATAAAACCATTTAAAAATACAAACTCAATATACACTGAGTGGCCGAAAGTTATGGGAAGGCTGTAAATGCGATATTAATAACGAGTGGCTCCTCCGCGAGCCCTCAGACCTGCAGCAATAGGGCGAGGCATCGACTCTACAAGGTGTGGGAATCGTTCTGCAGGAATCTGGATCCACACATCTTGCACTGCTACCCACAAAATTTGATCATGTGTAGTCGGTGCGGGGTCTACCAGCATGGACAGCATCCAATAATTGCTCGATTGGATTAAGATCGGCGTATCATGAGGTCCAATCCATGGTCGTAACTTTACTGGAGTACTGCTCCAACCACCTGCGTGTCACTACAGAGCGGTAATATGGTACATTGTCCTGTTGAAACATGGCATCTCCATCAGGGTACTCTAGGGCCAGAAAGGAATGCAGATGGTCTGAACGAATGGCCACTTAACGTACACCTGTCAGCGCTCCCTGCAGCCGGACAATGGGGCCTAATTGCGACCATGAGAATGCCGCCCAGACCAGAACTGAGCCACCTCCCACCCTGGACACAACCTTGTTGACACGCAGGACCCATAGCTTCATCGGGCATACGCCATGCACTCACGCGCCCATCAGTTCGATACAACTGAAACCGGGGTTCAGTTGGGTTGGGAAGAATTCAGAGAAAGAAGAAGAGCTGCTCGACTAAGTGATATGTTCCGAGCTGTCAGCGGAGAGATGGCGTGGAATGACATTAGTAGACGAATAAGTTTGTGTGGCGTTTTTAAAAGTAGGAAAGATCACAATATGAAGATAAAGTTGGAATTCAAAAAGACAAACTGGGGCAAATATTCATTTATAGGAAGGGGAGTTAGGGATTGGAATAACTTACCAAGGAAGACGTTCAATAAATTTCCAATTTCTTTGAAATCATTTAGGAAAAGGCTAGGAAAACAACAGATAGGGAATCTGCCACCTGGGCGACTGCCCTAAATGCAGATCAGTATTGATTGATTGACCATACCACACGCCGCCAATCTTCCATGGTCCACTGTCGATGTTCGCGGGCCCATGCACGTCGTTGAGCTCTCTGTCGAGGTGTCAGCAAAGGGACACGAGTTGGTCGTCAGCTGGTGAAGCCTATGCGGTGTAGTTGCCTCCTTACAATCCTGGTAGTCCCAAGCGTCGTGCACCGATGACCATCCCAGGTTCAATTTCGGTTAACTCACGACGTGTTTTCACAACACTGGTGTCTGTGACAGAGTGCTCAGCTACGCCGCAGCTAACCGCAACGCTCAGGGATCATGCACGGCACATTTTCTAATTGGACACCCCTTCCCGTTACTTTCCGCCACTCAGTGTATACCTCTGACTTTATGGAGCAGGTATATACTGAACAGTAAGATTTAAAGTTACTCTCCCATAACTCATAAACCTTGCGTGGTATGATAAAATCTTATTACAGATCTGGAATCAGCGCATCAATTTTAGCACAAAATGCTTGAAACATGCTCACTTGCATACGGAAAGGTTTTATGTAGACCAGTGAAATCATTGCCGCTAATGGTTGAAGTTGCAGCGAATCGAGCCTCATATTCCTCTCTTAGAGGGATTGTTACAAAGATCGTGTTGCTTTTAGATATGGTCAGGGAACCACAAAGAAGGCATTTCAGGAGTAAAATTACCTGTTATTATTATTATTATTATTATTATTATTATTATTATTATTATTATTATTATTATCATTATTATTATTATTATTATTATTATTATTATTATTATTATTATTATTATTATTATTATTATTATTATTATTATTATTCTCGTATCAGAAACATACATGTTGTACACAGTTATAATTACTGTATTACATTTGCTCAAAACTTGGCCACTTCCAATGCATTTTTTGATGCTTGATAAAGTTCATCTTCTGTGCAGGAGGCTGGGCATAGTCGACACTGGAGCATATGTTGGACGGTCTGGTCTTCTCCGCAGTCACATTGGATTTTTTCTTGATCTATGTAGCCCCATCTTGCCAAATTAACCTTGGATCTGCCAACTCCAGATATCAGTCTATTCAGGGACTTCCAGGTCATCCATTCTTCATCGTAGCCAGGAGGTAGAGTTTCAAAAAATCTTATCCAGTCAGGAGGAAGGTAGGATGTAGCCCTCCATAATTGCAACCTGGTTTTTTCAGTAGTTGTTCTAAGTTCCTTTGAAGTTCTGAGAAAACTCTTCCTTGACTTTAAACGTTGCAGATGCGGTTCATGCCCATATAGAGGATGGGTCCTTTCCTGTTCCACTGTCGTTAATTCCTTGTTCGCAGCTATTTCTCTTCGAACAGAAGGAGGTGCTATTCCTGCAAGATGGTAGAGCCATTCAACTGGAGTGGATTTCAAACAACCTGTTATAATTCTGCAAGTTTCATTGAGAGCTATATCCACCTGTTTGGCATATGTTGAATTATACCAGACAGGACACGCATACTCTGCCGCAGAATAGTACAGTGCCATTGCAGAAGTTCGGATGGTTTCAGGTTGGCTACCCCACTGTGATCCGGTCAGTTTCCGTAAAAGATTGTTCCTGGTGGAGACTTTCTATTTGCAGTTCATGCAGTGCTTCTTGAAAGTAAGAGATCTATCAAGTGTCACTCCTAGATATTTTGGAGACTCGCAGTGTTCCAGTTCGACTCCTGACCACACTATCTTTAACTTGCGAGTAGCTTCCCTGTTTCTCAGATGAAAAGCACACACTTGTGTCTTTGAGGGGTTCGGTTTAAGCTGGTTTGTGCTGTAATATCTAGAAAGGTCATTAAGGGCATCCGTGAGGGTGATCTCCACTGTTTCAAAATCTCTTCTCTGAGTGGCTAGAGCGAGGTCATCAGCATACAAGAAGCTACTGCAATTGGGGGCTATGGGTTGGTCGTTTATTTATATATTGAACAGAATTGGAGCCAGCACACTTCCTTGCGGAAGACCGTTTTTCTGTAGTCTCCATCGACTACGCTGTTCTTGGAAATCAACAAAGAACCTGCGATTCTGCAAAAGAGTGGCGATGAGTCTTGTTAGGTTAAAGTCCTTGGTTAGATTGTAGACCTTCACTAATAGTAGCTGGTGGTTGACAGTGTCGTACGAATAGATAAGTCAACAAATACCACTCCTGTCACCTTACGAGCTTCAAACCCATCTTCTATAAATGTGTGAGGTTTAATTACTGTCCAGTACAGCTTTTACCAGGACGAAATCCAGATTGCTGAGGTATAAGTAATGGGTCAATTACAGGTAATAGGCGATTTAAGATCAATCTTTCCAGTAGTTTGTAAAGGTGACATAGTAGCGCAATTGGTCTAAAATTCTTTGGATCATTCCCTTCTTTGCCAGGTTTCAGCAAGGCAATCACTCGGCTCTTCCGCCATATCTTTGGAATTTGGTTTCTGCTTAAACAGTTATTGAAGAGTTGGAGAATCCATTTCTTTGTCATTAAGCCAAAGTGTTTAATTTTCTCAGTTCGTATATCATCCAAGCCAGCTGATTTTCCATTTTACTCTGTTTGATAGCCTTCTCTAATTCTTCCATGCTGAGTGATGATGTTAGGTCGTTGCTCTCCTCATGCTCTTCTCTTCTCAGTTTCGGTTTTTGTGATTTGTGGGTTGCCTTCCCGTTCAGCAGTAACTGATGTGCTATTTGGTTAGCAGTGATATTATGATGTGCGGTGGTCTTGGTTGGATCATTGCTTAGACGTCTCAGAAGTCTCCAAGCTTTATGACTGTCTCTTTTCAGGTTCAAGTTTTCAATAGTTTGTATCCACTGATCCCTTTTGGTCTCTCTAATAGAGGAAATTAGCTTGTTCCCTGCTTCCACGGTTGATTCACTATATCGCACATGTTATTGTACAAGTACGCAATTTCAGAGAGAAGCTATTTGAAGTTTGGGATGAAAGCAACGTTAAAATGTTTCATTTCATGTGCAATGAAAATATAGTCGTAATTACTGATTAGTAATTTGTTTGGTGAACCACACATATGATGTTTTGAAATTTTTCTAATGTTCGCCTAGATCCGAAGAACGTCTCTTTGAAAGGATGTTGTGGGTTGTTCCAAATTAAGTATACATAGTTCTTTGTTCTTTCGACAACCCTTTCAAAGAGATATTAAGCGTCTTTTTCTTCTTGAGTTCACCTTCGGCTTTGCCTGAAATTTTGCAAAATATGCAACGCCTCGGTACTTTTGAATGTTACTGTGCATACGTATGGGGTAAATGAGAACTTCTTTACATTTTCTAACTGACAATTCAACTGTCATATTCACAATAAGAGAAATATTGAGAAAAAGATGAATTTTTCGTGCTATTGGAAACTTAATTCTAGGAAAAATAGGGGAATTAAAAAAATTGATATCACTACGAAAATGGTATTTAGTTCGTTACAGCACAAACACTGCAATCAAAATTCATATAAGCTTTTAAAGAAATAAAAATATGAATGTGCTTCTTTCATAAGAGCTGAGAGGCTTACTTACGGTCCACCCTGTGGTTACGACTCGTTCCGTGAAGCTCATTCCCTCATTTGCAATGGAAAACACTCGTGATATGCTCCCTGCTTTAGACATTTACCTCCCTCAGCTAATTGGTAGAACACATTTATTTAACTGCATCTGCCACATGGCTGCTGTTCCGAGTGGACATGCAAATTCTCAAAATTAACAGATCCTCCTGCATCACCGTGTTCATTACTGCGATCAACGAGATATCCACAGAATAACACAAAATCTTACTTTGAGCCAAGTTTCTATATGACCTACGTCAAACTATTACGTGTTTGAATGAGGATTGAATCTCATAACAGCTGCTTACAACTTAACCGAGGATTTCAACATTCATTGCATCCCCCTTGACACCCACAGTTCTGTGAATTCGTTTTAAGGATCACACAATTTTATATTACGTTCCTTGCTATTCTTTACTAATATCCCGGATATATTTATGTCTCTCGTTAGAATACATATTATGTAGAATGCCAATTACAATACAAGAGCTAACCTTACAGCTTATTGCAATTCATAGCGGCTGGTGAAATCAGCGTGATTTCAGTCATGGATAGCAACAAACACGTGAAAATGAAAGTTGTGTGTAGAAAGATATGAACATGAATAGGAATCCGTAAAAGGATATATACAATGACAAACCAGTATCGGAAGAAAGAGAAAATGAGGTAAAACATGTATACACAAATGAGCTAAGACAATCTCCAAATCTTCATACACTTCCGTCTTCGTGTAGGTGAGAGTTCTCGTCCCAGTTCTGCGCCCATTTCTTCTGAGCATATTTCTGCTTCCCACCTTCACCAGAAGGAAGATATTCAGCATTCATTGAGGAACCATGACGATATATCTTCGGTTTTAGTGTGGAAAACTTAGGATAAGGAGAAAGCCAATTAAATACAGGATGAAGTAAGGTACAAACTAATAACGAATGCGTACGGTACAGACAAATAAATAAGGTCGAATTGAGGCCAACGGTACTATTTAAGTTACGAAAAGAGAGTAAGGGAAGTTAGAAATCAAGTCATTTATAAAAATATGGGAACATGAATTAATTTGGAACTAAAATTAGCTTCACTAACAATTTATGAGGTTAAAGATGCACCTTCCCCTTCAACCGTAAATTAAAACTCGAATCAGATTAACGGTATATTATATCATTTTAACTGAAGAAAGTAAGTTAATGATAGTGGATAACTTTACATCCCTCCATATAGAGTTGGCATCAGAGAGGACTTCCGACCGTAAAACGTGGCCAAATCCACATGTGCCACACAGTTCGAAACCGTGACATCGCATGTGTGGAAGAAGCGGTAGAAGAAGAAGGAAAAAAAATGGTAATGGATAACTTTGAATGTCTCTCTTTAAATCGTTTCCCTAGGTCTGAGGATCGTGATCGTATTCAGGGGTGACATGTATATTTTACCATTCATTATTGTGCCTGGCGTATTCTCCTTAAGAAGGATATTGCAGTATCATGACCAAAGGTCCCTGTAGATTAATACTTTTCTACATTTCACGAGGTGCGTTGTTCTTCCACTCCAGAACTGAGGTGAAAGTACTGTATTATAAAGTGGAGCAATTTTCGCTTTCACATTTGAAAGGACAATGATGCGATAAATCCTCACTCCTATCAGTAACGGAGAGCATCGGAGGGACAGGACAATGAGTTACACGGTGTTTTGTATGGATGCTGGACACAAATATTATAAGAAGGGCATGGACCCACGAAATTGGTCAAACGTCATGGATGTTTGAATAGGCAATGCCCAGAGTTGTGATGGACGGTTTGTCACAAAAGTGTGTTTCCTTCACATACCAAAGCTTATATGACGGGATGAGCTTGAAAATACCAAAATCAGTTAGGGGTTAAGGATACTGGAAGAGGGAATCGTAGATGGGAATGGGGTGACGTGTTCAAATAGGGCGTGGCCTTCGGCATCGTTGTTTACTGGATGATGAAGGTGACATTCAATCCAGAACCGTCATTAAACCCTGATTCCGAAGACTTCATGGCGTTCAGAACCGGTGCAGTTACTGCTACTGAGGTTTTTATGCGGAGGAGGAGACCGTCAATTCAAAAAAACGTAATTTAGCCTTACTATTTATATTTATTTTCATTGGTGTCTAAAAGCGCAGCATACTACTATTACTCTGCTCTAATGATTGTTACTCTAAAAGTTCAATTTTTCCTTCGCCACTCACCATCTACCGCTAGCAAGTGATCACTTCCTGGTTCCGTTCCACAGACGATGAATTTTCAAACTTAAAGGCTTGTGCGTTAACTAATTGAATTTATTTTGTATTTCTGTAAGAGCAGAGGCAATGTATTTAAGCATGATTGGTATTAAATCATCATCATCATCATCATCATCATCTGTTTACCCTCCAGGGTCGGTTTTTCCCTCGGACACAGCGAGGGATCCAACCTCTACCGCAGTGTCCTGGAGCTTCAGACTCTTTGTCGGGGATACAACTGGGGAGAATGACCAGTACCTCGCCCAGGCGGCCTCACCTGCTATGCTGAACAGGGGCCTTGTGGAGGGATGGGAAGATTGGAAGGGATAGGCAAGGAAGAGGGAAGGAAGCGGCCGTGGCCTTATGTTAGGTACCATCCCGGCATTCGCCTGGAGGAGAAGTGGGAAACCACGGAAAACCACTTCCAGGATAGCTGAGCTGGGAATCGAACCCACCTCTACTCAGTTGACCTCCCGAGGCTGAGTGGACCCCGTTCCAGCCCTCATACCACTTTTCAAATTTCGCGGCAGAGCCGGGAATCGAACCCGGGCCTCCGGGGGTGGCAGCTAATCACACTAACCACTACACCACAGAGGCGGACATTGGTATTAAATACCAGTACTAATTATCACTCGTTTCCTTTACGTGGAAAATATTTTCACAAAAATGAAAAATCTCATTTTACTGAATGATGAAGGTGACATTCAATCCAGAACCGTCATTAAGGTTTGTCTTGAAACAAATTTTTAATGAAATTCTGATAAATAGATACGAGTACACAAAATGAGAAGCATAATATATCCCCTAGTTTTTGTCATTCTTGCAAATAAGATCCATTAATACAAGTGTGAAGGATGTAGCGGAGGTAATGTCTCCACTTTTCAACACAGCGCTTTGGCTGAAGATTTTGAACTATGCACCCATTCATGTTCACCATAGGATAATATTTTATGGTAGTGTGGTTAAGAGCTGGAAAATAAAAGACAACGATTAACTTTAATTATTTAAAATATTAAAAATGTCTTATATTATATCCGTAATAATTTGTCGTAAATCAATTTACTATAGAATACTCTCCTGAGGCATGTTTCAGATCATCCACAATTGCTAACACATCACGATAGTTGAGGGTCGTAATGGATTTATACTCATAGTCAGCGTCTGATGTTAAAGATAGTGATGTGTCACCAGTTGTTGTTGTTGTTGCTTATTATGTTTGGGAACGTAATCCCTCTTCAGTCCACTGAAGAAGAACTCTACATAATTGCTCATGAACGCACATTTAGCAAAACATGGGGCCATTATCCATTAAAAAATGAACACAGTACATCAGTCTGTAAGTGATTTTAGTGCTTCTTGAGCCTTAATGCTAAACAATATTTCGCTCTCATGTTCTATGTTTTGTATGTACACTATACAAATCATTCTAAAGAGTTGTATGCTGCTTTCAATCCATTTCTTATCAATGTGGTTTATACTGCTGACATAGTGGGGATTTTTCCAGGTCTTTGAAATAAATATACAGGGTGAAGCGTAATTCGCGCACTCGGGCGTCGCAGCGCGACTCCTCACATGCCAGCAATAAAAAAATGTCTCTTACTAAATTTCGTCTTGCGAGTATATCCGGTAGAAAACGGACGTTGAAGAGTAGCAATCTGGCAACACTGTAACCATATGTAGAGTAACTACCGCTGTCAGCACGGTCTCGTCGAACCGTACAGTTGGTGCAGTGGGTAGAGTTTTTGGCTGGCATGCAGGAGGTCGATGGTTCGATCCTGGGTTGAGGCGCATTTTTTATTTGCTAATTTCCATCTGACATTACCTACTGTAATACAGTAAGTCACCGTTTCTGAGGTGACATGTATCCTACATTTACAACATTTTGTAACGCTTAAACAACAAATACCTGGTTAGACTAATAAGAAATAGACAGCTGAAACAAACAGGTTTCACATCTAGTAGATGAAGTGGTGCGAATAAATTCACCCTCACGACGTGGAAAGGGCGCCTTTCAAAGCTGACCAATGAAAACGATTGTTCGTCCATTTCTAGGATCGTAGTATGTAAGTGCAAATGGTTTCTAGAGGACCCACTGCAATTGCTGTTGACGATTAAGATGGCAGATACCATACCACCTGTACTACATTTCATCATCATCATCATCTGTTTACCCTCCAGGTTCGGCTTTTCCCTCGGACTCGGCGAGGGATCCCACCTCTACCGCCTCAAGGGCAGTGTCCTGGACTGTACTACATTTACGAAAGAAAAAACATACGCCTGAACCCAGGATCGACTACTCGACCTCCTGCATGCTAACCCAAAACTCTATCCACTGCACCAACTGTACAGTACGACTAACGCCTGTTGACAGAGGTAGTTACCATACATGTGGTTACAGTGTTGCCAGATTGCTACTCTTCAACGTCGTTTTTCTGCCGGATATACTCGCAAGACGAAATTTTGTAAGAGACATATTTTTTATTGCTGGCATGTGAGGAGTCGCGCTGCGACGCCCGAGTGCGCGAATTACGCTTCACCCTGTATATGTTAGTCTTTGGAGCAGTACAGCCATACACAACACTGCTTAGTCATATGGTCATTCCATTCGATACTAACTTCCAGGAAACTGATCACATACACTCTAACGAAAGCAAAATATTTCTACTGCTCAAGAGACCTTGAATATGCTGTGACACCAACGAGTCCTCAGTCTTGCGGTAAGTTGCCACACATCACCTTCAGTACTGGTATGTACAACATGATGTTGAACTTCAGTATCCAAAACTGTTCTGAGTGCATCATTTCTTCCTCCAGCGGTCATGTTCTGCTTGAACAGCGTCTAAAACTTGAAATCAGAACTTTCATAGCTGACCACACATTTGACGCAATAAACTGTATGTATTTCACCCATAAGGCGCTCTACAAAGGGTACAGTACAACATTTAATACGAACAGAACTGATACTTCCATCTTTTATACCCCTTCATCATTTGTCCACGACTTACCACTTGCCTCCAGATATTCGTATGATTGGTAACTTAAGCCGAGAATAACAACAAAAATTCTGGGAATACTGTCGGGTTTAAGATTTTTCTGTTACAGTTTATAAGTAATTTTCGGAATGTACGCTTCAAACTATCGACGAGTTTATTTTTACAGCCTGGCTGAGTGGCTCAGACGAATACGGCGTCGGCTTTCTGGGACCAAGTTGGTAGGTTCGTTTCTGACTTAGTCCGTGCTATTTGAAGGTGCTCGAATACGTCATCCCCAAGTCAGTAGATTTAACAATATCTAGAGCAATTACTGAGGGGCAAACTTTCGGCCCGGGGTCTCTGAAAACCGTAAAAGTAGTAAGTTCGATGTAAAACCAACAACATTAATATTTGAAGGGACACGGGAAAAAGGGGGAATGTCAGTGTAAAACAAAATATGAATTACCACTTCCAATATCTGCTTTATGGTCAGGAGAATAGTTTAAGACATTGTCCAATCAAGTAAAAGGAACAGTCACGGAAATATAACAAGTTTCAGAATACATGTATAATTGATGAAAGGGGAATGTCACCACAGACCAAGAAACAAAACGGGAATGTCAGCTGATATGTGTCAGCACTGTTTTACACGACGCCGAGTTGAGTTATGGAGAATAATCCCAATAGTCCTGTGTGATATGAAACCTACCGGAAAATATTCTGCAACAAATTTAATATAAGTTTTGGATAACCTTGCACGGATACGTGCAGTACATGCGACACTTATGCAGCTGAGTTTAAGATTAGAATGTCAAAAATAGAATCACTTAACAAAGATTGTGCAGAGCGTAAGGAAATTGAAGCTCAATTATATTAGTTAGGCATTCAAAACAAATTGCATCTTAAAGAAGCTGAACAGTTTTATACACGTAAACGACTTGCGAGGCTCACTTCCAAGAAATATTTTGATAGGGAAGCAATAGCGATGGATTTCCAAAATAATTTATGCATACTTAATGTATCCATTAATAACGCGTATTGCCGTAGACAGCTCTCACTGTTCTCCTTCAATATACATGTTTTATCTAGTGAACACTCGCATTTGCACATAAAGCATCAGATGAAGTGTGTTCTTTGTTACACCATTTTATATTTTGTGAACTTGGTGACGAGATAAAACAATTCATAATCTTCTGTGATTCTACATGTGGACAGAACAAGAACTGGACTGTTTTCAGATTTCTCTACATTGTAGTACATCATGCCAAACGCCTTGTTTCTGTGAAAATATTATTTTCAATTCGTGGACACTTTGTAGGCCTACTTAGAGTGCGATAGAAACATTAATCAGAAATTTGCAACTAAAACGCCAGAAGACTGGGTGGATAATTTTAAGAGTGCCAGAAACATGCCCTTCCCTTTCCATGTAATCGAAGTTGATCAAACAATGATTCATCAATGGACCACGTTTTTGACTCCCTTGTACAGGAACGTCTTCCCTTTTAAAACTAGATCCATAAGGAAACTTGTCATCTCCGTTGACCATCTACAATTGATGGAATACAGAGACAGTTACAATGGCCATTGGGAAAGACCTGTTGTAAATGCTCCAAGGTCAACTCCACAATACCCAGAAACACCAGTTAGTGAGTTTGTTCATCCAGAGTTATCGTATGAATGTAGGTACAAGCGTTAGTGTACATGAAGTTGCTCTACATCCATAAACATGCTGGGAATATTGAAATTTTAAATGTGTAATTTATTTATATTTCAGGTTTACATTCCATCTCTGCAGCATTTTCTGATTTGCACATCCTTAGATCATTTTATGGACCAGAAGGAAGTTCCTTCTTTGATACACTTCCTCACTATTAATATTGACAAGGTAATAATGTTATTTGTTAGGTTTTGTTAATTCCTCTTTATTTCCGTGATAATGTGTTCAGAAGACTGACATTCCCCTTTATTTTCATGACAGATGTGTATTTACTTCATTTTCCATTTTTTCAATTATAAAACTTAATTCTACATTTTCATTATTACCTATGTACAATACCAATACATTAGGCTAACCTTACATAATATTATACTTTATATACATGTATTATTGTATACAGTATTAAAGGTTGAAACTTTCAAATTTAATTTTCTCAGTTTGTAGAAAATATGACATTCCCCCTTTATCCCGTGTACCCTTCATATATATTTTTGGATTCGTTTCAAAAAGCAGCTCATGATTAAACTCCGAGTCATATATCTTTTTGGTCCACCGGCTATTCGTGATGATTAAAAAAATACAATTTTCTGAAGATCTCATTACTCAGAACTTCGGTCTATTGAGAAATTTATCTGCAGAACTACGGACGCAAATATAATGAAGCTTTTGGTTTTTCCGTCCAGTTAACAACTTTAATGGATTTGGAGACATCGAGGTCCCGCAATTTTGTCCCACAGGAGTTCTTTTACATGCCGCATGCGAAGGTTTAATATGGATCCGTTTAAGAAGTTAACTAGTAAATTGGGAAAAATAATTAAGTAACAGTTAGAATAACAGACAATCCGAAAATATTTAAAAATAATATTTAACGTGGTACTCCTACCTATAGAAAGTAGATCTCAGTAACGTAACAAAACTAATATCTACTTCTTAATCATCAATTAACATACGAACTTAATGAGGTTAAAATGATTCATATTAGTGATACTTAAAAATATGATGCTTAACTAATGATTATATGTATGCTATTCACATTATAGTATAAATTGTATAACGGTGTTTCATAATATGGTTTGAAATAGCCTGATCCCAGCAATAATAATAATAATAATAATAATAATAATAATAATAATAATAATAATAATAATAATAATAATAATAATAATAATAATAATAATAATAATAATAATAATAATAAATAATAATAATAATAATAATAATAATAATAAAAATTTCGTGTGGCTATTTCTAGCCGAGTGCAGCCCTTGTAATGCGGACCCTCGGATGAGGGTGGGCGGCATCTGCCAATGTGTAGGTAACTGCGTGTTATTGTGGTGGATGATAGTGTTATGTGAGGTGGGTGAGTTGCAGGGATGTTGGGGATAGCACAAACACCCAGACCCCGGGCTACTGGAATTAACCAATGAAGGTTAAAATCCCCGACCCGGCCGGGAATCGAACCCGGGACCCTCTGAACCAAAAGCCAGAACGCTGACCATTCATCCAAGCCATATAAGAATGTCAATAAACTAAATTAACAGTGCCGTATACCCCTTAGCTACGACACATATAGCTACTTTTCCAGAGCAAATGATAAGCTGCCGCAGCAAATGTAGGGGTGGTAGATGTTTCCGTTCGACGGCCGTACCATCCTGAGTCGGAATGCCAATCAGCCAAAATCGCCTTGAGCACAGAGGCACTCATTCCAGCGATACACCAGGTTGAAGATCCCCGTGTGGTGAAACACCGTCATGTGCTGCGTGAAGAAGTACGTAACCGCCTGCTGCACATCCTCGTCCCATGGGAAGCGTCGAACCTTCAAGGCCTTTTTGATCCAGTGCTAACGCACGAACGGTTATGCGCCGGTCCACCCTAATCGCATCATCCACCACCCGCTTGTTGTTGTCCGTAATGGATGAGGCTAGCCACTCAGATCGACCGGCGTCTTGTGTCGAAGCGCGACCAGCAGGGAACTTGGTGCACTATTCAACAACGGTGGTTTTCAACAGACATGCTGTCTTCATTCATGGATATCCACCGGTGTTCGTCCTTTGGCAGCCAAGAACAGAATAACAGTACGTTGCTCATGTTTGGACGCACTTGGTAATAACGTCGTCATAGTTTACGTGGCCGGATTTAATGCACGCTCCTCGGCATCACACGACTACCACACTAATCCCTTTGCCTAATTGTCCGTGCTTATATACCCGCATCGGAGTCGCGCTACGTTGCATGTCCGCTTCAGCAACGCCCTCAAACTGGAACTTTTTGATCACGCCTTATTTAACAACTAATATTCACACAGCTGCAGCAAGCAGCGTACAAGTACAGCAACTATGCAGCAATGCTCTGAAAGTGTGCTGCACATTCAACCATATAAAATTTGGCCGCTAGCTTAAATCGAAGAACCCGTCACATTAGGAACACACAGAGTAGTGTACAGCTCTGCAACACATACCATGGAACGGAAGAACACATAGTGTCTGGCTTGTTGACATCACTGACATCCAACTTCTAGATCGACGCATGAAACATTTATAACAAATAACGCAGTAAATTGTTTCTAGAATGTCAAGGAGCTGCAATCTCTCCTATAAATCCATTAATAACATACCTCATCCCTAATTGGAGATTATGCGACCTGTTCCGACAGTCGGATGTAGTAGCATAGGTGGTAGGTAATTTGAAAAAAAAGAAAAAGCTTCCATATCTCTTGCCGTGGTCATTTCACCAGCTGCTGAAGTTAACTAATCAGATCGCTTCGCGGGCGAATTCAAATGGGCTTTAAAAGGCGGTGTTGCTAAATCTGAACGTGGCTTGTTTGGGCTTGAGATACCATGCCAGACATGAGCATCAAACACTAACATGCCGTGGGTTTCAGCTAATGCCATCGTAGCGTGCTTGCTATGGGGCGAGCCTACCAGCAGGGTGGTCCATTATAAGTTCCTCCACTGAAGAAGTTTATTTTTTCTATTGGGGCTCTCAAACCGATCATAAGCCACGTGCAGATTTAGCAACACCGCCTCGCAAAGCCCATCTGAAGTCGCCCGCGGAGCGATCTGATTGGCTAACTTCAGCACCTGATACAACAAAAACGGCGAGAGATTTCCAAGTATTTCTTTCAAATTATTTATCAGTATGGCCAACGCTCACATACGCTGGTCACGTTGTTTCCGACCACGCTGTATATGGACGATGGGGTATATAGTCGTCCGAATCCACCCAGTAGGCAATGCCGCGGGTAACAGCTAGTTACTAATAAAATTATTACAAATATCGGTACCGGTAGAGTTTTTCTTCAATATAACTGTTCAGCTTGTAAAACGTTTTGACAGTGTCATGTACCAAGATACACTTGCTAAGAATTGCAGTTCAAATCCAATCACTACATTTCTTTGTGTGTTCAAATTTATTATTATCATACGATTGAGCGTAATGCCAACGACAATAATATACTGAAAATTATTTCAATTATATATAAGAAAATATATGTATATGAGCATACTTATATCTAAAAAGCTCCAGATGTAATCGACGTGAACATTTGCATTTGTAATATCCTTTATAAACATACACGTGATATTTTGTTTCTGAAAAGCCACTTAAGGGGATGGGGGTTGAAATGAATTGTAGAATTAGTTGAATTAATTTTATTGGGATACTTATATCTCAAAAACTGAAGATGATAGAGATGTGAAAATTGGTATTTCGAATATCCTTTAAAAATAAAAAACACGTGCTTTCTCTCTTCGGAAAATCCAGTTAAAGGGGGAAGCGGAAGTGCTGAAGTAGGGGTTTAATTATTATAATCTCATATACTGCAGATATTACAGTCATGTAAATTGGTATTTGGAATTTTCTAAAAAGTATAAAGCATGTATTATTTTTCGACTTGAGAGTGGGCTGCTTCTCACGTGTACAGTTCTATGTCGCAAGTTCCAGAGTTAACTCTGCCAGTAGCCTGGTCATCTTAGCCTCCAAAGGCAATACCACACTTACTTTACAGAGAGTCACTGTGGTAAATTAACCTGAATTTTTCGGTGAGGTTTTATGCCTTCGAATTTTTCAGAAAATCTCTTAGTGCAGTTGCAACGAATGATTACCTTTATCAAATTACGAAATCCACGCGAGCAAAGCCGCGGGTAACAGCTAGTTACTAATAAAATTATTACAAATATCGGTACCTGTACAGTTTTTCTTCAATATAACTGTTCAGAGAATTATTCTAAGACAGTTAAAATTGCTTAATAGTATGCTTTTTACTGGGGCACAAGATTTGAAGGTTCAGCTTCGGTCTCACTGTCACACGAAGACTATACAGAATTCCAACATTACTACATATATTTATTTTTTTCTGGCATTAATCGATGTCAACACATAAAGTCATTACATTCTAAGCAGATTTGGTATTTCACACAGTTAATCGCCATCGTTCTTATCAGCAAATTCATTACATTCCGAAGCTAAATGCAAATGTATTTAGTGACTGCGATAGTGCTAAAAATGTGTTGTGTGCAAGTACCAAGATAGAATCAAAAATAGACTGTCCGCATTCTATCCAGTTGACAGTAGAATGTTTGAAAGCCACTACATATGTCGTGTCTGTACAGATGGGAGCAACCTTTGGCTCTTGAAAGCTTTCCCAATATTAATACAGTTCTTTGATTATAATCTAGTGGGAATTTAGAAAAAAAGTTATTGTGGTCCGGACAACCCCAAGGGAAATATCCGAAACTACTTCAATATATCATTCTAAGAGCATATCTCAGCGTTTTACTCTTGTCAAGTGTGTTGCATTTGCCGGCGGCAGTACAAAAACAAACTGCAGGGAGATTCATAGAACTCAGAACAATGATGTGTTCACAAAACTCAAGAGATTGTTAAATTAAAAAGTTGTGATTATAGACTGTCCTGCTCATATTCTCCACGACATAAGTAAGCAAGGGGGAGAAAGTCTGAGTGCTGATTTGGAGGGCGGAGGTTTGAAAGTGTGGTAAATTTGTTGAACTCCATCCAGATACGATTACCTTTAGTTTTAGTCTCTCAAACGTCCCCATATTTATCGCTTTATTGACTGGTGCCCCCACCCCGTTCCCCGTCCCTACGGGATGACATTTGAGCTTTCAAGAAAGTATTTTAAAGAGATTGGTACACCTTCTTTTATTTATATTAATTTTTCACTCCCTGCGCCCAACGAGCAACTAGCTCCCAGCAAATAAAAGGGCTTCGCAATTGCTTCCTGATTTCTGACTAACCGACGTCGAATGGAGAATGGACCTATCTAAGTAGGGTAGCTGGCCACTTAGGGGCGATGATAGTCTGGGGCCGATGGCCTTCGATGTTAGGCCCCTTAAAACAACAAGCATCATCAGCATCAAATTGATAGTCTGATAAAACTCAATTAAACTATCGAAATCTGCTGGCAGACGGAGGTCGTTTTAAGAGAGGTATAATGTAAAGTTTATAGTAGAAACTTGGAAAAACAGTATTTTTATTTTCTCCATTGAAATTCTTTGTTCAAAACAAATGTATGTGGCAAAGTATAGCTATTGAATTCTAAATGAAGCACGCGTGTGAATGAACCTTCATTTCCCTTTATCAAAATATTCTTCACTGCGACTAATAATTTCTGCCTTTAGTTCTCTTCTTTCCTCCTAGTCGCAGCTTATCCTCCACGTCAATCGCGCATTTACGCCCCGTTAGATGTTGTTGATATACAGTTCCTTGGGGATCGCGGCGATGTTTTCGATATCCATATTCTATACTTGTTCGTGCGTAGCCTTTTCAAAATTTTCAGGTAACTTCTTTCTGAGATCTACTTTTTCATGGCCGGTTGGTAATATGGTCTCTGTTTAACTTACCAAGGATCCATCCCCCATTCATATTTAGTGGATTGATCTTTATTACACGGATGAAATTGCCTTTATTTATTTATTTATTTATTTTTGAATTGTGACGGTATTTAACACCGTGCTTGATCTGTTCCTAAAGCCATCAAGCCTTGCTTCTCTTCAAAAATATGGAAATCAGAACTTTTCCACACAAATTTAATGTTTTCTGAGAACATATTCCTCTTAATTAGTGTAAAATTGTACAACCATGTTCAGTTTTTACCAAACCAAACCAAACCAAACTACACCGCCTACAGCCCTTGAAGGGGCTTGGCCTACCAAGCGACCCCTGCTCATACTGAAGGCCTGCAGATTACGAGGTGTCGTGTGATCAGCACGACTAATCCTCTCGGCCGTTATTCTACGCTTTCTGGACCGGGGCAGTTTTAACCAGTGTTAGCTAATTATGACATGCTTGTCATTACTAAATTGGAATACAAATTATTTTAAGTTATACATAATATACTTCTCCTATTGACATGACGTTCTCTTGGTATATTCTTCGTCAATATCTACGGCTCTGCCGCTTCTTTTACATCCAGTCCGTAGTGTAATAGTTTAAGGAAATCAATTGTGTCTTTTGCTGATTTCGAAGGTTTGAAATGAGTTTATTTGTGTAGAAATGTATTAATGATGGTCGTGGGAGTGTGTTGAATGTCTCTGGGGAATATATTCGTAATAATTAATGATTTGTAAACGTTGCGACCAATTAAAACACTTCAATATATCTCTTCATAATCACATGACGAACCTTGAAAACAAATCTTGAACAGATACTTGGGTAAGGTATTTTAGTAGTAACAGAAGTGTTGAATGGTACTCAAAAGCACTTAAGATAGCAGAATATTTGTTCGCATAACCAGGTCATAATGCCAATGCTGAAAGAGTTCACTCCTTATTCTCGGCGCAGTGGACAAGTGAAAAAAAAAAACAAAAAAACACTTAAACATTATATCTGTCAGAGGGTCACTGTTGATAAAATACAAATTCAAAGATATGTCTCGCACATAATTTTACAAATCTCTTTCAAAATATCCAAACAGTGTGGAAAATACTTTTTCATCAAAAAAGTACCATTTATACATTTTTAAATATATGATTTGCCTTAGTTTTAAAATTAATGTCATTAATTAACCCGCATGAACCCCTGCAGACTTACCAAACAGGATCTTAGCTGTGACAGGTAGGACCCCCTGTGAGTGGGGAACGCAGACGAAGAATACACGCATGGTATCCCCTGTCTATCGTGAGAGGCGACTAAAAGGGGCGACCAAGGGATGATTATATTAGAACCATGCAACTACTTGCGATTAGTACCACCACGTGGGGAAAACCTTGGGTCGCTTTTACATGCGCGTAGTACCCCTATATTAGGTACCAAATAGGTTTGTGATTAGTAGCAATCGAGTGCGCGACGACTTTTGCGGTACCTGTGATTAATAGTACTATATGAGCGACACCATGGGATGAGGGAACCCATGGTTCTGGCTGGCCTATGATTAGTACCCACTATATGAGGAACACCACGGGAGAGTACGAGTCCCTGTGGTTAGTACACTTATGTGATGAACACCATAGGTTTGCGTTGCCCATCAATGGCGCCGCAATGTGTGGAACACCGTAGGTCTGTAATACATGTGCGAATTTCATTACCTGTGAGAAGTACCATAATGTGTGGAATACCGCGAGTCTACGCTACTTTTGATTAGTACCGCAACATGACAAATGCCATGGTTCTACTTTTCTAGTGATAAGTACCATTATGAGGGGCCGATGACTTGGATTTTGGACTCTTTTCGACTACAATACATCATTGATTCAGTATCGTGCTCTAGAAGCAGTCCCTTGGTCAGTAATACTATTGTTTTACTCCAGTTTCTGTGAATGTGAGGCACTGTGGGTCGGTTCCACTGATCGTTTTAAATTAATATCCATCCATCCATTCATTCTTGGTCCTCACGTTTTGAATTCTAGTCAGTGGAGGATTTTAAACTTTTCATTTGTCATTTCATTTCATACCATTAGGGGCCGATGACCTAGATGTTAGGTCCCTTCAAACAACAAGCATCATCATCAACATCGTTACAGGTACAGGGAAGGCATCCAGGAACAAGTGAATCTCTTCGGTCAAGTCAGATCTGGAACAACTGGGGATTCCGCATGAATCCGCAGTTTCGACAAGCCATCCAGCGGGGAATTTTTCCAACGTCACATGCGAGTAGGAAGAACACAGGAACCAGCCGACCTATGTGGCGGAGGAAAGAAGGCTGGCTCACAGCCAGAAAATGAAGGAATACTGGAAGAGGAGAAAACAGAAGGCTCTAGTAACGAGAAGATACGAGCCCCGTGGTACTCAGTAGACCCAAACGAGAAAGAATAAGAAGGAGAAGAAGAAGATCATTAAGTGTAAGGTGAGGGCAGTATCCAGTAATCGGGAGATAGTGGGTTCGAGCCCCACTGTCGGCACCCCTGAAGATGGTTTCCGTGGTTTCCCATTTTCACACCAGGCAAATGCCGGGGCTGTACCTTAATTAAGGCCACGGCCGCTTCCTTCCACTTCCTAGGTCTTTCCTATACCATCGTCGCCATAAGACATATCTGTGTCGGTGCGATGTAAAGCAAATAGCAAAAGAAAAGAAAAGTCAGAACAATTCCTTTTCTACATTTACTAAAATGCTCTTTGTCCTCCTTTCTCTGAATATAATTAGGTCACGCTGTATGGGTATATAACACGTGCTATAAAAGGAAATGGTGGTATGTTGATTATTATTTTAAGAAAAAGTGATACAAGGCAACTATCCTCTAGGGAAAATGGAAGTGGACAGAAACTTCAAAGAATGATGATATCGGGAAAAGGAAGGGAAGGGCCAGGTTGGGAAATAAAATGAAAGACCCCCTTAGCCTCTTATATCTAATACCGTTGGTGACGGGAAGGAAGAAATGTTGCCCGGGGAAGATTGGATAGCAGAGATGAAACTTAGACTTATACCAGTCAGTGGAAGAAATACCACACTCACTTAGAGCCCTGCGACCGACAACTCCTGCTACCTACTTTGAGTCCCTTGGTCCACTTTCAGCTCAATAAGAGACTTACATTAATACGTACCCACCAAGACATCATCGTCACCGCCTTCATACATTGCATTACCTGATATCCCAGTCTCGTTGTAACGTTAACAACTTTCGTCAGATCGAGTCTCTCAAAGGTTTAATTTCAGCTAGATAGTAAGATGAGAAATTTCGATCTGGGTGGAAATTAGAAATTTTAACATAATGAGCTATAAACTTTGAAACTAAATTTCCTTTGAAATTACGTGCTAGAAGCGTGAATTGCTTTCCTGACCCGGAACTGTTCAGACGCTATTAATTAACGTAAGTCATCTTTGAAGGAAATAAGCACGTCCATGATTATAAATTAATCAGTAAATGAGGAATTAAACTGAATTTTGTTTCTACATCTTGATATATCTTCACAGACTAACGGAAGATAAAAATGTCATAATAATCTCTCTCTCTCACATATATCACAAATTCTGAGAATTTGAATCACAAATAACTTGATTACGAGAAATATTTATAAATCTACGCACAATAAAAGGAAGTAGAATTGAAAATGAGCTACTTCACTCGTGAACCACTGAAAGCAGACACAAAAAAATGACAAAAGTGCTAAATGCCAGTGGTAGCACTGTCACATGGCGTAATCTAGGAAACGGCTACGTGCACTATTCTCTCTGTCTGACCGCCTTAGTAGAGCAACGGGTGTCATTAAAGGCTTGATTGATGTAGGACTGGTCTCAACGGCACTGTTGGAGAACGTGGTGTTCTGGGTAAATCACAACACTAGATAAGTCAACACGTCACAGTTCCCTTCGATTTTGCAACCAGATTTGAGCGTAGCTGGTTAATATGCAATTTTAATTGTCCTTCCTGGACCCAGAATGATGAGTTAGTGGCATTTCCCCAGTTTCCTTCCTACTTCTCCAAATTTCAAGACGCCCTTGTTGTTGACGGAAGAGCGGACGTGAACGAGGTGAATCAATATGCAGTTGTGAAGATTAATGGCAAGGTGGGAAGAAGCCATTCAGTCGGATCCGGTGTCTTCTATTCAGGTGGAATTCGGATGGATATTTGCGGCAATCCAGTGGTGTCACCCAGTATTGGAAGAGTATGTTCATGTTAATACTTGATGGTACCAGTGCCGTTAGTAGCAGCTTTGAATTTCTTCTTAAATGATGAACCCTACGTTATGTTAGACAGTTTGCAGGGGACGGCAAATTCCTGAAAACTCCATTAAATGTACAGTAATAGTGAACCTCTTCAATTCGAAAGACTGATGCATTATATCTCATGCAATGACTTGTGGATACTTATGAGTTGCAAATGTATTTTGAAGTAAATAAATAGTTGTTGAACTAGCAAAAGCCTTCTTCATAACTTTCACGACAGCCAATTTTTATCTTCCAGCAACACAACCTGAATGGCGTATGGCTTCTAGTGCGGGGAGTGTCCGAGCAAAATTTTGGCTCGCCAGGTGCAGGTCTTTTGATTTGACTCCCGTAAGCGACCTGTGCGTCATGATGTGGATGAAATGACGACGAAGACGACACATGCACACAACCCCTGTGCCAGCAAATTAACCAATGATGGTTAAAATTCCCGACCATGCCGGGAATCGAACCCGGGTCTCCTGAGTCCAAAGGCCAGCAACGATAACCATTTAGCCACGAAGCCGGACTCCAGCAAAACAAACCAAAAAGGATGACTTTTCAAACGAACCCGTCGTAATCTATGTGAATGTTTTCCCAGTTTTCTTCTGGAGTTTTCCAAGGATGAACAAGTGCTTTCGGAGAGTTTTATCAACTAATGGCGCACTCTTGTATCCTTTTAGCATTCCTTAAATATCCTGGTCAATGTTCGGCCAAAACGACTGGCGAACTGATTAATTGTTTCATTCCCAGATAGGTCTCTTACAACTCTTGGTGAAATGTCAGATATCGACACGCGAACGTTATGGAGAAAAATACAATACTTTTTAGTGATCTGGAATTAACTTCCGCTGTCTTCCAAGTCCCGAAGAATTTTGTTGAGTTAGGGATTAAGTTTTGTTCTAATTGTTTGGTCTGGGCATTCATCTAATCACTTGAAATCTGGAATATCATTTTAGTATACAACTGGTTAACTTCATCTCCGATTAGGTAATCACTGCATGTAACGTATTTACGTGTTCGAATGGGGAATGTGATAGGTAGTCTTCATTTTGATCATCCTTTTCCTTCTTGAAGTGTAGGAAATAGTTGAAATAGTAACGGATGCCATACATCACAACAAGTAAGCTGACGTAATTTGAGGAAGTGCCTTATTGTGATGAAATATGTTTGAAAACAGTTCGTTTTACGTGACAATAAGGTAGTGCCTTCCAATTAGGTAGTTACAGAAATCCTTCACACCAAAAATTATCGCAAGAGCTTCACACTCCCAGTGACTGTAATTTCTTTCGTACGCTGTTAGTGAACTGCCTCAAAGAAATGGCCGAGTTCTGTACCGCTGGGAGATCAAATGAACTGTCGTCTGTATTAAGGATTACAGTCTAACTGGGAACAGACGTTACCATAACTATCTCAGTGAAAACTTAAACTTTTAGTTTTGAGAGGACTGATTCACACTGTGATGCAATTACCCACTTGGGTTTTGTTGTAAACATAGAAGTAGAAAATAAATTAAAGTAGAAACATACACAAATTTCCTTTACTACATCAGACAGACAGATCACGCGCCTCGATGTATTGTAGGCGGAGCCCAGATCTACGGAGCAATTTTAACCCTTCGGCCTTGTGGGCCTTGAGTGCACTTTCGACATATATTTAGCTAGGCTACATAGATGTTGAAGTGGTGGTACCTTGTGAACGGAATCGAGCTGGTCAGGGTATGTCCTGCACCCCGAAGGGTGATTAGTTTAGAAGAGTCTTGGGTCTGTTGTAGCAAAGACCTTCAGTGACATATTTACCCAAGTTTGAAATGAGGGGGTTGGGGTTGGAGTCTGTACCGGAGTAGAATTTCCTGGCGGATCTCCGTATTCTGGTATAGATTTCATCAATATGAAGGTCATTATGCATTTCTCGATTCCGTTCGTACCATTGCGCACCTGTAATCATGCGGAGGGCATGGTTTTGAAAACGTTGGACTTGATCCAGATGCGTTTTGGTTGCGATCCTCCAGACGGGACTGACATATTCGAGGATTGGCCGAACGGAGGTTTTGTACACCAGAAGCCTGTTTTCCAAGTTAAGCCCTTTGTCGGCTTTCTAACGGGAACATTTTCATAAAGGCTTTTGTAGGCCTGGGCCAAAATTCTGCATCCATGATGTTCGAACGTCAATCCTCTGTCGAGGGAATCACCCAAGTATTCAATAAAATCAGACCACCGGATCACCTCACCAAACATTATAGTGGTTGAGGGTCAAATCTTCAACGTTTGTAGAAGAGTGTAGCACTGCTCTTCGTGACATTAATTTTGATTCTCCGCTGTCGAAGCCAAGGCTTGAGAGTGGAGAGGGCTTTCTGAAGATAATTTTGAACTCTGAGTTGTTGCCAAGAGACAGCGGATATGGCGGTATCATCTGCGTACATATAAACATTCACGCACGGTGGACGGGGTATGCCCCCCCCCATGGCACTACAGCCCTTGGAGGGCCTTGGCCTACCAAGCGACCGCTGCTCAGCCCTAAGGCCTGAAGATTATTAGTTGTCGTGTGGTCAGCACGACGCTTCCTCTCGGCCGTTATTCTTGGCTTTCTAGACCGGGGCCGCCATCTCACCGTCAGATAGCTCCTCAATTCTAATCACGTAGGCTGTGTGGACCTCGAACTAGCCCTCAGGTCCAGGTAAAAATCCCTGACCTGGCCGGGAAGCGAACCCGAGGCCTCCGGGTGAGAGGCAGGCACGCTACCCCTACACCGCGGGGCCGGCGGGCGGGGTATGCAGACATGTATACATTAAGTAGCACAGGAGAGATAAACGCATCCTGTGGGACGCCAGAACTGATAGAGCGGGGAAGTACTATGTCATAAGTCTAGGAAACCTCCGTGTTTCATCGATGTTGGATTGGTGTGGCATATCTTGAATGACACGTGCTTTGATTGATTCTTCTTCGAAGAACGAATATATATTTTTATTGGTGTGCAGATGACAGCCAATTAGTCTTTGAATTCAGATCAATAGATTAGCTGGCTCGTACTCTATAGTGTCATCAAATTAAAGATGAGTGTCGGAGAGTCACTGAAGTAACTGCGGTCAAATACGGTTAAACACTGACGGTGTTGTCGTGATGTCAAAGCTGAGCTAATGAACGCGCTTAGTACCTCGGTGGGCCATGGTGGTCGTATGATACCACTGACATGATCAGTTTCTAGGTTGAGGTACACCTTCTGCGCGTTAAGCTTGAAAAATAAATGCGAGTTCCGAAGACACTTATGGGTATCATTGATGCGCCTTATAGGATAGTTTGCTTGTACCAGTCTTTCGCTCACTGCGTACTTAGAGTTTATACATAGCCTAAAGCTTCCAATCAGGTCTTGCAATAATAACTAACGGAGAAAACCAGGTGCTAGAAGTAGCAACATATTTTATATCATCTTCTTCCAGCGCAACGAGTTCTTAGTCTACCAAATCTCTCAGAGCATAAGGGACACTACTATCCATTGTTAAAATGGTAATACGCTCCTTTTAACACTTTTAGCCTTCACTCTTTCAGAAAGTTTGCAAGATTTTACCCTAAACCTTCCTGAACGAATAAGCAAGGAACAACGAAAAAAAGGGAGATATCACATAATAATAATGATAATAATAATAATAATAATAATAATAATAATAATAATAATAATAATAATAATAATAATAATAATAATAATAGGCTAATAATAAACTCAATAAGCGAAACAGCTCGATGCACTTAAACACCAAGCTGCCAAGTTGGATTACAATTCTCTCTAGAAAAGACAAGAAACTTCACTAACATCAACTTCAGTGATACTCCCAACGAACTACAGTTGGAACAGGGCCAGGTTTAAGTTCCTGGGAGAATGGTTGGAACGCAGTACGTCAGAAGGGGTAGCATTAACAAACTACAGTAAGCATCCTGACACCAAATTGAGGCTCTACCAGACAGTTATCCGCACAGAAGCCCTATTAACCACAAAATGCTTGATAACGAACAGGAAATGATTGTTGGATAAACTGTAGGTCCAGGAGGGAGAGATCTTGAGAAAGATACTTGGACCGATCAAGGTAGATGGCGAGTAAAGAAGGCGACCAAACCAAGAGCTGTGCAGTTATACTTAGAAAATCACACACGTAGTTAGGAAGAGGCGTCTGACTTTCTGTGGACATATCACAAGAGTGAACCGGAAATACTAGTACTTCTAATTTATTCAGCTTGTAATTCAGTACTAGACATTTACTCACGTATAGGCATTCCGGCTTAACAACTGTGTTTAGTGTTGTATTTTGCGGTTTTTAGATAAACTCATCCCGTTGCAGTTATTCTTTGTTGTACCGTTTGCTCTTTCCATCTTGTGTAACCTACAGCGGATTTTTCCAAACCATTTTCGTGAATTGTCTCTCCCAAATATCTGAATTCATTTTCCTTCCACTTCTGTTATTATAAATTCTGGAGCATTTTCTATATTTGTCATAAATTTGGATTTTTTTCTACAGAAATTCTTGAATCTATTCCGTTGGCTATTTATTCCAAGAGATTGACTTGTATTGATGAATTTTGCAGGTTTTCTGAAAGTATTGAAAAATTACCTGCAAGTGCTACACAGTTTATTTCAACACCCCTTTCCTTTCTCCTTATTATTATAACGAAGGAGGATTCCACCGGTGTCAATATTTCACATCTTTCCAAACACGTTTTCAATTCTTTTGAATATTTGCTTTTGGTGTAAATCAGTACATCTTATTCAAACTTATACGCTATGATATTACTTATATAACTCCGTTAATGAAAGTAGACACATTTTCGTAATGAGCGAGATGCACATTGCAGAAATGTAATGAACTTAGGGTCCTAGCCCAGACCCTTAAATAACCCTTCCCTTTCATATTCTTTTCCGATATTCTACTCTGATATCAAGTGGAGAGAGTGATCTTTCCTCAAGATGCTCCATCAACTTTCTTCGTAACATATTATCCTTTATCTGAAATTTCCTTGCGATATCCTGAGCTATAAATTCATCATGAAGCCCGCGGAGCAAATCTGGAGAAAATGTATGAAGTACTGATCACTTCTGACATGATAAATACGCCCCTATACAAATGATGAAGCTCGGCTATCGACAGCGGTACAGTGATGTATAACTGCTAGCTCGGCGTTTGCAAAGGAAGTGCTGTCTCTAACGATAATGTGTATTACGTAAAATGAGAGCTCCTGAGATTTTGGTCGTATAATATGGTGAATGTTGTATGTCTCGTAAATGAATCTAAGTTTTAATATGCATATAGCTGATACAGACCGACTAACGCAGGCGGAAAAACCGTGCATGTTTCACCTTAATGGACTCACGCATGAGCGAAACTATTCAGAGAAGATATTCAATATTTCCTTATAAAATAAATGGTACGTACATGTACAGAATATCGAAGATAATGTCTTTAGATTTCATATCCAGGATACTTACAAGCATGCGGTAAATTCATTTCTGGATAATTTCTAACTGAATGAAATATCGTATGGCTTGTAGTGCCGGGATATCCCAGGACGGGTTCGGCTCGCCATTTGGAGGTCTTTCTATTTGACACCCGTAGGCGACCTGCGCATCGCGATGAGGATGAAATGATGATGAAGATAACACATACACCCAGCCCCCGTGCCATTGGAATTAACCAATTAAGGTTAAAATCCCCGACTCGGCCGGGAATCGAACTCGGGACCTTCTGAACCGAAGGCCAGTATGCTGACCGTTCATCCAACGAGTCGGACAATTACTAACTAATATGATGGGAATCAGACGAGGGATGTTCCAACATTCAACACTTAATATAATATGTATCATTTATACATTTATTAAATGAAGACTAGGTATTTTGGAATCATCACCAGTTCAAATACAAAAATCAGAAAAGGTATCAGGACTAACACAAATTTTACGTGGAATATGTCTTAAAAATACACTTCAAATTGATAACATGAGTTGTAAGTCATAAAAACACATTGAATGTTAAATGACTTTCTCAGAGTCCAAGTCACTATAATTGAGCGCGTATGCACAATATTAAACAAAGTGTTAAAACATTATGTAAAATTTTCTTCTTCTTATTCTTCTTATTCTTCTTTTTCTTCTTGCGTTCCGGCCTTCTAAGGACCACGTTACAATTTGAATTGTTCCTCCTTAGTTGTTCTTTCCTTTTCTTCCAGTATTCTTTCATTGTTTCACTGTGTTTCTTTTTCCTGTCTTCGGTCCACTTTGTGCCTGTTTTCTTTTCCTTCCTCCCTTGGAATCCTTCCATTTGTAAGACTTTCTTCCTAAAAACCTTTCTTTCCAATAATTCTTCTTCTCGTATGTTGTTCCTTTCCAGGTCTTTCTTGACTTCTTGAATCCAGGTGGTAGTTGATTTCTTTTCCCAAAGGTACTTGAAGATTCATTTAGTTAGTCTATTGTCATCCATTCTGTAAATGTGTCTAAGAAATAGCAGTATCCTTTTTCTTATTGTTTTCGATATGTTTTCTACGTTCTGGTAAATTTCATTGTTACTTCTTAATTTCCAAAACTCTGCAATTCTTGGAGGACCTAATATTTTCCTTATAATTCTTCTTCCTAATATTTCTAATTTATCAAGCTTGTAGTTCAGTGCTAGACATTCGCTGGCATAAAGGCATTCGGGTTTCACTACTGTGTTGTAGTGCTTTATTTTAAGTTTTCTTGATAAGCATTTTTTGTTGTAAGTATTCTTAGTTATACCGTACGCTCCTTCCATCTTTTGTATCCTCTCCTCTATAGCAGATTTTTCTAAACCATTTTCTTGAATTGTCTCACCCAAATATTTGAATTTCTTTACCTTTTATATTCGACCAATATCCGTTGCTAAAAACTTTGGGGCACTTTTTATATTCGTCAAAAATTTTGTTTTCTCGGCAGAGATTCTCAAGCCTGTCATGTTGGCTGTCTTTTCAAGGAGATTGACTTGCATTGCTGCATCTGTAAGGCTTTCTGAAAGTATGGCAAAGTCATCTGCAAATGCTAGGCAATTTATTGCAACACCATTGTTCTTCTTCCCCAGCATGAGTGGCAATATTTTAGATTCTTTCGGTTTCTCATTCCAAATTCTTACAATTTTCTCCATGACACAATTGAAAAGGAGTGGAGATAGACCATCGCCCTGCCTGACACCTGTATTTATGTTGAAAGGTCGAGATACTTCACCCATCAATTTTATTTTCGAGATAGTGTCTGTAAGTGTTTCACGAATTAGGTTTGCCAATTTAGTTTTAACTCCAAATTCACGGATTACTTTATCTAGGGTTTCCCTGTCAACAGAGTCAAAGGCTTTTTTAAAGTCAATAAATGTTACAACTATGTCTTTGGAGTTTATTAATCTGTGTCGGATTATAGATTTCAGGTTGAAAATCTGTTCGGAGCAAGATCTTCCTTCTCTAAATCCACCTTGATATTCACCCCGTTGACTGTCCAGTGTCGATTTTACTCTATTTAGTAGTATTGTTGAGAATATCTTGTAAGCAACTGGCAAGAGAGACATACCTCTGTAGTTGTTGACATCCTGCTTGTTATCCTTCTTGTGTAATGGGTGTATTAGAGCCACTTTTCAATCCTCTGTGATCTTTTCTGTTTCCCAAATTTCTTGAAAGATTATTTGTAGATCTTCTATAATTTTTGGTTCAGCCCATTTTAAAAGTTCAGCTGTTATGGAGTCTTCCCCACTAGCTTTGTTATTTTTAAGATTTTTTATTGCTTCCTTTATTTCTTCCGCTGTTGGAGGTGAATCAGCTTCTAAATTTTCCTGAATTTCTGAAAATTCTAATTTATGATTTGGCTCAGGGCAGTTCAGCAGGTGTTTGAAGTGTTCTTCCAGAATCTCACAATTCTCGGCATTGTTAAGGCCAATATTACCATTTGCATCTCTGAAGCAAATGCTCCGGGATTGATAACCTTTCAGGTTATTCTTAAAGGTCTGATAGAAATTTCGGGAGTTATTTCTTACAAAATTATTCTCAATTTCTACTAGCTGCGATTTTTCAAAAGATCTTTTAACCTGCCTTATTATTCTTGTTGTTTCCTTTCTTTGTTGTTTAAATAGCTCATAGTGTTCATTCTTTCCGGAACATTTCCATTTTTTCCACTTTTTCACTCTTTCCATAAGTGCTTCCTCACATACGTTATTCCACCATACTTTCTAGTTTTAACTGATCCAAATACTTTCTTCGCTGCACTATTAATCTGTTTAGATAATTCTGGCCATTTGCCATGCTGAGTTATTTTAATTTCTTCCTGAAAGTTTTCTATAGTTGCTTGTGTAATGTTGAGCCTATCTATGTTGTATTTCATTAATTTTCTCGGCCTTCTTTGATTCCTGCGAGGTAGAAGCTTTAGCTTAATTTTAGAGAGGTAATGTTCGGAGTCAAATTCCCCACTTCTTATTACTTTAACATTCATAATTTCCTTAATACTTTCTTGAGAAATAGCTACATGGTCCAACTGAAACTCACCTAACATCGGATTTGGGGACACCCATGTTTTAGGCTTTCTTGGAAGTTTCTTAAAGAAGGTCGACATTAATTTTAGGTGAAAGGATTTACAGAGATTAATTAGTCTCATGCCATTTTTGTTTGTTCTTTTGTGTGCCGGATATGCCTCTACTGTTTTGCTGAAAACTTTTTCTTTGCCTACCTGTGCATTAAAATCACCGGATTTTGGAATTTTTGACATTTCATCATCTAGAATACTCCAGAATTCTTCAGTTTTACTTGGGTTCTTGCTATTATCTTCATTTATTGGTGCATGACAGTTAACAAATGTATACTTTTTGTTCTTGCATTTAAGTGTGAGAAGAGATAACCTTTCTGAACTAGATTTGAATTCCATAACATTATCAACTATTGCTTTATGGACAAAAAGGCGGTACCTAGTAGTGGCATTCCTTTCATAATTTTGATTGCTGGTTTACCTTTAAAGATTCTATAATTTTTGTTTTCTGTTACATTCTCATCCATAAACCGTGTCTCTTGAGCTGCTAAGATCTTGATTTCATGTCTATCTAAGAAAATTTCCAGTTCTTTCTGTTTGCCGGTTTTTAGCAAGGAATTTACATTAAGAGTGCCTGCAAAGAATTTCCTCTTAAATTTAAGCCTGAAAGGATTCCAAGGATGCTCCGACTCACCCTTATTGCAGATGTTGGGACTCCCCAGAACCCTAGGTCCCGATGCATTGCATAACGCAATGGTGGATTTCTCTTCCGAGCTAACACCTGGGGTAGTGCTTTCATTCAGCGGACTTTCCATTCTGCAATTGAAATTGTACATTGTACAAGGTAGGAAATTAATTCCAAGATAAGATCGGATTGTTAGTCCGAAATGATTTTTTATTCGTGCTTTACTCCACTAGGTTCTTCCGCTCCCTCCGCCGTTGGGACATTAAATTCCTCATCTGCCTTCGAGACCGTTGACCAGGTTTCACCTGTAACCCTAGGCAGGGGCCCTTACAGGGTGCTACCATCCGGAGCCAGATGGACCCAGGTTTTTTTACGAGGTTGTTACTCCTTCCCCATCACTTGCAAGATGATGCCCCGGGCTTGGGACCGGCAATGGCGGAGTTGTGTAAAATTTTGTACTTGAGAATCGTGTAAAGTTTCTGTAGATGCTACGGATGTAACCATAGATATAAAGATATGTCAACAATATAAACGCTTGATTTGGCTAATTTACTCGTAGTCTAACCGCCAAATAGGTTTAAAATGCGTCGGAGTTGACATTTTAAATGTTGTGAAGAATCTTGTAAGAGTGCCGAAGTTAACGCAGTCGGAGGTTGTGCAGTTGGGATGTACCTAGCTATTGCTTATTTATGAATTATGTACAGAATTGACTAGGAATTGGGGAACACACTTCGTCGCTTTTAGTGGCTGTTGTTTTTGAAAGTGACCCCATTGAATGTTGATGTTAAAAGTTACATGACAGTACGGCCTTAGTTGTATGGAACATGTAGTCGTAAAAAGTTGGATGTATGTGGTGAAAGAAGAGAAATGATGTGAGGTCTAATGCGTGTTTGGTCTTGAATTATTGGAGAGTGGTTTGATAGTACTTACTCTCTTATCATATAAACCAAACGTTATGAATTAACTCCGGTCAATATACAAATTTCTGGAATATTTCTTTCAAAACAACGGGACGTAATACCGTAATTCACCGCCCATCAGAACGTTTAACAGACCTCATGGTACCACATCTCTAATGGGCCTCGACTGACCAAGCAACCGCTGCTCAGCCCTAGGGCCTGCAGATAAGGAGGTGATGTATGGTCAGTGCGACGAGCCGTCTCAGCTATTCTTCTTGGCTTTCTAGACTGGAAATAATGTGCAATACGTACAGCAAAGTTTATGCAGAGGAAAGTAAATACACTTTGGTTTTTATAAACAATAGAGTCTCATAAACACGACCTACGAAAGTGTCAAGTTTTACAAACTCGTAGAAGGGTCACAGTATGTATAACTCATTTCAGGTTATATTAAAATGCTGAAGGCTATTGACATATAGAATCCGAAGTTGAATGTATAACCAGATCTGAAATTAAATTAAAGAACTTACAAGTGTATGAAATAGTTGGTCTTTAACTCACCTACTTTTATTTACATAGTCAAATTGTTTTGTTGCTTCGTACTCTCAGTCGACTTTTTCACTCAACTTCAAAATATTCCAGCAAAACGATTCACTTTGAAATGGCAAGTTAAAAACACAGGAAGTTCAGATGTGATAAATTGGTGCAGATGCTGCATGACGTTTCGGTCCTTACAATTCACATCTTGACATGTTACAAGTTCCGGTGCCGAGAGCAAATACCGGTATAAAAATAAATAAAAAAAACCATGGCAAAACAGCACCGAAAATCTTCGGCCTACCAAGCGACCGCTGCAGATTACGAGGTGTCGTGTGGTCAGCACGACGAAATTTGTCGGGCGTTATTCCTGGTTTTCTAGACTGGGGCCGCTATCTCACCGTCAGATAGCTCCTCAATTCTAATCACGTAGGCTGCGTGGAACTCTATCTAGCCCTCAGATCCAGGTAAAAGCCCCTTACCTGGGCGGGAATCGAACCCACGACATCATGATAAGAGGTGGGCACGCTACCACTACACTACTGGTAAAAAATACGTGAATATCAACAAGAACCTCGACATGGCTATGAACATCGAGGACAACGAGCTGTAATGCATAAAAAAAAATATGGCATATGGAATTTCACCAGGTGAGATGCTAGAAATTACATTTTTTATGTTTTTGTAACACAGAGTGGGTTAATATTAAATTATCATGTTCATTAATAATAATAACTTACGTTATAACTTATAAAAAGGGTGATTTGGTTGTACCGAGCGAGTTTACCATGCGGTTAGGTTCGCGTACCTGTGATCTTACATTCCGCAGATAGTGGGTTCGTACCCCATCGTCAGCGGTCTTAAGGATGGCTTTCCGCCGTTTCCTATTTTCACACCAGGCAAATGCTGTTGGCTGTACATCAATTAAGGCCACGGTCGCTTCCCTTCCGCTTTTAGCCCTCTCCGATCGTTACCATAAGGTCTCTCTGTGTCGGTGAAACGTAAAGCAACAAAAAAAATTATTTGTTCAATACACCAGTGTTATAAAGTAAACACTTATTAACCCTTACCCATATAATTAACATCGCTATATTAATGATCTGAACGAGGGTTTCTTCACAAGTGTTAATTAACGCATTGGTCGTGTGAACACCTACAGAGTGTTGTACCTTGTGAAGCTAAGCAGCGCACTTCACAGCTTGTAACGGCTATTGTTGCTTGGCCATTACTTTATGCATAATATTCATGTCAATAAAATCGCAATGGGATCACTTGTATTTCTTCAACAGTAAGACATTAAAAAGCCTCTTGTTCTGCTTCTGATTACTGCCCTTAAAATTCCGTACTAAGCTACTGTGGCTACAGCCACGTTTCGATTTAATTGTTGTTTCTTCTAAGTACTAAAACGTACGTAATTTGATCAGTAACATGCAGCATTATATTTATGGCAAGTACTTTACAACAAAAGTTTGTGTTGAGGACAACTAACTCTAGAAGTTTCTGCTTCAGTTCATTCGCTTAGTATATGCTCGAACTGAAAGGCGTTTTATATTAAAAACCAAATAACTGCGAGGTGTATAAAAGTTGCTTCATTGTACCAGTCGTGTTCTCCTATGCATTGTGACAGCTGTCCGTACTCTAATACACCAGAAAGTTGAGATGTAGAACACAGTCTCAGAATTATAGGAACAATGCAAGAGGAGCAATGAACTGTAGGTGAAGTAGATATTCAATGTAGAATAAGGCACATGAAACAGAATATACACTTTACTTTGATTCCTCTGTAAATAAAATATTATAATATATTACTTCATTAAAGTAATTTTGACCGTTAGATCGTGTAAGATGTACAGTATATGATTAGTATGGCTATTACCAAATATTAAGAGATCCTTGGATCGGCTCAATATCATGAAATGTCAATCAGTATGATAGTTCCGTCACGAGTGCTGCGATAATTTACGTTCTTCTCAAGATTTTATTTCAAAATAAATTTTTGACTGTGATATGGAATTATCCTTTCCAATTATCTAGGATCTGTGTCTTGGCACGTTAGGTCTGGTAAACGTATAACTAAGATGGGTACGTACTCATGACAAGTTATTCTAATCTGAAGAACTGGGGGATCATTCTTCAAGGAAGATATCGATGATGGATTTCGTGGAATGTTTAGAGGTAAGGAGGCATGGCCAGCTAGAAGTATACTACATCATAATAGTACCATGAAATATCGCTAATCAATTAGAGATAATTTCAATACCAGTGAAAATCGATCCCAAATTATGTATCTCACAATAGACAAAGTGATTTTCACCTAATACCTGTTTTCCTACATACTCTCTATGGAATACTATCACATTTTTAATACATGACGTGAAGTTGTGAATACGCTGGAGAAAGAGAAGGAGATAATTTATGCTATTTATGGTTTGGTGAATTTTTATTGTCTCACTCATTTTATACAGTTCAGGAACTCGCTAATTGCGTCACGCCTAGAGAGACCCAGTTGACTATAACACTGCTTCCAGTTTCCTGTGCCAGGTCTCTGTCTTACATTTATCCAATGGTAAACCATTTTACTAGTTTTATTATGGCCTGATTTTCCCTTTATTTTGACACCCTAATTCTCTGAAGGTTTGGGACTAATCTACACTCCTATAATGCACATTAAGAGGAGCTTACACGTGCGTCATTTTCCTCTTGAAACAACAAAAACCACATCGTAGAGTACATTGCAAGCAATGAATGGAAATTAAATGTAGAACATACAAAGATGATTAATCTGGTAATAATGACATCAAGAATAATTTCTCACTCGCAAGTCCAAACAGCTATATGGACTTTTATTCTTCTTCTCCTTCCATTTTTTCTCCTTCGTCGCCGTTTTATCAATTCTGGGGTCGACAGTAATGTGGATTAAGCCCACCATTACGGCCAGCTGCTCTTCCTGTCACCAACACTACGCTTCTTTTCGTAGTCTGGTGAGTTGTGTGTAAAACGAACGTGTATAATAGAACAATAACGAACTCTCACCCCCCAGTTAGAGGAAAGAAACTGATGGAGCTTCTTATCCTACAGTCGAACCTAGGGGCCGTGAGAACCAAAGGCCACTATGTTCACCATTGAGTCAAGGAACTTGATCACCGGGAGAAAGTGGTATCCATTCGTAATTGCAAAAGTACACTCGAACAAAAACATTTTACATAACCCCTGTAGTCCTCCTGTTTTGGGGGGCACAGGACACATCAACTGACTGCAGTAGGGGCCATCTAAAATAGTGCTTCCCTAAGGTCTCACAAAAAGAGAGCCTGGGTTGACGAATATGGTCCTCTAGTTGAGTTTGGTACTAGCTCCACTTCCTCACTGTCTCCCTTACTGTCAGACCAACATTCGTCAACCATTTCTTTCTCTTCTGATCCCTACGGTGCAAACCTTGCAAGACTAAAAGTACCAAAACTCATAACAAAGCACCAGGATTCTCGCCTACGCCTCAAAGATACAATCCTTGTACTTAAAATCCTTAGTCGGAAGCCCTACGTTTCATCCACAGAGCGTGTAGGTTTTAAAAATGGCCTAGCAAGCGTACGCTGCTCAGCTCGAAGGGCTGCAGATTACGAGATGTCGTCTGGTCAGCACGACGGATATTCTCGGCCATTATTATTGGCTTTCTAGACTGAGACTGCCATATCACCGTCAGATGTCTCTTCAATTGTAATCATGTAGGCTGAATGGACCTTGAACCAGTCCTCAGATGCAGGGAAAAATCAATGACCTGGCCGGGAATCGAACCCGGGGCCCCCGGGTAAGAGGCAGGCACGCTACCCCTACACCACGGGGCCGCTAGAGAAGATTTACAGAAAGTATTTATTACGACTACTCTTCAGTTCACTTTCGCATAGTCATGGTTTAAAATGTTTTAATAGGCTTTAAACCTTACAATAGAGAATTCTCCCTGAACTACGTGTTAGACAAGCAGAAATTTTCACAGAAATTTACTGAGCACAAACAGAAGGTTTTCGTCAAGCCTCCGATCCATTGAAGTAACGCAGCCTATTTCCATTTGATCAACCAGACACTTCCACGAAAGAACTCGGCGAACGAAATAGAATTCTAAGAAAGTTCACGCAAGGGAAGCTGAAGACAGAGGAGATTATAAAATGCTCCAAACAGGTGTCCAGAAATGAGGATCAGAGTGGTGGACGCTTTTGATGATAGAGAAAACAATAACACGAACATAGATTTAGCAAATGAAATAATGCTGTGGAAATATTTAGCGGATGCAGGAATTAGAAAGAAAATTGTCTCAGTGTTTCCATAATGTGAGGGAGCAGATGCGGATATAGTTCATATGGTTTATGAAACACTCAGACACGTAGTCAGCGTCAAAACGCAAGGACGAGGTAGTGTTAATGGGCGATTTCAGTGCGAGGATTACAAAGAGATGAAAACTATGTAAGCTAGTAAGAGGAACGAGAAGCGATAACTGGAATTCTGTGCTAATGACGATGATGGTAGTATTAATAATAATAATAATAATAATAATAATAATAATAATAATAATAATAATAATAATAACAGGGGCTGATCTATGGCTGCGTTTTAATTAATTTCGATGGGAAATTACCATTATTATTATGACCTCAAGTACCGTGTGTAGGCATTCTAATTTGAAACCAATCAGGCTGGCTGAGCGTCAGTTTTGATGCTCCGTTTTACGCTACTAGATAGCAAGGTCAGTCGGATCTATCTTAGGTGATCTATGGCTGGGTTTTAATTAATTTCGTCGGGAAAATACCAAATATGTCAATGAGAAATTTTGCATGCCGACATCGTACGATATGGATTGTCGAATAGACTTTATTCCGTCCTTCAAATATCCGATACTTATGTTTCACTTGAACCCAAAACCTTGACTTCTGCAAGCAAAAACAATCACTCTGTGCTAGTAACGTACAAGTAGTTGCTAATTCATTATTTATACATAATGCCATACTCCACTACGCATGAATAGGTAGGGCACCGGCACCACATGGTTAACGATCTATACCACGATTGACATTTAATTGAAAAATCTATTAAGAATAGGAGAATTTTAAAAAATTCGAACACTGGCTGATCTACAAACAACTATACAGTAGCTAGGCCTAGGGTAGAGAAATTGATTGATATCTGCACACGGATAGGGGTACAAAATCTCTAAGACGATACAATTACAGAAATTTCCGAACAATGGACATTAAGGAGATTCAGGTATATAAAGAAGTATGCAGGGATACTGTCCGACTCGTTGGCTGAATGGTCAGCGTACAGGCCTTCGGTTCAGAGGGTCCTGGGTTCGATTCCCGGCCGGGTCGGGGATTTTAATCGCTTCTGATTAATTCTTCTGGCTCGGGGACAGGGTGTATATGTCCGTCCCAACACTCTCCTCATCATATTCAGACAACACACTACACTACCAACCACCACAGAAACACGCAATAGTGCTTACATCCCTCCATAGAGGGTTGGCGTCAGGAAGGGCATCCGGCCGTAAAACAGGGCCAAATCCACATGTGCGACGCAGTTCGCACCCGCGACCCCACAGGTGTGGGAAAAAGCGGCAGGAAAAGAAGAAAGAAGAAGAAGTATGCAGGGATACTGTAATACAAATGCCATATAGATGCCTTGCTACAGCTATGTGTAATCATGGTAGAAAGCAACCATCTTGGTGGACTGATTCAGTGCAACTTGTAAATGCAAGGAAAGGGGCGTAAGAAGAACAGCTTTAAAGAAATCCTGAAAAGAGGGTACTGTACATAACTGGACGAAATAGCGCAAAAGAAATCATGAGGATACTTTGGAAACGAGCTGGTAAATCCAATTCAAGTAGTGACAGGGAAACCTTTCCAGTCTGTAATAAAGAATCTTTGAAAGGGATAGAAAATGGACATGAATAGAATTGTAGGTGAACTCATTGCAGATTCTGAGAATCCCTGGATAGATGAGATGTATATTCTGAAAATATTTTCAATTGAAACAGAAAATTCGTTTTGGAGTCCCGTACAACGGCGTTCATAGGGAGGAGAACATGATGGCAGTGAAATTATGCTTGATGTAGTTAATAGGATAATAAATGAACTACTGTGCCACAAAGTAAAAGGAAAGCTGAAGTTAGACTATAAATATTGAAATACAAGGCAAATTCAGGCTAACAAGTCTTAACGGAATAATTGGATTGACAACGGATTTCAGAAAGGTACTTTCTGATTGGAAGAAAACAGGAATTGCACCCATCCAAAAACAACTATCGACGTATTACCTTGATCAGTGAACCAGGCGAGGTGGTGGGATAAATGATCGTAAATTAAATGAAGACGAGTGCGGCTTCAGACCACGGGGTGGTTGCCAGGACCATACTACTACTTTGTGCCAGTTGACTGATAACTTCTACAAGAGGAAGAGAAAATGAATTTTTGTTCCATACATCTACAGAGGGCACATGGCGGAGTACCAAAATCATGAGATATTGGGGATCATATGCAGATTATTAGGCAAAGTAAGGTAATGGTGTATTCTGCCCGAAGGCAGATCCAGAACTCCGCAGAGGTGTGTCTGAGCCGGAGTTTACGTGCGGTAGGGTGTCCAATTCCTTTCCGCTCCTCCATTCCCATACCCCCACCAACAGCTCGTGGCAACCCATCCAAATCTTGACCACGCCCAATATTGCTTAACTTCGGAGATCTCACGGGATCCGCTGTTTCAACACGCCTACGGCCGTTATGCAGATTATTAAAGGCAATGAAAGGTACACTAGTGTCCAAAAGTTAAGCATAATCACTAAACGAGGCCATACCGCCTGATAGGAATATCAGACGGATCGCTGAACGAACAGAAGCTGACTCACACACCATATGTCACACAACTTGTTTTTTAAAAACAAGCCGTGTCAGAAAGGTTCTGATAGCTAAGGTAAACCTTTGACAACAACTAACAAAACTTGGCAATGTCTTTCACAACAAAATATGCTGTTAATAGGGTGTATGGTTACCCCTAACGGCCATATATGCTTCGCAGCGACGTGGCATGCTCTCTATCAGATGGTCCAAGAGCTCTTGTGGCAATCGATAGTCGATTACATTCCTCGGAAAGGGCAATGCAAAGGTCTTGGAGGGTCCTTGGTGGAGGCTGACGGGATGCAATTCACCTCCCCAATGCCTCCCAGGCATATTCTATAGGATTCAGATCCGCAGACCCCGCTGGCCAGTCCATGCGATGAATATCTTCCCTAGCCAGAAATTCACCTACCAGAGCAGCGCGGTGCGGTTGGGCATTATCGTCCATTAAGAGGAAGTCTGGGCCAACCGCACCTCTGAAGAGTCAAACATGTGGTCTCAGTACCTCATCCCTATATCTCCAAGCGTTATCAGTGTTCCTTGGACCACCTATGAAGATGTGCAGGTCCGTACGGCCATTCAACTGATCATCAGTGAATCGTGCGAGTGAAACGAAGGTTGCAAACTTTATCGTCATTTGCTCGCATGTGTTCCATTTTATTTTAATGCTAATGGAAATTTTACAAGGTGGCTAAAATATCCTTTCATCATTCATAGCTGAAAACCACTAAAAACCTTAGTACCAGTGTGTACTATGGAGGTAAGCTGAAGAAGCATGCAGCCTGCCCCTACGGCACATTTGACAAGCCCTTAATCAGTTAAGCAAGTCTGAGAGAGGTTGCATCGTCGGTATATCTGTGTTGGACACAATGGGAACGTGAGGATACCCACATCCATCGCGTAAGCTCTGGTCGACCCGAACGGACCACGAGAGGGAAGGATCGTTTCATTGTGTGACAGGCTATGAGCTGGAACCAGCAGACATTTTAAAGGTTCCGTTGAAATCCGCCTTTATATGAGTTGTGAAACTGGGTACTTTGATTGTGCAGCATTAGTTCAGCCTAAAACCCACTTCTTCAATAGCATCTTCTGCCCAACATTTTTGAACGTATGTCTCTCCAATAACTTTTAGCAGCAGCTCAAAAGAGAAATGGGATGATCGCTATCGCTCTATCTGCTGACTGACCCGGTTTCTACCGACATAAAACATGACATTAGAATTATTTATAATTGTCTTTAAAACAGTTACATAGATACTTACCAGATGGAGATATTGCATTCTGTGGGTGTATCAATAAATATATCGACTGCTTTTTAATTATATGATCTCAGTCATCGATGGTGTAGACTCTTCAATTAGTGGGTCCCAAGCTGAACATAATGTATTAATTTTATAAGCCGTGATCAAAAAGTCTCAGCTTGAGGGCGTTACTGCAGCGGAATGCATTTTAGCGTGACTCTGATGCATTTATATAAGCACGGACATGTAGGCAAATTGATTAGTGCTGCAGTCGTGTCGTGCCGACGTGCGTGCGTTAAATTCATCCACGTGAACTATGGCGACGTTATTACCAAATGCGTCCAAACAGGACCAGTGTGCTTTTATTCTGTTCTTTGCTGTCGAAGGACAAACACCGGTGGACATCCATCGGAGAACGAACTGTGTATGCACCAAGTTCCGTGCGAGTCGCGTTTCCACACAAGACGCCGATCGATCTGGGAGGTCAGCCTCATCCATTACGGACAACAACAAGCGGGTGGTAGATGAGGTGAATAAGGTGAAACGGTGCATATATATTCGTGCATTAGGATGTGCAACAGGCGGGTACGGACCTCTTCACACGCAGGACACGGTGTTTTACACACAGGGATCTTCAACCTGTACGGTTGTCGAACGGAAACTTTTTGTTCGCCCCTTATAATAATGTTTAAATAAACATAAAGACATTAAACCTTGTATAATATATTGTGCTTTACAAGGGAGAAAGTGTTTTACGTATTGGGTACGGAAATCTGCAACCATCTTGACTCACACTGTAAATGAAACTTTACTTTCGGCCATTGTAAACGAAATTACTCTTATCATCTAAACACTATAATAATTGGGAGTAGGATTTTTTACTCCTATTTGCATTAATTTTTTCTTCGGACTACCAGTAAAGTGACTAGTGTTTATGATATGGAAGTACAATATGACCTTCTGGATTTCTTCACTTTAGCGTCACTTCAGCAAGTTGCTCGTGAAATAAACGACTTGATAGCTGTTATGACATTATTTGCAAACTCCTCCTCGAAGATGCTCGTTAGGGTAAATCGTTAATTAGTGCTGGAAGTTCGGAGACTTAACGTCTTTGAGAATGTTTAATGCTATTCATAACAGTTTTAACTATGCCACGTAAAACATGAATTATGGGCAGTAAAATTAGCCGAGTGCGGGCTTAAGAATGCAATCAGTTAATAAAATATTTATCCTGTATTTTAAGTGCCATTCTGTCACAGCTAATCAAGTTTAAAGAGATAGAGCATTGTCCTAATAGCCGAGCGAGGATCCCCATCACGTAAAACCCTGTTCCGATGGTTGCCTTTGCAAATTTTACAAGGTCCCTTGCTCTGACAGACACAACTTTATTACATGGTACATCGAAAATACAAAAGCAAATATTCTTATTATTCTTATACAAAAGTATTGCACTACATACTAAATTCCAGCTTTGAAATTAACACCGTACGCCTCTGTGATGTAGTGGTTAGTGTGATTAGCTCCGACCCCTGGAAGCCCTGGTTCGATTCCCAGCTCTGTCACGAAATTTGAAAAGTGGTACGAGTGCTTGAACGGGAACCACTCAGCCTCGGGAGGTCATTTGAGTAGAGTTGAGTTCGATTCCCATTTCAGCCATCCTGGAAGTGGTTTTCCGTGGTTTCCCAATTCTCTTCCAGGCAAACGCCGGGATGGTACCTAACTTAAGGCCACGGCCGTTCCCTTCCCTCTTCCTTGTCTATCCCTTCCACTCTTCCTTTACCCCCGAAAGGCTCCTGTTCAGCATAGCAGGTGAGGCAGCCTGAGCGAGGTACTGGTCATCTTCCCCAGTTGTACCCCCTGACCAAGAATCTGAAGTTCCGCCCTTGAGGCGGTAGAGGTGGTATCCCTCGCTGAGTCTGAGAGAAAAACCGACCCTGGAAGGTAAACAAATAAAGAAGGAGAAGAAGAAATTGACATCTCCTTCACCAAAAGGGATGCGAAGATGGAACCTAACTTATAAGTTCATCATTTTACCTTCGCTCAGTCCACGTTCGCCAGGTGACGTGCCACCATCCAGATCTCTCACTCGTAGAATTCACACCCTCTTACTACCTTTCTGGAATGGCGTCGAGCTAGTAGAATCAGCAGATACCCCTACACATTTTTGCGTCGTGCCAACCTAGGGTCAGAAACTTCTCCATCAAAGAGTTTTAGTAGTGTCCGTAGGTAGGCACCAAATGGCGAGATAGTAGGCCTAATCTTAATTTACTTTCCCAATTCCAAGAGCCAGGGAGTTATTACGTCACAATAATAATAAAAATAATGATAACAATAATTATTGTACCTTGAGTGAGGCCTCTCCGTAAATTTAAAGTACCTTTTGACCTCCGACTGTGCTTTCATCTAGTCAGAGCTGTCTGAACATAAAAATAAAATACAATTAGCCAATAGGCTAAACCCCTACAATCTCCTTATTTCCACAAATCTCTTACCAGTCTCCTAAATCCCTCAGCTTTAACCCGCCTGAATCTCCTGACCATAGAGAATGCGTTACCTTCTGGGTGACCGATCTCCTTCTTCAAGAGAAGAACTCTAACTACCATCGAGAATGTTTGTAATTGGAAGTTGGGGAACCTAACGAACGTTCAAGAGTTTATTTAGCATTTTGGAGTTGTCATCCCTGTCATTAAATTATTGCGACAATAATAACTGTTGATATCAACACCTTATCCACCAATCAAAAATTACTGAACTGATCTGGAACTATTGTTTAAAGGGGCCTAACATCGAAGGTCATCGGCCCCGATATATATATATCGATGATATGTGGAAATAAGTGGAATCAGAGACAAGGCTTCTTACAGATGATGTTATTCTGTACAGAGTAATAAATAAGTTACAAGATTGTGAGCAACTGCAACATGACCTCGATAATGTTGTGAGATGGACAGTAGCCAATGGTATGATGATAAACGGGTTAAAAGTCAGGTTATGAGTTTCACAAATAGGTAAAGTCCTCTCAATTTTAATCACTGCATGGATAGGGAGAAAGTTCCTTTTGGGGATCATTGTAAGTACCTAGGTGTTAATATAAGAAAAGATCGTCATTGGGGTAATCACATAAATATGATTGTTAAAAAAGGGTACAGATCTCTGCACATGGTTATGAGGGTATTTTGGAGTTGTAGTAAGGATGTAAAGGAGAGGGCATATAAGTCACCGGTAAGACCCCAGCTAGAGTATGATTCCAGTGTATGGGACCCTCACCAGGATTACTTGATTCAAGGACTGGAAAAAATCTGAAGAAAAGCAGCTCGATTTCTTCTGGGTGATTTCCGACAAAAGAGTAGCGTTACAAAATTGCTGCAAAGTTTCGGCTGGGAGTACTTGAGAGAAAGGAGGCGAGCTGCTCGACTAAGTGGTATGTTCCGAGCTGTCAGTAGAGAGATGGCGTGGAATGACATTAGTAGACGATTAAGTTTGAGTGGCGTATTTAAAAGTAGGATAGATCACAATATGAATATAAAGTTGGAATTCAAGAGGACAAATAGGGGGAAATATTAATTTATAGGAAGGCGAGTTAGGGATTGGAATAACTTACCAAAGGAGATGTTCAATACATTTCCAATTCCTTTGCAATCATTTAAGAAAATGCCAGGAAAACAACAGATAGGGAATCTGCCACCTGGGCAGATCAGTAGTGATTGATTGACTGATTGAATATTGTTTTGAAGAATATAAATATAGCATTAATAACGGTTGTTGAAGGAAAGCGATTTCTATTAGGAATAAACTACGACACTATCAGGCAGTAAATCCAACGAGAGTGCCTGTATGCTTCAGAATGCCTAGGATTAACAACCAGAAGGCACTGAAGAAATCGAGAAGGAAAGAATTTTAAGAAAAATGCTCGGACCAAAAAATGTGCTGACACGTACTTATTACGCAGTAACAAGGAATTATATAACATATACTGTAGAAGAATTTCAGGTACCATACACAAGCGAAGGGTTGAATTCTTTGGACATATTTCAAGAATGCCCGACGACAGATTCATTAAGAAATTTCATAACCATTTCAACAAGCCAAATAAGAAAGGCAACTTCTATGACAAATGGTTTGTTAACACCAAGAAGGATCCGCGAGAAATAAACATCATGGAGTAAGACATCCACAACAGAGCCACTTTCAGAAACAGGATACACGCATGTGATAGGTTCCAAGAGCCAGCGACAGCGCCTAAGAAGAAACAACATTCGACGGATGAAAGGAAAAATTTGCAAGCAAGAGAATGAAGGGATACGGTCCGGCTCCGTGGCTAAACGGTCAGCGTGCTGACCTTGGTCACAGGGGATCCGGGTTCGATTCCCGGTGGGGTCGGGTATTTTAACCATAATTGGTTAATTTCCCTGGCACGGGAACTGGGTGTATGTGTCGTCCTCATCACAATTTCATCACCTATACTCATCACGACGCGCAGGTCGCCTACGGAAGTCAAATGAAAAGACCTGCACCTGGCGAGCCGAAGTCCTCAGACACATCCCGGCATCAAAAGCCATACTCCATTTCATTTCAAGGAATACTGGCGCCAGAGAGAACTGAAACGAGTTATTTACGCGGTCTACAGTTGACCAAAATCTATTACGAATGAACAGTTGTTCGAGTTTATTGCGTCCTTCTTGCAATTTTACCTTAATGCTAAGAATTTAAACGAGTCTCCTTTATTAAACCTCTTTTTAATCAACTTCAGGGTATTCATGCTATGTAGATCTTGTGGATCAGGATGTGTAGTTTATGTAGTTACTTAGTTACGGTTGCCAAGTGATATTCTGTTTATGTTTTTTACCCAATGCTTTACTCTATCTAAACCCCATCTAAACATATGTTAGGTCACGAAGTAAACACTCGCTTAAATTTTCTGTCTCAATCCTTTCTAGAACAATATCGAGAAAGAAATTGAAAGAGTTATGCAAAGAAGGTTGTTGTCGACATTTTACATGATGGGATTCGAACATCAGCATGCAAATCTCATTGGATTAGCAGAACTATTTATTTTTAGTGATTTTTTCGTGACGGAATTCACTCAATTTTTCACAAAATAGTTCTGTGAAAACGATGTGCTTTGCACGCGTATGTTACAATTCCATCGTCATCGCCACATGTAATATATCAATAACAACCTTCTTTCCTTAACTTCGTTTATAAGTAAATATTTATTCTCCTACGGTACCACACCTCGCTGTACTACAGGTAAAACCCCATCTAAACATATGTTAGCTCACGAAGTAAAAACTCGCTTAGATTTTCTGTCTCAATCCTTTCTAGAACAATAAATATTCAGTTTCAGCATGGCACCATAAAAGTAGCTTTTCATGAAAGGGAAGTGTGGTGTTAGTTAGGGATTATCGAAATTTAAATAAGGTATCATTGATTAAAGCAATTATCACTGAGGATTTAGGAAGAAGAACCTATTAGTGTGAAGTTTTAAATAACCAAAATATTATTTGGAAGAAGCACACCGATCAGACTATTAGAATAGGGGAATTTTACAGTGATGTTAAACTACCAAATAAAGGGGAAGATGATGATGATGTCGATAACAGTGATGCGAAGAACGCTGGAATTGCTGAAGTTGGTCCAAAAGGGTCCACTTCAAATCAAGATACACCAGTTAATCCGCAAGTGAAGGACGAGAAGCAGAGAACGGGTGATAAGATGACTAATTGCACACGTCTGCTTAACGCATCGTCAACGCATTATTATTATTATTATTATTATTATTATTATTATTATTATTATTATTATTATTATTATTATTATTATTATTATTATTATTATTATTATTATTCCTTCTTTCCAACGAGGCCTGCAAAGGACCACGTGTCAATTTCAGTTCAATTCTTCATACTTGGTTGTCTTCACTTCCGTTCATTCCAATATTCCTTCGTACTTTCACTATACTGTTTCTTTATATCCTCGAACCATTTCGCACCAGGTTTCTTGTTCAATCTTCCTTGGAATCCTCCCATAATTACTACGCTCTTTATAAAAATCTCTCTGTCCATGGTTTCTTCTTCTCTTTTAATATTTCATCCTAAATCATTCTTTACTTCTTGAATCCAACCTTTTGGTCCCAAAGGAACTTAAAATCCGTTTTGTTAATCTGATATCGTCCATTCTGTACATATCTCCAAAAAATTGCATCTCCTTTTTCTTATGGTTTCTGTTATGTTCTCTATGTTCCTGTATATTTCACCATTAGATCTTAATTTCAATACTTCTGTTGTTTTCACTTATTATAATTATTGTTATTATTATTATTATTATTATTATTATTATTATTATTATTATTATTATTATTATTATTATTATTATTATGTTGTTTTAAACTCGTGTCGGAGGAATGTAGTGTATGTAGTTACTTAGTTACAGTTAACAAGTGCTATTATTTTTATGTTTTTGTTTTACTGTCTTTACTCTATATCTCATAAAAGAAGTTATGCAAACGTGGTTATCATTGATATATTACAAGTATAAGAGGAGAAGAAGGAAAAGCGGTCGAATGTTACGAAAAGCGGAGTGTCCTACGTCTTGCCGGCTATAAATAGCACGACGCAGTGCTGTGGTCAATATTGGGCTGTGCAATATTTACGCTCGCACGTGTGCAGGAAGTGGGCCTGTAAAGTGTGCAGCCTGAAGGTGGCTTCAGATCGGTCAGCGATCGAATTAAAGTCCATGAATTAGAATTGTCCCAGTTTTTATTTATTTGAAGCAGCGATGGTAACGAAGGATTTCCTAGTACATTTTACACCTATAAGACAGAAAATATTCCCTGAATGCAATTGTAAGTTTCTAACAGATTTAGCAAACAATTGCTAGTGTTTTACACATGATTAGTAAGTATAGTTCACTTATTTATTTAAATATACTCAATGATCGCTGTTTATTTCCAACAAAAATATTATTTTCAGTTTGAGCGCTAGTAAATAATTGCGTTATTGTTTATAGCCTCTCTTGGTACGGAAATGTATATACGAACCAATCGGTAAAAACCGGATGAATTGGCCCTGTGGTTAGGGTCACGCAGCTGTAAGCTTGCATCCGAGAGATAGTGGGTTCGTACCCCACTATCAGCAGCCCTGAAGATGGTTTTCCGTGGTTTCCCATTTTCACACCAGGCATATTCTGTGTCTGTTCCTTAATTAAGGCCATGGACGCTTCCTTCCTACTCCTAGGTTTTTCGTATCCCGTCGCCGCCATAAGAACTATCTGTGTCGGTGAGACCTAAAGGAAATAGTAAAAAGAAATTCAATTTGTACAAATAAAATAAATTCTATCAAAAAATCTTTATTCCATATGTGAACAATTAATTCAGTAATTAATAAATATATCAAAGTAGGAATTCATCATCTCTTTGTCTTGGCATCAGCCCAAAGGTTGGTTGGATATTCAAATGGTACCAAAGGTTATATTATATTATTATCAAGAACTCAAGAACTGATGCATAATAGGCAGGAGGAGGAGCGAGGTAGTTTGCCATTGCTTTCCTCACTAATCCAGAAAGGGCTATTGCAGCACAATCAGCCCTATCACTATCACCTTTTATAACACTCAGATGCACCAGTAGTGCTCTGAATATCGATACCCAGCACCACACAGCGGCTTCCAGATTGTCACAGCTTAGACGAGACTGGGACTTCGGTGGAAGCTACACTTTTATATGGCCTGTGGCAAGGGACTGATGCAAAAGTACCGCATCCATCAAGAAATAAAAATAGGTGAAATTCGTTATCTAAATAACTAAAATTAAAAATTGGTGTCTAGGGCCTGCACTTCAAAATTTTGCTTCATACTTTACGTTTTCTCTCGGATTAGTACATAACTATCGTTAAGTGAGTTCAGTTAAATTTTTGTCCGTCTGGTTAGTTGCTTGTTCCTTTCTTTGTGCGAACTTTACGGGGAATTGGCTTGAGAGAATATCTTGAAACTCGGCATTTAAATTTAGGGGAATTAGTGGAGTGTACTATGCTATATGTTACTTGGTTAGTATATTTTGGTGTACCAATGCTAAGCAGACCATGATGGGAAATGACAAGTCCATCCATTAATATTACCTGTATCTAAAAATCATTACATTAAACACTTTTTAAAAATATAATTTCCTAAATAATTAGAAATAATAGGCCTAATAATAATAATAATAATAATAATAATAATAATAATAATAATAATAATAATAATAATAATAATTGTTACCGTGTTTTGGTGGATCAGCAGAGGTGAAAGAAGGTGCGGGCTGGAATGGGTCTAACTACAAATCCGAAAGATGAATTTAAAATTTAAATAAAGGTTATATTTTCAACAGACAACAAAATTTAACAAATTTTTACATAGAATTTGAAAACTTAACGAGTACAAGTCAAATGAGGTACAAGACCAAGAAATCCGAGATTTCGATAGATTTTAAAAATCTGGGCCACAAGCCGTAATTTTTTCAATTCCTGAGCTCTCAGCTCACAACAAACATATTACCAAAGGTTAGAAAATCCCTCATAACGTCGAGCACTTGCTCCCGCCTAGTAATATCAAGCCTCCTAGAGGCACCTTTCAAAATACCAGAAAGAGCTGACCGCTCTCAATCTTTCAAGCCTATCAAAAGGCCATAAACGGACTTTACTACAAACTGCCCTCAAGGCACACTTACAAAGAAACAGGGGTATCTTGTACCCATTCTACCGGGCCTTAGTGGAAAAATACTACGTTAATAAAAATGGCCCTAAACGCAAAAGGAATGGAGGCGTGAATTAGCACTCCTAAATACACATTTTAAAACCTAAGAGGCATTAGGCCTATTGCACAGGGGCTAATCCCAATCTATGGAGGTGACTTGTATACAAAATAAGTTTTAACACATTAAGAAGGAAGAGAAAAATGGTTACGAGAACGTAGTTACCTCAAATTCAAAATGAAGGGGAGCTCGAGAGGGTAAAGCACTCTCTATCCCCGAATTACAGTTGAAGATAAATTAAGTTTTACAAGATAGGAAAAGGTTTACGTATCTTAAGTTATAGGTTACTTATTAAAGGTTTCGAACCTGCCCCACGGGTTAAACTGCTGAGCTAGCAAGGAAAAAGGAAAGATGTTAAACGGCCATTACCTTGTTGAAGAGCTGCTGCCCGAAGAAAGAGGCGCTACCCGCCCCCTGCTTTACTTCCATACACTAAGCTGGATGTTGTTGAAGTGGCGAAGAGCCTAGAAAATCAACAGTTTTTAAACCCTCGTGGAAGATTCGAGACCTTTCATGAATAATAAAGACACACCCACTCAACTTTATTGGGTAGCTAAGAGTTACACATGGAAATTCGAAGAAGAAACCTCTGATAGGTGGAAAATTAATTACAGAAATTACTGATTGGCTAAGTTCAAAACAGGCGGAAAGAAAGCTTAATATTGCCAACCCACAAATGAAAGAACAAACTTTAGTAAAGACCAAAACTTATAAATACAAAATTTCTTCAACAAAAGTTCCTTCACTTCGCACCAGGGTGCATTGTCATAGTTTTTGGTAGAGACATCTGTGAGAGAATGTCCATACTTCTTGATAATTAGTAAACAAAAACAATTCGAAATTAACACAGTGACATCTTCAGATAAACGGTTGAATTCATTGTTTTAAAGTTCAGAGTTTCAGCCGTGTAGGAGTAATTTAAGACTGAAAATTAAAATGTGCGGCGTATAGGTGTACCAACCGGTACAATAATAATAATAGTAATAATAATAATAATAATAATAATAATAATAATAATAATAATAATAAACCGAGTTCGGCCGCGTCCTTTCCACTCCTACTGCCTTTGCATTCCTATCATAGCTGTCATAAGACCTGTCTGTGTCTGTGGGACGTAAAGCAACTTGCAAAAACTTAATACGTAACGGAGATATATCGATGGCCTAAAATGAAAACCTCGTATCTCACAACGTTCTTCCTATCCATTACTTCCCTTAAGACTGGTTACGCCTCCCAGCCACACATGAATACGCAGTCCATCAGAACAATGTTCGTTGTGTTCTTTATTCCTATGCAGACGTGTGAAGGAAAATGAACCTTGTCGTACCGTACTATAGGAAAGTATGTGTGTGTGACGTATTTACTGACTCCTACAGTATAATTTTATAAGGTTCATTTTCCTTTACGCGTCAGCATAGGAAAATAAACCCAATGAACATTGTTCTGATGGACTGCATATTCATGTGTGGCTGGGAGGCGTGACCAGTCTTAAGGGAAATAATGGATAGGAAGAACGTTTTGAGATACGAGGTTTTCAATGTAGGCCATCGATATGTGATTATTACATTTACACAAACTTCCAAATATATACGTAAATATCTGGTGTATCCAAAAACTGTACAAAGCAGAGGTTCTAGAAACTGCAATATGCGATTAATATTACTATTTTTTACATCGTTATACTCGAGTGCGTTTGAAATCATTTAGCTGATTTTTTTTCTTCTCCCAAAATCTATTCATACTTTAACATTAATTTTTCCCTGCCTTGTTCTGTCTAGGTGTTGGATTCGTCTGCAAATTGGTTATTATCTATTAGTGTTCCGAATTGACTTTTAATCCGTATAACTTTCTCGGTGATGTTGATTTCTTTGACGTCCGTTTTAATTTCACTAAACCTGTTGTTCTTGGTGTTTAATGAAAAGGGAAGGTTGAAATACTTTCGCTCATTTCATCCTCGCTCATTCTGAGAATATGTCCATAGAATTTAAGTCGCCATTTTTAGAGGTTGTGTGAAAGATTTTAGCATGACAATCTATTTTCTGAGGTTAACTTTTCATTCAGATTCCATCCCTACAAACTGGGACGAAGATATTCCGTAGAAATTTCCTTTCTTGCTTTTCTATGTCTTAGATCAGGGCCTCTCAAACGCCCCAAATCTCACGCGTGCAAATGGAGGCGCAAGAGCTCCGTGCACTGTGCATCGCTCCCTCTCGGCTCGACTCGGACCAACGCTTCGTCTCTGGGCTACTCGGCTAAGCTCGGCTCAACTCGTCTCAACTCGGCTCAGATTTGGAACGCTACGGAGCAAGTGAGGAAGAGGGAGACAGGGAGAGCGAGCGAGACAGGGGTGGGGAAAGAGAGAGACAGCGCTATTGCTCCAAATCGAGGAGTGGGGGCCTGCACTCTGGTCAACCAAGCGCAATCGTCTTTTGCACCGTGCACAGTGCATGCACCAAGCGCATGCACCCTGAGAGGCCCTGTCTTAGATTAATGATCTACCACCCACTATTAATGTTTCCGATGCGTATAATTCTTCGATCTTTAATACTGTATTATAATGCTTTAGTTTTGCTTCTCTAGGTATTGATTTTATGTTATATAAATTCCAGGTACTTCGGTAGGCTTTTTGAAATTTAGAGATTCTCTCTTTATTTGCCTCCTGATGTAAACCAGAGGGTTGAATGACTTCCGCTAGGTATTGAGCTTCTTATTACTTTATTATTTATTTATTCATTACCGCATGGGGTATGATAACAGAGGTATTCATGAACTTCACGTACATGGAAATATTGTTCAGTTATCATTGTAAGGAGTTAACTGGCGATGATGACTTGTTGTTGTCGTGTTTGTTTTCATAAGATAGAAAACTGCGGGGCAATCTGCCCGTATTGATCAGGAAGAGAATGAAGATAACCTTCGAAACGAGTAGGGAAATGAGAAGAAAAAAACACGAGATAAGGGAGTAATGAAGGAGATGGAAATGAAATCCACCCTTCACTTCCGATATCCTAATAACGTGGAGGCGCAAGAAAACTAATTGGGGGCGATCTACAAAATCCTAAGCCCATAAAACAGATCAACAATACTATTTTGTTGACTGTTGTTTTAGATATGTGCTCTCTCTCTTCGGGGTGCCACACATCTCCGCGTGTTGGAACAGCGAGCAGGTAGTTCTGAATCGAATTAAAATCACGTTGGAATGAATTTTGAGTTATTGTATATGAGCAGGCAGTTTAGATTCGATTCATAACCGTCTTCCACACCTAAATAGCAGTTCCTCAAAAGACATTCTAAGACCATAGGCTGGCTGTAACCCCATCACATATCACAGTCAGTCCAGGCTTCAGAGAAAACGCGAAATAGGAAAATGAGGAGTGAGGTAGATTCCTGCTGTTTTTCTCACCGATCCAGTTTGTGCTACTAATCATTCATCTGGAAAATCCATATAACTGTCCACGTTCACTGATCCTATAAGCTACATTTCCACATTGTTCAAGAGCGGGGCTGGCTACAAAAGAAATGGTCGGTCTTATCACACCTTGGTCTATCCCTACCGTTCGTACTGCTTACCCACATCATTCACAAAGCAACTGAACAAGTCTTGGGTGTCCTCTTATGGGCCCTATCATTTTATCTATTATTCTGGTCGAATGTTGCCAAATCTGTCTCCTCCCACCAATTTGATTCAGTTCCTCTTCATTCGTGATCAGATCGACTCACCTCACCTTCAGCATGTTTTGTAACAGCACAGCTCAAAACCTTCTATTGTATTTTATATCTGAGCTACTTATTGACTATTTTTCACTTTCATATAATGCCACGTTCAAGACGAAAGTCTTCAAAATATCTTTCTAATTCATTCGTATATCAGTGTTATAAGTGAGCAAACTTTTTTCTTGGGAAAGGCCTTTCCTGTTTGTGCTAGTCCAAATGTTATGTCCTCCCATTTCTTGAATGCTATTTTTTCGGGGTGTCGATCTATGAAGATATTTGCCCCCCCCCCCCCTTATTTCTGCCATCGTTAGTTATCCTACTGTCCAACTAAAAATATTCATCTACTTCCTTTAAGACTTAATTTCCTAAGCTAACATCTCCTGCATCACCTAGCTTCATTTTTAAAGACTGTGTCAATATCAAACCGCAATTTCTCCAGAAAGTTTGCGGACTCAGATAAAATAGCAATATCACCGAAAAATCTCACAGTTTGGATTTCCTCTCCTGGGATTTTGATTTTCTTTCCATAGCCCTCTTTCATTTTCCGCCTGCTCTATATTTAAGGAGAGTGGGCAAACTGCAGCCTTGCCTCACTTCTTTCAGGATTACTGCCTCTTTACCATTGCCCTCTATTCTTATCAGTGCAGACTGATTTTTGTACAAATTGTGAATAATCCTCCTTTATTTTACGATATCTGATCCCGTTCACCCTCAGAATCTCGTATATCTGTGTCCAGTCAACATTACCGAATGCCTTCCCTAGATCTACGACTGCCATGTATGTGGGGTTAATCTTATTAATTCCATCCTCTATTATAAGGCATAATGTAGGATTGCTTTAGATGTTCCTACATCTAGCCAAACTGTTCTTCTCCCAACTCAGCTGCAACTTGTCTTTCCATTCTTCTCTAAATGATACGTTTTAATATTCTGCAAGCGTGAGATTCTAAACTAATGGTGCGATAGTTGTCACACTTGGCAGCACTAGCTTCTTTGGGAATGGGTATAAAAACATTGTCTAAAATCGGATGGCACTTCTTCGGTATCATACGTGCGTGTGTATGTTCAATCCTCAGCCCTAAAACTGGTTGGATCCTCAACAGCTCCACCATTAGCCGTCATAGATGGCCTAATCATCATTGAAGGGCAGACTTGGGAAATGAAGCGTGAGGTCTATCCCGTTGCTTTCCTCACTGAGCCAGAAGTTGCTATTACATATCAGTCTGTCAAGTCACTGCAGTGCATGCACCAACCAAACCTATGAGCAGCAATGTCACACCATTCATAGCTGAATAACGAATGGCATTACTAGCATCGCTCATACATCAGTATTTTAGTATTTATTATTATTGAACATAACAGGCACTCACCTCAAATACATGTTCACGATGCTCACTTGCAACAAAGAAAAAGGAAAACACTAGACTCCTTGGGCATCCTATGAGGTCCATTAGATACTCCGGAAACGTGACACTCCCTAGGGAGGGTCACCACAGCAGTCATCCTTAGTCCCTACATGAAACGCCCGGCAACCTACTACTACTGCTGTCCGGCCGTGTCATCACCCCTGGTGAGAAAAAGGCCGCCCTCCCGGTGATGACACGACCGGCCCTATCCGTGGAGCCAAGAGGAAGGCCCCAACAAACCCTACCAGATGACATTGCAGCTTTCTCACCCTTACTTTTGCGGCCGGCTATGTGAGGCTGAAACCGCTCTCTTCCCATGCTCCTCATTCCGCATATATCTCTCTTTTAAATATATGGGGTAGGCCCGTCCTACCCCATCCTCTTACTGGTATATACTGCTCTTCCTTCCCTATCACTCCTTACTATCTCTTACAGTCCATACATAGTGAGAAAACTGCACATGCCCCAATACAATAATAATAATAATAATAATAATAATAATAAAATAAAAAATCTATATACTCATTGGATACCTTAAATAAGGCTAATCTAGCCCTTCTCAGTCTCTGCATTCTACATATATCAGCTACAACAGATCGTTCTGCAAGAACCGCCGACTTCGCGTTTCAACATACTCAGCACGTGTCCTTGTTTACTCCGCTGCTTACTCCACATTCCTTGTTCACTGACCTACTCTCACTGGATTTCAGTATACTGTTGGTCAACAGTTACATACTATTCTGCCATATCACAATCGATAAGGCCTCTACAGTTGCAAAATGCCACATCATTCACCTACTCCACGAAATCACGAACTCAATACTGTTCGTTCTAACTTAGTCATACTTAACCTCCAGGATAAAATTCTACCTTCTCAACTATGTACACGTCTCCAGTACTCCACTTACCATTAAATTTACCATACAAACTTGATCCGCTAAATATCATCAAACTGTTAAACAAGCCTCCCATAAACACACATCACGATTCCAAACGCATACCCCCGTAACCCCTCTAATCTACAATTTATCATATTTGATTCACTGCAAATACCTCCATTATACTTATCACCCATCATTTCATCATACAAAGACAAACCACAATGCATTTCCGAACTCATAACCACCTTCATTCTTACCAAAAAGTCTCCAACTCCACTCTAATTCCGCCCCCTTATACACTCTTCTCACATCCTTTACACATACACATATTCCCCCTATGCCTTTCCCTCTTTCATCTTTCTCTCACAGGATTTTCTTATCGCACGTAGATACCTGTTCAACTGTCCGGCTCCATGGCTAAATGGTTAGCGTGCTGGCTTTGGTCACAGGGGTCCCGGGTTCGATTCCCGGCAGGGTCGGGAATTTTAAACTTAATTGGTTAATTTCGCTGGCACGGGGGCTGGGTGTATATGTCGTCTTCATCATCATTTCATCCTCATCACGAAGCGCAGGTCGCCTACGGGAGTCAAATCAAAAGACTTGCATCTGGCGAGCTGAACATGTCCTCGGACACTCCCGGTACAAAAAGCCATACGCCATTTCATTTTACCTGTTCAACTCTCTTCCTTATTCCCACTGCTTGATAATCCACCTTATAATAATCTGCTCATCCCCTTTTCCTAATAGTTTCCGATGTTTGGCACTCAATAAACTATCTCTTACCTTACTCTTTTTTTCACTGTTACCTATTAATTGAAAATCGTCGTTCACTGTCCCACATAATATAAATAGTGTCTTATCTCTACCTTTTAACCAACCTTTATTCTTATGTAGCCCCATCAGCCACCATACCAACCTACCCCTGTTTAACATATCAACGTATCTACTATTTATCCCCGTTACTTCCTCTACTTTATTAAAAACACCAAAAGAACTTCTTAATCTACTTTCTTCCAACAGTTTCTGCCTATGCATATCTCTAATCCTCCTCGCAAACACCTTCAGCCCTCTGTCTCCTGTCTTCGTTCACACCTCCCCCCACATGTACCCTAAGCCTATCATCTCGAAGTATATTTTAATTTTTTCTACCCAGCATTCCTTATACATGCTCTTCAGTTGTTCGTACGCCGCTTGTAGCACCCTCCCGCTTTCTTGTCTTTTCAAAATAATCCAATATTTAACTATTTTTTTACAGACTCAAATTTCAAATCTTCTCAACATATTAATTCCACCCCTGCATTTGCTGTGCACTGCGGGAGCCGCATCACCGCCTTACCTAAATTACTAACGATTCATCTTAATTCCACTCTTTTCTCATCCAACCCCCACAATTCAGCCCCATACATTACCGTACCAAAAACCACCGATCATAAAACTAACATCAAGATTTTATAACTGATACCCGGAAATTTAGCCAGCAAGTTTTTGACTAAGGCTAGAGCGGCCACACCTTTGCTTCTAGCTCTCCTAATTTGATCGTCCCAAGTCCCTTTTCTGTTAATAATGACTCCCAAATATTCCAACTTACTTACTTACTTACTTACTTACTTACTTACTTACTTACTTTTTCCAACCATTCTCCCTGCACGACACGTTTCCCATCCTCCTTCCTTCCTTTGTGCACCTGGGCGACTAGCACTTTAGATTATTGCGTTGATTTTCAAGGCCCATTTCCTTGCGAAATCCGACACTGCATTTAAGCTCCACTGCATTCCCTCTGCATGTCATCAATATCACATCATCAGAAAAATTCAATCTCGGTATCTCCAACCCATTAATCACCGGCACGGACCAGTTGGTTCCCCGTGTCCATCCGAGATATCGTAAATAAATAAAGTAAACAATATTGGCGATAATTTACACCCTTGCTTTAAACCCACATTAGACTCTAAGGGCCTGCTCAACCTATCGTCTCCCAATTTTACAAAGCACCTGGCCACCTTATATATCTCCTCCACTGCCCTTATAATCATTTCCGAAACCCCCAACCTACCCAATTTCTCTAATAGAGCCCCTCTATTCACCTTATCGAACGCCTTTTCAAAGCCAATTGCCGCTACATACACCTTACCTCTTGACAAGCTCATATACTTCTCCAAGACCGTCTTCACTCTCATTGTGTTATCCACTGTTCTTTTCTTTTTTCTAAATCCCCCTTGGTAATCTGACAATACTTCATTTTTTTCGGCCCATTCACTTAACCTGTTCGCTAACAACCCTGTATAAATTTTACCTAAGGAATCTAACAAAGATATTCCCCTATAATTGTTCATACTGTTTTTGCTACCCTTTCCCTTATATATTGGACATATATTTCCCGTTTCCCACTCCTTAAGGTACTTCCCCTCATCAAAATCGTATTGAATAGTTTAACTATGCCCTCTATCATTATCCCATTTTTGCTCATTTCTTTCCAAAACTTATTATTGATACCATTGCAACCTCCCCGCCGACCTGTCCCTGATTCTCCTTATCACTCCCAAAGTTTCTTCTTTTGTAATTTCCTTGTCTAGTTCGTAAATTGCCACTCTTCTATTCCTCCAAATTGCTTCTTCCCCGTCTCACTCAACCATACCTCCCCCTTTCCCCCGAGTAATTCCCTAAAGTAGCTCACCCACTGTACATCCTCAATACTCATTTTCCCTAGACTACTTCCACCCTTAATTATTCTGTTTATCCTTCCCCAAACTTTTTCAATGCTGTTCAACTTACATTCTTTATTTATGGCTTCCGCTTGTTCCTCTAACCACGTTGTTTTTACCTCACACATTTTCGTTTTGTACTCTTTCTTTAACTTACAGAAGACCACACTTTCTGCGCTCCCACATTTTTCTTAAACTCCTCTAACGCTCCCAACAACCTCTTTCGCGTTCCTTCACGCTCTTTATTAAACCATTCTTCTCCCTCTTTCTTTTTCCTTCTTCCCCATTTTCCCGTTCGCACTATTATCTTTATTGGATGTAGCAGCAACTCCAAAGCTTTATCAATATTATTCTCCTTTAACGCTCTTTCCCATCCATATTTCAGCACGTGTAATTCTTCTCTTGCTACCCTATCCATCCCTACAATATCCTCTAACACTCCTTCCAAGCTTAAAACTATATCTATCACATTACCTCCCTGCTCTGAAACATAGGCAAATTTCCCGGTACTGTCACCCTCCTTCCATCCATTCAGAATATATAAATTCTCTGCTGTGCACAACTCTAAGAGCATCTCCCCATAGCTGTTTATAATGTTATCCTCACTTCTTCTACTTTTCCACATACACCTCCTTTCTTCCCTACTATATACTGAGCTCTGTTCCTCTATTCTCGCGTTACAATCTCAAAATAGCAACATGTCCTCTTCTTCTGCAAACGTCTCTCTTATCATACTAATATCCACAAATAGCTCTTCAAAATGATGCTTATTTGTGTATACGGAACTACCAGGATGGCAATATACGAACGATAGATTTATTTTCTTCATCCTTCCCTCCACCCACCCCATATTAAATCTCATTCAGATAGCTTCTTGCATATCTGTCTCGATATCCTCTACTAGTTCATTAATTTCTTCCTTAATTAGTACTACCATTCCATTCCTCCTGGGGCACGTCCCTTATTCATCTCGTTTCTTCTATACTTATATTTAACCACAAAAACCTTACATGAAATCTCTTTCTCTGTTTCCAGCCACGTCTCCAAAAGTGCCACAACATCAAAACTTTCTACTACTTCCCTAACCTTTTTATTTTCTAGTTTGCTTATTAGTCCCTCAATATTCACACAGCCTACTTTCCAATACTGTTGTAACTTACTTTTCCTCCCTTCTAAATTTTCTCCCTTGTAGCTCTCGCCCCCTCATTCCCTGTTTCCATTCCTCCTTTTTTAAATATTCTTTGCTGCTTCATGCCCTCCGTATCCTCCATTCCCCTGCATACTTTACCCGACAAGTCTTTTAGGCTCCTACTTCTTCCTCTGTTCATAACAGCTTTACTTTTTGTTGATCACTCTTCTCTTGTCCTTTCTTGCTCTCTAAACCACTACACTCTGCTCTTATCGGTTCTTGCAGCTAACCCTCACTCACCCCTTCACTGTTCTGCTCTGATCTTCTGTACCCACACTGCATTGTCCACTTCCACCTGGGTTGATCTCCAGTCCTTCCTCCACTCCACCCCTAGTTGTTTCTGCTTCCTTTCTTTCATCTTGCACTGCCATCACTCCCCCGTCGGAATGGACGTGTTCGTCCATCTCATTCAGCTTCGACACTGAGTGATCTCTAACCCATCTTCCATTCGTCACCACTAGTCTCTGACATCTTATGCGGACTTTTAGCCCTTGCTCTCTCGCTCTCCAAAGATGCCTGTTCAAAATCTTCATATTTTTACCACCTTCTTTTCCCATGTCTCTTTTCACCCATACTTTCTGACCCTGTAAATTGTTGCCGTTTCTTAACACAATTTCTGCCATTAGGGTAGAGAAATACTGTACCCCAATTGGTCTCCGCCTTTAGCTTTGCCCACTCTCTCCACATCGTCTATGTCAACACTGAAATTTATCTTCATCCTATCCCGTATGACCTTTACAACCTTATAGATTACATCAATCTTGCCTTCCTTCTCACCTTCTTCCACACCATATATAAATATGGATCTCCTTGTTCTCTTCTGCCTGTACCCCTCTGCTTCCTTCTTCACCCTCATCACCTCCTCTTTTAGATGTTTCACCTTCCCTCTTAATAACTCTATTTCTTTCTCATTGTTGCACACTCTATTGTTCGATTCCTCAGTCTTCACTTCTAACCATTTCTTCATGTTCCCTATCTCCTTTCTCTGGTCTTCTATCATGTCCTTTATTTCTTGCACCTTTTCCCATTGACAATTTTCTTGTATCACTTCCCTCATTAACACCTTAATTGCTGCCAAATCTTCCACGCTGAATTTGCCACTGGTATTTGGGCCTGGATTGAATTCCACACCCCCTCCCTCCCCCTCCCCCCAATAACCAGAAGCACAGCTAACACTGCTGCTACCAGCACCGCTTCACCCATTTTTACCTCCTCTTCTCTTATTACCAGTTCATTCTTGGCCTCCTTCCTCTGCTTCAACTGCCACCTCCCAATCACGGCTCGGTACTGTTTCAATACCAACCATGTTCACTGCACGCACTGCAAACCGCAACTTCGCTCCTCGCTTGCTCAAGCTGGACTGTTCTGGGAAGTATATTACCACAGAATTTGTACTGCAAACTTTAAAATATATAAATATCAATCTGCTGTCTAGAAACTTGTTTGCTACATTTTCGCTTATTATTAATTAATTTTGTGTGGCTATTTCTAACCGACTGCAGCCCTTGTAAGGCAGACCCTCCGATGAGGGCGGGCGGCATCTGCCATGTGTAGGTAACTGCGTGTTATATGTGGTGTATAAGTTGCAGGGAAGTTGGGGATAGCACAAACACCCAGCTCTCACTGGAATCAACCAACGAAGGTTAAAATGCCCAACTCGGCCGGGAATCGAACCCGGGACCCTCTGAACCGAAGGGCAGTACCCTGACCATTCAGCGAACGAGTCGGACGTTTTCGCTTATGATTTTGTATTATACATATTAGTGTTTATGGCATCTATCCGTCTCATTGGCTGAATGGTCAGCGTTGAAGTCTTCGGTTCAGAAAGTCCCGGGTTTGATTCCCGGCCGGGTCGGGGATTTTAATTTTTCTCGCTCGGGAACTGGGTGTTCATCTTTGTCCCGACACTTTCTTCTTCATATTCAGATAACGCAACACACTGTCAACAACCATAGAAGCAGGCAATAGCGATTAAATCCTTCATACAGGGTTGGCGTCAGGAAAGGCAAATGGCCGTAAAACAGGGGAAATGCACATGTGTGAGACATATCACACCCGCAAACCCGCAGATGCGGGAAAAGCGGTAGAAGAAGAAGAAGAGTTTATGGCATCTATTAAACATGTAGTTAAACAAAACACACCAGGAAAATTAATTTCATATCCTATATATATATATGTCTCATTCGTTATATGCAAATAGTTTGTATCATACTTACACGAATTTCATACGGTTTTAAAACCTGTTTGAAAATTTGAAAAATTTGTGGTCTGTTTGTACGTTTGTAATTCGAGTGTGCCTGAGTGGATTGGACGAAGCGTTGGTGTTTGTATCCAGCACATTTGCGCTTGAAAGTATTGGTCTTGTTTGCCACTTTACCACTCACTGGTCGGAGTTTCGATTATCCCCGTGTAAAACGAACAAACTGTAGGTTTATTCTGATTAACGTACTAATTTGTTCCGAACTCAACTTTGTACACGTCTATAAAAATCCTGACCGCTCTATTACTTACTGAAGAGAGGACTACGGTGAAAATGAATGCAAAACTGGATGTTTCCCTGTCTGGAAGGTAAATCGAAACAAAATGTTCAGCTTGTTTGTTATCACTTGTAACAATCACCGTTGACGCTTATTAAATAACTGATTAACCATAACAGGGGCTGCCTGGCCGAGGCGGTAAAGGCGTGCTCGGTTCGCCCTATTCAAATCCCCGTCATGATGTCGTAAACGAGATTTCCACTTCCGGAGGTGCACATGGCCCTGAGGTTCACTCAGCCTACACCAAAAATGGGTACCAGGTTAATTCCTGGGAGCAAAGGCGGCCGGGCGTAGAGCTAACCACTATACCCCATCAAGTACCGAGGTTTACCTTTATCTTTACCTTCATGGCCAGTACGGAGATGACTTTACTTTGCTTTGCTTTGATTAACCATAGAGTTAGCAAGAGAAGGTGACTAGATATCACTCACGTGGACCCTGATAAATAAGGGCTGATGATCACGTGGATTGCTACTTACTAAAACAACCATAAAAACAACCACCGTGTGCGCCAGTTAACTCGTTATCTTATGTCAGAGTTATTCCCCGTTGGCGACTTAAGAACAAAGAATGCAAATAGGGACGGGTGACCGGCTGTCCCACCGCGTTTTAGTGACAGCAAAACCCGGAACATATCTGAGTTCGAATGAAATAAAGGACACCTTAGATAGCCAACTCAATACAATTGGATTTGCCGGTGAGAGACGAATATAATCGCACTGGACAATTGCAACGTCGATAAGTAAATAAAATGAAATAAGTAGTGCCCAATTATCTTGAGGGCGTCCAGCTCCGTGGCAAATGGTAAGTATGCGGGTTCCATTTCCGACAGGGTTGGAGATAGTTAATTACGATGGCCTGGGGGCTGGGTTTGTGTGTTGTTTTAAGTATTAGAAGTTATCCTAGGTAGGACACTAACCTTACAGAAGGCAGGTCGCCTATAGGCATCAACTCGAAAGATCTGCACCAGGCCTTTCCGGAGGACTTACAACATTATATACTGTATCCTTACAGCTATTATGTTGCTGGTTATCCTTATTGCGAACTAACTTACACTAAATTATCTGGCTGGTCACTTAGTGACAGGACGGTTTATTATACACTATGAGTACGTAAGTCCGTCTTCAACAGACGAAATTACTATCCAGAATGCAACTGAAAAATTGAAGTGAACATGTTAATATATGTTCAGAATGAAAGTTAATATACATACGTCATTTGTATAGAATTATAAGAGGTATTACCACATTTTGTAATGAAGCGAAATTAGAGTAGTTATAGATGGGAGTCTATAGATCTCCGAACCCTTGAGAAATTTACGTATAGTTGTCCATGGCTAAATAATGGAGAGGAGGGAATTATCCCAAATATATGCAAATTTTTTTCCTACCGCTTGCTCATTTTAACAGAGAAGGCTAAATATGGAGAAGATTGCCTCCCTCTAAATACAAATGGTATGGTATCTCAGAGGTATCAAAACTCTTCTTGGAATAGAACACCTTCTTCCAAAAACTGAGTGCATCAGAATTTCTGCATGAACTATATTTGTGTCCAACTTTACCACAGTACATCCCGTTCCGTGGAACAAACCAGGTTAGTGTAGTTTGTGAAAGAGAATTTGTTTTGTGTGCGTAACTGGATAGATGGTATCCCTGAAGCAATAAGAGAGTTAAGAAATTCAACAGGATAATGGACTACTTCAATAACAACACCGCATTCTACGGAATCTGTGAAAATGCACATTGTTTTCTTACCTCTGAAAATGTTCAGAAATTCTTGCTTGAAGACTTTGGCTTTTTCTCGTACTATTGCAACATAAATGAATTCTCATTTCAATGCGAATGGCGTAGTTCTCCACTGCTGAGTTTCAGAAACCATCTTCTGTAAGTGGGAACAACAATTTTAAAATTCTACTCAAATTTAAAAATTGTCATTTAGAACCGTACAATAGAATAAATGTCGATATAAAAATAATCCTTTTGGCACTGGCATTTGAAGTCAATTGGAATGGTTCAAAACTTCTGCTCATAATTTGACGGGCAATCGACGACACACGAAATGTTGATCAATGACGATTGATTTTAAATTTTCTGTCACTTATACGGACTGTAAATCCCTGATAATCTTTAATAAGTGTATAACATCCTTTTGTGTTGCAACTCCTTTCAGCATGTCAATAAAATTATAATATGGAATTCTTATATTTACTTTAAACCTCGAACATTGATCAGTAATAGTCAGCGTTCGGTCTCTAATGTTTTGGCCCAAGCAATATGACGGACACCCGTGTTTGTTGCCTACAACTCTGGCACCGCTCCACTGGTGATGTGTTAACTCGTATGCCGTGCTCTGTGGCTGGCACTGGTGGTTTTGCTAGTATGATAATAATAATAATAATAAGAAGAATGTTATTTGCTTTACGTCCCACTAACTACTTTTACGGTCTTCGGAGACGCCGAGGTGCCGGAATTTAGTCCCGCAGGAGTTCTTTTACGTGCCAGTAAATCTACCGACACGAGGCTGTCGTATTTGAGCACCTTCAAATACCACCGGACTGAGCCAGGATCGAACCTGCCAAGTTGGGGTTGGAAGGCCAGCGCCTTAACCATCTGAGCCACTCAGCCCGGCTTGCTAGTATGATGACGAATACAAATCTCCGCTTTAGCCGGTGAATATATTCAATCAATCAAACATCAATAATCTGCTTTAGGGCTGTCACTCAGGTAGCACATTCCCTATCACTTGCTTACCTAGACTTTTCTTAAGTGTTTTCAAAGAACTTAGTGATTCATCGAACATTTCCCGCAATAAATTATTCCAATCACTTATTCTTAGTCCTATAAATTAATATCTGTACCAATTTTTCTGCTTGAATCTCAGCTTTGCCTCCGTAGCCTAAAGACATACGAATGGATTAATAGGCCTATATCGTAATATACAGAATCCGGTGCCTTATATTCACCTAACAAAACCATCCGAACCTCAAAATAAGAAACAAATCGGTAAGAAAGGGGATTTTTTTTTTTACGTCGCACCGAAAGAGATAGGTCTTCTGGCGACGATGGGACAGGGAAGGGCTAGGAGTGGGAAGGAAGCGGCCGTGGCCTTAATTAAGGTACAGCCCCAGCATTTGCCTGGTATGAAAATGGGAAACCACGGAAAACCATTTTCAGGGCTGCCGACAGTGGGGTTCGAACCTACTATCTCCAGAATACTGGATACTGGCCGCACTTAAGCGACTGCAGCTATCGAGCTCGGTAGGGGAAAAATTTGAAGTTGAAATTGCTTTGAAAAAAAATTGTTTTGAAATTCGTAATATGAAGTCCAACCACACATATAAGTTACCGTTAGAAATATATCTTAAAACCCAAGTTTATGGCATTACAACGGTTGCGCTACAACCCTAAGGGAGAAAGTTATGCGGACTGAAAAAAGTGAGCATTTCTTATTGTGTAGACTTCTAAATATACATGACGACTCTTAATTATTGTGCCAACGAACAGACATTAAACAACATAACTGTACAATTATCTGGATTCATGGCTAACTGATTAGAATGCTAGCCTTTTGGTCTAAGGGCCCCCGGTTCGATTCAGAGGCGGATACAGATTTTTACTTTCACTTGTTAATTTCTCTTACTCGGGGAATGTGTGTATGTATGTCGTCTTCAACATTAGATATCAAACTAGGTAGGGCACCATCCTCGCAGATGCACAGGTGGCCTATGGGTATCAGCTCAAAAGGCCTGTCACAGGTCTGTCCGGAGGTCACACGCCATTATTACGGTACCATGACGGCTATCAGGGCAGATATTACACGGTTTATGAAATTTTGAAAATATCTAAATATTCTGAAACACTTGTTTGTTCTATGTAGGGTGTTGAAAAACACCGTGAACTCAGCATATCGTCGCTGCCGGGACAAAACCTCCTATGTGAAATAATTTTAGCTTATAACTTTGGCTGGTAAGGTTCTGTCATCTAAGGTGCAATATTGTGTGCATACCGTCAAGGCAGTCCGACTCGCTGGCTGAATGGTTAGCGTACTGGCCTTCGGTTCAGAGGGTCCTGGGTTCGATTCCCGGCCAGGTCGGGGATTTTAACCTTCATTGGTTAATTCCAGTGGCCCGGGGGCTGGGTGTTTGTGCTGTCCCCAACATCCCTGCAACTCACACACCACACATAACACTATCCTCCACCACAATAACACGCAGTTACCTACACATGGCAGATGCCGCCCACCCTCATCGGAGGGTCTGCCTTACAAGGGCTGCACTCGGCTAGAAATAGCCACACGAAATTATTATACCGTCAAGGCATTCTCGCTCTTCACAATGTATGTGCTGCGGGTCAGTGTATCTCCAAAACATATTATCACATAGGAGGTTTTGTCCCGTTAACGACGAAATATGCTTTAGGGGTTTGGTCTACTGATATTAGTACACACCGAGCTCGATAGCTGCAGTCGCTCAAGTGCGGCCAGTATCCAGTATTCGGGAGATAGTAGGTTCGAACCCCACTGTCGACAGCCCTGAAAATGGTTTTCCATGGTTTCCCATTTTCACACCAGGCAAATGCTGGGGCTGTACCTTAATTAAGGCCACGGCCGCTTCCTTCCAACTCCTAGCCCTTCCCTGTCCCATCGTCGCCATAAGACCTATCTGTGTCGGTGCGACGTAAAGCAACTAACAAAAAAAAAAAAAAAAAGATATTAGTACATTATGCAAGAAGCCTATAACGGCAATAATTAAAACACGAGTATGTTTATAAACGAACGAAGCGAGTTTTATAATTCCCATACAAGTGTCTTAACTACCATTTTAGGACAGTTACATACGACTGTTTATGCTCGACGATAATTATAACTCTATTTTTTAAATATTCATAAATTTCTGTCGAGATGTCGCTTGACAGTTGAGTTTACTGAACAGAGAGCAGAGCGCATACGCTGGATTTTCCGTGAGTGGAACAGAGACCTTGACAATGTCATATGTTTTCAAAGCTTTGATAGAAGGTTACCATAACCTAGCTTTAGTTCAAATACAAATTGTTTACTGTACAGCTGGTGAAGTGAATTTGCGGGAATGTGCCGTGTGGTTGTGGAATATTGGAAGTAGAAAGTGCATTGATGGATATATATTAATATGTGTCTCCGACATGTTTGATTTTTGAAAACAAGTGCGAAGCTAGTGCGTTGAGCGCAGGTGCGATGCTATCCTTGCCTAATTGGTCAAACAGTTGTATCATAATGAAAATCTGAACTCTGATTGGTGGAGAACCTGTATCATAATGAAAATCTGAACTCTGATTAATGGAGAACCTGTATCAAAATGAAACTGAACTCTAATGCGCCTCATTAAGATTTAGTTTTCTGGCATATAACATTTATATTTCTGCATCGTCGAGCATAAATAATTTTTAAAAATGTAATCCGATATCTCGTACAGTTGTCATTTCATCAGCGGCTGAATTTAGCCAATGCGATTACTTCGCGGATGAATTCAAATGGGCTTTGAGAGACGGTGTTGTTAAACCTGTACATGCGGCCAGTATCCAGTAATCGGGAGATAGTGGGTTCGAACCCCACTGTCGGCAGCCCTGAAAATGGTTTTCCGTGGTTTCCCATTTTCACACCAGACAAATATTTTACAGTGAATACCCAGGACCTCATCATCAGCTAATTACTGCTAGCCACCAAGTTACTTTTCAGCAATTAATAATAACACCACAGTTAATTTTATATTAAAGTGATTATTACTCATAAATGTTCGATTCCCGGTACTGCCGGAGATTTAAGAATGACATGACGTGGTACATGCAGCTCACCTCTATTGGGGGTTTGCCTGAAAAGAGCTGCACCACCTCAGGATGAGGACACGAGTTTACTTCACTCATAAACTGAAGATGTGCTTATTAATCATTCAATCAGGTTTCATTGTTGAAATACGTCTGCTTCAATCTGAACAGTTCCCTTTTAACACTGAAGGCCACCTGGATCTGCAGTCGAACTCTTAAGTTCCTATTTTTTGGTTCTCACAATCAATGTAACATTGTACACAAGCCTGTAATGGTACGAGTAGATGACTGAAATAGGCTAGTGATCCCTATTAAGTGTATTATATATTCACCTTTACGACGCACCAAGGAAACGAACGTGCCGAATAGTATAAGTGGCCACATGCCATACAGCAAATTCTTACGAGTCCACGAGACTCTGGAGTATACAACTGCATTGCGGCACATGTTATCATAGCTGGAGACAACGCGAGATAGGCCATTGGGGCAACTCTCCAGTGGTACTTGCCAAGAAAACTGAGTTACAATTTTAAAGGGCTAGAGAAGAATCTTGGCATTATTACAAATACTTCACTAAAGCATTAAATATGAGCGAATGACAAAGAAACAGTTTCATCTCCTGTTTCACAACATGGTAAACCCTGTGGATGTCTCCAACTTTATAAAAGTTCCATGTTTATGTGGCAGCGCACTTTGGTAGTTAACTAGGTAAGTACTGAGGAAACATATTACGAAACAATCTCCGGGATTCCTTAAGTGGCTCAAGGAGGTTATGTCGTACAATTGAAACGGTCCGTTTCTGAGCAATATGACACGTTTGTGTCAAATGAATAGTTGTCTTTAGTGTGCAGGTGTTCATGGCACTTGTCGCATTATGAAATTTCTCAAATCGTAACTATAAAAACATCTTCCTCTACTGAGGAAACTGAATATTAGAGAATCAATTTCTGATTGCAGAATTTCATGTATGTTTACTATCATAGAAAAATGAGTTCTGATTCCGCTCCATTGGTTGGAAAATACTGGCCTTATGTAGAGTAGAGAAACAAAAGGATTTTCATGAAGTCCATATTAAATAACACTTGGTTGACTGATTTGATTTCAGAGTTTCATATCGAACAATCTTATTGTAAATAAAACTGAGGACAGGACGGTAAGGATTTTGCAGTATGCAGCTTTGATAACTCCTCCATTGGTATTACAGTGTAGCCGAGGTGAGTAGCAGCAGTAAAGGAGACTTCGACTTAACAAAGGTTAGTTTTAGCTACACTTGGAGCTCTACATTGGAGAGGCGGAAAGGCTGGTCCCCACTGTCTGCTGTCCGTGGTTTCCCATTATCCTGCACTAGGCGACAGTTTCAATTATAGGCCACGACCACACCCGCCTCACCTTCTCCGCAAATCACATCACCGATGCAAACCTCCCTAGCCTGAGAGACGGTGTTACATTCTAGAAGGCCCAACTTACGCAATCCCGGTATGGAATGAAACCTTTAATCCCCACCTCCTGAAATCACACCTCAGTTAACAATGGTCACTCAGTGTAATGTTTAACAGTTTTACTACACTGAAGGCCATCACTCCCGTTCATTAGACTGTGTCAAAATGTGTCTCATATCAGTATATGTAGTTTGCGCAATGAAACTCAAATTTTGTGGGCAACGATTTGGGTATGTGCCCCGGGAGTTGAAATAAGGTACCATATAAGCATTTTCCTGGAGAGTGTGGAATACCTCTGGGGAAAGCAACTCACAAGCAAGGCAAGTCATATTATTAAGGATTGCTATAATAATAATAATAATAATAATAATAATAATAATAATAATAATAATAATAATAATAATAATAATAATAATAATAATAATAATAATAATAATAATTTTTTTGCTATTTGCTTTACGTCGCACTGACACAGATAGGTCTTACGGCGACGATAGGATAGGAAACGCCTAGGAGTTGCAAGGAAGCGGCCGTGGCCTTAATTATGGTACAGCCCCGGCATTCGCCTGGTGTGAAAATGGGAAACTACGGAAAACCATCTTCAAGGCTACCGACAGTGGGACTCGAACCCACTATCTCCCGATTACTGGATACTGGCCGCACTTAAGCGACTGCAGCTATCGATCTCGGTATAATAATAATAATAATAATAATAATAATAATAATAATAATAATAATAATAATAATAATAATAATAATGATAATAATAATAATATATGGCTTTAAGTTCCACTAAATACTTTCACGGCTTTTCGAGACACCGAGGTGCCGAAATTTAGTTCCGCATGAATTATTTTAGTGCCAGTAAAGCTACCTATACGGGGTTGACGTATTTGAGCACCTTTAAATACCACCGGACTGAGCCAGGATCGCACTTGTCAAGTCGGGGTGAAAAGGCCAGCGAATCAACTACCTGAGCCACTCAGCCCAGCTGGGATTACTATTAATTTCACACTTCATCGAGGAAAAATCGACCTTTTAGTGGTTCATGGAAATTCAATTGGCCATACAGCTCCCAAAAGAAAGAAAATTATTAATATCTCGTCACCTGTTTAGAATATAGAAAAACATTTATAAATGTTATTGCAAATTCGAATTATACTAAGTTTTATCCTAGGTATATGTTTCCATACGGCGCGTAATTAATGAGATATTAACGATTTTATGTTTCAGATCTCAAGATCTCCACTCATCTCGATATTTTTCTTATAAACACTGATCTACTTTTGAAGAGGGGTATTACCGGGTTTAAATTTGAAATTTTGTGTAATTGAATGTTGCCCCTTTCATGAGATTAGTGAACGTACACATTGACATCAAACTAATAATTTGATTTTACTTTCTGCAGAAATAGCCTGGTGATTGTCACTTTCTCTGTTTAAATAGTAGAGGGGGTGTATTCTGCCCGAAGGCAGGTCCGAACCTCCTCAGAGGTGTGCCTGAGCCGGAGTTTACGTGCCGTAGGGTGGCCAGTTCCTTTCCGCTCCTCCATTCCCTTACCCCCATCCAACAGCGCGTGGCAACCCATCCAAATCTTGACCACGCCAAATGTTGCTTAATTTCGGAGATTTCACGGGATCCGGTGTTTCAACACGGCTACGGCCGTTGGCATTAAATAGTAGAAGATACTAAATTTGGAATCGATTTGCCTTTATCCGAGATGACTGCATTATCATTGAAATATCTAACTCCCTTTGTCCTCCCCTTATCGTATGTCCATGGCTTATATCATCTAACACATGTTTTCTCTTCGAAACACTTGCGATTTCTGGGATATTTGGTTCATGTCTCGCATCCTTTAATATATTTTGTTTATATTTCATGTCAAATATATAAAACAATATCGATGTGATTGATATTGTTTTATTTGTACGTAACAAGTGGTGTTAGATTCTCCAATCTGACAACCCTCGATATAAGTGGAAAAGTGCTATTTGATCATTGTAGGTTGAATATGTGGGATCCCTCGAGTAATTACTTCGTAAATGATGTAACATGTTTTAAGAATTCTTCCTGCAGCATTTGCAGGCTTCCACAGAGTCAAGGAGTGCCATACAAATTTTGGTATGGCATTAACCTATTCAGTTTAGAAATCAAACAATTGAAGACAAAGAAGAAACGAGTGATTAGTTTTAAGGTACACAGGTATGGTTCCTAAAAGCGGAGAAGAGATTGAGCCTGTTAGTATGGTAATTGCAATGGTTTGGAAGTCCAAACTGCTTATCAAATTCTGTGAAAAGTTTCGGGTGCCTATCGCTCCAGTCATAAGTGCAGTGACTAATATATCAGTAAGGTAATATTTTTTTCTTTTAGTGAGATGCAGGGAAGTTATTCTAAGATTATTCTGTGAGTTTCGTTCCCAATTCTGTGTAAGTTACCAAATTCAGGATGGACACTAAGTCACTTCCCCAGTGTATGAAGAAATAAAATAAAATAGTCTGGGTGGCTGACTAAATTTGACAATCTGTTTTGTACTTAGAGCTGTTCGAATAATATTTGGTACTTCGAATACTGTCAAAACTGCCTCCGCCTCCCCCCAAATCTTCACTATGTGGCTACTCCAACCACTACTCTTATACCTTCATATCTTCCACACAATATAAATAACATTTGTTTGAGCGCCAGTTGCTTTTTTAAGAAAAACAACAAAATTCGGTAGAGCATAGCTCGTATATCATTTATATCAAGCCGTGAGGTGATAAACTCACATATTTGGCAATATACAGGGATATGGATCAGGAAAATATTAAATTACTGTTGCATTTCCACAATTGAGGATTGTACATGGAACTGGAATCACTTATTATAATTAAAATAAAACTGAGTTTATGACTATAATTTACGTCACAATGAACAAGCATTGACGTCTTTTAATTTAACAAAAAAAATATATATAGTGAGATTTGCGGTACTAATAAAATGAAAATTTAATCTAAACAAAAAAAAAAAAAACTATTGGCATGAACTTGAAGTGAGATGTGATATCGCCGCTGATTACATTCTTCTTCATGTTATGAATGCATAACATGTCTGATGCTTTAATTACCTGATGTCTGCATACACCGCTGTTGAACTTGAAATTCTTGGGAAAACCTATGAGCTGAAGTCGGGAGCCGTCTGCTGTTATCTTCTTATATAACAAGGAGTTGGCCTACATACCATGTACGCGTGTAGAGAGCTCCAATGTAATTACGTCCACTCAATATATTATAATTGGAAAATATTATTGAAACATCTTGTGAAGTCCATCCTCACAAGAAGATGATGTTTCTTTATCAGCATAGTACCCGTCTCTGCTCGGATACAACCACCACTTGTAGATCTCCTCGATTATTACAAGACCTCTTGAAAACACAACTCTTAGCTCTGACCATCACTCTAAGACCACTTCTTCCATTTGATACATCTGACTGTTACATATGATCTGAACGATATGATACCTCTCACAACTTTTTTTTTCTTCAGGGGGCCCCCGAAGCCCGCTCCCCCCGCGTGACCAACGACTCAATCTACATGGCCTCCGACATGCTATTATTTCTAAGAAGAAGAAAGAGATAGCAGGGAAGAGTGGGAAGTGATACAAGGAGTATCTGCCTGTTTCCATGTCAGACACGCTACCAGGCGATATTGTATTAGGTATATGGTGTTGAAGTTTGGTATTGAAGGGTCAGGGAAAAACCACATAGGCAGAAAGAAGAAAGAGCCTACATGTAAAACCTGACATCTTTTGATAGCACATGCAAGGATGTGGGCTGGAAAAAGACCAGAGGTTGTGTTAGTTAGGAACAGGTAACATGCACAAAACACAAACCAATTCCTTGACATTCCATCGTCTGGGGATCAGTCCGTCTGGGCACTGCTGTGACTAGCACGGTCCTTGCCGGCTGCGGAGCCATGCGTCAAGTACCACTAGGGCCCGCCGCACGACTCCACCTCCTTGGGGTACCTCGTACCCAGTCTCCGATCCCGGAGAGTGAGGCCAAGCCCGCCGAGGCGGGGGCCTCCTGGAAGGGGGTGGGTCATGGCGCCGGGCCTCCTTCCTCTCTGCCCGCGCCATGGCCCGGTAGACAGGGCAACTGCTATGGGAGGCCGGGTGGCCCCCCGAGCAGTTGGCGCACACCGGCGCGTCTCTAAGTGCTGCGCAGGCCGTGTAGTGGTGATCACCACCACAGCGGTTGCACCTCGCCTCGAGCCCACAGCTGACCTGACGGTGGCCCCACCTCAGGCAGCGGAAACACTGCAAGAGCTGCTGAGGGGGACGTTTTACTCTCACCTGACTGCCGCTACCCGCTGAGGTCCTCTCCTGATTGGCTCCTCGGTTGACGGCTGTCCTGGGAGCAGTCTTGGGTTGCGGCTGGGCAGCCCTCTCCTGGTGGGCCGGCGTCGCCTTCTGCTTCATGGTCCGGCGTCGTCTTCTTCTTCTTCTTCTTCTTCTTCTTCTTCTTCTTCTTCTTCTTCTTCCCGGCCGTGTCTTCTCGGCAGGGGAAGAGCCCTCGTCCTGGTGGCCCTCCTCCCAGCCTGGTGACCCCAGGGTAGCTAATGGCTCCGCTGCGTCGCCGTCTTCTTCCTTATCCTGGCTGGCGGCGGCGGCGGCGTCGGTCGGTGCTAACGCCTGACTGCGTTCCCTGTCCTGTGGGGCGCACATCGAGGTCTGCAGCTCGATAGACGTGCTGGCAGGCTGGGCCTGGACAGCAGCCTCAGAACGCCAGGGGGCGTCCTCCTCCACTGAAGTCGCACAGTCGCGGCGCCAGAGGGCGTCATGCCCCACCTCCGTGGTGGCGTCGCTGGTCGCCGGCTGGGTGGCCAGGACTAGGTCGGTGTTAACCGCCCTATTCCTTAGCCTCCTCGGCGTCTCTCTGGTCTCCGTCGCAGCCCTGACTGCGCCGATGTTCATCCCTGGCCCGCCGTCCCTCCCTGGTAGACGGATGACCTGGAACAGAGTAGAAAGCTCCTTCCCTGCGTCGCGCATCCGCTCCTGGTCGTGATGCCGGATAATGAGGCCTCCTGGTAGGTAGCTCTCGATGGCCATGGTTGTCGAGATGATCCTGCCTCCTCGGCGAGGGCGCCGCATTCTGTCCAGGACGAGGCCCCGTTCAGAAGTTACAGGGCGCCCCGGCCTGTGGTATACGAGCAGCGCCTCGTACGCCGGATCGGTGTGGCCTTCGGAGAAGAAAAAGCCATCAGGGGGGTCGCACCCGTCCCTGTACGGCTCCGTCTCCACCTCGATCTCCGGCTCCCTCTGCTGCGGCTCCAGCTCGGGTGCAGGCGACTCGTTGTCCGCCGTAGTCATCTCGTTGTCCTCCGCTGCCCAGCAGTAATGCGGCGATCGCCACACGTCCGTCTTCTTCATCCTGGTCCTCCTGAAAGAGAATAAGCGAGCACTGAGAAGTGCTCAGCTCAGACAAAAGCTCTTTCGAAGTCGTACTAATAAGTACAGCTGCCTGGTTAGCACTTGAAAGTACTGAGCGCCTGGCAAGGAGAGAGAGAGTGGAGCGACAGGTACGTACGACCTCTCGCTACGGCAGTCAGCTGTTCCTTACCTCTCACCACCGTTGCATCGGCTTTTATAACCTCGCGATGACGACTCATCGCCCTACTCTCTGTTCATCCCTTCCACTTCAACATACAGTAGCTGGCGAATACTGACACTTGGTCGCAATCACGTGCCAACGCACTGATGTCATCAGTCAAGTGTTGTCTAAGCGTGCCCAAGCGGATTGCAGATGACTAAGTTCCATGCGTCACCGGGAAATCTCCTTGCACATAATATTCTCAGTTAAACATAGCCTCGATTGCAAAATACTATGCCAGCTCATCTAGCCAGACTTACAAGCCACAGCCTGACTATATGAAACCAACAAATCTCACTTACTACAATACAGAATAATTACAAACAAAGTTCACTTAACCTATGATTAAATACAACAATATACGTGATACCTAATTATTACAGTCTAAGTGATGAGAAACAGAATATAAAATCTAATGAATCGGGTTAATAATAATAATAATAATAATAATAGTAATAATAATAATAATAATAATAATAATAATAATAATAATTGTTACGGAGTTTTCCGTGGTAGGTAGAGGTGAAAGAAGGTGCGGGCGTGAATAGGTCTCCAGCTACGAAAGCAAAATTAATTTAAAATTTAACAAGGTTATATTTTCTTTTCAAAAACAAAGAAATAACAAGCATGGCAGGTACAAAGTAGCAAATCAAAAAAGGGCAGTTACAATATTTACAGGAATTGGGCTTCGCGCCCTGATTTTACACTGCTTGGGCAATCAGCTCAGTTTTACCCCAAACACGAGTTTTAACAGAGGGGCAGAAAACCCCATTCATACCTAGGAGCCCTTGCTCCAAATTACACAGAAAAGCCTCCACGAGGCATACAACACTCAATTTTCAAAAGAGCCACTCGCTCTCAAAATTTAAGCCTCTCCCAGGCCACACCAAACTCCACCTTCAAGTTGTCCTCACTGGACATAGACACAGGGGTAAAATACCCAACCTACTGAGGTCTATTAAATGAAAAGGGGCAATTACATGACCTCTAAAATAACAATTTGAGAGGAGGCGATCTTGCACTCCTAATACACTTGTTTTTAAAACCTAATCTGGCTCTAGGCCACTAATGCAAGGGCTAATCCCATACTACAGAGGTGACTTTAGAAAAGAACAATAGGTTTTACATTAACGAAGAATAGGTTGAGAAAATAAGTTCACCTCAAAACAATGTGAGTGGGAGCTCGAGAGGGTTAGCACTCTCTATCCCAGAATGTAGCTTTAAAAGAGAATATATGAAAAGAGTGGTTACATTTAGGAAAAGGTTACATGGTGGAACGCTTCGAACCCGCCCCGAAAGTTAAACTGCTGAGCTAGCAAAGAAAGAATTTATTAATCGGCCATTACCTTGTTGTTGACCGCTGCCGAGGATAAAGGCGCTTCCCGCCTCCTGCTATGTACTTTATACACTGAAAGATGGAACAGAAGTGGCCCGGAGACCCTAAAATCAGCAGTTTATATCCTCTCGCAGAAGGTTCGAGGCGTTAGGGGAATGAAAACACCCTCCCGCAAATACTTTATTGGCTAGGGTACAGAAACATATCCAAGTTGGGGGAAGATACATCGGATTGGTCGGAAATAGGCTAGATTTAAAACAAGGGGAAAGAAGGGGTTAATATTGCCAACTTAACCAATGACTGAAAGAAATTTAGCAAAGAACAAACATTTGAAATAAAAATTTCTCCAACAAAATAGTTCTTTGACTCCGCACTAGGTTGCACTATTGTTGATCTTCAGTAGTGTCCTCTAGAAGGGAAAGTTCACACTTCTTACTTCAAGCGAAACAAAAACACATCAAAAATGACACAGTTCAAAAACTCAAAGTTTTCCACGTGGTGACATCTTCTGAGAAAGTAGAAAATTAATACCGTCAATAGAGTTCAGACTTCCTCCAGCAGAGGAGTTTCAATTGGCGCACATTTTAAATTAGCGGCGTGGAGGTGTTCCGCCCGGTAGAGACCTCCCCCCCCCCCAAAAGTTCCACCAGGGGTGATATATGAAATTTGTTTGAAAACCAGGTCCAAGTTTTGATGTAGATATGGAGATTAATTGCCAAAAAAAATTTATAAGATTTTCTTAATTTGGTTTGATTCAGTTTCAAAAATTTTGTTGTTGCAGGTGAAGTATAGTCTTTAAGTTTGTAGAAGTAGAATTCTGAAGATAAATTTTTTAATACTTAAAAGTGATGAAAATTTTGCAATGTCCACCAAATATTGCTGTTGAATTCCCAAGTGTAGTCATTGCTTATAGTAACTGTTCATGTAGTTGAGGTTAATGAAGTTGGATGGCCAGACCGGCCGTTGCAGCTTGCGTCCAAAGGAGGCCGCTCGGACCCCTCAAGTACCCTGAGATACCGCTCGCCCGCACTATGAGGGGAGCAGAGGTGTTGAAGCACGCCGCGCCCGCGGTGAACATATACAGGCTGCGGGCATGTAGCAGGTCGTGCGCCGCACATCAGCCTAGGCCGGGAGGAGAGCTCCGGCTCGCCATGCACATGTCGTCCTCGCTGGGGCCGAGGGGGCCCGTCCTCGAACCCACCCGCGGCACAGCGTCGCGCGGCTGCGGGGGCACTGAAACATTTAAGCTAGGCGGCAGAATTGTTGGACAATTATCATTTTTTTTTGAGGGCACAGGCTTGTAGAGATTGAGGGGCCAGCGGCGTGCAGATATCCACGGCATTTCATCTAAGCCAGCCACTGTGTGTAGTGGAGCAGGAGACGGGAGCGTGGTAATGGCCGTGGCAAGGACAGGATGGCAGTTTAACAAATCGGGGGAGGTTTCACAGAAATGCTTACATATAAAATAAAATAGAAGGAGCAGAATGCCTTAAGAGTGGAACTCAAAAAAAAATATAACCATATTCCTATCAAATTATATGAAGCAAGTTGACACAAAATTTACACCGGTTTCACCTGGGACAGGTGAACCCTAAATATCCTCTCGGTGGCTGGATTGCTTACTAACAATGTAACCGGCGTAAGAAAATCGAGAATGATGCATGGCCCATGAAATCTGGGGGCAAGCTTGCCTGCGGGAACAAAATTCTTGACCATAACTTGGTCACCTACCTTCAAAGGGGTGGGTCTCCGTCCACGATCATACCTTTCCCTAACCTTTTCATGAGATACCATAAGATTGGCTTTAGCCTTCTTCCAAAGATCTTTAATATTATCCGGATCTATTGTCTCGGGTAGAATGTCACTCAGAGACCAGAGGTTAGAGAGCGGCGTGTTGGGAACAAACTTGAACATCAAGGAAGCTGGAGTGAACTTATGAGATTCATGAACCGCCGAATTCAAAGCAAAAGCTAACCAATGCAGGGACGTGTCCCACCTAGAATGATCTTCATGATGATAGGCAATAAGTGCGGACCTGAGATTACGATTAACCCGTTCAGCCAGAGATGGTTGAGGGTAATAAGCCGAAGTAGTTACATGAGAGATGGATAAGTCAAAACAGAATTTACGAAAAAGATTTGATGTGAACGCCTTAGCATTATCAGACACAATATATTGGCACGGACCAAAAGAGGCGAAAATAGAATTTAGGCAAGTAATGGTGGACTGAGCGGTAGCCAGCTTAGTCGGAAATAACCAGGAAAATCTAGTAAAGCCATCTACGCATACAAAGATAAACTTGTTAGCATTTCCCTTAGACTGGGGGAAGGGTCCTACATAATCAATATACAGGCGCTCCATGGGACGCGACGCTTGATGGGAAGACAAAAGGCCTACCTTGGTGGACATGGTGGGTTTACTGAGCAAACAAGATTTACAAGCTTTTACTAGTTCACGGATTTCACCGTCCATGCCTTTCCAGATGAACATTTCACGAATCTTCTCACGAGTTTTAAAGATTCCCAGATGCCCTCCTAATGGGGTCTCATGATAATACTTGAAGATCATAGGTACAAGAACAGCTGGAACGACAACTTTCATCATCTTATCATGCCTCGAGGGGCAACATAGAACACCATTCCTCAGAACATAAGGGACAACATGTTCCCCAGAAGAAAGGGTTTCCATTATCGGAGCCAGCGTCGGATCTTCACGTTGGTATTTCTCGATATCCCTAAAGAGCATGGGAGCATCTGTTAGGATGGCATTAACCTCAGATAGTATGGACTCGGAAGGTGATGAACTGTCGACCGGTTCGTGGGTCTCGACGTCGTTAGAAAACATACGGCTGAGTCCATCAGCAACAACATTTTCGGTACCTCTGATATGTCTAACATCAAACTGGAAAGCGGAAATACGAATGGCCCAGCGGGCTATACGACCAGTACGACGCGGCCTACCTAAGACCCAGCTTAAGGCTTGATTATCTGTCTCCAGGTCGAATTTGACATGTTCCAGATAGAGACGGAACTTCTCTAAGGCGAATAAGACTGCCAAACCTTCGAGCTCATATATGGAGTACTTGGCTTCTTGAGCCGACAAGGTCCTAGATGCATAGGCGATGGGTCGCCTCCCTAGTTCAGTCTCTTGAAGAAGGACTGCAGCTACCGCCGACGACGACGCGTCGGTTTGTACGATGAATTTCTTCGAGAAATCAGGCATAGCAAGAACAGGGGCATTACAGAGAGCTAATTTAAGGTCTTCAAAAGCGGCTTGTTGAGAAGGTCCCCACTCGAATTTGATGCCTTTCCTACGAAGAAGGTTTAAGGGCGCCGCTCTATTAGCGAAGTTAGGAATAAACTTCCTGAAGAAATTCACCATACCAATGAACCTGGCGATACCTTTAATGTCCTTGGGAGGTTTAAAATCACGGATGGCCTGTGTTCTAGAATGATCGACTGCTACACCATCAGGTGACACAATATGCCCTAGGAAAGACATAGAGGGCTTAGCAAAGGCAACCTTGGACAACTTAACAGTTAACCCAGCCTTACGAAGGCGATCGAGAACTTCTCGCAGATGATCTAGATGTTCTTCAAAAGTCTCTGAAAATACGACGACATCATCCAAGTAGTGATATAAGTACTCAAATTTGATGTCGGAGAAGACCCTATCTAGTAGCCTAGTGAGTACAGCTGCTCCCGTGGGGAGCCCGAAAGGCACGCGGTTGTATTCGTATAAATTCCAGTCCGTGGCAAACGCTGTAAAATGTTTAGACTCTTCGGCAAGGGGAATTTGATTATAGGCCTGATTCAAGTCCAAGATAGTAAAGAACTTGGCCTTACGAAACCATGAAAAACAAGAATGAAGGTCAGGAAGGGGCACAGATTGTAACACCACCTTCCGATTGAGAGCCCTATAATCAATGACAGGCCTGAAGCCTCCTTGGGGTTTCGGGACTAAAAAAATAGGCGAAGAATACGCTGACTTAGAGGGCCTAATAATACCGTCCTTCAACATCTGATCGATGATTTCTTTTAGAGCCTTCATTTTAGGTGGAGATAGCCTATACGGTGGAAAACGGACAGGAATCGAATCCGTGACCTCAATTTTGTATTCGATCAGGTCAGTAACACCAAGAGTATCAGAGAACACCTCGGGAAACGACTGACACAATTTGCGAATACTATCAGCCTGCTCCTCAGGTAGATGTCTAAGGTCTAACAACATCTCATCCTGGGTAGGCGAAATAGAAGAACATGATGCAGAATTACACTTTAATAGAGGGATATTACAATTAGAGGCAAATTTGAAAGTGCAAGACCTACTCTGAAGATCGAGCACAAGACCAGTGTGAGAGATAAAATCCGCTCCCAATATAATGGGGCAAGACAAGTGCTTGGCCACAAACAATTTAACTTTCCATGTGAATTTAAAAATACGAATTTTGACATATAGGGAACCGAGAATTTCTAATGGAGAGGAATTAGCCGAAACGTATTGGATCGCCGACAAACAATAGTTAGGAAGCTTACAAACAGATTTCAATTTTGAATACCAATCAGCCGAAATAATAGAACAAACACTACCTGAATCTAAGAGAGCTGTTATAGGCTCGTTATTTAACTCAATTTTGAGAAAGGGGACCGGTGCGGGGGAATCCGCCGCAATCCTAAGACACTCTTTGGGACCTTCAAAAGATGAATTTGAAAATTGCTCGTTCCCTGAATTTACAGCCTGTTTACCAGGGGCTGAGTCTCGGGAAAATGGATTAGTCGACTCAGCCGAAGCCACTAGTCACTTTTTATTATTGGCATAGGTGGAACTTGCACCAGAAGTTGAGCAGGAGGGGGTGCTATTCGAATTGGGACAATTCTTGGCAATATGTGAGAAAGCCCCACATTTAAAACAGCCTTGTGATGACCCGGCTCCATTCCTTGTCCCACTTGACTTAATCAGTGGACACTTGTTGCGCAGATGGTCAGGCGACCCGCAAGCATAACATTTACGGGGATTGACTGGTCGGCGAGGTGGAGGCCGAGTATTACTAAAGGAAGGCGGGGGTTCTTTCGCCACACGCAAAGAATCGGCGTATCTAACTCCTTCCGCTGAGACGGCCAATGCTTCAAGTTCAGAGAAAGTTTGCGGGCACGCCGCGAAACACAAATATGACCTATAGGGAGGTGAAATTCCCTCTACAATAGCCTGTACAATCTGATCTTCAGGAAAATGAAGGGCAAACACCCTAGTATAAAACTTAATGTCCTGTATGAAATCAGCCAAGTTTTCATCCAAGCGCTGTACCCGATAATAGTACTTCTGAATCAGAGATGACCTCGCGCGGGCGGGAATAAAATTTGCAAGCAGGTGTGCATGAAAATCTTCAATAGATGACTGTTCGGCTATGGCTCTTACAATTTTATCAGAGAGAATACCAATTGCATAAGGATAGATAATTTGCAAAATTTGACATGGAGAAAGAGAAAACACGAGGGCATGATCCTGAAATTCAACTAGAAATCTTAAAAATGAAATTACGTCACTGGTGGTATTAACGGAAAACTTAGAGATACCTCTGAGCAACATTGCCAATGGATGAGGCAAGCTGCTAAACCCTGGTGACATAGTCGGTAAAGGTTTCAATGGCAAGGAAGTTAATTCAGAACGGATGTTACTCAACGATGCACGGCGTTCAGACTCGTTGTCCAATGGGGCAGAGATAGTTTGAGCAGCGATGGTTTTCCTATTGACTTCTCCCTTAGGAGGCTCTTCCTCGCTCCCAACATTCATCGTGGCGGGTTGATCAGTTTTGGGAGGAACTTCCCCAGTTAACAATTGAGTGACCTTGCTAGATAATTCAGACATATTTTCCAGGAGCGTACTAGCTTCCTTCTTCTGAACGTCATTCAACTTTAGAGACAACAGATCGTTAACTCTATTTGAAAAATGAAACAGCCTAGCTTGCACACGCTTAATTTGATTCGGAGAAGGATCATTTTCATCAAAAAAACTAACTACCGAAGCTAGCCCAGTAATATTCTCCGTGATCGTGGAAAGAGAGTCGTCAATTTCTTTCTCTCCCAAATTGGGGATGGAAATGGGCAAATCTAGGGATTCTCTAAGCTTGTTTGTGTCTACTGCAACCGTACCTCCAGATTGTACATTTCTAATAGTTAATTCATAGATTAACTCCTCTTTGCGCAAATAGTTAAGATGGAGAACATCGCGAGGGCCAGGCATGGTGACAGAACAATTTAAAAAAAAAAACCAAAAAAAATTCCAGCAACTGAGAAAATTTTTAGAGTTCGGAACAAAACTATGTTTAGCCGTCAAAAGGGGCTAAATTGAGACCCATTCAACCACGCTCTGCTACCACTTGTTACGGTGTTTTCCGTGGTAGGTAGAGGTGAAAGAAGGTGCGGGCGTGAATAGGTCTCCAGCTACGAAAGCAAAATTAATTTAAAATTTAACAAGGTTATATTTTCTTTTCAAAAACAAAGAAATAACAAGCATGGCAGGTACAAAGTAGCAAATCAAAAAGGGTAGTTACAATATTTACAGGAACTGGGCTTCGCGCCCTGATTTTACACTGCTTGGGCAATCAGCTCAGTTTTACCCCAAACACGAGTTTTAACAGAGGGGCAGAAAACCCCATTCATACCTAGGAGCCCTTGCTCCAAATTACACAGAAAAGCCTCCACGAGGCATACAACACTCAATTTTCAAAAGAGCCACTCGCTCTCAAAATTTAAGCCTCTCCCAGGCCACACCAAACTCCACCTTCAAGTTGTCCTCACTGGACATAGACACAGGGGTAAAATACCCAACCTACTGAGGTCTAATAAATGAAAAGGGGCAATTACATGACCTCTAAAATAACAATTTGAGAGGAGGCGATCTTGCACTCCTAATACACTTGTTTTTAAAACCTAATCTGGCTCTAGGCCACTAATGCAAGGGCTAATCCCATACTACAGAGGTGACTTTAGAAAAGAACAATAGGTTTTTCATTAACGAAGAATAGGTTGAGAAAATAAGTTCACCTCAAACAATGTGAGTGGGAGCTCGAGAGGGTTAGCACTCTCTATCCCAGAATGTAGCTTTAAAAGAGAATATATGAAAAGAGTGGTTACATTTAGGAAAAGGTTACATGGTGGAACGCTTCGAACCCGCCCCGAAAGTTAAACTGCTGAGCTAGCAAAGAAAGAATTTATTAATCGGCCATTACCTTGTTGTTGACCGCTGCCGAGGATAAAGGCGCTTCCCGCCTCCTGCTATGTACTTTATACACTGAAAGATGGAACAGAAGTGGCCCGGAGACCCTAAAATCAGCAGTTTATATCCTCTCGCAGAAGGTTCGAGGCGTTAGGGGAATGAAAACACCCTCCCGCAAATACTTTATTGGCTAGGGTACAGAAACATATCCAAGTTGGGGGAAGATACATCGGATTGGTCGGAAATAGGCTAGATTTAAAACAAGGGGAAAGAAGGGGTTAATATTGCCAACTTAACCAATGACTGAAAGAAATTTAGCAAAGAACAAACATTTGAAATAAAAATTTCTCCAACAAAATAGTTCTTTGACTCCGCACTAGGTTGCACTATTGTTGATCTTCAGTAGTGTCCTCTAGAAGGGAAAGTTCACACTTCTTACTTCAAGCGAAACAAAAACACATCAAAAATGACACAGTTCAAAAACTCAAAGTTTTCCACGTGGTGACATCTTCTGAGAAAGTAGAAAATTAATACCGTCAATAAAGTTCAGACTTCCTCCAGCAGAGGAGTTTCAATTGGCGCACATTTTAAATTAGCGGCGTGGAGGTGTACCGCCCGGTACAATAATAATAATAATAATAATAATAATAATAATAATAATAATAATAATAATAATAATAATAATAATAATAAATACTGAATGGAATCTGTAACCCTGTTGTACGGTTACAACTACACCAATCTTTAGCACTGATTTGCAAATATCACGACATAATCGAGGATTGCCATCCAATCCCTCGAATGATTGTTCGATTAACCACTTCAAGTGACCCAAGTCCTGATGTTTATCAGAAAACACTTCGTCTTCGATAATACCCCACATGGAGAAATCGAAAGGGTGAGGCCACATGAACGTGTTGATCCACGAACTCACAACAACACAAAAGTGAGGCGGTGTTCTAAAACAGCCAAAAGCTACAAAAGACGTACGAAAACAGTGTTACCAGTGTTACCAGTCCACGCCAAACTAAGAGACACAGTAGTTTTAGTCCTTGTGCAAAAAACAAAACTCTCTCTGATACCTATCCATACTAGTTTGATGAACGCAACTCTGTGCTCACGTGCAGTTCTGGATATAGGTTTAATGTCACAGAAGGCCTCCCTTCCTTTCCTTCTTCAGGAGTCATCACCTCACAGAAAGTTGGTGGCCACCACTATGGAGTAATTTTTCCTATTTAATGTTTTCCGTAATAAAGTTACCGTATCCCGAAAGTCGAACCAGTGACTGACCTGGAAGAGGAAACTGGGAAATGCTTGGTCGAGAATCATTCCCAGGCCTATAAGAGGAACGTAGTTACGAGATTTTATCATTCAGTCAGGCGACAATCGCGGATCAGTCATGATTCATTCGGGGCACTTCAGCGACGAGCAAAATTCAGCTCAGCATTTGAGTCGATTTCTTGTGTTGTGGACTGAAGTGCTCCGAAGACGACACTGCCGTCTACTGAGTTAGTGAGTACAAGCTGTGTAAGTGAAAAGTTCGAAGCACTTGTAAAAACTCTACACAGTAGTTTTGATCAATTATGTGGCTACGAAATGTGCAACCTCCCTGGGAATTCATTTTAGCTTTAAAATACTAAAACCAAACCTCATGGCGCAAGAGCCCCGAAGGGCCATGGCCTACCAAGCGACCGCTTTTCAGCTCGAAGGCCTACATATTATCAGATGTCGTGTGGTCAGCACGACGAATCCTCTCGGCTGTTATTCTCGGCTTTCTAGACCAGGGCCGCCATCTCACCGTCAGATAGCTCCTCAATTGCGGACCTCGAACCAGCCCTCAGGTTCAGGAAAAAACTCCCTACCTGACCGGGAATCGAACCCGGCTACTCCGGGTAGGAGGCAGACATGATACCTCTATACCGCGAGGCCGGATTTTTTAAGTTTTAACCCGTGACACCATGTAAATAATCCTGTAATCATCTTCCCTGAAATATTAGTAATGTACTTATAGTTGATAATTATGATGATGATGATGATGCTTGTTGTTTTAAGGGGCCTAACATCGAAGGTCATCGTCCCCAGTTGATAATTAATAACGCTAATTAATGCTGAGCTGTTCACTACAATGTGCTCTTTTCTTTCGCTCGTTCTCGTACTCAGAGACTTTGGAATAATTCCAGCCAGTCATTTTGGGTCAAGAATTGTAATGGTAGGCCTATACTTCGCCGTAATGGCAGCCATATAAATTGGGAAGTAATTAACTTACATAATATGGATCATGTGTTGTTTGATTGAAAAGTTCCAATTGTAATAAGACAACATTGAAAGCTTTTGAATAAACCAAAATTATATGATAATAAAAGACATCCCCCGATCGGCAATAAAACAAAATATCTTCATTAAATGACGTCAAGCATACGTCGTAAGGCGATTTTAACATTTACTTTCCGTAATGCTGAAGAAAGAGAGAAATGTTGCGATGATTAGCATTACTGAACCCCGAGGTCACCAGAGGAAGTACTTTTGGTGTGATGTATTGCTGTCACTTGCCACGCTATTTGCTTGGAATGGGAGCGGAAATGACCTATAACAGCCCTTGATAGAACCTATGTCAAAGAACGAGACGGAATCTCTCCCTTCTGGCTCCAGACAGGCTGTATTTGACAGCATTGCTGACCAATTTCCTGTTCCCGCTGCCGTCAAAAACAAAAAAATTAAAGAGCAAAGAAGAATTGTTCTCAATTTATAGAGACTTATGTATTTTTCTAGGCACAACATAAACGTAAAGCGTGTCCAGTACACAGACGTTCAACCAGTGATCAACGTGCATTTAATAATGCAGAGAAAGGATGTGGAAAGAAATGAGGAACATAGTATGGTGATCAAATTAAATTTTCAGTTTAAAGTAAAGAATGTTTGAGAACAACAAAGCCGGGCTGAGTGGCTCAGACGGTTAGGGCGCTGTCCCTCTAACCCCAACTTGGCAGGTTCGATCCTGGCTCAGTCCGGTGGTATTTGAAGGTGCTCAAATACGACAGCCCCGTGTCGGTAGATTTACTGGCACGTAAAAGAACTCCTGCGGATCTAAATTCCGGCACCTCGGCGTCTCCGAAGACCGTAAAAGTAGTTAGTGGGACGTAAAGCAAATAACATTATTATTGTTATTATTGAGAACAACAGGAACAAATCACACATACTGGTGAAATGAGCTAACCGATGTTCACGCATTTCAGTAGCAGAACTGAGAAATTTGATTAGCGGGAACCTGACAGCCTACAGCATGGAGAGACGTATCCTTTTATGTTGAAAACAATTCTCAGCTGGAAAATGAGGGGTCCCCATGTTACGAAAAACGTAAAATTAAGGAATTTCCTCAATTGTGCTGAAAGTTAAAGAGCTGAAGGGCTCGGAATAGTTTAAAATTGTGAGTCTTGGATAGCGCTATCACAGTAAAAGAACAAATTTCGAAAAATCACTTCGGGCCTAAATACAGTTTCGGAAAAACAACCCAAAATCATTTGTTCTTTTACTCGTTTACCAAACTAATTTACATAAGCAACCTAAAGCTATTCAGAAGAATGTGCTGGAAATTTTACCTACACTCAGATTAATTTACTCTTAGAAGCACCCTTAAATTTTAGATTATTAAGTTAAATGAATAAAATGTCAATGTAAGGTTAGAAACATTATAGTTTATATTTTTCGAGATATAGCTTTAATAATAGTAAATATTATAAATTAATTTTAAAATGTTATAATTATTTTTATGATGCTTTATATTTCATTCAAATTACATTTCACATTAACTTTAATTTTTTTTTAATTTTAAGTAGTTATAATGTTCAGTATATTATGTTTATGCAGGTGCATAATTATATAGCTTGGCATAATAGCAGGCTTCATAGCCTGAGCCCCGCCATGTACAGAAAGACATTAACAAATAAATAAAAATAAATAATTCTTTCTGTAATTTGTTCCGTGGTTCAATATCCTCAGCCTTTTCTGGATTTCTTGAAAACTGTCCACACCGAATATGGTTATAAAGGCTTAAGTAAAACTCTGCATTCACTCTCAATAGTGCTCGTAGTGGTGCTTAAGTGATACGTTGCATTGACTCACAATAGCGCTCGTAGTGGTGCTTAAGTGATACGTTGCATTAACTCACAGTAGCGCTCGTAGTGGTGCTTAAGTGATACGATGCATTGACTCACAATAGCGCTCGTAGTGGTGCTTAAGTGATACGATGCTTGACTCACAATAGCGCTCGTAGTGGTGCTTAAGTTATATGTTGCATTGACTCACAATAGCGCTCGTAGTAGAGCTTAAGTGATACGATGCATTGACTCACAATAGCGCTCGTAGTGGTGCTTAAGTTATATGTTGCATTGACTCACAGTAGCGCTCGTAGTGGTGCTTAAGTGATACGTTGCATTGACTCACAATAGCGCTCGTAGTGGTGCTTAAGTGATATGTTGCATTGACTCACAGTAGCGCTCGTAGTGGTGCTTAAGTGATACGATCCATTGACTCACAGTAGCGCTCGTAGTGGTGCTTAAGTGATACGATCCATTGACTCACAGTAGCGCTCGTAGTGGTGCTTAAGTGATATGTTGCATTGACTCACAGTAGCGCTCGTAGTGGTGCTTAAGTGATACGTTGCATTGACTCACAATAGCGCTCGTAGTGGTGCTTAAGTGATACGATGCATTGACTCACAATAGCGCTCGTAGTGGTGCTTAAGTTATATGTTGCATTAACTCACAATAGCGCTCGTAGTGGTGCTTAAGTTATATGTTGCATTAACTCACAGTAGCGCTCGTAGTGGCGCTTAAGTGATACAATGCATTGACTCACACTAGCGCTGGTAGTGGTGCTTAAGTTATATGTTGCATTGACTCACAATAGCGCTCGTAGTGGCGCTTAAGTGATACGATCCATTGACTCACAGGAGCGCTCGTAGTGGTGCTTAAGTGATACGTTGCATTGACTCACAATAGCGCTCGTAGTGGTGCTTAAGTGATACGATCCATTGACTCACAGGAGCGCTCGTAGTGGTGCTTAAGTGATACGTTGCATTGACTCACAATAGCGCTCGTAGTGGTGCTTAAGTGATACGATGCTTGACTCACAATAGCGCTCGTAGTGGTGCTTAAGTTATATGTTGCATTGACTCACAATAGCGCTCGTAGTAGAGCTTAAGTGATACGATGCATTGACTCACAATAGCGCTCGTAGTGGTGCTTAAGTTATATGTTGCATTGACTCACAGTAGCGCTCGTAGTGGTGCTTAAGTGATACGTTGCATTGACTCACAATAGCGCTCGTAGTGGTGCTTAAGTGATATGTTGCATTGACTCACAGTAGCGCTCGTAGTGGTGCTTAAGTGATACGATCCATTGACTCACAGTAGCGCTCGTAGTGGTGCTTAAGTGATACGATCCATTGACTCACAGTAGCGCTCGTAGTGGTGCTTAAGTGATATGTTGCATTGACTCACAGTAGCGCTCGTAGTGGTGCTTAAGTGATACGTTGCATTGACTCACAATAGCGCTCGTAGTGGTGCTTAAGTGATACGATGCATTGACTCACAATAGCGCTCGTAGTGGTGCTTAAGTTATATGTTGCATTAACTCACAATAGCGCTCGTAGTGGTGCTTAAGTTATATGTTGCATTAACTCACAGTAGCGCTCGTAGTGGCGCTTAAGTGATACAATGCATTGACTCACACTAGCGCTGGTAGTGGTGCTTAAGTTATATGTTGCATTGACTCACAATAGCGCTCGTAGTGGCGCTTAAGTGATACGATCCATTGACTCACAGGAGCGCTCGTAGTGGTGCTTAAGTGATACGTTGCATTGACTCACAATAGCGCTCGTAGTGGTGCTTAAGTGATACGATCCATTGACTCACAGGAGCGCTCGTAGTGGTGCTTAAGTGATACGTTGCATTGACTCACAATAGCGCTCGTAGTGGTGCTTAAGTGATACGATGCTTGACTCACAATAGCGCTCGTAGTGGTGCTTAAGTTATATGTTGCATTGACTCACAATAGCGCTCGTAGTAGAGCTTAAGTGATACGATGCATTGACTCACAATAGCGCTCGTAGTGGTGCTTAAGTTATATGTTGCATTGACTCACAGTAGCGCTCGTAGTGGTGCTTAAGTGATACGTTGCATTGACTCACAATAGCGCTCGTAGTGGTGCTTAAGTGATATGTTGCATTGACTCACAGTAGCGCTCGTAGTGGTGCTTAAGTGATACGATCCATTGACTCACAGTAGCGCTCGTAGTGGTGCTTAAGTGATACGATCCATTGACTCACAGTAGCGCTCGTAGTGGTGCTTAAGTGATATGTTGCATTGACTCACAGTAGCGCTCGTAGTGGTGCTTAAGTGATACGTTGCATTGACTCACAATAGCGCTCGTAGTGGTGCTTAAGTGATACGATGCTTGACTCACAATAGCGCTCGTAGTGGTGCTTAAGTGATACGATGCATTGACTCACAATAGCGCTCGTAGTAGAGCTTAAGTGATACGATGCATTAACTCACAGTAGCGCTCGTAGTGGTGCTTAAGTGATACAATGCATTAACTCACAATAGCGCTCGTAGTGGTGCTTAAGTTATATGTTGCATTGACTCACAACAGCGCTCGTAGTGGTGCTTAAGTTATATGTTGCATTGACTCACAATAGCGCTCGTAGTGGTGCTTAAGTGATACAATGCATTGACTCACACTAGCGCTGGTAGTGGTGCTTAAGTGATACGATGCATTGACTCACAATAGCGCTCGTAGTGGTGCTTAAGTTATATGTTGCATTAACTCACAATAGCGCTCGTAGTAGTGCTTAAGTTATATGTTGCATTAACTCACAGTAGCGCTCGTAGTGGCGCTTAAGTGATACAATGCATTGACTCACACTAGCGCTGGTAGTGGTGCTTAAGTTATATGTTGCATTGACTCACAATAGCGCTCGTAGTGGTGCTTAAGTGATTCAATGCATTGACTCACACTAGCGCTGGTAGTGGTGCTTAAGTGATACGATGCATTGACTCACAATAGCGCTCGTAGTGGTGCTTAAGTTATATGTTGCATTGACTCACAATAGCGCTCGTAGTGGTGCTTAAGTTATATGTTGCATTAACTCACAGTAGCGCTCGTAGTGGTGCTTAAGTTATATGTTGCATTAACTCACAGTAGCGCTCGTAGTGGTGCTTAAGTTATACGTTGCATTAACTCACAGTAGCGCTCGTAGTGGTGCTTAAGTGATATGTTGCATTGACTCACAATAGCGCTCGTAGTGGTGCTTAAGTGATATGTTGCATTGACTCACAGGAGCGCTCGTAGTGGTGCTTAAGTGATACGTTGCATTGACTCACAATAGCGCTCGTAGTGGTGCTTAAGTGATACGATCCATTGACTCACACTAGCGCTGGTAGTGGTGCTTAAGTGATACGATGCATTGACTCACAATAGCGCTCGTAGTGGTGCTTAAGTTATATGTTGCATTGACTCACAATAGCGCTCGTAGTGGTGCTTAAGTGATACGATCCATTGACTCACACTAGCGCTGGTAGTGGTGCTTAAGTGATACGATGCATTGACTCACAATAGCGCTCGTAGTGGTGCTTAAGTGATATGTTGCATTGACTCACAATAGCGCTCGTAGTGGTGCTTAAGTGATACGATGCATTGACTCACAATAGCGCTCGTAGTGGTGCTTAAGTGATACGTTGCATTGACTCACAATAGCGCTCGTAGTGGTGCTTAAGTGATATGTTGCATTGACTCACAATAGCGCTCGTAGTGGTGCTTAAGTGATACGATGCATTGACTCACAATAGCGCTCGTAGTGGTGCTTAAGTGATACGTTGCATTGACTCACAGTAGCGCTCGTAGTGGTGCTTAAGTGATACGATGCATTGACTCACAATAGCGCTCGTAGTGGTGCTTAAGTGATATGTTGCATTGACTCACAATAGCGCTCGTAGTGGTGCTTAAGTGATACGATGCATTGACTCACAATAGCGCTCGTAGTGGTGCTTAAGTGATACGATGCATTGACTCACAATAGCGCTCGTAGTGGTGCTTAAGTGATATGTTGCATTGACTCACAATAGCGCTCGTAGTGGTGCTTAAGTGATACGTTGCATTGACTCACAGTAGCGCTCGTAGTGGTGCTTAAGTGATACGATGCATTGACTCACAATAGCGCTCGTAGTGGTGCTTACGTGATATGTTGCACTGACTCACAACAGCGCTCGTAGTGGTGTTTAAGTGATACGATGTATTGACTAACAATAGCGCTCGTAGTAGAGCTTAAGTGATACGATGCATTGACTCACAATAGCGCTCGTAGTGGTGCTTAAGTTATATGTTGCATTGACTCACAGTAGCGCTCGTAGTGGTGCTTAAGTGATACGTTGCATTGACTCACAATAGCGCTCGTAGTGGTGCTTAAGTGATATGTTGCATTGACTCACAGTAGCGCTCGTAGTGGTGCTTAAGTGATACGATCCATTGACTCACAGTAGCGCTCGTAGTGGTGCTTAAGTGATACGATCCATTGACTCACAGTAGCGCTCGTAGTGGTGCTTAAGTGATATGTTGCATTGACTCACAGTAGCGCTCGTAGTGGTGCTTAAGTGATACGTTGCATTGACTCACAATAGCGCTCGTAGTGGTGCTTAAGTGATACGATGCTTGACTCACAATAGCGCTCGTAGTGGTGCTTAAGTGATACGATGCATTGACTCACAATAGCGCTCGTAGTAGAGCTTAAGTGATACGATGCATTAACTCACAGTAGCGCTCGTAGTGGTGCTTAAGTGATACAATGCATTAACTCACAATAGCGCTCGTAGTGGTGCTTAAGTTATATGTTGCATTGACTCACAACAGCGCTCGTAGTGGTGCTTAAGTGATATGTTGCATTGACTCACAATAGCGCTCGTAGTGGTGCTTAAGTGATACGTTGCATTGACTCACAGTAGCGCTCGTAGTGGTGCTTAAGTGATACGATGCATTGACTCACAATAGCGCTCGTAGTGGTGCTTACGTGATATGTTGCACTGACTCACAACAGCGCTCGTAGTGGTGTTTAAGTGATACGATGTATTGACTAACAATAGCGCTCGTAGTGGTGCTTAAGTGATACGATGCATTGGCTCACAATAGCGCTCATAGTGGTAGAAGGAAAAACTGCTACTCTAATCGACTGGATAACGATAATTAAGAAAAGGATTGTAATTTTTAGGAATAAATAAATAATATAATCCCATGCATGATTATATTTGATTTACCTAAAGTAAAATTCGTAGCTCATATTCTTAGGATGTTTGCAACATGAGTTACCTGCCTGAAGGGTTAGAAAAGTGGATTTTTTAAAATTTGCTTTACGTCGCACCGACACAGATAGGTCTTCCGACGACGATGCGGTAGGAAAGGGCTAGGAGTGTGAAGGAAGTGATCGTGGCCTTAACTGAGGTACAGTCACAGCATTTACCTGATGTGAAAATGGGAAACCACTAAAAGGCATATTCAGGGCTGCCGACAGTGGCATTTTAGTCCACTATCTCCTGAATGCAAGCTCACAGCTGTGCGCTAACAACTGAATGGCCAGCTCACTCGTGAAGAACCCTACAGGAAAGGAAGGCAGTTCCCTAGTCGTTACCCACACAGTCATAGTTGATTAACTCACCAACTTTTCCCACCTTTCGTCCAAACCCCCAAGCGCTCAATGAGCACAGAATCCCTGGCGAATCAGCAGGGAACTTCATATACCATATGCCGTGCTATGGTCGTTTGTAGTTGAACATCTCTTGAAATATTCTTTAATATGCAGTCACCCAAAAGAAACAGTGAGATTAAAGAATTTCAGAAGATGATCCTTTTAGGTGCACTTCTGCTAGAAACAATTGAACTTATAGATATAAAGTCTGTTGCGGGTATCGACAAAGTCTGCATCTACATGGGAGGTGAATTATATTCTGATAATAATTTAAAATGGTCTGATAAAATATCAAATGCAAGTAATATACTATACCATACCGATGGCTTTCTTTAAAAACCTCGTAAGTCCGAATACTCTTCCTATTCACTATATTCTTTAAGACTGGTCACGCCTCCCAGTCCCATATTTATATGTAGACCAAAAAAATAATTATCGTTATGGTCATTTTCCTCTGTCAATCTGTAAAGGAAAATGAACCTTAAATACATTATACTGTAGGAGTGTGTAAATTCACCGTGCAATCAACATCCCTACAATACGGTACGGTAAGGTCCATTTTCCTTTAGACGTCGGCAAAGGAAAATGAACACAACGAAAATTATTCTGATGGACTGCATACAAATGTATGACCGGGAGGCGTGACCAGTCTTAAGGAATATAATGGGTAGGAAGAACATTTGGACATACGAGGTTTTAAAAGAAAGCCATCGATACGCTCATTCTTATTTGAGTAAGATATATATTATATTATATTATATTATATTATATTATATTATATTATATTATATTATATTATATTATATTATATTATATTATATTATATTATATTATATTATATTATATTATATTAAAAGAAAGTATCAAATGGTCCATCTAGGCAACACTTGTCATTTACTACTATAAAAATAGCACCGAGCTCCGTAGCTACAGTCGCTTAAGTGCGGCCAGTATCCAGTATTCGGGAGATAGTGGGTTCGAACCCCACTGTCGGCACCCCTGAAAATGGTTGTCCGTGGTTTCCCATTTTCACACCAGGCAAATGCTGGGGCTGTACCTTAATTAAGGCCACGGCCGCTTCCTTCCGAGTCCTTCTTTCCCATCGTCGCCATAAGACATATCTGTGTCGGCGCGACGTAAAGCCAATAGTAAAAAAAAAAAAAGGTGTAAAATAGGTAAAACATCAGTACATAATTATTTCTACCCATCATTAGGCCATCTTCAGCTGTTACACCAGTAAAGTAATTTAGCTAAACATTTATTAAAATGTAATCGTCAAAACGAAATCAGATAATCGCCCCCCGATAACACCTCCTTCGAAGGGTGGAAGAAAGGACATTTTGGCGTATACATTCGAGTTTACTCATGAGTCACCTATGTTTTCAACATATTTTTAAGTTCCAGGTACAATACCATTGACATACAGCCGCTCGCAAAATTATTCGTCCGCGTTCTTCATGTGAGGACAATAACCAGTAGCACCAATATAATAAAGAAGTTAATTGCAAACAAGTAATCGTATGTTTTATTTGCCATCTGAACATCTGAGGACACAATTTATAGCACCCTAAGCACTGGCGTTTGGAACAAATATAAAACAATCACACTGCTTGCAGAAAAGTCACGTTGCAAAAGTATTCGTCCATAATAAGAAGTCAAAGAATGTTCAGTCGTTTTCTAAATGTCAGTAGTGTGTCAAACGTCCTTTGGAACCAATCACGGCTTGAAGGCGTTTCGGCATGGATGTCACCAGTTTTTCTGTCACTTCCGGGCCTATTTCATGCCATTCTTCCATGAAGTATTGCCTCAGAGCTTTTTTATTTGGAATACGCTGCTTGCTCAGTGTACATTTTAATTCCGCCCATAAATGATGTATGGGGTTTAAGTCTCGGGAGTGGGGTGGTGTCTGCAGCACATGAGGTGAATTGTAGAGTAGTCATTCCCCAACAACATGAGCAGTGTGCTTAGGGTCATGATCTTTGTGGAAGAAGTACCCACAGCTAAGACCTAATTTTGCCACGCTGGGTGTTAAGTGTTGCTTTAATATATCCAAATATACCATCTTATCTATCCGTTCAGGTATTATATGGCAGTTGCCTACCCCAGCCGCCGACATACACCCTGCATACCATTATGGAACCTCCTTTATATTTTGCGGTTGGTTGCAGATTTTGACTTTGGAGCTCGGCGTTCTTTTTTCTCCATACACGTTGCTTTCCAGAATAAACAGAATTTGCTCTCGTCCGTAAACAACAAGCGTTTCCATAATGCTGGTGGCTTCATAACGTACTGTTTGGCGAACGCCAGCCTCTTCTTATGGTTCACCTCACTTATCCAGGACTTCTTCCGGCTTGTACGCCCCTGCAATCCAGCTCCGAGTAACACACGTCGTACGGTGTCGGTGCTGATGTTCTAACCCAGTGGAGGTTTGTACTTCTGTTCGAAGCACAGGTACAGACACAAGGGGATTTTTCTGGACGGTACGTATTATGCTTCGCTTTTCGCGTGCTGTCAGCTTCCTCGACCGCCCAGTTCTTGCTCTATTGATTAAGTTGCACTGGTCTTGTATCGTTGAATGATACTTGCGACTGTAGTTCGCGGTATTCCTGTTTTACAACCATTACTCTTCACGAATTACCAAGTATGTGGAGTTGGATAATTCGTTGGCGATCAACAACAGTTCGTTTCCTTATCTTTCCCATCGTACTCAGGGCATGCACTAGATGTTGTCTCACCGACACTGTCCGTATCACTGATGGACTGAGCTTGGTGATGTGTCCCCCTTCCTCAATGCTGTGTTCGTTACACAAGATAATGCACAAGGCGGACGAATACTTCTGCGTTGACATTTCCTAGTTCAACCACACTCATTCTTTATTATTAAAGAGTACTGACGTGCAACAGGTTTATTCTGCCGGTATTATAGTACATATATATTGCATATTCACTGTGTATTTGTTTCTGAACGTATCCGAAGCCTTGTAATGCAGTTTTGGTGTTCAGTATATGAAAAGGACACATGGACGAATACTTATGCGAGCGACTGTATTACTCACTAAAACCAGCGTTGCATAGCGCGAAACCCTTATATGGGTCACCCAACTTGACAAGAATCTATTAGTTGAACATTCTTCTTCGCAACATCAACGAAGCTAAGCTTATCAAGTGAACACTACACCGTCAGTTAAAGTGCAGATTTTTAACACGTTGTTTCCGTATTGTGTGATTTTATCCTGTACTTTTGTTTTGACAATTCAAATTTAAATAGTGATCACCTAAATTACTTTTTCGTGTAACAGTTGAAGAAACGTGAAATAATGTTTTAGCTACTTTTATAATACTAATTGATAACTATTGACTGGGGGGACATTTTAATAAATTCGTTTAACAGAACTGAAATTGTATACGCATGTATTGTCAATACGGAACCAGAATTAAATGTGTAAGTTGATTATGCATTTGCCCAATACTCAGTTTACCAATAAACCTGTGTAATTCTGAAACGTTGAATAAACAGCAAGTACATTTCGAAGCAAATATTTTCATTTAAACTCGTTTTACAGTCATAGAAATTCATACTTTTATTGGAAAAAGTGTAGACAATACTATGTATATTAATTAGACACGAAATATTTATGATAAAATGCAACATTCTTCCGATCGCATTTTACTCAGTGACATAAAGTCGTTCCGCCGGTCATTTTCCGTGTTGTCAAGTAATATTTCTTATCGCTTATACAACTATCTGTAATCATGTAGTAGGACTTAACGTGCTAGTATCACTCAATTGGGGCCGTTCCCGTTCTGACGCATATATAGTATGCTGTTATATTCCAAGGACAAATTCAGGTAAAAAGGAATCCCTGGAATTCTTTTATCCTTATTCTGAGAAATGGAATGGATGAGACTGGCAAATAATCTTACATATTGAACAACGTATGAGAGTGTATCAACGGGAATGGCTATATTAGAAAGAACATGAACAATTGCAGAAATATACCGTTTTCAACATACTATTTGAATTAGACCAGTAACAGTATATCTGAAATGTCTATCGAAGAATTTGTAATCTGAAGTAATAATAATAATAATAATAATAATAATAATAATAATAATAATAATAATAATACCATACGGCCTCTGGAGGGGCCTGGTGCAGGTTGCTTTCCAGTAGACGATTCATAAGGGACCTACATATCTGTAAGGATGGGGACCTACCTAAGATGATTTCTAATATTGGAGACATCACAAATACTCAGCTACACGAATTAACCAATTAAAGTTAATATCACCGTCCCCTAGAATTGAACCAAGGGCCCATTGGACCAAAGGCTAGAATGCGTGCCATTTAGCCATGGAGCTGGGTAAATAAGAAATGAAACGTTCTCTCTTAAACTTGCACACCACACCACTTCATGGACATTAAAAAGTCCGGCTCGTTGGCTGAATGTCAGCGTACTGGCCTTCGGTTCAGAGGGTCCCGAGTTTGATTTCCAGCCGGATCGGAGATTTTAACCTTCATTAGTTAATTCCAATGGCTTGGCGGCTGGGTGTTCGTGCTGTGCCCAACATCCCTGCAACTCACACACCACACATAATACTATCCTCCACCACAACAACGCGCAGTACCTACACATGGTTGATGCCGCACCCGGTTAGAAATAGTCACAAACAATTCTAAAACATTAAGAAAATATGGTCTATGCCTGAAATGTTATACATTGTAGGGTCATCACAAGCACCTCCTCAATGCTGCCGAGATGAATATGCTCAACATGTAGGAAGGAATATCGGAAAATAATCCTATCAAAAATACCACATCGGAAGCTCACTTCAGGAGTCACGGCTATCGCGGAGATGGGCACCAAAAGAAGCTCGGTTCGTGATTCGTTGATGCAATTATTTTGCGTATGATTATTACATGGACTTGAGTACTATTAACAAATACGTAAATCGCATATCTAAAGTTTATGATAAAATAGTATTTCCACTGCATATCTTCATCATTCACGACGTGAAAATCTGTCATACTATCCTGAAAGCATTTCGAGGACACTCTAACACTATGTGGCCTATATTGAGCGGATGGTCACCACAATGTTAGCTGGGTGATGTCTGCCGTCCCCTTTATTTTGTTGACTAAAGTGACATCTGACTTGACCAGTCCTGATTTAGTGCCCTCTAATGTCGCACTGATGGATATAATTCAGCCAGCGGTTTGTCTCCAGTGTAGTTTATATGCTTTAGAGATGCTGAAGGAGCCATAGAGTATCTTAAACCTAGCCCGTCGAACAGGATGAAAAAAATTAAAAAATAGCCATGTAAGCTTAGTGAACTTTTACCTTCAACTATCCGATGCACGAAGATGGTGATGAGAGGAAGAAGGTGAAGAAGAAGAAGAAGAAGAAGAAGAAGAAGAAGAAGAAGAAGAAGAAGAAGAAGAAGAAGAAGAAGAATAGGAGGGGACGGCGGGGTCCAACAGATGAGACGACAACAAAAATATTTAAGCCCACCTCATGTGGAAAGACAAGTAGCTGACAAAGACGTACGTTACCCTAATCTTAGAGAATCCTTAGCAGTGGCTGCATAACGCGATGTCATCGGTGAAAATTAAATCGATCATCAAGCGAGAGTAATAATAAGAAATTATTGACTGGCATGTCTCCGTCAGGAATTACAGTAATAATGTAAGTGACAGTTGTATTCTCGTCTTGAGATTGTGCAGCTTCTTTTGGGCACACCCCCAGTGGAGGTGAGCTTCACGTACCATTGTGTAGCAGTTCTTAAATCTCTGCCAGTACCTGGAATTGAACCCGTCCCTCCAAGGACAGCAGCTAATCGTGCTAACCGCTACGCCACGAAGTTAGACATGTTTACTATCTTGACCAGCCCAACTGTCAGCAAGAAACAATGCTCTCTTAAGCAATTCCAAGTGTTGAGAGAGAGTAACTAACTCGATGCCCCTTACTCATTGTTTCTCTCGGACTAGTTTCATGTAATGCACCGTACTTCATGACAGAACCTTTCTTCTTTAACATTTAGCTCCAAGTAAGAAAACTACTTATTTGCCCGTTCAAGCCCCTGGGCAATAATTTGCAAATATACTTTGAACTATGATTAGCCTATGAGGAAAACAGGAAGAAACTTTCTTCGAGTTGAAATTTCTTGGCCAAATAGGAAATCATTCCATTAGGTACTTTAGTTCAGTAATGTTTTATTTTACCAGGCACGGTTAAGGCCATCCGCCTCTGTGTGTAGTGATTAGTATGATTAACTGCCACCCCCCGGAGACCAGGGTTCGATTCCCGGTTCTGTCACGAAATTTGAAAACTTGACTTTTTGATAATATTAGAAACTCGTCCCGTGGTTAACAACGCCACACTTCAGGCTTGAAGCTCTACAAAGTGATCAAGACTTATTTAAATATTTGTAATTGTTTTTCACCTTTGTTTTACAATTGACCAGCAAGTCCTCAACTTGTGTAAATATTTTATGAATGATTTTTTAGTTAAGCATCATCACATTTTGTATTTTACCTAACCATTTTTATTTTACTAGTAATGGCCTATATATTGTATTTTAACATGTGTATATCGTCGCTGCCGGGACAAAACGTCCTATGTGAAATATTTTAGCTTAGAACTTTGGCCGGTAAGGTTCTGTCAGCTAAGGTGCAATATTGTGTGAACGTCTTCAAGGTATTCTCGCTCTTCATAATGTATGTGCTGCGGGTCAGTATATCCCCAAAAATATTTTCACATAGCAGGTTTTGTCCCGGCAACGACGATATCTTTGTTTACTTGCCGACTTTTGGCTGATGATGACGTCCGAGACGTTGAAACCGGTACCAAATAAATAATGTTGTGATTTTGAATTAGCAGCATACTTTGTATTGAAAAAGGTGGATCATTTGCACTCTCTCTTATTGTTGATGATGTGTGTAATATTAAACTGGTACGTGGGCTGGAAAGGGGCCACTCAGCCTCGGGAGGTCAAATGAGTAGAGTGGGTGCTATTCCCACCTCAGCCATCCTGGAAGTGGTTTTCCGTGGTTTCTCACTACTCCTCCAGGCAAATGCCGGGATTGTACCTAACTTAAGGCCAAGGCCGCTTCCTTCCCTCTTTCTTGTCTATCCCTTCCAATTTTCCCATCCCCCCGCAAGGCCCCTGTTCAGCATATCAGGTGAGGCCGCCTGGGCGAGGTACTGGTCATCCTCCTCAGTTGTATCTCCCGACCGAGAGTCTGAAGCTCTAGGACACTGCCCTTGAGGTGGTAGAGGTGGGATCTCTCGCTGAGTCCGAGGGTAAAGCCGACCCTGAAGTATAAACAGATAAGGAAGAAGAAGTAGAAGAAGAAGAAAATTAAGGCCTTCAGGCTTTCTCTTCCATCTAACCAGGCACTGAAATATAAATATATTACTGTGTACTGCATTACAATAATTACATTAAATGCAAATTAAATTAATAACAATAAAAATGATGAATAATTTGAAAAAAAGGTATAATAAAAGAAAAATCTTAAAACTAATAATCTACATGTAAAAGAAAGCGGTAGTGCATGTTCATAACACTTGATAAATAAAAAGATTAAGAATTTTAAACTTATCTTCTACCAGATCATCGATGACAATAGAATGGCTGTGAGTAGCAGTATCAAGTTTACATATGACCTTTATTGCTGCATAAAAATGTTCCAAAGGCTTGTTGAAATTGCGAATAGCGCTTAACCCTCTGATAATTTCGGGAAGCAGGTTTTACTCACAGCAGGCAATTTATGTGAATGAATTATCGTAAATGGCAGTTATATGGGTAGGTAAAGCAACGATGGAATTATTAGTAGATCTTGTGTTAAGATTGTGATAGGATGAAAGGTATTTGAAATATGAAGTAAGGTAAAATGGCTGTGAAGACTGAGGGATTTTATGGAAATGGCATAGGATATGCACAGTCCGACGGATTTCTATTCGGGACCGAGATAGGCCGTTATATGAAGGAGTTACGTGGTCATAGTACCGAAAGTTGCAGACGTATTTCACACATGCATTCCTTTGTCAGAAATCTTGATCTGCCATACTGTATACCTGCGATAGGACATAATGTTGAAATGCCTGGAGGTAAGTTTTCACACATAGGTCGACAGACACTGTGGTAACGCATTATTGTGTTGTGTTATTGTCTAAAGGGCTGTGTCCTGGATTGCAGTGGTTGTTCCGAGAAGCGTCTCTAGGCACTGTTCTGGACGCAGGTGCTCTGGGGTGATTAATGATGTTGAGTTTAGGAAGTAATTAGCGCTCTAGCTCGCTATATACCACATTAATTATGTTATTAATCCTAATATACTGATAACTCTACCCTGCAGCTCAATTTAGCATGAGTACGAGACTTGTTAATAAACAATCATTAGAGTTGCTTCCTTACGGGATGTCTTAGAAGATTACGTTAACATGTTTTATGTAATGTTACGTGACTTCTTTTGTTGAAAATAGCAGAAAATTATTGATGAAAAATATATCCCTTAATTTCCTCATTTCTTCATATGTGTGATCTCACCACCACCTGCAGCTATTTCTTGATGGAAGCAGTAATTTTATCCATATGCCCTAGCACAGATCGTAGGAAAGTATAGCTTCCACTGAGGTCCCAGGCTGATATAGGTTCTGATGTACCTTGGCAGTTGGAATACTGGAGATTAGGACCCAAATTTGCAGATCGGTGTACAAATAGAAGTGGCTTGTGCTACCATTCTGAAAATGAAGAATTTATTTGTTATTTGATTACTAGTGGCTTAACATCGCACCGACACAGATAGGTCTTATAACGATGATGGGATAAGAAAGACCCAGGAGTTGGAAGGAAGCGGCCGTGGCCTTAATTAAGGTACAGTCATCATCAGGGCTGCCGACAGTGGAATTCGAACCCACTATCTCAGGGATGCAAGCGAGGAATCTACAGTGTGACAGAAGCCTCAGCTTGGAGACGCGTCACAACTTCGTCAGATGCTATGTATAAGGCGTGATCAAAAAGTTTCCGTTTGAGGGCGTTGCTGCAGACGACATTCAACATAGTGCGAATAAGATGCGGGTATATAAGCACGGACAACTCGGTATAGCGCATTGTTAACTAGTTAATGTACCTCTCATCCAAGCAATTCTAATATTAACTGTACACAATAAATTGTAACTAACTGAAGGAAATAAAGCAATGAGAGGTAAAAAATCCCCTGATCACCCTCCTCTACCAAGTCAAACCACACCGCCAATCACCCTACTCCTGCAACCTCCCAAACCTTCCAAATCTCCCAGCCAGACAGAAGGAGTCACCGTCTAAGTGGCCCACCCCACATACCCCCCTCGAGGAGGGGAATGAAAACCTCTCAATTGGATTGGCAAAGGGATTAGTGTGACAGTCGTGTCGCGCTGAGGTGCGTGTATTAAATCCGGCCATGTGAACTGTACCTGGGGTAGACCTTCTCCGGCCAGTTAAATTGCGCCTTCTATAAGGCCAACTGGGTAATATACCTTGAACTGAGGTAGTACAAAATAGTTCAGTTTTCAACTCTTAGATATCTCTACCACCGGGATCAACGATAATTAATTCTTAATAGAAAATTGATTCCTACCATTGGCTAACCTTAGTTTTTGAGGACTGTTTTGTTAATGTATCAAAGTTGTCAACACTTCTGCTGTTTCCTTCTCCAATATCATTCAACCTATCAGAATTTTTTTAATACTTTCTCTAGTCAATTGAAATCGGGGGTGTGTACAAGAACTCAGCCTATCAACAAAAAGTTCTGGAATCTTCCCCTAAAAATGCTATAAAATCTGGGCGCTTTAGTGCCGTATTGTCTTCTTCTTGCTCCAGTTCTTTTTGATCAGAATTTTGTAAATATTTTCTCTAGTCAATTGAAATCTTGGGTGTGTACAAGAACTTAGCCTATCAATAAAGAGTTCTGGAATCTTCCCCTTAAAAATGCTATAATATCTGGGCGCTTTAGAGCTGTATTGTCTTCTTCTTGCTCCAGTTCTTTTTGAGTGCGGCGTGTTCTAACGGAGGTGGAGGCCACGGGCGATGTTCGGAAGGCCCAGAAAGCAAGGTAATGGCAGAAGTTTTCTAAGCATGTGATAGCTTCTGAAGACAGTTTCAGGGGAAGGTTTGAACCTCTTTTATTTCATGTAAATTTCTAAATCTGGTGGCTTAAATGTAGAATTTTCGGCCAGTCTGATGAATCTGTTATATTCCCTACTGGGAAACTTGTAATGTAAAGTAATAGTGATTATCCTCTGTTGATTCCCATTCAACGTGGTATGGGGTGACTAAAGTTTCTAATTTTTTAAAATTAAGGCAGTGAGTGAGAGAGTGGGCTGTGCCGAGATTTTGTCAAAATTGAGTTATTGGTACCCGTGTGTAGGGCTCACATTCATCTTTCAGTGTGCAAAATATCAACGAATTCCGCAGGTTCCTTCCTTTCTTTTTTAAAGAACATATTTTCTGTGAATTACTCATCTCACGTTTATGCTGCGAGAGAGTGAGCTATGCCAAGCAGCTAAAAGCATTCAATGTGTGCGCTGTCTGTCGGCTATGCGAGCTGGCCAATCGCTGCGCTTATTCTCAAACACGAATTAGTTGTATATAAAATGCTGACGGTGAAGGAGAAGTAATAGTGAGTGCTGTGAAAAACCTAAAAAAGTGCAAAAGGGCTAAAGTGTGTAGAAACTTCGGATTAGAGTACACGTTAATGTACCGGAAGGAGGCGAATCTGAACGCGAAGGATCATCATCATGTACCAGCTCGATAGTATCACCTCATGTGGATCTCAGGGGTAAGCACGGTAATTAGAAGCATAAGTTAAGTGATGAAGATGAGAAATCAGTAATGTACCATATTAAGAAGAAATTCTCTTGTATGTAAGTCACTAAGTAAGAAGGTTAAAAAAATCATTCGAGTTGTGAAATCAGTTGCAGAGATGTACGGTATACAAAGAAGAAAGAGATGATACTGGCATGAAGAATGCGAGTTGTGGCACATACAGGACTATATTTAATACGAAATTTAATATCGGCTTCAAAATGCCTCACACAGATACATGTTACGAATGGCAAGCTAAAGAAGAAGATATCATACCTCTAGGAATACGGCTACATCAAGTAAGGGCAACTGCAGCATGTAATCTTCTCTCTGCATTTCGATCTGAATGCTTAGAAGGAAACTGTGACTACTGCTTGATGAAATGAAATGGCGTATGGCTTTTAGTGCCGGGAGTGTCCAAGGACATGCTCGGCTCACCAGGTGCAGGTCTTTTGATATGACTTCCGTGGGCGACCTGCGCGTCGTGATGAAGATGAAATGATGAAAGCGACACATACACCCAGCCCTCGTGGCAGCGAATTTAACCAATGATGGTTAAAATTGCCGACCCTGCCGAGAATCGAACCCGGGACCCTGTGGCCAAAGGCCAGCACGCTAACCATTTGGCCATTGAGCCGGACTGTTATAAAGGACTAAATGTTTTATAGCAACCAGGTAATGAAGGCAATTCGTGGGTAGGTATTGTTAGCGAACCTATAGGTATGAATGCAAGGTTATTTCGTTTGGTTGTTTGCAGGTGGAAAGGGCCTAAGGGACCGGTTAAATGATAGAATTACACCCTGTAAATAATTTTCCTAAAGAGTTTGAAATGTGTGCTTTGAAATGGTAAACAATAAATTATATGTTAATAGGAATGTTTTCCCATTATTAGAGCAAATACAAAACTTTAAATATCTTAGTTCCACCCACCTCTGGCATAGCCCACTCTCTCACTCACTGCCTCAATTCCTAACTCTCTTTTGGTACTTAATATTTCTCATTTAGTCACCCTGCTGAAGAATAGGTTTAGCCTCTGTATCATTGGGCTCACTTAGCGTTTTAAGTTTTGTAGAAGGAGCGCAAGTGTATCTCCCCCTTTGCATTTTGTTTATGGCCTATTACAACCAACCCTTTTTAATATTAAGGCCATGTAGTATGGGCTATCATGCCCAGTACATTGATTGTGGTGTGTAAAAAGAGTCTGGTGTGAAGTTCTCTTGACGGACAGAAAGTTATAAACTGTTGAGCAATAGACAAGCCCATCTAGAAACTACCTTGTACTAATTATTTAATTAAGAACAACCGATAAGTTGGAAGTGCGCAACTATGAAGTGATTCCATCGCGAAGCTGGACGATGATATAGTTGGAGCGCAGACTCCTCTGCTGTGTGAAGGATAGGAGCAAATACTGCTCTAGTAAATTTGGTACTTACCAAGAGCAATTCAGCTCTTTTCTGTGTAAATAAGCATTTGTAATTCCCTCAAGTCTTATACCTGATTTATGGATTTTAAGTCATTTTCTTGGAGCTGACATGCTCAAATTGTTATTGTTCTTTCAGATTTTCAATTTATCAATTTTAAATTAGGAAAAAGGAAAGAAATAAAGTTTCAAAATTTTTGTGTTAAGTAATGCTGGCCAACGGCCGTAGCCGTGTTGAAACACCGGATCCCATGAGATCTCCGAAGTTAAGTAACATTGGGCGTGGTTAGGAGTTGGATGGGTTGCCACGCGCTGTTGGTGGGGGGTAAGGGAATGGAAGAGCGGAAAGGAACTGGCCACCCTGCCGCATGTAAACTCCGGCTCAGGAACACCTCAGCGGAGGTTCGAACCTGCCTTCGGGCAGAATAACCCTTACCTTACCTTAAGTTATGCTCTAGTTAAATCCTTGTCTACCCATTCACCTTAGCTCCTCCTTACACCTCTGTAAAGCATGGAAATCCAGTATCATGAACTACGACGACGTTGTTAGCGAATGCGTCCAATCTGTTCTATTTGACTCCCGTAGGCGACATGCGCGTCGTGATGGGGATGAAATGATGATGAAGACAACACATACACCCAGCCCCCGTGCCAGCGGGATTAACCAATTAAGGTTAAAATCCCCGATCCGGCCGAGAATCGAACCCGGGACCCTCTGAAGCGAAGGCCAGTACGCTGACCTTTCAGCCAACGAGTCGGACTAACGTGCTATTATTCTGTTCTTGGCTGCCGAAGGACAAACACCGGTGGACACTTATCGGAGAATGAAGACTGTGTATGTAGCAGCACGTCTGTCGGAAACCACCGTTCTGGAAGGGTGCGCCGAGTTCGTTGCGGGTCACTCGCCGGTGGATCTGGGAGGCCAGTCTCATTCATTACGCGCAACAACAAGTGGGCGATCCTTATAGTCCTGATCCCTCCCTATGCGATTATCATGCCTTCGGTCCCCTCAGAAAGGCCTTGAAAGGTCAACGCTCCCGACTCAGGACTGTTCGACCATCGAACGGAAAGATTTGCGCACGTTGTATATTCAGTGCTTCTGTACAACGCTAAAATGTGGACGATGAAATGTTACACAATTAGGGGAATAAATGCCTTCTAGATGTGGGTTTCTCCTTAGGGTGTTACAGATCTCACGGACTGACAATGTCTGCATTGCTGTTTTACTCAGGCGCATGAGGAAGCAACGAATGTTGGTGTTTGCAGTAAAGGAAATAAAGAAAATATTGATCATGCAGCGTAAAATTGTTGGACAGAGAGGTCGTGGTCGAAGGGAATACACTTGGCTGAAAAACTTACGGGACTGGATAGAACTAGATTCGTGTTGTAGAATGATGAAGACAGCCGAACATCGTGCAGACTTCACTGTGGTTGTGGTGAACCTTCTTTAATGGACAAGGTACTGCAATAAAAATAGTACTGAAGCTGCTGAATCGTGGGTGGTGTTGAATAATGACATTCAGAGTAGGACTGGTGAGAATGGATTGAGTGAATGGTGTTACTCACGAAGTCAGTCGCTCTGCAAAAGTACTTCCGGACACAGTGAAAAATGAAGTAGCCAACTACCACGCTCCTTGATACTACACTACAATGCTACGCACCTGCACCTACTAAAATGTTTGCCGGGCTGAGTGGCTCAGACGGTTAAGGCGCTGGCCTTCTAACCCCAACTTGGCAGGTTCGATCCTGGCTCAGTCCGGTGGTATTTGAAGGTGCTCAAATACGACAGCCCCGTGTCGGTAGATTTACTGGCACGTAAAAGAACTCATGCGGGACTAAATTCCGGCACCTCGGCGTCTCCGAAGACCTTAAAAAGTAGTTAGTGGGACGTAAAGCAAATAACATTATTATTATTACTAAAATGTTTTCATTCCTCCCCTGAAGGAAGAGGCGGGCCTCTTAGACGGTAACGCAGTCTCTCAAGCCGGGAGATTTGTTAGGGTAAAGGAGATGCTCGGAGAAAGTGATTGGGTTGGCGGTCGTGGCCTATACTAGGAACTGTTACGTCTTTCACCTTAGTGCAGGAGAATGGAAAACCACGCAATATCATTCTCAGGACAGTCGACGCTTAGGGCCAGCAGTGAAGTCCAGCCCTTTCCCGTCTCACGAATGCAGAGGCGTAGAGACATGGTAGAGCTGTGACCACGCCTCCTATGCTGGGTCATGCCCTCTCACATGACAGCTCTTTCTATACGTACGCGAGTCTCATGCACCATCACTGACGTGTTGCTGTCCGGCACCCTCTGTTGTCTGTTTGTGCAATCATTGTTGGTGTCAATAAAATCCCATGTCATGTCGAGCATGTGTGGCCATTTGTACCTAACATTTTACTGTCCAGCGCCATCCGCTGGTCATTTTGTATATTTTATTTTGGTCTTAATAAAACCTTATGTCAATCCAAACGTGTGTGTTAATTATTACCTCCAATATTCTGTGAGGTACCCCCTCCTCAAATGTTAACGCACTTTCGGATCACCCTGTATATCATAGTGCCTCTTCCATATCAAGCTGGCTACCTCAGAACATAATAACAGGAAAGTTAATATTAAAAATATAGCAGGTGCTAAGACCTCCATTTCCGGGCTGGGTAGTTGAGATGCTAGAGCTCTAGCCTTCTGAGCTGAAGTTTGCGGGTTCGATTCCGGCTCAGACCGGTGGTATTTGAAGGTGCTCAAATACATCACCCTCGTGTCGATAGCTTTACTGGCACGTTAAAGTACTCCTGTGGGACAAAATACTGGCACATTGGCGTCTCCTAAAACCGTCAAAGTAATTAGTGGAACGTAAAACCAGTAACAGTATTAAAGACCCACATTGTTCCAGCGTGAACAACGACGAGTTATTTGCTCTTAAAAACAGGTGAACAGATCAGACCTTCAATGCCATCTCCGACTTTCTGTGGCTACTTCATGAGTCATCATGAAAAAGAAATGCACATGTTAATCTAAACGCTAGAAAGTCAATAAATCAATATAATAATAATAATAATAATAATAATAATAATAATAATAATAATAATAATAATAATAATAATAATAATAATAATAATAATCGCTGTATCAGTAGCATTCTCATCTTTTTCAAGATAATGATAATAATAATTTCGTGTGGCTATTTCTAGCCGAGTGCAGCCCTATTAAGGCAGACCCTCCGATGAGGGTGGGCGGCATCTGCCATGTGTAGGTAACTGCGTGTTATTGTGGCGGAGGATAGTGTTATGTGTGGTGTGTGAGTTGCAGAGATGTTGGGGACAGCACAAACACCCAGCCCCCGAGCCGTTGCAATAAACCAATGGAGGTTAAAATCCCCGACCCGGCCGGGAATCGAATCCGAGACCCTCTGAACCGAAGGCCAGTACACTGACCATTCAGCCAACGAGTCGGACATCTTTTTCAAGATGACAAGAGCAAAGTTCGTCGGGCAGGACACGTATGTGAATAGTTTCATGCGCACTCCCCCATCCTATTACATCTCGAGTGGACTGCAAAATCACCTGACTTTAACCCCTTTGAAAATCTGTGGAACATGTTAGAACAGCGGCTAAAACGCCAACATCAGCATACCCGTAATTTGGTGGAATTGCGTGATCAAATCCTCAGCGACTCGCTCAACCTGAAATCGAAGTAGCTGAACAACCTTGTGGACTCACTTCCTAACCACATTCAGGCGCTTATCAATTCCAGAGGAAGAGTTGCACTGCATTAAATGATGCTTGTAATAATTTCTCCAGGGGGTCTAATTCTTTGTCCACTGAGCTAATGTATGTTGGGTATTCATCCTAAATCATGATTTCAACCTCAACAGCTCTGCCATCAGCTGGCCTAGGTATTACTGAAAATGCGTATTAGGAAAATTAGAAATTAAGTAGTTTGCGGATATGCTAAGTGATCCCCTTTATCATACAAAATTCTCATATCCCCGAATTCTTCGCAGTGATGAAAACGGCTCTTTGTACAGGTATAACCATTTTCAGTCATTTGAAGAGGAATCTTTGCTGCATTTACTACCTTTCCTACAAGGGAATTCAGGGTGGTAATGAACTTAGAAGAGTTATACACATGCTCACAACATTTCAGATACGTTATGTTAGCTAAATGTAATTTTTAAAATAAAATTTTAACCATGTTCTAGGGAAGCTATTGTGCCTCTATGTAATTTATCGTAAAATTTTAAATTAATTTCTTAGTAATATTATCGATGGCAGTCACAGGATGTGCACGCTTTGGATGCTTGTCAGGTGTAACGATTAGAGGCCCCTCCTTGCAATTCAGTTTCAATTTATTGATAAAACTGAATCCGAGCTGCTATAATGTACGAAGTGAGATATATAACACTGAGTACACATACGCCGTAAATCAAGAACAGTACAGAAATGTATAGCTCTGCAAACAGTACTACCATGATATCAAGGACAATATGATTTTTACGTTAGTTCATTCATGAAAGCAAAATTTTATTAAACTTAGTTAAATATCACGTTTGAAACATATCATTGTAATAAGACTAAAACACTAACCCCATGAATTTAGAAACTTTTGTTAGCACTGATGCTTCATTGCACTTAACACATTCTTTCTCTTCATCTTTCTTTCTCAAACCTTGTACATATTAACGACAGCGTCCGGATGTGAGCTTTGTAGAGGAGATGACGTCAGTCTGCATTTTAGGGGAGTTAATAGAGATTTTTCTTCCTAGTTAAAATATAAATGGGAATTGGACAGTTTGAGAACAGCACTAATTTCTACAGAGCATATCTCAGTCTTACTCGAATTAGGTTATTAAATACACTATTCGAACATTCCAGGATTTCATTACGTCGTATTATCTTCATGGATATACAATTTGAAAGAGAAATAAAATATTCATCAATTTTACTGCTAAATGTACCACTCAATACGACAATATAAAATTGTTCAGTGGTTTATAATCTCGAAAATGCATAGTTCTAGCCCTTCTGACAAGCAACCTAATGTTTAAAACATCCTAGGGATATGAGCTACGAACTTTAGGTAAATAAAACATAATAAATTACGAGAATAAATTCCTGATATATATTCCTAAATATTAAAATTCATTTCTTAATCGTCGCTACTATGTCGATTAGATTAGTTTTCCTTTTACCACCACTATAAGCGCTAATGTGTGTCTGCATTGTTTCGCTTAAGCACCACTACGAGCGCTAATGTGACTCAATGCAATGCCCTTGTAACAACATTCGGTGTGGATATTTTTCAAAAAATCAAAAACTGCCTGACGGTATTGAACCTGGGAACACATTACGGAAAGAATTATGTAAATTTGTTATAATTGTGGTCGCCACGACATGTACATAATTTGATTGCCCACCCGAATTAATTGTATATATATGTATCATGTATCATATGTAATTTTATTCATTACTAACGTCCATTATCATCATTTATGTAATTGTACGTAAGAACGAGATATAATTTTTAATTTTAATATATTAGAATATTCCGTGGCAATGTCAAGACAGGTCTTGCCCTAACAGGCTACTTGGTGTCTCGCAATAGTCCAGGAAGGTTAATTTTGGAAGGTTCTTGGAAACGTACGCAACAGCAAGAGGAAGCTACCTAATTTCGTTCTTGGGAGGCTAAATTACCCCATATCACGTGCTCCTATCAGGAGGGCTTTTTCTGTCAAGGACAGATACTTCATCTATATGTAGACGGGGGGGTGACGTGTATCGGCTCTCATTGGAACGAGATGTCATTCGACAAGGGAGAAAGTGGGAATATGAAGAGGATTTATATAGATCTACACGGCGGGGTGAAGATCATTCTGATTCTGATTCATCATTCTGATTTTGATTCGAGATACTTCTTCATTATGTATTCTGCATTCTGCATCCAGCTTTCTTGAGTCTCCATCCTCAGGTAGTCCACAGGCTTTTAGAGTTACTCTGCTTTCTGAGTGCATCGCTTACGATGTGCTTATACTCAATATTTCTTTTCGGCTCTGTGAGACTTACTCAGATTATTTAGAAACAAGTTCGTATAATATAGAAGGACTGGATGTTTTCCGTTCTCTCTATTCAATTAATTCCGATGTGGAATTTCACATTGTAAGGCTGGTACTATGTTTTTGGTACTCAGCAAAATAGGGAGTGATAGATTCAGGGTGGAATCCATTCCATGAAGCAGATGACGAGGATGATGCTGTTGGAAGAGGGAAGACAACGATCAACCACGGAAGCAGACTGCGAGAAGATCAACTCCGGTGAGCATGAGTTAGCCCTGTTATCGCAAGTCCACGAGTGTAGTATTGAATTGTAATCTCAGTAAGTAATTTTAATTTTCATTAAAACCTCGCTTTTACGTAATTTCATATTTTCTTAGAATAAAACTTTCTGCTTTTTACATAGTTAAATAATTGACTTTTTTGTAGGTTCCCTATGCTTTTCCACATGGTATTTAATGGTCAGTATCCTTATACCTCACGACCGGGATATTCTCATTAAATTAAGTTTAGTTTTTTTTTTTTTTTTTTGTAGATCTAAATTCGGTTTCAAATTACATTTAATTTCGAAGCCTGGCATCCAGCGTGCAATTGTTTTTAATTATCTGTATCGGGTGTTTGATCCGTTACAATTTGGCTAGGATTAAATGGAAAAGAAGAGAGCAAAAGGACAAACGATATTACACTGTTTTATTGGAACTGCATTTAGTTTTGTAGAAAACTTTCCAGGCCTTTTAGCTCTTCAGTTTTCGGCACAATTGAGGAAATGACTTAATTGTAAGTTTTTTAGTATAGGGACCGCTTCTTTTCCTGCTAAGAAATGTTTTCAAGATGAAAATCACGAAATATTTTACAAAATATTCCCAAAATGCGAGCTGGAAGATTACTTAGAGATATCGTATCGGCAAGCATGCCGACGTGGAATGCAACTCAACAGTTAGGAAATTATTATTAATCACTACCTTCAGTAATAATAGAGACACATTGTAAGGTTCCTCCATTTTTTTAATTATTTTTTTATTTTTTTATTTTTGCTAGTTGCTTTACATCGCACCGACACAGACAGGTCTTATGGCGACGACGGGATAGGAACGACCTAGGAATTGGAAGGAAGCGGCCGTGGCCTTAATTAAGGTACAGCCCCGGCATTTGCCTGGTGTGGAAATGGAAAACCACGCAAAACCATCTTCAGGGCTGCCGACAGTGGGGCTCGAACCTACTATCTCCCGAATACTGGATACTGGCTGCAGCTATCGAGCTCGCGTTCCTCCCTTGGGGATCAAAGTTACATGATGTGGACTACAGTACATTAGGGGCATTTATTTCTTATTTTATTTTTAAAATGTTTTCGTCGTTGAACTATACGAGGAATCATTCTTCACTCTAACAGGTGGTGCACGGGAACAACTGGGAGGGGAGATCACGCACCGACCGAAGACCTGGAACTAGGTTTACGTGCAAGATGTATATAAGGAAGGGCATAAAACCAGATGGGGAAACATGAGTCTGTGGGCATTTCAAAAAGGTACGGATCTGACAAAATTTACGGCGTAGGAGCACCTCCCTTTTACTTTCTCATTAGTTTCTCTGGCCGATATTATATCTGCACCATGCTGTGTACGCCAGTTTTACGCGAAATCTGATTTTTCATTTCAATAATATCACATCCACTGGACGGGATTCGTAACGCTGGTGCCGTGATAAGAAGCCAGTGGGGATGCCAATTGGCTGGTTCACTCCTACTAAGCAATCTGCTTGGAACTATTCCTTATCTTTCTAATTTTAAGAGCTTGAGATTGAATGGTCTTCAGGATGAGAATTCTGCCTGGTAAAACTTTACATTCAAGAATTAACAAATTATTGATCAACTGATTTCGAAATAGTGCACCACAACTTATCAACATTTTTAAAACAAGGTGCGTTACATGACGAAATGTATTTGAGATTATTGTTCTATTGACAGGCACATTTTTAGAAGTCATAAGTAGTGTATATGAAAATATGTGTTGATTAGGAGTAGCAGAGTTTTCTCCGTTCAGGCCTGTGTGGTCCTTGGAAGAGTAGAATATAAAGGCTTCCACTCTTTGTAAATCGGCTCTTAGTAGGATAGGGTTGCTAGCTCTATGTGCGGTAAATTTTGCCCCCCACCCCTTCACAGAAATGAACTTGCTCTGGATTGTGTGAACATAAGGTTCATAAGGGTCATGTGCCTAATCAGAATAGTAAATCTCCTTTCTTTTCAAATTTTTCGACTCCCTGGTGTAGAATCAAAACCCACGTACTTTTGGGTTAACCGAGAACGTATTTACCACCTCAGCTATCCAGTCCCTAATTGCTTGTATATTTTTAATGAACAAATTAGTCCTATGTTTCGTTATGGAGAAAAGTAAAGAAGCAAATGCTTTTGGAGAGAGTCATCTAAATATTACTTCCTTTATTGGCCAAGTAGAATTGACTTTTCCACATTATTTGAATGGAAGCTAGCATTTGGAGAGGTTACCGGCAGAACACTACTTTAGGTGCTGTTTATCAATGGCATGACCACGCTATGAATAGCTTTCTAAATTCTCCTTCATTTGCCTTGTCCTCGCAGAACGTTGGCGATCAGTAGCATGATCTGTTGTTTTTTCATAGCTGTTCTGAATAGGGTCGCCCCAAACCACTGGCTCAAGTTGCCCAGCCACAATGTTCTACTTGTCACCAGACTACGTTCTCCATTAATTTTCTCCTGGAATATTACTTGCAGAAGGTGATATTTCCTGTTCCGCATTATATGACCAAAGTATTCTAGCTTCCTTCCCTTGATGGTAGTGGGAATTTCTGGTTCTTTGTTCATACGGTGCAAATATTCTATATTGGTCATTTCAGCTGTCCAAGGTATCTTCATCATGCTTCGGTACGTCCACATTTCAAATGCTTGCAACTTCTTCCACATGGTCTCAGTTGGTGTCCATGCCTCAAGACCGCATAACAGAATGCCGAAAACGTAGCACCATAGTAGTCTTGTCCGTAGTGTAATGGAAAGGTCATTGCTTGTCAAAAGTTTTCTATGTCTCTGAAAATAAGTTCTGGCCTGCTAAATTCTGCATCGTATCTCATGTGCAAGGTCCCAGTCATCACTGATGTGACATCTCAGGTAATAAAATGTTGCCACTCTTACAATCTGGTCCCTTGCTGCTGTGAGATTACCTCGAATGCCATATTATCTTCTGCTTATAACCATCCATTCGGACTTCTTTACATTAAGCCTCAAGCCCATGGTGCTTCTCCCTTTAGTGACAGCATTAAATAGTTCCTGTAGATCCTGGAGATTGGTTGCAAGTAGCACAGAGTCATCGGCATATCTGATGTTATTTATGATGAAACCATTAATCACAACTCCTTGAGTCTTTCCTTAATGAGCATCTCGAAAAAATATATTTTCTATATAGATGTTGTAAAGGATGGGTGAAAGAATACAGCCTTCGTGAACTTCTTTCATAATTGGGACTTCTTTACCGGGCGAGTTGGCCGTGCGGTTAGGGGCGCGCAGCGGTGAGCTTGCATCCGGGAAATAGCTCTGAAGATGGCTTTCTGAGGTTTACCGTTTTTACCTTAATTAAGGACACGGCCGCTTCCTTCGCACTCCTAGCACTTTCCAATCCCACAAGACCTGTCTGTGTCGGTGTGACGTAAATCCGCTTGAAAATCAAAGGACTTCTTCCGAGACACGACCATCAACTCTTACGCCAGCACTCTGGTTCTAATAGAGATAACCAATAATACGGATATCAAGCCGATCAGTTCCTAATTCTCGAAGAATATTCATAAGTTTGTCATGGCGGACTGTATCGAAGGCTTTTTCGTAGTCGATGAAACAAGCAAAAACATCGACATTGGCATCTCGGCACCGTTAGACTAATACTTCAGACTGAATAATGTCTGAAGCCAAACTGTGAGGTTACGATATTCTCCTCAGATATATGATAAATTTCCGTATGCAAGACATTTAGGAATACTTTTAGAACGTTGCTCATCAAACTAATTGTTCTATATGCATTGCATAATTTTGCATTGGCTTCCTTATTCAATATTACGAAACCTTTCTGGACTATCGCAAATTCAAGGACCACACTTACCTGGAGAGATGTTTAAAATTTTGTTTGATACGAAGGTTGACAAAACTGTAAACGAACTACCTAGCTCGAATATTTTCGACCGCTTTTCCCATAGCTGCAGTCAACAGCCGGCTTCCTGGACAGAGACACTGACGATATGTGCCAGTTACCAATATTGCGGTTCACTCGTTGGTAAAAACAGCAACTGTTCATTTTTCAGCAGTTAACAGCAGGAGAGAGCTCTTAAAACACTCAAGTTGGATAATATATTTGATGTTAGAAGACAGCGAATTTATTCAGTTCCGTAAAATTATTGTCATTACTACGTAATGGATGTCAGGATTGAACATTATAAATGATTTTCATTTTCATTTTCAGTTACAATGACCCATTATTTAACTTTTAATATGCTATTCTACGTGTTTTCAGATGATTTATATCACTTACTATTCTTAATTATTATTGTTAATTAAAATATAATAAAAACCAAATGTATAAGCACGAAATTTTGTATGTATAAAAAACTGTGTATATAAACTCTTGACACAGAAACTAAGTAGACGGATGCACGGAAAATGCCTGTTTTCTTTCTCTTATTTTCTCAGTTTAGGATCGGCATTTAAGTGGACTAGGTGCACTTTTACGAATTAACATTAAGCAGTCAAAATCCCCAGCCCAACATGGGATCGCACTCGGTGCCCTGTGAACCTAAGACGAGTACGCTGACCATTCAGTCAAGAAGCAGAAAGCGGAAGAATCAGCATCAAACTATGTATATCTCGTTTCGTGATGAAGCATTGCGGTTCTTATTGTTTATTATTTGTCCAATAACCGGGCGAGTTGGCCGTGCGCGTAGAGGCGCGCGGCTATGAGCTTGCATCCGGGAGATAGTAGGTTCGAATCCCACTATCGGCAGCCCTGAAGATGGTTTTCCGTGGTTTCCCATTTTCACACCAGGCAAATGCTGGGGCTGTACCTTAATTAAGGCCACGGCCGCTTCCTTCCAACTCCTAGGCCTTTCCTATCCCATCGTCGCCATAAGACCTATCTGTGTCGGTGCGACGTAAAGCCGCTAGCAAAAAAAAAATTGTCCAATATACACTTTGTCAATACGTTTTGCGTAGTTTTGTTATTCCAGTAATGTTATAAGTAGCGATTAGATCAGTTTCTAGTGAATCAATTCATTCAATTTCGTACTGCAACCATAGATATGAGCACTTTAACAGGAGTCTTGAATGAAGCGTTGCGATTTTGGACAAAAAATAGACTTTTCAAGCACGATGTATATAGAGTTAAAATACGCCCCTTTATCTCAGGTTGTCAGACAATATAGGACTCAAAGTTCCTTCGGACTACCATTTCAATAATTCCCCTGGAATATACTTACTTTGTTGTAGACCTACGCGAATATCATCAGCTCATTACCATGTATAAAATGCTCCTTGTGAGAGAGTTCATATCGGATTCACCTGAAATTTTCTGACGAAGTTTCAATATGTACAAAAATTAAAAGTAGTTCTCAATTTAATTATCACTTGAAAATTACTTTCATGTACACTGAGCAAATATCATGGGATAGCGGAGCACTGATGCGCAGGTGTGTTGTCTGCGCACCACACGCCCCCTATGCCAGCGGCAGTTGTATAGGAGCAGTGTGAGCAGTGGCTGTGCATGTGACAGGTGTAACATGGAACGTCGTCGTGAGCTGACACCGTTCGAACGGGGTATGGTGGTCGGTGCCCGACGGATGGGAAGTGCGATTTCGGAAGTGGTGCGGAAATTCGGCTTCACACGACCAATCGTGTCCAGGGTGTATCGTGAATGGTTGAATGCGGGTATCACCGTCCACAACAGACGAACGATAGGCCGTCCAGCCACCCTCGATGACCGTGACTCGCGACATCTTAGAGGGATTGTCAATAGTGACAGACGGGCAACCGTACAACAAATCACGGCTCAATTCAACACAGGCCGTGCTAGATACGTCTCCCAGTGGACAATCCGTAGGAACATGGGTTCTATGGGGTATGGGAGCCGGCGCCACACACGGGTGCCATTCTTAACCCAACGTCATCGGGCACAACGACGCGCATTTCTCGCCAGTCACCAGGAATGGACACTGGAAGAATGGCGTAACGTGATATGGTCGGACGAATCACGATTTCAACTGCACCATGCCGATGGGAGGCACCGTGTATGGCGCATACCACATGAAGCGATGGATCCCGCCTGCCTCGAAGGTGTGGTCCAGGGCGCTGGTGTCTCTGTTATGGTCTGGGGTGCATTTTCCTGGTATGGAATGGGCCCCCTAGTTGTTCTGGAAGAGACTTTGAATGGTACGCGGTATGTTGAGCTGCTCGGAGACCATCTCCACCCATTTTGGCCTTCCAGCGCCCAGCCGGTTCTGCGGTGTTTCAAGATGATAACGCGCCACCACATCGCTCCCACGTCGCCCGGGAATGGTTCCAGGAACATGCAGCGGAGGTCCAACGACTGCCATGGCCACCCAGGAGCCCCGATATATACCCTATCGAGCATATCTAGGATGTCCTGGAACGCAGGCTCCGTGCCATGGATCTTGCACCCGCGAACAGACCAGCATTGGCGGCCGCTCTGAAAACGATTTGGTGTCAGCTGAGTCCAGAGGACTACCAGGGACTTGTCGACTCACTTCCACAGCGTCTCACTGCAGTTCGCAGGGCCAGAGGAGGCCCCACACGCTATTAGGCGACTATCCCATGACATTTGCTAAGTCAGTGTATGTGTTCCTAAAATTGCACCAAATTAGAGTTTTGCGTACTGTATGAACAATAAAAAATTGAAAAAAATGATATATCCAATAATAATAATAATAATAATAATAATAATAATAATAATAATAATAATAATAATGTTTGTACTTTTGATGGTTTTCGGAGACGCCAAGGTGTCGTAATTTTTTCCCACATGAGTTCTCTTACGAGCCAGTATATCAAGCAACACGAGGGAGGCTGATATATCTGAGCACCTTCAAATACCACTGGATCGAACCTGCCAAGGTGGGGTCAGGAGGCCAGCGCCTCAACCGTCTGAGCCACTCAGCCCGGCTTCTCCAATAGTGTACAGTATACCTGACTGCAAAACACAGAGTGTTTAATAAGTGTATGAGTATTGTTGACAAGTCTGTCAAATTATAACCCAGAATTAATGAATACTTTGCCGCAAGGAGCATTTCCATGCAATATACGTATTAAAAATATATTACTTGCTATTAACTTTGTAACACATTAACTATGGACTTAAAAATTTGTGTGGTCCTGTACCTTATCAATATGTGCTCGTGTTTTAACTTTGGTTATGATAAGTGGTAAATTGTGGAAGTTCTAAATTTGAATAATGACTGCCCTTAGTTGGCAAACTGTAGATAAAAGTATATCAACTAGCCCAGAAATCTATACGACTATCTATAAGTACCTTTATAAGCATAAGGATATTATGACGTTCAATCAATCAACAGCTGTATTTAGTGACAAAATTATCATATTAACACTTTTATATTATCGCACCTAGGAACGCATGTTTTATATAAATTCACCACAGTAATGCGCACTAATATTTATATTGCTTATTTTGTTGTTGTGTTATCGTTCTTCGGTATTTCTTTCCTTCTTAATCCGCTTAATCCCCAGGGTTGGTTTTTCTCTCTGACTCAGCGGGGGATCCTATCTCTACCACCTCAAGGGCAGTGTCCTGGAGCGTGAGACTTTGGGTCGGGGATACAAATGGCAAAGAAGACCAGTTCCTAGCCCAGGCGTACTCACCTCTTATGCTGAACAGGGACCTTATGGGGGGATAGGAAGTTTGGGAGGATAGACAAGGAAGAGGGAAGGATTCGGCCGTGGCCTTAAGTTAGCTACCATCCCGGCATTTGCCTGGAAAGAAGTGGGGAAACCACAGTAAACCACTTACTGTAGAGGATGGCTGAGGCAGGAATCGAACCTCTCACTACTCAGTTGACCTCCCGAGGCTGAGTGAACCCCTTTCAAGCGCTCGTAGGAGTTTTCAAATTTCGTGGCAGAGCCGGGAATCGAACCCCGGCCCCCGGGGGTGCCTCTATTCGTACTAACCACTATACCACAGGGACGGATATGACCGTCACATAACTATGTTATTCTTATGAAGGCGACAGCCTAAATATTACGGCCCGAAGGTTTGAAACCGAAAAGTGAAACAGTATATTTCATGCCGGACGTTTTGTGCATACCTATGAATTTCATTTATTTTGTATCGAGTTACCCAACCGTCCCTTTTTGACTACTTTTTATGAAACCCAACCAACATTAAATTTCTCTTTAACAACAGTATTTACCTGCACCCTGCCCCTGCGTCAACAATATAAATGAGCCATGGAAATAGCAAAGGGGAAACGACTATGCATAATTTCCCGCCCAATCGTATGGATCATTCTACTGTATGAGATGCGATGTATTGCTCCCTGATATAACTCATGCACCCTTAATAGATCAAATTTATAGTTTTTGCCACCTGATCTGTAATTTTAGAAAGTTAAACTAACGGCATAAACTATAATTGAAAACTCTTCGGCCACGGAGAAAGTGGCCGCACGGTGTGGGTCGCGCAGCAATCTGCTTGCATCCGGAAAGTAGTGGGTTCGAAACCCACTGTCGGCAGCCCTGAAAATGCTTTTCCGTGGTTTCCAACTTTCACACTAGGCAAATGCAGGAGCTGTGCCTTAATTAAGGCCACGGTCATTTCCATCCCGCTCCTAGCCCTTTCCTATCCCATCGTCGCCAGTGTCAGTGCGACATAAAGCAATTTTTTAATTTAAAATGCTATTTGTTCGAGGCGTCGACCTATGATGTTGTTTGCCTCTACTTGCACCATATGTGAGGAACCTGCGTGTATTATCTAAATGGCGGAAGTGTAAAGTGTTGAATGTGAGGAAAGGAACGTTAAGGACGACACAAACAGCCAGTCCCAGAGCCAGGGATATTAATCATTTACAATTAAAAATCTCTGACCCGGCCGGAAATCGAACCCGGGACCGCTGGGTGGACATAAAGCAATGTTGTAAACAATAATAATTGGTATGGAGTTGCCGTGGCTCACTGTGGATTAGGAAGCTCCTGCGTTGAATGACTGGACAAGGACTTACTTAGAACAACTTTTAATATAAGTTTTTTAATTGATAGGAAATCTGAATGAATAAAAAACAATAGAACCAGTCATTAATGAGTTCGTCCACTCTCAACAATATCATAGTATTAGATGTCCTGAAATCAGGTACAAAATTTAGAGATAGTTTAACAAGTTGTTAGTTTACATATAGAGGAGCATTATTGCTCCGGATATGTACAAATATTTTACAAGAGGAAGTTTGCTCCTAGCGTTTACATTACACAAGAGTCTGAGATCCAAAATTTTTTTTTTCGAAAACTTTCAGTTTGTACGCTTCGCAATGAAGGGTTGCTCATTGAAATATGTTCAACCATGTTAATATGATCGTGGTTGCGGTCAGAACTAAAAGAATGAAAATTATTTTTTTGATTTTAAGTTCTAAAAACTACTTTAACCGCTCCTTTTCCGAGGGGACGAGGTGCCTGTATTTTACAGTATTTTGCCTCATTCATGTTTTATCTATTATGACAAATCTATCAACATGAGGCTGGCATACTTTAGTAGGATTTTTAAATACTACGGCGCAGAGACGGGATTAAAACTTCTCTCTTGGAATTAGACAGCTAAAGGATGTTACAGTTCATCAGCGTGGCTTTTCTAATACTTATTCCTATTCTCCAGTATTTTATATTGTAACTTATTGTATATTAATGTCATCATAGAATGTTAGTTAAAATCATCCCTAAACACAAACACTTGGCATGTTTCAGAACGATTAGCCCTAATGCGTTAGTTTCGTGTCTAGACGTGACGCAGCAGTTTATAAAAACAGTCAGAGCAAACCTGACCTCTCATTCAGATAAAACTTCAATATTTTTAGGACGGTTGACCCACAAAACTCAGATAAAAGAATTCAGTAATCGATAAAGGCAGATGGCCACTCCTACTTTGACCTTTGCTGATAGCTCAAATCAACACAAATCCGGGAACGCGAACTTCGAACTGTAGGATGTAGTTCTTACTATGAAAGCGCATCTTTATCTGGCATGATATGCGGTTGACATATGCACGTCTAGTAATTCTAAAATAATAGCAGCTTACTGACATTTTTGTTTCACAGTAGTATAGCACTGTTGAGAGGGGACATGATAGCCGAGTGATCCTTTTACTGACTGCCTGCGGTTTGAATCCCGAGCAGTAGATGTGGAATTCTTGAAATTTAAAGGCATATAATTTTAGTTCAGATCTATTCTGAAATTAGTAATATTGTGGACCTTTCATAACAACAATAGTCACGTAAATACGAAAGAAGGTTTTGTAAATTATATGTAGATAATCCACAGTTCAGTTCCCTTTCACAGCTGAGTAATAACTCTCCGAAGTTCAAACTCTCGTACTGACTGCGTGGCATAAAACTGACCTACTTAATCGAGTTACAAGTCTGTACTGTGCAGATCTCAGATGAATGCTAGCGGTAAAGCATATTTAAGGGAAATTTTGATGCAGATATCACGTGTGTACTTCAGTATTCTTAGCCGCGTCTTAAATTGCATCTATTTCAAATTTATGAGTGGTTAATAAGAATTACCCTCCACTCTTCGTTGAGTTTAAAGAGTTTAGAATAGATTGGAATGGGCGATACATTTAAGACCTAGGGGTGGACCCGTTTGTATGTCTCTAAACCAGAAACAGAATTATAATAAAGAATATTTCTGAAATTAAAACATCTTGTGTGCAACCGTGACCTACGTTTTGAAACTAGTTGGCGTGTTTTGAAGTTATCTTTCACCGGTTCTACCGTATTATGTCGAACGGTGGACATTAAACGCTTCGTTAGCGAGCTTCTGAGACCTGATGACCTTTTAAAGGGACACTGAGTTGAAAAGATCGAAATAAAAAATAATCTCTACAGATTTCCAGAGAATGCATGAATATTTCCATGACTGGCTTTCCTGGAGCTGTGCACAACCTAAACCTCAATCATTAGCCTATCTTAAAAAAAAGAAGTTTGTTGTATAGCAGAGGTTCTCAAACTATTATGAGACTGTACCTCTCACTCATGATAAAAGTTCAATGTACCCCCACAAAAATATCCCTAAATGATACGTTTGAAAGAAATTAGTACCTGGCTAATTACTGAAACATTTTTGATTTTCTATAAACCATTCTTTTAAATACACATCGTAAATAAGAGGAGACTGTGAAATTAGATATACCTTTATAACACATCACAAGAAATGAAAGAGTTTGTGTATGTATCAAGTATAACACAATTATAATAATGTAACCCTGTTTGTATGCAAGTTTCACAAAACGCTAGACTTTAGCCTCAATATCAAATTAATAAATGAGGACGAAAACTTTTCTATCTTAATTCTGTAACCCAGACATTGCAAACTTTCAGTTCGATGGGTGTGCCTGCATAGCATGAAACAGTGTTTCGATGTGTCGTAGTCCAGGTGAAACTTTCAAGCGAAGCTTGGCTCCGTATACACATATTTAACTTCTTTCTTATTCATTTCCATACTTCGTTTTCTCTTCATAATTTCCGGGAAAGCTGCTCGCGTGCCACTCTAAAATTCTGAGACATACCACAGTTTGATAACCACTCTTGTACAGTATTTTCTGATAATATTTAGCTTATGATATTTACATGTATGAAATTTACATGAAAATGTACATAGTAAGAATTAAACTAAATAAACAATCATTAAAAGTACGGACAACACAACCATGCAAAACACATTGAGAACTGGACGTGTAGTTCACAGATACATTTGATTGGCACAGGGCAAGCCATGATGACGTCATTGTAATCACCAGTCTAGGCCCACAGTCTGTATTCACTTGTGATGCGCTCAATAGTTTGTCAAGGTGCTCTTTCTTTTTCCACATGAATGGAAATCCTCTGTATCTATCGTTCTTTCTTCCATCCCGACTCAAGGTAGTCCTGGTTCAGCAAGAAACATCGGGCTTTCAACCATTGTTTTGCCTTTAAAACACCGTGAATTTGTTGCGTATCAAAATTCTGAAAAAAATTCTGAACCTCTCGTAAAAGTTCAGGGTGACATTTCATCCTATTAAAAATAATACTCAATGAAGGACTGTCTGGGTGTACTTGAAAGCTGAGAACCTTTACTTATCCTTTTTAATGAACTGGCAAGAGCACTTGATCGAAGCAGATCGTGCGGCACAATTCCAGCCAGTAGAGGGAGCCAATATATGGGAGATCTTATAGTACCAGAAATCAAGGGCATATCGGTGTTAAGCTGGTATCGATGAGTCTCGCGTTGGGACTGTTAAGCCAAGCAGGTGTACAGTAATCCACACATGAGTACACTAGTTCCAAAGCTGAACTGCATAGCTTGTTTGCAGAAGTTCCCACATAGTTCCATATAATATTACCAGAAGCCTCCGTGGTTCAGGCAGTCAGCGCGTCGGCCTCTGACCTCTGGGTACCGTGGTTCAAATCCCGGTTACTCCAATGTGAGATTTGTTCTGGACAAAGCGGAGGTGAGACAGGATTTTCTTCTGGTACTCCGGTTTCCCATGTCATCTTTCATTCCAGCAACACTCTTCTTTATCATTTCATTTAATCTGTCAGTTATTAATCATTGCCCCATAAGAGTGAGGCAGGCCTCGGCAGCCGGCGTAATTCCTATCCTCGCCGCAAGATGGGGGCTTCATTCATTCCATCCCTGACCCGGTCAATGAGTGAAAAACAGATTGCAGGTTTTCATTTTCATTAATATTTCTGGTTTTGAACTTACAACATTCTACAGTGCTTCTTTCAGGAAAAATTATGGTCAGAGGTGATACTATGAATTGCGAACAGTCTTCATCTCGAATCTAAACAAAGTACATCCGGAAATGTGCTTACAGTAGTCCTTTGAGGTCACATTAGATTTTAGGCTGGTAAAAATATCGTAATTTAAAGTTTCTTAAATAAGTTTTCCTTTTACAATTCAGATAACCATTGGTGTTTGAGTTGTAAATTTGACTAATTGATGTTTCTGTAGGGGACATAAGTTCGTTTACATTGTAATTTATACAGAAGGAATATTCAGCCTGGGGAAGTCACACGGACAAAACAGGTCTCATTGCACTGGAATGGCTAGGACTTAAGACGGCAACATGTCCGTCTACGCCGTTAAGTGGCTATGCATATCTTTCAGGCGTTCTAACTGCCGAAACTAACAAACATTTACCCCCAACAGATAGAAAAAATTAGAAATCACTTTAAAATATTGGATGTAATTTTGAAAATGATGTTTAGTGCACATTTAATAATGAGAAGTTTTGAAAATCTAGCAATCAAGCACTTTTAAAACGATAAAAAGAATAAAATTAGTAATCGCAGAACAATTTTCAAATATAAGGCACACTGAATTTAATAAGAGAGATGAAATACTGTGGAATGGTGGAAGGTATATGTGCCCCCTCAAGTGTATGTGTTAGATGCTTAACATATATCCTTACCAAACAACACAGAACCTGCCCTCAAATACCATACCTGTCTAGAAAGTCAAAGAAATCGTAGGAATCACGCCAGTACCGGGAATCGAACCCAAACAAACTAAGAACATGCACATGTTAGTGGTTTCTCTAACAGAATCGTACTAGACAGTGCATTTTCCCAGTCGTACTCAGAAGAGTACCTTAATCATTACTAGATTTTAAGTGGCTTCAATAACTGTTAAAATGAGAAAGCCAGTGGCACTGTGATTTGTGAGCTGCTTGAATCTCAAATCTTCACAAAGTGCGTCCCGGAAATGGGATTAGAGTAATCCCCTGAGCTCACATTAGACTCCATTAGACTGCACAAAGCGGTTACATGTGCTTTTCAGCCTCATTCTCTTCTTAAAGACATATGTTAGCGTTCTACATTCACAAATGGCCCTTAGTTAGCAGAGCGCTGAACCGATTAAGAACCTCGTGTTAGATGTGACATCCATTAGTTATAATTATACATACATAATTATTCAATATTGTAGACTCTCATGCCTTTTAGCGTTCAGTCCGCAATTCTCTGTGAATGTACCAACCACCACCACAATCTTCTATTTAAAATTACTGTAGTTCAATACCTATTATATTTAAATCGTTAAAAACTGTGTATAACCATCGTCGTCTTGGTTTCCTTCTAATTATAATACTAATATAAATGGTCCGTTATTGGACATTGTAAATTTTTCAGCTAACTCATTCCTCGTTGCCAGCGTTTCGCCCCAGTGTGCTAAGTTGGGCTCATCAGTTGGTAAATAGCACATCCACCAAGACGCATGGCTATTGCGTACCGTGGGGGCCACTGCGTAGGCTATTGGAGCCACCGCCAGTGCCAATTGATGCCTGTCTGGCCATCAGATGATATAGATGTTTATTCCCACTGGAGCGAAATGCTGGCAACCAGGAATGAGTTAGCTGGAAAATTTATAATGTCCAATAACGGACCATTTATATTGGTATTACAAATTTACTCATTCTGGTCAAATACTTCAGCTTCCCTATGGGAATCAACATCTATATCATTCCCTCTAATTCTCTAATTCTATCTTCATCAAATCTGGATCATGATTCAGCCTATATATACACCAGAGATACGTAAAATGACAACTGTCCCACATGCAATAATGATGAATGGGATGTCTAACAACTGATTTTCACAGGGGTACTACTGCCTGTAGGTACGTGACTTCAGAATACTAAGAGGTAACAACCGGACGGTCGCTCACTGCATGTTCATTGGCTCTACCTGTCTAACGCACCCTCTTGCGTTAGTAAGCCTCATTTTCGAACGCATAGTACTAGGCTGGTATTTAGTACAGCAGCACTACAGTTGCTGTCAACATATCGAAGATGGTTTGTGTGTTCAACAACAATGAATACGCAGACATAATTTTAATGAATAATCTGGTCGAATGGCCGCCTTTTTCTATACACATATTTAGCCGGATAGAATTGCAATTAGTTGATAATGGATCGTTCAAGGCACATACCATATACAAGCAACTTTTTGATGGATTGGGATGTCTGTAGGTGTTTAAATGATTTATTATACTTAATTTTTGGCGTGTTTCCGAATGCATCGTCTTACAGAACGGGTGTAGTAAAATTACTGCTATTTGTTTCACGTTGTAGCGCTCATTTGTAAACAAGCGATTAGACAACCTGTTCAACATTATTGTAAGTGGGACACGTAAGTACGGGGCTGAGGTAGGGGAGACTGGTATACGTCATTCATAGAAAGGAACCAATTGAGTAAAGTACCTGGTTCGGGTCCCGCAACTCTAAGTTTGCATTAGGGAGTTAGTATATTCGGTCCCATGCATCAGAAACCTGAAAATGATTTTATGTGAATTATGATTTACTTGCATGAAGATCCAATAATTAGTGAGATGCAGTGGAGATTCAGTGCAACCGGTTGTAACCAAAGTGTGCAAACATTGAGTATCTATGGAATTAACTGTAAATAATTTATGTACGATTGGCGAACCCTTGCTGAGGACGGGTCATTCCAAGAATGGATCAGGTTTTAACCCATATGGTTGCTACTCTACTGACTCCATCCAAGAATCCGGTATATATCTGCTCTGCGAAAAATATTATGTGTATGCTTTCACTAAGAACACTACAGCGGATAATGCGCTGGTAATATCACCATGGGACCTGTTTCGGATACTGAGAAAAGCCTAATAAGAAAACAGTAACATACTAAAACCCTGATGGGGGTACGGCGGGCCTCCTAGAAGGTGATACGCTCTCTCAAGCTAGAAGATGTGTTGCGGTGAGTCGAGGTGCGGAAAAGGGTGAGAGATAAGCGGCCGTAGCCTATAAAAGAAGCTATCATAGAATGTGCCTTTGTGAGGAGTATGACCATTCTCAGGAGAGTCGATGGTGGGACCAGCTCTCCGCCTCCGAATGCAGAGCTCTGTTTCAAGCCATGGCTGCATGGTGATAAATTAAAAGGAGGGTTGACGTTAGACCTCGTGGATGGAAACACTATCTCTCAGGCTAGGGAGACTTTTAATGCGGGGATGCGGGGGTTATTTTCATTCCGTACCCGGACAGGGGTACTACGGGCCTCCTAGACGCCAATAGCCCCTCTCAGGCCAAGGGTATTTGCGGCAGTTGTGTGATATTCGGAGAAGGTAAGGAGGGTACGGCTGTGGTCTAAAGTAGGAACTGTTCCGGAGTTCGCCTTAGTGAAGGAGAATGGAAAACCACTGAAAACCATTCTCAGGACAGCCTACGATTGGGTCCAGCCGTTCTCCATCACCCGAATACACAACTTTAGTGCCACAGTAGAGCCGTGCCCACTGGAATGCCGAAGATCACTCTGCTCGGTTGGTCAGTCGCAATGCACCGCTCTAGAGCCACGGTAGAGCCGTGCCCACTGGAATGCCGAAGCTCACTCTGCTCGGCTGGTCGGTCGCAATGCAGCGCTCTGGAGCCATGATAGAATCGTACCCACCGGTAAGCCGAAGCTCACTCTGCTCGGTTGGTCAGTCGCAATGGACCGCTCTAGAGCCATGGTAGAGCCGTGCCCACCGCAATGCCGAAGCTCACTCGGCTCGGTTGGTCAGTCGTTATGCAGCGCTGTAGAGCTACGGTAGAGCCGTGCCCACCGCAAAGCCGAAGCTCACTCTGCTCGGTTGGTCAGTCGTTATGCAGCGCTGTGTAGCCATGGTAGAGCCGTGCCCACCGCAATGCCGAAGCTCACTCTGCTCGGTTGGTCAGTCGTTATGCAGCGCTGTAGAGCCACGGTAGAGCCGTGCCCACCGCAATGCCGAAGCTCACTCTGCTCGGTTGGTCAGTCGTTATGCAGCGCTGTGTAGCCATGGTAGAGCCGTGCCCACCGCAATGCCGAAGCTCACTCGGCTCGGTTGGTCAGTCGTTATACAGCGCTGTAGAGCCACGGTAGAGCCGTGCCCACCGCAAAGCCGAAGCTCATTCTGCTCGGTTGCAGTCGTAATGCAGCGCTGTAAAGCCACGGTAGAGCCGTGCCCACCGGAATGCCGAAGCTCACTCTGCTAGGTTGGTCAGTCGTAATGCAGCGCTGTAAGCCACGGTAGAGCCGTGCCCACCGGAATGCCGAAGCTCACTCCGCAAGGTTGGCCAGTCTTAATGCAGCGCTGTAGAGCCGTGCCCACCGGAATACCGAAGCTCACTCTGCAAGGTTGGTCAGTCGTAATGCAGCGCTGTAAAGCCACGGTAGAGCCGTGCCCACCGGAATACCGAAGCTCACTTTGCAAGGTTGGTCAGTCGTAATGCAGCGCTCTAGGACCAAGGTCCAGCCGTGGCCACTTAACGGGGACTACTACTAAATCTGTTTCCATTCCGAACGCTGAATGGTATTTCGAGAAAGTGTCGCCTCTTTTAAGGAGATGCGAATCGGTGAAGGAGGTGCATGAGTGGGGACGAGGGGTTTGGTGGCCTGTACTAGGAACTAGAGGTCTCCAAACCACTCAGTTCGTTTACTCACACTCATTCGACCCTCATAACGTCGAGCGTATCTCGGGTTGGCTAGCATTATGCATTCCGAGGTAAGGTCGCTGATGCGCTTACTGACAGTGTCAGCGAAGTTGCGACGAACCGAAAGAGCAAGGAAGGGCGAGCGGATGTTTAGCCCGAAACGACGGGTGCATAAGGGTTAAGAAATGGTAATGATAGCAGCGTGTGTCGAACCATAATCCGGTTTCTTTACGGAGTCGGAAATGAAATGAGATAAATTTTCGTAGCAAGTTTTTTCACGACTGCATGTCCTTCCTGACGATTGTGTGTTGACTGCGGATACCTCATTAATAGTCTCGATTGCGGACACAATATTTGGGTAGAGCACCAGCTCGTTCCTGGGCTTACCTTTCCAACCCTTACCAATCCAGTTTTGCTCTAGTCGTCATACAGAACGTGTTAGCTCTACCACTGTGCGGAGTTTTTAGTTCGTTTGCTTGTTTCTTTTCATTAATCGTTTAAGTGATATTGTGGAGAGAAGTAAGCCATGTGCTTCATTGCATGGTTATAGTTACAGATAATTTAGAATGAGTAGAAATGGTGTTACAACATGGATTTGTTTGGAGGAGAATTTATAATTCTTGAAAATGATGTTATCACATGGATTTATTTGAAGGAGAAAACGAAGAAGTGCAAAGGAAATTTACTAACTAAAGGTATGTAAGAGAATTTAATTTTAACAGATTTTAATCATTTTAATAAGTTATGAATACCTCTCTATTAAGACTCAACTCTGATTCATTTAAACTTTAGGAGCAAATGTGATAAAATACATTGTACTTACTATTTGTGACGAAATTCCATATTTTCCAAATTGAGCCACACGGCAGGCCTCCTTCGAGAATAAGCGAGGAGCTCTAAAAGAATGGGGGGAGGGACACGCAGTCTCGATTGGCGCTAACCGAGAACCTTTACGCACTAGCACTAGTAATAAAAGTACAGTATAGATGTTTTATTTTACGAAGATTTATCTGTAGGGAATTGTGTCTGCAATTGACTGTCCGCAACAAAGATGCAACTGAATGGGGAAAACCCTGGAACGAGCTGGCACTCATCCCAAACATTTTGTTTCCGCAGTGCAGACTGTTCGACACCTTCCTGACGTCAAACCCAGCAAAGGATCCCCATGTGAGTGGAGGCGGTAGAATAACAACGACGGTGTCCCCGGCCTGTCATGAGAGGCGACTAAAAGGGGCACCAGAGGCTCTTAACTTGGGATCGTGGGTTAGCGACCACACGGCCTTTAGCTGAGTTATGGCATGGCTTCCACTTACTTGTACCAGACTGCTCACTTTCATCTACTCTGTCCAACCTCCCTTGGTCAACTATTGCTTTTTTCCGACCCAGAATGTATTAGGTTGTGCGCCCCAGGCAGTAATTTCCACGCCCTTCCTAACCCTTGCCTTTTTTGGCCTATACTTTCACTTCTCGAAGTGTTGGACCTCTTCAGATTTTCTTTCTGATTAGTGTTACTGGAGGATAGTCGCCCAGTTGTACTTCTTCTTAAAACAATATTCACGACAACCACCTCCACCACCACCAACACAACCACCACTCATCAGTGGAGTTAACCAGATAATAATAATTTCGTGTGGCTATTTCTAGCCGGGTGCAGCCCTTGTAAGGCAGACCCTCCGATGAGGGTCGGCGGCGTCTGCCATGTGTAGGTAAGTGCGTGATATTGTGGTAGAGGACAGTGTTGTGTGTGGTGTGTGAGTTGCAGGTATATTGGGGATTGCACAAACACCCAGCCTCCGAGCCACTGGAATTAACCAACGAAGGTTAAAATCCCCGACCCGGCCGGGAATCGAACCCGGGACCCTCTGAACCGAAGGACAGTACGCTGACCATTCAGCCAACGATTCGGACAGTTAACCAGATGAAACTGACGTCATATTATGACAGCAGAATTGGAGAGATTGAGGAAATGTAGTCATCTCTGTAATAATCCTTAGGTCCCATGGAAGAATGGGAGTTAAAGCTTCTACTCTTAGTAATCTCGGCACTAATTAGAGGATTTGTCTGTGTGGCCAACTGCCTTTTCTCACAGGAATTAATCTACTAATTTTTGGTGCAGGTTGAATGAACCTTGGGGCCGTATGGCTCTGCAGAAGTAGAAACCTTGTTTCTAAATATTTCTGTATCCTGATAACGAATCAAACAACAACAAGAATATTCATGAGTTGTATTTTTTGGGCTTATGCCGTGTAAATAATTATAAACACACTCAACGTTTCAAAAGGAACCTTGCCTTTCTTCATCAGGAGACAAAAGAGAAAAGAAATGACGTATTGATGGTTGCTAGGAGAAAGCAACAAGGAAGCTTCAAATGGTGCCCAAAGATGTATAGGGGACGCCATTTTAGCCCAATGCTAGAGATAATGAATAGTAACAGCAAAGTATTACCAGATATACTGACCCGCAGCACATACATTATGAAGAGCGAGAATGCCTTGACGACGTTCACACAATATTGCACCTTAGCTGACAGAACCTTACCGGCCAAAGTTCTAAGCTAAAATATTTCACATAGGAGGTTTTATCCCGGCAACGACGAAATGTTAATGACACCAATGTGTTCCGTATCATTTTTTACTATCTTTGAAAATAGAAGGCAAAATTATAAATTATATGGCCAGCAATTCCTACCATGATTCTGACCTTAGCGCGATTTTACACCAGAGGTCGTTGCAGGATATGGATTTTTACTTTACCGTTACTTCTTTCAAGAAAAGAAAGAAGTGTTAAAACGAATGGAGTAGTTACAGTACTTCTAAAGTGTGAACCAATTGGAGGAGTACGGTACTCTGGTAATCCTAACGATCTTCGGATTTAGCAAGCTGTAACACACAGTAATATATATAAGGTCATATATCTCCACGGCAGACAGATCTGTGTAATCTGCAGGAGGCGTGATACCACGCTCTGGGCTTACATCGATAAAAAGTTTCTCCATTCATCATCGCGATACGAGACTCAAGGTCTGCCTGAAATAAACTGTAATTAAGATTCTACAAGTAGCATTTGCAGCAGATGATATTATGATCTCGGAAGATAATGCAAGTGAAGTTAAGGTCTAATTACACTTGATGAAACATTATCGGAAATCGCTGTGGGTGGAACGTACACAAGTTATAATTGAGCATCATTGTTTCTTATGCTGCTGTTACTTCAGCTTTGCAGCTTTGGAAATATTCCTGTAAGTGAGTAACGTAGTTAATCCTTAAAATAATAGCAGTTAACATTTATTTATTTATTTATTTATTTATTTATTTATTTATTTATTTATTTATTTATTTATTTATTTATTTATTTATTTATTCACGAAGCACAAGATACAGCTACATTGAGCAAATTTCACTTGCTCTGTCAACAAACTGTTTAACAAACGTAAACTTTCAAAATAAAATATAACAAACATAACAAAATATAACGAGATCACGTACACAGCCTAGTAATAACAACTGTCCAAATCGAAAACCATGAGAATGTCCATGTTCATAGCCAAGTCGTCGTGGATCAAGATGGCGGTATAATCCCTTCACATCAACTTATCTTTAAGAGACTATTTACACACCTCTCGGTGCTATGTCAGGCTCTTGTCTCCTATTAATATTGTTAAAGAGTGTTGGGAGGCGGCTTAGGAAAGATCGTTGAAGTATTGAGTGCTGAGTGTGGGGAATGTGGAGAAGGTCTTTGGAGCGGGAAGGAACACGGAAAGAGAAGAGTGAGACAAGATGTTCCGAGCGGTAATGCCCATTTAAGATCCCGTGGAGGAAACTCAGGTCAGCTACCTGTCGCCTGATGTGCAGCGGTGACATATTAATTGCCATTAATACCTGCTGCGTAGACAGAAATCTGAGCTTGGGGTTTCTGTTCTTTACAATTGCAGCAAAGAAGGACACTGCTCTGACTAACTGCTTAGTATTGGAGTGGGAGGCTGTTGTCCAAATAGGAGAGCAGTAGTTTAAGAGTGGTAGAATGATCGTGAGGAAGGAGTGACGAAGAGCAATGGGGTCAGAAATTTCTGTGAAGCGATAGAGAATGCCTAGTAATTTCATAGCCTTGGTTGTAAATGTTTCTATGTGGGTCTTAAATTGTAATTTTGTATCGAATATTACACCTAGGTTTATAATGCATGGTTGTAGGATTTTTGAAGGTCAGAATGAAGTCCAGTTGGGAATACATATTACATTAACGAATTTGAAATAGCTCTTGTGATATATTTGGTGTTTATATTACGAATTTCGCTAACAATTCCGGTTTTTCTGACATTTGCTATAAAAAGATCTGACGCGCAGGTGGACTAAATGCCATCAACTGGTGATCAGATAATAACAATAATCATAATAATAACAAACTGTTGAGCGAGTAGGTCATGCGGTTAGGGGCGTGCAACTGTGAGCTTGCATTCGGGAGATACTGGGTTCGAATCCCACTGACGACAGCCCTGAAGATGGTTTTCTGCCATTTCCCATTTTCACACCAGGCAAATGCTGGTGCTCTACCTTTTTTAAGGCCACGGTCGCTTCCTTTCCATTCTTAGCCCTTTCCTATCCCATCGTCTCCATGAACCTTATCTGTGTCGATGTGACTTGATGCAGATTATGAAAATTAAAATAATATGTCAAAGTTACTTTTTGGACTGATCGGTCCTTCAGCGTTCATTCTGCAAGCTCTGTGAACGCTTTGAGTTACAGTAACTAAGTGTTTCCATAAGTTTCTATTTCCAAGTAGCTCTGTTGCCTTCAGTTCCGCACTTCTTTTCTACATTTAGATGAATGAAAACTGGGTGTAAGCATTGTCACTTTGTGCTACCTCTGCTTCTCTCACCACCATAGCTGAGCACATTATTCCCATAGGTCGCATTCTACATTCCTCTCATATAGCACTACCATCAAAGCGCGTTTATACGCAAAATTTCATCCGTCGAATTTATTTCCAACTTGGCATCCCATATCCTCAATCCTACTGCAATCCCCACATTGCCCCACCTGGTTTTACCAACAACCACACTCATTATCTCATGTTTGTCAATCTCACTAGGAATGAAGTTTACCCAACTTTCACTCCCGTAAAGCAAAGACTGTCTGAAGGCAGGTCAATACTATTGTTATTATTCTTACCTTCTACGGTATGCCCATTCAAAGAACGCGTTTGAACTTGTTCATTGGCCTGATGGTTTTCCCCGTCTTATCCTCTGAAAATGTCCTCATGAATGCACTGTGTTGCGTGTTGCGTTCTGTTGACCACTTCCTACCAGTCTTATTTTTTAGGTTTCTCCACGAAGTTGTGCTTGGCTACTATTGTACTAAAAGCTCCAAGATCTTATATGATGTCGGCCATGATAATTTCTTGGAGGTCCGCTCTAGTTTCTTCGAGCCAGTTTATTTTGACCTCCCTTGAGTTGATTACATTAAATAATATTTTGGTGAGTCTGTCGCTGTCGATTCTTTAGATATTGGCATAAACTTTCAGGCCTCTCTTGCGTGCGGCATCAGTGAACCTGTCAATTAATGAGAAGAGGTTCGCTGTTTTCCTCTTAATCCACATTCCATTTTCTCTCGGAGAATTTTCCTTTCTTGCTTTTCAGTTTTTATAATTTTGGTGTGACCTCCAAGGGATATGATGTCTGAGGCATATAAAGCTTCCGGCAAAACAACTGTCTTGTTTGTATTATGGTTTGTGCATTATTACTTTTTAGCATTATGGTCTAGAAAGCCAAGAATAACAGCCGAGTGGATTCATCGTGCTGATCACACGGCACCTCATAATCCGCAGGCCTTCGGGATGATTAGTGGTCGTTTGATAGGCCATGGCGCTTCAAGGCTATTGCGCAATGGTGTTTGGTATGGTATTATTATTATTATTATTATTATTATTATTATTATTATTATTATTATTATTATTATTATGCCGTTTTCCCCACACCTGTGTGGTTGCGGGTCCGATGTGAGTCACACATATATATTTGGCCTTTTTTCATGCCCTGATGCCCTTCCTGACGCCAACTCTCACGCGGGGGATTTAATCACTATTGCGTGTTTCTGTGGTGGTTGGTAGTGTAGCGTATTGTCTAAATACGAAAAGGAGAATGTTAGAACAAACAGAAACGCCCACTCCCCGAGCCAGAATTAATTAGACGCGATTAAAATACCCGAACAGACCGGGTATCAAACCCGGGGCTCTCTGACCTGAAGGTCTCAGTGCTGACCATTCGGCCAGGAAGTCGCATTTTTATTATTATCATTATTATCATTATTATTAGTGCACAACATTTACAGAAAGTAAGAAAATGGGACTGATAATGATTTATATTCTTACCACCTAAAACGAAACTTTACCAAACCCATCGCATTGGCCTTAGTGATATACAAACTTCCCACCTGGATAGCCTGGGTTTTATTCCCGGCTTCGACACGAATCGTTTTGCATGAGATAACTGGAAACTCTCAAGTAACATATAACATATTTGAAGGTAGAAAGTGTCATCCTATCATTTTCTATTCTTATTCGTCGTTTCAGCCCTGGACATATAACTTGCTGATGATTAAAGAATAGGTCGTGATTGGTTATTACTTCATCCTTGCCTCAACTAATAGAAACGCACGCATCAGGTCACCACATGGAATTACGTTCTTAGGCACATGAAGGACACAGTTTTGCTGACCGCTGTATCCTAATAGCCGAACCGAAAAAGCTTAAAACAACAACAATAATATCAATAAGAGATATCCGGTAAACAACACTGAATTATATAGAACTTACACGAGACTGTGCCATATTCCATTTGCCATACAGGACAATGCGCACCGTTAGATATTACATGTGAGTTAATCCCGGCAATTCACCACCGTGAAATTATCCGGGTGCAAGAACTGGAACAGCAGGTCATTGTAACAGCCACCAGATTGCGCAACATGGTCATAGAGAGACATATTATTCTCCAAAAGTTCAGCTCTTGACAACAGTCTGAATGAAATCTTGAATCAATCGTAACGTTTTCTTGATTTGCTGTCGGGCATCATGGCTACATGGTAGGTCCGCTGGCCTTTGGTCAAAGGGGTCCCAGATTCGATTTCCGGTCAGGTACGGGATTTAACCCTAATTGGTTAATTCCTCTGCCTCCTTGACTGCATGTATAAGAATTCGTTATAGGTAGGACTCCATTCTCGAAGAAACGAAGATTGCTTAAACACTATTATTATTATTATTATTATTATTATTATTATTATTATTATTATTATTATTATTATTATTATTATTACGAGATGCTAGCCAACGAACTCTCACTTATGTACAATGGAGCCAAGGTGACGATGGTCCCTGTGGTAATAACGTGGGACGGGCTCGTCACCAACTTGTTCAAGAAGCACATGGACAAATTGGAAGTGAGCAAACAGCTACAGGCCTATCTACAGACCATCGTACTAGAAAGAACGTGTGAGAGTGTGCTAATCGACTTCAGACGAGGCAACTTGGATAACGAGTTGTGGACGGAGGACTTACAAAGAATGATGGACGAGATGGAAGCGGTCCTGGTGCCGTAAATGGTGTGCAAAAAGTGTGTATATAAATGCGTAGAGTCATTGAATGTAACATGAGCTTGAAAACTAATTGAATAAATTATTTATTATTATTATTATTATTATTATTATTATTATTATTATTATTATTATTATTATTATTATTATTATTATTATTATTATTATTTTGCTAGTTGCTTTACGTCGCACCGACACAGATATGTCTTATGGCGACGGTGGGAGAGGAAGGGGCTAGGAGTGGGAAGGAAGTGGCCCTGGCCTTAATTAAGGTACAGCCCCAGCATTTGACTGGTGTGAAAATGGGAAACCACGGAAAACCATTTTTAGGGCTACCGACAGTGGGGTTCGAACCTACTATCTCCCTAATACTGGATACTGGCCGAACTTAAGCTACTGCAGCTATCGAGCTCGGTATTATTATTATTATTATTATTATTATTATTATTATTATTATTATTATTATTATTATTATTATTATTATTTCCGGCTACATGGCTAAGAGGTTAGCGTGCTGGCCTTTGCTCACAGGGGTCCCGGGTTCGATTCCCGGCAGGGTCGGGAATTTTAACGATAATAGGTTAATTCCCTTGGCACGGGGATTGGGTGTGTGTGCCGTCTTCATCATCATTTCATCCTCAACACTACGCGCAGGTTTCCTACGGGCGTCAATTAAAACCTGCACCAGGCCTCTCTGGAGACCACACGGCATTTATTATTATTATTATTATTATTATTATTATTATTATTATTATTATTATTATTATTATTATTATTATTATTATTATTATTATTATTATTATTAGACTGCCTGGTGGCCATGATAGTTCAGACGTCGAGTCTCTATGGTTTGTCATCGTGTTTATCCAATTCGAGTTCGAAAAATATTTTACCATCAGAATTTTGGCTAACAGGGCAGGAATGATGGTGGTATAAAATTTCTAATCACCAGATTACCTACCGAAAGCCTGGATTCAATTTCAAACCTTTCATATGAAGTGAGATGAGACGACGTTAAACCTTAAGCAGACCGCTTGGTGGTATTCGACATGAGTAATCTACTGTATGTGCTGGCACCAGATCTTCTTTGTATCATATACCACGTAATTTATTTCATCTCATTAACTCCGTTGATGTCCGACTCGTTGGCTGAATGGTCAGCGTACTTGCCTTCGGTTCAGAGGGTCCCGGGTTCGATACCCGGCCGGATCGGGGTTAATTCCAATGGCCCGGGGGCTGGGTGTTTGTGCTGTCCCCAACATCCCTACAACTCACACACCACACATAACACTATACTCCACCACATTAACACGCAGTTAGCTACACACGGCAGATGTCGCCCACTCTCATCGGAGGGTCTGCCTTACAAGGGATGCACTCGGCTAGAAATAGCCACACGAAATTAAAAAAAAAACTCCTTTGATGAGATTGATGTCAGGACTCCGATTGCACCATCGTTCTTAGCATAACGCTAAGAGCTTCCCTGATTAATTTTTGTCGGTGGAGTTCTGATACACCCTGTATACAACACTTGAAGTGTAGGACCTTAGTTACTTAGCGTATCCTGGGATTACCTGAAAACATGTTTGTCTCGTGCAACGTGCTCATCAGGGTGTGAAATGGTGACTATAATGAGGTAGTGAGAGGGTGAAACCCGTAGTCAGCACATAACGTACTCTGTCGAAAAACACCGAAGGGTCTGTTCAAGGGTTAATATCCCTATCCGACGACTGGCAAATCACCATCAACAGCGCCATATGCCCTCACTTCAACTGAACACTGCGGACAGGTTTGGAATTGAATCCAAGCTCAATCTACTTATTAGAAATTGCATACCACCACCTTTCCTACCCTGCCGGCCAACATTCAGATGGTGACTGTTTTTCCAACAACAGGATTCGAAATGGCTAACCACGGTGTCTGACCATTCATGACTTTAGCCTTAACGACCATAGCCACCACGTGGGTAAACACAGAACCAAACATATCTCACTTGAACCTGGTTAAACATAATATTCTTTATTTATTTATTCATTTATTCCTTCGTTTAAGAAATTTACTTTACTTGCTTATTGCGTATTATCCTGCACCTGGTCTTTTCAGAGTGAGATACGCTGTACCTTATGGCCTTGTGAAATGCTGGCCGCAGCACATTGTAGGGAGGTGCGACATAGAAGCGCACTTAGGCGAGTTCCGTCCCGACGCTAATGGCGTCGTTCGGGCTGGATACACAACCATTTATTATAGGATGACGGGGCCCGCCCATACCGCTCAATATCCACAACAATTCATCATTTGCATTGCTACTTCCCACATTTCTTTTTGGTGCTGTATTGTGTAAAATCCTTTTTGTTGAGGCTGTCACATTTGCAAGCTCTTTGACATGAAACATCCCTTGCCATATAATCAGCCCACCACATACTGGAAAGAAAGAAACACAAGCGTTCTTTTATTTAATACTAGCTGTAGTACCCGGCGTTGCCATGACAGCTTTTGAATGTTTACCTTTAAGATTTGTATTGCCAGTTATTTATAAGTGAAATGAATTTTTATACAATTCTTTTTTGAGATGTTGATTTATATTTTACTAACTATTAGCAGTTTTAGAGTTATTTACATGTTTTTTTCAAGTTTTATATTATTTAATTTTTGAGTAAAACTTTGTCCTTGTGGAAGCTCGAATTGACTGGAAAGTGTTTGATCCTGTCAAAAATTTGTAAGCGATAACTATATGTTTTTACCCGTCACACTATAGATACGATGTACAGGATTTCAACTGTCATTGATGCTGTCTAGAATCAGCCTTACGACCCCAAAAGAAGAGAATTCAACAATAATCTTGGTCATTTTAGACTGTCTTCTTTTGAGCCAATCTCAGGCCCTCGTCTCAATGGAGGCTGAACGTGGACTTAAACGGTATCCAGAGTGTCAAAATTAATTTCAGAGACACATAAACAATGGATTCGACATTAATATTTGTTATTTTCCATTAACTTTACATTTCGTCCCTTCACATTCCCCTCCCCTAGCGGGGTTTGGGAGGGTTTATCCCCATAGTGGTATTTTTTCCCAGATGGTAAGTCATATGTGTACCGAATTTCGTTGAGTGCTATTCTGGAACATACCCACACACATCCATAATCTCGGTTATTTCTACATTCATTTTCACTCCTTCTCACGCTCCATTCTGATTGTTGCTGAAGAATGACTTAACCAGCATCCAGAGCGTCACTGTTCAACTCAGCGACTTCGTATAAACGGATTAGGCAATAATGTCAGTCATTTCCGTTAGGTTTTATATTTCACCCTCTCCCCTAGGAACGCTAGGAGTATTTTCGACCCAACAGTTAGTAGGCCAAAGTCAGATGTGTATCAAGCTTCATTGTTAGTAATTCTGGAACATATACATCCCTAATCTCGGTACTTTTACATTAATTTTCAACCCTTCCCAACCTCCTTTCTAATTCCGTCTGAAGTACGACTTAACCAGCATCCATAGTGTTACAGTTCAACTCAGTGACTTCGGAAGAAAAGGATTCAACAAAGATACCAGTTATTTTCGTTTATTTTTATATTTCACCCCCTCCCTTAGGAGTACTAGGGGTGCTTTCCTCCAACAGTATTTTTTTCAGATAGAGAGACATATGTATACAAATACTTTATGCGGGCTATGTGGGAAGAAACACACATACATGCGTAATTTTGGTCATTTTGAATATTTCCCTTTCACCCCTTTTGATCCCCATGCCGATGGGTGCTGAACATGGACTTCAACGACACCCGGGGTGTCACTTTTCATCTCAGCGACCCTAAAAATACTATGGATACGACGCTATTTTCAATTATATCCCATCCCCTCCCACCCCCAAGCGAGCTACGGTTTACATACTGTGGCCGTAATTAGGTCACAGCTGACTGTACAGGTGTTGGTGTGTGGCTTGTGTTCGCCTGTCGGCGAGAGGGAGTGCGCGCGTCCTTGGCTCGAGGACGAGAACAAGTTCTTTGACGTGAAGAGGGTGGCTGGTTGACTAACAAAATAAAATAAAAAATGAAGGTAGGCGAGAGAAAAAAGTTGCTAGCGCGTGTCACTTGGAATTACATGGAGCGATATGAATGGAACATTTATAATATCTTTGGTGGCGTGACATGCATAATTACGGAATGCTCATGGATTAAATTAAAATAAACTGGATGAATAATTGCACATTCAGATGATATAAATTAAAAACTAAAATTGTTGAACTAATTTACACGACCTTTTGGCAAAGTGGTGATAAAGTTATATATTCATACGGTAGAAGAATTCAGTATCTAAACTGACTTTACTTCCGTGCATGAGCGCCAGACACGATATTTAAGTCATGTGATAAGAGTACTCATTCTCATATACTGACGTGTTCCCAAACTATCATCTTCAGTCGCTCAGAGTCCTTGCCAGAAAGATTTTCAACGTAGAACATGGTGAATATTGTCGTCAGGAATAGTGGCTTAGCTTCTGTGCTCTACACTTCCGATAATTGTCTACAACGTGGAACAGTGCTGTGATCAGACGTCGAATGTGCAGATATTAATCCCTTAACTTTCTCACGAGTGAACGTGGAGGACCTGGACGTGATCATTTCCAGAAGAGGACGGAACTTCGTGTTATGGATTACCTGTGCTTCACCATGAAGTCCTAAACCATCGACCACCGTCAGCGGCGTCGGGATGCAGATTCTTTCATCCAAGAATGGCTGATTGAGAATCCAGACTTCCAGACGTGAAGATATCTCCTTAAGTTTAGTCGATTACGTCTCATTTATATCTGTTCTATGTAGTTTTGTTCTATTCTTTTTTTCTTCTTAGTAATTTATTTTGACACATTTTTATGGTTGTATCTTTCGCTCGGATATGTCGTAAAATTAGCACATGTGATTGCTTAATGACCATGTGGCCATGAATTTGACAGTGAGGGTTATGATAGAGTTATCCATGTGTTATCGAAACCATCCTTGCTTATTGAGTGAATTTCGTTACGAATATGAGTTAATTTATGTCCGATGGATTTAATGAAAGGATATTTTGTCAATATTTTCAATATTTTCCTTGAAACAGAACTTCTACTTGTACATTGTGTTTGAGATAACGTGTCATCGGGATATTAAATCTGAATTCTATGTATGAATTTAATTAAATAGGTGCATTGTAGCATGTGATAATTAATTGGATTAATTAATCATCGAGACGCATTTAAGTGGATATTATGTATTTGTAGGACTATGGTAGGTCCTTATATTTCGTGGCTACACATATCTGATATTAGGATGCGACAAGTTAGAGTCGTCATTGTGGTACACTGTACGTGTAAAGTATGTGGAATAATTGCGCATGATATGAATCTTCGTGAAACTGAGTTTTTTACATGTTAATATTGTAATACTATTAAGCCTGATGTGGATTAGGTTGTAATGTGAATATGGATTATTCGAGACGAATGCAGTGTAGTCTAATATTAGTGTCTTCAGATGAAGAAAATGAAAGTCCATGTTAATCGATGCACTTCTTAATTCGTGAGAATATCCCAATTTTGCTCAGGTAGTTTAATAATTTCAAGTTGAAGGTACAGGTTCGCGAAGGCCTTAGGTCTGAAGAACAGATCTTCGATGAAATATCTCAATAATATTTGATTCGTGACTAGGCAAGCTCATTCGTTAATGCAATATTTCGCTCTCATGAGGTAACTCGATCTTGTTGGAACGTAATAAATCTGTTAACATGGGAGTGAGAAGTTGATCGACACTCGTCGACATGTAAATATTGTAGACATTTTCCTCTTGATAATCACAGTCTTCTTGATAATTTCAGTAGTTAATTTGTTAGTAGTTAGAGAATTATTTTCTATGTGTTTTATTCTGATAATGTGTGACACTTTGACGTTATTGATGGATAGTGGATGGGATTTCCACATGGATGATTTTTTCTCCATTTATGAATGTTCGTAAGCTCAGAAGGCGTTTTATTTTGTTCAATTATTGATCAGATGCTTATAAGTTCAGTATTAATTCTCACAAAAAGAGATGTGAGACGACGTGAACATATATATCTGACGAGTCGGATTAACTTAGAGAAAACAAAGGCAAATTCAACTTTTAATTTTTATAACTACAAAATTGTTGATATAACGAATGTAAATTTTATTCTGTCATGACAGTCAAAATAATGAATCTTGGATATTTCTTTATTATACTCGTTCTTACAATTACTGCATTTTTTCCAGATTGTTCGAGGAAGGCTTGGCCCAGACCTCACTTTTTGAATAACAATTTTTGATTCAACTTTAAATAAATAATTTAATGACTTTAAAGACGATAAAGAAAATTAACAATGTAAAATACTCTGTTACAATAGTAGGGAAAACAACTGCCGTGTACCATCCCATTTGTTTGCATTTAAGTTTGTTACATCAAGAGCCATATTAAATTACATAAAGTAGTGATCATAGTCATAATCACAGACTTCAGGATGGCTAATATTTCATTTAATTCAATAAAAGTGTCATATTTGTTCTATACCTTGAACATGCTTATTTGATGAACCCCATGTTAATCCTGCCACATTCATTTATTTTTATAAGCCTACAGCCATCGAACTGAGCACCCCTGGGGTGTCTCGTGTTCGCTGACTGACTACGTCCGGGACAATACTTCCACGCAGTTTGTGTTCTGATAGTAAGTCTTAAGTGTAACAAGTTTGGTTGAAATCACTCCCTCAATCCGGAGAACTATGGCTTCAACACTACTATTGGTCATTTTTAGTTATATTTTACCTCTTTCCTTAAGGGCTCTAGAGGTGTCTTGCCCCCAGAGTATTTTTTCAAGTTAGTAGGCAATATTTGTACAATTATTAGTTGACAGCTATGCTGGAACATACACACAAACCTCTATAATCTCGGTCACTTTGGACATTATCTTTTCTTCACCTCGTCCCACCCCCCCGTGCCGATTGGGTTTCAACTTGGACTTAAACGACGTCCGCAGTGTCACTATTCATTTCACTGACCCCAAAAACTATGGATTGGACAGTATTTTCGATTATGTGCATATTTCACGGCCTCCAACCCCTGAAGATAGCATACATCCACGCGGTTTATCTCCTGCTAGTAAGTCTTAAGTGTACCAAGTTAGGTTTAAAACATTCCCGTAGTCCAGGAAACCGTACTGGCCTTCGGTTCAGAGAGTCCCGGGTTCGATTCCCGGCCGGGTCGAGGATTTCAACCATCATTGGTTCATTCCAATGGCCTGGGGGCTGGGTATTTGTGCTGTCCCCAACATACCTGCAACTCACACACCACACACAACACTATCCTCCAGCACAATAACACGCAGTTACCTAGACCTAGCAGATACCGCCCACCCTCATCGGAGGGTCTGCCTTACAAGGGCTGCACTCGACTACAAATAGCCACACGAAAAAAAGTCCATAAAACTAATATAAGTCACTTTTAGTTATATTTCGCTTGGACTTGAAATTTTAAGAAAAGGCGGAATGGTACTTTTCATTTCAGCGACCCCGAAAACTATGAATTCGACACGATTTTTGATTATTTTTATATCTCAGTACCTCTCACCCCCAGCGAAATGGGGACTGAACTTGGACTTTTAGACAATCCGGAGTGTCACTATTCCCCTCAGCGACCCCGAAAGCCATGGATTCGACACTAATTTCGATTATTTTTATATATAACCCCCTTAACTCTCACCCCTAATGGTACTAGGGATGGCTTACCCCCACATTGCTCGTCCCTAAATAGTAAGTCATAAGTGTACCAAGTTTGGTTGAAATTGCTCCAGTAATGAAATGGCGTATGGCTTTTAAGTGCTGGTAGTGTCCGAGGGCATGCTCGGCTTGCCAGGTGCAGATCTTTGGATTTGACTCCCGTAGGCGACCTGCGCGTCGTGATGAGGATGAAATGATGATGAAGACAACACATACTCCCAGCCCCCGTGCCAGCGAAATTAACCAATGATGGTTAAAATTCCCGACCTTGCCAGGAATCGAATCCGGAACCCATGTGACCAAAGGCCAGCACCCTAACCATTTAGCCAAGGATTGCTCCAGTGGTTTAGAAGGACGTATGTCATTTACACACACGCATACATCCATGTTTACATACAATAAGATCTGAACGTCCGCCTCTGTGGTGTAGTGGTTAGCGTGATTAGCTGCCACCCCCGGAGATCCGGATTCGATTCCCGGCTCTGCCATGAAATTTGAAAAGTGGTACGAGGGCTGGAACGGGGTCCACTCAGCCTCTGGAGGTCAACTGAGCAGAGGTGGGTTCGATTCCTACCTCAGCCATCCTGGAAGTGGTTTTCCGTGGTTTCCCACTTCTCCTCCAGGCAAATGCCGGGATGGTACCTAACTTAAGGCCACGGCCGCTTCCTTCCCTCTTCCTTGCTTGTCCCATCCAATTTTCCCATCCCTTCACAAGGCCCCTGTTCAGCATAGCAGGTGAGGCCGCCTGGGCGAGGTACTGGTCATTCTCCCCAGTTGTATCCCCCGACCCAAAGTCTCAAGCTCCAGGACACTGCCCTTGAGGCGGTACATGTGGGATCCCTCGCTGAGTCCGAGGGAAAAGTCAAACCTGGAGGGTAAACAGATTAAGAAGAAGATCTGAACGCAGAACCCTGTCAAGTGATGACTTATACAATTATCCTCCCCACCATTTAAGCGTAGTCTGTAAGGGAACAACATTACTCTTTCTCCCATATTACTGAAGATAGTAATTGGTAGTTACTTATTACCTGTTGGGTTCGATTGAGTGCCGCTAATCGTACAGTGTAGAGACCCTACTTGCTGATACTACATCTTACATTTACTGTTTATCTCACATGTTGGAAATTTTTAGTCATAACTTTTAATAATAATAATAATAATAATAATAATAATAATAATAATAATAATAATAATAATAATAATTAGATTTCCATGAAGTTTGGTCGATATCCAGTCAGGTTGGTCTTGTACTATATATATGTTGCGGGAGAGTAAAGTCACCATTCCAGTTCCGTATAAAACCCCAGTCCACTCCGGTAATTTGAATTGTTATTGACTTTAAAACCTACCCCTGGACAGGTGGATGCTAAATATAATGTTTGGTTCAAATATCTGCAGTAGTTTTCAAGTTGTACAAAATACACTTTACACGCGCCCGCTCTTGCGTTAAGTCTGGTGGAACTTGTACCGAAAAACGGTCCGTTAATGATATCTCCTTATTAATCCTGGTATCGAATTGATGCACATGAGAAAAAAGTTTAGAAGTTAATTTCCATTAAGGCAGGTAGATTTCCATTAAGTTTGGTTGTGTATATCTTGAGGGAATGCAAAATCACGGTTTCGGTTTGATATAAACCCCCAGTCAGTTCAGGGATTTGGAATCAATATTTGACACCTACCCAAGGACAGGTGGATTCTAAATATGAAGTTTGGTGGAAACGTATCCAGTAGTTCTCAAGTTATAGAAGGACAGACAAACAGACAAACAAACAAACGGACAAACAGACAAACTGACACCAAAGCTAAAAATTATGCATATGGTCATTATTACACCTGAAATGGATAACTGTATAGAAATTTCGCCAAAATAGTCAATGTAGAGACTCACGGTCGTGACGAATTTATTTATATTTATATTTATATTTATATTTATTTTTTTATATTTATATTTATATTTATATTTATATTTATATTTATATTTATATTTATATTTATATTTATATTTATATTTATATTTATATTTATATTTATATTTATATTTATATAGTTATACAATTTGCTTTACGTCACACCGACAGAGGTAGGTCTTATGACGACATAGGAAGCGGCCGTGGCCTTAATTGAGGTACAGTCACAGCATTTGCCTAGCGTGAAAATGGGGAACCACGGAAAGAGCCTCTTCAGGGCTGCCGATAGTAGGGTTCGAAACCACGATTATCATTATTATATTTTTGACACAAGTTAGAAAACCCAAGCGAACTACATGGAATATGCACCGCACCAATTTATAGTTTTAATACTGATATTTTCATCGTTTATTCCACTCAGTTTAATCTCACTATTCTCAAAGAAACAGGTCAAGTTACGTTCATTACACCTCGATGAAGAGAAGTGAAAGCTCATGTTTTCGGGATATCGCGTGAATTTTGAAGTAAGTGCCATGGAATTAGCCAAATAGGTTGTTAGTAAAAGCTGATGGAAACATTGACAGAAGGACATTGAAAACAACAAAATGAAAGCTAATTTCTAAAACAACACATTGGATGAATATGTATGTTTGTAGTGACTCTGATGATGGTTTCATGTGGGGTGAATGAAGGAAGAGAGATTATGTACTATGTTAATTAACCCTTCCATAGAGGGTAAGAGTAGCAGATGGAAGCTCAAGACACAACATTTAGACCAGGTTTTGAAGATTTTAAGGTAATGGGCGTAGAAGCAGAAATGCCCACATAGATAGTGCCGAACTTCATTCATTTAGGTTTCCAGACTGACTGATGAACGACATAACGGTCTAATGAGAATGTAGCATTAATAATAATAATAATAATAATAATAATAATAATAATAATAATAATAATAATAATAATAATAATAATCTAATCGAGCGAGTGGCTGAGCGGCTTAGGTCACGTAGCTGTCAGCTTGCATTCCGGTGAATGTGGGATCGAACCCTAATGTAAGCAGCACAGAATATGGTTTTCCGTGGTTTCCGATTTTCACACGAGGCAAATATACATTGGTTAATGCCACACCCACTTCCTTCCCGCTCCTATCTCATCGTCTCCATAAGACCCATCTGGATCATTGCGACGTAAAGCAAGTTGTAAAAATAAAGTCTACATGCATCAACTGCCATAGGTTCTGAGAATTAGCAGAGTGTCAAACTTCTTTCCTGAAAATTATTTCTAAAACGTGCTAGTAATGTATATGTTTAGTGATGCAGCTTCATTATCGGTCCAATTTCTCGGTATTTGATCACTCATACTCCAATACAAGAGACGAACACTTAATGAACTGCATTATACGGCCGACTTAGAACACAATGGTAGACTACTGATACAGGAGATTCTGTGTGTTGCTTCACACAAGGTATATAAAATAGACGGGCTGAGTGATTCAGATGGTTGAGGCGTTGGTGTTCTGACCCGAACTTGGCAGGTTCAATCCTGGCTCAGTCAGGTGCTCAAATACGTCGGCGTTTTGTCGGTAGATTTACTGGTACGTAAAAGAAATCCTGCGGGACAAACTCCCGGCACCTCTGTCTCTCCGAAAACAGAAAATGTAGTTAGTGGGACGTATAGCCCATATCCTTATTATTGATACTTAAAATACCTTTGCCACCTATGTATAACTTGGTCAGGGATAGAACATTCAAACCACAATTCACTGCTCTTATTGCTACTCAAATTGCTAGTACCAATGAAATTACTTCCTCGTGTGTCGAAGAGCTCGTTTTAAAAGTGATTAAACTATACACAGTGTGCTTTGGTCAAGGTTCGTATCCATTAACAGTAGATCAATAACAATTTGATTGCCAAGCTGAGTAAATCGTACGGTAGGGTGCCGGATTTCTGTGCCCTAGTTGGCCATTTCAGTCATTGCTCAGTGCAGTTGAATTTGAATTTGCTCAAATACACCTGTCCCGTATCGGTAGATTTCCCAGACTTAAAATAATTCCCCTGATGCTAAATATTTTGCACTAACAAATCAAAGGCTTTTGGAGACGAAAGGATGGGAAAGGGCTAGGGCTGGGATTCGAATGCACCATATACCGAATGCAATTCCACAGCTACGCGACCCTAACTGCATGGCCAACTTGCTCGGTGCATGTTATTTGCTGAAAAATATACAATTACAGGATGTATGCCTCGCTTTCACTGTTTGAAGAGATACCGAAATTTAGCTCATCAGGAGTTATTTAAAGCGCCTGTAAACCTACCAACACGAGGCTGACGTATCTAAGCACCTTCAAATACCATCGGACTGAGCCAGGACCGAACCTGTCAAGTTAGGGATCAGAAGGCCAGCGCTCTGCCATCTGAACCACAAATCCAGGCTGAATGAAAACTGGTTGGTTTCGCGATATCGTGTGAATAACTAGGTGCAGGTAATAGTCCTTTACTTTATTTGTCCATTTGAACTGTAAAGTAGTTATTTTAAAATAGTATTTGAATTCCTCTAGCGACGATATTTCCTATTCTGCCACTTTTTCCATACCCTGGTGGATTCTTTCTTTCTCTCTTTCTTTCTTCATCCCTTTAATGCCCGGTTTGATTTTTCCCTCCCACCTCTACCAGCTCAAGGGCAGTATCCTGGAACGTGAGCCTATGGGTCGCGTGATGTATGTCGGAGGATCAGTACCTCGCCCAGGTGGCGTCCTCTGCTATACTGAACAGCGGTCTTGTGGGGTGATGGGAAGATTGGAAGGGATAGACAAGGAAAAGAGAAGCTGCCGTGACCTTTCCTGGAGAAGTGGGATATTACAACAAAAAACTTCGAGGATGGTTTAGGTGGGAGTGGAACCCCTCTATGCTCAGTAGACATCCGAGGCTGAGTGGATACTTTTCCAGCATTCGTACCACTTTTCAAATTTCGTGGAAGAGCCGGGAATAGATCCCGGGCCTCCGAGGTTTGGCAGCTAATCACACTAACCACTATAACACAGAGGCAGATTCCTAGAGCAGTCACGAGACTTAATTCATAACACAGGTGAGCTTGTGCCTGTTTTGTTGCCAGATACACTTCTTTGTGCCAATCATATGTGGAGGGATCTGTTTATGTTTTTACGTCGTGATTAGTAGTGCACTGTGCTGTTATTAATGAAGACATGTGTGTTAGTACAAGCAAAATCACCGAGCTCGATAGCTGCAGTCGCTTAAGTGCTGCCAGTACCCAGTATTCGAGAGGTAGTGGATTATATCCCCACTGTCGGCATCCCTGAAGATGGTTTTTCGCGGTTTCCCATTTTCGGATCAGGCAAATGCTGGGGATGTACCTTAATTCAGGCCATGCCCACTTTCTTCCCACACCTTGTTCTTTCCTATCCCATCGTCGCCATAAGACCTATCTGTGTCGGTGTGACGTAAAGCAATTTGTAAAAAAAAAATACCTGTCAAATCGCGTATTCCCTGACCTAGAGCAATTAACCAGACGTGACTGAAATCATTGATTCCGCCGGGAATCAAAATTCGAATTTTCTGAACTATACTCCACTATGCTGACCATTCAGCCGACCATACAATGGCCAAGTCCTTAGGAAATCAATGTGAATTTTAATCCAAACGTTTATTTGTATATTCTTCACAAAAATTAATAAAAACTGTTATGCGGTATCAATGACTTTGCTGGCAGGACCTGATGTTTACAGTGCACTATGTTTTCTGGTATAGGCCAGAGCAATTTTGTTATTTTCATTGATCTGTCTCTGTCTTATCCTTGGCTCTGACAATATGAAAGTGACTGAGGTATGAGCGATGCTAAAAATGCCATTCCTTGTGCAGCCAGTCCCTGCTATGAATGGTGTGAAAATGTTGCTCATAGGGTCGGTTGGTGCATGCATTTCAGTGGGCTTGGCAGACTTATATATAATAGCAACTTCTGGCTCGGTGAGGAAAGCAACGGGAAACTACCTCACTCCTTATTTCCCTAGTACGCCTCATCAGTGATGCCTAGGCCATCTATGACAGCTGATGGCAGAGCTGTTGTGGATCCAACCAGCCTTAGGGCTGAAAACTGAACATACGTACATGCGGTATCACTGCGTCTGTTCAGTACATGCCTCAAATGATCATTTCTTAAGAACCTAGAAGAGGAGTAATGATTTCTCTGTTACCGTACTTCATCACCAAACAGAACAGTGAAAATATCCGAAAAATATGCATTGATTAGAAACATGGCTGTAACTCAGTACTCTATTGTCTGAGAAACAGAACGTTTTGTCCAATTTAGGAGCCCACTGGTAAAATGTAGGAAACTAATTCCTTTATTTGTACCGAATGCAGACTTCGAGAGAACTGATCCTGTAGATCTTCTGGTGGCTAGTCACGGATTTTTCTTTGGTCGGATATGTTCCGAAACGTAATAGCAATGGTGTTTTTTTTAATAACTCTGTAAAATGTAAAAATATAAGTACTGAAAATTAGAATTTCCGAGGTGGAGACTTGAACCAGGGAAACTTTTCCTCTAGCACTGATGGAAGAGCAACAGATGTGGGTGCTACTTCTGTTGAAAATTCAAATACCATTACTTAGATATGTTTAACCCTGACAGAGCTTTCTTTCTTCCACATCTGTCTGACAAATCTATAAGAATCGAAAGTATTAATACTCTTATCGAAATATTGACCTTAAGTTAAATATAAAATAATTTTGACAAAGGAATTCCGATAACCTATCTTTTCTTTGTTTTCAGTATGAGAATTATAGCGCTCCATGGTTAAATGGTCAGCGTGTTGGCCTTTGGTCAGAGAGGTCCCAGTTTCGATTCCTGGCAGGGTCGAGAATTTTAACAATACTTGGTTAATTCATCATTTAATCCTCATCATAACGCGCGAGTCGCCTACGGGCGTCAGATCAAAAGACCTGAATCTGGCGAACCAAACTTATCCTCGGACACTCCCGGTACTAAAAGCTATACATCATAAATTGCATATGTTTCAGTATTTACAGTGTCCGACTCGTTGGCTGAATGGTCAGCGTACTGGCCTTCGGTTGAGAAGGTACCGAGTTCGATTCCCGGCCGGGTCGGGGATTTTAACTTTCATTGGTTAATGCCAATGGCCCGGGGCTGGGTGTTTGTGCTGTCCCCAACATCCCTGCAACTCACACACCACACACAACACTATCCTCCACCACAATAACACGCAGTTGTCTACACATGGCAGATGCCGCCCACCCTCATTGGAGGGTCTGCCTTACAAGGGCTGCACTCGGCTAGTAATAGCCACACGAAATTATTATAGTATTTACAGTATAACGAATTATAATTTCTAAGGAAGGAACACAGATATTCTCTACTATTTGCGAGCGTTACCGGTTTAGGTGTGCCACTCATTCTGTTTATAGGAATTAGGTTTCATTGCGTAATGTCCTTCTGCCATTGGTCCCATTATCTTTGACCAACAATCAATCTAGTTTCTTCCATGGCTCTTACCATAAATTTATTCACACGTTATTCCGAAACCAACCAGTTTTCACTCAGCCTCGTGAAAAGAACCCAGACCGAGCTCGATAGCTGCAGTCGCTTAAGTGCGGCCAGTATCCAGTATTCGGAAGATAGTAGGTTCGAACCCCACTGTCGGCAGCCCTGAAAATGGTTTTCCGTGATTTCCCATTTTCACACCAGGCAAATGCTGGGGCTGTACCTGAATTAAGGCCACGGCCGCTTCCTTCCCACTCCTAGCCCTTCTCTGTCCCATCGTCGCCATAAGACCTATCTGTGTCGGTGCGACGTAAAGCAAATAGCATCATACATACATACATACATACATTATCATTATAGACTGTTATGCCTTTCAGCGTTCAGTCTGCAAGCCTCTGAGAATTTACTAAACGTCGCCACAATCCTCGATTTGCAACTAGTGTTGTGGCCTCATTTAGTTCTATACCTCTTATCTTTAAATCGTTAGAAACAGAGTCTAACCATCGTCGTCTTGGTCTCCCTCTATTTCTCTTACCCTCCATAACAGAGTCCATTATTCTCCTAGGTAACCTATCCTCCTCCATTCGCCTCACATGACCCCACCACCGAAGCCGGTTTATGCGTACAGCTTCATCCATCGAGTTCATTCCTAAATTAGCCTTTATCTCCTCATTCCGAGTTCCCTCCTGCCATTGTTCCCACCTGTTTGTACCAGCAATCATTCTTGCTACTTTCATGTCTGTTACTTCTAACTTATGAATAAGATATCCTGAGTCCACCCAGCTTTCGCTCCCATAAAGCAAAGCAAAAAAACCCAGGAGCTGTCTGATTGGAGATGCATTGGAGCCGGCCTTTAAAGTCAAGTAACATAGCTGAGGATACCTCCACTCTGACCATGTAAAACTCCAATATATTGCCTGGCAGTAGTTGTAATAGAAGGCGAGGGCCCTTAAATGATTGAATTTTTCACGGATTTGTATGTTGTTGTCCTCTTCTCGTTTATGCTCCCGAGTTAGAGTCTAACCCCGAACAAGACCGTCTGATTAGTGTTAAACGTCAGACTGGGGAATCGAATCTGAGTCATATGGCACATATGCATGTAAGTCGTAGTGATTTAATACTTTAACGGATTCCCTTATCTCTATTTTTACAGTAACATTTGGAGGACGGATGTAAATAATTCATACATGAAAAAATTACACTCCTTGGTGTTGGTAGCAGCTTTCGTATCCAGTGATGAGCTAGTTTCTCCGAGATTAAACCAGTATTACCACCAGCTACTGGGATCTGGCTTCTACCATTCCATCTTCCTGTCTGATTTTGTTTACTAACGCTCGGCTACTAGCGGTCTTCTACCGACCATGACACTCACAACACTGTGGTGTGTGACATTCTGAAGCAACCATTTCTATAGAGTGCAGAAAAGAATGTCGCCCAATACTAACTTGTAAAAATAATAATGTTAATAATAATCTAATAATAGTAACAAGATAATTATATCATACTCTTCATCATAAAATACTGACGGAGTCGCGGTCGGGTGTTAACGCACTCCAGCTATGCAGCCAAATTCTGAGTTCGAACCACACCATTGTGGGTCCTGTTTCCTCTGGTTTCAATTCCGGGGTAAATTCCGGGGCAATTTCTATTCATAGTTCACAGCCGATTCTTCCACCTCCTTACCCAATTCCATTAACCTTCATTCAAGCTACTCAATTGAAATTGGCGTAAAGAAGGACATCCGGCCATAAAAATATGCCATATTATTTCGTCTCGTCCTTTTCTGTGAATATTGTGATTAGCTGCCACTCCCCGGTAGCCCGCGTTCGATTCCCGGCTGTAGTACAAAATTTGAAAAAGTGGTGCGAGGGCTGGAACAGGGTCCACTCAGCCTAGGGAGGTCAACTGAGTAGAGGGGGTTCGATTCACACCTCAGTCACCATCGAACTGGCCATGGCTAAGGCCGCTTCCTTCCCTCTTCCTTGTCTTCCCTTCCGATTTCCAATTCCTTTGCAAGGCCCCTGTTCATCACAGCAGGTGAGCCCGCCTGGGTGAGGAATTGGTATTCCTCCGCAGTCGTATCCCCGACCACACATCTCACGCTCTAGGACATTGCCCTTCAGACGGTAGAGGTGGGATCCCTCCCTGAGTCCGAAGGGAAAAAATATCCGTGGAGGGTTTACGGATTGATAAAGAGAATGACACTGAGTGGCGAAAAGTCACGGGAAGGGGTGTCCCATTAGAAAATGTGCTGCGTATGACCCCTGGGCTAGCTGCAACACGTCGTGAGTTAACCGACTTTGAACGTGGGATGATCATCGGCGCACGGCGCATGGGTCATAGCATTGCGGAGATTACAAGCGAATTCGGGTTTAAGAGGTCAACAGTGTCGAGGGTGGTTCTTCATTATCACAGAGAGAATGTTACCACCTGCTCAAACCGCCGCACGAGAAAACCAAAAGTGTTTAACGAACGGGCCTCACGTCACCTCGGCAAACAATACTGGGCACTCGATGGGCTACTGTGAGTTAGATCATCGCCCAGTTGAATGTTGGGAGTCTGGAGCCCATTTTTACCAGGACTGTAGGGAGGCAACAGCACCGCATAGGATTTGCCAGCCGAGGACCAGCTCGTGTCCCTTTCCTGATACCTCGACTCAGAGCTCAACGATGTGCATGTGTCCGCGAACATCGTCACTGGACCATGAAACGGTGGCGGCGAGTGATATGGTCCGATGAATCCTTGTTCCAGTTATATCAAGCTGATGGGTGCGTGAGGGTGAGGCGTATCCCCCATTAAGCTATCGATCCTGCGTGTCAACGAGGTTGTGTCCAGGCGAGAGTTTGCTCAGTTCTGGTAGGGGCGGCGTTCACACTGTCGCAATTAGGACCAATTTTCCGGCTGCAGGGAGCGCTGACAGGTGCATGTTATGTGGACATTCTTTCAGATCATCTGCATCCCTTTGTGGAACTAGAGTACCCTGGTGGAGATACTATGTTTAAACAGGACAATGCGCCATGTCACCGCTCAATGGTGGCACGCATGTGGTTGGAGGATTACTCCAGTGAAATTACGACCATAGATTGGCCCTCCAGATCTCCCGATCTTAATCCAATCGAGCATTTATGGGATGCTGTCGATGCTGGTGTACGCTCCATGAGCCCCGCACCAAATGCACAAGACCAATTTTGGGTAGCAGTGTAAGACGCATGGGACCAGATCCCTCCAGATCGATTCCAACATCTAGTACAGTAGATGCCTCGCCGTAGTGCTGCCATTTTCAGGGCGTGGAGGAGCAAATCGTTATTAACATCACATTCTGTGTCTTCCAATGACTTCTGGCCACTCGGTGTATTTCATCTCACCTCCCCGACGCTTCAACAGGAAAAGGGACTCAGGTATAGATGTACGTACATGAGAATCGTAATAATGTCTCAGTTCCAGTTTTACTTGAGAACGGCGATGTGAATTATGGAGTGTCCTGTTCTTACAAAATTTCGACATGTGAGAAAAGACGATTCGTCTTCATGACTACTAAACATCACAAAAATGGCTTTTTTCAGATTGCCCGTGATTTAAGACGTCCTGAGGGCACATTGAATCGTTTGGGTCTCATACCTCATCTAAAACGATATTAGGATGACTGTCTCCATTTGAATGGAATGGAAATTGTAAGTAAGGAGGTTGCCTTCAATCGCCATTTTAGTTGTTCATTGTGACGACCTGATATTTTTGGTTTGTCTCGTAAAACCTGTATATCGCTGTGTGAAATACGAAGGCTGTAAATAAATTAGTGGTGAAATTGATAGAACGCAATGTTTAATGAACTATCAAGTAAAATTGCATTACATTTCTTCAATGTAGTCATCCGCAAAATTTTGTCAAATGTGGGGAAGCTGTTGGGGACCATTGACAAGGCGTTCTCTATTGATGAGAGCGACGCAGCTCCCTACTTCGCGGAGTACAGATGACATGTCAGCACCGACGGCCTCTGAGGGGTTCCTTCAACTTCAGAAACATGTCTAAGTCATAAGGACTCATGTCTGGAGAGTAAGGGGGTGTTCCAAGACCTCATTCCGACCTGCACGAAACGCCTTGACCCATCATGCAACCGTCCTACGAATTCTCGCCACAGTCTACGCGTATTCTTCGACAACATTCTGATGCATTTTTGCCATGGGCAACGAATGAGGACAGAGCTCGATAGCTGCAGTCGCTTAAGTGCGGCCAGTATTCAGAATTCGGGAGATAGTAGGTTCGAACCCAACTGTCGGCAGCCCTGAAAATTGTTTCCCGTGGTTTCCCATTTTCACACCAGGCAAATGCTGGGGCTGTACCTTAATTAAGGCCACGGCCGCTTCCTTCCCACTCCTAGCCCTTCTCTGTCCCATCGTCGCCATAAGACCTATCTGTGTCGGTGCGACGTAAAGCAACTAGCAATGAATGATGATCACCTTTTGAAAACATGTTTTAGAGCGATGCAGTCGACACTCTAGACTTCAACGCCACATAGCAACAACATTTCCAACTGGACGCCCGTCAAATCCACGCTACACATTGACAGCAGCGCAACCTGACCGCTCCCATATCCTATTTCCGCATGCCCGATCTCCTACGTTACCTCAACTCTACCTACAGACCTCGGCTTTCAACTTTGGCCGGTAAGATTCTGCCATTTGAGGTTAAATATTGTGTAATTTCAGAAAATGTTTGCTCTCGATGATGTAATTCATGTGCTGCGGGTCAGTATTTCTGCCAAATCATTACACACATGGCGGTTTTCGTAAGCGAAATTCGTCAGCTGTTGATTCTCCATCAGGCCGCATTATGTTCCTCAATCTCGACTGGAATTGAAAACACAAGTCTAGGCAAAAGATATCATTTGATAGCTACTCGTATCTATATGCATTTAATATTGATTTTAAGGAATATGATTTCAGTTACCCAGGAAGATATTTTATTCTGTCAAAAACTTTACAATTGTAATCTTTGACCCCAGTTTTTTTTTTAAAAAAAACCACTGTCACTGCAGGTTCCCCTTTCGTTTTGCCACAACCCTGAGCCAACGGGTCATCGTGCCCTGCGCTCGAATGTCGGTGCTCTCACCACGCTAGTAGTAAGACAACGGTGAGTGTCTAAAGATCTGTGATTATGCAGGACCTTTCCTTCGAAGAAAGTATGTTTCAGCAATTAAAATTTTAAAATGAGTAATCAGCATTCGATTTCGCATTTCGGGTTCATTTAGCGAAAAAATTTCTGTTTTCTTCTTACGGTGATAATAATAGAAATTAGTAACATTAATCGTAATTTTCCATTTTACCTTGGTTTTTAATCCAAGGAAACGTGCTTCCTTTTAATTATTATCTGTATTAATGTAATGATACCTCTAGAATGTATCTAAAGAGAATATGAGTTCGAGTCGTATTTATTTTTACTATTATTTAGCTAATGAATGCACATTAAATACTTGATTATAGTATGTCTACACCTTGTTCCAGTTTCCTAATGCCTCGTTGGGAATGAAATGAGAGGGCATTTCTTGTGGCCGAATGCCCTTCCTTATGGAAACCTCAGTTGAGGAGCTAATGAGGATGAAATTAATTATAGCAAATTAAGGAGATGGAGGGAATGGACTGTGGCTTATGCGCAGTAAACGTCCCGGCATTTGCCTAGAAGTGAAAGTGGGAAACCACGGAAAACAATTCTCAGGAGAGCTGACAGTGGATTTCGAACCGACTCGCCTCCCAAATGCAGAGCTCGGCTGAATAACCATAGCGCGATAACAAGCGCCGTAACTCCTCTTAGTTACTCATAGTAAAAGTGCATGAAAATAGAACAAAAATCGTTCAGCACGGAAAAAAAACCACCTTAAATCTGCATTTAAACTTTTGAGGCCACCGTCTCCTACTATGTCGGCTGTCGGCGTTATCAGAATATAACAAACAAAAAAAAAAAGCAAAGTAATCTCCGTGCAGGCCATGAAGGTCCTTGGAGGAGTTAACTTCGGCACGTGATGGGGGTAGAGTGGTTAGCTCTACGCCCGGCCGCCTTTGCCCCCAGGAATAAACCTGGTACTCATTTCTGTTATCGGTTGAGTGAACCTCAGAGCCATATGCACCTCCGGAAGTGGAAATCTCGCTTCTTAAATTTTACGACTTCCTGACGGGGATTCGAACTCACGTCCTTCCGGGCGAACCGAGCACGCCTTTACCGCCTCGGCCAGGCAGCCCCTAGAATATAACGCAGTTACGTAAATATATATCGCAAGGCAACTGAAGCACGACGTTACGCCAAAAAAGCCATGCTTTGATGAAGGTAGATATAATACGAATGTGACAATATGAAAAAGATAACTCTGTGACGATCGACAGCTGTTGGTTGGTTCCTGATATTCTTATACCGGATTGCTTATTGGAGCCATGACCTAAATAGTCGTAATATGTAAGGAGCAAAATGTGAGTGAATGTAGATCTCTGTGTATAGTAATGAAGGTATTTAGGGGTTGTAGTAAGGACGTAAAGGAGAAGACACATACGTCTCTGGTAAGACCAAAATTAGAGCACGGTTCCAGCGTATGGGACCCTCATCACGGTTATTTGAATCGAAAACTGGAAGGGTGTGATAAATCCGTTGTTTCCTCCCCTGAGGCATGCTGCTCCACAAATGTTGAAACTTGTCCTTGATATCCTAGATACTGGTACTGGGATGGAGTTGATGTCCGAGCTGGTCTCACGCATGTTCTATTGGGGACATATCTGGGGATCTTGCTGGCCATGAGGACACGCCAGCATCCCTTAGACAGTTCGTAGAAACACGTGCCGTGTGTGGACGAGCATTGTCCTCATAAAAAATGGCACCACGATACTGTCGCATGAGAGGTAACACATGAGAACACAAGATGTCCGTGAAGTACCGTTGTGCCGAGAGAGATCCTTTAATCACCACCAGACGTCACCTAAATTCATACCCGATGGCTCCCCACACAACGACGCCAGGAGTAACAGCGCTGAGCTTCTCAGAAACATTGGAAATATGAGGCCTCTCCCCAGGTTGCCACCATACTCGCAGACGATAGTCATCCGGGGTAGTGCAGAATCGCAATTCATCGCTGAACGCAATGCGGCGCTATTCATCAGAAATCCTTGCTTCACGGTCATGGCACCACTCTAAAACTCAGCCGTTTGTGTTGTCAAGTTAAGGGCAGCCTACGCATGGGACGGCAATTCTCTAGTCCGGCTGCTCCTAGTCTCCGACCAATCGTGCGAGACGACACGGATTGTTGCAGGGAGTCCATTACTTGTTCTCAGATGGCAGCCATAGATGTGGAAGGGTTACGCTGTGTTTGGTGCACAATATGGTGATCCTCTCTTTTGGTAGTCAGACGTGGTCAACCGTAACCTTGATGATGAGTATGCCTGACCTCACGTTCCTATGCATTCCAACATCGGCCCACTGTCACATTCGAATGGCCCACAAATCTGGATATTGCACGATTCAACCAGCTGGCCAAATGGAAACCTAAAATACGGCCCCACTCAAACTCTGTCCAGTGCTGATAACGCTGTCTCACACGAGCACGCGGCATCCTCGTGTCCTTCACAGTGATCACTAGAGTCCGGATTATTAGGTGCTGATAGGTTAGAATGCAAACTGACTTAAGCCAGTAACAAGTATACCCTACACTGTACAGCGGTTATGCTATGAGATTTGCATAGATAGTAGGGGTACAGCAGACAGAACTCCTTTAATTTATGCTACTCTTCCTACACTGTGGTACAATGGGTTGCATGACACTTCCTACAAACCAAATTGCTTTACATTCTAACCTATTACCACCTAAAAATCCGAGGTATAGTGATCACTCAACATCTGGCGCTGTTCATGCCCCTTATACACCCTACCAGGGCTGGCAACAATACAAGCACGAACAACAGTAATGCACTCTGGTGGTCAATCTATCTGTAACAGAGAATTGGTACACTAATCATTTATATACCTGCAGATGATGTGTACGTGTACGAAGTTACATTGACACTCGACCATTTATTCTGGGTGCTTCAAATTTTCTGACAGGCAGTGTATATAAATTAATAGCTTCTGTCCTTTACTTCGTTATCCTATGACTGCATTTATTGAATAAAAACATTTGTGAGAGAGTAAAATTTTACATTCTGACATGACGATATTGTCAAGAGCATAATCGATACCTACTGTATTGCTGGGCTTTGTCTCCACTCACTGCACCTGCTCTTGTGACCCGATCTGCGGTCTGGTGGCATTTGGGCCTGCCATGAATACTTTACATACACGAACAAATATTTATTTATTTATTTATTTATTTATTTATTTATTTATTTATTTATTTATTTATTTATTTATTTATTTATTTATTTATTTATTTATTTATTTTATAAATTTCAATATTTTTATCTAAGGCTTTTCCTAGACTCCATAACAAATATTCGTGAATTTTCAATTAACGAATCTCATAAAATATCATAAGGATTCTAATTGGTGTGCAATTTTACTGGGCTTTCACGAGAGAAATCATACTCTCCTAATAAAAAAATATACTCTATGTCTGGCTGCAAGGCTCGGTTGACTGCTATTTAAAACAAAACAAACAGTACATTCAAACAGAATAAACACCGCCATTATAGCCTTAAAGGAACAATCCAGTGAGCTGAAGCAAGTTTCTCTGCAGCTACATATAGTGGCAGTCAAATATGCTGCCTGCAGTTTCATAACGCCAGCGTGAATATAAACAAAAGCGGGTTCGCTAATATAAACTTGTAAGCCAAAGTAAAAATAGGAGGAGGAGATGTCTGTCCTAACACGTCTACAACATTCAAAACGTACTTTAGTGGAGTAACACAGTCGTGGGGAGAGGAACATGGCAAGAATTGAACCAGACGTAAAACATGCAATTATATATTCGGAATTATAAAAAGTACCAAGTGCCTATCAATAGATTTTATGAGAGCATTGTTTCCTGAAATATCACTCAGCAAAGCGATCCTTAATCATTACAGCCAGTACATCAACAGACATGGGTCTGTCCCCTTTAATTATACAGACTGTTCGTGGAACCGACCCCGATACCTTAGACTTAAAGACCCTCCTAATAAAGCTGCATAACTCGGCTGACTGCTGTTTAAAACAAAATAACAGGTATATTCAAACAGAATAAACAGCGTCATTATAGCCTTTTCCAACAGTTACTTACCTCATTTTGTCCTCAATCATGGATGCAATATATTATTTGTTACATTTACCAATAGACTAAAGTTCGATTTGATAATATTTACGTTTACTTTCGAAATACAAAGACCGGACGAAGTGAGAATAGTGATTGTAGCGGTTAGTTTCAATTAGTTTTACGTCGTGCCGACACAGATAGGTCTTATGGCGATGATGGGATAGGAAAGAGATAGGACTGGGAACGAATCGACCGTGGCCTTGATTAAGGTACAGCCCAGTGTTTTCCTGATGGGAAAATAGGGAAAACACGGAAAACCATTAGCTGTAGTTAATAATCCCGCACGGTCATCAGGAGGGGATGGAAGTTTGCACACCAGATGTATGAAGTTATCTGCGGGACGTGATATGCAAATGGTGTTGTTTACATCACCTCAGAGTGTTACACGGACGTGTATAGAACACCGTAATGCTTCAATCAAAACATTGTCAAGTGACTGAAAGAAACAGAGAAAACTCACTTTTCCAAAGGTTACTTACCTCACTCTCTTTTTTGTAGAAAATCTTTTTAATTATAAATGATGTACTTAAAATGTCACTCAGTTTGTTGCGATGTAGAACTGAATACACTAAACTTAATACATTATGGACAGAGCTCCATTCAGGTGATGCCTTTCAATTCTGTATACGTACCTGACGTCATCCTACAGTCAGTGCTCCTTAAACCTGTAATCAGCCCTGGGCAATGTTTTGGGGTCAAGACTTTATTCCCTAGTCATTAAGGTTTTTTTTGTTTGTTGTGACACGAACTTAGTGTCTGTAGCGTAGAACACTCACTCTCCAGAGCAGAGTTATAAAATAAGAAATGTGTCACCTTGCCGTAAAGAAGGCGGTTTTCCACTTGTAGCCCTTGGCCTTCGCAGTTTTCAGAGCACCAACGATGTCTTGACTTATCATAATATTTTATAAATAGAAGAAATGAAAATGAAAATCCACACCCTGTTTCCAGTCATTTGACTGGGTCAGGAATGGAATGAATGAAGGCCCTATCAAGTGGCGAGGATAGGAATTGTGCCGGCTGCCGAAGCCTGTCGTACCCGTCTGGGGCAATGATTAATGGCTGAAAGATAAAATGAAACGATATTGTAGAGCATTGTTGGAATGAAAGATGACAGAGTAAATCGGAGTACTCGGAGATTTACCAGTCGCGCTTCCGCTTTGTCTACCACAAATCTCATTTCGAGTGATAGGGATTTGAACCACGGAACCCAGCGGTTAGAGGCCGATGCGCTGCGCCAGAGCCACGAAAGCTTATAAATAGAAGAAATGCATTACGAAAATATTGGCCGATTGGTCAGCATAGTAGCCTTCATTTAAGCGGGTCCTGAGTTTCATCCCCAGATGGGTCGTTGGTATTGGTCGCATCTGGAGACAGCGAGACCGAGTGTTTGAGTGTGTGCTATTACACTCATCTACATTTACTGTAGATATAGGCTAACAGACTACCAACCATCACGAAAAGAAAAAATACTTGATCACATCCCCCACATAAGATTGGCATTAGGAAGGGCACCAGGCCTTAAAAATGGACTAAGTTCACATGTAGTGTCGATCCGAAGTAATGGGAAGTGCCCACGTTAAGGGCACAGATACGTTCAGAAAAGAAAAAAAGGAATTAAACAAATTGGAAAATCTGAAGAATTAGCAGACTTGCGGGTTATGCGAATAATATACATTTGAATCATGGTTTATAGTAAATAATAGGCCTAATATTAAAATTAATGGTATAATAATAATAATAATAATAATAATAATAATAATAATAATAATAATAATAATAATAATAATAATAATAATAATAATAATAATAATAATAATAATAATAATAATAATAGTGCTTGAAACTCAGTTGTCCTATCTTCATGAGAAATAAACACTCTCTCTCTTTGTCCGTGTGTGTGTGTGTGTGTGTGTGTGTGTGTGTGTGTGTGTGTGTGTGTGTGTGTGTGTGTGTGTGTGTGCGCATGTGTGTGTGTGTGTGTGTGTGTGTGTGTGTGTGTGTGTGTGTGTGTGTGTGTGTGTGTGTGTGTGTGTGTGTGTGTGTGTGTGTGTGTGTGTGTGTGTGTAAGAGAGGGGGAATATTCAAGATTTATATTTTAAAAGAGACGTCGGATTGTACGTATCTTGTCCCACAGGGGTTTGTAACGCACTGGAAGACAATGACACAGAGTGGTCGCCTTTGTACTTCCTCACGAAATACCAACCTGAACTGGAATCGAACCAGCTATAGTAAAAATAGATTGACAACGACTAAGAGACAGCTTCGATTAAGTCGGTTTTATTAACGTTAACTCATAAATAGCGAGTTGTTAGTTTGCATTCCGCAGATAGTGGGTTCGAACTCTACTATTGACAGTGCTGAAGATTTAAGACTACTGCTATTTCTTTTCCAGTTCTACGTTGCCTACGTTGCCTAAGACCTATCTGAGCTCGGACAACCCCCTCTAGAATCAGACGACGAAGAAAAATAAAATTAAAAAAATTGCTAGTGGCTTTAATCGCTCCGACCTTATGGCGAAGATGGCATAGGAAAGGCCTTGGAGTGGGGTGGACGTGGCCGTGGCCTTAATTAAGGAACAGCCCCAGCATTTGCCTGGTGTGAAAATGGGAAATCACAGAAAACCATCTTCAGGGCTGTCGACAGTGATCCCACTATCTCATGGATGCAAGCTCACAGCCGCGCGCCCCAAACCGCATGGCCAACTCGTCCGGTAAAAAAAAAAAAAAAATATTCCTTCAATCTTAAGAGGAATTAAAACCCGAAAATTTCAAGTTAATGGCAATGCTATTCGGCTATCACTCCCACCGACTAACTAACCTCTGTGGGTGGAGGCCGTATAAATCATCCACCATATCCACCGATTCTCGAAAGAAGCGACTGAAAACGGTAAATGTCTTGGGTTCTAAATTTTGGAGTGTGGATGAGTTTGGTCCTGCTTGTATTTACTTGTGCCGGTCTCGTGGCTTCCAACTTTTCTATCCATCCTCCCTTGGTCAACTCTTATTCATCCAGAAGGTAAAAATAAACTCGTGTATGCCCCACCTGTCGTAAGAAGGGGCTGTGAACTTTAGAGCGTGAGTTGGCGACTATGGGACCCTTAGCTGAGTCGTGGCATTGCTTCCAAGTACTTGTTCCAGGCTTCTTAGTTTTAACTATCCTATTCGACCTCTGTTGATCAACTCCTGTTCTTTTATGACCCCGATGGTTTTAGGTATCGAGGCCTACTAGCTTTCCATTTTCACGTCCTTCGTGGCCCTTGTCTTTCTTTGGCCGATATATTCAGTTTTCGAAGTGTCGTATTCCTTCCATTTTTCTCTCTGATTAGTGTTATATACTGGATGGTTGCCTAGTTGTACTTCCTCTTTAAACAATAATCACCACCACCACCTTGTCTCCAAGAAGTGATGCTCCTAACTAATCTTAACCATTTTAACCACATACCATCCCTTCTGTCATTTTTAAGTCTCTGACAGTTCCGGGAATCGAACCCGGGACCCTGAGGACGACAGCTAATGGCGTGAACTGTTACGGTACGAAGGCGGACACCCAGAAGGTAATCGTCCATTTAGTGTCTCTACTATTTATTTTGACACTAACCTCATTCTTTGGCTATTCTTGCTTTGTCTTTTATCACTTCTGATTAGAGATAAGAAGGGAAAGTTACCTAGTTGTACTTTTTAAATTATCACCACCGCTACAGATTGACTGATGAGTAAAGCAGCTTTTACATAAAGTATTGGCAATGTTGATAGAACGCTTTATCTAGTGAACTAACAGGTTCAATTTCATTACATTCTTTCTAGGTAAAATCTAGTACCTTCTGCCAAGTGTCGGGGACCGCTGAGGACCGTTGGCAAGGCGTTCTCTTTTGATGACAGCGACGGAACGCAAAACTACGCAGAGCACGGATAATTCCCGGACAGTCCATCGATGATATATGGAAACGAGACCACTCAAGATGTCAATCTGATCCTGCGGAATGGATGGCCGAACTGTGCGGTGCAAAATCCGCAGTCTCTTTCCGACCCGCACGAAACGCATTGACCCATCGTGCAACCGTCCTATACGGTAATCCATTTTCGCCACAGGCTTCACGTAATTCTCGATAACGTTCTAATACATTTCTGCTACGGGCAACCTCGATTTTAATCCACGAACGCTCATCACATGTCGGAAACATACTTTAGAGCGGTAAAATCGATACTCTTCACTTCAACGCCACACAGCAACAACACTCCCAACTGCATGCTCGTCAGATGCGCACTACACATCGACAAGAGCGCCACCTGACCGCTCCCATATCCTGCGAGTGTCTGGACTAAGGTTAATTAATTTCGTGTGGCTATTTCTAGCCGAGTGCAGCCCTTGTAAGGCAGACCCTCCGATGAGGGTGGGCGGCATCTGCCATGTGTAGGTAACTGCGTGTTATTGTGGTGGAGGATAGTGTTATGTGTGGTGTGTGAGTTGCAGGGATGTTGGGGACAGCACAAACACCCAGCCCCTGGGCCACTGGAATTAACCAATTAAGGTTAAAATCCCCGACCCGGCCGGGAATCGAACCGGGGACCCTCTGAACCGAAGGCCAGTACGCTGACCATTCAGCCAACGAGTCGGACATAAGTAAACTCGTGTCCTCATCCCGAGGTGGTGCAGCTCTTTTCAGGCACACCCCCATTGGAGGTGAGCTGCGTGTACCATTTCAACCACATACCAGCACTCCTGCCATTCTTAAATTTCTGGCAGTACCGGGAATCGAACCCGGGCCTCCAAGGATGGCAGCTAACAACACTAACCGTTACGCTACGGAGGTGGACTGGACTAAGGTAATCGCCCACTATACCGCGCCGCGCAGCGCAGCGCAGCCGAGAAGAAATTTCCGTGGTCTGCTTCTTGCGAAATGAAATGGCTTAACGCCCACTGCAGGGAGCCGCGCCGCGCAGAACAAGCTTGTGGAATTTCCGCACCAGAAGCCTCCAGGTTTCTGGAACGGAACTTTTTCCTTTCGGCGCGCTTGTTAGGGCGAGGGTAGAAGGAAGGAATAACGGAAAGAATGTGGTTTCGTGCCGTTTCGGCAGTCCTCGTGAGTCCTCGACTAGTGCCAGCACGCTCGTACCTTCACGCGGTTAATGGTGTAACCGCATAGACGGATCACATTCTTTACCCGATACCTCCATTTTTTTACTCGTCGTTGGGCAGCCTAGTTTGACGAAATGGAGTCGCTCAGCGGATACCTCAGGGTTTACTTATGGCAAGTAAGACATGTAATCTTACTGTAGAATTCGCTTTACGTGAGTTCAAGAGAATTCCAACTCACGGGTGACACCTATCGATACTCACGACATAATAATAATAATCGTCGACAACCTTATCAGAGTTTTGACTCCGAGAGAACATACCATGGTTAAATGAACACTTAATTACACGGTACCTTTCTTACCCATTAATTAACTTACAAACTAGACAGTAATTAAAGAATTCATGACACCAGTAATTATAGAAAAATAACAAGATATTTATTAATAAAATATTAAGTTATTAAATTTCCATATTATGCGACGCATTATTTAAAATTGACAGAAAATACGTATGGAGAATGAGTCAGCGCTGGCTCGTAAAATAAACGAAAATAATATTCAGTATTTTAAATTACTAAGATGATCAGTTCCTTTGTGAAGTAGAAGTTAAATATTTACACATTTACAATAGATCACTGGACACATCTGAGGTCCACCTTGCAATTGGAATATAAGTATAACATCGACACAATTAACTAATTCCGATAGTTCACTTTCTTTAGTATGATTAAACCAGTCTCACTTGGACACAATATCCAGCCGAAATGCATCTCAAATACACTAATAAGTTGAGTCTGAATAACTTGAAATATATTTAAGTAGTTCTGAATAAATTATAGGAAATCAAAAATAGATCTGAGTATATTAAGTTAAGTTTTAGTAAAATCCGAAGTCATGATTTTGTTGCAACGATCTCGTTGTGCGTGGATAACTACTTACAAACTAAGGCATTCTTTCCTAGTGCCTGGTAAATACGGCTCCTACTCTAGCCTTTCCCTAGCTGAAGTTCGTCACAGAAATATATATTCAAAGGGAGAATATTAATCGATCTAGCTATCTATCTAATTTCAACATAATCTTTGGCTGTCTTACACATGTCCTTTTAGGTTCAATGTCCCTTTCTTTAGTTATATTCCAATAACATTCAACTACAATGCAAGCTACTTTTCTCTTATGCGGTTACTATGAAGCGCTATGCCGCGAGGTTTAGAAAACATAATCTCATATATATCGGTGTCGTAATGTATCTGGTTAACTACAGCTATTCAAAGTATCGTAGTATTCTAATGTTCATTATAATCATCTACACTGACATACGATTACGTCACGAGCATACATCTATAATAGAAAATCCAGTTCGTACCTTGGCTTGTGTAGCTCCAGCGGTGTGGGCACTCTTACGTAAATAAATCATAAAATAAATTTGTAGTGTGGCATATCTTAACTTGCAGGTACTCGCTGCTCCTGCATCGCGTGAAACTACTCATATCACTATATATAACTCGAATCTTTCATCCAATTACCATAATCATATTCTCATTACAACATCAATCTAATATTAACACCGTAGCCTCCATAATAATTTATCGCGTTCCCAACATCACGACTACGTCTAAATACCACACTGTTTCTTAATAACATTTACAAGTCGCAGTTTCTCATAACCTACGGACGAGTTCAATGCCCTTTTTATGAACCAAACAGTGCGTAGTTCCATTTGTTTCTTTCTACACCGCGCACAACCACTCGTGACGTCAACTTTGAACATTGCTTCAATGAAATCTCTATAATCTCCCAGTATGTCATTTAAATCAGCTGTTTCACATTTCTCTTCAAACCTTACGCTTCCTACAAGTATTCTGGTATAGCATAAACTATTGTTATGTTACTAAATCGTAACTACGAACTTAATTATCTCACACATCGTTGCTAATCCTCACTTGCATTGCCATATTTATCGGTTTACAATTAGCCCATCGGCACATACCTAAGGTACATGTGTAGGCAAACCAAAAATTATGCGACAAAATATATTATGAATGACTTAGCTCGCTCATGGTTGTCCTTGGTCCAGCTGTTCCGTTCCCATTAGATGTAGTTGGGTCTCCGGTTCGGTCACGGGTTAGACATCTGGTACGTCAGCCGCTCCTCCGTTCTGGAAGTACTATCTGGATTCCCGTTGCCTTCCTTCGTCATGGCTCGGTTGGATGGTTACCCGTTGCCTCCCTCATCATTGTCTGGTCGTATGGTAAGATGAATTGTTCCCAGGTCGGTCCATCATGTGTATTTAGCACATCATCTTCGTCATCTTCTTGTCAGTCTCAAAGTTGAAGATTATATTGCAGTATACAGCCATTTTACTATTCTTCTCTGACGTCTTTAATCCTTAATTTTATTTATTTTTATTTTTCTTCGTAGCTCTTCGACGTATCCGCAGTTTCGTATGTAACGAATTCAGTACGTCTATTTTCGTCTGAACTGCTTTTGAATCTAGACGAAAACTTATTTTTTATTCTTATTCAATCGTTGAAAATATTTCTTTTCTTATGCGCGATCCTTTGCTTCTCCTAAAGAATTATTCCGCTGACGGTGATTGCGTCCGCTCTCTACGTCGTGAAAATTCAAGAAGAAGATTTTTAATAATCAAGTTTTTTTATTTTTTTGAAAACAATACTGTAGACCGTCCACTGTCCGTTTTACCCGAATACTAGACCATTCCATGACGTATATGGCCCTCTGTATCATCACTACAGGTGACTATTCCTTGCTTGCTATAGATTACATGACCCATAAATTCAGTCGGCACCATTTTGTAATCTGTCGCGAACGTGTGAACGGGCACAATGGTATTATGCACTGTACGCCTTTTTCGGTGAAAGGGGGTATTTTCTCGGTGTACACACGTTTTTTTTTGGTTTTCGTTTTGCTAGTTGCTTTACGTCGCACCGACACAGATAGGTCTTCTGGTAACGGTGGGACAGGAAAGGGCTAGGAGTGGGAAGGAAGCGGCCGTGACCTTAATTAAGGTAAACCACGGAGAACCATTTTCAGGGCTGCCGACAGTGGGGTTCGAACCTACTATCCCCCGAATACTGGATACTGGCCGCACTTAAGCGACTGCAGCTATCGAGCTCGGTACATACGGCTTAACTAGGTTCAGTAGTTCATAGAATTTTTCTTGAGACATACGAAAGTAGTGGGAAAATTTACTTCGGTCCTTTAGTAGATCAGGAAATAAATGGTGATATTCTCCGTACGTTTCCCTTTTCTCATAAATGTTGTGGACCCAAACTTTTCTTTCGCGTTTTTCTTCTTCCTCATTTGCACGTAGCGCAACCGCAAATAATAAGTCCTCCTCGGAACTGGAACTCATATTTCTGTGTGAGCTGCACTTCCCCAACTGGAGAGACGCGGCGCGGTGAGGTGTGCTGTATGGGCGAAGTCTCGGAAAATGGCCCGTGGAATGTTCCACAAACTTGTTTCGCGCGGCGCGGCGCGGTTCCCTGCAGTGGGGGATTACCTCTACAGTGCCACTACTTTACTGCTATGTGCTTTCCGTCGCACCGACACAAGTAGGACTTGTGGCGACGATGGGATAGGAAAGGCCTAGGAGTGGGAAGGAAGCGGCCGTGCCCTTAATTAAGGTACAGCCCCAGCATTTGCCTGGTGTGAAACTGGGAAACCACGGAAAACCATCTTCAGGGCTGCCGACAGTGAGATTCGAACACACTATCACCCGGATGCGAGCTCACAGCCGCGCGACTCTAAACGCACGGCCAACTCGCCCGGTACTACGACGTACTTTACTTAGAGCCCTCGTAGATCAATAAATATGTTTAGACCTTGTTCCCTTTTCGTGATAAGTTGTCGCGGATAAGATGAGATGAAATTATATGACATGTTTCTACGGCCTGATGCCCTTTCTGATGCCAACTTCCGTTGAAGAGCTAATGGAAATGAAATGCATGGTGGCGAATCAATCTGGGTAAGGAGTTGGAACGAGTCGGCAGTGACCTATGAATAGCAACTTTCTCAGCATTTGCCTAGAAGTGGAAATGGGAAACCAAAGAAAACCATTCTCAGTACAGCTCTTTTTTGCCTATTTGCTTTACGTCGCACCGACACAGATAGGCCTTATGGCGACGATGTGACAGGAAAGGCCTAGGAATAATAATAATAATAAGAAGAAGAAGAAGAATTGTTATTTATTCTGGCAAAGTTAAGGATGTACTCCCTTTCTTACACTTAACCAGTCTTAACCTAAAGCACTTAATAATAACTATTGCCGGGCTGAGTGGCTTAGACGGTTGAGGCGCTTGCCTTCTGGCCCCAACTTGGCAGGTTCGATCCTGGCTCAGTCCGGTGGTATTTGAATGTGCTCAAATACGTCAGCCACGTGTCGGTAGATTTACTGGCACGTAAAAGAACTCTTTCGGAACAAAATTGCGGCACCTCAGCTTCTCCGAAAATCGTAAGAGAGTAGTTAGTGGGACGTAAAGCCAATAACATTATTAACATTATTAATAACTATTGATGACCATAATATGATAATATTAACACTGATAACAGTAATAGTATCAATAAAAGTTACCGCACTTAAGAAATCAAATCATCTATATAATACAGCCGGCCCCGTGGTGTAGGGGTAGCGTGCCTGTCTCTTACCTGGGAGGCCCCGGGTTCGATTTCCGGCCAGGCCAGGGATTTTTACCTGGACCTGAGGGCTGGTTCGAGGTCCACTCAGCCTACGTAATTAGAATTGAGGAGCTAACTGACGGTGAGATAGCGGCCCCGGTCTAGAAAGCCAAGAATTACGGTCAAGAGGATTCGTCCTGCTGACCACACGACACCTCGTAATCCTCAGGCCTTCGGGCTGAGCAGCGGTCGCTTGGTAAGCCAAGGCCCTACAAGGGCTGTAGTGCCATGGGGGTTACATAATACACATCGTACGTAGAGTACATTAAAAATATATGAATAATGAGTACTGTAAGTACTACTTAAGATAAAGTTTAGAAAATGTATACATTTCTACATTACACCGAAATGTCGCCTTCAATTGAGAGGTGAATAGAAGGATTAGTAAGAAGAAAAAGAAGAAGAAGATATGTGAAAGGAAGAGGGATCTAATGATAAAGAGGTGGTAGGAGGAGGTCATAATTTGATGATTCATGCATGTTTTCTTAGTATTTCGACACAGGTATGTTTAAAAGCTGAGCTGCTGGATATACTTCTGACGTCCACTGGTAAGATATTCTATTGTCGGGCTGCGGTAACGGCGAAATATTTCGTATAGAAGGAAAGAAACGGCCGTGGCCTTAATTGAGGTACAGCCCCAGCATTTTCCTGGTGTGAAAATGGGAAAAGACGGAAAACCATTTTCAGGGCTGCCGACAGTGGGGTTCGAACCTACCATCTCCCGAATACTGGATACTGGCCGCACTTAAGCGACTGCAGCTATCGAGCTCTGTGTCATATTCATAAACCCAGCCATTGCATGAGGAATATTTGTGATGAAATGTCCGCCCTTGCATTTAGTATTCGATATATGATAGAACAACTCGTAGCTATGACCACAGTATCAACAGAAAAAACTACAAGTTTGCCTGCTTTCATGAGGTTAAGAATAAGATTATAATACTTAACGCTCTACCAACTGCTATGAATCTCAAAGGATACCGATATACATGAAATTTGCTCTAGGAAGTTTCCTTTAATGTTTCAGTATTTCTATTGACATATGTCTCTTGAATTTTGACACCCTTCATATAAAATTGTCTGCGGCGAGATTTAAACCTGAAACCTTGGACACAGAAGATGTAAACGTACCTCAAATACGCAAGCCGGTGTGGCGCAGGTAATTCAGATTCTGACATAGGTAAAATTTATAAGCGTAATATTTAAACTCTTCCTATTTTATATGAACACTTTATAGAGCTGGAAGATGAGCAACAGTTTCAGATGAACAGCTTTTAATGAACCTTACGTACTCCAAAGTGAAACGGCACTGTTTCTGAACTGTGCTTCACTCTATTGACGCTTGTTTGAACTACAAGCTTCTAAAGGGAGACGCTTCAGCGTCCACAAATCACTTTCGTGCTACACTGCTTCTGCCGACGTCAGCTACTTGAACTAAATGAATCAACTCCTCGTTGTCCAGGATGAGATGAGTCTGGGGCAGCTTTCTCTATACTCCTAGGGCAAAGGATCAATTGTTAAACTTAATCGTTTTAAAATCCCACAATGACCATTAAATAATAACAATAACAATACATTTATAATTAGCAAATCAACATCTTCGACATGAAATGCAATATATCCAGAAGACTATTCTCTCAAGATTGATGGCAGTCGGAAGGTCATATTGAAGATAATTTTGTTGAAATGGTGTATCAATTTGTTTAGCAACATTGAACGAATACACTCTCCCCTTTATTGCAATAAGACTTTATTCAGGCACTGTCACGTTCCTGAGGTAGGTTCCCAACCAATCGAGTGTTCGAACACAGCTTAAAAGAAAAATAGCATACAGAACTGTCCAGCTCAATGGAAAATCAATGAGAATATACCTCTCTCCGCATTTCCTTAGCTGGTTTCTTCAGTAACAGCTGATAGAATAAGTGTAAGGAATGCAAAAGGCCTTCATATTGAGGACTTGATATGGTTTCTATCTTGAGAAAGGAAAAGGAAGCGTCTAGTTTTATGTGACGGTTGATAACGTGATGATATCCGGTTTCGTGTGGAGTCCGAACCACATAATGCTATGAGTTTAGACTGAACTTAAGACTGCAGGACAGGACAGCACAGCCGCTGCGGTGTTGTAATTTGAAATTTTATAAACATAATAATAATAATTATTATTATTATTCTTTTCCTGCCACTTTTTCCCACACCTGTGGGGTCGCGGGTGCGAACTGCGTCGCACATGTGGATTTGGTCCTGTTTTTACGGCCGGATGCCCTTCCTGGCGCCAACCCTCTATGGAGGGATGTAAGCACTATTGCGTGTTTCTGTGGTGGTTGGTAGTGTAGTGTGTTGTCTGAATATGATGAGGAGAGTGTTGGGACGGACATATACACCCAGTCCCCGAGCCAGAAGAATTAATCAGAAGCGATTAAAATCCCCGACCCGGCCGGGAATCGAACCCGGGACCCTCTGAACCGAAGGCCAGTACGCTGACCATTCAGCCAACGAGTCGGACAATAATAATAATTATTATTATTTTTACTATATTATTATACTATTATTATTATATAATATACCGGGCAAGATGGCCGTTCGGGTAGAGGCGCGCGGCTGTGAGCTTGCATCCGGTAGATAGTGGGTTCGAATTCTGAAGATGGTTTTCCGTGGTTTCCCATTTTTACACCAGGCATATGCTAGGGCTGCACCTTAGTTCAGGCCACGGCAGCTTCCTTCCAACTCCTAGGCCTTTCCTATCCCATCGTCGCCATAAGACCTATCTGTGTCGGTGCGACGTAAAGCCACTAGCAAAATAATAATAATAATAATAATAATAATAATAATAATAATAATAATAACGTTATTGGTTTTACGTCCCAGTAACTACTGTACTATTACGGTTTTCAGAGTCGCTGAGGAGCCGGAACTTTGTACCGCGGGAGTTCTTTTACGTGCCAGTAAATCTACCGACACGGGACTGGCGTATTTGAGCACCTTCAAATACCACCAGAGTAAGCCAGGATCAAACTTGCCAAGGTGGGCTCAGAAGGCCAGTGCTCTACAGTCCGAGCTACTCAGCCCGGCACTCCGTGCTATAGTTTTTTTTTTTTTTTTTTTTTTGCTAGGGGTTTTACGTCGCACCGACACAGATAGGTCTTATGGCGACGATGGGATAGGAAAGGCCTAGGAGTTGGAAGGAAGCGGTCGTGGCCTTAATTAAGGTACAGCCCCAGCATTTGCCTGGTGTGAAAATGGGAAACCACGGAAAACCATTTTCAGGGCTGCCGATAGTGGGATTCGAACCTACTATCTCCCGGATGCAAGCTCACAGCCACGCGCCTCTACGCGCACGGCCAACTCGCCCGGTACCGTGCTATAGTTGATAGACATCCAATTACATGCACTTTTTTTTCGAAAAATAAGGTTTTCATTTGAAAACGACACTTGAGATGTTTTGAAGAATTTCGTCAATCATCTGTTGTCTTCGCGAAAACATTGCGCCATTAATTTTAAATAACAACACACTTCATTAGATATATTCAGTCAGCCGGTCTGAGTGTCTCAGACGGTTGAGGCGCTGGCCTTTCGACCCCAGGTTGGTAGGTTCGATCCTGGGATGAATTGTGTTGGCGCTTAACCCTAAAAGTAATGACCACTTTGTCTGAAGTGATAGGAATTTTCTAGCTATAGTATGTAATGCACACATAATAATTGTTATACTAAGCGTGAAAGACGAATATATTTATATCTTATATCGTTTTAATTAGAACATTACAAGTTATCCACCCGTGATTTAAAATTCGTTTGTGTTTATATCCTGTTGGAAATAATGTTTAGGAAGTAAGAAAGAAAACTAGTTTCATTTTCCAGTAAAAATACACACTTTGAATCATTTTAAATGATGTTCGACTAAATACAACCATAGCGTTGCCACGCAACGAAACACGAAATATGTCTGGCTCTTAAACCAGGACCGCTCGCCATATTCAACTAGGAAAACCAAATCACCCACAGAATACGGCTTGATGAAATCTCCGTATTCAAAAACTATAAAACTTAATCCGTACAGAATCGACTAAAGGAGATTTTTATCGATTTGCGCAGAAGACTGCACTACGTCGGGTAGTACGACGCTATCGCCTCAGGAGGGTGAATAACGTCACAAGTGAGACTTCAATATGTCCTATGGTTAAGAGAGGACATTCTGAATGTCAAGAAGTATTTTCTACATTCCTAATTATCAGTTATTTAGGTGCTTACGATATTTTACTTGTTTGTTAATGCTCTTTATTCCGGGCGTCGACCTAGAAAGATCGTTTGCCCCTACTGTGCACCATATGCTGTGAACCTGCGTGTATTTGGATATTTCGGAAGTGTAAAGTGTTGAATGTGAGGAAAGGAACATTATGGAGACACCCAGTCCCCAGGCCAGGGATATTAATTTATTTACAATTTAAAACCCCTGTCCCAGCCAAGCATCGAACCCGAGGCAGCCGAGTGACAGGCGGTCACGTTGCCCCCTACACGGCGGGCAGGACTATTTTACCTGTTAGTCGACAATGCGAACTGTTCACATTAACTCTGTTCTATTTGTCACCACTGCAATATTCCATCTGAAAAGTTACTAATATCGTCCAACATTCAAGGATTTGTCCATTCAGTAAATCCCTCAATTATAACAACCTAATTAACCCATAACACAATCCCGGTTTTGCAACACAAATGAAAGTGGGTAGACACCAAGTTTCATTGTTTCTGGTAACTAGATATACCTGACCTCATTCAAAATAAAGAAAAAAACATTTAAAAAGAGATTTGAAAAATAGGATAATTAACAGCAATTCATTCAATGGGAATAAAGGAAATGTACGCCTGCATTGCAATATTATTATATCCAGCATTTTTCAGATTATAGTACGGAATAAAAATAATAATATTTGCTTTACGTCCACCTAACTACTTTTACGGTTTTCGGAGGCACCGATGTGCCGGAATTTAGTACCGCAGGAGTTCTTTCATGTGCTAGTAAATCTATCGACACCATGCCGACATATTTGAGTACCTTCAAATACCACCGGACTGAGCCAGGATAGAACCTGCCAAGTTAGGGTCACAAGGCCAGCGCCTCAACCGTCTGAGCCACTCAGCGCGGCTATGGTACGGAGTGTAGTGAATTTTAATGTGTAAAAGGAACCAACATTGCAACTACTTTGAACACAGTAGATTAAAAAATCATATAAGTTATTGGTTGGTAGGGGTGTGTGATTGAGACGCTAGACTGGTTTCCTGGTGTGAAATTGGCGGGTTCGATCCTAGGTGCAGAAATACGCCAGCCTCTTGTCCGTGTCCTCAGCCATATTACTTGATATTTTTTGACCAGGTAAGCTGCCTCTCGTTTCCTTCAGATCGTCAGTTAGTTTCATGAGGATAAGTGAACTCCGTTACAGCCCTCAGACCAGAATTACAATCCTTGGAGTGATCGGGAATAAATCCAACGAACTCCGGGTAAGATTAAAGCAAGTCACCCCTTCTACATGACGTTGATAATGAAAAAAATATTTTCGTAAAACAGGTCTGTATTAATTTGACAACAGTCTCTGACATTCGTGTTAAAGCACTAATAAATGAGAAGTTGAAAATATTCTTATCTTCTAAGCATTATTCTTGGGAGACAATTAAACTTCATCTTACTATATTTAAAAATGGATGTGTGTGTGTAAATGGCACATCTCCTCCTAAACCACTGGAGCAATTTCAACTAAACTTGGTACACGTATTACTTACTATCGGGAGACGAGCACTGTGGGGGTAAGCCATCCCTAGCACCCTTAAGGGAGGGGGTCAGTGGGGTAGTTATAAAAAATAATCCAGAATAGTGTCGAATTCATAGTGTTCGGGGTCGCTGAGTTGAAAAGTAATACTCCAGAATTTTTTAAAGTCCAAGTTCAGCCCCCATTCAGGTGGGGAGCCAAGGGGGGTGAGATATAGAAATAATTAAAAACAGTTTCGAATCCATAGATTTCAGGGTCTCTGAGATGAATAGTAATACTCCGGATTTTTTGCAAGTCCAAGTGGGGGGCCAAGGGGATGAGATATAAAAATAATCGAAAACTATATTAAAATCTTATCTTCTTCTTCTTACTATATATAAATGGATGTATGTGTGTGTGTGTGGGTGTGAAAATGACACATCTCCTCCTAAACCACTGGAGCAATTTCACAAAACTTGGTACACTTATCAATTAGTATCTGGAGACAAACCTCGTGGGGGTAAGACAAACCTAGCACCCTTATGGTCAGGGGGAGGGGGTGGTATACAAAAAATATAGAATAGTATCGAATCCACAGTTTTCGTGGTCACTAAATGAATAGTGACACTCCGAATATTTTAAAGTTCATGTTCAGCCCCCTTTGGGGCGAGGGTGAGAGGGGAGTGAGATATCAAAATAATCAAAAACAGTGTCGAATCTACAGTTTTCTGGGTCATTGAGATGAATGGTGACAATCCAGATTTTCTATCTCTTGGGGTGGGAGGCGAGAGGGGGACAGTCTCATTGACAGTTGAAATCATGTGAGATTTTCTATCTCTTGGGGTGGGAGGCGAGAGGGGGACAGTCTCATTGACAGTTGAAATCATGTGCATCGTATCGATAGTGCGACGGCTAAATACATATAGTTATCACTTATTCATTTTCTACAGGATCAAATACTTCCCAGTCGATTCCAGCTTCCATAAGGACGAAGTTTTACTCGAAAATTAAATAATCTAAAACTTGAAATCAAACACATCTAATTAATTCTCAAACTACATAATAGATCGTAACATATCAATCTGCAAGTCAAGAAGGAATTCTATAAAAATTCACTTCACCCAAAACTAATTGGTAATGTAAATCTTAAAGGTAAATATTCAGAAACTATCCGGGCAACGCCGGGCACTACAGCTAGTTAAATGTTAAAAATTAAAAACCAACAATCGGACGAAAACGTTAAGAAGTGACTGATGTTATCCGAAGCGGATACCTTCAAATACCTGGTTACTGGCCTTAAGCCGATAGATTTACCGGCAAGAAAAGGGGACTCATGCGGGACAAAAATCTAGCACCTCATAAAAACATTATTATTATTTCCGCCTCCTTAGCGTAATGGTTGGTGTTATTAGCTACCGTTATCGGGGTCAACATTCTTTTCCCAGTACTGCCAGATATGTAAGAATAGCGGGAGGGCTGGCATGTGGTTATTGTACTATATGCAGCTCTTCTCCATTGGGGATGTGCCTGAAAAGAGTTGGACAAGGACTTCCCCTAAACAGCGTGTTAGCGTTTTATTCTTAACCTTTATATTCCAAGTTTTCTTACATTCCGTTGAATCACTTTCTCACAATTCTGTAAAAGTCTACAGTCACGATTATCTTTTTTATTATAGTCTGTACAGAAAAACATGCTAATACAAAATAAATATAATAGCATGCATCAAGTAACATAAAAAATAGATATCAAATTAGTTATATTTCTACGCGTTCCTTCTCCGTATTTTGAAAATATTCGGATGAATGGTAGAGTCGTTTTGTGTAGATGTAGAGCAAGTAAAACGAAACATTTAAAGCTCAAGAAATTTTACACACGTAGGCCTACAAAATGAGGAGGTAATTAATTTTAAATTTAAGGGATGTTTTCTCACCTACATATTTTTTACTCTAAAAGTAATTTAAAGTATCATCCGAGACACTTTTTTTGCACGAAGAAGTCATCCCAAATGTTTGAAAAGAACCGGTTACGGGTGAGTTGTTAAATATCACATGTGAGAAGAAACATTCTAATAAATTTTGAGCTTAAATTCACTTTTCTACGATGATGTGTTAATGAGATAGTGAATTTTTAAGTTAAGATACGTTTTCACCCCTCCCTGACACGAGTACACTTTAACATACTACTACAGTTATTACAATAACACTGGTTATCAAACAAAGTCTACATAACATGTAAGTACACTGGACTGATGACCGCGATGTTACAAACTCCTAATGAATCAACAATAACAACTCAAAAGAACGGTTCGTTAATGAGAGAACATAAATCTTTTCATATCAGCCACTTTGCCTAGCAGCCCTTGCGCCAGAAGCATACCAGCTAGTGTAGGGAAGGATAGCCGGCTAAGAAGAGGAAGATGAAGAAGAAAATGAATAACTGTCACCATTTGACCCAATGTGTAGCAACCATCTTGCCTAATAGCCCCTGCGTCAGTTCCCAAAATTTAGGCCGATAAAGCTAATAGGTTTTAAGTTACATGTTGTGAGCCCATAGGGCAGCTCTCTAAAAGACACGCCCAGTGTATAGCCGCCACATTACCTAGTTAGGTTAAGCCTACTGTCAAACGCGAGCCTGTACAATCCTGCAAACGTAGCCTGCCGTCCTACTTTTCAAATCGCTAGCACCCAAATTTCAAATTTCCCGCGCTGGTGACATCACAGTCACGTGACGAGCTACAGACAGTCGAGCTGGTCTATCTTCGGTGCAGCCTATCTACTCATATTAATTAAAAATTTTCTCAAATACCAACAAATCTAGATATAACATATACAATTTGAATTAATTGACAAAACTTCAGTTCCATCAAAACATATTGGTTACTACTCATAAGTTTACGAACATTAAGCATTTGTACCAACATGAAAATCTCGTACCTCCCTCTCCTATAACATTTCTAGAATTTAACCTTTCCAAGGAGTTATTTCAAACACCTGGTTATCCAATTCAATTAATCAAAGCGTATTTCACATTTTAATGTTGCTATCTCTGGGTATGAATTAGGCCGAAATTTACCGAAGTAGTACTAGTAAACCTAGCGCCCATGAAACTTCACAAAATTAATTAGTTTCAGTCTTCGAAATACCTTCCGGTCTATTTCATACGTACTGATTGTTTCCTTCCGTTGCAGTTTCTTCATTTGTAAATACCTAATATATCACTCATTTATTTGGAGAAATTTAATGAATTTTGATTATTTTTTTTTAGTGCATTGCAAGGGAAAATCGAATATCACCTTGATAGTGGAGTTGTATATTGAAGGAAGTCAATATCGAGAAATGGTCAGACATTCACAATGCCCAACAGTTTTCTTACTTCGCCATTCACTACTTTTACTGAACTAAAATGGGCAAACGTAATTCAGTCTCAACTAAGAGTATCGAGATTAATAAATTGCATCTTCGGTTAACTGTTTTGACTGCGTAATTTATTAAACGATTGATTATGGAAGCATGCTACATATGGCAAAAACATTGAATGGAATTGGTTTACTTGTTGACTTTGTGACTAAACTGAAATCTGGCGTTATGCAATGAAGTATAAAAAACAAACCAACCTCCGTACAAGCAATGACAATCCCTATTCCACTATTCGTAACCAGATCTCTTAATCTTCGGCGGCTTTGTAGATTGTTTTCCATGGTTTCCCATTTTCACATCAGGCAAATGCTGACTTGGGCTGTACCTCAATTAAGGACACGGCCGATATCTTCACAACCTTTCATTCCTCCTCCGCCAAAATATTCCATGTTTTATTGTGACGCTAAACCACAATATAATAATAATAATAATAATAATAATAATAATAATAATAATAATAATAATAATAATAATATGAACACATTTAAACTTCTATGGTGGAGCTATCCTATTTGACACTGACCATAACTTTTGCCACGCAAACCTATGTTAATTACAGTCCTAAGTATGTTGTGTTAAGAAGGAAGCAACACTTTCCAATGTCGACTTAGTAAAATATAACGTAAAATCTTTCCAGTCTGTCAAACACACAAACATTTCAACATAAATTATGACACGATAAACATACAGGTTTGCCTGCTGCCATTTCTTGATGGATACAGTACTTTTGTATCCATTCCTTGGCACAGGCCAGAGTAAAGTCCCAGTCTCATCCATCGCTGTGACAATATGGAAGCTGCTGGGGTATGGGTGGTGATGAGTATTGACATTCAGAGCACAACTAGTGCATCTGAGTGTTACGAAAGTTGTTGCTCATAGGCTCAGTCGTGCTGCAATAGCACTTTCTGACCCAGTGAGGAAAGCAATGTCAAACTACCTCACTCCTCGTCTTGCCTAGTACGCCTCATTTTGATGCTCCCATTGGTTTTTGCGGTTTCTTTATAACCGCATAACCTTTGGTGGTACTATTTGAGGATCCAACCAGCCTCTGGGCTGATGACCTAACAGACAGACAAACATACAGGTAAAAGAAATACACGTGATTCTAACGGGATGCACGTTCGCTCCTTCATATATAAGGAGGGGAGGAGTGCGACAGGCTTCGGCAGCCGGCACAGTTCCTATCCTCGCCGCGAGATATGGCCTTCATTCATTCCAACCCTGACTCGGTCACTGACTGGAAAACACGTTGTAGGTTTTTAATATAGGGCCGTCCGACTCGTTGGCTGAACGGTCAGCGTACTGGCCTTCGGTTCAGAGGGTCCTGGGTTCGATTCCCGGCCGGGTCGGGGATTTTAACCTTAATTGGTTAATTCCACTGGCACGGGGGCTGGGTGTATGTGTTGTCTTCATCCTCATTTCATCCTGATCACGCGCAGGTCGCCTACGGGTGTCAAATAGAAAGACCTGCACCTGGCGAGCCGACCCCGTCCTGGGATATCCCGGCACTAAAAGCCATACGAAATTTCATTTCAATATAGGGCCAACGTTACTTTCACCAGAGGAGGCAATCCTCTATATACGATCTTAGCTAGGAAGTCGCTCCAATCAAATATGCAATATTAAAGTGAAAGGACGATTATTATAATATCTTAAGCATTGATCCATTTATGATTAAGTTTCAACAAGAATACCTCACTCTACGGCCTTGCAACCTGTCCTGAGTAAATAAAGAATGGCTCGTTTTGTTGTTTCGGACAGTCCTAAGGCTGAATCAGCCGCTGTTCTCCCTGGGTAAAATGCGCCCTTCTTGCTTGAGTCCATTCGGGGCTTAGTGCAAGAGAGCAAATAAAAAATCGTCCTCAGCAGCATTTGGAATTGGTCAGAAAAGGAATAACCACACTGGCTAAAGCCAAAACAAATAGCCAGCCATTAAGAAGATAAGCAACACGCACCATTACTAGGCTATTGCTCTCTTTTATCCTGGCAGTGCTTTATTAGCCCGCAATGCTCAGTAACTAAAATGACTGAACCGTTCTTTCCATTTGTTGCGATACTTTATGTATGGATAATAGCCTTGCAGTCCGCCTCTGTGGTGTAGTGGTTAGCGTGATTAGCTGCCACCCCCGGAGGCCCGGATTCGATTCCAGGCTCTGCCACGAAATTTGAAAAATGGTACGAGATCTGGAACGGAGTCCACTCAGCCTTGGGTGGACAACTGAGTAGAGGTGGGTTCAATTCCTACCTCAGCCATCCTGGAAGTGATTTTCCGTGGTTTCCCACTTCTCCTCCAGGCAAATGCCGGGATGGTACCTAACTTAAGGCCACGAGTGCTTCCCTCCCTCTTCCTTGTCTATCCCTTCCAATCTTCCCATCCCCCACCAAGGCTCCTGTTCAGCATAGCAGGTGAGGCCACCTGGGCGAGGTGCTAGCCATCCTCCCCAGTTGTATCCCCCGCCCAAATGTCTCACGCTCCAGGACACTGCTCTTGAGGCGGTAGAGGTGGGATCCCTCGCTGAGTCCGAGGGAAAAACCAACCCTGGAGGGAGAAAGAAAAAACAGCCTTGCATAGAAGTAAAATTATCTGTACTGGTAAGCACTGTATATGTATTGCAATTAACTCCGTCGAAAGGCACCATGATGGCCTAATAATTTCCAGATCTGTCTCCTTTTATGCTTCGACAGTACACAACGATTCTTGAACTTTGCCAGCAAGAAAATACTTATAATAAAACAGTAATTACTTGTAAATATACATGTTTTCTACATATAAAACACACAAGTACCTAATAATAATAATAATAATAATAATAATAATAATAATAATAATAATAATAATAATAATAATTGTACCGTGAAGTACATCTCAACGCCGCGCATTCAAAATTAGCGACTAAATGAATTCCTCTATCAATCAAAAGTGGAACTAATAACACAACAAGTTGGAAACTTAATCATATGTCACCGCCGAAATATTATGTAATTTTGTTATGATGCAGTTCCCTAAACTGAGTGAATTTATCCTGTTTTTTTTTGTTTTTGTTTTTTTGCCATTCATCAAGAAGTTTGGACGTTGTTCAACAGATGACACTACTAAAGACTATGATCATGCACCCTGGTGAGAGGTGTAAGAACTTATAATTCTAAGAAGTTTTGTATTCCTAAGTTGTTGTTTTTTTTTTTTTCTACTGATTGATGTTCATTTATTTTTGGGTTGGCAATGGTTCCCTTTTCCTTCCACCAGTTTTGAATCTAACCAACGAAAAATTTCTGTAATTAATTTTCCACCTATCACAGGCTTCTTCTTCGATTTTGAGTGCTACTTTTGAATCTACCAATAACATTAAGAGGGCGTGTCCTGATTCGTCTTGAATGATCTCGAACCTTCCCTGAGGGTTTATACACTGCGGCTTTTCACGTTTCTTGGCCAATTGATCGTCACCTTTCTGAGTGTATGTGTTAAGCAGGAGGCGGCGGCCTCTTCGTAGGCAGCTAGAACATCTTCAAGGTAATGGCCAAATAACTTTATTCTTTCTTGCTACCTCCGCAGTTAATCCGAGGGAAAGGTCTGATCTTTAACTATGTAGCCAACTTTTCTAAAATGTAAATCTTCTTTCGGCTAATGTAAGAACTTCGTAAAATCTTTAACTGTAAATCGGGGATAGAGAGTGAATTACCCTCTCGAGCTCCCCTTCATCTTGGTTTGAGGTGAATACGTTTTATAACTGTTTTTCATTCTGTAATGTGGTAAAGTAATTCCTATACAAGTCACCTCAGTAGTTTGGGAATAGCCCCTTTTCATCGGCCTAGAGCCCTTTAGGTTTCTAAGTTTTCATTTTCTTGGAGCGCAGTTCGCCTCCATTCATTTAACCAGTTATTTAACCTGTTCCTTTTTCATGAAGGCCCCGTAGGTTGGGTATTAAATACCCCCGTATTAATCATTTTCAAATTGTAAATTGTGCCTTGAGAGGCCTGTAATTGTAAGTTGATGTTTCCTTGAGTAGGCTTGGAGACCTGAGAGCCTGTTAGCTGTTTCAAGTTTTGTAATTGTAAAGTGTGCCTCTGGAAGGCTTGATATTATGATTTAGGGAGCAACTGCTCTGGAATTAGGGGATTACTGCCCTTATTGAAATAATTCTTCTTCCATTTGTAAACTTGTAAAACTAGGGGCTTAAAAAGCCCAATGCGTTAAGGTTCTGAATCTTGGATTTTTCCTAATCTGGTTTTAATATTGGCATTGTACCTGGTTGTTATTTTTCCCTTGTGGAAATTTGTTCAGTTTTTGATGAAAGAAATATAACCTTTGTTAAAGCTTTAATTCTTGATATTGACATTGTAGTTAGACCCTTTCAAGCCCGCACCTTCTTTCACCTCTGCGTTCCACAGATAACCCGGAACAAGTGGTAGCAGAGCGTGGTTGAATGGGTCTCAATTAAGGCCCTTTTGACGGCTAAACATAGGATTCGATTCGAAATCTAAGAATTTTCTCGGTCACTGGGAATTTTCTAAATTTGTAAATTTTCTATCGTCATGTCTGGCCCTCGTGAAGTCCTTCATCCCGGTTACTTGCGCAAGGAGGAATTAATTTATGAGTTGCTTATTAGGTATGTTCAATCTGAAGGCACGGTTGCGGCAGATACTACCAAACTGGAAGTCATTAGAATTACCAATTTGTATTCCTTTGGGGGAGAAGGAAATTGATGAAGCTCTCTCCACGATCACTGACAATGCCACTGAGCTAGCATCCGTCGTTAGTTTTTGGAAGTAAGTGATCCATCTCCTAATCAACTTAAGAGAGTACAGGCTAGGCTGTTCCATTTTTATAACAGGGTTAGCGATCTATTGTCTCTAAAATTAAAAGAAGATTATGCTAAGGAGGCTTGTAATCTTTTTGAATACCTTCCTAAAATGTCAAATAGAGTCAATCAATTGTTGACTGGGGCAGCCGCTCCCAAATCCGAACAAGCCCATTTAGTCAATTTGCCCGCTGAAGAGGATTCGTCCAAAGGTTTGGAAAGTACAAAATCTGTGGCAAGGCCACAAATATCAGCCCCATTAGAAAATGAGTCTGATCGTCGTACTCAACTTCCACCTTTCTTTATAAATAATGCGGTGTTAGAGACTTCTCAACCTTCTAGGCCGTTACCTATTATGTCATTCTGTTTCAGTAGTTTTCCCCATCCTCTGGCTATATTACTTACGGGAATTTCAAAATTTTCAGAAAATTCCACTAATGATGTCATCTCATTTCTCAGGTTTTTATTCGAATTTCAGGATCATGCATTAGTGTTTTCCCTTTCTCACTCTCAAATTCTCCAAATGATATACCCATATTCCGTAGCTATAGATTATAAATCATCCTAGAAGACTTCCATGCTCACCTTCTGGCAAATTTCATTCCGGCTAGGACAATGTCATCTTTAATACAGAAGTTGTATTTTCGGGTACAACTTCTGGACGAAAATCTGGCAGATTACATCTAAGATATCAAATGTTATACCCGAGTGTTCACCCTACATTTTTCCGAAGACCAGATTGTGCAAACTATTTTTGAAGGTATCTCTCCACCATATAGATCCTATTCATGTTTTGAGTCTCGTTCCCAAACCTTGGCAGAATTAGGGGCTATGGCTGTCTCAGCCGAAGGAGTGCGGTATGCCGACACCTTAATAGTCGCTAAGGAACCCCCTCCCTCTTCTAGTAATTTTCGGCCTTCACCTCGCCGAACTTTCACCACCCGTAAGTGCTGTGCTTACGGGTCTACAGAACATCTACGTAACAAGTGCCCAGTGATAAAATCGAGTGGGACAAAGAATGGAGCAGGCTCATCGCAAGGATGTTTCAAATGCAGCTCTTTTACGCATTTGGCCAAGAATTGCCCTAACGCTAATAGCACCCCCTCCTGTTCAACTTCTGGTGCAACTTCTGCGAACCCCAATAATAGAAAGTGACTAGTGCCATCGGCACGTCCATCTTTACAAGGCTCAACCCCTGTCAAACCCAAAATTCGTATTTCTAAATTTACTTGGAAAATAAAACTGATTGTGGCTAAGCACTTGTCTTGCCCCGTAATATTAGGAGCAGATTTCATGTCTTCTACTGTTCTGGTGCTCGAAGTTCACAGCAAGTCGTGCACCTTAAATTTGCGAACAATTATAAAATTCCTTTGCTAAAACGTAATTCTGTGTCATGTTCATCTGTTTCGCCTACCCAGGATGAGATGCTGTTAGACCTTAGACATCTACGTGAGGAGCAGGTTGATAGTATTCGTAAATTGTGTCAGTCGTTTCCAGATGTATTTTCCGATACTCTTGGTGTTACTGACCTTTTTGAATACAAGATTGGGGTTACGGACTCGATCCCAGTTAGATTTCCGCCTTATAGACTGTCTCCGCTTAAAATGAAAGCTCTCAAAGAGATCATCGACCAGATGTTAAAAGACCCTCTAAGTCGGCGTATTCCTCGCCCATTTTTCTGGTTCCGAAACCCCAAGGCGGCTGCAAACCTATCATTGATTATAGGGCCTTAAATCGGAAGGTGGTGTTACAATTTGTGCCTCTTCCCGACCTTCACTCTTGCTTTCCATCGTTCCGAAAAGCTAAGTTCTTTACCATCTTTGATCTCAATCAGGCGTACAACCAGATCCCTCTAGCTAAATAATCGAAACATCTCACAGCTTTTGCCACGGATTGGAACTTGTATGAGTACAACCGCGTGACTTTCGTGCTCCCCACGGGGCAGTTTTGCTCACTAGATTGCTAGATAGGGTCTTCTCCGACATCAAATTTGAATACTTGTATCTTGATGAAGTCGTCGTATTTTCTGAGGCCTATGAAGAACAAATAGGTCATCTGAGGGAAGTACTCAATCGCCTTCGTAAAGCGGGGTTGACTGTCAAGTTATCCAAGGTAGCGTTTGCTAAACCTTCTATATCATTCCTAGGGCATATTGTGTCGCCCGATGGTGTTTCTATTGATCATTCTAGAACACAGGCCATCCGTGATTTCAAACCGCCTAAGGACATCAAAGTTATTGCCAGGTTCATCGGCATGGTGAATTTCTTCAGGAAATTTATTCTTAATTTCGCTAACAGAGCGGCGGCCTCTTGAACTTACTTCGTAGGAAAGGCGTCAAATTTGAGCGGGGACCTTCTCAACAAGCCGCTTTTGAAGACCTGAAATTAGCTCTTTGTAACGCCCCGGTTCTTGCAATGCCTGATTTTTCCAAGAAATTCATTGTCCTAACCGACGCCTCATCATCAGCGGTGGCTTCCGTCCTTCTTCAGGAAACTGAACTCGGAAGACGACCCACAGCTTATGCGTCTAGAACATTATCAGCAAAAGAGGCTAAATATTCCATCTATGAACTTGAGGTTTTGGCAGTTCTATTTGCACTAGAGAATTTCCGACTCTATCTGGAACATGTCAAGTTCGACCTAGAAACAGATAATCAAGCCTTAATTTGGGTCTTAGCTAGGCCGTGTCGTACTGGTCGCATAGCCCGTTGGGCCGTCAGGATTTCTGCCTTCCAGTTTGATGTGAGACGTATCAGTGGATCCGAAAATGTTGTTGTGGATGGACTAAGCCGCATGTTTTCTCATGATGTGGAGACCACAGAACAGGAAGATAGTTCTTGTCTTCCCACGCCCATACCTTCGGGTATTAATGCCATTCTCACTGATGCCCCCCTATTGTTTACGGATATTGAAAAATATCAACATGAAGATCCTGTGCTGGCTCCTAATATGGAAACCCTTTCTTTTGGGGAACATGTCGTCCCTTATGTGTTGAGGAATGGGGTTTTGTGTTGCCCTTCGAGGCACGATGAAAAGATGCTATTTTCTTTACGCCGCACCGACACAGATACGTCTTATGGCGACAATGGGATAGGAAAGGACTAGGAATTGGAAGGTAGCGGCCGTGGCTTTAATTAAGGTACAGCCCAAGCATTTGCCTGGTGTAAAAATGGGAAACCACGGACAACCATCTCCAGGGCTGCCGACAGTGGAGCTTGAACCCACTATCTCCCGATTAATGGATACTGGCCGCACTTAAGAGACTGCAGCTATCGATCTCGGTGATCAAAAGATGAACGTAGTAGTTCCAGCTGTGCTTGTACCTATGATCTTCAAGTATTATCATGAGACCATATTAAGGGGGCATTTAGGCATTTTCAAAACTCCAGGAAAGATCCGAGAGATGTTTATTTGGAAGGGTATGGACGGTGAAAGTAAAGAATTGGTGAAAGCTTGTAAATCTTGCTTGCTTAGTAAGCCCACCTTGTCCACTAAGCTAGGGCTATTGTCATCTCATCAAGCGTCTCGTCCCATGGAACGTCTATACATAGACTACGTCGGACTTTTCCTACAATCAAAGGGGAACGGAAATAAATTTATTCTGGCGTGTGTAGACGGCGTCACTAGATTTTCTTGGTTATTTCCGACTAAGCTGGCAACCGCTCAGTCTACAATATCTTGTTTGAATACTATTTTTGCTCCCTTTGGTCCTTGTCAATATATAGTTTCTGATAATACTAAGGCATTTACGTCCAACGTATTCCGTAAATTCTACTCTGACCTGTCTATCTCACACGTAACAACTTCTGCTTATTACCTTCAACCACCTCTGGCTGAGCGGGGCAATCGTAATCCTAGATCTGCTTTAATCGCATTTCATCATGAAGATCATTCCAGGTGGGATACGTCCCTGCATTGATTAGCTTTTGCTCTAAATTCGGCAGTCAGACAAGTTCACTCCTGCATCTCTCATGTTTGGGTTTGTACCTAACACGCCGGTCTCTAATCCTGGGTCACTTAATGATATCTTACCAGAGACAATAGATCCCATTAATATTAGAGATCTATGGAAGAAGGCTAAAAGTAACCTAAAGGCTTCCCATGTTGGAGAAAGAAATGATCGTGGACGGTGGCCCACCAATGTAAAAGTCGGAGATCAGGTCATGGTAAAAAATTTCGTTCTTGCGGGCAAGCTTGCCCCCAGAATCCATGGGCCGTGTACCATCCTAAATTTTGTAACACCAGTTACATTTTTGGTCAGTAACCCAGCCACGGAAAGGATATTTAGGGTTCACCTCTCTCAGGTGAAACCTCTGTAAATTCAGGGTTGTTTTTAATTCGCCACTAAATATTGGCAGGAGTCGAATGTTATATTTCTTTTTAAAAAGCGTCGTACTACTTAAAAATTATATAATTAAATAGGGTTTACTTCTGAAGCTATTATAATAAGTAGGTATTATATTCACAATAGTAAAACCTTTCCCTCCGAGAAATTCCCTGTTAGCCAGTACTTGGTGGCCATTACCAAGCCCCCGTCTCCTTAATCCTCGCCTTGTTGACACACACTATCCATCAATGCCGCCCGCCCCTCTGCCTCCAACAAATAAAAATTGTACTCGCATGCTCCAGCGAAACAATCTCTTTCGCCCAGATATTATTATTTCAGTACCCCCTCAGCCGTCGGCGGCCTTGTCTCAACATCTGGCGAGCGATACCGAAGTGGGGTATGGGCCTACTCCACTCTAGTGAGGCCTCCTTCTGAACGGCGCGCAGGAGCCAAGAGCTGAGGTGCGGTAAATCCTACCACCAACCCATCTGGGGACTGCACATGTACATCTAATCTGTGGCGATTATCACCGTGACTACCCCTCTCATAGTAGAGGGAGAGGTGTATCTGAGGGTACTTGGGGGGTCCGGGCGACCTCACCTGGGTATCGGCCTCGGCGGCAGGTCTTACCGTCGAACTCAATCGGCATATCCAAGAACTCTATGATGGCCAAAAGACTTCAAAGATGGTTTTCCAAACTAATTTTCTAAAAACGGACTTCCAAAAAGGATTTTCTCTCCTATAAAAATTTCTATATGCAAATCTTCTTCTGTCAAATTTCTTCTGTGTCATCCCAAGAAAAGACCTTTGGGGGGGGGGGGGGGGGAGGTCTGAACCACGAGGTACACCTCAACTCCGCACATTCAAAAGAAGCGCCTTAAAGAACTCTATCTATGAAACAAAACGTGAAACTGCTAAGGGTATGAAGTTGGGACATTAATCAGAAGATGTCACTACTGAATAACTGAGAAGTTTGTCATTTCTAAGTTTCCCAAATTGATTGCATTATTTTATTTTGTTTTGATGTACATCAGGAAGTTTGAACTTTTCTCCATAAATGTCTCTACAAAACTTAGGTCACGCACTCTGGTGCAAGGTGGAATAATTTGTTACTGAAAGGAATTTTTCGCTTATAGGTTTTCTAGCGGGAATTAATTTCATTTATTTTTATATATTTCAAGGTTTGCAACACTTCCTTCTCTTCCCACCAGCTTTGGTGTCTGGCCAATCAAACTTTTCTGTAATTATTTTTCAGCCTATCACAGGCTTCTTATTGGTTTTTGGGTGTAACTTTTGATTCTGCCAATAAAAATGAGAGGGTGTGCCCAGATTTAGTCCAGAATCCTCTCGGACAATCGGTATATAAGCTGAGGCTTTTCTACCTTGTCTTATTGATCGTCGTCTTTCTGAGTGTGTGTGTGTGTGTGTGTGTGTGTGTGTGTGTGTGTGTGTGTGTGTGTGTGTGTGTGTTAACCCGGGAACGCCGGAGTTTTCAATTTTCGTTTTTTTAAATTTTTGTTTAATATACCCAGCATTCACATATCAGAGAACATTTACAAGTCATTTTTCTAAAAATTGAATCGTTGGTTTTTAAATGAGGGCCTGGTACCATACGGTACCGCACGGCGCTTGACATAGCTTTTGGTTGGAACATAAAAATTGTTACCTCTTTAGAATACCATGGAACTGAATGCTTAATATTGTTACAGAATATCACTTACAAATTACTGAGCAATAAACAAAAGAAGAAACGGTGTTTATAGGTTTATTTGTGATATCCCTTTGGAATTCCGAAATATAACATTAGCTCAGACGTGACATATCTTTAGGAAATACGAGTAATATTATTTCAGCTTTTCTTATTTAGTCACCCATTTCCACTCTTCACTAGTTTAGAATGGCAAAATGCTGTTTACACAAACGCCCACACTACACGTGACGCATTCTGTGCGGCCGCGGAATTCGCATTCGTTCGCCGCACAACTCCTGCTTTGGTTTGTCGGAGCGATATAGTGATGTACGCCATTGAATCTCAAGGTGTCAGATACACTAAGAAGTGTAAACAACTGCATTTATTTACCTTAAAATACCACCCAAATATATATGTCGTAATAAATATTTTGCACCTACCCTTTTCTGATTGTGGTACTTACACATAGCTACTTAGAAGGAAAATGCCGATGAAATTTTCATTTCTTCGGGGTTATTTTTCGTTTGTAAAAAGCATATACCGGTAGTTGTTGACTTCAGAGCACAAGAAATTCATAATTTCATCGTAAAGAAAACCCTCATATTTCGGTCGGCATCATATATCGAAAAGTGGAAAATTTCGCACTAGGGAATTGGAGTGAAATTGGGCCATACGCCATCCAGGTATCTGGTGGATGAGGTGATGATTTCGCTCTCTTCCCGGGCCATGAATCATTATCGGACATGGATTATCTACTCCTGTGCGGAATTTGTTGCTTTAGCACTATTTCTGCTGGTACCCGTGATTGACCTCCCGTAAGGTTATCTGCGAGACCCCCTTCATCTTCCTCGGATAATACCTTAGATTCCAGTGGTTCAGTATGTCATGCCGTTTAATTTTTAAAAGTAAAATATACAATTATAGATTTTTATGACACACATAAATCATTATTTGCAACTACAGTATGAATTGTTACCCTTAGAAGTAAGGAGGAGAAAGTAAACAGAGAGGCATGGTAAGCGCCGTGCGGTACCATACGGTACCAACGGAATAATTTGTATCATAACAGCTGACACAGGAATGCTGACCAATTGCTTGTTATTTCAATTCATGGACTTATATTTCAAGACAATAAATCACATGATACAAAATCGTATTCTCAATATTTATAAACAAAGTAAAGCAACTTACTTTAGACAGGTAGTCATTTTTATTCCTCTCGACACGATCTCAAATTACAAGCAGTTGTTGCCGCAAACAAATACTCAAATAAAACCTTTTGTTGATTTTAGGCATTGTAGAGAGTATCTCCTTGACAATGTAAAGTGAAGTTGCCAGATTTATGGCGCGAGTAAGGATCAGTATGAGAAAATCAGAAGTAAGGCGCACTGGTACTATACGGTACCGCACGGCGTTGCGGGGCGGGGCGGCTCATTCAGCGGCAGGCAGAACAACAGCCCAGGTAATGGCCACCAATATTGTATCTTTGTAGCTGTCTCCACAAACTTATCCGAGGGGAAGGTTCTAAACTTTAACTATGTAACCATCTCATTTAGAAATGTAATAGTCTTCTTTCTAATGTAAACTTCATATAAGTCTTTAATTGTAAATCGAGGTTAGAGAGTGTGTTACCCTCTCGAGTTCCCCTTCAATTTATCGTTAGGTGACTGCGATTTTGTAAATGTTTCTATTTTCAGTAAAGCATTAAATTGTCCTTCATTCGAGTCACCTCAGTAGCTTGGGATTAGCTCCTGTATCATCGGGCCTAGAGCCCAATTAGGATTTTATACTTAATTTTCTAGGAGCGCAAGTGTATGCCTCCATTCATTCTGTGTTCTTTTTTCACGAAGACCCAGTAGGTTTGGTACTAGTTACCCCTGTGTACTAAATTGTAAAATTGCAAGTTGGGCCTAGAGAGGCCATAAATTCGTAAGATTTTGTAAGATATTGGGAGCGCAGTCTCCTTGGTTAATGTTGGAAAGCAAGTAAGCTCTTTTCTGTGACTGCTGTAATATTGAGGGTGCCTTTGGAAGGCTGTTTTTGTAACCGCTGGAGCAATGTGCTCTTAAGTGGTGTTTTGGGAGATTTCTATACTTATCTATCTAAATTTGACATGTGGAAAATTGTAAATTTGGAGCCTGAAGCTCAAAACTTGTTAACTACCTATCCTTGGGTTTTCTATTTTGTATCTCTCTTGCTATTTTTACCTGATTACCAGTACCTGAAAATATTGTTTGTTAAGTTTGAGATTCGAAAGGAAATATAACCATTATATAAAATTTTAAATTAAATTTTGATATCGTAGTTAGACCCATTTAAGGCCACAGCTTCTTTCACCTCTCTGCGTTCCACAGATACCCCGGAACAATTATTATTATTATTATTATTATTATTATTATTATTATTATTATTATTATTATTATTATTATGTTGTAGGATCCATTAAAAACCAAGGCGGCGAGAGGAGGATCAGAAACAATGTGGAAATATATCAATAACACTGAATCCCGTTCCAATGTCATAAGAAAAAGACGCCTTAAGTTCTACTGACAAAAAGCGCACGGTTTGAAGCAGACTATATATATGATATACTACGAGAAACTCCGCCCTAACCATGGATGCACCACATACATTGACAGAGTCAGAGTGTACCTAGAACAATTCAGAAATACACAGGAGACCATGCACAACAGGGCTAAATGCTTAAACTATGTCCCGAAATGTCTGATTGCCGAAGTAAACACTCAGTAAAGGGCGAAGATGAAGTTCTCTGCCGAACAAGGACAGCACATGAAAACTTTGGGAAAAATCGAAGGGAAGTCCGCTGCTAGTTAGATAGAGTTCTTAATACGTTCTTTTCATGAACTTAACCTACATGTTCATGTTAGACTGTTGAGCTATTCAGCAATCCGTCTGCAGACTTTTGTGAATTAACTACGTAATTGCACAATTCTCCGTTTACGACTAACTCTGCGGCCTCGCGTAGCTCTCCACCTCTTATCACTAAATCATTAAAATTTATGTCGAAATATCGCCACCTGCATCTTCCCCTGCTTCTGTTACCCTCAACAACCGAGTCCAATATTCTCCTAGATGACATATCCTCCTGCATTCATCTCACACAACCTACCACCGAAGTCGATCTATGTGCACAGCTTCTTGATTGAGTTCATTTCCTAACTTAGACCTTATCTCCTCATTATGAGTGCCCTTCTGTCATTTTCTCGCCTGTTTTACAAGCTGTTACTCTTCCTACATTATTATATATCTGTTACTTCCGTCGTAAATACAGAGTCTACCCAGTTTTCACTCCAGCACAACGAAGTCGGCCTGAAGGTAGAGTTTGTCCAAGAACTCACTTCTTCCTTACCGAATAACGGTTGATATCCACTGCGAGCTCATTAGCTCATGAGCTGTAGAGACATGGTAGAGCTGTGGGCATCGGCAAGCTGAATCTCACTCTGCTCGGTTGGTCGGTCGAAATGCAGAGTTGTAGAGGCACGGTAGAGCCGTTGTCATCCGAAAGCTGTAGCTCACTCTGCTCGGTTGATTAGTCGGAATGTACAGTTGTAGAGGCACGGTAGAGCTATGGCCACTGGTAAGCTGAAGCTCACTCTGCTCGGTTGATTGGTCGGAATGCAGAGTTGTAGATGCACGGTAGAGCCGTGGACACTGGTAAGCTGAAGCTCACTCTGCTCGGTTGATTGGTCGGAATGCAGAGTTGTACAGGCACGGTAGAGCCGTGGACACTGGTAAGCTGAAGCTCACTCTGCTCGGTTGATTGGGCGGTGTGAAGAGCTGTAGAGACACGGTAGAGCCGTGGACACTGGTAAGCTGAAGCTCACTCTGCTCGGCTGATTGGTCGGAATGCAGAGTTGTAGAGGCACGGTAGAGCCGAGGACACTGGTAAGCTGAAGCTCACTCTGCTCGGTTGACTGGGCGGAGTGCAGAGCTGTAGAGACACGGTAAAGCCGTGGATACTGGTAAGGTGAAGGTCACTCTGCTCGGTTGGTCGCTCGGAATGCAGAGCTGTGGAGCCGCAGTAGAATTTTTCTACTGATGCTTGTTGAATTTTCGTTTATAAAAGTAAAACCTTAAAAGGAACTTTGAAAACCAAATTCATCAACGTATTTGGTCTTCCTCGTAAATTTAGAGACCGTTGAAATATTAAAAATCGCGTAAAATTTCAAACATGCTTGCTTTTGTAAGTAATAGTAGGTGAAATTAAATTAAGATGTAATAAAGCTCCGGAATCTATCATGAGCGAATATGGAGCTCGAGTTGTATTAATTTTGACTATTCAGCGAATGACTATAAATTATAAGATATGATAACAAAAGTGAACATATCAAACGAAACATATACCTACACGGGTACTTGGTTATGTTTGCTGTCTGCCTGTAACCTGCTCAGAGAACAAATTTCAGCAAAATTCAGGTGCTGATGGGTTCAGATACCACCATCGGCAGCTCTAAAGATGGTTTTCCGTGGTTTCCTATTTTCACACCAAGAAAATGCTGGTGCTGTCCCATAATTAAGGCCAAGGACGCTACCTCCCGAATCTTAGCCCTTTCCCATCCTTCCTTCGCCGAAAACATTCGATGTGTAACCAATAGCTAAAACATCAGTAATAAATAAATAAATAAATAAATAAATAAATAAATAAATAAATAAATAAATCAATAAATAAATAAACCTTTCAGCAAGGAAACGTTTTATTTCTCCATTTAAACTCCTTTGGACGCTGCCTGCCAATATGTCCGCTGTCGGCTTCGTCTGAACAACAGAGTTCTATAAGTACGCCTCAGATAGACCACATACATACCCATTATTTGTGATACTTATACAACACGAACCTCGTGTTACACTTCATACCTGTAAATCGCCCATATAAATCATGTGACAGTTAATCTCTTGCTAAATAACCGTTCCAACGTCCGGAACAGATATATCACTCTAACTATGTGGAGGAGGAAAGCACTAACTCTCACTTGCCACACTCAATCATTCTTGACAAAGCAGTTCCACGAAAAATTTATTGATTAGTGCCTCCAATTAACAATTCACGTTTTTAATTTAGAGGTGAGATACCACCTATGAAATAGGATACACCGTGTTCGATAGCTACAGTCGCTTAAGTGCGGCCAGTATCCAGTACTAGGGAGATAGTGGGTTCGAGCCCCACTGTCGGCAGCCCTGAAGATGGTTTTCCGTGGTTTCCCATTTTCACACCAGGCGGATCCCGGGGCTGTACCTTAATTAAGGCCACGGCCGCTCCTTCAAATTTCCAGGCCTTTCCTTATCCCATCGTCGCCATAAGACATATCTGTGTCGTTGCGACGTACCGCAAAAAAAAAAAAAAAAAGATACAGCAGTATTATCATTTGCAAAGGACAAGTGCTTTGCAATTGGGAGTTATGCCAGTGGCAACGACATGTATAAAAACACATTACTTAACCAATACGGTTATTTGGCTGAATGGTCAGCGTACTAGACTTCGTTTCAGAGGACCCTGCTTTCGATTCACAGCTAGGCCGAGAATTTGAATTGCATGTGGTTAATACAACTGGTTCGGGGACGGAAGGTTTGTATTCGTCTCTATACACTTCTCTTTATCTACATACAGCACATCACCTAACCAACCAGCAAAGAAACACGCAATAGTGAATACATCCCTCCGCAGAGGGTTGTCATCAGAAGGGCATCTGGCCGTAAAACTGGGCCAAATCTACATCAACTCCCCACCCTTACAAATTAGGAATGGTCCAGGAATAATAATAATATTAATAATATTAAGAAGAAGAAGAAGTAGTAGAAGAAGAAGAAGGAGAAGAAGAAGAATAAGAAGAAGACACTTTGGAGCATCATTATCAGCAACAAAGGAATTACATGAAGACACAATATTTCAAAAAAATATCAAAACAAGCTGCAAGACAGCAAAAGGAGAGGATATTAAATCTATGTATATATATATATATATATATATATATATATATATATATATATATAAAATAAGAGTTTTGTCTGTACATTGCTCAGAATTTGAAAAAAATGGTATTTTTGTATCGGTCATGTCCACAGTAAAAAGGAAATGCCATTTTCACTTTTCCGTAATGTCTGTCTGTCTGTCTGTCTGTCTGTCTGTCTGTCTGTCTGTCTGTCTGTCTGTCTGTCTGTCTGTCTGTCTGTCTGTCTGTCTGTCTGTCTGTCTGTCTGTCTGTCTGTCTGTACACGCATCACTACAAAACGGCTGAAGAGAATTTAATAAAGATCGGTATGCAAAGTCGGGTAACAAGTCGCTACAATCTAGGCTACAAATAATTTTATTCATGCTGATTAAAATGGTAGTTTAGGGGAAGGCCTAAAATGTAATTCTCAAATATTTTTGTTATTAGTGGTGATATCTTAATGAAAATTGGTATGCGAAGTCGAGGAATAAGTCGGTACAATCTAGGCTGTAAATAATTTTATTCACGCTGAGTGAAATGGTAGTTTAGGGGAGGGCCAAAAATGTTATTCTTAAATATTCACGCTATTAGTGGCCCTATCTCATTGAAAATGTGTATGCAAGGTCGGAGAATGAGCCACTAAATTCTAGGCTATACATCATTTTATTCACGCTGAGATGGTACTTTGAGGAAAGGCTTAAAATTTAATTCTCAAATATTTATATTATTAGTGGCCGTATCGATGAATGCTACATAACGAAAGTCATTATAGAATTAAATTTCCGACCATTTATGTCTTATACACTTTTACCGTACCGGCTATGATAACACAGATATTCATGAATTTGTATTATTGTTGCTAAGTCCATATCAACGCCTAGCTACGAGATAAATGGGTTAACAGAATTTAACGGAAATCGGTATATAGAGACGGCGAATAAGAAACTGCAGTCTAAGCTATAAACAATTTTATTCAAACTGGATTAAATTGTAGTTTAGGGGAAGGCGTCTAAAAGTTAGTTTTTAAATACCTATGTTATTGGTCCTATCGAAACGTACTACATAACAAATGTTACAGAGAATACAATTTCAGACCATGTATATTTTATTCTGTCTTACCGTACCGACTATGATGGGAATGGTATTCCAGCTATTCGATCCCCACTCTGACGCGCTGTTTGGAATAACAGCGTGCATACTTAAGGCAGAGGCTCACTTAGTAGTAGTAGTAGTAGTAGTAGTAGTAGGCCTATGGCCTGGTCTAGAATAACAATTTAGGCCTATTCCAAATTATAGCACCACAATTCAATAAATGACTCAAAATTTAACCCTGAAAAGAGCCGTTTCTTAAGCTTCAACCTCCTCAGTTTTATTAAATTCTACATGCATTTTATTCCAAATTAGCAGTGAAGAGGGGATTTCTCCTCTGGCTTGGAGGAGAAATTTGCCTCCAAGTCAGATAGAGTTTTCCGTCGCCAATGTAGTGAATTAATATTTACCGACTCATCGGGTACTCCTAGGAAATATATTAGTAAAAGGGCATGATTTTTGCCCTAGGAGTCTCCACTATTCGACCTCCTCCCCGCCGAAAAAGGACGAAGAGTGTTCACGGATCACGGCTGTCTGTGGCCTGGTCATCCTAGCTCCGAAACTTTGGACTGTAATATCGGGAGCCTAGACCTGTTCATTAGAAGTGAGAAAATCTGTGGTTTGTGATTTGATCGAATATTTCATATGAAAGCATTGCTTTTAAGTGCGCCGTTCCTACTGACGTCACTGTATTCGTTTCAGTTGGGAAAACCAGTAAGACAGTCTTTCTGAGGATGTAAAAAGGCAGGTGGAGAGTGAGTGTCTACCATTAAAATTAAAGCTTCCCAACCTTATTGTGACTGATGGTATGCAAGCGGGTCTACCATTACAATGAAAATTTCCTAACTCAGTCTTCATATGAGAAAAGTTGTTTGGTGACATCGCCGTCGCATTTCTAGGGTAACGTTAAGAGCTTTGCAATTTAATACAATCTTGCTCACAACGTGTACACTATCTAACCTAGAATTCTGCATACAATATAGAATTCCGTAGCGAAGCACGGGTACATCAGCTAGTAAATAAAATAAATAAATTGAACAAAGACAGGAAAATAGGAAACAGAAATGCATTCAAATTAAAGATTACTTACGATTGGTGAAAGTAATAATTGCAATTCTAGAGCCTTCGCGGCCCAGGCAGCAGAGCGCTGGCCTCACACTGCTAGGTTCAGTGGTTCAAATCCCGGTCACTCCATGTGAGATTTGTGCTGGAAAAAGTGAACAGGCTTTTCTCCTTGTACTCAGGTTTTCCCTGTTATCTTTCATTCCAGAAACACTATCCAATGTCATTTCATCTGCCAGTCATCAATCATTGCCCCAAAATGGTGTGAGGGGCTTCGGCAGCCGCTAGAACGGGGCTTCATTCATCCCATTCCTGACCCGGTCGAATGACTGGAAACAAGCTGTGATTATTCAATAATTACAATTCATCGCATATCAATTCGCATACAACTGAAATAATTCCAGTACCTAAAACTATTCGATTTTCAATAGACTGAATAGTACTGTGACTTAGGCCTACTATTCACATTGTATGTTGTCTACCATCACTTAGAAATTAACTCAAAATTATCAATCTATTGTAGTCTTTTGTTGAAGCATATAATGTTTTCCGTATATTTCTCTAAGATTACAGTAGGTAATGTATTCCTATTATTAGATCCACAATGTCAAACGAAAATTTACCATAGTTTGTTTTATGTTGCCTTCCTTTTACAATGCGTGAATATAACGATTGTAAATTTTCACTATCTGAAGTTTACATAATATCAACCGCTGCATTTTTCTCGTAGCACAGACAGCCCGTTATTCGGGACCTTGGCTTTCCATCAAGACTGATGCACAGCCAGAGAGCCTGCAGATTTTTAAGTGCCCCCAGGTCAGTGTAATGGCAAGTTCAGCCGTATTGCTTGGCTTTCATCACCGAGCCACAGCATCTCAGTTGGATTTTTGAGCCGAATGGACATCGTTCCAGGTTTAAGAATTCTAAGACGAGCCCATAATCGAGTACGGGGCTCCCAGTAAGTAGGAAATACTCTACCCTCACATCACGGAGTTGGCGACATTGTATAATATGGAAAATGAAAACCTACAACCTGTTTTCCAGTGAATGAACGGGTCAGGGATGGGATGAATGATGTCCCCAACTTGCGGCGAGGGTAGAAATTGTGCCGGCTGCCGAGGCCTGTTGCATTCGTCTCGGGCAATAATTAATGACTGACAGATGAACTGAATGAAATGGCGTATGGCTATCAGTGCCGGGAGTGTCCAAGGACAAGTTCGGCTCGCCAGCTGCAGGTCTTTTGATTTGACACCCGTAGGCAACCTACACGTCGTGATGAGGATGAAATGATGATGAAGAGAACACATACACCCAGCCCCCGTGCCAGCGAAATTAAGCATTGATGGTTAAAAATCCCGACCCTGCCGGGAATCGAACCCGAGACCCCTATGACCAAATGCCAGCACGCTAACCATTTAGCCATGGAGCTGGACAAAGATGAATTGAAATGATAGTAGAGAGTGTTACTGGAATGAAAGATGACAGGAAAAACCGGAGTACCCGGCGAAAATTATGTCCGGCCTCCGATAAATAAATTACATTTTGAGGATACATTTATATTACAATGTAGGTGCTCGCTAAGGGAGGATTCTTGGATATTCTGTCGCTAAGGGGGTGAATTTTCAAAATGAGTGTATCTATATCTCAAAACTTAAGAAGTTGACAGATGTACAAATTAGTATAAAGAATCTCCTTTAAAAATAAACACATGCATTCTTTTTTTTTATCCCACTAGGAGGGGTGAAAAAGGGATTGAATGCCTTTAATGAGGATATTTATATCTCAGAAACTGAAGATATTACAGACCTGAAAATTGGTATTTGGAATCTCCTTTAAAAATAAAGAAACACGGTTTCTCTTTTTTTTTGGAAACTCCAATTAATGGGGGTTAATCAGTAGTGACAAATGGGGTGAATTTTTAGAAAGACTATATGTACAGTACATCTCAGATATGTAAAATGTTACAGACTTAAAAAATGGTATTTGTAATCTCCTGTAAAAGTAAAGAAACATAGGTAAATTTTTTTCGTAAACTCCACTTAAGGGAAACTTAAAAGGGGGTGAAATTTTAAAATGAGCATGTCTGCAGTATATCTCAAGAACCTAATATGTTACAGAAGTGATAAATGGCATTTTTAATCCCTACTAAAAATAAAGAGACATGTATTTTTGGTTTTCGGAAAAAACACTTAGGTGGGGGTAAAATGACTGAAAATGGTGTTGAATCATTTTTATTAGGATACTGATATCGCAAAAACTGAAGGCGATATAGACGTGAAATTTGATATTTCGAATCTTCTTTAAAAATAAAGAAATACGTATCTTTTCTTTTCAAAAATCCACTTAAGGGGGAGGGAGAATTGAAAAATTAGTTGAATTATTTTTATGAAGATACTACTATCTCAAAACAGAAAGATGTTGCAGACGTGAAAATTGGTATTTGGAACCTGCTTTAAAAATAAAGAAACACGTATTCCTTTCGTTTCGGAAAATCCTATGAAAGGAGGGGGGGGGTGAAAGAATTGAACAATTTACTCTTTAATGCATGATTTTTTATTTTCATGTTTAAAAGTTATTTTTGGACTTTCCATAAGGTTTATAGAACGGTAAAAATATTGAAAAAATATCAATAATGCTGCATATATGCTACGTCATGAATAAACATTCTCTTTGATACGGTTGTCATTCAACTAGTTCCTACATAAAATATATACAAATGTCAACTAAGGTCAAAGATATTCTATAAACAACTTGGAACTCACGTGGAACATGCACTGAAATGCCCATCAGAGGCGTGCAAATCAATCTATGTTGTATATATGCTACATCATGCAACAAAAGGGTGTAGGCTCTTCCATCTCATATCATATGCTACTCTAAGTCCACAGTACAGCCAACCTATGAGTAAATAAGGTCAAGGGTATTATATAAACATCTTGGAACACATGTGGAATATGCATTGGTTCATGAAGTGCCCACCAGAAACGTGCAAAACAGTTTGTTAACCTATGTTGCATATATGTTACACAATGCAACAAAGGGTTAACTGAATTAATTGTATGAGGATACATACATCTAATAAAAACTAAAGTTGTTACAGACGTGAAAATTGGTATTTGGACCTCCTTTAAAAACACCTTGCGGGTGAGGGTGAAAAGGAGTTGAATTCCTTTTATGAAGACACCTATCTCAAAAACTGATGATGTTACAGTCGTGACAATTGGTGTTTAGAAGATAGCTTATACTAATAAAGAAGACAAGAGACCCCGATAATATTAGAGATCTATGGAAGAAGGCTAAAGCCAACCTTAAATGTTCCCATGAAAACGATCGTGGACGGAGGCCCACCAATTTTTTCGGAAAATTTATTTAAGCGGGAGGAGTGTGAAAGGAAGTGAAAAATGTGAATTCTTTTTGTGGGGATAATTATGTCTCAAAACTGACGGCAACAGACGTGAGCATTGGTATTTGGAAGCTCTTTTAAATATAAAGAAACACACTTTCTTCGTTTTTTCTGGGGGGGGGGGGGCAACTTAACCGCGGTGGGGTGAAAAAGGATTTGAGACCAATTGATTTTACTGTTCATAATGTACTTGACTCTGGTCATAAACCGATCATTTTTCATATTTGCTTCTTTTGGGTCCTCTCAATATATAGTTTCTGATAATGCTAAAGCATTCACATCCAACCTATTCCGTAAATTCTGTTTTGATCTGTCTATATCACATGTAACTATTTCGGCGTATTATCCTCAACCATCATTCCAGGTGGGATACGTCCCTGCATTGGTTGGCCTTTGCATTAAATTCAGCGGTTCATGAGTCCAATAAGTTTACTCCAGCTTCTCTTATGTTTAAATTTGTTCCTAACACGTCGCTCGCTAATCCTTGGTCACTTAATGATATCTTACCAGAGACAAGAGACCCCGATAATATTAAAGATCTATGGAAGAAGGCTAAAGCCAACCTTAAATGTTCCCATGAAAAGGATAGTGAAAGATACGATCGTGGACGGAGGCCCACCAGTTTAAGAGTTGGAGATCAAGTAATGGTTAAGAATTTTATTCGTGCGGGCAAGCTTGCCCCCAGATTTCATGGGTGGTGTGTTATATTATATTTTTTGACACAACTTACATTATTGGTCAGTAATCCAGCCACAGAGAGAATCTTTAGGGTTCACCTCTCTCAGGTAAAACCTGTGTAATTTCATTGTTTACTTTTGCCATCAACATTTAGCAGGAGTTTGAAGGTTATGTTTCTTTATTTCGAGGCCTTCTGCCCCAATTGTGTTATTAAATTTTGTATATGACCTGTTATGTACGATCTCCTCCTCTGTTTTTCCTGCTGTGAAATCCCTGGTGGCCATTACCAACCCCCCGTCTCCTGCATCTACGCATTATTGACACACACATCAACACCAGCGCCGCCTGCCCCTCTGCCTCTCAAACAAAGATCGTACACTCAAGGCTCCAACAACACTTCTCTGTCGCCTAGATCTTTCTGATTCAGTACCCCCTCAGCCATCCGCCGCCGTGCAGCAACATCCGGCGAGAGAAACTAGAGTGGGGTAAGGGCCCACTCCACTCCAGTGAAGACTCCTTGTGACGGGCGCGCCGGAGTCCATCTCCCCGGCAAAGGCTGAAGTGCGGTAACTCTACCGCCAACACATCCGGGGACTGCACATATACTTCTAATCTGCGGCGACCATCACCACAACTACCCCTCTCATAGTAGCGGGAGAGGTGTATCTGAGGGTACTCAGGGTGGGGTTCGGGCGACCTTACCTGGGTATCGGCAGCGGCGGCAGATCTTGCCGTCAAATCTAATCAGCATGTAATGACATTCTACGGCCACCTGGACAATTTAAATTTTGATTCATGTTAGCGGGAGAGGTGTATCTGAGGGTACTCAGGGTGGGGTTCGGGCGACCTTACCTGGGTATCGGCAGCGGCGGCAGGTCTTGCCGTCAAATCTAATCAGCATGTAATGACATTCTACGGCCACCTGGACAATTTAAATTTTGATTCATGTATTTTCCTACAAACCTATTTTCGAAAAAGACTTTAAAAATTTTCTACTAGAAATGTTTTCTCAAAATTCTTCTGTGTCACCCCAAGGAAGGACATTTCGTGGGGGAGGTCTGTACCGAGAGGTCCACCTCAATGCCGCGCATTCAAAATCAGCGTCTTAATAAACTCCTCTATCGATCAAAAAGTGAAACTGATAACACAACAAGTTGGAAGTTTAATCGGAAGATGCCGCTACTAAAATATTAAGTAATTTCGTTATTGTGAAGTTTCCTAAACTGACTGCATTTCTCCTTGTTTTGTTTGCTATACATCAAGAAGTTTGGACATTTTTCCACAGATGTCACTACCAAAAAACTCTGATCATGCACTCTGGTGCAAGGTGGAAGAACTGATAACTTAAAGAAGTTTCGTATCCCTAGGTTTTCCATAACTGAATCTATGTTCATTTATTTTTGAGTTGGAAACACTTCCTTTCCTTTCCGCCAGTTTTGAATCTAGCCAATCAGAAATTTCTGTAATTAATTTTCAACCAATCCCGCATTTCTTGTTCACTTTGAAATTGCCCATAACAATTTAGGGTGTGTGTACAGATTGGCCCAGAATCCTCTTGAACCTTCCCTGAGTGTATATAAACTGCGGCTTTTCATGTTTCCTTGTCAATTAATCATCGTCTTTCTATGTGCGTCTTTAGGCAGGAGGCCTTTTTCTTCGGCCAGCAGAACATCTACAAGATTATGGCCACATAAATTCTATCTTTCTTGTTGTATCCGCAATTTAATCCGAGGGGAAGGTCCGAATCTTTAACTATGTAACAAACCTTTCTAAAATGTAAATCTTCTTTTGGCTAATGTAAAATTTTCACTACGTTTTAACTGTAAATCAGGGATAGAGAGTGAGTTACCCTTTCGAGTTCCCCTTCATCTTGGTTTGAGGTGGCTACGTTCTTGCAACCTTTCGTTTCTGTCATGTATTAAAGTTATTTCCATTCGAGCCACCTCAGTAGGTTGGGAATAGCCCCAGTTTCATCGCCCGAGAGCCCTATAGGTTTTAATATTTCATTATCTGGAGCGCAGTGTACGCCTCTGTTCAGTTTGTGTTCGGGCCATTTATTTAACCTGTTCTTTTCCGCAAAGGCACTGTAGGTTGGGTTTTTTCTCATTTTGAATTGAAAATTTTGTAAGATTGAGCTCGTTGCTCAGAATTGTAGACTAAGTGCTTGAAGCCCCAAATCTATAAATATTCAATAATCTTGGATTGTCCATGACTTCTTTCAAAATTGCCAATTGTACCTGTCATGTTGTTATTTGTTAATTTTTGAATTTCTAAACAAATATAACCTTTGTTAAAGTTTTAAATTCAATTTTGATGTGGTAGTTAGATCCATTCAACACCCGCGCCTTCTTTCACCTCTTTCTGTTCCACGGATAATTTCCGTAACAATAATAATAAAATAATAATAATGATAATGATAACAATAACAACCTAAATTCAACTAATATCACCCACCCTAATAATAATATGAAGAATAATTGTTGCGGAGATATCCGTGGAGCAGAAAGAGGTGAAAGAAGGTGCGGGATGGAATGGATTTAACTACGATATCAGAAATTAATCTAAAACTTATATTATATTTCTTTTAGAGCTTCAAACTTAATAAATTCTTCACTTGGTGAAACAACAAAGTGACAGGTACAAATAGCAAACTTGAAACAAGAATTGAAAAACCCAAGATTAGGGAATTTCACAGATTTGGGGCTTCGAGCCCTTAGTTTACAAATTCTGAGATACCAGATTCAGTTTACAAAATTTTGCACAATCTCAATGTTTACACAAGAACCAGAATATTCAAATTTAAGAACACATTGCTCCAACAACTTTACAGCCTTCCAGAGGCGCACCTCAATATTGCAATTGAATTTAGAAAAAACAGAAAAAAAGCTTACATGCTCTCCAACTTTAACTAATCTCTTACAGCTCGCTTAGGGCAAACCTACACCACCCCTTACAATCACTGACCTCTCTAGGCACAATTTACAATTAACAAAAATTAGTACACAGAAGTATCTAATACCCAACCTACTGGGCCTTCGTGGAAAAAGAATAACAGGTTAAATTAATGGCCCAAACACAAAATGAATGGAGGCGTATACTTGCACTCCTAGATAATGAAGAATAAAATCCTAACGGGGCTTTCGGCCCAGTGATACAGGGGCTAATCCCAAGCTACTGAGGTGACCCGAATGAAGGTTAACTTAATACATTACAGGAAAGAGAAACAGTTACAAAAGCGTAGTCACCTCAAACCAAGTTGAAGGGGAACTCGAGAGGGTAACGCACTCTCTATCTTCGGTTTGAAGTTGAAAACTTTATGAAATTTTACATTAGCCGAACGAAAATTTACATTTTAGGAACGGTCGGTTACATAGTTAGAAGTATGGACCTTCCCCTCGTGTAAGTCTGCGGAGGTAGCTACAGAAAAATAAGTCTGGTGGTTATTACCTTGGCTGTTGGTGTGCCTGGCGATGAATGCGGCACCCCGCCTCCTATCTTAATACACACACACTCTCAGAAAAACGGCGATCAATAGACAAGGTAGCCAGAAAAGCCGAAGCTTATATACCCCAAAGGAAGGTTCGAGAAGATTCTGGACTAATGCGGACACACCCTCTCAATTTTATTGGCAGAACCAATGTTACACCCAAAAACCAACACGAAGCCTGTGAAAGGCTGAAAAATAATTACATAATTTTCGAATTGCTCAGATTCAAAGCTGGTGGAAAGGAAAAGAAGTGTTGCCAACCCAAAAATAAATGAACACTGATTCAGTGATGAAAACCAAGAAACACAAAACTTCTTTAAATCACAAGTTCTTCAAACTTGCACCAGAGTGCATGACCTCCGTTTTAGTAATGGCATCTATGGAGAAATATCCTTCTTGATGTACAGCAAACAAAACAAAATATATCCAATCAGTTTATGAAACTTAGGAATGATAAACTTATCAATTATTCATCAGTGACATCTTCGGATTAATGTTCCAATTTCATGCAGTAGCTGTTTCACCTTTGTTTGCTAGATAGAGTTTGTTAAGGCGCTTGTTTTGAATGTCCCGAGTTGAGGTGTACCTCCTGGTACAGATCTGCCCCCACAAAGGTCCTTCCTTGGTTGACGCAGGAGAAATTTGACAGAAGAAGATTTGCACATATAAATTCTTACAGGAGAAAAGTTGTTGTAAAATCCATTTTAGGGAAAAACGAGCTTTGAAGTCTTTTGGCCATCGTAGAAGTTAATTGTGATCAAGTTTGACGGCCAGACCTACCGCAGCTGCCTATACTCAGGTGAGGTCCCCCGGACCCCCCAAGTACCCTCATATACACCTCTCTTGCTACTATGAGAGGGATAGTCGTGGTGATGGTCGCCGCAGATTAGGTGTACATGTGCAGTCCCCAGATGGGTTGGCAGTGGTGTCACCGCATTTCAGCCCTTGCCGGGAAGATGGACTCCGGCGCGCCGTCCAGACAGAGTCTTAACTAGTGTGGAGTGGTCTGAGTTACACCAATGCTACTCTCATCAACGTTGTAAACTCCGTCAGGAGTGAATTTACCGTTCTCATATAGATCATCCATTTCTGTGTGTTTTTTTGCTGAACCCAAGAGCCCTTCTGTAGGATGTTCCAGTAGGCTTTATTTCTGACAGTTTGGTTTTGTGGCGTTGAAGAAAATGTCTAACCCACCCTTCCCAGCAATTACTTCTTTAAATGATTGTCAATGTTATTTCTCTCTACCAATTGTACGACCATTCTTCGCAGGTCATTACGAGTAAGTCCAAAAAAAAAGATGCTTCCATAGCAAGACAATAGTGAACCAGCTCTTCTTCAAGATCTTTATCTAAAACTGTAGGTCTGCCTTTTCTTGTTTTTTCTGCTTCCTCAGGTGTATCGTACTTCACAATGGACAACCTCATGAGTGTTGTTTTCGCTACATTAAACTATTTACTCGCCTTCTTCCAAACCATCTTCTTTTTACGAATAGCTTCAATAGCGTTAGTCATTTTAGACGGACTCCACTTTCTTTGATCAACCTTCCCCATTACCCTATTGGAATCTACAACAGAATTCTAAGAGAATAATAAAGTGCACAAACACAGGCAGACTTTAAGCATGAACAAATAAGGGGTCCGGTTTAGGCAACTGTGTGATGGGGGTCCGGTTTGCATGACTATAGCCAACATTTCGTTAACCCAATACATTTCTAACCACAAATCTATATGAAATGCTTTTGTGATAAACATTAACCTTAGAGTTTGAAAGGCTTACCTGCTTATATCTGGGAGAAATAACGAATAATATAGCACAATGTAAAAACCTTTAGCACTGTCAGAACACGCAATGGCGAACTGATAAGCAACACGTGAAGTAGGTGGCGTGTCCGCTTTGCTATGGAGTAGTAGATGCCTAAACTACTATTTACACTCGGTACCGCTAGAGTTCAGGAGAATACAGAGCCAGGAGATCGGAGGTCCGCATTAGGGGGAGGGGTCCGGTTATGGGCACCTTTCTCTATTATGTATGTTTATGTAACGAAAGCACATTGCCACCACGTACCGGCACCTCGTCCTTACACTTTCGAACTGGCACTGTGATACCAATTACACTTAATCCACAATCAAAATCGAGGTTTTCATTTTCAGTTTTCATATTTCACACTTTTTCTGTAATTTGCGGTTGGAACTACTCATTGACTCCTATTTATTCAACGATAGTATATGTCAGTGTGTCAACGCATCACAATGATAAGATTCAACTTCTAGGTTTCGGAAAGTATAGATGTTCCTTGTCTACTCAAAACATTAAACGCAACATTATACAACTGATGATATATTACTGATGAATAAAGATATTTTCCTTATAATCAGTGTTCGCGTTCAACTAGTACTGAAATTCCAGATTGAAATGTAACAGGTTCATTTGTCATAAGTCTGTACAGAGTTCCCCTTCACGTTGAATTAAGTAAATGAATGAATGAATGAATGCCTAAGTTGTATTAATGCATGCATGAAGAAATAAACACTTCTCACCCAGTCACCGTAACCATCAGATGGGGAGAAAGATTTCCTAATTGAATGAGTCGATGAATGAAAGCATTGATTAATTTATGAATCAATGCATGAATGGATGAATTAAATGTACTCGCCTGTTGCTACGAAGCACCAGCAGGTACGTAGATACTATCCCATTCAGGATGAATGAAGAATGGATAGAATTCATGCATGCACGAAAAGCAAGAAAACTCTTCACTTCCGGTAACGAATAACCAGTAACAGCGAAGAGATTCCTCATTATTGAATAAATGAATGAATGAATGAATTAATGAATGGTTGAATGAGTGGATGGGGGAATGAATGTTCTCATCCTACATCTATGGAACGCTAGCAGCTGATGAAGAAACATTCCATCTATTGCACCCTGACCCATTACATGCAATTTAAAAATTAATTACAGTATGGAGTACTAACAAAAACGACAATAAAATGATAATAATACTAATACTCACTATACTAATTACCGTTATTGACAAATTCTTGACTAACAGATTCATAGCTCAAAAATCTATCTATCCGTAGTCTGTTCTACCCGCATTACAGGATCTTGCGACTTCCTTCTACAAAAATTTCTACTTACAATTAATAACTTATTGAGATTACTAGGCTTATACCATTCTTTGCTTATCATACTGTTAATTCCATAGCCTTTCTAATCTTCACTTAACATAGGCCTATGTCGTTTATTGATATTCAAAAATGTCTTTCTAACCGCTAGGGTTTCTTTTCAGGATTTCAGCGTGTGAAATCCTTCTTTATGTTCACTAGAGAGTAGGCACCTTACTGTATCCTTCCCACCAATCCATCCCTTATTTTAATAAATTCCCATCATCCACCAGATCAAAACTCGTGCTTCTCTTCCTATACCCTGACTCATCCAATTGAATTCTGAGAGGGTCGCCCTGCTCCTACATTCGGATACCAACCATTGTATCTGAACATCTTTAAGTCCAGACTTAAACGTACATTCATACTTGTAGTTGGAATGATGTCTCACACAATAAGGCCTCAGACAGACAATATGTGCATATGAAATTTTTGCGAAGGTATGCATGGTGCTACTAAGCTAGACAGATTCAAGTCAGACGTCAGCTGAATAAAGAACAACACGGTTGAATAATATTGCACATTCATAATGGACATGATAGCGGCGGTGAATTATGGCCACTCCCTCAACTTGCTAAATGGGTTATGCCTCCAGCAAATACTCTCACAGATGTGATTCATCCATTGCTGCCAAGAAGAGCCTGATATGAAAAGCTCACTTTAAAAGTGGAAAACAAAAGCATGACGAAATATATGAAGAGACAAATATTGGTAGTTTACTGAGTAACAGTATTTGTTAAGAAGGAGGTCATTCATTTCAGTGTTGACTTAGTTAACATAACGTGTTTTAAATCTTGTTGAACACAAAATATGTATTTATAAACACTATCAAACATGGAAAAGGAAACACTTTATCCATACCAGAATGACATATTTCATTCAAAAATAATATCGTCAAGTTACTTTTATATTATGTGTACATAAGTAGAAAATCAGTTACGTTGGGTAAACTCGTGACTGCACTACTGAACAAACAATAAAAGTTATTCGTTTCCTTAACACAAATAGTCAATTGCAAGTCAGTATGGATCAAGGAACATGAATATGACATCAGAACACTTTTATTAGCTCTTAGATTTAAGATATTTTTATGCATATCTACAGGTATTGAACTCAACTCCATACAAGTTTATCCATTTACCTATACACTGGAGCCCTTCTCTTTCCTTGATTTTCGTTTGACGTCTAATTCTGAGGTATTGTAACTGTTCCACCTCGTCAAAACACTCGGGGAGATGAAAGTTATTATCTTGGGACACATGAATATTAAATAAACTATTTGTGGCTTGCCCGCAAATTGCCACGCAAATAGAAAAAATAAACATTCCATGGTTCCCCATTTCTCTATGTAATGTTTGGGCGCCATGGTTACAGTTTTAAATAAGACTGTAAACCAAAATGTATATTTACTAGCATAGAGACTTATACTTAAATCACAGGGGTAGGATTTCAAATAATTAACCATTAAGTATCGCTTAAGAAAGAAAATTAACGCAATATAAAATACAAATGTATTTATTATACAAAAAATGAGATGAACCGGAAGAGTTTCCTTAAAGCGTGGAGGAATTTAGAATTTAATTTACTGAATTTACTTATTGCTTGCTTTATCTAATTGAAGCTCACCAATTGCAGCTTCCGTTGAAGTCATCTGGTTTCCGTGGTTACTCGTTCTCTTCTTCTCGATGTTGAATTTGCTCCATGGACATCCTTCCTTCCTTCTCTTATATGGTACGGGCTATCTGGACTAACACTCCCTACTTGCCTAGTCTTTAAATTAGACATTGGCCCTATACTTGTAATAACTGATCAGCGTTGATCGTATGAGGAGAAAATTCAGAGATATGAATTTTTCCATATTAGTAGAAATCTCAAACCAACTGAGCTATACTATTTATACGGTACAGACTTGTACCAAAATTCCGTAGACTTGAACTAAACTTAGTTCTTCGTCCACAATATTTACTGAATATCACACAAGCCATAAGCTTGTTTCGTTTCTCGTAGATCCGATAACATAACCGAAGCGACAACACATTGTACAAAAGTAACTATGTCGCTGAGCGACCACACACTGTTTCAAAAATCAAATCACGTCGTACAAAGTAGATGTTCACAGTAGAAGTAGTAGTGATGGAGTATCCGTAGTTAGGTTGTAAGGTCGTAAGGTTCTAAGGCTGTAAGGTCCCGTTCTCGTATTGAGAATCAGTATATATCCGGGCTCACCCCCACTCTTGGTAACAGTTCAATCTCAAAACTCATATACAACGAAGTATCTGATTCGATAGATCGAAGCATCAACTCCCTTTCTCTTCTTCCTCGACAAGTCCGGAAGGCGTGGCGATGATATAGCTGACCGGCTTGCAAGCCTCGCGCACGGGTCGCTGTTTACTAGCCTTGGTCATAAGATAAACCCATGACGCACGCAAAATCCCAAGCTTCAAGAATAACCCTCCGTATACACAAACATGAGATGAAATGAAAACAGCTATGTCTCACCATATTGACCGTATTTACAACATAATGAATTCTTATCCTACATAATATAATAATTTAAATAATAAAACGATGTTATCATATATACAATATGATTCCAAAATGCCTTGATTACAAATGATTGATGTTGAATAAACATGTTATTACAAATAATTGCCGATGGCGGATAAACTTGATATCAAATGATATCGCGTAAAGTGATATTATATTAAATTAGTAGGGCTGGAGAAGCCTGGACGGTTACAGTATCACTCATTACAATCCAACAATAGTATGTAACCATTGATGACTTAAATTGCTCTCGTATCTTACTTCAATCGTGGGGATGTCCTGATTGAACTTCCCTCCATGCTCGTCACTCAATGTGACACAATTGGTTGGAAAGAAGTCAAGGCAAGAGTGAAGAAAGAGAATCTTCACTGACGTACTACAACCTTACTTTTGGGAAATCCTCAACCAACCAGGGAGATACAGTGCACATAAACTACAGCAAATGTGTGGTACCGAGGGTTTTTCATTTTTCATTTTTACAGTCGAAATAACCCTCTTCATTAAGAGAGTCATTTCACGATTTTCAGATGAAGAAGCCACTTCAACATCTACATAAGAAAATTTATCCACATTATTTACACTATACGTGACGTCTCGAAATCTCAAAATCTGGACTGAAAACCAGATGACAAATTAGTTTAAGATAATGTAGATTATTAGTATGACTTATGCACCATTGACAATAAATAAAAGTTTAAGCTAAATGTTTTATTCATTTATTACTTATCCCTGAAAATTGAGCCTTCAGAAGTACGAAGGTAAATAAATTTATATTATTGCTGAATAATATCAGACAGGTTTCCCCAAGCATAACAAGCGACGTTTATATAATGAAAATGGTTTTCCTACGAATGAATTACTTAAATTGTCCTGGTACCTTACTTCAGTCGCGGGAATGTCCCGATTCAACTCTTTTCCATGCTCGTCACTCAATGTGCCACAATTGCCTGGAATGAAGTTCTAACAAAAGTTATTTACCAACATTAGACAATTTTCGTCCATATTAAAGCAAATTCCTATTTCTTAAGAGAATGAGTGATAAATAATCGTTTCACATATCATACTTGCTTATTTCACATCAAAATGAATAGGAATAGACTCTTTTACTTTGGAAACATTTTCACTGTTGAGCAGAGTTATGGATGATTGATGTTATGAACAAGTTCAAGAAACCATTTGAATGTTAAAATTCAATGTTCGTTACTAACAAGTGTAAAAATGTTTTATAAATTTACCTTAATCCAGCCTGTTTACTGGACATCTGCTCTTTCCACTGCTGAGGAAAATTGAAGCGTTGAGAGGAAAATCCGGATAAGACAAAAAATTCAAATTTTGAGCACAGTGCATTCTAGTGGCATTTATTGACATACGTTTCTACGAAAACTAAATTCATACCATTGAAATGAGTGACTGAAATTTAAGCATTTCTGGAGAAAAGCGTATTATTCTAACGTTTCTCTAGCCAAAGGCTGTCAAGTCAAGAACTATCCGATTCTTTTTAGAAAAAATGTTATGAATATGGCGTTAGTGCCGTTTTCTTTTTATTCGTTGCATTATTATTATTGTAGTTATTGGTTTAATAGATCGTTTGTAAAACGATCGAATATCAAAATGAAATTAAATGAATTAAATGAACCCTATTCAAAAACCCACTGGATTCAGGAGAGGGGAAACTAGAAAACAATTGCCATGTAGCTTTGCAAACGCATAACCCCATAACACAACATTGGAGCGTAATTCACTTTACTACGAGAATCTATAAATTCAGATTGCCGAACAAATAGACATCCACAACATTTTGCATACTTGAGGGAGCCTGCAAATCTACCATAGTCTGAAGGCATACATTTTTTAGATTCACCTCCGTAGTGGCAAGTCCTCATAAGAAACGGAATATTTGGTTGGAAGAAGCCGACAATAGCAGTTATTGTGAAGTATGGAAGGAATTTAAATAAATTAAGAGTTTTGTTTGAGCATTGCTCCTTATTTTATGCGACGTAAATAGATTTTGGTGTTAAAATTTATGATTTGTCAATACAGTAATTAAACGGTGGAATAATTAATTCAATAATAAACAGAGTTTCATAAATGCTGGGCGCAAATACGAAGCCTGTGAGTCGGCGTGAATGAATGTTAAGTTAGTGAACCCAATATACAATAATTGCCTCAGAATACAAGTCAAGAACTCACGCGAGTCGTCAACGTCAATATGCATGCAGAGGGGAGCAGGTCTGAATAAGAGTGATATATATATATTTAAGACAAGGAAAGAGGAACTGTAGCAAAGCCTTACTTAGAAGAGATACCGGTTTATGGTGAACAAATGAAAGGTCACATCAATTAACCACAACCATTTTAAACAAATTGACACACTGAAGTTTCAATAAATGAAAGCTGAAAAAGGTAATGCGTAATATCTGACCACATACAGAAATAGAATAATGTAATGGCAGATTAAGACACAAAAATTGTGCAAGGCTTCAAAAATTATTCAAGATCGGGTGGGGTCGTAAAGAAATGAGCAAGGAGACCAACGCATACAAGAGAAATATAAAAGTTTTGACTATGAAATATAATTTCCATTACGAGCTACATTTTATGGAACTGAACTATGTTTAAATGGAAAATTAAAAGGAACACACAGACAAATCCTTAAGAATTGTTTGAAACGCGAAACTGACTGCAGTATTTGAGTAGGCCTACTTGGAAACACAACACACAGAGGAAAGATATGAAGGAAGGCGTTATGAGAAATACAAAATTACCGATAGGACAGAGGATAACTGGGTCCACAGCGTAAATACACTGACTGACAGAGCAAATGCAACACCAAGAAGGAGTGGTTCGAAAGGGATGAAAGTTGGGGAAAAAACAGAGTCGGCACGGACGAATAATTGATGTTTATTTCAAACCGATATGCAGGTTACACTATGCGCACGGCATCGACTCAGTAGGATGTAGGACCACCGCGAGCGGCGATGCACGCAGAAACACGTCGAGGTACAGAGTCAATAAGAGTGCGGATGGTGTCCTGAGGGATGGTTCTCCATTCTCTGTCAACTATTTGCCACAGTTGGTCGTCCGTACGAGGCTGGGGCAGAGTTTGCAAACGGCGTCCAATGAGATCCCACACGTGTTCGATTGGTGAGAGATCCGGAGAGTACGCTGGCCACGGAAGCATCTGTACACCTCGTAGAGCCTGTTGGGAGATGCGAGCAGTGTGTGGGCGGGCATTATCCTGCTGAAACAGAGCATTGGGCAGCCCCTGAAGGTACGGGAGTGCCACCGGCCGCAGCACATGCTGCACGTAGCGGTGGGCATTTAACGTGCCTTGAATACGCACTAGAGGTGACGTGGAATCATACGCAATAGCGCCCCAAAGCATGATGCCGCGTTGTCTAGCGGTAGGGCGCTCCACAGTTACTGCCGGATTTGACCTTTCTCCACGCCGACGCCACACTCGTCTGCGGTGACTATCACTGACAGAACAGAAGCGTGACTCATCGGAGAACACGACGTTCCGCCATTCCCTCATCCAAGTCGCTCTAGCCCGGCACCATGCCAGGCGTGCACGTCTATGCTGTGGAGTCAATGGTAGTCTTCTGAGCGGACGCCGGGAGTGCAGGCCTCCTTCAACCAATCGACGGGAAATTGTTCTGGTCGATATTGGAACATGCACATGCTGAAGAATGGCGGTTGACGTGGCGTGCGGGGCTGCCACCGCTTGGCGGCGGATGCGCCGATCCTCGCCTGCTGACGTCACTCGGGCTGCGCCTGGACCCCTCGCACGTGCCACATGTCCCTGCGCCAACCATCTTCGCCACAGGCGCTGCACCGTGGACACATCCCTATGGGTATCGGCTGCGATTTGACGAAGCGACCAACCTGCCCTTCTCAGCCCGATCACCATACCCCTCGTAAAGTCGTCTGTCTGCTGGAAATGCCTCCGTTGACGGCGGCCTGGCATTCTTAGCTATACACGTGTCCTGTGGCACACGACAACACGTTCTACAATGACTGTCGGCTGAGAAATCACGGTACGAAGTTGGCCATTCGCCAACGCCGTGTCCCATTTATCGTTCGCTACGTGCGCAGCACAGCGGCGCATTTCACATCATGAGCATACCTCAGTGACGTCAGTCTACCCTGCAATTGGCATAAAGTTCTGACCACTCCTTCTTGGTGTTGCATTTGCTCTGTCAGTCAGTGTACAACAGCCAACATTATGACCATTTTCTAACGGCTTGAGTTCGCACGAACACAACATATCGTGCTCTGTCACAACGAAAACACCAGCACAACGTATCCAATATTAAACAGATTAAATACCACATTATTTTAATCCTAATTTGATTTTATAATGAATAAAATGTATTATTTTTCTGGGAAAAACAACCTAACCAAATCATTACACAGGACAGCTGGTCTCCGGCCACTGAGTAAGAAATTTATCACTGATTCACACCAACAGTGCTGGCACATGAAATTACACCATCCAAACATGAATAAAATCATCATTCTTCCTCAGGCACTTAAGATTTGTTATATATGTGAACCTTTAAACACTGGACTGCATACCTCAATGACACTAACACTGATTCATTCATGAGAATGTTTACATAAAAGTTTCCCTAGGATAAGACGTCATGTGGCTTAGAATCTGTAAATGACATGGAAGTAATATTTGCTCTTAAACTTGCCCACAAATTATCACTTCTTTCATTAACTAGGCATTTTCAAAGAAACCTAACTCCTGTCCTGGTGTTTAAGAATGTCATGACATAACCTTACTCGATGATTACACACTTCGTTGTGGTACGGGTCACGGCCCTAAACTTCACACTGTTTCTAGCAGTGCTCAGGGGCAATGCATCTATTAGAGGACTAATACTACTCCGCAATCTACAAATGTATCCTGCACAGATTAAAAACTTACTTATATATATAATTCATATAAATAAAATTGTAACGGGTCCGCTGTCTGTAATTTCGTATATTTAGCCAATTTTTCAGATATTTATCCTTTCCAGGCGCACTTGAAACCGTATCAGTGGTTTTTAGATTTCGTGTTTGTTTGTTTGTTTGTTTGTTTGTTTGTTCCACAATCACGGCGAAACGGCTGGATAGATCTCGACCACACATCATATTTAGAGTGTACTTATCCAGGAGCAGATTTTGTTGTGCTTAATTTTAAAATCACGGAAAAGACTTCCTCATAAAAAGGAATTCAATATTTTCCCTTCTTATCAAAACCTGCCACCACCACCTCCGCCCTCCCCCCACCCCGCCCAAGTGCATTTTTCGTAAAAAAATACACCTGTTTCTTTATTTTTGAAGACGATTCCAAATACCAATTTTCACGTCTGTAACATCTTCAGCATTTGAGATTATCATGAAAATAATTCGGTCCTTTTTACTTCTTTCTACCGCCCCCCCCCCCAAGTGAATTCTTCGTAAACAGAAGAGTACGAGTTTCCTTACTTTTAAAGGAGGTTCCAAATTCCAATTTTCACGTCAGTTAAATCTTTAGTTTTTGAGATGTATCCTCATAAAAAGAATTGAACATTTTCTCCTTCCCTCCACCTCTAAATTGGATTTTCCGAAGAAAATATTGTTCTTTATTTTTAAGGGAGATTACGAAAAGCAATTTCCACGCCTGTAACATGTTAAATTTTCGATACAAAATGTGGATATACTAGGTAGTTTTTTACTTCTCCCCTTCTCACCCCGTCCCCTCCCAGATGGATTCTCCAAAACAATAAGTTTTTCTCTATTTTTAAATGAGATTCCAAATACCAAAATTGATGCCTGTAACATCTCAGTTTTTGAGATATAAGTATCCTCATAAAAGGTATTCAACACCTTTCCACCTTTCTTCATCACCTTTAAGGGGATTTTCCGAAAAATACGTTTTCTTTATTTTTAAAGGGTTTTCCATATCAATTTTTAAAACTAAGCGATGGAATATACAAAAGTCCTCTCTACACTGCAATAAAAATGTATCTCCAAGTTTAATTTATCTATGTCGAATAGTTTTCGATGGTCATGGATTACAGTCAGTCGGTCATTGCCTTTGTGCACATAGATGACGATAGGATGTGACCGGGGACTTAATACTATGTTACAGCTCCAGCACTTGCCATGTTTGAATACGGCAAACTATGTCATGTTTAGGGCTACTGACGGTGGAGTTAAAACTCGCCATCACCCGAAATTCAAGTTACAGCTAAACTCAATACGACGCACTGCCAAACCGCTCGGTACAGGATACCTTCAGTCAAACTCAAATTAAAACTTACTTTGTCCAGTTTCAGTAGCATAAACAAGAACTCGAGAAGCGAGGACTTAACTAACCTGGCTCACTTCTGATATGAAGAGTCAGATTTGCTGTCTCTCAGATAACCTATTAACTAAAAAAGTAATTTAACTATGGTGGGATAAAGAAATGGCTAGTTAAATGTTCTTTTCGTGAAAGAAATTCGAAGGCGCCGATACTAGTTTTCTTTAGGTGGAGAAAGAATCTGTAATTGTGTCCTCGTCCCGATATGGCCCATAACACTGACGGACAAGCCAAAGCGTTGCGTAAATTGAAGATTCTCTACATCTTACACATCTTCTCATATCGGGGCAGAAGAAATCGAGTTTTAACACAGGCAGTCGTATAAGATGGACAAGAAGGAAACTCCGGCAGTGCCAGGCTCAGTTGGGGTCCGGTAAAGGTTATCCCCACCACACGAAAAGTAAAGTCTTGAGGGCAGCACGAATAATTGCACATAGTAATAAATACTTAATCTCTTAGGAGGGTTTAAATAGTAAATTAAATCATAATGGAACACGGTTTTTTTCTGCGTCGTATAATCCATATTGCTATGTTCAACCAGTGCACTTCGATTTTCAGGTACTGAAGACGGAAGATTCGACTGTATGAAGGTGGAATGGAGCACGTCAATGCGATGAAGATTGTAATAATGCTACATAATGCACAATGAACTGCACGATTTTATATATCACTTCATGAATTAAACTGACGAAAATATTAACATATTCTTTATTTAATCACAAGCTTGTGGGAGGAAATATTGTCTATACATGAATGATTATACTTTCCTTCGTCTTTATTCTGCAATTATTCACTCACAAACAATTTCTTTGTCTTCTGTTCCTTTAGACCTGGAGGTGTTCGGAAATACCGTCTATGTATATTTTTACCTGCTATCATTAGCCGTTGACAACGTTGCACTGTATCCAGCTACACGTTAGACAGGATTATGTACACCTGGAAAATTGAAAGTTATTTAACTGCGTAGCAGTCAAGCTATTGCATTGCTTCGTAGATGGTGCATTAAAATAATTCTTGGACTGTTTTTGCTGTATCACTTCGCGAGGCAGAATGAGCAAATCTATGGATTTGTTAAAACGAGGTCATGATGAGTGTATGTTGTGGCGAAAATATCGACGTTCGTCACTTGAACAGGCCCATGCACGTAGTCCAGGCTCGGGGCGGCTGCGAAATACAGACGTACGTCAGGATTGGCATGCAGCTATAGAATCATTGGCAGAGTACTCCGTATTCAGTGCAGAGATGTGAGCAATCGTGCCGTCAGATTTTTGCACACGTCCCACAACGGACCGTCTTCCAACATCAAAACTAACAGCATATGTGGCAGTATCTCTCGGCTTCCGCATCCGTCATTACACCATCGTCAGTCTCCTGTGGTGTGGGGCAAGGAGAGTGAAATGGTACGCTCAATCAATCAATCAATCAATCAATCAATCAATCAATCAATCAATCAATCAATCAATCAATCAATCAATCAATCAATCAATCAATCAATCAATCAATCAATCAATCAATCAATCAATCAATCAATCAATCAATCAACGTTGATATGCAAGTAGGGCTGTCGCCCAGATGGCAAATATTTTAAGAGTTATTGACCTAGTATCTTATTAAATGACTTCAAAGAACTTGGAAATTTACCGTACAATCCATGCCAACTTACTCCAGTTACTACCTCGTCTTTCTATCAACGAATATGTCCTCCAATTAACCCTCCTGAATTCCAATCTTATCTTCATAATATTACCTTTCTTATTTTTAAAATATGTTTGAGCATTTTCGTCTAAAAATATCATTGCATTACAAGTGATAAGCTTTAACAGCTTCATTTCAAGTAATACTAATCCCGTATTGACTATAATCAATCAATGAATATTAAAGATAATTGAGCGGTACGCCTATTCAATACAATATATAATTTATTAATATCTAGGACATGTTTCGTCCCCTAAGGGACATCATCAGCTAATAATAAATTAATATTAATATATCAGAAATAAATATTAAAATTGGAAAGACACATTAAAATTTTTGACAATTTAAAATAAGATCTTCAAATTTTGTTAAAATTGTAAGTCATAAGACAGGTAAAACAGTCAAATTGTCCATATTTCTCTTATTGACGCTCTTGGAAAATACCAGTTTTGCTTATAAAATCTTGAAATATCATTTGTTGTAAAAAGCACACTTGATTTGTATTCCTTGGTGAAAGATTTCTTAAAACTTAATAAGCATTCCTTAGATGGTATACTAAAATTTAAATGCTTCAGAATTTAAAGTCAGATCGGGGCCGTGATGGTAAAGTTCTGTGTGGTAATGGATATAATTTTATTCCTTATTATTGGCCCCGATGTGCGGAGAAGGACTCACTTCTACCGAGGTAAGTGTGCATCTGCTTTAAAACAAGTACGAGTACTTGTTATTAATTAATTAATAAATTAATTAATAAATTATATATTGTATTGAATAGGCGGACCGCTCAATTATAATATTTAAGTTTATCTTGAATATTCATTGATTGATTATATCATTGCATGTCATCTCTCCGCTGACAAGTTGGAATATACCGCTTAGTCGAGCAGCTCGTACCCTTACACCCAACCCAAAGTTGGCAATTTTCTTGTGACATTACTCCTTTGTCATAAATCGCCCAGAATTAATCGTGTTACTTTCCTTTAGCTACTTTCGAGTTCTCGCACCAAGTAATTCTTGTGAAGGTCCCATACATCGCCACCCTACTTTGTGTCCTACGAGTACCTAATACGTCCTCTTACTACAACCACTCAGTACCATAACAATCGCGTGAAGCTGTAAATAATTAAAACCTCGTTAATCTGATTGCCCTAATTAAGGTACTTCTTTATATTAACATCTAGATATTTGCTACGATCCTCATGAAATACTCTCAACCCGCCAACGCAGTAATCAACCCTGAGGAAGGATTTATTACAAATCTCCGAGTAAAGATGACAGCAGTTCTTACCTTGATGCGAACGAAGGCTCTTCATGAGTGAGGCGTCTACCAGGTGAGCGTCGTCTTCCAGTTTATTTGGCCCCTTAAATATGGACCCAAAATCTGGCATCATGGTGTGGTGCGGTCAACTTTAGTGTTTATGGAGGGTACGTTAAACAGTGCCCACTACGTCAGGACTTCATTTGAGGCTTACTATTGCCATTCATACAAATGAAGGTGAATGATCGTATACTGCTTCTACTATGCGACGTGTTCTTTGTGGCGTTCGTCAACTGTCCTGGTTAGTAAAAACCCCACAACTCCATTCCTCTGAAGACAATTTTGGCCTTGACAGCTTGACGTCAGATCCAATCTGCACAGCAAGACATTAAACTCGAACATTTAAGACAACAGGGTCAGGAGGCATGGAACACTGTAGCCGAGTATGATATTCCGTCCGCCCGTTTTCACTAATAATATTAGCCAACAGGGCTTTTAGAGTGCGATGTATTGCATTTAGTCGTGGTTCTAATCACCTTTAAGTATTTGGTGTATATCGCTTTGTTTCTTCCGTACTGAATATAATCTAATGTCATTGTACCAGCCCCTGAAATACAGACTCAAAATCCACCATCATGGTGCGCTGAGCAATAATCTGCAGTTCGCGGTCGCCTATAGTGTTTATGGAGGGTACGTTAAAAGAGTGCCCGCTAAGTCAGGACTTCATTCGAGCCGTACTGCTCCCGTTCATGCAACACGAAAGTATCATCGTCAATATACATTACCTATATACGTCAAGTATGAATCGTTACGAAAGTCGCATACACCGTCATGGTGTAGTAGACCGCCTGGTAGCCATGCACGTTAAAGTGTCTTATCTTTGTAGCATGCCGCCGTGGTCAGCTGCCCCGAGTCCCGTTGATGAAAAGAAAATGACCAGTATTGACTGGACGGCAGGCTGGAAAATATGGCGGAGTACAATTTCTAATCAACAGAGTACGCACCAAAAGCACTTTTTTTCTGTTTTAAGCCTCCTCGTATTGTCCATATGGAGTGGATCACACAACAGTTTGGTGGTGGATCGTTAGGCGTTAGACCTTGAGCATAACACACTGCAGTTAGTATTAGTTTCATTTGGGGAGTTCGTGTACCGCCTGCTCCTCAGGCCCCTGGGAGAGGCCTCCTCCTTACGGAATGTACTGACTAAGTGTGCATGCTTAACCTCACATGACCTTACTTGGCGGGTGATTTGAAAAATACGGATGTTGGTTTAACAGCGCGTTTTAACCTCAAGTGGCATAACACTGGCTACGTATCCAGGCTTAAAACCTCACATATTCCGGGTTCCACCCCAGGCCTAAGGGCTTTAACCTTACAGACCTAAGTTCGATACCGAGGCTAGCCGCATAACAGTGCAGGCTTAACCTTACACAATTTATATGGCTAAGAGTGTAGGCTTAATCCCACGCTGACCAGGCGTTAATATAACCGGCTGCCCTTCCTTACACTAGCTAGGGCATAACTTTATACGATAGTTAAGAGTACTGGCTTAACCGCACGCTGACCAGGCGTTAACCTAACCGTATACACTTCCCTACAGCCTGACTAAAAGTGCAGGCTTAAACTTACGCTGACCAGGCGTTAACCTAACCAATTGACCTTCCCTACACCATGGCTGAAAATGAAGGCTTAACCTTACGCTGACCAGACGTTAACCTAACCGGTTATCCTTCCCTACACCCTGGCTAAAAGTGCAGGCTTAACCTTATGCTGACCAGGTATTAACCTAACAGGTTTCCCTTCCCTACACCCTAGCTAAAAGTGTAGACTTAACCTTACGCTGACCGGGCGTAACCTAACTGATTGCCCTTCCCTACACCCTGGCTAAAAATGCAGGATTAACCTTACGCTGACCGTGCGTTAACTTAATATGTTTCCCTTTCCTACTCACCTGCTAAAAGTGCAAGCTTAACCTTACGATGAAGATACGTTAATCTAACCGGTTGCCATGCCGTATACCCTGGCTAAAAGTGCAGATTTAACCTTACGCTGACCAGGCGTTAACCTAACCGGTTTCCCATTCCTACACTACCTTAGAGGCTACACATTTTACTAATAGGACTACGGAGATGGTGTAAGCTTTATTCATAGGGGTGCAACATTGGAACGTAACCTCAGGGACTTGGAGCTCAACTTGGTAAAAGAAGGCGGTACGGGGCTAGGGAGATGGTGCAAGGCTTAATACATATGCTTTATTCATACGAGGCGTATTGTTGAAAAGCGACTTAACGGAGCTTGGAGCTGAACTTGGAAAGCGTAACGCTCTTTTACTTTTTTATCTGAACTTAAAGCTTATAGATTTGAAATCTAGAGAATTATAGTACCTTGTAGTGTTGTTGATATCACCCAGAGACTAAGCCCTTATGTTTAGATCCAAACAAAATATTTGTGCTACTTACCAGGTACTAACAGGCACGGATTCGACTCCAAGCTTAACCTCACAGGCCCTGGATTCAACCCTAGGCTTAATCTTACAAGGGCGTTACCCATTCAAGTTTGAGGTTCGGTCGCATTATTAACCTATCTAGACACGATGAGACATAGTCCAGGGTAACTTTAGGGGCTTTGATGCTGAGCTTGATGGAAGCTGAACTTGAAACAAGATAGCGACCACACATTCTACAGATAGGAATAGGAAGATAGCGTAAATCTTAATACTTGTGCTTTATTCATAGGGGCCGTGACGTTAGAAGTTGAACGCGGCAAGATTGTGGTACTGGACTATGGAGATGCTGTAATATTTAATGCATGTGCTTTATTCATAGGGATATAAATTTATAAAGCTAGTTCAACGTCTTGAAGCTGAGCGGCTGCAGAGTTAAAGAGGCTATCAACTGAGCTAATGCGCAATGCGCTATTGGCTTTTTAGTATTTGGAACACTGGATTTTTTATTGTAAAATTTCGAGCTTATAGATTTGAACGCTAGAGACATTCAATTGCCTACGGTAATGTTTAGATCTCTTAAGGATTAAAACGTGTTCTGAACCGAAGAAAGTTTGCTCTACACATGACGGGGAATGGAACCCACGGCTCTTCACTTTGGACTGCTGAGTATGCTGCTAAGTAAATGACTGTGGAATGAAGGCATGCGTTTGATTTAAAAGACCTAACGTTTGCGCTGCGAAAAATTAAAAAGTACCCCTACCCCGACTTCTACAGAGAAAGGAATTCTGAAAATGTATTACGAAGCAAACAATGTCATGTCTCAGTAGAAATGTTTCTGCAAGCAGCAAGGGTTCCTAATCTAGAACAAACTTGTGAAGTTGGCCTTTCTATGCATTTAGCGAAGTGTTCGTAAATGTTATCGTCCTGTCTGCGTGTGATTCAAATATGCATACTGTACCGGGAAATTATTGAATGATATGCCACGACTAGTTATTTCGGAGAGTTGAAGATGTTTCCACCACAGGGCACAGAGCTGGGTACAGAGAGAGAGAGGTCCTAACTACAATGAGTTCAATGTTTTAAAATACTGAATTTGTTCACATAAGGTTCACCTTACAATTTTGCTGATTACAGTGAATACTCGTTGAACGGTGACCCAGCCATGGAAATACGATCCCTCGTGTTCAGCAACCGTACCATGGAACCAGCATCTGTTGGCAGCAGCAGCAATGGTCGTCGTTGATTCTAGAAAGTCTCAGTGCGGTCAACCACTCACAGATTATGTTACGCGAGTCTCCACATTTAACAGTCCCCGAGTATTGGAATGATTTCACGTAAACCACAGTACTTCGTAAACGTAACGTAATATTTAATTACCGACTCAGTTCTGACTTAGAACCAGAAAGTTAGTTTGGGAAAATAAGTTGCACTTGTGTGAAAGAATTCTGGTTGTTTCTTACCCCCCTCACACACACACACACACATACACACACAAATAAATAGTTTGAATCCCTTCACTTGTGTGGTGTCTTCCCATAAAACTGGAAATTAACAATGTTCCTTTGCACTTATAACTGCACAGTTTATTCCTAATCACATCAGAAAAAATAGTGTCTGATGGAATAACTTCAATTTAGAATGATTTCGAAATGTTGTATAGTTTGTAACGAAACTGAATGTCTGCGACGACCTACCGAAAGCATTTGTGAGATAAGGTGTCAATTAACAAATCACAGTTCAAATCGAAATGTTACTGTAATCACTGCTTTCTATATGAATGTCTAAAGCGATCTACGACTGCACTCGTGACATTAAATGTCTATTCGCAAAGTACAATTCACTTGAAAATAGCATTTATGATTACTGCATTGTACACGAAGCAATAATAATAATAATAATAATAATAATAATAATAATAATAATAATAATAATAATAATAATAATATTAATAATAATAATAATAATAATAATAATAATAATAATAATAATAATAATAATGATAATGATAATGATAATAATAATAATAATATCTATCTTGACCTTTCAAAATAAATACAGGTGTCAGGCAGGGCGATGGTCTATCTCCACTCCTTTTCAATTGTGTCATGGAGAAAATTGTAAGAATTTGGAATGAAAAACTGAGAGAATCTAAAATATTGCCACTCATGCTGGGGAAGAAGAACAAAGGTGTTGCAATAAATTGCCTAGCATTTGCAGATGACTTTTCCATACTTCCAGAAAGCCTTACAGATGCAGCAATGCAAGTCAATCTCATTGAAAAGACAGCCAAGATGACAGGCTTGAGAATCTCTGCCGAGAAAACAAAATTTTTGACGAATATAAAGAGTGCCCCAAAGTTTTTAGTAAAGGATATTGGTCAAATAGAAAAGGTAAAGAAATTCAAATATTTGGGTGAGACAATTCAAGAAAATGGTTTAGAAAAATCTGCTATAGAGGAGAGGATACAAAAGATGGAAAGAGCATACGGTATAACTAAGAATACTTACAACAAAAAGTGCTTATCAAGAAAACTTAAAGTAAAGCACTACAACACAGTAGTGAAACCAGAATGCCTTTATGCCAGCGAATGTCTAGCACTGAACTACAAGCTTGATAAATTAGAAATATTAGAAAGAAGAATTATAAGGAAAATATTAGGTCCTCTAAGAATTGCAGAGTTTTGGAAATTAAGAAGTAACAATGAAATTTACCAGAACGTAGAAAACATGTCATAAAGAATAAGAAAAAGGAGATTGCTATTTCTTGGACACATTTACAGAATGGATGACAATAGACTAACTAAACGAATCTTCAAGTACCTTTGGGAAAAGAAATCAACTACCACCTGGATTCAAGAAGTCAAGAAAGACCTGGAAAGGAACAACATACGAGAAGAAAAATTATTGGAAAGAAAGATTTTTAGGAAGAAAGTCTTACAAATGGAAGGATTCCAAGAGAGGAAGGAAAGGAAAACAGGCACAAAGTGGACTGAAGACAGAAAAAAGAAACACAGTGAAACAATGAAAGAATACTGGAAGAAAAGGAAAGAACAACTAAGGAGGAAGAATTGAAATTGTAACGTGGTCCTTAGAAGGCCGGAACGCAAGAATAATAATAATAATATCTATAGAAAATTTTAATTCACTTGAACATATCATTTGTAATTATAACATTCTCCACAATTTCTGAAGTGAACTACTAGAATACTTATAATACAAAAAGTCCATTATCAAAATATCTGAATATTCTATCACTCAAGTCGTAATGTTAAAGTTTTCAATTATATTAAATTTGAAGCTGTTCTGACATATGTGACACATGTAAGTATTGGTTATACTATGATTGACAAATCCTGGAGTCGAATTAGAATATTTACAAGTTCCTTAACGAGGTTTTACTCACTGAAAATGTATAAATTCCGTAACACCGGAATTATTCTATGTCCAAAGTTTTTACTTCACTCGGAAATAGTCTCGTCTTGTTGGTGCGAACTCGTAACACGCAGCTAACAAACATCGTGCCCTGTTATACAGAAATGATTCTGGCGTAATGTTTTACCAAACCTTGAATATCTCCGTAATTCCTGGGTGGATTTTGAAGAAATTAACAAGAGGGGACGTTTGAAATGTGTAGGCCTATTATAAGAAACCGGTCCTTCTCTATTGATATCTCAATTGGTTCAGGATTTAGAAAATTCCTTGTCTGGATGTTTCGAAAATGTATGCTGTAACCTATCCTTGATGAGGCGATGAAGCAAGCAGCGTTGTGCGGGTCGATTACTTGCCACTGCGAGACTCAGTTTATGTGACCGTTCGAAAAATAAACACGCCAATATTTTATCAGTTCTTTATGGTGAATTTATTTTAAGATATACTTTATGTACGGTCAGTACCGGTACAATACGTTGGAACTTGGGATTGATATATAAAGTCGGGGGGCTATCAACAGCGTGTCTGTTATAAGTCTTCGGGAAGTTCGTTGTGAATACTTGACAAGGTAGTTCTTCTTATTATTATTATTATTACTATTTTAATCGTAATGTATAGTTTTGACATTGCGAATAGGACTGATCCTTTACTCTTACGTCTAATCTCTATAAAGGAATTGTAGTTCTCTTTGTAACTTCAACTCACAACGTTGTCCGACCTTCATTGGTCATTTCATGGTTTCTTTGAATTTTAACTTTGCAACTATATGTTACTCTTTACTCTTACGGGTAATCTCTATTGATGAATTGTTCTCTTCTCACTTCAAACTTGCAACTATGTCCGACCTTTATTGGTGAACACTTGGTTGCTAGTTGCTTACAACTATGTTTGACTCTTAACTCTTGCGTTTTATCTCTATTGATGATTTATTGTTCTTTTGTAACTTCAAACTCGCAATTATGCCCGACCTTTATTGGTCAACTCTTGGTTTCTTTGTTATCTGTAAGAGTGCTTCTAATTTTTTAGGTATGAAAAAGAATATTAAGTGTATTACGCCTTAGAACATTGCGATTATGACTTACTCTTACGTCTAATCTCTGTTAATAAAATGTTACTCTCGTCTAAATTCAAACGTGTTACTATTTCTGACCTGTAGTTATCGACATTAGGTTTCATGTAATCTTAACCTTGCGACTACGACCGACCCTTTATTCTCACGTGTTATCTCTCCTGATCAACTGTCGTTCTCTTCTAAGTTAAAACTTGCAACTATGCCTGACGTTTATTGAACATCTCCTGTTTTGATTTTGTTTTTCGAATGTCTAATCTCTGTCTTTATTTATTTATATAGCATGGATGCAATTAGCAGTATTGGTCGTTCGACAGCAATTGAAACGCTTCGCTTTAGTGAGTTTCTTGTCAACGAAGGATTGCGTATTATTTCAGTGCAAGGAATATCTACAAGATATGGAAGTCGCATACTAAGTACTTGCAAAAATCTTAAAGTGTTCCTACCCAATGCAATTTCAGATGATGAACTAGAGCATTTAAACAATCGTAGCATATGTATGACATATGAAGGTATGCGAAACAAAACGTGTGTCGTCAGCTTTAAAGAAATATAGCATCTACTAATTCGATCATAGCATTTTAGTATACACGTTATATTTTAACAGAAACGTGTTGATTGCAGATATTTAACGCACAATATATGACTGAATTAATAGACAGAAAAAGTAAAAACTGTACTGTGTATTTATTTCATTTAATAACACCTCCCTAAAACTCTTACTACTAGTGCCTATATCAAACGTTATGGATATAAAACGAAATATTTTTATTGTACCTCTATCAAACGATGATGATAATAAGCTGAATTAACAAAAACGTGTTGTTTTCAGATATGCAAAATACACTATATGATTGAAATAATAGACAGGAACACCAAACAAACTATATTGTATATTTCTTTCCTTATAACAACTCCCTATAACTCTTACTCCTAGTGCCTGTATCAAATGTTGTTGATATAAAACGAAATATTTTTATTCTACCTATATCAAACGATATAAATAATATACATATATTTATATCACATCGCAAATAAGTATTATTTTATGTATAAAGGAGCTACAAGATACAAGCCTGTTGTAAGTATAATCATAGGTTAGTAAGCGCTCCAAATTGCTCAGAAAGAAAGAGAAGAGTCCCTATTTCGACTCCCAGTCGGGTTCCATCCGCACTCTTTGCAGCTATAGATGGTATAGGTTGTTCCGTGTTAGACGATTTTCTATTAACACAACTCTCACATTGTTCAAAATTTAAATCTCTACTTGCGAGCTACTTCCCTTGAACTGCAGACTACCATGCTAACTAAATGATTGTACATTAAAAGTTTGCGTTTAATTCGAACACCTGGCCTTCGAGCTCGTAAAGTCAGTTTTCTGCAGAGATGTGCATGTTGTAACAACATTGCTCAATAATACATTCCGTATACTAGCGTTAGTAGCTGTTCTGTCGAAAAGAATAGACTTAACTTAAGTTGTAGAAAATAACATTTCTTATCATTTTGTCTGAACATGTTTTTCTGTACAGGCTGTAAATAGAGATGATAATAAATTTAGGCTTTCGCTGAATTGTGAGAAATTTCATGAACGGAATGTCCATGCTACAGTGACATAGATATATGTCGACTCGATGTGAAAATGAAATATCACCTGAAACAATCTTCCGAGCAGGGGGGGGGGGCTTCGCACTTATCGACCGTGCAAGTTCACGACCAATAGGATTTAAAATTTATGTAGCTAACTCGGTGTCAATAAAAGAAGAAGCGCGCTGACTCCGACTCCGTGGGCTGAGAGTAGCTTATGACGCATTAGCTGATGCAGTATCTATAGCTTTGAGGCACTGACTCCTCCCTAAGTTCCTTGATTTACTCCAGCCGGGAATTAGAAAAATCTAAGACGTATTCCTCACTCAGTCGTCAGAGACCAAAGGGACACTGTAAGTTATTACTATAATTATTATTGTGTGTGTGTGTGTGTGTGTGTGTGTGTGTGTGTGTGTGTGTGTGTGTGTCTGTATTATATTTGTCAGTGCAGGTATTGTTAATAACTAAGCTTTGAAAGGTGTTCCTGAAACTCAAGTACTTTTTTTTCAAATCGCCTTTAAAAACAGGCAATTCAATGGGAGGGAGTTTCAAACTAGAGGTGAATCGAGTAGAGTTATCAGAGAAAATGGATGCATTACTAGGACTCCTGGGTCTTTCAAATGAACAAAACAATTCTTGAAACCTACGTGCTATTGCATCATAACTGTTTTGAAATGCATCATCCTCTCTGAAGTGAGTTTCGCTACATTTTGTGTCTAATTCACTTTTTAGATACTCCTTAACTATACTGAATTCCTTCCAAATTTCTGGCAACCTATTCTGCTTGGAAATCAGTTCGTAATGGTTGATGTAATCTTACTTCAAGTAATTTTCAAGGTGAGTTAATGACCTTTTAAGTAGGCCACGTTCTTGATCGGCCTTTGCTTCGAATTAAATCAGCATGATGAATAGTTTGGTTAATGAATTATTGAGAAGGTAATAATAGAAATCAATCCTACAACTATTGTGACTATGCAAACAATAATCTCTATATTCAGTACACTGCATTCATTTCGCATTGTTACAGTGAGTGACAGTCTTTGAATGGAACCAACAATGTAGGTAGATGCATACAAGCATGAGATAACGTAAAATAAATCACGTACGTCCTAAAATATGCAAAATACACAAAGTGGCCCGACATATTATTATTACGGAACTGTCTGTGCCCATGAGAAATCAAGACAAATTTGTTAATTCTACACAAGGAAAGTGCTAGCAGTAGGGTTAGGATATTAGGCAGTATGTCCATCCTAGTCAAGATAGGAACAATAAAGACAAATGGAACACACTTACAGTACATAGCGGTGCTGTAACATTAATCATCCCTACCACCGAAACCAATCCTTGACTGGAACGGATCCTCGTCTGGAACCACATGGCCGAGGCGTTTGGAAAGTCCAAAGGATGACGTCTGCGATGTAATGTGCGTTGGAGTCCAAATTCCAAGCAGCATTTGACATCCCGGACATCAGGGTATCAGATACAAACTAGCGTAAACAGATCACAAGAACAGATGTGTTAGCACGTGGTAATATTCCACAGATTGTTAACATGCGATGTCGAAACCGTTCCAAAGCAATGAAGACGTCGTTGAAATCTCAATATAACGAATTCAAACATTCTTAGTAATTAGTTTCAAGCACGATATTCTGGTGCTTCAATACAGTAACTGTTCACAATGCTTTTCGCGCCAAGCTCGTTGCTATGTTCACATGACGGTTGCAGGCAGAAATTCATGACGATAACAATTTTATGGTGTCTAGTACAATGTTCAAAGCTCTACGTTGTTTAACTTCAATGTTCACAATGATTCGCATCTCGACCCGAAAGGACCAAATGTTTATGTTGCGACCGACGAATCAACATATCGGACGCACATAATAAAGTTAATTTCCATAGCGGCACAAACAATTTGGAACAAGTCAGGGGGAGGACCAGACTGCCCTAAAGGAGCAGCCACAACACATCATTCAGAAGGTGACTTAACATATTAATTACACATGAATAAATACCACGTATTGACACAAATGTACAAAATAAGATGTAGAATTACACCAAAATGCGTCTTGATTTATACTGCTTCTGGTCGTCATGTTAGTCTCACCTATAATAATGGACACGGTAGCACGTTGACAACTCTGAAAGTTACAAATGAAATGCGGCAGACGAGTTGCCAACACAAAATCCGCAACGCAACCTAACAACAAATCACACTACACACCCATTCACAACTGTCTCTAGGGCAGTTTACAATCCGTGTACACTGTTACGTTGACACTGTGGCCGATGACCTAGCTATTAGACCCCTTTAAACAACGATCATCATCATCATCATCATCATCATCATCACGTTCACACTGTTCATAGCTTGCGCACGCGCAACGAGGTCTTACACTGATGTACATGGTACACTGTCCGTACACTCACGCCAGTCTTCGTTCACTGTCCCTTGCTTCTCAGCTGCACTGTCCTGCACTAGCCGCCAGATCAAACAAACAATACTAACAGTACTCAATCGACACTGTCCGCTGACAGATACAGGGTTCCATAGTTTCACTCAGCCTCATAGAGAACCGAACCACCTTGATCGTTAGCGGAACTTGCAAAAGAAGCTCATCAAGATTGCCCTAAACGGGGAGTCTGGCCCTTGGCACGTGAAAAGAAGTCCCTGAAGTCTTTTGGAATCCGAAAGCTCTGGGTTTTCCTTATATGACTTCCTCACGTCGACAAAGAGGCCTGCAGTTGAATAAAGAAGTTGTGGCTTTGGGGCTAACTTTGCACACCTTGCTCGGTTCTGACTGGTAGCTGCAGCAGGGAGCGGGTAATGGCTCTAAATTCTAGACGCACTCACGCCCGCTTCCCGGATAATTTGCTCATCCGCAGGCCTTTCAATAAAATGACGGATGCCGTCACAATATCATTATTGCGGTATTACCAAGGTAAAATTAGCATTTCCAAGTTACTTATAGCCTTCGAACTACGGACAGAATTTCGAACAATACTTATTCTACACCTTAATATAGTGGAAGCCAACGGCGTAACTAACTATGCCCAAACACGGGGATCTGTGAGGTCTCAAAAGTTAAGTTACATCCTGCTTTGTCAGCTTTTGGACGGTTAGCCACATGCTGTTGGCTAGAGCCAGAGTGGTACAGAACTAACCACCCTAATGCAAGTAAACTCTGTCTCAGGTTGCATAATTAATGGCCCCCGCACTGGATGAAGTCCCCCACCAGGTCCCAAAGTACGGTTTTAATAAGGCACTTAGTTTTCTTAAGATATACACCAGTGATAAACGATGAATATTATTTTGTATCTCTACATACAACATTGAAATTCCCTGGCCTCTTGAGCCCACCAACATTCTTCGCGTTAGGAAATGATCTTAGTATACCACATTTTCAACACTTAACTTCTTTTTCAGAATCAATCAGGTGCAGCAAAGTAAAATACCACCTAGAGCGTGATCGGTGAAAATTATGCTATTTCCGTACATTAACTGGTCTTGAGTGGTGAACAGTAATAACGTGTTCGTCACCAAAAGATAATAATAATAATATTGTGATTGTTGGATTTTATGTTTATATAAAAACGTAAATTATTATTATTATTATTATTATTATTATTATTATTATTATTATTATTATTATTATTATTATTATTATTATTATTATTATTATTATTATTATTATTATGATAGTGACATTATAAAACTTTGATACCCTACTTTCATAGTAAAAGAGTTTGCATGCACAAAATTTTCCAGTATCACTCCATTTGTGCTTAGATACTTTATTTATATGTTTTGTAATCTGCCTGTTATTACCATTTCAGACATTTTAACAGAGAAAGAATATTTACAGTCTGTGGGAGCTTATGGAATATGTATTGCTCTCAAATTTGAAATCACTTTGTGTTCACAACAAGAGTTTGGAGTGTATATTGTCATATGAATATCGCTTATAATGACTAATACCGTGCTATCGTAAGCTCTTGACAAAAGATTTATGTTATATATTTATACGTTTTTTAATCTAACTTTTATTACCATTTCAGACATTTTAATAGAGAAAGAATCTGTATAGTCTGTGGTAGCTTATGGAATATGTATTGCTTTCAAATTTCAAATCACTTTGTGTTCAAAACAAGAGTTTACCATTAGTAACAATTACATTTTTGGTAATGCAACATAAAATTCTCATTATTGTCAAATTATCAGGGATTAACATTAATCACACAATCAAATAAAAGTTATAGAGCACCGCACCTATTCCTTTGTACCATACGCCGCAAAACACATGACATGCAAACCAGTGTTACACTTTCTGCACCATGTTGCCGTTAACTGGTAACAAAATCAACATCTTGTTTGAGATTCTTGAGGGATGATCAAATGGTCTAGCTGGTCATACCTAGAATCAATGTGATGGTTTACTTGGTCGCCTTTTAGTTGCGTGCTTATTTGTTTCTAAGAGGGCAGCAGCAATACGTCACCTGAATGCAAGGTGCTCGAGCCTTCCTCCACTTTGCTTGTGAAGAAGCAACGCATTCTGCTTTTCCATGGCGAAACAGTGCATTATAATTGGGGAATACCACTTCCTGCCACGAATGGCTACTTGGTACAGAGAAGTATTTTGGCCTGAACGACCGAATCCACCCATATGCTGGTGCACGTAAAATTCTTCCTGGAAGGTTATTTATGTCTACATCCGATTCATCACCGGAAACTTCAACACAAACATCTTCAGAAGCAATGTCTTGAAATTAAATAAAATAGCAGGGAAAGGGTCATCTGCTTAATCTTCTTCTTATATCTCTAAGATTTCATGAAGGTTTAGTGATTTTCCACGTCGAATATGGCCTCTCCTAAAATCAAAAACAATAGACTAATCAGTTAAAGTTACGGGTATGTTGGCTGCTAAGTTTCATAATGAAACGTAGCAGGTATTGTTTTAGAACCAACTACCGTACTTTGTATAGGACAGTATAGTTTGAGCGGACATGAAGACCTTGTAATTAGAAGTAACTAAGATGTAACATAATATTATTCTGTACTGATATGTTAACAGTGTACATATAAAATAGCACAGTTGTACGTTTGAATAACAGCAAATAATACTCACAAAAGTTTTGCCATGGCGTTGCAAATCTTGTTACCTTCCAATCAGAACACAATGGGCACAACAGTATCAGCACTCACATACTGGAGCACTCACAAATGACAAAATAACACCATAACAAGAGTATGAAGACAACAGTCACTCTCCGGAGAATTGTTGAACTAGACTAAAATACCAAAACGTATACTGTATGGGACAGTAGGATTATCAGGGTTTTAACTATCTTTCACACTCTCAAAACATCGAACTTAAGTTCATATGGTTAGCATGCCTGCTCTGTTCAGTTAGCAAACCTGCACATAAACATCAGAGCAGTATGGAGGAAGCACCGCCCTTCTCAATCTCTACATACTGCCTGCCCTGTGTCGCAAGAATTGCGTTTACGGCGACATTGCAGATGGCAGCACTTACCGCACCCAGAGCACATGTTGCTTAAATGAGAGTTGGTCCGTAACACCAATATATAATGAAAAATAATCCTTAACATGTCACTAATTGAGAATATAATGCACATACAGAAACTTACATTTCACATATGAGCTTGGCTTAAGATATAGATACGTAGAATGTATACAATCTTACCACTTACAGTAGGTATATTAGGATCATCCCACTGCTGCGTGGTACATACAAATTTCAGAATTTTCTCGACAAGAGTAACGGAGCACCTTTTGAGTCCTTTTCTTGCTGTTATTTACCAGTGGTGGGCGCAAAAATATTGCTATCACTATTTCGATGGCCCTTTTATTCATGACCAGTTTTCAGGATACGTTCGTCATGTCATTAAATACACCACCCAATCTCACTGCACTAAAAAGAGCTTCTAATGCGTCTCCAGAAAATCATCTAGTGAGAACATAAAATAACCTATTTTGTAACAGATAACACACACATTCCACTATAGATTTCGCAGTTAGCGAGACAGCATGTGCCGTCTTATTAGTCAGACACTTCAGTTTTTCACGTTTTGATTCCAACCGAATTATTTTAACGTACTCGATGAAATCATCATTCAACCATTGTAAGTATTTTATCTGCTGGTGAATAGAAATTCACACAATCTGGATTGTTTTTGCCGAAAGGCATTACAGTATTAATTTCTGAACTAAAAGGGATAGATCGGAGACTTCTAAGCCTTTGACGGGGAAGTAGGCAGCAGGACTAGAGAACTTCTTTGAAAGTCGGATTACAAGAAAACACAACTGTTAATTCGTGAGAGCAGGAGATTTTACTATACCTGTGCCGCATACACCTTCAAGATTGACTACGCAAACGAACTTGTCACTGGTTCGGTCGTAGAGGAGCCGTACCTAATTAGTATTTATTCGGCGATCACTGTTACACACCTCTCTGTTGGTCTGAGAATTTTCCGTACATTCAGCTCGAAGTCTTTCCTTCACTAATTGGGAGATCTCGACAAATACTATCAACATTTTCCATTTAGCTACCTGTCCAGAGTACTTCGTGACGGAGCTGACACTAGACCACGAGTCCTGCCATATTCGTAACCGTTTGGGATACTATTCCCCACGCCACATAGTACCGCGTGATCTGTTCTGACTACCCGGATTTTGTCTTGCGAAAATTATAGATTTCATTTTTAAAAGGCGGTCGGTTTTCCTTTATATTTGTCTGCTTCCTTTACTTTATTCAGATGATCAGTTTCTGGCTTGTCCTCGAATTGTCTCTGTAGCCTTTTAACTTCATTATGGTTACTCATCAGCTGTTATCGCAGTCTCAGAATTCTTGATCAGAACCTCTAATGTCTGATTTTCTGATTACTGCTGTCCTTCTTACTCGTTGGATTATTGACTTGGATTGATACATCGTTGTTCAAATGAATTTCGTACTCGTCATCCAATGCATTTCCCGCGGTTGAAGAGGTTGTTTCATCACAGATTTCTTCCGAAGAAATATCTTGTAGTTGTCTGGTCTTTCGTGGAGCTATTTTTCTGGTTTGAAGGTAATGGGGATAATTCGAAGACCGACTAGGCACGCTCTCTGGCTTCAATATATTTTTCGTTTAGTTTTATCTTTTATCTCCATCTCTAAAATTCAGGCTACAAACACAGGAATAATCGGTTGGAATCCATTACCCTTGGTTGATCCTTGCTTTGATATAGCGTCAAGCCAATTTTCCCAAAGTTCTTTACTTGGGGCGATTTCAGAAATCCTCACACCTGAAGAATTTGGATTCCCTGCTATGATATACGGAGAGGAACACAACAATTCATTATTTTGCAACCAGAGACAAACACATAAATGCTCGATGCAAAAGCACTGGAACACAATAACGTGGGTGCGTTAGCTGGCGCCCCTAGCGGAGGTTCGTGATACTAACGGCTCACGCTGAGAAGCATGTTAACAGTATAGCATAGAGCAGGCAGTATATAGGATTGAGACGGCGGTGGGAGGAAGGATACTCATTTTTATATTGGTCACTAGAGTGCAGCCAAAGCACACTTTCACACTGTTCTATAATTTTAGCATACTGCTAAATATAGTATAGTAATTGATAGATCACATTCCTGTCATTATATTAAACCTGAAGTAAAATTCGAAACTGTATCATTACCCCTTTATACACTCTTATATATATCGAAGTCTGGGCTGTACGGCTTAACGCACCCTCCATCTTGTTGGCAAACCAGCACGCTAGCACGGCCGACTGGATCGTAAGGAGCTAGACAGAGCAACGCATCAAGTCGGCCGTGACACTAGCTACCTAGTTTCAAAATCAACCACCGAAGCACGTCACACACCTCCACGTGCCATTAACAGCTGTCAAAGGCCTTTGACAGCTGTCAAACCACCGCGCTCACCATTCAAATTACACCTATGTGACGTCACACGTTAACAGCCAATCAGAAGCCTATTCAGCCCAATTTGGCCTTGATCCTGTCTACGGTAACTACTAATAAGCGATGGAATACTTAAATAAGTTTCCACATTATTTTTTAAAAATACATGAAGCAATTAACGTGATTCCTTGGGCGGATGCAGAGTAGGTTTCAGCGCGCAAGTGGTCACGGCTGGTCCGTGGTCCAACTGCTCTGCACTCCAACCGGCCAACCGAGCCTTCCTATTTGGGAGACGGAGGGAGGCTGGTCCCCACCGTCGGCTGTCCTGAGAATGATTTTCCCTGGTTTTCCATTCTCCCGCACAAACGCGAATGCCGGGACAGTTCCTAATATAGGCCACGGCCGCCAACCTTCTCACCTTCTCCGCGCATCTCCTCCGACACAACGCTCTTGGCCTGAGAGATGGCGTCACCGTCTAGGAGGCCCGCCTCCCCATTGAGAGGAGGAACGAAACATTTAGTAATAGTTAACGAGATTTTAAAGGTAAACGTCAGAAATATCTCCCTTATCACAACATACATGTAAAGTAATAATTTTAGCGCATTTACTTGAAAGGAAGATTATATTCCATATGTTCAAATTTTCAACTCTGGAACTTTACCAATTTGGGAGTTAACTGCTTCTACAGTTTCTAAATAATCGTTATGAGTGTTCTGAATATTTTTTTACAGTTTTCTTTACGTTGCACAGACACAAATAAGTTTTGCGGCGACGATAGTGTAGGAAATGGCTAGGAGGGGAAAAGAATGGCCGTGTCCTTAATTACCGTATAGCCCAAGCATATGCCTCGTGTGAAAATAGGTAAACACGCAAAAAATCTTCAGTTTGGGTAGCAGTGGGTTTCGAACCCACAGTCTTCCGAATCCAAGTTCACAGCTGCACGCTCCTAACTGCACGGCCAACTCAATCTGTGTACTGAGGTTTCTCTTCCCTTGTGTACAAATTCAGAGCTTCAGTAAATCTAGAAGATACATCAGTTAAAAACCCAAACATTTACGGAGAACCAAGGAATACAATGGAGTCGTATTTTAAATGTTGGTAATTTGATTTTCGACGCCCTTCTTCCCATAAATAAATACATGAGTATAATAATTTGACCAACTTTGTACACTTTTCTTCGGTTATGTATCCGGATAACAGACTATCTCTTTTATATAGCTAATTATTAATCAGTAGTGATATTTATTTTACAGCAATCCATACTATAGCTATAAAATGCACCATTAACTAAGTAATAAAAGTTAGGTAATAATTACGTGCAGTGTAACATTGTATGTCACATCTCTCCTTTGTAGCTGTCATTATTTCTGCTTGAAGTACTACAAGATATAGCTACTTTTCTCCCATCCTCTTAGGCTTGGTCACAGTGTTTGTTTTCCGTCGAGGTACTTGTTTTCAATTTATCGTACACATTCGGCAACAAAAAGACTCACCCTTTCACAAAGTTTTTTTTTATCAATCTATCGATACATACATATATACATACGTCTTCATTATTCGCTAGTATTCCTCTCAGCGTTTCAAGCCTCTGTAAATTTACTAAACAACGCCACAACACTTTATTTGTAACTTGCCCTCTGGCCTGATTTATTTCTCTACCTCTTATATTAAATCGTTAGAAATTGAGTCTAACCATCGTATTTTGTGTCTCTCTCTACTTCTCTCAATCACCATGACCGAGTCCATTGTTCTCCTACATAACTAATCCTCTTAGATTTGAATCACATGATCCCACCATCGAAGCCGGTTTATACGTACTGCTTCCTCAATCCAGTTCATTCTTAACTTGGCATTTATTTCCTCATTCCGAGTATTCTGTCATCGCTACATTCTGTTTGTACCAGCCATCATTCTCTCTACTTTCATGCCTGTTACTTCTAGTTTATAAGATATAAAATTGACATTTTCAATACAATATATCAAGTAAATAATGTTACAACGGTCTTGGGACTAGTTTCAGCCACTTAACGGCCATTTTCAGCCTAAATAAAATTAAACAGATTATATGCTAACTAAAATATATGTATACAAGACAATGTTGCAGGAATAATTATAACATTAAAATACGTATAAAACACCAATTATGGTTATGATCTCCTTGTCATAATATGATGTCCTTAGGTAGAATCACATGATCCAACCATCGAAGCCGGTTTATACGTACTAGATAAACAAATGTACAAAATTTCTTATTGGCCAACGTGTTTAGTAGGCGGGAAGAGATAGAAGTATAGTAAACTTTAGAACACCGAAAACAAACACTAAACATTCCAGTTTAGGAAACCTTAACACACAAAAACTACCTTGAATTTTAATAGTTCATCTTCACCCCAGAGGGCACAACATAAGTTGACAGTAGCGACATCTGTTGAGAAATGTTCACACTATTTCCAAACTGATTTTCAGAATTCTTGATCTAGATGGCCTTCTACAAGGCGCTAGTTTTAAATGCATGGTGCGGGTATACATCCGGTACAGTTATTATTATTATTATTATTATTATTATTATTATTATTAGAAGAAGAAGAAGAACAAGAACAAGAAGATCCTTTAAAATCCTGCATGCAGGGGCAATGACCGGTTTAATTCCTTAGTTAAGAAAGTCCTGAAGAGGATTAGATTATTGCATTCTTCATAATATTATCTTTGTCCGACTCGTTGGCTGAATGGTCAGCGTACTGGCCTTCGGTTCAGAGGGTCCCGGGTTCGATTCCCGGTCGGGTCGGGGATTTTAACATTAATTGGTTAATTCCAATGGCCCAGGGACTGGGTGTTTGTGCTGTCCCCAACATTCCTGCAACTCACACACCACACATAACACTATCCTCCACCACACTAACACGCAGTTACCTATTCATGGCAGATGCCGCCCACCCTCATCGGAGGGTCTGCCTTACAAGGGCTGCACTCGGCTAGAAATAGCCACACGAAATTATTATTTAATATTATCTTTAACTAACATTTAATACTGACACTGGTTACATCATACTCATACACTCAATCCTGACTAAACACTTCTGTATTGGTTAAATCCTCACATATACACTCCTCTAGGTAATTTATGATTCTTGGAATGTACTCCTTGTAAGTAATCTGTTCCCGCCTAAAAGCACCTACATACTGTATTACCTTTCATTTTGCACTAAAATTCATATTGCTGCCAATTTTGCTTGTCATGTTATCCTGAACAGACTTTGTTTTTGATAAATTTAATATTCTAGTTAGTTCCTTCAATCTCTCCTTCTCTATACAATCATTGCTAGCTCCATTTCATTCTAACCTCCACCACCTTCTTCTACTCTTCATTTCTCTCTTATCAAAGCCGTAACCAGGAGGGAGATTAGGGGAGTTCAAACCAACTCCGAAATAAAAGTCAACTTAAAAAATTTAAACAGCATATACGGGGTCTGAAATAGCCTACAGTAACTTAGATATATTATTAAAAAGAAATTTGCAAACCAAACAATTGAATTTAACCTATAAAATCTGTGCCATCTTTAAATATTTCTCTATTAAGATAGTAAACAAATTTACTAAAACTTATTTTGGTGATATATACGGATTTATTAATGTTCTTAATACATTTTGCACCATAAAAATCAGTATCAATAAACATGTTCATGTTATCGAGCTGCTAGAAGGTTTTTAAAAATGAATCAGCCTCTAAATATGTTTTATTACTTACAATGAAACATATTGTTACCCCCAGTTTTTAACAAATGACATAAATCATAGTGTCGTACTGAACGCACGTGTTAAAGCATGTTCTGCCCACCAGACCACTGTGAATTTACCTTTCTACTTCATCCACTGAGTTGTAAAATTTACTTCTCCAAAAATCTCACATTCCTCTTTCTGTAAAATCTATTTGAAAGTATAATATATTTGATACTATACCTACAGGTTTTTTCGGGATGTCCTTCAGCCTCGAATTCCTAACCCCTCCGATATTTCTTTTTTTTATACGGCCTTGTCTCTAATAATACACTGAAACTTTACCATTCTTTTTTACACACTCATCGCCAATTGTTTATGACCCGTTCCATGGGCTGTTTGCACTTTAATGTACCATTTCCCACCGATCATAATATCTGCTAATTAGTGTTCCTACAGGATGGCGCACGAAATGACCACCATTTCGCTGTTGAACAAATACACACTAGAATGAAAACCACACTATGGAGAATTGTTCTAACTCAGCACATGCTCAGTATGGCTACCATTCCGATTTCTAACTTCCTTCAAACGAACACTTGTGTTAGGGATTACCCTATGGCACATGTCTCCTGTGATTTTACTTCAAGCATGAAGAATAACTCTTCTGAGTTCCCTAATGGGGACGTTTCGTGAAAATCGTTTCCCTTAAGTGCCCCCAAATAAAAAGTCACGAGAGTTGAGGTCCGGACTATTGGGGGGGCAAAATTGTCCATCATTGAAAGGAACTGGAAAACTGAGTGAAATGAACCGCATGCCGTGTAGGAAATTCAACACAATGTTTGTGGTGTGTGGCCTTGCTCCATGTTGCATGAACCACTGCGTGTTGAAGGGCAACACAGTAGCAAGAAGCTGTGAAACGAAGTTATTGCGGAGCATGCTCAAATAACGCTTACTGTTCACAGTTTATTCAAAGGTTCCAATAAGTTCGCATCGGTTCCAATATTGTTACTTTTCGTCCAAATTTCGCATACAGCCTGTAAATGGTTCTCTTGCAAGGGACTCATCGTGTGTTAAGCTGTTGTCGAAAACGCTTCTGAGTCACAAAAAGGCTTTTCGTTTCATGAAATAGTAACACAACTGCTCCTGCGTCCTTAGTCTTCCCTTATCGGCCATTGTTGTAAATACTAGCCTCCTAACGACGGTACTGTGAATTACGCGTCATTTCGTAACTCATTTGTTTCTCCATGCCCTACTCCTACTTCTGTTGAGATACTCAACGGGATATCTATTCGTACGCCACCCTGTATCACGACCTTCCTTTCTTTCAGATGTATTTTAAACTATGACTGAAACAACTTCGTGATCACTCACTGCGGTGTCTCTATACAGCTCACTTGGTTTTATCAGTACCATGGCTAGAATATATTTCCCTCTAGTTGTTTCCATCACTTTCCTTTCCAGATGCTTTCTGTCTTTTCACGACCTATCCCAGTTAAATTTGATAAATTGATATCACCCCGTAAAATCACGTTTCTTCCTCTGTCGTTCCCCCATAACTGATTGTCTTATCAAACAATTCCGCGCCAGCTTCAGCATCCGCCCTTTCACCTGGAAATTCATGTTTTTGATCCTTAACTCTTTCATAATTTACGAATAAATTCTTTCCCCTGTGTGAATGCACTCCGTCACTCCGTCAGTTTGATTCTAGCCTGTCTGTATGAAAAACACTGCAGTTCCGGAAGAAAGTGTCTGCATACATAATATCACTTCTTGGTCACGATTTAACTCCAATTACCATATCTGTTACAAAATGTAATTTACAACTTATCAAGCCCATAGAAATAGATCTACATACCTTGCGGAAATGATTAAAGAGTCATTTTTAATCAAAAAACGTCACGTTTGTACCAAGTGCTTACTTTGGTTTGATTTGACTTCCATTTGTGATTCGGCGGAGATTGACCCGAAAAGTGATCCCTTGCCACACGAGTTGGTACATTAGAAGTCACTTCTGCGATTGCGTCAGTAATTTGAGTTCTCGGCTCTGTGAGATTGACAGGAAGAGGAGGCACATAAATCTCATCTATGACGAGCCTCCATTGGATAAACATCAAGGGCGGTCACATCTGATGAGTGAGGTGTCCATGCAATTAGCCCTGCGCGACCAATCCAGCGACCCTGGGAATAGCGTATCAAGTAGAGCACGGACTTAATTGCGGTAGTATGGTGGCATCTCATTTTGCTATGCTCGAATGCGTCCACCTTGGTCGTCTTCGTCAATATGCGGAAATATGAATTGGAACTGGAATGGTTTTCTCAGTGAAAGTAAAAACGGTTCATATACATAAAATTTACTGAGAGCACAGAAAACATTAATTTTTGGACTGTAATTACTGTAACATGCAGCTTATAGATATAATATTTTGTCCCGTATTGGCTCAATGCAACTAAGGTTAAGTTATAAGGAGATCCCCACCTTCCAATACTTGTCACCATATAGCGTATGCCAAGCTCACGAGTGACCAGTCTCGGTGACATTGACTTTCGAAGGCAACGGAGGAAGCTCTGCCTGACTTGTTCAAATACAGCATCAGAAGGTCACTGGGGACCTGGAAATTTGCCACACCACACAAAACAACCCATCGCAACAAAATGATTATGCCAATAGTGAATTGTAGGCCAATTTCGAGGATCTTTACGATATTGAGTACAACAGTTAGGTTCAACGGCTGTCTCAGACCTAGTTTCGTGAAGCCAAAATACTCACTGAGAACGTTCGCACCAGTAAAAGTATCAATTCTTAACTGCAACTGCTCTCGCGATTTTTTTCTACCAATGTGTGAAAGTAAAATTCATTTCAACTAGAAAGCTGCAAAACTGTAAGCACATATCAAACTATATAAGATTCCGTGCAATAGACAGTCGTAGATCCCAAGGTTCTAGAGAAATATCCGGAGGTTTTGTGGATATTAAAATAAATGCCATAGGGTGAAATCTCTCTATTAAATATAAATATAAATAATAATGACTAATGGAATTTGGGAGCCATAAATATACAAATAAATAATTCTTAAACTTTGCCGGCTGTTGAAACTCATCTTCAGGGTCGTTGCCTTGTGACAAGGAGATCTGAATCACTTGATACCTAAAAAATTAATATTGGAAAAGGAGTCCATCTGGTAATTTCCCCCACCCATATAAATTAAACAGAATATATATTAATCTCGTACAATTTACTTAGTCAATTAAACCTGTATTTACCTAGAAATCCGAGCAGAGCTCGTCGTGATACACCCTTGAACATATATAACAAAATAAAGAGAATATTGATATAAATAATAAATGTCTTAATTTATGAAATAACTCTCTCTCAATAACTGGTACTCAGTTTATTCCGCAACGCAAAATATTCACACGCAGTCATGACTCATTTTTCAAGAATGGACTCCACTTTGCTGATGGCGTTGGTATAGTTTGAAAAGGCCCAACACGTTACCTTACGTAGACTCTCCGTAGAATTATATATGGCTAACATTCATAACCATAGAATGTTGTTACACTCCAGCATCTTTCTCCCTGGTTCCTTCAACAGCAGATCTCGAACTCCCAACATGGCATGGGACATCTTCCCACAACTCGTACAAAACACCTCTCCGATTACCACCAGTATCACATCTGCACACTGCAAGCTGCAACTTCCAACTCTCGACGCGTGCTTGCACCACACTAGCCCAAGCCAACATAACAGCATCTTAAAATAGCCCAGTTCCTGGAATTTTCCACCTCAGCTCCGTCAACACGTAAACCCCCGCTCGGAGACTCGTCACGTACACAACCGGGAGATAAACTGAGTGATCGAAACACACTAGTCCCAAATAAAATATAGAGAGTATCCATAATAACGAGAGTTCCAAAAAGAGTTACTAAGCCGCGACGGCTAAATACACACATAAATGAAATATACACATGAATAAATAATAATAATAATAATAATAATAATAATAATAATAATAATAATAATAATAATAATAATAATAATAATAATAATAATAATAATAATAATAATAATAATAATAATAATAATAATAATGACAATAATAATAATAATAATATCTGACCGGGGTTTGTCAGGTTACAATACTCCCCCTTTGTTTTCCAACAGATGCAAATGTTGGCAAAACAACACAAATCAGGTGGCTGATGGCCCAAGGACAGCTCCTCAAACTACCCATCAAATATACAATATACAACATTAGGGATCCCGATGGTATCTCCTCAAATTGAACACATTATAAGTTCCAATACATTTCCTATTAGCATCAATTAAGGAATATGCACACCTCCCTATCCTTCTTGCCAATAACAACCAAAGGATTAACGTACTTGCTACAGGAAGGCTCAATAATCTTACCTGTAAGCATATTATGTATCACTTCCTGTACCGCCTGAGCATGAGCATGAGGAATCGGATATCTAGGACGATTAAAACTAGACCTATCTAAAATATCAAATGAGTGTTCGTACACAGTAGTACACCCTAATTCACCAGAGAACACCTCCTTGTTCTCCATCAAAACATTCAAAAGTTCCCTCTTCTGCTGCTCCTCCAGTCATGTCTGTCGCACCGCTTTCTCCACCTCACTGACCAAATCCTGACTTTCCGATACCATACTGTCATTAATTCTGATACTTGCATTATTAACTTTAACATCGACTTCATCCTCAACAATTTCCTCAATAACCTGAATATGACTACAATGAAGCACAAAACTACTCCTATCCACCTGATAATTAAGCTTAATCGGTTTACGTTCTTCACCAACAAGAAATTTCAAAACAGCAGTATCATAGTCAATCACACACTTGGTTCCAGATAGCCAGTCATTCCCCAGTATAACGGAATATACCAGATTAGGCACAACAAGACAACATTGCAACATGGTCTGACCACCAACCTCAATAGGAACAATAACCTGACTACGAATACGATTACTCTTAGCACCAGCTGCTGTGGTAATAAATGTGTTCCTCACAGGAATCTCCTCAATAATCTCACCTCTGCGACGAGCTTCCTCACAAAATTTAAAATTTACACAAGACTTATGACTCCCCGAGTCTACAAGCAATTTCTCCTTCACACCCCATATGGTAGCCTCCATAGCTGGGTTGATCAATAATTCAGACGAACCACCTTCCTTAGCACTATCCTGGTCACACAACAAATCCTTACCAACATCAATCTCAAAAGCCTCCCTGATAACATGGATTTGCACATCAAGTGGGGATCTCCTAACGGACCTATTTAGGACATCCCGTTGGAGTTTAAATTCTGATTCTGCTGATTACCACTATTATTACCTCTCTCATCCCTTCTCCCCCTATCATTCAAATCCCTAGACTGATTACTAGAATTAAAATTCCTACTATCTTGATTCCTGAAATTAATCCTGGTTTCTTCCTGCCTATTCCCATTACCCTGATCCCTTCTGCTATAGTCATTCCCATTCCTACGATTACTTTCAAATGCTACTCCTCTCCTGTGATTATTTTCCCCCACACTCCTATGTCCTACCTGCCTACCCAAAGAATCGAAACGTTGCAACAGCCCTTCCATTCCCTTAATGGTCTTAACCTGCTGGATGCACATGGCCAACTGAATATCTTCATTAAAATGTCTAGCCATCCTCCTAACAATATCCTGCTCTGGCAAACTCTCTTCTAAGTTCTGACTAATAGCCACGTGCACAAGAAAATACTCCGTACGAGAAATACCCTCATTACCCTTATACTTCCCAGCCATAATCCTATCTCTTTCCCTACCCTGAATCTCCTCATCCCAAAACTTATCCATAAACAACTCCCTGAATCCCCTTAAACCCTTAATATGACCTCTATAAACATCATACCAACTCCTAGCTTCACCCGTAAACGCACTTGCTAACATATCATCTACCAAGTCCCACTCTAACACACCTTCTTCCAAGCTCCTAGTAAAACGTTTCTCCACTACCTTGAGAAATTCCAGAGGGTTAAACTGCTTACCATTAAACTTAGGCAGCTCAATTTCCTTAATAATATGCCTTTGTATGCTAGAACTCTGAACATCACCTGAGGACCTGACTGATTGAATCTTTTCGTCAACCCTCTGTAATACATCTGCCTTCCACACATCAATATGACTAGCGTTCTCTCTGACCTGATGTTCAATTACACCTTGTTTACTTATCACATTGTGAATACTGTTAAAGTTATCTAAAATTTTATCCTGACATTTAGAATTATTTTCAACAAGTTTAGCTTCAAGATTATTAGCAACGTTACAAATTACTCGGTTAAATTCACTTTTATTTGATTCAGATATACCCCTAATTTCTTCAATTTGCCTATCATACTCAGACAATTTACCATTAATTTCTACACATTGATAGTTTAATTCCTTCCTCATCTCCATAATACCTGAATCGACTTTCTCACTTAACCTCTTTACTTGATTATCCATCCTATCACTAATTTCCTGAACTTGTTTTTCAATTTTAGCAACATTAATTTCCATTTTCTGATTATTATCCTCAAGTTTACTTTCAAGTTTCTGTGTTAACTCATCATTCTGCTCTCTAAGTTTACTTTCAAGTTTATTAGTAAATTCACTCAAAATATGAACTAATTGGTCTAGCTGCTGGTCACTATTATCGCTACTCTGCTCTGATAGAGATGATGAAGCATTGTCCCCGGTTACCATCGAATCTAACACAACATTTAAATTATTATCGCCCATTGTGGCTTCACTCTCTGAATTAATCATGTCAACGGTATAGTTTGCTCCCCCTGTACTACAATTAATATGCACTTTCCTTTCCACACTCCTATTTCTTAATTTTAACAGATTAATATTTTCTCTCGTCCAACTCATCACCTTGCGTTTCCCACATACGCAAAATTTCCACAAGACATATTATACACTCCACAGCGAACAAGAAATCTCCACAACAACTGTACATATCATGAAATCTGAGAGCAACTATACCATTTCTGTGTGCATACCCTATCGTGACTCAGATCAGTCTTGCCCCACGTTGCTAGCGACATTGAAATCTCTCTATTAAATATAAATATAAATAATAATGACTAATGGAATTTGGGAGCCATAAATATACAAATAAATAATTCTTAAACTTTGCCGGCTGTTGAAACTCATCTTCAGGGTCGTTGCCTTGTGACAAGGAGATCTGAATCACTTGATACCTAAAAATTAATATTGGAAAAGGAGTCCATCTGGTAATTTCCCCCACCCATAGAAATTAAACAGAATATATATTAATCTCATACAATATACTTAGTCAATTAAACCTGTATTTACCTAGAAATCCGAGCAGAGCTCGTCGTGATACACCCTTGAACATATATAACAAAATAAAGAGAATATTGATATAAATAATAAATGTCTTAATTTATGAAATAACTCTCTCTCAATAACTGGTACTCAGTTTATTCCGCAACGCAAAATATTCACACGCAGTCATGACTCATTTTTCAAGAATGGACTCCACTTTGCTGATGGCGTTGGTATAGTTTGAAAAGGCCCAACACGTTACCTTACGTAGACTCTCCGTAGAATTATATATGGCTAACATTCATAACCATAGAATGTTGTTACACTCCAGCATCTTTCTCCCTGGTTCCTTCCACAGCAGATCTCGAACTCCCAACATGGCATGGGACATCTTCCCACAACTCGTACAAAACACCTCTCCGATTACCACCAGTATCACATCTGCACACTGCAAGCTGCAACTTCCAACTCTCGACGCGTGCTTGCACCACACTAGCCCAAGCCAACACAACAGCATCTTAAAATAGCCCAGTTCCTGGAATTTTTCACCTCAGCTCCGATAACACGTAAACCCCCGCTCGGAGACTCGTCACGTACACAACTGGGAGATAAACTGAGTGATCGAAACACACTAGTCCCAAATAAAATATAGAGAGTATCCATAATAACGAGAGTTCCAAAAAGAGTTACTAAGCCGCGACGGCTAAATACACACATAAATGAAATATACACATGAATAAATAATAATAAATAATAATAATAATAATAATAATAATAATAATAATAATAATAATAATAATAATGACAATAAGAATAATAATAATAATAATATCTGACCGGGGTTTGTCAGGTTACAAGGGGTATTTTAAATAAACATGTACATCAGCTATTTCATTAATTTCTGATAAAATATTAATGACCCTTTGACATGTAAATGTTTAATCTCCAGTAATATTCCCGTAATAGCAATTAAAATAACGGCAATATGCTGCACAATTGAATGTAATAACTGGAATCAAGTAATGACCAAACAATCGTAACATTTTATGTCAAACTATTTCTCTACACTTAGCGTACTCTTTGTTTCTACTTGCAGTAATAAAATATGAACCCATCCATCGCAGCACTTTTACTTCTCTTCCCAGTGTTTCTTTCCGCTCAGACTGTGTGTTATTAATTCATATAATGCGTTCGAAAAATTAAATATAATCTACACTTCCATTACTTTCATTTCCCACCATCCGCTTCTTCAAATGATGTTCACCTGAAAATACAAACCTAAGGAGATTACCTGTAAAGCAAGTTCGTCTCACGTGAATATCTGTATTGTTTCAGTATTTAGACTATGAGGTAGTTAAAAGGTATAGTTAACATAGGTAAGGGTTATTCTGCGCGAAGGCAGGTCCGAACCTCCGCAGAGGTGTTCCTGAGCCGGAGTTTACGTGCGGTAGGGTGGTCAGTTCCTTTCCGCTCCTCCATTAACTTACCCCCCACCAAGAGCGAGTGGCAACCCATCCAACTCCTGACCACGACCAGTGTTGCTTAACTTCGGAGATCTCACGGGATCCGGTGTTTCAACACGGCTACAGCCGTTGGCTATAGTTAAATATAAAGTCAAGTTAATATGAAAATATAGTCCCTTTCATATGATAAGTATTTCTCAAAGACAAAGTTATTGTTTAATAAAGAAAATATCGTCTTCATTTTCAGATAATTGTTTAAAATTACGAAAGAAGGTATAATTTCTCAAGAAGAATTCGCGTATTCCCTTCTTGAAGAAATACAAGAACTTCTCTCTTTGCGAAATCCGAGAAGTCATGAATATGTATTTCAATAAATGAAACTCAAATATTGATAAAGAACGATTTACTTGCATGATTCCGCAGAGCATCTTCGGCGACCAAGGCCTGCGGTAACGACTAATGTGGCGTCACTGACAGTACGCTAAGTGTACAACCTTACTCTTTCTCCCGTATTAATACTGAATTTAGTGATTTATAATTATTTTCTAACTGTCGGGTTAGATTCTGTGTCGCTAACAATACAACTTAGGGACTTGGGCCTTCCGCACACGGAGCTTCACGCCAGCTGCGCGACACGGGAGAGAATTGCTAGCTGCATGAAGGTAGGCTATGTGGCTGGATGATAACACATGAGTCCAACCACACGTTTCAAGAAGAAGACGAAGGTAGGCCTGAGGAGAGTTAGTTTTACAGCATGCATCAGCAAATGGAGCGCAACAACCGGGAAGAGATCGGGGGATTTGTGTATTTCCGTGTTGTAATTTGTGTACTTTCTACAGTGCTGTTCCGGATTCTTGATCATGTCCAGTACATCAAGTGATGAAGAAGATATTGTTTCCTATTATTATTACACTGCACTACGGTGGAGGCAGAATTGAATGTACATCGTAGGCTGTCTTCGGTACAAAATGTCCTTCTTCTCAATTTCCTCGACGAACCAGACTTCCATGGTGCCTGACGTAATACTTGACTCCAACGAGCTAGAATAAAATTATATGACCGGGTGACATGGAGATTTTATTTTCAATATTTTTCGTCAACTGAAACATTGCGGACGTGCATTCAATTAGCTTCAGTCAGGCAGCGTTTCCACCTCTCTATGTTATTCTACCTCGTTGCTTGACCCAGAAAAATACGATCAAGCGGAATGGATTCGTCGCTTCAAGCTGGCAACTTAAGGCGGCTACACACGATATGGTATAACTGTGTGATTAAACTGCACCAACTGAACTGCAGAGATTTATCTCACGTGTGGATGGTACATCGTTGCAGTTATATCTGCTTGCACAGTTCATCGGAGCAAGTTCATTTTTCTAACCAATAAAATTGTGTCGATTGCGTTTGCACAGTTTAATCCCAACGTGTGTACCGGGGCGACTGCCGATTGCTCAGTTCAAGTGAGTCACTCGTTAAGAGAGTGCGCGCTACAAGTTATCGAAACATGTCTCAGGAAGACCAAAACGGATATCGTGAGCATTTAGAAGCTTTCATTGAATGCTATAGAAATGAATCTTGTCTCCGGCAGACGAAGTATAAAAATTATCACAAACGGAACAGAAAAGACGCCGCCTACAGTAAGTTGATTGAAAAATATAAATTAATTGACTGCAAAGCCAACAGAGACGTAGTTGTAAAAAATATTAATAATCTTAGGAGTTCTTACAAAAAGGAGTTAAACAATCTATAATAACAGGTTCAGGCACTGACGACATATACACTCCGCGTTTGTGGTACTTCCATCTATTGGACTTCTTATATGAACTCCTACATGTAACCCGTGGCTAAATATCTTAAGGGAGCGGACAATCTCTCATGAGGAGATATAGCTTGTCTCATCACAGTATGCTTTTTATTTATAAATTGAGTAACCAGTGATAGAAGGTGTATATAAATCTCTTCAGCCATTCTTAAATAATTGTGCCAATCTTTCGGTACGAAGCGGAACTCATTTAATAAATTTACGTGTGAATATTGCTTTCCCTGTTGTAGCCAATCTTTAGACCACACTCTGCGTGTCTTCTTTTGCTTTTTCATTATACACATATATAGGCCCAACATCGCTAGTACGTCATCATCGTCCGTAGATGACATGTTGCTCTGATAAATGTCTGATGAGTACTGTCGATCGACGCAGTTATCTGTACCGTGTGGAGGCTATAGGGCTTTCAGTATTACTGCGCAGTTTATCGTTGCAGTTAAATCGCACAGTTATACAGTAACGTGTGTAGGCGCCTTTACACTGCATGTAGTTCGTAACGAGCATCCTCTGCTTCCCCTCCTCGTCCCATCCTAACAGCGTGTATGTAGCTCCATTGATGGATCCCCGTTCCCTAACAGAGGAAGTATCGACTGTGCTACAAAGCGCCGCCAGTATACTGCTTGCCTGAAGCTCCATGTGCGGAAGGCCTTACTTGCCGATACAATGGCTCATAGCTGCCGTTCATCTCACATGTCGGTATAATGTAGACATAATTTTGTCTTGTTCTGCGAGATGACACCAGCTGCCTTTGTCGTATTGTGAAAAGTCACTACTAGTACATTCGCAAGAATAAGTAACGCGTAGTTTCTTTTTCTGTAAGATAGTAAATCAATTTGGATAATATCAGAAAAGTAGTATTGTGGCATGTTCGCATAATGCATTTTATAATGTATTCGGTGTGAACTGACGACAGCACGAATTTATTAATTACAGTCTTATTTCATCCATTTACTGTAAAGATTTTAATTATGTCTAAGGAGCAACGAAAATCTGCAAGAACTTCTCCCGAAATGTAACCAAGTTCATCTATTTTACAAAGTACTCTTCAGAAGGCTATCATAGATATCTAAGAGGAATTGAAAAAGAAAGACATAGCAAACATAGACATATATCGCAGTGATACGGCAATGATAACAAGAGTTGCAACATTAGTGGGGATAGTAATGTATTTTAATCTTGTTTCTATGATAAATTTCTGACGTAATTAGTATCAGTTGAAATGGATAGAAATTTCGTTATCAACCTAACATAACCTTACCTAACCATGTATTGACTTCATGGTGTTACTGTTTGCCGACTTAGCCTTTGTGTATTCTTATTGACTTAAGACATGTGTGTATGTAATTAATAATACGGGCCGTGTTTTTAAGTAAGGTACGTTTGGATATAAGTACACAACGAAAGGTTATTTCAGAAAAGTAAATTTATTTTCAGAAAGTACATACCTCACTGTATTTTTCGACATAGTTGCCAAGCTTGTTCAAACACTTATCATACCTCGTAACCAATTTTAAAATACCCTCTTCATAGAAACTTGCCGCCTGCTCCGATAACCAAGAGTTCACTGCCGTTTTCACGTCGTCCTCATCATTGTAATGGTTGCCACTGAGGTGATGTTAGAGGTGGAGAAACAGATAGTAATCGCTCATCGCAAGATCAGGACTGTAGGGTGGGTGGTCTAAAACTTCCCAGCCAAAACTCTCCAACAAATCGCGGGTCTGACCTGCAGTGTGAGGTCTTACATTATCATGGAGAAGGACAATCCCGTTCGTCAGCATGCCACATATATGCTTGTTTCAATCCCAAAGAATATTAATAAATCTCAAGAAGGGGCCACCCACGTACTCCAAGGAGGATGATTAGTTATTGTTCATGATGGAATGAAAAGGGGCTTTGTACCTGGTATGTTAATACGTCATTTTACTGTTCTTCTGAACTGAAACTGACTGGCACAATATTTCGCTGTGTTTATGACTTTTTCCTTCTCCACTGTTCAGGGGTCTCATGGTCATTCCAAATACCTGATGGTATTCCTTTTAGGTCAAAAGTTGACTTTATAGAGGTACTTCACTTAAAACTTCTCCAGAGCACTTTCATGTAATATTACTGTATATATGTTTCAGCATATAACTTAGGCCTATTTATTAGGTTTTTCTGTATTCGACAATTTCCGCCTGAGTTAGTGTATGATTGCCGATGTCGTTCAATAAGATGTATGCATAATGGCATTCCTTTCTTGTTTTCAAGCCAGGTATTTTGTTGACGAGATGCTGCGCACTGAAGGCCATACTGTCCTACGACTTCCTCCACATTACTCACTTTTCAGTGCTATCGAAGTGGTATGGTTTGTGGCCATGCGGTATTACAACAAAACAGTGGCTTCAAGACCAGGGCATGAACTCGACAGAGCTAGAGCTGTATGAAAATAATCTCTTGATCAGGTAGGCAAAGTGAAAATGTTATCTTTTGGATATAGGTAAGTGGACTTTCTCACATGCTAACATGAACCCACCACTTCTACCGCGTTTAATTAAATCGTTGGATGGTTTTAAACCATTTAAAAGCAAAATGAATATATACACGTTTTTATATCAATTGTATGAAATAAATTATTTTTTAATTTTTCAGTGCTTAAGATACCGGGTTGGTGGAAAGTACAAATAATAATAAAACAATATAAAATAACTTGTCCTGACTGACTGCCTATTGGCTGATTCCTCATCACCGAGCCAAAACTATTGGACATAAAGAAATGTAAAGTCTGGGGATACATTTATATTGCAATGTAGGTGCTTACTAGGGGAGGATTTTTTGATTTTTCGTCGCTAAAGGGGTGAAAAGGAGTGGCTGAATATGTAAAATGAATGTATCTATATCTCAAACACTGAGCAGCTTAAATACGTGAAAATTGGTAAATGGAATCCCCTTCAAAAGTAAGGAAACACGTATTTTTTGTTTTTCGAAAATCTACTTAAGGGGTGGTGAACAGGAGTGACAAATTGAGTGAATTTTTAAAATGAGTATATGTACAGTACATCTCAAAAACTGAACATGTTACAGACGTGAAAAGTGGTATTTGGAATCTCCTGTAAAAGTAAAGGAAGAAGGATAATTTGTTTTCTGAAAATCCACTGAAGGGGAAGAGTTAAAAGGGTAAATTTTTAAAATGAGCATATATAGAGCACATACCTAAAACTTAACAAGTTACAGACGTAAAAATGGGTATTTTTAACCTTTTCAAATTAAAAGTAAGACGTTTTTGTTATTTCTCGGAAAAACCACCTCAATGTGTGTGTGTGGGGGGGGGGTAAGAAGGACTGAATAAGGGGTTGAATTATTTTTATTGGATTATTGGTATCTCAAAATCTTAAGATATTACAACGTGAAAACTGCTATAGGGAATCTCCTTTAAAAAGAAAGAAACAGGTATTGTTTTCGTGAAATCCACTTACGGAGGGTGCATAAAGGACTGGAAAGGGGTTGAATTCTTTTCATGAGGATACTTATATCACAAAAACTGAAGATGTTACAGACATGAAAATTTGTATTTGGAATCTTCTTTAAATAAAGAAACACGTATTCTTTTGTTTTCAGAAAAATCCAATAATGGGTGGGTAAATGAATTGAAAAATGAACTTAATTCTTTGTATTAGGATACTTTATCTCAAAAATGAAGGATGTTACGGACGTGAAAATTGGTATTTTGAATCTGGTTTTTAAAAAATCATGTTTGATTGGGGTGGAGAGAATGAACTTAAGGGGGTTGTAAATGGAGTTGAATTCTTTTTATGATACACATATGAAGTGGACTTAAAATTATACATCCCCAAGGAGTTTTGACTGGGGGATGAGGAATGATTACAAAAATACACCTTTATATGAAACGTTTGAATTACGAAGTTAAAATTCGTGAAATAACAGAAGGCCGGGCTGAGAGGCGTTCGCCTTCTGACACCTACTTGGCAGGTTCGATCCTCGCTCAGTCCCGTGATATTTGAAGGTGCTCAAATACGTCAGCCTCGTGTCGGTAGATTTACTGGCACCTAGAAGAGCTACTGCGGGACTAAATTCCGGCACCTCGGCATCGTAAAAGTAGTTACTGGGACGTAAAGCAAATAACATCATTATTAAATAAAAGAAGATTTGAAACAAATTTAACCACTCAGAGAGTTAAATGGGGGTTAAGATTCGAAATAAAATACAGTATATTCATTACGGTATAACATTGGAAGTCAACATTCCAAATAGCGGTATATATTTAAAATCCTAGGTGTGAAATGGGAAATATTTTTAAACATTCCACCGCTTAAGTGTTGAATGAGGTTAGCTCCGTAAAGTAAATTATTCATCCCTCCAAAACCGTTGTAATTTTACGTGAAGGGCTTTTATGACCTAGATCTAAAATAACGTATACCTCAAAATATTTTCCCCTGAAGGGTTTAGATGGTAGTTGACTCTCAAAAACACAATATCCGTTCTTACGAAACCGCTTCAGGCACGAACATAATATTTTTTATGAAGGATGGTCTTCTATATCCTAGATACATACATACATTCACACATACATACATACATACATACATACATACGTACATACATACATACATACATACATACATACATACTGAACCATTCTGTTTATGGATCAATTAAAGCAACATTAAATGCATTGAGAATAATTATGAGACCACAGTAAAATGATGCGAACTGGAGCAATAGCGCGCATTTGGGAGAATCACCGCGTCAGTTTCGGGCGTGGCTCAGTGTGTGACAAGGACAGAGACAAGGGGAACCAACCACTTGATGCTAGGGGATTGTCTTTTGCCAATCTACAGACAAGAAACGCGGGAGATTCCAGGGCTGACGAGAAAATAAACTTGAGATACATCTCTGCCTACAGAAGGAATCTGGAGTAGATACAGTTTCTGAATGATCTGATATGCATGGCTATGCTAATTATCATATCGTGTAGTTAATAGGTGTTCACAGAATGTACCGTGAGAACCTCGCCAACTCGACACAAGGGAGTCAAGTGGATTTCATCAGTGTTTGCCGGAACCCACTCTATACTCAACTCTGTTCGTGAAAGTACGTGACATGTTTTGATCGCGCTGAAGCATAATCTTGTGTAACAAAGCGTCTTTGAACAGCGTTAAATATTTGAAGAATCTTTCTTTGTCTGCACAATTAAAATACCGGTGAGTTACTTCTAGGCTGTATTGTAAAATCGAACAGCAATCAGTTAATTATGGTTCGAATTAAAGACATTCTCACTCTAGCTACGATCGCCCGCGATGTAGGAGAAAATCCAGTAAAGCTTGATTGCTAACTTGCTCTAATAAAAGTGTAAACTCAGACTAAACTATAGAAATTGGAAGTCTCGTTAATTGGGCTTTTATGTTGTCAGAATTTATTCTGCGGATGGACAGGGCGCTAAGGTAGATGAAGATAGAACAGTGATTGCGGATAGCACTAACAGTAGTAAGCATAGCAGGTGGAAGGATTAACTAGCATAGAGCGTGGCTATACAATTTGCTAGGACAGCGGTGCGTGTGCTGTTTAGCACGTTGATTTGCTTTAAAACTTCCCGCCAGAAAAATACCAGGGACAACGGTGCTATGCTATTGCAAGGGAATGTGCACGTAAACAAATACGTACATTAATACAATGTTTCCTTGCAGTTAATGTTAGACCGCACGTACGCTCATCAGTAAGCGCTGATACGCAACTGCGCATTCCAGACGTACGAGAGGCTGTAAGAAGACAACAGTTGCTGCCGGGAGAAGAAGATCAAGGATCAAGCAGACGCCAGGATCAACACGATCGTCAAGAAGCCAGCAGCCATGGATCAACTTTCAAGAAGTTGCGGAGCTGTACCATGGAGTGCTAGGAGCCTATGGTCCGGTATGAAGGACCGCTAAGGTCAGGAACTAATAAGGTGGGACAGACTTTAACTTAAGCATGAGTTAGGGATAGGATGACTTGCCGATGTGAGTAAATAATTATTTTACGCCCTACAGGCACGAATGATATATTTTCACCCTTAGGACTTGCATGCGTAGATAATTTAGTTTTCTCTCGGGGAGTGTTAGATTATATTTTGTTCACAGATAAAATTGGATTTGTATTGTTTATGTAAATAGATTTGTGGTTTATTTCGGAGATAGGGCTTGTAGTGTAAGATCTTTAAAAGGAAAGAGACCTGTACGGTCCATCAGCGTCAGTAGATAGATAAGTTAGGTGAGCTATTTAGAGAGAAATTTGCATGAGCATGAATTATAGATGTAGTTTCCAAAATTTGAGGTTGTCAGCATTGCAGTTATGAAGGTCATCACAAGAATTCACTCAAATATTACCTTAGACATGAGGATGGCTTAAACGGTGGACCAAAGGGTTCAGAGAGATGACGCCCAGACCAGATAAAGTAATGTTAATTAGCCCGTATGTGGCTAGGCTGGATAGCCTGGTTACGCAAGAGATAACTGTGTAATGCACGATGTTGAATGACCTGTATAGAGCTTAGCAGATGAGCCTTATTCTGTGCGAATATACACATTAAATGAGAGAGAAAATTTATACTTCGTGATATATAAGGATATGGAAACGGCCAGACTGATAAGCCCCTTTGTTTGCGTGTACGCATGAAAGAAACTAATTATAATTTTGTAACGGACCAGAGTGAAAGATGGCAGTAGTATTGGCCGCTGCTGTGACGAATAGCCATGTCTGAGGAGTTGTGCTGAATGAATAGAACTGCTGGTGACATAATTTGTTTTGGTTTCGAGCCTCTCCCCTCACCAGGAAGGTCAACAGCCCAAGGCAGGATGGTTTGAAACAAGACCGTCTCTGTTATTTGTAAACTGCAAGATTCTCCCCATTTTACTTTTGTACTTCTATTATAGGTGGCTGAAGATGCATGTGTTGTTCCATGTGTTGTCAATGTGTTGTGTTCTTTCGTCTGCATTTATGATATGCTTCGAAATTTCCCACGAATACGAGAAGGGTCCCGTATTCATATCCCAGTTGGTGAGCTGTTTCGTCTTCGTGTGCAGTTTTAAGTATTGTTTTTAGGATTATCTCAGTCCTGTGGTGCAGTGTAACTAATTCCCTACACTAGAGAACTGATGAGAAGTTATTCCTTCCTAATCTCATGTGCATTTTGTTTAAGATTAGTTTCGTTATGCGTCATATCGAGTCGGTCCACACCAAGACTCTGTTCCAGCTCAAATGAGAACTCTCGTCGGTGAACAAAGATTGATTTTTCCACTTCTTAGCAGAACTATCTGTACACATTTTAATGTAATTAATCATTCAGTGACTTATGTTTGCTTTTGAATTTCGCATCCATTTTTATGTTGCAATAAATTGTTGTTTGTTTTTTGGATTCTCACGCAAATATAGACAACAGCCCTAGGCATATCTCCCGTACTTCCTAATTTCATTTATAAGTCACGCGAACAATCTTCACGGATTCCCCGACTGAGCAGCTTGGTGCCGAAGAGGACAGGATACTATGGTAAGCTATGTACCAATGTTAAGTCTTGCAAATTTCGCGACCCACAAAGGTAGACATTTTAACGATACAACAGAACTTCCGATATATTCTCAGCATTCGCTTGACGTGCATTGGCGTCTGTAGGGCACAATACATACATACATACATACATACATACATACATCATTATAGACCGTTATGCCTTTCGGCGTTCTGTCTGCAAGTTTCCGTGAATTTACTAAATGTCGCCACAATTCTCTACTTGCCATTAGTGCTGTGGCCTCATTTAGTTTTACATATTAGAAACTGAGTCTAACAATTGTCTTTTTGGTCTCTCTCCACTTCTCTTACCCTCCATAACAGAGTCCATTATTCTCCTAGGTAACCTATCCTCCTCCATTCGCATCATATGACCCCGCCACCGAAGCCGATTTATTCGTAGAGCTTCATCCATCGAGTTAATTCCTAACTTAGAATTTATATCTTTATTCTTGGTACCCTCCTGCCATTGCTCCCACCTGATTGTACCAGCAATCATTCTCGCCACTTTCATGTCTGTTACTTCTAACTTTTGAATAAGATATCCTGAGTCCACCCACCTTTTGCTCCCGTAAAGCAAAGTTGGTCCTAAAACAGACCGATGTAAAGATAATTTAGTCCGGAAGCTGATTTCCTTCTAACAGAATACTGTTGATCGCAACTGTGAGTTCACTGCATTAGCTTTACTGCACCTTGATTCAATCGCACTATATTACCATCATGGGAGAACACACATCCTAAATACTTGAAATTATCTACCTGTTCCAGCTTGGTACTACCGATCGGACATTGAATTATGTTTAATTTCTTACCTACTGACTTCAATTTAGTCTTCGAAATGCTAATTTTCATACCATACTCATTGCACCTATTTTCAAGCCGAAAGATATTACACTGCAGGATTTCGGAACAATCTGCCTTTAAGACCAAGTCGTCAGCATAGGGTAGACTGCTTACTACATTTCTACCTGACTGAATCCCTCCCTGCTATTTTCTATCTTTCAGAAGAAGATCCATGTAAACTATTAATAACACAGGTAAAAGATTAGAGCCTTGTCTAACCCCTGTAAATACCTTGAGCAAAGAACTCATTCTAACATCAATTTCTACTGTAGCCAAATAATTGTCAACATAAATGCCCTTGATTGATTTTAATAATCTACCCTTCGTCCCATAGTGAACATCTTTCCCTCGGTACCTCGTCATATGCTTTCTCTAGATCTACGAAACATAAACACAACTGTCTATTCCTCTCGTAGCATTTTTCAATTACCTGGCCCAAACTGAAAATCTGATCCTGACAGCCTCTCTGTGGTCTGAAACCACACTGGTTTTCATCCAACTTCCTCTCAACGACTGACCGCACCCTCCCTTCCAAGATGCCAGTGAATACTTTGCTCGTACACTAGTCAACGAGATACCTCGATAGTAGTTGCAATACTTCCTTTTCCCTTGTTCATAGATAGGTGCAATTACTGCTTTTGACTGATCGATCGATTGACTGATACGGCCTTGTAATAATACTCAACATGGCTTAATTGTGTTGATACTGCTACTCGGCTGAAGTCAACGCGAAAATACAGCCGTAACTACCTCCCGAGGACATGCAGCTCTCTCCTTATGAATGATGTACTGATGATGGCTTCCTCCCGGGTAAAATATTCCTGGGGTAAACTAGTCCCCCACAATAGAGGAAGAGTGGATATTCATGAAAAATTAACTCAGTAGGGCTGCTGAAGAAAAGTTAGGAAGGAAGAAAAGATCAACTAAGGATCAGTGGATAACTCAGGAGATACTAGACTTGATTAATAAACGACGAAAATACGAGAATTCTAGAAATGAAGAGGGCAGAAAAGAATACAGACGATTAAAGAATGAAGTGGATAGAAAGCGCAAGGTAGCTAAGGAAGAATGGCTGAAGGAGAAGTGCAATGATGTCGAAGGCTGTATGGTCCTGGGAAAGGTAGATGCTGCATACAGGAAAATCAAGGAAACCATTGGAGAAAGGAAATCTAGGTGTATGAATATTAAGAGCTCAGATGGAAAGTCACTTCTAGGGAAAGAAGACAAAGCAGAAAGATGGCATGAGCATATCCAACAGTTGTGTCAAGGTAAAGATGTAGATAATTTGGTTCTGGAACATGAAGAGGCTGTTGATGCTGATGAAATGGGAGACCAAATTTTGAGGTTAGAGTTTGGCAGAGTGGTGAGTGACCTAAATAGTAACAAGGCACCTGGAATTGATGACATTCCCTCTGAATTACTGACCGCCTAGGGAGATACCAGCATGGCAAGGTTATTCCATTTAGTGTGTAAGATATATGAGACAGGAGAAGTCCCATCCGATTTTTGGTAGAATGTTGTTATACCTATTCCCAAGAAAGCCGGTGCTGACAGGTGTGAAAATTACCGCACCATTAGTTATTGTTATTTTATCTGAGACTGCAGAAGATCTCGAGAAGTTGCTGAATGGTATCGATGAAGTCTTGGGTAAGGAGTACATGATGAAAATAAATAAGTTCAAAACAAAAGCAACGGAATGCAATCGAACGAAGGCAGGTGATGCAGGAAATATTAGATTAGGAAATGAAGTCTTAAAGGCAGTAGATGAATATTGTTACTTGGGTAGTAAAATAACTAACGATGGCAGAAGTAAGGAGGACATAAAATGCAGACTAGCACAAGCAAGGAAGAGATATATTAAGAATATAAATTTGCTCATTTCAAACATTGATATAGGAATTAGAAAGATATTTTTGAAGATTTTCGTGTGGAGCGTGTCATTGTATGGAAGTGAAACATAGACGATAACTAGCTCAGAAAGAAAGAGAATAGAAGCTTTTGGAATGTGGTGTTACAGAAGAATGCTAAAGGTGAGATGGATAGATCGAATCACGAATGAAGAGATAATGAATCGAATTGGTGAGAGGAGATCGATTTGGCTAAATTTGACGAGAAGAGGTAGAATGATAGGACACATCTTAAGACACCCAGGATTTGTTCAGTTGGTTTTTGAAGGAAGTGTAGGTGGTAAGAACGGTAGGGGTAGACCGAGGTATGAATATGACAAGCAGATTAGAGCAGATGTAGGGTGCAATAGTTACGTAGAAATGAAGAGGTTAGCACAGGATAGGGTGGCGTGGAGGGCTGTATCAAACCAGTCTATGGTCTGATGACTCAAACAACACAACTGCTTTTGTCCAATCTAAAGGTTCCTTACCAACACTCCATGCTAATCTTATTATTCTATTAATCCATTTCATACCTGCCTTCCCAACATACTTCACTATTTCATGTCTAAATTTATCTATTCCCACTGCTTTATGGCAATGGAATTAAATTACCATCCTTTCCACTTCCTCAGGCGTAATTTCATCTACAACATTTCCCTCCTCCCTATGAGCTCCATTGTTTGCGACACCACCATGAAGATCTCCTTTTACGTTGAGAAGATTTTCAAAATATACCCTCCACCTGTCCAGTGATTCCCTGGGATCTACTATGGGTTCACCTGAATTACCCAAAACACTGTTCATTTCCTTTCTCCCTCCCTTCCTTAGATTATATATTACTGTCCAGAAAGGTTTCCCTGTTGCCTGACTTAGCCTTTCCAGGTTATTAACACGACTTCTTTTTGATTCAGCAACTATTTTTTCGCTCTGTTTCTTTCATCTATGTTGAGCCCGATGCATTTACTGGACGTATTAAAAATGGCGCCTACGGAAGGTAGAGGCCAGCCAAGGCAAAGAAATGTGTAATAGGATATCAATATTGATGTATGCTAGAAGGCCATGACTAACTTAAACCTACCACTATGAAGGCGGTGTACAATGGTGTAGAATCGATAGAATTGTTTTTAAAAAATTAAGAAGGATAAAACAGATTATTCTAAAAACTGACTTAAAAAATTGACGTGGGAAGGACAAGATATCCCGAACATCGCTCTCAAAAATAAGCAAGATTTGCAATATCTACCGTGAAATTTTAAGCTGAGAGGAGGGAAATATTAAACGAAACGAAGAGATAAACGTTGAAATACCGTAAAGAGGGAATAAAATCCAGAAGTTTTGAAAGGTCCATCCAAATACTTAGACGCAAAGTCGTTTGGAAACAAGAAGTGGATTGAGACGTGAGAGCTCGAGGTTGAGCTATATTAAGTGGAAATAATAGCAAGGACAGCCTAAATAAAGAAGCAATCATTATAAAAAATATATTTATACTACGCAGAACCATGATGAATTCATATTTTCCAGAATCGACGCATATTGTCTACTGTGTTCCTGAACAGATGATGGCTTGCTAAATCGGCATAGACCAACCTGGAGGGAGATGTCATCCTGGCTGTTAAAACCACCCGACCCGTGTGGAGGAGGTCACTCTACTTGAGTTACCAGTGGTGGAGATCCTGCCCAGTTCCCAATCCAAGGCCTGCGACCAGACCGAAGAGCAACTAAGGCCCTAGATATTGAATGGCGAGCTAAGTAATAGTATTAAGTAGTATAATTTCTTACGTAGAGTATTACCAGTATATGCACTAGATCTGAATAGCCTAAGCGTGAGATAATTAAGTGTACAGTGAATATAAGAAAGTGCAATGTGAAATATTTAAGACGATATCTCGTGACAGAATGGTAACATGTTTACTACATTATCTTATCCAAGGATGAAGGAATACGATTTAAAATGTGACATAGTGTAACAGCTATTTTCAAAGAATCCCGGTTAGTTAGAAAGATCCATGAGTGATGTAATACCAGTCAAACCCAGTTACGTCACAGAGGGATGCATGTTTGAATTGGTTAAGTTAAATTACCATACTCTTTGCTGTGTGAATATATTGAAAGAATAGATACTGAATTTGGGGTTATATGTTGAATTGTATGACAAAAGTGCGTCTTGAGGAACGAATTCTGCGCTATTGGAGTGATACGTATCGTTGTGTTTAATTAATATTGGAGGTTAAACGCGGTAATTATAGATGTTAAATGAATTAAATATGGGTTGAATTGAAGGTTAATAATGACATAATGGAAGTATATATGGTATTTTAAATGATATATTGCGCAGATTAACAGGGAGTAAAACGTATATGATATATATAATGTGCGATATAGGAGCACATGTAAAGCGACTACGGAATATAATTATGCCCCAGGGAGGAACTATAGCAAGGTATGGACAATAAAATTACGCATATTTTAATGAAGTGTGAAAGTGGCTTGTCAATAATAACAACCGGTGATGGGTAAATGAATACATGATTGTATCATATTCTGAATGAATGGTAATTGCGTGGAAGATCAAACTTGTATGCAACTAGTATGATAATGTAGTGTTGAAATATCTTTATGTAGGCATTTGCACATCTATATATGAAAAATGCTTATTGGCTATATGTATATTGAAATGGAATACGTTACATAAGAAATTATCTAGCTAGAGTAGGGAAATTATTTGAGATTTACGTAGGATATCATCGATGTTTTGTTGAACTGAAATATTATTAGAGCGAATATTTAGTTAGGAGCCGTAATTTAAGTGGCAATCGGACCGAGAAACTTAGTGCGTCATTCAATATTTCATTTTCTTCACTGTAGTCTGCACCAACGAACTCAGATAATTTTCAATGTAACTTAGGTCACTGATATTTGTATTCAGGACACTTTATTCAAATTCAGTTCATTTCCGCGATAACTTGAACAATGTTATGGTTGTATTTTTGATGAGGGTGTATAATTAACACCGTGAGTGATGGAATAACTTATTGATATACCGAATCTTGACCGTGGTCTGAAGACTTTGATGTAATATATACTTAAGTGACCAGATGTAAATTTTAATAGGAAGATGAAACAAAGCAATAATTCATTTCAGGAATACGCGACCCAGAATGTTAAGATACGTAAACTTAGTTTAGGAGTAAGGCAGCGCTGACCTAGAATATTTGATTCAGTAATTAAAATATTTGTTTATTAGGTTGATAATTTGAAGATTATGAGCAATATTTGACATTAACCATTTCTTTCGCGAATCTTGATAGTTTAATAAATGTGTTTCTTGATTAATTTTTATAGAATGGAATGAGTTTTCATTTATAATGGTAGTCTGTAGTTGTACTTAGTGAGTAAGGTTCTCGTTATGCGGATGTGTTATTTTCGAAAGGTTGACTGATGTTTACGTTCGCAAAATCCACTACTGAGCGTTGAATTACGTAATTCTGAACCGCGTATGATGCCGTTACTTTCTCTTTGAACACACGCTAAACCAAAACATAGAAAAATTAACCATTTTTCTGGAGGCATGAATACCCTGAGATATGTAACTGACTAGTTGGGAAAATACTGTGGTCACCCTGACTCGTAGGGTGCAGGTATAATGTACCATTCCCTGGCTGCACGAGTCCTGATAAGCCTCCTTTTTACGTTTACCAGCTGCTCTCACTTAATCATTCCACCAAGATGTTTCGTTTTTCCCATCTTTACACACACTTTTTCCTAGGTATCCCCTTGCTGCGCGCAGTAGTATTCCTGATGAACATCCCTACCTCAGCATGTGCCCTTCCCTTTTTAACACCCGTCAAGTACACTTTATAATCTCCTAGCTCTTCCTCGTTATCCCCCTTTACCCGAATATCACTTGTTCCTAGCACATCCAGGTGCATCCTCTTTGCTGACTCAGCCAGTTCTACTTTCTTCCTTCCGTAAGCCCCATTAATATAGATAGCTCTCCATCGAATTCCATTTCGTTCGGCATGTTGTTTCCAAGGAGTCCCTAGCCTGACAAATGAGAGTGGGACTCCGTTCCTCCCATAGGTCCGAGGCTTGTTTAAAATATTCTGAGCTTGGTAAATTCATGAAGCAGGATTCTACCCTGTTACATATAGTCCAAGTGAGGATGTGTCTTCTAACGGGTGTATAGCCCTAGCCGGCTGAGCACAAGGAGGGCCATGACACAAATATGTCCGAGATGCCCACTCCCATTCCGTAGCAAATGGTATCCTGACTCTCAAGACCACTTACTAGGACACTCAGCTGTTGCCGATGATTCGCGAACTAGGACGTGACTACAGTAACCCACACCATGAACCATTATATCCTAGATATTGATAAATATTAAAAAACATTCACCCTTTAAAAATAGTATTCATTCCTCCATTACAGCACGACGTACAAAATCACAATTTCACAGGTTGGTCGCTTTTACATCCTAGATCTTAAATAAGATATGGTTAAAACTTTCAAATTCTTCCGTACGGGGTTCAAGTGCGTGGTAGATTAAAAAAAAGCATTTCCTCAAAACCATTTACGTACGAACTGAGGACATATTTTACAGGCTCAGCTGACAGTGGACTCTCCTAAATGTAAAACTTTGAATAATAACTTTCATTTTAAAGCCGTAGCAAAGCACTGGTATCTTGCTAGTATTATATAAGAAAAAGTAATGTTTCCTTATAGAGCTTCCGGATAAATTATTTTATGTGTTTTTTCATTTAGAGCTAAGATGCACTGTGTAGTGTACCGGGCAAGTTGGCCGTGCGGTCAGAGGTGCGCGGCTGTGAGCTTGCATCCGGGAGACAGTTGGTTCGAATCCCACTGCCGGCAGCACTGAAGTTTTCCGAGGTTTCCAATCTTCACAGTAGACAAATGCTGGGGCTGTACCTTAATAAAGGCCACTGGCGCTTCCTTCCAACTCCTAGGCCTTTCCTATCCCATCGTCGCCATAAAACTTATCTGTGTCGGCGCGACGTAAAGCCACTAGCAAAGAACAACTGTGTAGTGTGTTTGTCTTTCAAACTCATAATCAGCTCCCGTACAGCTGATCATAGAAGAAGCACTATTTTCTGAGATGGAGTCCTATAATTTTAAGCGATTTTCCTTGTGGCTTGTGCGAAAGTCAAACAAAGGGGAAAACTGCAGAAGTCTAAATTGAAACGGTATATCTGAAAGAATGATTTCAGTCTGAGGAATGATGATGGCTTCAATATTATTCGGTATCAATTACTTGACTGAGCGTCGTGTTTCGTTGCATGGAGAAAGAGGATTCGTATTCAGTATAATCAGTGCCACAATCGTCCGCTCCAAGTTGTCCAAGGGTACTCCAGGTGACTTCTAGTTGTTCAAAATCTCTGTCATGTAGTTGACAGCCTCATCTGCACTTCATGTGGTGTAAATGGATATGTACATTTGCAGAACACCATTAATTCTTGTAAAGATATTTGTTGATGACGTTGACAGCCTCATTTCTTGATAGAAGAATTGCTCTTTTACATAACAAAGTTTGATGTGTAAAATGCTGTGCCCACCTATATTTCAGACCTCTAAGTATAAAGAATGAAATGAATGTCGGGAAAATATTAAATAAGTTAATAAATAAATAAATAATAAATACAAGTATTTAAACCAATATCAATAATTAGGGTCCGGATGTTTATGCAGTGATAGGTTAGAATGCAAACTTACTGAAGCGAGTAATAAGTAGAGTCTACCCGCACAACGGTAGTGCTATGGGGTTTGCATAAACCTTAGGGGTTCGGCCCAATAGAACCCCTAGAATTTATGTTACTCCCACTACATTACGTTAGAGCGGGCTAGTCGACATTTCCTACTAAGTTATTTTGTTAGTAAATAATTTTGTTTGTAGGAAATATCGACTAGCCCGCTCTAATGTAAGGTAGTGGGAGTAACATAAATTCTAGGGGTTCTAATGGGCGGAACCCCTAATGTTTACGCAAACCTCATAGCACTACCGTCGTGCGGGTAGACTTTACTTATTACTCGCTTCAGTAAGTTTGCTTTCTAACCTATTACTGCATAAACTTCCGGGCCCTATCAATAATCAGTGAGAGCAGGTCTTTACTTTAGTAAAGAATTACCTAATAATACGCTTATGTTAAAAATATCAGATCTCTGCTTGCCGCAAACATAACTGGGCATCGCACACGTACACACAGGCAAACATTTCCATATATTAGGGTCTAAATAAGGCTTCTCCTCTCGGGGATCGAAAACGACTCCTTGACTTGTATTACCTACCTCATGTACAGTTAATCTATGCATTTCATTCTGGTGACAGCACTATGGATTGTCATATTCCAACTAACGTTTTATGCCGGTTTTCGTTCATAACTCCCTGACGAACGCGAAAATTAAAAATCCGCCCTTGAGGTGAATTCTGACCACCTTTCATCCACCTACGTTAAAGATTTCAGTTCTCTGCTTCCCGAAGATTTGGCTGGGATAGCGCCCACATACGCACACAGGAAATGCTTCGTTTTAGTAGGCCTATTATAGATAGATGTACCCGTGACATCCACCGCGTTTATTAATTCAGTCGTTAGATATTTAAAACATTTATTTAAAAGGAAAATAAAAACAGTATGTCTATTAGCATACGTCGTTTTTAAATAAATCGCGTGATTTACATTATTTTATTATCAATAATATTTTTAATTTCAATGCTTAAGATACGGGATTGGTGTATGGTACAAATACTGAAAACAATACAACAGGCAATAGTTATAAAAGAAAAAATTGAGTTTTCGTTATAGAGCTTCCAGATAAACTACATTAAGCTAATATGTATGGTATGTTTGCCATTCTAATTCTTGAACAGCACATGTACAGTTGACAATGGGGGAAGCATCGTTTTGAATTTGGAGTCCTATAATTTTAAGCGATTGTCCTTCTGCCTTGTGGGAAACTCAGACAGATGGGGGAACTCCAGGTGACTCCAAGTTGTTCAAAAGCTCTCTAGTGACGATAGACTCGTAAATTAGTAACATATCGGGTAATTCTTGTAAAAGTTGCCTGTTGCTCACGATGATATCTTCATTTCCGGAGCAAGAATTGCTCTTTGACACAGCCATGCATCATCGCTGAAAGTATTCTTCATGACTGGGGACTACTTCAGACCGGGTTCTACTCCACCAAGATAGCGGCCAAGATGACTGCTCAGCACTACCAACCTGACAGCAGAAAAATACTCCCTCTGGCAACCTGACGGGACAAAAATTATCTTCTACGAAAATAGAATTTCCCTGCCAATAAGGCGACGGTGCTGGCGCCTAGCGGCACATTGGGCCACTAATGAGTGCGGGTTCTAACGAACAAGAAGGCGGTAGTCGAACCACACACCCTCTGGGCCCTCTCATCGCTTCGTCCCCTACCCTCTCTTCTTGGTAGACGGTCTATGACGAAGGAACGTGACGTACAATTTTATGGCTGGCTGCACTTTTCTGATACCTAGTTTTACAGATATCTGCCCTTTCCGATTTGAGTTCGTGGAATTTATTACGGCCGGCAGTCATTCCCTCTTTGGATGATGCTTAGTATAACAGTGGGTTGCCCTTCCCTGTTTGGATTCATGAAAGTTTTATATTGGTTCGTCCTTCCCTGCTTGAGTTCACGAACAAAGCCCAGCTCTCTGGTCAGCTTCCCTTTCCTGTTTCAATCATGTATGCCGCTTATTTTTAGAGTTAGATGCCTTTCCCTGTTTGGGTTTATGGATACTGAGTAGTTTGACGGTTGGCTGCCGAGCTCTGTTTGTGTCCAGGAAGAAAAAACTCCGTATAAAGAGGCGAATAAAGCTCTAGGTTTACAAGAATTTTACCTGTTTTATACCACCTTAACCCAAAAATAGTCATAGCTTTTAAACCGTTGAGCGTACGGACATGATTCTTTGATGTAAGTCTCGAGGAGCTCTTTCAGGCGAGAGGTTGAAAGGGAGTGCAAGGAGATGAAAACTGCTAATTTGGAATAAAATACATCAAACTGCAAGAATTGGTATGCTAAAGCATTATAATCGCATTTAAAACTGAAATTTGATTATCTTAGCAATAGCACATTTTTAAACTTAAAAATACCCATAGCACTTAAATCATTTAAAGTAAAAACAAGATAGTTTTATGTAGAATACGTCGTATTTATTTATTTATTTATTTATTTATTTATTTATTTATTTATTTATTTATTTATTTATTTATTCACGAAGCACAAGATACATCTACGCTGAGCAAATTTCATTTGTACTGACAACAGACTAATTAACAAGTGTAAACTTTCATGATAATATTTAACAAACATAACAAAAGGTAACAAGATCAGGTACTCAGCCTGCTAATAATAACTGTCCAAATCGAAAACCATGAGAAAGTCCATATTCATAAACGTGTCGTCATGCGTCAAGATGGCTGTATAACCACTTCTCATCAACTTATCCTTCAGAGACTATTTCCACCCTTCTCGAATATACTTTTACTTGATGCTATATCAAGCTCTTGTCTCCTACTAATAGTGTCAAAGAGAGTTGGAAGGCGGATTAGCAAATATCGTTGGAGTAGCGAGTGCTGAGTGTGGGGAATGTGAAGAAGGTCTTTCAATCTGGTAGAGCGGGAAGAAACACCGAGAGAGAAGAATGAGACAAGATGTTCCGACCGGTAATACCAATTTAAGATCCCTTGGAGGAAACTCAGGTGAACTATCTGTCTACTGATGTGCAGTGGAGACACATTTATTGCCCTTCATACTTGCTACGTAGACAAGTTTCTGAGCTTGGGGTTTCTGTTGCTAACAATTGCAGCAAAGTAGGACACTGCACTGTCTATCTGGTTGATATTGGAGGGGGAGGCTGTTGTTCAAATCGGAGAGCAGTAGTTCAAGAGAGGTTGAATGATCGTGAGGAAGAAGTGGCGAATAGCAGTGGGATCATAAATTTCTGTGAAGTTGTAGAGAAAGCCAAGTAATTTCATAGCCTTTGTTGTGGTTCTTAAGTTGTAATTTTGAATCGAATATTACACGTAAGTCACGCTGTTTTGTAACCACGGCGATGATCTTGTTGAGTAATATGAAGTCGATAGAGGAGATTCACGTAGTGTTATGGTCATGTGGCTGCATTTTTGTGGATTGGGGATAAGTTTCCAAGTATGGCACACTTCAAGAGGACGTTAAATGAGGCTTGTAGAAGGGCTGCGTCTTCTGGATTACTGATCCCCCCAACTGTCTTGCATTCCTCAGCAAAAAGTAGGGTATTTGCTGTTTCGTTGAGTTTGGACGCAGATGGTCCATAAACAAAGAAAACAGCAAGGGGCCAAGAGCACTGCCTTGTGAGACACTGGAGGTGACTGGTATTCCTGAGGAGATTGTGCCTTATATTACCACTCTCTGCCAACAGTTATGTAGGAAGCCAGCAAGAAGGGTCATAAGACTGTCATGCATATTAAATTGTTCAGAGAGTTAATCGAGCAGCAGAGTATGGTCTACATAATCGAAAACTTTCGAAATTTCTACGTAGCAGATATTCAGCTGTGATTTACCTGCAGTGGCATGTTAGACAAGATCCACCTGTTAGAAAACCATGCTGATTGGTTGAGATACAGAGCGACGTGAATACGAGGGGACGCTGTTGTATAATTTTTTCAAAGATAAAGGACAGTGTGAGGAGAATAGAAATTGTTCGGTAAGATGAAACATGAAATTTGTTTCCTGACTTGAAAAGTGGGATAATATGTGCCTGTTTCCCAGTCAATAGGTAAATAGCCCTCAGCGAAAACTCTGTTAAATTATTTAGAGAGAGGGACGCAAAGGATCCTGGAAATATATTTTTTTAGGAAAAGAGGACCTATAGTGTCGGGGCCGATAGCTTTGTTGGTACGAAGAGTGTGGTAGTTATACTTGATGGGGTTCTGTTTGAAACTGTACCCACTGGAAGGAACGGTTGTTTTGTGAGAGAGGGAAGAATTTGGAAAGAAATACCTGTTGAACAGTTCATGCGATCGGCGCCGTCTGCTGTTACACCGCTGTGGTTCACGCTGACAGGAATCCGCTCCGTCTTTCTCTGTGTGTTGATGAGACTCCAGTAGCGCTTGGGATTGCTCCGAACCTTATCAGTAACTGTGTCTACGTGTATCTTATAGTCTCTTCTGACCGTAAACCTCGCGTGGTGACGGGTGTTAACGAAGGTATTGTGAGTGTATGAGTTAGGAGAGTCTTTACACACATCCAGGTGAGGGGATGAGACGGTGTGTGTCGGGATGAAATTTTGATTTAAATATTACGTAAGATCAGGTGAGATTAAAGAGCAGAATGTTGTACTTACGTGATGTTCTTGCAAGATTCTTGAGACATGTAGCTGGAATGTAAATACGAAGACAACTGCAGCACTCGCCAGATGTAAAAATAAGAACGAACAGGAGACATTTCTTTTCACAGATGATGAGTTTGAACGCATCATCTAAGGTCTTGACAGCATCACAGACTGATATGTTCAGCTAGCTTGCTTTATACCAATTTGTGTGCCATTTTTTTTGCTAGGGGCTTTACGTCGCACCGACACACATAGGTCTTATGGCGACGATGGGATAGGAAAGGCCTAGGAGTTGGAAGGAAGCGGCCGTGGCCTTAATTAAGGTACAGCCACAGCATTTGCCTGGTGTGAAAATGGGAAAACACGGAAAACCTTCTTCAGGGCTGCCGATAGTGGGATTCGTACCTACTATCTCCCGGATGCAAGCTCACAGCCGCGCGCCTCTACGCGCACGGCCAACTCGCCCGGTTGTGTGCCATTCACTTTTACTTAAAGCAGGAGTGGAGTGATAATGAACATGTATATGCTCAATCTACGAGTAGCACTGTAGGTAAGAAACATGAACATATTGACGAGATGACGGGTAGGAGAAGTAGCGTATTCGATTAAAAATTCAGGGAGGTAGGCAAGAGGTAATGGTGTCCTAAAGAAAATAAATAGGCTGTCTGAAATATAATATGTTTATTGCTGTTGAAGGAATATGTAGGCACGGAAAGGAGATTGTCCCGAAGAACCCGCTACCTTTGGTTTGCAATGCACTTATAGCTCAAGAGAGATAGTGTTGTTGGTCTCGAGGAGGGAGGTGTTTCAATGCAGACCTTCTCAGCATGAGGATAACATAACGTACCACACGTAAGAATGGTACACATAGTTATGCATAATGTGATGATGGAATAGACTGTTATAGAACAAGTAATGGACTTACCTTTTGAAGGATATCCAGGGTAACACCATTGCAGTATTGTACAACATACACTTGTTTTGAGCAGGGTTTATTAAACATCGAATTTTATAAGCACACAACACATGAGCAAAGTGAAAAAGAATCTAAAAATATAAAAGCTTAAATGAAAAGTCAGACACTTAAATTTAAAAAAGATACATCATACAATATTTAATTAACAATATTTACGTTTGCTGGAGGTGCAGTTTCTTCTCGCTGAAGATGTGTCAGCACTGGTCTCCTAACGGCACAGTCACAAGCCCTCACTCGTCGTGGCGGTTGTGGTGGTATGGATGAAGAGGAGGGATGTGAGAGATATGGTGAAGAGGGTGTTGCTCTGGCTCAGGATTGACATCCGTGTGATGGTTTAACACACGAGGTCGAGCACGGGCGTTAGTGGAGACTCTAGTGGTGCGGACTGGAGTGATGGTGTACTCTGCCGTGGTGGCTACTGCATCGGCTGTGCTGACTGCACCGCAATATTAGGAAATACATTATCGTCAAAATGTTCCGATTGATGCCAACTAGTGTACTGTAATTATCCCGAATATCGACCCGCCCATTCCTCCACTGTGCAAACGTGTCCCATTAACAAATCATAAACTTCTTTGTCCTTACTGTTAAAGGTCGGTTGATGCTCTCGGTCGAACCTAGTTTTGAAAGTTTGGTTCTCGATATCTGAGAGCATAATTAATTTGTTAATGTACTTGATGGCACGCTGAACCAAGGCTGGTGAGATGTTAAATACTTGCTCTACCATGCTACTCAACGATAAAAATATCGTTGCGGATAGTAGTGTGAAGCGATTTTACCCGCAGACAATTCAACTATACGTGGTGAGTACAACAAAGTAGAGATGAGTATGCTGAATTCCTTTGCATGTGGGTGGTATGGAATAAAAGAGCTCATTCATAGGTTATAAGAAAGGTTTATTGACTAGCAAGAGCTCATTCATAGGTAAGAGCAAAGGTTTATTGACTAGCTGCTCACATCAAGAAGCGTTATTGCTGAAAAGTCCAGATGATCTCATAGGATCGGAGTGTACTCTGCAGAGAAAAGCACTCTTCCATTTCGTAAGTCAAGAATTATCCGGATCAGTGGCTCACAAATTTAACTTATGACCTACCAGTATTGGTATTATTGGTCTAACTTTCGATAAATGATGCAAGGGCTTCTGGTCATGATAGCTGCTAAACACTATTCTTATGGACCTAATTCTACCGTGCTACCTTAGGGCACACAGCTAGCAAGTAATGACCTATTCGTTTCATCACATTAACTTTTGGAAACTGAGGAAATGGCTACCAGGCAAGACGGCTGCTGTACCCCATTTTATGGACCAAACTACAGAGATCTACCTTAAGGGTTCACAAATTGTAGCCTCGAGATCGTCACCTCGGCCATCCTCGCTGACTAAGAATTCTTGCTTAACCTTAACCTAACATGTTTGTGTTCGACAGCGTTCATCCTCCTCCTCACAAGAGACTTTGTACTCCTGTTGCCCCTGATAAATAAGGTAGCGTATGACCTCGTCATACTTCTTATAAACTTAATACCGTATGACCTCCTCCTCATAGTAGTATATCACTTCCTCCTCTTAGTCTTAGTAACGTATGACCTACACTTCCTCCTCCTCCTCCTCCTCCTTACAGACTTAGTAGCGTATGACTTCCTCCTAACGTACACTGACTTAGCAAATGTCATGGGATAGTCACCTGATAGCGTGTGGGGCCTCCTCTGGCCCTGCGAACTAGAGTGAGACGTCGTGGAAGTGAGTCGCCAAGTCCCTGGTAGTCCTCTGGACGACGCTGACACCAAATCGTTTGCAGAGCGGCCGCCAATGCTGGTCTCTTCCTGGGTGCAGGATCCATGGCACGGAGCCTGCGTTCCAGGACATCCCAGATATGCTCGATAGGGTTCATATCGGGGCTCCTGGGTGGCCATGGCAATTGTTGGACCTCCGCTGCATGTTCCTGGAACCATTCCCGGGCGACGTGGGAGCGATGTGGCGGCGCGTTATCATCTTGAAACACTACAGAACCGTCTGGGCGCTGGAAGGCCAAAAATGGGTGGAGATGGTCTTCGAGCAGTTCAACATACCGCGTAGCATTCAAAGTCTCTTCCAGAACAAATAGGGGTCCATTCCATACCAGGAAAATGCACTCCAGACCATAACAGAGACACCAGCGCCCTAGACCACACCTCCGAGACAGGCGGGATCCATCGCTTCATGTGGACTGCGCCATACACGGTGCTTCCCCTTCGCATGGTGCAATTGAAATCGTGATTCGTCCGACCATATCACGTTACACCATTCTTCCAGTGACCATCCCTGGTGACTGGCGACAAATGTGCGTCGTTGTGCCCGATGACTTCGGATTAACAGTATCACCCGTGTGAGGCGCCGGCTCCCATACCCGCATAGAACCCACGTTCCTACGGATTGTCCACTGCGAGACGTGTTTACCACGGCCTGTGTTGAACTGAGCCGTGATTTGTTGTACGGTTGCCCGTCTGTCACTATTGGCAATCCGTCTCAGATGTTGCCGGTCACGGTCATCGAGGGTGGCTGGACGGCCGGCCGTTCGTTTGTTGTGGACGGTGACACCCTCATTCAACCATTCACGATATACCCTGTACATGGTTGATCGTGTGAAGCCGAATTCCCGCATCACTTCCGAAATCGCACTTCCCATCCGTCGGGCACCGACCACCATACCCCGTTCGAACGGTGTCACGACGACGACGACGACGTTCCATGTTACACCTGTCACATGTACAACCAGTGCTCACAAAGTCTCCTATACAACTGCCGCTGGCACAGGGGGCGTGTGGTGCGCAGACAACACACCTGCGCATCAGTGCTCCGCTATCCCATGACATTTGCTCAGTCAGTGTACATTTTCCGCCTCCTCCTTTATCTCTTGAGCTAACAGCAAATTGAGGTTCATTTAGGTTACAGATTTAACCTCTTCTGATAGCTTTCACAATATATTTTCTGACTACAGTTTCGCGAGAAATGTCAGTGAACGTGCGTTTTTTCAACACCGTTAGAATTTAGAATTTTATTCACAAAGCAATTCATACATAGCTTACTTATGTTAAGATTCATATCTCTAGTTCTTAACTCGAACATTTGTGGTTCACTTCATAATGGTGGTGTGGAGGAAGGCATTAGTTTGTTATCTGGATGAATAACGTATCATGTTTTAAGTCGCTGAGCTAATCTGAATGGAGGTAGCTTTTATTGACCCTACAAATTGCTGGGAACGGGAAGAAGGTTTAATAGTGATTTAGTTCTTTCTATACAAAAGGATGTGTTTTCCAATCTCTGTCAGGAATCCAGAAAGACATATGGCTCTGAGGTTCACTTAGCCCTTAACAGAAATAAGTACTGAATTTAATTTCAAATCTCACTGCATTATGTATAGAGAGTAACGCTGTTAATGTTGATTCATGCATCGGATGGAGATGTTAAGCACTGAGCGGACTACTTGGTGCTAAGCTGTTTATACTTCGCCCTAGTACCCGTAAGCTAACTAGCTGGACAGCTCTTATAGGATAGCAATGGGAATTAACACGTTTACTACACGTTACCCTATTATCTGACTGCAAGCACATTCGGGTCTACTAGCTTATAACGTACACTAACGGTGTGTGTGAGTTTGTGTTAGGCCCCTGTCAGTCTGGTTAGATCCTCAACAAATATACTATTAGATATTATTGCTGGCCGGGGCATCAGTTAAGCTGGAGGTGGAAGCAAACGTCTTTATCTGTGTCCTAGACTTTTCTATTTAGGGTGTCTCTTCTCCTTTATCCAAGCTTGAGACCGGCTATGCAGCTAGAGGTGGTGTTAGCACCCTAAGGACCGGAAGGTTAGGAAAGTTTCTGTAACTATATAGCTACTCGTACCACCATACGCTACAGAAGGTGGACTTAAGTGAGTGTGAGTGTGAGGGAGGTGGGTGGCATTGTAGGAAGGTGTTCAGTGTTCTATAGTGTAGACAGAGGTAACTTAGAGGCGAAGTCTTCACTTTAAAAAGCTACTACTCAATAATAACTACACGACGTAATGCTTGCTCTCTTTCTAAAATGTCTGCTTTAAACTCTATGTAAGCAGTATCTTGATTGGCTCTTAGCAGTTGCAAACGTTTTACAAGTAGGTTGGAGTCTTTACAGTATCTTACATCTACATAGGTTAACACAGGCTTGTTGTTAACATTGAGTCTACATGCAGACTGTTGATGTGTAGGAAATTTTAAAACTTGTTTTGATGCAGTAGGTGTTCCTGTAATGGCATCTGTAGTTAAAAACCTAATTTGCTTTGATTGTATATTTTGAAATTATCATCATTTTCTACTTCTTCTTCGTCATCATCATCTCGTTATCTCTTCTTTGTTCTCTTTTTTCCCATCCTGCTTCTCCTTACCTTGAGATATGTGCATACTAACAGAACTTGTAGCAAGCCTTGGCAATGGGGTAGTGTTAGAATGCCATTGTAGGGGTGTGTTGAGTTGTTTGCAAAGAAAATTCAATATCTCCTTAAACACGTTTAAGATCTTTAAATTTACGTTGAATATTGTTTCGAGCAAGGATTACCTCCTTACTTGATGTTAATGAAGCTACTGGTTTAACACATTTATCATGAATTTGTTTTAGTCTCTTTATAGAGTACATCTCACTCCCTCTAGATCGTGCTTTTGTATATTTCGCTGCTGATATTCAGAATAAATTCTTAAGTGTTTTACTGGTAGTTCACTTTTACTCGGTGGTTTAGATATGTTACATATATGACGCACATCTGCTATGTGAGATAGATATTGCTCTACATTACTCTAATTGATATCGCAATGCTGAATGATTATGATTAGAGTTTACATGATGTATAAGATTATCACGTCTCTTAAATGTAGCAGAACAACTGTTGCATGCAAATGTTTTGAGGTGATGTTTGAACATAATAATAGTTTAGAAAATAACCTATTGACAGCAAACAGGCTAAATATCTTTTAGAATAGTCTGATTGCACTATAAAAACAAGAGGGATGAATACATCATTAGTCTAGCATATGACTAGTTTCACAGATTAAAAAGAACTTGCATAACTGAGCTTAAACTAATAACCTACGTGTTTTATAATTTGCACTGCGTATTGTATAGCTTGATCACATGACATTTTAGTTGTTAACTCGTTACTCTTTAACGATAATGCACACAAATATCACGAATAAAGGTATAAATATGCGGATGAATGCTGCGCTTTGTATTTACTGTATTTATGTGCGATCTATCACCCCGCAGGCTGGTTCTCATCCTTCTTAGTTGGTTCTTCCATCTGCGGGACACACGCGGTATCAGTGAACATTATAAAAAGTTATAAAATCTGGGTACCATGTACAGGAGGGTGGCTCTAAAGACAGCTTTTAAGCAAAACATTAATACTTTGTGCATCTTCAGTGAAACATTCAGTAGGCTCTCACCTCATGGGCATGTACATGAACAACGTCTAAGAAGTAAAGATGACGATTATCTTTGTTTGTTCTGTGGTGAAATAGTGGGAGATTTTGTGAGGAGACAGAATCACTTATAATCGAATATACTGATAGTGAATCTTGGGTTAAAATTAAGCGCGATTTTCAAGGTACTGACGGGAAACCCTACTGAACGTAAGGTTGAACAGACATATTACCTTCTTTCTCTCGCTTAAATATTGTCCATGGGACCCTCCCTTACTTGGTACTACAAGTTTTATACCTCTAGCCTTTATGGAAGTATTTGAACAGTCTTGTACTCTCTCGTGAACTGATAAGCCCACCTGAAGAGACAACCTGTGATAATTTGTGCCTTTGTGTTATGTATTCCTATTTGTTTAAACAATATTTGTAATTTCTTCTCACGGGATAATTAGTAATCTCTGAAAAGGTTTTATGTTTGTAGTATTTGAGTTGGTTGTCTTTATGTACTTGGTTTCAAGTCCATATACTTTCAGCTCAAGTTTATGGTAGCCTGTGTGTTCATGAGATGGTAAACTCCCGAATGCTGAGGGCATAACCGAAACGTAGACCTTGAAAATGTTTCTAAATAGGGCTTTGGAGTGCTTTTAGAAGACGACAAAGAAATAATCTCTGTGTAAAAACAAAACCTGTCCAACCTGAACAGAAACGTGCGTCATTTTCAAGTGAATCTTTGTTTCCTACACTTAGTGCAAGTCAGGATGGAGGTACAAGCTTCAGAAGATAAGGCAAGTACAATGATCCTGAGGATTTTTGAGTTCAGAATGTACATGAAAAACACTTATGTTTACTAAAATTTCGTTTTATTCATGGTTTTCTCTAACGAGGTTACGGTCTCACTATCAAATAGGTCTTCAGTTGTTCTCACGTAGGCTGGTCTCCCAATGTGCGTTTCTCTGAAACGAGATGTTGATGATCTCCCCGCAGATTGTTTGATTAATACAGTAGTTACGCATCATGGTATGAATCTGATTCAATTATATTTCCATATCGTTAAAAGAAAGTTACATTGTAGATTTTCAGTCAAGAATAAAAAATGAGGTCGCCAGATGTTTCCTTAGTTTAGTGACACAGTAAATTGTTCCCCTTTTTCCAACTTCACTCTCGACATTTTAGAAATACCAGAATAGATTTGTATAGAATCTCCATCGATTTCAGCTAGCAACTATTTTATATGGACGCTGAAAATCATGGTCAGATGAAATTAAGCAGCATACTTTCGCGAAGACCCACGGCCACACAAACACACACACCAAATTTAGGACAAGACATTGTAGAACAGCCCCTAAGGTGTCTCTAAATTTTTAGACACCCAGCGTAGTACAAAAGGATCTGGAAGAACAGAATGAAGGAAAATGAGAATTCACTACGAATATTTCTAAATGATTTTATTTACTTTTAATACAATACTTCTTCAGAATTGTAACCTGAAACAGAAAAAATGAAATATTTTGTCAGTTAATTAGGAAATGATAAATATGTGATCTATTTTCTACACAATATATAAAAATATAGACACATTGTCAACGCTTTAATAACAAACTCCTTCAATCACCTATCATTTAACTCCCCACAAGCTATTTGACATGCAGTGGGTTTAAGCCATAAAAAGCCTATCCCACCCTCGGTGGGGAATTAAATGTAGTCGTCTCTATCTACTGTGTCCAGTACACAGTAAAAAAGTGACAGGGAATAAATTTATGTCAACAAGTGCAGATATGCGTCGTCGGGAAACATGCTGAACCCAGTCACGCATACTTGTGGTCGGCATCATCGTATAGATTAGCAATAGTTCCGATTAAAACATGTCATATTAAGGAAATATGGCTCAGTCATTAGTTGAAAAATACACTGCACAATTTTCGTACATGCTGGGGAGATTTATCATCCGTCATCTAGAGCCTAATCAAAATTAATTCTTGACTTAGTAAATAAATTTCAATTTCAGTTAAACCTATAAACATATACATATCAAATATTTAGAAATAATTTTAGTCAGAATTTCCTAGAATCATGTGATACTTTTCTTAAGGTAAAATTTCCATCTCACGTACCATTGTTCAGTACCGTTCTCGAAATATTTCAATAACAAATGTTATTAAATATTTAGAACTATTAAAATATCTCTAATCAATTCTGAAGAGGCTATAACGTTTCTAGAAATGGTTAGTGCAAGGGAAGTGTTAGATATTTCATGTCTCTTACAACTTTCAAGTTTTTGTTACCAGAATAGAAAGGGAGATGGACATTGTTATAAAAATCTTCCTATAATTATGGTGTTATAATGCACTCTTTTTTACAGCTCTTATTTTAGAAAAGTTCAAGGAAAGTATAAATGAAATAACCCAATACTCAACAGCATAACAAGGGAACTAGAAGGACATGACATTCAACCCAAGTTCCAACGAGCAGCTTTCAAGAGAAATATTGTAAGTTAGATGAAGCATATTAGTAGTAACATGAAGCTGAAAACTTCTCATATTGATCTTTATTGATCCATGTGATATGGGATCTATCGCTCGAAAATTAATCTTAAACATAATAAAGGAAATTCAATTTCACTGTTTCCTAGTGAATCATTCAAAAACATCCATGTGAAATCTAGTGTGATCTTAGAAGGATACATTTCATCTATCAGATTTTCCCTCCATAATATTTCGTATTTCTTCCAGGATTCCATTTTCACGCTCTACCTGATGCAATAGTCGAGTTAATCTCATCTATTCCATGTAATTTATCACCCTGATATTACAATTACAACGGGAAGTGTAGTAGCGAGCAAGCAAGTAATTTATTATTTATTGTTAATAGAACAGTACAATAGGTACTTTAAGAGACAATAGAGAGCAATGCGGAAAAGTTTTAAATTTGTTTGTTCTTCGTGTACTGAGAGACAATATTAATAACATTTAGAGAAATAGATTGACATGCGTTTCCAATACTTACAGTCCTATTATTTATACCACAGGATCATGTTTGACGACGTATTGGTACGGTACAGCAAGAAAGATGACATTTTACCAAATAAATCAAGAAATGGCCTAGCACTAAATGAATTAAGGGACTACGCATTAAAACAACCGTATAATGACGCTGTTGAGATGAATGCCCTAAGCTGATTATGTGAAATGATATTTAGTTTAAATGAACCTGAGATTTATTTAATACTCCAGTGTCTGCCTTTTCCGTTTGTCTTTAACGCACAACCCGGGTCAGTTTGACCAAAGCTTTAAAATGTTGATGTAATCATTTTATTATTGACTACCCGTGCTTCCCTACGGTATTCTACATTTTATACGGATATTGAAGTAAATTACTGTACATGCAGTTAATAAGACTTGTTCATTGTATGTCTCTTAGCATTATCCGATAAACAGCATGGGCAGGTAGGTCCCCATACGTTGTTTCCAAAGTAAAGTGTGAGTTGCGGAGATGTGATGATAACAGTAGGCTCACTTGCCTACTGCAATTCACAATCGAGTTTGGAAGTTTAGTGTACATTATTATTGCAGGCTCGACTGCCTATTACGCGGTCACAATCGATTTGTGAAATTTCGTTACAATGGCAGGCCTCCCTTTCCTACTTCGAAACAGATTTCAGTTGAGGATTATTTATTATAATGGCAGGCAACTTCCCTACAGCCAGGCAAAATTGAGTTAAGCTGTTATAATTATAACGACAGGCCCATTTTCCTACTGTAGCCAGCTTACAGCCAGTCACACTGAGCTGGTTAGTTCCATTAAAATAGCAGGTCACTATGCCTAATGTCAGTCATATTTTAGGTGGGTACATTTGTTTATAGTGGAAGGCACCCTTGCCTACAGATAAATGCAATCATGGAGGGAAGTTTTTATTATACTTGCATGCTCCCTTGGCTTCTGCAAGTCAAATCGAGGAGGGAATTGTTCGTTACAATGGTAGGTCTTACTTACTAATGCCACTTACACAGGAGTTGGAGAAGGAACCCATTCCAACTGCTACTCAAAGTCGATGCGGGAACTACTGATTACAATAGCAGACAAATCCTTTCTCTATCGCTACAAATCGACATCAATGAATATTAATTGACATACAAAAGTACATGCATGTTTGCAATACTGAAGACCTTAATTTCCAGATTAACTGTTGCTAAACGATACGTCATATCGACAAACTGATTGTACCATAAGAAGCCGCATTTAGCGGTCTAAATGGCTGGTACGGTGATATTTATTCGTATCTAATCTATTCGTGGGTAAGATTGAGTTAGAAACATTGAACAGGTTGAAATTTGCGTCAAATAGTCTCACACTGCATTACATTTCGGATAATCATGTGACAACTACAAACACAGCATTTGGCTCACATATGGCTACTGGGTGGACCAATGTTCGTGTAGAATGTGATGATGATATCTTTCCTATAATTGATGCAAAGTATGAATTATGCGTGTAAAAATTGCAAAATTTACTTACAGTCGAGAAATAGAGACAAATGTAAGGGATAAGGGATAGGTATACGACAAAATGCCTTGTGACCAAAGTTAGAGATCATTCGAAATTGAACCGAGATTGTGATAGGACTTACCGTTTAGCCACCAAATAAGCTTCCACGTGATAGCTCCCCGCCTATTGATTCCAACCTTCCCCTACTTCCCCTCATACCAGCTCCCATCACACACGACCTCCATAGTTCGTCCCCACTCAGTCCCAATCATCCATGCTGAACTAGTCACTCTCGAACAGGCGAGAACGTAAGTAATCAGATGTGCCGCACTCTTTATATTTTTTATTTATTGCTTTATGTCACAAGATACAAAAACTTGCCTATTTTAACACTAAAACAGCTATCATTCTCGTTCTAGGGCCCTTTACTGCACATTCCACACACGTTATTATGTTCAAATATTCCACCTAACTTCTCAGCCAGAAATGTCAACAACATGCCAATAAGACGACCTTAACATCCGCTCACTGGATTCCTTACACATCGTTTTTATGCTACTGGTTTTAATATTGTACACCACATTATTCAACTTTCACCGACACAACAGAATATTGTATGTCAACACAGCACCTTCAAAAAGAAGAATTTTAACGCCAAGTTTTACTAAATCATCCCATATGGACAATTTTAATTTTAATGCCAACGATATATTTTTAAGTGTTGTGCTCTGAACAATCCTGAGCACTCTTCACCATTTAAATTGACGTATTCGGCTACCCGAATTATTTTAATGTGTTGCTTTGTCCTTGACCTTGCTGCTTTCTCTTAAAGACTCTTGAGGCTGATGATGTCTACAAGTTAGACGAAACATGTCCCGTTATATTTTTAAAAATGATTTGTAAATATTTAGATAATAAAGAATCTTGGTATTGTAAAGGTGGAACATTTGACTCAACCCACAAAGTAAAACACATAATGTTGCCTAATTTCAATCTTCTAGCTCGTCTGTTAGATTGTGCAGCAATCTTGATTTTGGGGGAGGGGGTAAAAATTAGGACTGTCAGGTAAATAAAACTAAAAATATGCAGGTGGTCATTATTACCTTTTAAACGGATAACTGTGCGAAACGTTTGCCAAAAATTTTCAATGTACGCACACACGGTCGTTACGATTTTATTTATATAGATAGATAAGGAATGTGCTCCACGAACAACACCTTTTGGGCTATATCGGCTGGACTTAGCCTGACAAACCGACCGTTCTTGATATCTCCCTTACTAATCCTCCCGTCGAAAAATGCACACGAAAAAAGTGTTTTATAAATTGATTTTCATTAAGGTTCGTCGATTTCCAGTCAGGTTGGTCTTGTATATATTGTGGGAGAGTAAAATCACTGTTACGGTTCCCTATAAACCCCGTCCATTCCGGGAATTTCAAATGGTATGGACCTTAAAACCTACCTTTGGCAGGTGGATGCTAAATATAAAGTTTGGTTGAAGTATCTTCATTAGTTTTCAAGTTAAAAGGAATACGCTGTACACGGACCCGCTTTTGAGTTATGTCCATTGGGACTTGTGCTGAAAAACCGTCCGTAAATGATATCTCACTTATTAATATTCCTGTCGAAATGATGCACATGGGAAAAAAGCTTAAGAAATTGATTTCCATTAAGGATGGTAGATTTCCATTAATTTCGGATCTGCATATTTTATGGGAGTGCAAAATCATGGCATCTGTTCCGGATAAACCCCCAGTAAATTTACGTATTCAGAAACAATATTGGCCCCAAAACCTACCCAAAGAGGTGGATTCTAAATATCAAGTTTAGTAGAAATATAACCAGGAGCTTCTGGCAGCATGGGATCAAGAGTGTGAAAATGTAACCGAAGAAAAGTGGCAGAGTTGGTTCAGTGACTGGTTTCGACATATGGAGAAGTGTATTGAGTGTGGTGAAAATTATTTTGAAGAATTCTAAAGCGTTCACTCATATTGTAAAACTTTCCTAGTGCCCTTTGCATGTGTTAAACACTATAACATTGTAATTTGAGCAACCTGATGTTAGGAAGTATTGCTAGGTTATGTAAGAGGTTAGGTGAACCCACTGAGCTATTATGAATTGTCTGAAGTACTCTGAAGTTTATTATCAGTTATGATGATTATTATAATTTGTTAGTGTAGTGTATGCTCCTCTTTGCAACATGGGACGACCGTGTAGTGTGCCTGGATGTATATCCAATTACCGTTCAAATAAGGAGGCCGCTAAATAGATTAATGCTATACACCGAGCTAATTTTGATCCCAGTAAATATGTCTGTGTCTGTGTGAAACATTTTTCCGAAAATCACACAATTCGAGTTGACACTGCAAAAGGACCGGATGATTCAGTTTTAACTGTGCCTAGGGTGAAGTCAAAATTAACTGAAGATGTTGTGCCAACTATATTTCCTGGGCAGCCGTCATATATGTTTCAACCAATACCTGTTAAACGGAAATCGCCAGAGGAAAGGAGAGAGGATATTTTTCAGAATGACTAACTAACATTCAAGACATGGTGTAAAGGAGACAAGATATTAAATTATGAGGACTTGTTGGGTAAGTTAAAAACCCTAAATGTACTTGAATTTTCTACCAAAATTTATGCCAATAAAGTTTTGTTTTCCAATCTTCAAACCAGAGACATTCCGACTGTCGAGATATCTTTTTTGCTAACTGTCATTCATACATAATTAGTTAATAACACTATGTGCTCAAATAAGTGTAATATAATGGCATTAAAGAGACAGCAACAGTTTGCCTAGTGACCTTCATACTACTTTCAAATTGTGGAAAGCTACATATTAACTCAGACCTTTTATCTGATTCAAAGATTTTTAACGGAGGAAATCGTAGGGATGTTTCTTTCAATGCTCTGATAATAAATTGAGAAACATGTGACAAGTGTGGGCGTGTGCTGCTGAGTTAATGAGTGTTGTGTCCAAGACCTGTCTTATTTTGGGAAATATGTTTGACAGTTATGCATACGCTCAGGCAAGCATAAAGGAATGGCATTTTTCTGAAAGAAAACCATTCGCCTAGTCACCATAATCGTACAGTCCAGCTGAGTAGCCTTCAGTCGAACATTTTACATTATGTTATATACTACCTAGAGTGCATATATATTTGTGTATTCGTTTGCATTCTTTTGATAGTGTTTCTTCGTAATTATGTTTTATAGGCTCATTATTGTATTTTCTTTGCCACATTATGGTAAACAGTACCGTGTCAGCAATATGGGAATTACACGCGACGCCGGAGACTGAGCACTATACGCCTGACGTCACAACTCTTAGTAGCAGGCCTCTATATATCAAGATGGCCGTGGCTGAACGCGTATGAAGAGGTACATGGTCTGTCCACGGATGGCGACAAGAGGTCAGCTGACATTGTTGCATTTCAATCACACTCTCCCCATGGATACATTATAGGCTCCAATTTCATAGCCAAGGCCCACGACTGCCAACCCTAAGGAGTTGACACAAAAACGAGACATATTTACACACCTAATATTAAACTATTTCGAGAGCCTGCGACTGTAATTTGTTTCATGTTGAGAGCCAGAGGGATAATCCCTTAATTGGTAGCTGATTTATCATAAATATTTGGTCCCACTAACGCCTCATTGCAACATTTACTTCAACTGCACTCAGTTTTATTAAATATACATATTGACATTAAGGTAACTTTTCCTTAGAGGGGTAGTCGCATACTTAAGCACACATATCTGTTTCTTCACGTAATATACTCCTTTTTATAGCCGATACAGTTTGTCGTCACGGCAACCGGTAAATGCCGTAGGAAGACAGTGAAATAAAAGACACAGTGACGTCTTAACAGACTCTGGGCCGATCTTGCCAAAAATCCTTCTTCAGTACTTTGCCCGCAGTTTTAATCTCCATATCCACCGAGTATCTAAATAATTTCTTCCTCGCATATATATTTGAGGTTGCGGGAAACATTGTCCCCTTGTCAGTTATGAAATGGACGGTTATTCTCATAAAGAAAAGTATCATAATATCCCTCCACAACTGAAACGTGATAGCCTTGATTTAAATTTCCCTTGAATCGGATCGAAAATATGATCAAATCAATGAGGCTATATTGCTTGCTGTTAAATTCTTCTAATCTCAGTATTGTTCGAATTTCAATTTGCCACTGACGACCTGACTGCAATGCCCGTTAACCGGAATTATCGTCGTAATCTTCGAACAATTAAGCTGATGACTTTGCCGTTATTATCTCTTGGCATGAAACACTTTCATGGTTTCAGAACATTGAAGATGATGACATAGTTAATAATGCGTAATTTATCGATTTCACATGTTCGAACTTGTCATTAATGTCTTAATACTGTCATTTTCACCCCGCTCACTGGAATTCTTGTTGCTTTCTGTTTAAAGGGGCCCAATACCTAGGTCATCGGCCCCTCTCCCTGGATTTCTTCAGTTAATTTGATATCCCACAACATATTATGAAACTTACCAACATACCCACTTGTACTACGCTTGAATAATTGCACATATTCAGTCCCCTCGTAAAGCAGCGTACACACGAACGCTATCAACTCTTGTAGACGACGTATAAGACCTGACGTGGGATTGCTGTAGGTCACTGAACGAATGCAGGAAGTGTAAAAAATATCTAGAACTCTTCTTTCATGAAGTGACTCCATTCCGAGAAGGATAAAGACATAAAATTTTACCACTATGTTAAATCTGCAGAAAATATGTTCAGTGGTAGCTGAAAATCTCAACACCTTCACATCTACGAGATACTAGGCACAGTAGTTTATGAGGGCTAATGTGCAGACGCTACCGAAATCTCTTACGCAGGCTAGAAACGACACAGCTCATGGTTTGTACCGTAAGTATGAATAAAGATAACTGGTCCAACATCTGAGGGTATTTACATCGTTGGTACATTTATTTCGACACGATCTGCAACGAGAAATTCGGCTTCGTCAATCCTTTAAAAATTAAAATCATTATAAAATATCACAGCCATTTCTTATTAACAGTGCTGATCTAGTTATTTTATTATTATTATTGTTCATCATATACAGTCGTATCAAAACACTCTTTTTTAAACACAACCGGTTTTTGGACACTAAGATCCTTCATCAGTGTTAGAATTTAAATTTAATTCCACATGAGTGAGTCATCAAAATTAGTTAAAATGAGTTTAAAATGTAACCCTGTTGACATTAACTGTAAAATAAGAAAAAAGAGAAAACAAGTGTAAAAGTATGAAATAATACATGTAAACTTAAAATGATGTAAAAGTTACGCGCATGCCCTCGTACTCAGGCTCTTTGTCGAGTACTAACAAACGTTCAGCTCTAAGTACGGCACCGAGCTGCAAGCACATAATGTTACGTCACCTCAAGGTTACGGTGGAAGCACTTGATGTCACGTCAACTCAAGATTGTAAACAAAATGTTGCTTGCGACCGTTTCATTTAAAATTTTATCTGGATCCCTTGTCTGTGCCAAAAATATCTCCGTGTTTTCAAGGGTGTTTAATTAAAATCCATAATTACCCTTAAAATAGATTTCATGTCCTTTACGACCCCTAAAAAGCTGTGGTTATTGTTATAAATGTGTTCCGCAAAAGCTGAATATCTGTTGTACGTTATTGCCTTGAAATATTCTTGATATCTTTGATTTAAGGTTCGTCCAGTTCTTCCTATATAAAACATTTTACAGTTGTCACAAGTGAGCCTATATACTCACGAATTTGTATATATATCTGTTTCATTGATACTATGTGCATTATATACATATATGTTCTGATATGTTATTTCTAGTTATATATGCTGTTTTCAGATGAAATTTCTTAAATATATTCGCGATTTTAAAACTTGATTTCCAAAATACGTAAATGTTACGAATTGACTTCGTTCAGAGATTTTCTTCCTTTTCTCGTGGGTTTTCTTTTTTCTTTTTCTTTCTTACGTATAATATTGTCTATCATTTCTGGGTTGTAGCCGTTTGCTTTAGCAATTTGTTTTATTATCCTAATTTATTTCAGTTTGTTTTCACTACTCAGGGTAAGTTTTAATAATCCATTCATATAACTGTTGTAAGCTGCTTGTTTGTGCGTTCCCGGGCGATTGGAGTTTGTTTTATGATGGTGATGGACTGTGTGGGTTTCCTAAAAATATCGAAATCTATCCTATTGTTGGTTTTTGTTAATGTGAGGTCCAAAAAATTTAACTTTTAATTGTTTTCTTTCTCCATAATGAATTTGATGTTGCTGTCAAGCAAATTTAAACAACCCAGAAGTGTTTCGGGAGTAATTATGTCTCCTTTTAAAAATACGACCGTGTCGTCAACAAAACGGGCCCATAATTTAATTTCTTTCTGATATATGTCCAAGATGGTTTTCTCAAGGTTATTTAAGAAACCTGAAAAGAAGAAAAACCATGAGAAAAGAAAGAAAATCTCTTAACGTAGTCAATTCTTACCATTTACGTGTTGTGGAAATCAAATTTTTAAAATCGCGAATATATTTAAGAAATTTCATCACAAAACAGCATTTAGAAATAGAAATAAAATATCAGATCATATATCTAATGCTCACAGTGTCAATTAAAAGATATATATATATATATATATATATATATATATATATATATACAAATTTGGGAGTATATAGTCTCACTTGTGACGACTGTAGAATGTTTTATATAGGAAGAACTGGACAAATCTTAAACCAAAGATATCAAAAATATTTCAAGGCAATAAAGTACGACCACTGATCTCTATACCTGGATGGCTGGTAGCTTGGGTAGCAGTAAGCCGAATAGAAGATGACTGGCGTAGTAAGATGGCAGCGAGCGCATGGTGCAATAGACCACGAGGAGCGCGCTTGCTTTGTTTATGCTTAGTTCAGTGACGCCAGGCCTCTTGATTGTAGTTCCACAAGTGTTCTGTGCTGTTATTGCAAAGCAAATAGTAGTGTATTTTACGAATTTAGGCTCGTTGCCTTGTAGTATACTTGTGGATTACAAGATTCAATTTAAATATGTGTGTGTTTATCTGAAATATGAATGAAGAAACATTCTACGGGGTATTAACATACCGCAGTGTTCAGCTTATGGATGTACAAACAGAACCGATCAGCAGAAGGAGAAATCATTTCATCGGGGAGTTTTATACTGTACATAAGAATCTTCCTAGGGTAGTGTTTTGAGTTTTAGGTTTATTGTATCTTTTTTCGCATATTCCGGGAGCAAAATAGCAATTAATTTTTGTAGGTTTCCTTTCTCGAGACCCGAACTTCTAAGATCATGGATTAGGAGTATCAGGCGGGAGAATTGGGAGCCTTCTAAAACAGCTGTTCTCTGCTCGGATCACTTAGAGGAAGACTGTTTTGATAGAAATGGACAAACTGTACAACTTAGAAGTGATGTACAGCCAACTGTTTTCAATTTTACTGAACATTAACTGCAAGTAAAGATTTACTTATATTTTTTTAATTTCTCATAATTAAACTGACGGTTTCGATGAAATCATTGACGTGATCTTATAACAATCTAAGAAAATGAAGTCTGGAGGAATTCTAGACCTTATTTACATCAGTAATAATTATGGGTTTCAGACACTGGAATGGTGGGAGAAGGAAAAGTGTGGTGGGTGTTTGGGGACTCTTTTAACTGGTTTAATTTAATTTCGTGTGGCTATTTCTAGCCGAATGCAGCCCTTGTAAGGCAGACCCTCCGATGAGGGTGGGCGGCATCTGCCATGTGTAGGTAGCTGCGTGTTATTGTGGTGGAGGATAGTGTTATGTGTTGTGTGTGAGTTGCAGGGATGTTGGGAACAGCACAAACACCTAGCCCCCGGGCCATTGGAATTAACCAATGAAGGTTAAAATCCCCGACTCGGCCGGGAATCGAACCCGGGACCCTCTGAACCGAAGGGCAGTACGCTGACCATTCAGCCAACGAGTCGGACTTTTAACTGGTGTTACGGGCCGATGACCTACGATGTTAGGCCCCTTTAAACAACAAACAACTGGTGTTACATATTTCTGATGATGACTATCAATATCGCTTTGCTAGCTGAATTTAATTAAGGAGGTCTGTAATAGTAAATTAAGCTGCAGGTAATGTGATATATTGACAAGTTTTCAATATTTGCTGGTTTTATAAATGTGTACATTTGCTTCATCATCATCATCACCATCATCATCTGTTTACCCTCAAGGTTCGGCTTTTCCCTCGGACTCAGCGAGGGATCCCACCTCTACCGCCTCAAGGGCAGTGTCCTGGAGCTTCATACTCTTGGTCGGGGGATACAACTGGGGAGTATGACCAGTACCTCGCCCAGGCGGCCTCACCTGCTATGGTGAACAGGGGCCTTGTAGGGGGATGGGAAGATTGGAAGGGATAGGTAAGGATGAGGGAAGGAAGCGGCAGTGGCCTTAAGTTAGGTACCATCCCGGCATTCGCCTGGAGGTGAAGTGGGAAACCACGGAAAACCACTTCGAGGATGGCTGAGGTGGGAATCGAACCCACCTCTACTCAGTTGATCTCCCGAGGCTGAGTGGACCCCGTTCCAGCCCTCGTACCACTTCTCAAATTTCGTGGCAGAGCCGGGAATCGAACCCGGACCTCCGGGGGTGGCAGCTAATCACGCTAACCACTACACCACAGAGGCGGAACATTTGCTTCAATGATATTTTAATTTGATAATATGCGCGTTATTTCATGGAAACAGAAAACAAATTCATTATCAAGCACCGATTACGATATGTCGAATCTAGGCCTGTATAGTGAGCTACGTTTATAGGTACATCATTTTAAGAATGCATAATTTCGTGGCATAAATGTATACAATTTACAGCAATGTTTCCAGAAACTGGTTTTCACTCGTATTGTGTTACCGATCGCTAATTGCATGTATTTAGCACCTTAATATTTGTCGGCCGTTATTATACACTCATGTTTATTGCTATCCCGGAGATTTACTGACCTCGGAATGACGTGTCAGTGATCCCAATGTCCTTATGCTTTGAGTGAACATGTCTCCATATTTTTAATTATTCCAATGCGCCATTAATTGCGACTTAAAATTGACTATATTATCATTGCTTCCCCATAAGGAGAGCTCTAGGTTGGGTACGCCAACATGGCGAACCGCGCGCTCAACTTGGCGTACTTTCTCCTGCAGCGGAGACCTGCCATCAGCGATCCATGTATAGAGATCAGTGAGTACGACAGATGTTCAGCTTTTGCGGAACACATTCATAACAATAATCACAGCTTTATAGGGATCGAAAAATACATGAAATTAATTTTAAAGGGTGATTATGGATTTGAATTAAATACCCGTGAAAACATTGGGAGATTTTTGGTGCAGACAAGGGAACCAGAATTTTTTTTGAATGTAACAGTCGCAAGCAACATTTTGTTTACAAAAAAATTAAATAAAAAGCCCTTCCTACGGTACGTTCATACCTTTTACAACATCATTTTAAGTCTATATGTATTATTTGCATACTTTTGCACTTGTTTTTTCTTTTTCCTATTTTACAGTTAATGCTAAAGGGGTTACATTTTAAACTCATTTTAACTAATTTTGACGACACGCTCATGTGGAATTAAATTTAATTTCTAACACTGATGATGGATCTTAGTGTCCAAAAACCAGCTATTTTTAAAAAAGAGTGTGCTAATACGACTGTATATGATTAATAATAATAATAAGAATAATAATAATAATAAAATAACTACATCAGCACTGTTAATAAGAAATGGCTTTGGTATTTTATAATGATTACAATTCGTCATTCATTGGTCGAGAAACATCCAAAGGCTTTAAATTTAGGAGCACAAATTTGAAAATATTGACCATCAGTGTGGACATTAAATTCAACCACGAATACTTAAAGCATAACTTAACACCTACTTTTGTTAATCTGAAAAGCAGCAACACATCAGTATCCCGTCAACGCGCCGTTGAAATAGCACGGACAACATGGTTAAAATGTGAAATAAAGAGCCTACATGCAAAGAAGGATCTGTTAAATGAAGAAGCAATTAACCTTCAGCTCCAACTTATGAACACATACAACAAACTGGAATGGACATGCCTTACAACACACATTCACGAATACGTAAGAATTATACTTGAGAAAAAACGAAAAACAATTCAATGCAATAATTTTAATGATTTAGTTGAACACAAATTTTGTAAACCTCTTGTCAACATTTTGGACACACATTTAACCCAAAATGAAACCAACATATTGAAGCTAGGTCACAAACACAATCTTAAACAAAATCTTAAAATGCCACATTAAAACAACTAATAACAGAAACTGAATCAGATATCCAAAAAAATCCCTGAAAATAAAAAGAATACGATAAGACACTTAGTACGAAATTAAATTGAAAACAAAGGAAACAACCAAAGGAAACAGAAAAGTAATACACACCAAAAACGAAAAAGTAATCTAAATTTTAAAATCAAAACGAATAACTTGATTGTAATTAAATCAGATAAGGGCAACGTCACAGTTATCATAAATAAAGACGACTACATCCAAAAGCAATCGATTTCACAGACACAAACAACATAAAGGAAATAAAGAAGAACCCCACCAGGAATTTATACACAAAAATAAAAGAAAACCTGATGGACACACAACACATAATAAACGAAAAAAGACAAACAAAAATTAGTCCCGATGAACCCAAGATGCCCAAAAATCCACAAAGAGAATCACACTGTTAGGCCTATAATTAATTGTCGAAACAGCCCCACATTTCAACGATCAAAATTTTTAATTCAACATCTACAAAAACACATCAAATTAGAAAACAGCAATTCAACTTTGAATTCTTCGGAGGCAATTTCCAATATACAATCAACTGAAATAATTGAGGAAACTATAATGGTATATGATGTGACCAACATGCATTATAACATTCCTATCAAAGAGACTATAGACATAATAGATGAACACATAAAGAGTCAAGACAGACTAAGTCACATAGAAATTAATGAAACGATAAATTTATTAACTCTAATATTAGAAAATAATTACTTTACTTTTAATGAGAAGTACTACCAGCTAAACACAGGTTTACCAATGAGGGATCTACAATCAGGTTTCTTAGACAATATTTATTTAAATAACTTTGAGAAAACCATCTTGGACATATATCAGAAAGAAATAAAATTATGGGTCCGTTTTGTTGACGACACGGTGGTATTTTTAAATGGAGACATAATTACTCCCGGAACACTTCTGGGTTGTTTAAATTTGCTTGACAGCAACATCAAATTCATTATGGAGAAAGAAAACAATAAAAAGTTAAATTTTTGGACCTCACATTTAAAAACACCAGTATAGGATAGATTTCGATATTTTGAGGGAAACCCACACAGTCCATCACCACCATCAAACAAACTCCAACCACCCGGGAACGCACAAACAAGCAGCTTACAACAGCTATATCAATAGATTATTAAAACTTACCCTGAGTAGTAAAAACAAACTGAAATAAATTAGATTGCTAAAGCAAACGGCTACAACCCAGAAAGAAAAAGAAAAAAGAAGAACCATGAGAAAAGGAAGAAAATCTTTGAACGTAGTCAATTCGTAACATTTACGTATTTTGGAAATCAAGTTTTAAAATCGCAAATATATTTAAGAAATTTCATTTCAAAACAGCATTTATAACTAGAAACAAAATATCAGAACATATGTATATATATATATAATGCACATAGTATCAATAAAACATATATATATACAAATTCGTGAATATATAGGCTCACTTGTGACGACTGTAAAATGTTTTATATAGGAAGAACTGGACGAACCTTAAATCAAAGATATCAAGAATATTTCAAGGCAATAACGTACAACAGATATTCAGCTTTTGCGGAACACATTTATGACAATAACCACAGCCTTTTAGGGATCGAAAAGGACATGAAATTAATTTTAAGGGTAATTATGGATTTTAATTAAATACCCGTGAAAACACGGAGATATTTTTGGCGCAGACAAGGGATCCAGATAAAAATTTAAATGAAACAGTCGCAGGCAACATTTTGCTTACAATCTTGAGTTGACGTAACATCAAGTGCTTCCACCGTAACCTTGAGGTGACGTAACATCATGTGCTTGCAGCTCGGTGCCGTACTTAGAGCTGAACGTTTGTTAGTACTCGACAAAGAGCCTGAGCACGAGGGAAAGCCAGCCCTTCCTATGGCATGCGCATAACTTTTACAACATTTTAAGTTTACATGTATTATTTCATACTTTTACACTTGTTTTCTCTTTTTTTCTTATTTCACGGTTAATGTCAACAGGGCTACATTTTAAACTCATTTTAACTAATTTGACGACACGCTCATGTGGAATTAAATTTTAATTCTAACACTGATGATGGACCTTAGTTTCCGAAAACAGGTTTTAAAGAAGAGTGTGCTGGTACGACCGTACATGATTAATAATAATAAAATCCTTTACAAGATGCGACATTTTCAAATGCAGACGTGGAGGTACGATCTACCATCCACGTCATGAAAAGTAGCAACGCAACGGGATCCAAAGCTGTACCTGCGGAAACGAAAAATGAAATGGGACAACATGGAGCTAGTAGACTTCTTCAACAGAAGCTCAGAGAATAAGAAAACCCCTTCCATATGGCAGACCAGCTTCACAGTACCCAACTGTAAACGAAAAGATGATGTCACCCAGTGCCAGAGCTACCACCTTATCCGTCTCCTGAATCGAGTGGTAAAGATTCGTGAGTGTGTAATCGAAACACACCTTTTCTACCATGTCACACTTCAACAAACTTGTGTGACGTCATGTCAGGCCTTGTAACAATGCAAATCTGTACCGCCCAAGTAGATATTTATAGAAGAGAAAACAATCCACATAGCTGTTCTAGACAACAAAAATCCATTCGAGAGAATATCACACGAATTCATTTGTTACTACACTTTCGTCACTTTTCTACAACACCCTGAACTATGTCCTCTGCGCTGGGCTGTTCAGCAGTTGAGTGGGTGACTATCATGGATCTACCTACTCCTTTGCTCTTCATCTTATATATGTATCCAGTGACATCAGATCTTTCTGCATGCTGATTATGTTGTGATGTTTAGTGATTCCAGAAAGAGACTCGAATATCCGATCAACAATTGGGGAAACATGATTGGCTACACAGTTTGGTCTGCCACTGCTAAGCAGAGTCCTGGAGGGGCGTGCCATTCCAGCTGATGAGTCCAAATGGCACGTCTGGACGAAACTCTGCATAATGTACACGGCCTAATCACCCAAAAGCTGGTTCTATTGCTGTGATTATATGATTGGACAAGTTTAGTCTACAGCTCAAACCGGCATAAACGTACAGTATAACCTGGAGTATGCCGCCCAGGCTAACAAGCTATCCCGCTGCTCAAGTCTTCCAATCTCAAGTATCATGCCTCCCTCATGACGAGTGACAGTGACACACTATTGGATGCCCGAACAAGACTTAATGCTGGAAAATTATGGCGGCATCGAGTCACAGGTATTCTTTGCGACCAGAGAATTATCGTGTTCACAAAATCCATTTGAGTAGGTGCTTTGCATGGTCAATAACGCAGTAGCACTCCGTGGGGCGTAAAATTGACCAGTGCTGAAGAAGTTTGAACACATTCTTCATATGATGGAGACGAGAATGCTACGATACGCACTGGGTATTACACAATTAGAACACTTAGAAATTAAGATGCAAGTATAATCTCGAGGTCATCCCAGTGGAATTCAAGATGAGAGGGGCGTGACTAAGCTCGTGTGGACATATAGCGAGAATGATGGAAAATCAATTACGAAATAGGTATTTGACCTTAATCCTGAAGTAGAGTTACCCTGACGACAATCCATTTAAAGGTGAGTGTTGTGTGTTTGAGGGAATATAATATGTGACAAGCAGGCGTTGACCCACCCGACTCTGTACATGAGGTGAAGTGGATTGCAAGGTATAGAAAAGCTAATCCGACAGTCTTGCAGTAATAATGCGAATAGAGAAAAAGTACACATTATCGTATGCCTCCGGAACGAACAATTCCATTCCCGGACTTACTAGTCCCATGTCCCAATTACATATTTCAACTTTCTCTGGATTGTCTTGTGCTCTGCTCGATTGACTTATATCACCTATCTCAAAATCCATTTCAGAGTTACCAAATTCAATTATGCCAATTATTCCTGAGAGTAATCGATATTAATTGATTTGGACATATTCTTCGTCATAAACCTTTCTGATCTCCGGATTAGTGTATATCTATTTAATTTGAGAAGGTTTACGTACATTTTTCATAGCAATGGACTAAGAGACCAAGATCTGACTGGACAGCCACGTGCAAAGAAATCATCCACCATACCGAGGTGCTGGATATATCAAATGGAAAGGGACGTTCAGGAAGTCATAGAAAATGATAACCGAACCCTCAAGAGAGTATCTCTGAAAATGTTTGGTGGGTATAAAGGTGCCTTGTTTTAATTGGCCTTGGATTTAAGCGTATACCTACCTATTTAGTCTGTTGGTGTCAAAACTGGAATAATTATAAACACAGCACAATTATTGCAAATAATGTTTACCTGTTTTTAATGCATGTGCTTCGCTTCCAGCTTTTCGGTCACTCGTCTTCGTTAAACGTGGTAGAAAAGTCGACTCACCCTGTCACAAGTAAATTATTTCAAATTAAAATATTTTATGGAAATGGTAGAAATCATAGTGGCAGTGTTAAAAGGAACGGAAACGTGATGAAACTTGATATAGTCATCAGTATATTGGAATTATGATCCTCATTGTGGGTTCACAATGAAAACGGCTTCTTCATCTTGACAGGAACGTTACTGTAACGGATCTTTCAAACAAATTGACAATGGCTCACTGAGTAAAGTAGACTTTTTATCATCTCGTCTGTTAATGGGAAACACAAAAATTTTCTCGTCAATCTGAAACTATAAAAATCCTTCAGGACTTTATAATAGTAACTTTTATACCTTCCACGAACATTCATTACACCCTGTATTGGACATCTTGGCACTCAACATAAACACAACCTATCCACACGCGTATAGGGCAACTGACTTCTCCGAAAAGATTAGCTATCAAATCCTACATTGCACTCCACTATACTAAACTTTGCCCGGTTACTGGTGATAGTAACATGTGACGGCCCATTCGCAGGGTAACGATGAAGACCTCAATGGCAGTGAAGGAGATGATGAAAATCATTAGTACGATGGAACTGCCAAGAGAAGCATCCTTCTGCAAGTGGGAATTATCAGTAGGACCCGCTGACTTGTGGGTATGGAAGGGATTCTCAAAAGCTTGAGGACTTACCCCCAAAAGAAAAAGGCTTGGAGGCTTACAATAACAGTTCTATTTACGGAAGTAGGACTTCCTGTCTTCCAAACAACTTCACAATTGTAATGATGGAAACATCTTCGGTGAAAAATAAGAGTAAACGGATAAGGAAATCCCTCACAACCAAAAGCGGTGCAACTAGGCTGTTGGATCCTGGAGAGCCTAGAACATTATGTAGAGAAGTGCCATAGCTTCCTGAAATCCCACAGAAAAAATTAGACCTCAGTGAAAGCATCTGTGTGGGACACTAAATATTAGCATAATCCCTCAGAGAGTAATGCTAAATGATTTTTTAAATTCTGGAAAATAGGTCATATATATCTTGGAATCGCAAGAAACGCGAACTCGGATGACATCGCAATGGACTCAGACGGTCTTAAAGTATATCAAGGGCAAACCCGGCTATATGACCTTCAAAGGAATCTTTCCTATTTTAAGATAAATTAAAAACTTAATCTCACCATCAGAGGGAATCGCATTCCTATTACTCAGATCAGGAAACAAAATCTACACAATCATCAACGCTCACGCCATCGTAAATCAGGACAACAAGAGGAACAAGGGGGAAGTCGAAGACTTCTGGAAACACTTGAAAATGAGACATCCAAAATTCCCCAGGGAAAATCGAAAACCATAGCATGAGGCTTCGACACCCAAGTAGGAAAAGAATCATGAAATAATTTTAGGGGAATACCCAGCACATAAAAGAACAAACCGAAACGGCAGACTATTAATCGCCTTTTGCTAGCAGCTCAACCTGAAGCTATTGCCTACTCATTTCAAAGCCCTCCCAAAGAGTAAACAAATCCTGGCTGTCCTCTAATACAATGTTGGAAGGATTTAAGGCAGACTGCTTTGCACTAAGAATGCGCAATATAAGGGAGATCGTTGACATCAAACTGAGCAAAAGTTTGAATATTACTTCTTCACCGAGACTGAAGGAATATTTCAGCCAAATAGACTCCAAAGAGCTGGAATGAAACCAATAAACAAACGAAAATGCTCAATCGAAACAAAAATATCTATCCGGAAAACCTCTCAAAATTGATGATAATGATGACGATGCTTGTTGTTTAAGGTGGCCTAACATCTAAGGTCATCGGCCTCAAAATTGAAGACAAACATCCGGAAAGAAGTCAGGAGTTCTCTAACAACCGCAGTCGAAAACTTACGGGAATAAAAATGTAAAAGGAAACACGTACGGTGGAATAACCAATGTGATGACACACTTGACAAGAGTCTCAGGTTCTAGAGGAGATGGCCTTCAAATGAAACAAAAAAAATGGAGTGACTTCAGTCAGCAAAGGAAAACCATTGCGAGGATCATAAGAGGGGAAAACTGGAAGAAAGAAATAGCGACGAAAACCTTTTAGACAAATCTAGAAGAACCTTTTTAGAAAATCTGAATGATTACTTAAAGAAATACGTAACTAGGAAATTCTACAAAACTTCAAATGAAGGTATAATCAGAAGAAATGCTTTCCCATTGCTTATTTCAAGCCTAATGGTCATTAATTATCCACTATATCTTTATCGTCTTTCATTTGTACACTGGGGTTACAATTTCATCTCTCCACTTAAATGGTATAACACCTTCGTGCGAACAGTACCGTGAACAAAGAAGTACTTCATACATACCACTATATTCCAACCTTTAGAAAATATCTACATATCTCACCAAATCCAGGTGCTATTTTATCTGCCCATTTATGCATCTTTCTTGTAAATATATTTCTTGCCATAGATACATTTCAGTATTTCACTAGCGTTAGCCACCTCCTCCAACATCCAACTGTCATTACACACTGCTGCCAAATATATCTGCCTGCTGTACATTCTCACACATATACTACTCTCGCTCATTAATGGCCCCAGGAATGTGCTTCCCGGAATCAGTTTCTGCCCTGAAGTACCTATGCGTACCATTCAGTTCTCTCTAAAATTCATGTGATTACCAATTCGGTGGTCTCGAACCATATGGTTCCATGTCCCATTTATATCATTTTACAGTAGAAGCGATTTAAATATACGGCAGAAAATTTATACCTTACTTATTATCATAGGCTGACCTTGTGACTTTATTAGACTTCTATCTATAAAATGTATTAATGAAAAGCCATTCCAAACATTTGAAATTAATACGCCGCAGGGAGATGATGGTGACGGACGAGGAACCAAAAGGCTTACATAACTAGATTTATTTCGGAGATGAAGTACATAGAACATTCACATTTGTTATATTCATTTTCACAAATTACTGTAATGTACTATTATTCTCAGTTTCTGACATCATTGATACAAGTTTCACTTCAGCATACAGTTCCATACCTCTTCGTCTTCTAATGAGAAATACTTGTAAAGGAACTTCATATCCGTTATATTTTTGCATCAGTTTTACGGTTTGCAGAGCTAATTACTTTTGGTTGTGATAAACTTACAGTAGAATTAAACCTAGTCTTAGTATTCACTAACATGCTATCTGCGTTTAAATCACTATCTGTAAATAAACATTTGTATTTCGGTGAAATCCTGCCTTTTTCATATTGTATATGCTTTAATATCGAGTATGACACTTTTTTTAGAATTTATTAAAGAGCAACTGATTTAAAATCTTTTAGAACCATTTGGCTAACTATGAATTCCTTATTTGACCTACAGTTCAGAATAATTCTGAATACATACAATGGACCATAGGGTTCAATATTTCTAATGTGTCGTTCTATAACTGCATGCATTGAATAGACTTCCTGAACAGCATTATGGCCGGGTTCTTGATTTATATGTTCTTTAATGTTTATGTTATAGTTGTAGCTTTCCAAAAATGAATTAAGACGATGGACATGTTGTGTCTAACGTTACGTTGGTACTTTGATTCTAGGGCATGGAACAGTATTAATAGGAAAGTGGATATAGAACAAAACGGTTCAGTTGATATCGAGTGTTTTAAAAGGATCTCCTACCTCCCTGTCATTCACAGAATAACTCTGGATGTGGAATATTCGCTGAGCTTTATAACTAATATTTTAATAACAATGGACATAGAACAGTATGGTTCTTGCCCATAGAGTTAGGTTTGCTTCTGTGTTATGTGGCGTTACAATTAATAAATAAACTTGAAATCTGACGGTGTACGTCTTCGTATATATGTATAATATATTTGTACTTTCCGTATGCGTTGTTGGACCATATGCACGACACATTTTACACTCCTATGTTGGTAACATAGTGTATTCAACTGCCTGAAATGTGTACGTTAACGCCACCTATGAGCGCGCTGTGGAACTTGTTGTGAGTTTGAACGCTGTTAGACAGATAGCGCCTGACTCTCTGAACTGTCGGCTGTGCGCCGAGCGTTCTGCATGCTGCAAACGACTGTCTGCTTGCTTGCTATTTGAACATACTGGAATTAGACGCCTTGTAATGTCTACGATATATTACAAGATGGATTTCGTTGCTACGGGAATCGGATAAAGTGGTGTGGTGCATCCCTTTTCAGGGATGAGTTGTCAATACAAATATTTAGTTATATTTTAATTTGATGAAAGGGATGTAGAGTTTAATATAGTATTTTTTCGTGTGACGGGTGGTTGCTTGGTGCACTGTTCATTTATGGATAATTTGGTAATTTTGTGTTCTTCATTTCTGTAAGTACCTCCTCTCTTTATTTGTGGATTTGTTTTTTCTAAATTTTGTGTGCGCCTCGGGTTTGACGTACTTATTTTGAGAGGCGTAATTTATGTTCGTTGCATTTTCGTCATGTTGACTTGTATTTGAACTCTTGATGTGCTTGGATCGTTTACCATTGTATTTTATTTTTTCATATTATTTGTATTATTTCTGCTAAATTTGTGTGTATTTCGTGTGACGTTCCCTTCATGCTGGTGTTTTCATTCGATTTATCGCTGCCCGTACTTGTAAATTCTGCCTGTGTGTGACGTTACATTTTATTGTGACATCTTGTTTTATTTATTTTCATTATTTTATTACGGGTTAGTTTCTCCTCTCTAACTGTACATTTTGAATTGTGCAGCGAGCAATCTCTGTTGACACTAATTTTCCCAAATAATAATAATAATAATAATTAATAAAAAGTAATTTAAGGTAGATAAGTATATTTTGGTCTATTTGGTGACAGTAAATTTCCGTATTATTTATTTTACGAGTAGTGTTTCTGTATAATGTAAGGACATTGTTAATGGAGGGCTTTTATACGTTCGTGTCATCATTGTTGCTTTGTTGAGTTGGCTTATCTCCTCGAGCCGTGTCGGTTGCCATTGTTGTTTATCTGCACTTATCTTTGCCTGTCGTTACGTAACTGTTGTATTGTTATTATTATAATTATCATCTTATCGCGTGTTGAGTCTGCCTCTGAATGCCGTTGTGTTAGGATCTAATTGTTGTTGCTCTCTTACGTGTGTGTATTTGAGTATGTGATTACTAACATTTTGTACTACATGACCGGTTCCCTTTTGAAGTGTACGGCACGTGAACGATGACTTCTCGTTCCTTTCTGTTGGTGGTTTTATATTGGTGATGCTACATTTTACTATGCTATTCGGTTCTATTTCTGGGGTATGCTATGTGACTGATATTTTTCGTCAGAGATATATTTGTGATTGATTCGTGTGACGCGTTTTGCGTTTATCATTTTCTGCAACGCGTTCGGTGTAGTGAACCCTCCATTACGAATGGTCCTTAGACAATTTATTTTAAGTGTAGATAACTTGTAAAATGATATTTTTAGGTTTGTTCAAGGAGATCCTTTCTTAATTAGGTCGCTAGGGTTATTATTTCGTTTTAAAATGTATATTCTTTTAAAATTTTCTACTATTTACATAAATTATTTATTTATTTATTCAATTTAAGAGATAGTATATTTACTTGTTAAAAACCTCACTTTAGGATTATAAATAATTTATGCTAATTTAAAAAGCACCATATTTATCCAAATTTCACTTTTTTTAAGAAACAGAATTATTACGTATTTATTTGTATTTACTCGAAACTTCAATATTTCTCTAACTAGATAAAAGTTATTTCTTTCAACTGTTTACTTTCTGCTAAAGATGTAGTAGTTTGTATTAATTTTTGAATTAATTATAGTTTTTTTTTTTTGAAAAATGGTGTACAAATTTTTCTTGTAGATGCTTGTTCTGGTTCCCTTGTTGATCCCACCCTTTGTTCCTTGGGAAATGGGTCTCTTGTGTTAAATATTCACTATTCCACATTTATTTTAAATTTTTCCAGTGTTTTGGTAGCATTTTGATTTTGTCGCTTCCTTGTTGTGATACGCTCACCCTATGGTGTTACTAGCCGGATATCATTTTGATATCACTTGTGTGGGGGGCGTGTCAGTTATATCATTAACTGGCTTTATTTACAAAATTTAATTTCCTGGTAAGTTCCATCAGAGTCTCTCTTTCTCTCTGCTTCCACGACTATTCCTCACTATACGTCTTTGTAAACTGCACTTCCAACTTTATCTATTATATACTGGGTCTCACCATTCTTTTCTACCTTTAAAGGTACATGTCTGATTTCACACTCAACAATTGTTTTTGAACACATTCCATTGGATATGGTTCAAGCCTATTCACTACTTTTCAACAATCATAATTACCTTTTGGAAACTCCCTCGTACATTTATTAGCAACCATAGGTACTGCTTGACCCTCAACCGCAGTATTCAATAGTTCGCACACTACTACAGTTGTGTTGTCCCCTGGACCGCGTTTGGAAGGTGGTTAATATATGTAAAAATCACCTTCCAACACTTTTTTTTTTTTGCGTTTCTATCACATATTTATTCCTTAGCAAACCATAAAATAAATCAGGTTTAAAACATTTAGTTTCATCATTGCGAAAGTAATGACTAAATGTTACATTCAAAATACGCACACATGGACACAAATAATAATAACTGAAAACATTTCCTTCCTGAAAACTTGATCATTGTATTGTAATGTTATTTGGAACTCACTGATGTTAAAACTGATGCGCGTTCTCTATCACAAATTACACAGAAAATTCTGCAGAACTCAAAATTGACCATTTTCAACGTCACATTACATGCACTGTGGACACATCTTATTTCAATATTCCAAACAAATTGGACCGTCCTAACGTGTTGGGGGAGAACACACTTGGAAGGGGTGACACCGACGCGGAATTATTTGAAAGTGTACCGACTCTGGCTGCCTACTGAATGAATTTTTCACAAAATTAAACTTTAAATTCGATAATCTGATGAAATACTTCAGTTACAAGAGTCTTAAGACAGCTTTCGTCTCTCATAGACTTTTATGATAGTTATGTTTTAAGGATATCAATAATAGGAGCTGCCTCATTTCAAGAATTGGAGCCACTTTACAAAACATGAAATGTTTGTTGGAAGACGCTGAGAATTGTGACGAAGTTTGTCTAGATAGACATCTTACGTGATTAGTTATGTCCCATTTTCATTAAAAAGCCGAAGTATAGTATATCAATGAAAGTTCATGTTTACTTTACATATGAAATGGAAAGTTGCTATGATGTCATAAGATTAGGTAACGTTTTGTCATTTTCCCGCCCACGATAGTTGAGAAAATTATTAGCTTCTTTTGATTTGTCTCATTCATCACAACAGGGAAATATGATTGTTTCTTAAACGTAATTCAACTTTCTGAAAGTGTAGAAGTCGTGAATCTTAAGTTGACGAAATTCATGTAAAAGGAATATTAGACTGTAAAAATGGACTATTGTTTCAGATTGCCGGGAATAAAACAGCATTTTCAGTTCTTTCTACCTTTGACCACTTCAATGATATAACAGTGTTACGTGCCAGCCCTGTCATATCCCCCTTCGGTGTTCCCTAGAAAGTACTAGTGAGTCAGACCGCGGAGTTGGCCACTTCAATGATATAACAGTGTTACGTGCCAGCCCTGTCATATCCCCCTTCGGTGTTCCCTAGAAAGTACTAGTGAGTCAGACCGCGGAGTTCCCAACCGGGCTTGAGGATGTGGACGGACTTTCAGTGTATTGTTCTTTTCACATGGTTTCCTCTTGCACTTTCTGGAATGGGCAACGAGAATGTTCCCGCTCTGGCCGAATGCCGGTCAACAGAATATATAAACGAGGCTAGACTCCTACAGTGGGTCAGTGTTGGAGTTCAGTCGTCTGACTGGGGCAACAGCAGTGCTGACCCATTGGAATCTGAACGAAGATTTGTTGATATATCGGAGGTTGGAGTGTCAGAGTTCGGTAGTTGGATTGGATCGACAGTGTTGACTGCCATCAGTGACCCTCCAGTGTCGTATTATTGTGTTGGTTTACGAAGGACGGAGTAGTCTCTGTGTACGGCTTTGGAGAACTGTGTGTGTATGTGTGTGTGTGTGTGGGGGGGGGGTGCGTGTGCTACCGTGGACTGTAAACTGCTTTGGAGTCTGTGTGCGCAACAGTGATGTAAGTAGAATTGGAACAGTGTAAATAGTCGTTGTTGTGAGGAGTATTGTCCTACTTGTTAGCACTGTTGAACTGTTGCTGTTTAGTCGTCAGTGTTGTTCACTGCGCTTGACTATGTAAATTGCTGGACTGTCTCTGGAGCCGAACCAGGGAACAGTCATCGTGTGTTGTGAGGGTCCACAGCCCTGGATCGCATCTGTCCCCCTACAGCTAGTGAGTCGGGTGACTGGACTTGAAAACAAAAGCGAAGGTAAGGTGAGCCCGAGTTTTCTAGCCGTCTCAGGTAATAACAAGGAGCCGGTCCTCCTACTATGTTTAGAGGAGAGAGACTTGTGAATAGACAGAAATTAGTGAGTGCAGTCATTCATGGTTGAATAGGTGTGTGTGTGTGTGTGTGTGTGTGTGTGTGTGTGTGTGTGTGTGTGTGTGTGTGTGTGTGTGTGTGTGTGTGCATTTAGCCTATTTGGTCGACCTGAAATAAATTAGAGTGATCAAACAGACGGTGCTTTATTCGTAACAATAAGATGGCGATTAAACCACTTTCAGTATCAGATTTTGCAGCATTGTGTACAGATAACTTACCAGAAATACATGTTTGCGAATTGAAAACATATCTTACAATAGAGGGTTAATATTGTTTCGTGAACTTGTTAAGAATGAGGAAGTAGGTACCCCTATAAAATTGAAAATTATGAAATAATCACTAGACATTTAAAAGAATGGAAATTACAAATAGTGTCATCGTAATAAGGTTATCAGGGAGACTAATATTGGTATTATATATAAAGAAGCATTTAAGGATATTTTATGTATTCGTTTTGTTGATTGAATGATTAAATTGACATTGTTGACAGTGATGCAGGTGAGCGGTTATAAATTACTATTTTGAAATGCAAGTAGCTGAGTCTTGATTTTGTCCTCAGCTGTGTACGGCAAAAGGACGACGACTGCTTCCTTCTTCAACGTCGCTACGCTGTGGTTGTCAGGACATGACATTATACTTGTACTTCCTCATCTCATCAGTGACCTGTCTTAGTCTGCCTCTTTCCAAGTATCAGTATCCAACTCGTGTTAATTTCCTCATTTCAAAAGTCGTAAGATCGATCTGTCCAGATTCACTTGATTCGGTTTCTCGAATAACAGAATTTCAGAGTTACAGGTTATCAGACTATTGCTCAGTAGGGGAATTTTGCATTTTCCTCGTCCGAACTAGCATAGCACGTTTTTCGGGATTAGGGGCCGACATTTTCTCCTTCCTGGTATAACTGTGCTTTTTCGGTCAGCACTCGGATGTCTTACAATCTCTAAATACGTCAGATAAAATCAATTCACACTCCACAGCTAAGCCCACAGCCTATATGCGCTCACTGGAGATACATCTTGCGATTATATAGAATCAGGTTTTCATTTCTGTGTAGGATCGCTGATTCAGAACCGAATGTACTAAACGTAACAGTTTCAAACTTCACTTGATAACAAAATTCTATTAACGGATATATACCGTGTATATTTAGAAGACAACCCTTATCACAAAATCTCATGAACCATAAAGTGTACGAATGTGAAATTTGGTACGTATGTGTCTCTTGGGTGTTAGGTGCTCTGGTAGGTGATAAATCTGGAAAATATGCAAAAACGGGGGGAAATCCATCATCCTTTCTCGTAAACCAAAATTCCCACATACGCATAATTCGTAGCGCATGTGTCTATATTTTGATCTCAGACGTTCGCTACGAGTTGATTTCTAAAAAGTTCCATTTCTGGCAGCAAAAATAGGGAACAAGCACGAAACTAAATTACATTGCATTTCCCAGAACCTTAAAAGATTTGAGCTGTAAAAATCTAAGTTTCCTTTCGTATACTGAGTTCTATATTCGCTAAAACTATTTATTGTGTTACGCGTACACATGATTTCAAACCACGAAACGTATTCCTTAAGACGTCTATGGAAATGAACTCTGGAGAACTGATAAATTGGCATTTATATGCCTAACTATCGGTCTACTTTCCCGGAAAATGTCTCTGGAAGAAGGGAGCATTTTTCAGGACATTATTTCTTCTTGGATTTTGGAATGTAACATATATTTTTATGTGTTTTTTCTTTATAACAAATAAACATCATTATTTGTAGTTGCTTTGAGCTTTACGTTTGTTCTCGGCGTGACACACTTTCTATGTTTACTACGTGGTTGTTGAAAAACGATGGCAAATTTTATGTAGCTAAATGGTGAATATCTGAAAAGTGAGCCTCCCAAATTGATCTGTTGCTTTATTCCCCTTAGGCCCTGTTTATATATAAGAGGTAATGTTGAAATGGGTTTCTTTACCTAAACCTAAATTCGTCGTTTTCGCAGTAAAATATGCAGAAGTTACTTAACTATCTATTTTTACCACTCGACGGTCCTTGCAGTGTATCTTATGACGTAATCACCACTGTAACATGACTTTCATATGTCACTGTCTCCATGGACCAATTTACACCTGTGTTTATGCCAGATGAAATCCCAATTCAATTCAACATACCACCATCAGATGCTACAACACGAACGCCTACCAAACGTACGGAAACCTCAAGTGACAACCACGCCTTCGTAGGCTAAGCAAAAATGACAATATCTCATCTTTCGGCTTCTTCTAAATAAATTTTGGCGTTACTATAGCTCATCCCACGTTAAGAAAACGATTTTTCACTTATGAACCCACAAGGAGTGATCACACCCCATATGAGACACCCACAATTCTTCGTGATTAAGGGATATTATACAGTACTTCGTAATGTATTATGAAAGCAATAAAAGGGATGATGATTTTTGGCCATGATTTATTAAAATACTACATAACATATCGTTTTCATAAATACATTCGCAGGGAGGAAACACAATGGCGGGTACAGTCATCGCTTAATTGCCTTCCTTCTGTGCTGCCCTGGTACAAGCATCGTGTAGTCTGCCGCTCTGTGAACCGCCGGCAACTGACTTCTGAGGTGAAATCATCTACATTGTTTATTTGTTGCGTGTGTGGATTTAGGCTGAAAATATGTGCGTAAATGTCTTGTCTTTTGTGAGAGTTGTAGGATAAGGCTAAGTATGTGATATCTTTTTTAACTTTAACAGGGTGATTTCTCTTGTAAAGACTTCGTGTGCAGTATCTATTAGTAGCGTGTGTCTTTAGGCTTTACATCAGTGCAGTGGCCTACTTGTATCGTACTAAATGTTATATTTCTTACGTGTGTGATTTCTTTCTTTTAACATTAATACAGTGATTTATTTGCGTTATGGCTTAGAACATTCGGTGTGTAACAGAAAGTGGTTGTCTAATGGCAGATATTTACCTTTGGTTGTATATTGCGTAGTATTTGCGATTTTTCTATTATTTTAGTCCTGAAGAGAAGTTGTTACTGGAGATTTTGCTATTGTGGTGTGCAGCAATCCGTCATAGCATGCCTTGCACTGGTTAATTTTTATTTTCTTTTTGCTAGTTGCTTTACGTCGCACCGACACAGATAGGTTTTATGGCGACGATGGGACAGGAAATGGCTAGGAATGGGAAGGAAGCGGCCGTGGCCTCAATTAAGGTACAGACCCAGTATTTGCCTGGTGTTAAAATGGGAAACCACGGAAAACCATCTTCAGGGCTGCCGACAGTGGGGCTCTAACCCACTATCTCCCGGATGCGCTCCTAACCGCACGACCAACTCGCCCGGTGTACAAAAATGTGCCATGTGTTTTATTTGTGCTTGGTTTTGTTATCTAGTTGTTCTTTCATAAACGCATTTTAATTTTACCATTTTTTCTCGACAGCAATAATTTTCTACTATTGTTCTTGTGAAGCTATACGACAGCACGGTAGTACCCGGCGTTGCCTGGGGAAATTTATAAAATTCACTTAAATGCATCCTTCACACATCGAGCCCATAAGAATGATTATTTTTTCCATTTTCTCCCTCTGTTTGCCTTGCACTCCAGTGCTGATGTTTTGTATGTGCCGTAGTTTACCTCTGATTCTGTATAAACGAAAAATAGCTCGTGTAAGCCCGTGTGCCCTGGAGTTCATAAAAATAATTTGCAGCTTAGTTTCTTCCCATTTTTTTTCTTGAACTAAAACACCCAGTTTCTCAAATTAATGTGCCGCGTTTTCCCGTGATGCTGTTTAGCAGAGCCTTTCGATATGGCAACCGTGTTTTCCTAAGATCAATACTGTTTTCTTCAAATGAAACGATCTATATATAATCGTTCGTTTGAAAAGCACCTAAATTAGGTGTTGTTTATTGGAATCAGTGACGAAATAAGAGATATAAATGAACATATTAGTTCGTACTGGATGTAACCTGATTCTTCATTTCAATCAATTGTATTTTAAATGCACTTACTGAAAGGGAAATTTGTATTAATATGCGGTTAGAAACTATTTAGATCGATTAAATGCCCTTTATCACCAAGTGGATGATGTAAACGGTTTACTCCGTGCTGGTTGGGCGGTAGAATTACGGTATATCTTGCTTGTGGTAATATGCATTTAAAAGGGGAGTCAGGGGCTCTCAACTCGGGTACGTGGGCTGGTGACCACAGTTCCCCAAGATGAATCTGGTTATACATCCACTTACTTGTGTCAGACTTGCCAATTATTACTTTCCTATCTAACCTTCCTTAGTCAGCTCTTGTTCTTTCCGACCCTGATGGTTTTAGGTTTGTGAGGCCTAGGAAGTCTTTCATTTTCACGCCCTTCGGGGCCCTTCCCTTTTCTTTGGCGATGCCTTCATCCTTCGTAGTGTCGGACGTTTTCCATTTTCTTTCTGAGTAATGTTAATAGAGGATGGTTATCCACTTACTTCTTCTTCAAACAGTAATCACCAGCATCAACACCCATCACCATCCTCACATCGACTGCATTCCTTTCGCTATTCAAAAGTACACTCGTGATCAGAAGAATTCTGGGTAGAAAGGAAAACAGGCAAAGTTTGGCGCAGATTTTGCCAACCCTGAGGATGAAGGAGAAGCCAGCCAGACAACGTCAGATGTGTTCGTCTTCCAGAAGTTGTAGTTTGTGACGTTACCCACTCAGAGGTCACTCCCAGCTCCATTTTCTAGGGAAATGATTAAGAATTTTCTATGGTTAACTTCTGGCTATACTTGCTTTTCCTAATCAAGGGAAACAATTAATTAACTGAAATGTAATTTTGAAGAAATGTGCACAATGTAACCTCGCCCCAATAGGTATGGCATTTCAGTATTTTCTCAGAGTTAACAATAAATCCATAGGAACGTATTTTCACACACACCTGTGTCTCTGACGATCATAATTATTTATGCGAGGTTATTCTTTCTTTGGTTGTTGAGGATAAAATATGATGATGATAAAATTACAATAATATTAAAAACAATAATATTAATAATTCACCCTGCGAGAAATAAACTCAACAGTTATTTAAAATCCAACGGTTTTATAGAAGTGAAAATATGATAATAAGAAGAAATATTTTCATACCACATGGCAATTCGCGAAAAGAAAAGAAAGGATAGAAAAGTCTGGCCTACTTAGGACGTTTTTCCCTGTAAATAACTTCTGGACCTGTTATGTATTTTCTTCAGTATAGAATAGCACAGCTTCTCGACCCATTCGAATAGTAATCATGATCAGTCTCGCATGAATACGGATATCTCATGTAATTCAGTGATTCCAAACTGATAGAACAACGGATTTGCTTACAGACGTTAACATGTTCCACTAGTCGGCCAGAGTTCAATGTTTTCAGTGCTTTTACTCTACCAGCTTACTGCCACCTCTCTTCACAGTCTGTGCGCAGGGGAAGGTGGTGTGTGAAAAATCTGACACAATCGGCCGTATGAAAAGTGCATAAGTCATAACTCCACAACGAATCAAAGTTTGAAATAACACTTCCTACTCCTTCAAGTGAATGGAGTATGCATGCGTTACACCTACCACTTCCTACACATCATCCGTCTCTACATGAGGGGTCACCAATGGATTCATTGAAGATATGTGGGAATGTAGTCGTCCGATATCAAATATTGCCGAAGCGGGAGCGGTCACTCAGAAGATACAGTTTAGTTTTAGATAAGAATATATAACTAAGAGGGCACTGAGGGCCTTGAAGTTTTAGATAAGAATATATAACTAAGAGGGCACTGAGGGCCTTGAAACTCGCAGAAAATCAAGCAACCTAAGAAGGTAACTAGGTGCCAGACAGCTACTGTAGAAGCTAGAAATGAAATGCCTTTCCTATTATCAAAGTATTGAAGAACCATTCAGTTTCCGTTTTCCATTGATCAGTTTCCTCCAATTATTTGAATAGCTTTAAAAGTATTATTGTTATGGGAAACTAGTGCATTGTATACGATAATAGTTTAATTTAATTTTATGTAAATGCAATTATTTTCGTGTGCTGGAAGCGTTCGTTTTATTTATGTACTTTTTCCTACAAAACGCACTCCTTTATTTTTAAAGACATTTTACTACGATATAATGAGAATATCTTACTACAACTCACGTATCATTATAATTTTTTCTCGGTTGTGAAGAGTATTCTTCGTTACAAGTATTTCAAATCTAAGCATTGTCTCGGTCTTTTATTTTTATACGTCATTTTATCCCATTTATTTTCTCTCCTACTTCCCACAATTATATTAATAATGCCTTTAAATGAAACAAGAATCGCCTTACAAAGTTCTTAGTGATTTTATTGAGTTCAAATTTGATATCCGTGCATATTTTAGTGTAAAGTGCATCACGTTTTGTTCTTACAGTGGTGCTAGCAAAATTATTAATGTAAAGTAATTAAATATGACCTTTAATGACGAAAATAAGGCCCATTTTTCTTACATTGGTCGAGTGCGATGCCATTTGACAGTAAGGTCATGGTCGAGACCGCTAAAAATTCAACAAGACTCTGCACAAAATAATTACAAAGAAATATAAGAATTTGATCCCCCAATGAATTGGCATATTAGCCCATGTGGTTCCCCCTTCATTCTCATCTCTTGCGCATATTCAAGGTCGAGCATGGGGGCTTGTGGGCAGGTGGGGGAGCAACTGCCTTCCCCTGTGCACGCGTTTGGTTCATGTTAGATATCCCGCCATTAGCTTCCTCCACATCCCTTCGCTCTTCAGGTGTGAGCTTGTGCTACGCGTCTAATGGATGTGAATAATGAGAGAGGTACTGGACGCTTATGAGTGTTGTACTGATTTCTTACCTGAAATGAATAATTCTGGCCATGTGATTTTACTGAACTCTAGTGTATAACGAGTGCTTAAAAAGTACGTCCTTTTGAGCAACGACGTATCAAGTTTCACAGGCTGGTATACTAAAGGATTTGGAGCTTCAACCCGGAAACTCAGTTGACTTAATTTCTTGTCATGTCTTTCTTTTTGCGCCTCTGGATACAGTTATGTGACAATGTTGAGTGATTAATATTGACCCGCTGGGCTTTAATCACTTAGAAAGAAATGTCCTTGATTTAGCTCATGAAATACTGAACCTTAGATGACAGAACCTTTCCGGCCAGAACTATAAGCTGAAATATTATCACACAGGGATTTTTCTAGGCGCAATTTGGATTCCGGTGGAAACAGAGCACCCATCTTGGGACATCTCGTTCGGTATTCCACAAAGCCGTTCAATGTAAGACATACCGTGCCAGCGGTCTTTTCTGATCTAGAGAAGCTTTTGACATCGTCTGGCACAACAATTTAATATCTAAATTTCTTGACAAATACCGGTACCATGTTGCAAATTAGTTAATCACAATTTTCCATTCCTACCTACACAACAGGATATTTTATTCCTTCTGCGATGGTGAGAAATCCACCCACGATCACTAAAATTTGATGTGCCACAAGGTGTGGCACTATTACCAATCCTGAACTGTCTATATGTGAATGATCTTCCTATATCTCAGGACGTAGAGATACAGCAGTATGCGGATGGCATAAACGTAAAAACTACGATAAAACGCAACTGTGATGACATCTCTTTGCTGAAGTCCTCAATACACAGATTTTGGGATTGGTGTAAAGAGAGGAAAGTTCAAATAAATCCTGCTAAACCGCGGACAATCCCATTTCCTTTCCTAGAACCCAGATTTGGTAATCTTCTAATTTACAACGCTGGCATTCCATGGACCAGTGTTTGTCATGTACCTAGGACTTCGAATGAACAGAAAATTAACCTGGAGACTTAACATAGACCAGGCCATAGGGTCTATGTTAAGTCTGCTAAGCAATCTACCTTCCTCCGTAAAGAGAAGTACGATTTATCTAGCGTGTGTGAGACCCATCTAGCTGTATGGTTGAGAGGCCAGTTGCTATTTACCTTAAAACACCATTCAAACGTCTTCAGGTATTTCAAAAGAAATTACTGCTGCTCAAGACAAAGCTCCATTGTTCAGGCTCATTAGGTCTATTAGGCTGACGTATATCAACTACCGGATCTCAAATAAATAAAATTATTGGGATGGCCATGTCTAGGGTACCCCCTATCAAGACATACTAGGTATCTATTTGCAAAAACAGGTTATAAGAACTAAGAAGCCTAACCGCTTCAAATTTAGAGGCCCTTTGTTGTCTTATAACCCATAAACGTTTCGCAGTTTTTTAATTAAATTAAATTTCACCCTTCATTAAAATGAACTAGAAATTATTTCTTAAAAAGAGAAAAACCTCCCTCACAATTTACATTTCAAATTTAGCGATGAGGTATTTCTTATCTAAATTGGTAGGTTGAAGGCGTACAAAAGAGATAATTTTTTCCCTCGCCAGTGCAACTAACTTTGCCTTTCCGGTTCATCTATTATTCCAAGGAAATGGAGAATAGTTTTTTTTTTTTTGCTAGTCGCTTTACGTCGCACCGAAACAGATAGGTCTTACGGCGACGATGGGACAGGGAAGGGCTAGGAGTGGGAAGGAAGCAGCCGTGGCCTTAATTAAGGTACAGCCCAGCATTTGCCTGGTGTGAAAATGGGAAACCTCGGAAAACCATTTTCAGGGCTGCCGACAGTGGGGTTTGAACCTACTATCTCCCGAATACTGGACTGGCCGCACTTAAGCGACTGCAGCTATCGAGTTCGGTAATGGAGAATAGAGCGTAGTTTTCACTCTGAGGCTCAAAATTACTTTTCACAACAAGAAGAACAATAAAAGCTCTTTGTTGGCAGTTGAGAAGACTATACACAATCGTGTGGAGTTCTTGCATACTAAAGATTGATACGGGCAGGGAGTCTATACTCGAAGCATAAACTAATCATACGCATGCGAGAGCTCCACGCTTTACTGTGGAAAACGCCGGAATCGTTATGCTCTCCTGACCGCCCAGTGGTCGTCTTGTTGTCAGTGGACACAACGTACGTAATCCCGTTCCAAGAGTGAGCTGTGTGAAAAGAACACTTACAAGGTTATCAAATGGTATTGAAGAACAAAGAAAAGGTGAAAGCAAAACGTAACGACAATATTTCATTTTACGGAATATTTCAAATAGTTTAATTTCAGTTTCGGTAGAATTTTCGCAAATTCTCGATCCTCTGATAATTGAGTGTGTTGGATATGTTCAGTGCTTGCAATGTTTTGCCACACTAGCCTACAAACATAGTACCACATACTCCTTCATAAGTAACACCTGTGTCAATTTCAGGACTAAGACGGTACTCAGAGAAACCAAGGATAATATTTTAAAGGCATATTTACTTCCCTGTACCTCCGATTTAAGACCTTTTAGATTGTGGAGGGGAAACGAGCTGCTTAAACTAGGATCCAGATACGGAGTTGTACTGCTGAGGAAATACCATCAATAAGTACGATCTGTCGTCAAATCCACAACTTTTGCTGACCAAGTAACGGGCGAGTTTCCCCCTCGAACAAAGAATGCTATTCTTAAGAAACAGCGCTGTCTTACAACAGATAGGTGGACTGACAAATAATTACGGTATGATTATCTGTCAGTTACGTCCCTTGGGCCTTTGAAAAAATATACCTTTCACAGCTATATTTCCGAAGGACGATGCTAAAACTGGATCAAGTATTACAGAGGAATTAGAAACCCACATAGAGTGGATTACGTACGTCTGCGACAAAGGGGCGAATTTTAATGCATGATTCTCCATTTATATAAGGCTAGCCTGTTCTGGCCATAGAATAAATACTTCTAAAACACGTATTTCAACTGTAATACTATATTAGTATAACTCGTCTACGGTAGTTTTCAGAAAGCGAGAAAGAAGAAACGCCAGAGAATAACTCTAATCGATCCCAACCTTCACGAGTGGCTTCCCACTTCTGTAGGATAAAGTTAGCAGATATATTATCAGCACACTTTATATTGGTGCATTTGTGTACGGGGGTGAGGAGTAAGGAGGGAGCTGTCCCGGTTCCGATAGTGCTGCCAACTGAATAAAAATGAAATCTGAATTGAATCGAGAATATGATCGATCGATATGAAGTTTCTAAACCGTTATTATCTTAAGCCAACAACTATGTCACATACACATTATATAACATTTCTCGATGCGAATCTTGTTCCTAGCATGAATTCTATAGTTTGTCTTTGCTGTGTAAACAACAACAGTACTAGTACGTAAAGTGTGCGCCAGATGTCACACAACGATGCTTAAGCGATTCATAGTTTGTGTTTCAAAGGTTGCCAGTACGAATCTCGAAGATTGCCGAGGTCGACCGATTCAGCACTAGGGTGTAAATGCATCCAGATAAAGTGTGCCGATAATACGTATATCTGCCGACATTTACGTTAATATTGCATAAATGGAACTTATTTTCTGGTGGGGAAAATACTAATTTGGGTACCCAGAATCAGTGATGTTGGCCAAATGAGTTCTTTGTATTTCGGACACGAGTACTTCTGTACTTATATGCGTGAAATTGCGAAAATAAATAAATAAATAAATAAATTAATAAATAAATAAATAAATAAATAAATAAATAAATACATCATATTTGCTTATCATGTCAAATCGAATTAACTTTGAAGAAAGTTATGTTAAAATTAGCATCTCCCTTTGTTATTTCACTTTGTATTCATGTAGCTCTGTAAAATATATTATTGCTTACGATAGTTGCAACGTGGTGAGCGTAATGTATGTTTCTCAGAATGCAAGTAATTTAATCTTCCCTGTTAACAGCAATTTCATCATCATCATCATCATCTGTTTACCCTCCAGGTTCGGCTTTTCCCTCGGACTCGGCGAGGGATCCCACCTCTATCGCCTCAAGGGTAGTGTCCTGGAGCTTCAGACTCTTGGTCGGGGATACAACTGGGGAGAGTGACCAGTACCTCGCCCAGGCGGCCTCACCTGCTAAGCTGAACAGGGGCCTTGTGGAGGGATGGGAAGATTGGAAGGGATAGGCAAGGAGGAGGGAAGGAAGCGGCCGTGGCCTTAAGTTAGGTACCATCCCGGCATTCGCCTGGAGGAGAAGTGGGAAACCACGGAAAACCATTTCCAGGATGGCTGAGGTAGGAATCGAACCCACCTCTACTCAGTTGACCTCACGAGGCTGAGTAGACCCTGTTCCAGCACTCGTACCACTTTTCAAATTTCGTGGCAGAGCCGGGAATCGAACCCGGACCTCCGGGGGTGGCAGCTAATCACGCTAACCACTACACCACAGAGGCGGACATTAACAGCAATTTACGGTGCTAAACTAAACTAAAAATGGCGGACAGTGCATAGACGCAGAATACGAGGCTCGTGGCGAATGTGGATTTAGCAGGTGAATATTCGTAGTGTGGCAGCTCAGAGTGTATAACATTATCTCTACTAGTGCAGTGGTTCTGAGTGAGTGTTAGTGAAGTGATTGGTGAAAGTAAAAGGCAAGAAATCCAATAAATTAATAATGCCACGCAAGGTGAAGCAAGTGCCAATGGAAGCCATAGTTAAGCAGGCCGTACAGGAAGCGCTGAGCAGCAAGGAGACACTTGGCACGCTTGCCAACCTTATCCAGGACCAGGTAACAAAGTCAGTTGTTGACCAATTAAAAGAAACTATCAATTTTAATACGAGTGTAATTGAAGAACTTAGGAGGGCTCTAGAGGAGCGGGACAAAACAATCAGTGATTTAAAAACTGAACTGCAGGATAAAATTGACTGTTTAGAACAGTATCAGAGAAGGCAGTGCCTACGTGTGTTCGGTATACCGGAAACTGCGGACGAGAACACTGACAATTTAGTTCTTGACATTGCGAAAGAAATCGGGGTCAGTCTTTCTGTGGATGACATTGATAGGTCTCACAGGGTTGGGAAAAACCAGAATGGGCGTCCGCGACCTATAATCGTCAAGTTTGTATCATACCGTAAGAGGAACGCTATGTTCACGAACAAAAAGAAACTTAAGGGCACGAATAAAACCATCCGCGAGGACCTAACTCCAGCAAGACTCCGACTTCTTCAGGACGCTGTCGCAAAATTTACCGTCCAGAACGTATGGTCTAGAGATGGGATCGTATACGTAAAACAAGGGAACCGTAAAATAGCCATAACTAATCGTTCAGATTTGAACAGTATTCGCTAGTCACGAGCAGACTCTGTGTAATATAAGGACCGCCATAGTTATTTTAATTCACTTAAGTTAATTTTCCACATAGTTGTAGTTTTGATTAGGTGATAATCTTATAGTTGTAGTAGGTACTTCTTACTATCAGTTGTCATCATTTAACTTTCAAGTTGGCAACATTTAGCAACCAGGAAACAAATGTCTCTAATTTCAGCCTCCTTTCACCACTGTCCCAGGCAGGTCATTACCCCGTCGTGCCAGCCCCCTCGCAGAATACCGCTAACCGTCTCAAAGACATTCTTGCGCCCTACCCTACTTCTCTACAAATAGCACATGTCAATACACAGAGCATTGTCCCACATTTCTCAGAATTCTCCGAAATATTTTCAACCTGTAATCTGCATGCTATAATGATTTCAGAGTCATGGCTGCGTCAATCTATACCTTCAGCGCTGGTTAAAATGAGTGGATACACTTTAATTAGGAATGACAGAGAGGGAAAGCCTGGAGGCGGAGTCGGAATATTTATACGCGATGATTTGAAATACAAGGTAATATTTAAATCGCCAAGTGAATACTCTCACAGAGCGGAGTTCTTGTTTGTAGAAATTGAAATTCGTGGTACGAAGTGTTTACTCGGTGTAGTGTACCGCCCACCGAAGACTGGAAACATGACAGATTTAGAAGAAGCGCTACAGGATTTAATATTCAGGTATGAACATATGATTTTAATGGGAGACTTCAACACTGACCTGAAAAATGAAACCACTGAGACTAGGAGACTGACATGCATGTTTGAATCAATTAATATGACAATTCTGCCCTTGCAACCCACACACCATGTTGCAACCTCGCACACACTCCTCGACCTAATCATTGCAAACAATAATGACCGTATATTGACACATGGACAGATGCCTGTGCCAGGCCTTTCCCGCCATGACATGATTTACGCTGCATACTCTTTAAAATGTCCAAAATACAGGCCTAAGATAATCAAATACAGGGATTTCAAAAATTTGAACGAAGAAGCTCTCATTGAGGACGCTCTGAGCACACCATGGCACACAATTCAGTATATAAAGGACATTGACGACAAAGTATCTCATTTTAACGAACTTTTCTTAACTTTATACGACAGACATGCCCCATTACGTACTGCTCGAGTAAAGCGACCCTCTAACCCGTGGCTCAATCAAGAAATTCGTGATAAAATGAAAGATAGGGACTCAGCCTATAGCTACTACGTGAAACATCCAGCGCAGGAAAATTTTGAGAATTATAAAAAACTTCGAAATAAAACCACGCAGATGATAAGAAACGCTAAAATACGCTACTCGTACGAAATTTTAAATACACATGACTCTGCTGTTGCATGGAAGACTCTCCGAGATATGGGTCTAAGTAAAACGAAGACAAAGGACAGTAACTGTAATGTACCTTTGGATGATCTGAATGAGTATTTTAGCTCAAGAAACGTCCAGACGAACGGAAATACCAAGAGAGCCACTATTGACAGAATATTTTCAAAGGGAAAGCATGGTGGTGAAACATTCTACTTCTCTCACGTGACTCCAGGTGATGTAAAGAGCGCCCTTAATGACATAAAATCAAAGTCTACTGGACACGATGGAATAAACCTGTCCCTTTTAAGAAGAATTCTAGACATCATTCTTCCTACAATAACGCATATTATTAACACCTCTCTTATGACGGGAATCTTTCCTGGGAACTGGAAAAATGCCATCATCCGGCCCTTGCAGAAAAACAGTACCCCCACAACCCTTGACGATTACCGCCCTATTAGTATTCTCCCTGTACTAGGAAAAGTACTGGAGAAACTAGTACACAAACAAATGACAGCCTATCTCTTACATCATAACTTACTCGACAGATATCAATCAGGGTTTAGATCGAACTACAGTACCAGCACAGCATTAGTAAAAGTAACTAACGACATTCAGCTAGCAATGGATAACGGACAAATGACAATTCTTACTCTTCTCGACCTTACAAAGGCATTTGATTGCGTAGATAAAGACATTTTACTAGCTAAATTAGAAATGATGAAATTTTCTAATAATGTATTATGCTGGGTACGTTCCTATCTCAGTGGACGTAAACAATGTGTGTCAGTGGGAGACAATGTGTCTAGGTGGCGAAATACTGAGATGGGGGTAGCACAGGGTGGGGTGTTATCACCACTTCTGTTCTCCCTATACATGAATGACCTATCAGAACAACTGACGAACTGTAAATATCACTTATACGCTGACGATATCCAATTGTTTATTCATACCAAGCCGAATGACATACAAGAAGCAACCATGAAATTAAACGAAGACTTATTTAACATTAACGAATGGACTAGTAGCCACTGCCTGAAAGTAAACCCATTAAAATCGCAAGCCATCATAATAGGATCTAGAAAAGCGCATGCCAAGTTAGAAAGCACCAACGTACCGGTTGTCAAGATCAATGAAACACCTATAGCACTGAAAGACTCCGTTAAGAACCTTGGAATAATTTTTGATAAGTATTTAAGTTGGTCAGAGCACGTAACAAAAATTTGTCAACGTGTATTCGGTTCATTACACTCACTATACAAACTGAGAGATTTTCTACCTGTCAAAACCAGGAAACTGCTCATTCAAGGACTAATACTACCAATATTTGATTATGGTGATGTAGTCTATAATAACATAAGTTGTTCACTTGGTTCTAAACTTCAACGGGCGCATAATGCCTGCATTCGATTCATTCTAAATGTTCCGCTCCATTCCCACATCAGCCCATTCCTCCATCAGCTGTCCTGGTTAAGATTATGTGATAGACGTAAATACCATGCTGTTTCTCTTCTTCACAAAATACTGCGAACAGGTAAACCACATTATCTGAGAACAGATTTCAACTACCTCTCTCCCTCAAGCAGAACACCCTCAAGGTCATCAGTACAAACCCTGCTGTCCATCCCCACTCATCACAGTAGTACGTTTAACAAGTCATTTGTACCGGGGACCATACGTTCCTGGAATTCTCTCCCGGCTGAAATTAGAGACATAAGCAACCTAAAGCTATTCAGAAGAATGTGCTGGAAATTTTACCTACACTCAGATTGATTTACTCTTAGAAGTACCCTTAAATTTTAGATTATTAAGTTAAATGAATAAAATGTCAATGTAAGGTTAGAAACATTATAGTTTATATTTTTCGAGATATAGCTCTAATAATAGTAATTATTATAAATTAATTTTAAAATGTTAAAATGATTTTTATGATGCTTTACATTTCATACAAATTACATTTCACATTAACTTTAAATTATAATTAACTTATTTTTTAAGTAGTTATAATGTTCAGTATATTATGTTTATACAGGTGCATAATTATATGGTTTGGCATAATAGCAGGCTTCATAGCCTGAGCCCCGCCATGTACAGAAAGACATTAATAAATAAATAAATAAATTACATACTGTTTTTTTTTCCTTCAGTTTACACATTCATTGCTTTTTTTACATGTGCGTGTATACGGCTGTGAATAACAACGCGCTATTTATCATGTATGGTGTTATACGCAATTCATTCTGAAGAGGAGTGGCATTGTGCTCTGGGGGTTAATGAGAATATCACCCATTAAACGAAATATTTTGTATTATTATTTGTGTTCAAATTCTTGCTACCTGAAGTGAGCTCATCTCTCAACACGCTCCCTTTACATTGACTTTTGGGCGGGTAGCTCACTCACGACTAGCATTCGGAAGTGCGACACACGCCCGTTGCAAATTTTTGCCTGGATACTGGCGAGCGTGAGTATCAGCCGCTTTTGACATTCTCTGTTGCTCACCCCCAAACCACCAGGAGCACCACAACGTGACCTCTACATCAAGGTTGGTGCTCTAATAATCCTACTGCGCCATCTTTACACTCCAAAGCTACGGTATGTAATGGAATGTGGCTGCATGCGAAGTATCTGTTTAGAAATGGCATTGAAGCCACAATAGTCACAGGTGTCGGCCAGGAAGAAACTGTCTTCACGACCCGCGTCTTTCTCATTCCGTCAGAATACCACCCGCAGTTTAAACATCTCCAGTTTCCCGTTAAAATATGCAATTAACTACTAGGCACGGGGGCAGCGTCTGAAAGTGACTGGCGTAACTCTGAGGAGTGACAGTTTCTCCCATGGCAGGTTGTACGTGATGAACTCCAGTGTAAAGTCCACTGATAGCCTGGCCATCCGCCAGCCTGGGAGGCAAACCGGGAATTTGGATTTCACGCAGGTCCTCAGCGCATGACCGTATAGAAAACATCTATCTGACAATAGTTGTAAGGCTACGCACATATAAATGCCGAGGATGGTGCTGGTAACAAATGGCTTCGGCCTCAAATATCTTCCCATAGTTACACCTACAACATATAGCCATCTACATATATTACGGAAAGTATTTGAATTCTCAGCTGTACTCGGTTATACTGACTCATTTGGTGTACTTCAGATATCTATTACCAACGCTTCGTCTAATAGTAAAACTTCTCAAATGGTCTGTTCTATTATTTGTTTTCTGGAACATCGCTCCAAAGCCTGGGTACTTACCCACTTGTATTATAAAAATAGAAAAAAGTACAGAAATTAAAAATTCTCACCAACACTAATAATCACTATCTTCTTATTAATATAACCCATGGCCTTTTCTTAAGTTGCTGGTCTCGACACGTTTGTATGGGTTTAGCTCATTTTTACGGCTGGGTGCTTTTCCTGGCGCTAACATGTGAAGGGATGTATTTACAACTGAGAGTTTCTGTGGTGGTTTGTAGTGTGATATGCTGTATGGTATTGAAGATGTGAGTCGAGATTAACAGAAACACCCTGTATAATAAAAATATTTCGGGCAATTGTTCCATGACCGAGCTCGATAGCTGCAGTCGCTTAAGTGCGGCCAGTATCCAGTATTCGGGAGATAGTAGGTTCGAACCCCACTGTCGGCAGCCCTGAAAATGGTTTTCCGTGGTTTCCCATTTTCACACCAGGCAAATGCTGGGGCTGTACCTTAATTAAGGTCACGGCCGCTTCCTTCCCACTTCTAACCCTTTCCTGTCCCATCGTCGCCATAAGACCTATCTGTGTCGGTGCGACGTAAAGCAACTAGCAAAAAAAAAAAATGTTCCATGGCCCACTCCTCTCATTCTTTACAGACGTTTCGACTACTGCTGCAGTAGTCATCTTCTGTGGCATCGTGTAGGTACTCTCTCCTGTATCCCGCTGGCGACTGCGACAGGAGAGAGAACCTTCATACTTTGAAGAAACACCCTGTCCCTGATATAAAGATACTAATCAAACAAAATTAAAATCCTCAGTCAGACCGGGATTCAAACGTGGGTTCCTCTGAACCGAAGGTTAGTACATATTGAATCAAGCATAGAAGCAATACACAATACTAAAATTCACATTTTATTTATTTAGCGTATGCCATCACTCATTACGCAAAGGAGGAAAACAACTAAACATACAAGTTACTGTAAATACAAATAATACATATAACATTACATAATAATAATAATAAACAAATAATACATACTTATTCGTATAATACATATTAAAAGAATGACACGAAACTAAATAATGTTACAGCTAAAAGTCCAGTCTATCTATCCACTCAAGTTTCTATGATGTAGCACTAAAATGTATGTCGAGTCACTTGTGTACGCTGTCAAATTACACTCCTCGATGATGTGCCGGATGGTTTTGGTACGACGCTCCACTATCACCGGTTGGGCTTGACTGGTTACCTCACATGTGTAGGTTGTACGCATATTCTACGCGTCCCGTTTGGATACGATTGAAACTTCTCCACATATGTCCAAGTATTTCAAAGCCCTACGGCCTATATAGGGTCGAGAAGGTGGAAAACGTTCTGCCCAGAAGTCATGCCACTTAACATCAATGTTGAAGTTACTATCAGCAAGCAGTCGGGCTAGTCGTAGGATTGGATTTCTGGAACGAAGCCGGTTTATTGTCAAATGTGGAATGTCGCCATGAATAGGAAGTTGGGTGTTGGGAGCCAATATAGCGTAATAGTTCTTATGCAGCCAGAGATGGTTCACATTGCTATATTGGGCTGAGTGTCGATCTTCTTTAAGTGATAACTATTCATCCACACCGGAGCACAATATTCAACCGCAGAGAACACTAACCTGATCACAGAAGTTCGACGTGTAACTGCTGTTGGTCTCCGGTGGGCAGCTTCCTCTGTGGATTAGTGGTAGAATGTCGGCATCCGGATCCTAAGATAACGGGTTCAAACCCGGCAGAGATAGTCTGATTTCTGAAGGTCGGAAAAAGTCCATTCGACACTCTATGTCGTACGATGTTGGCATGTTAAAGATCTCTGGTGACACACTTGGTGTTCACCCAACAATATGAATTAAATCTCAGTCATAGACGACCTAGAGAGCTTCAGTTTACTTGGTCTGCCATCTAGTAGGCCTAGAGTAAAACAGAACTTTCGAAATTGACTAGCAGACAGCCAGATGACGTCAAATTAAAGTGTCTGCACATGGCAGCTGAGGTCATACGATTATTATTTATTATTTCGGGTGGTGATGAAGAGTTGCGAATGAGATTAATTCGAATGCTTAATTTTCGAGACGTATTTTCAAGATAGTCAGCCTCTGTGTGTAGTGGTTAGTGTGATTAGCTGCCACCCCCGGAGGCCCGGGTTCGATTCCCGGCTCTGCCACTAAATTTGAAAATTTGTACGAGGGCTGGAACGGGGTCCACTTAGTCTCGGGAGGTCAAATGTGTAGAGGTGGGTTCGATTCCCACCTCACCGAGCTCGATAGCTGCAGTCGCTTAAGTGCGGCCAGTATTCGGGAGATAGTAGGTTCGAACCCCACTGTCGGCAGCCCTGAAGATGGTTTTCCGTGGTTTCCCATTTTCACACCAGGCAAATGCTGGGGCTGTACCTTAACTAAGGCCACGGCTGCTTCCTTCCCAGTACTAGACCTTTCCTGTCCCTCCGTCGCCATAAGACCTATCTGTGTCGGTGCGACGTAAAGCAACTAGCAAAAAAAAAAAAAAAGATTCCCACCTCAGCCATCCTAGAAGCGGTTTTCCGTGGTTTCCCACTTCTCCTCCAACCAAAAACCGGGATTGTACCTAACTTAAGGCCAGGGCCGCTTCCTTCCCTCTTCCTTGTCTCTCCCTTCCAATCTTCCCATCCCCCACTAAGGCCCCTGTTCAGCATAACAGGTGAGGCCGCCTGGGCGAGGTACTGGTCATCCTCCCAAATTGTATCCCCGACCCAATGTCTCACGCTCCAGGACACTGCCCTTGAGGCGGTAGAGGTGGGATCCCTCGCTTAATTCGAGAGAAAAACTAACCCTGGAGGGTAAGCAGATTAAGAAAAAGAACTTCAAGATATGTCTTGAAAGATAAATCCTATCGAGAGTCACTCGAAGATATTTTGGGTGACTCTTGTAGGGAAGCTTAACATTGTTCATATGAACATTCAGTTCATGATTTGCTGCTATGGTGTTTAAGTGAAAGCAGCTGACCTCTGTTTGGAAAGGTTCGATATGAGTCTGTATTTAGAGAAATACTTATTTAGTTTGTAAAGATCACCAGTTAGAGTGTTTTTAGCAATTTTAACTCTTTATGTTGAAAAGGAAAGGCCAAGTCTTCAGCATAACTGAACTGCATTGCACTGGTTTCAGGTAAGTCCGAAATATAAAGGTTGAAAAGAGCAGGGGTAGTACCGACTATTATTTACTTTGTTTGCTTATGAGATTACTCTGGATAACTCTCAAGTACCTGTCTGAGAAAATGTTATTGATCAGTCTCTAAGTGGTTCGGCAGGGGATGGCTCTAAACATTTTACACAGAAGTCCTTCCTTCCATACCGTGTCGTAGACAGCGATCAGGTAGAATAATTTGTAGATGTCTTTACTTGTCTTTGAAAGTCTGCTTCGATGTGTATAGTTAGACTTAACACCTAGTCTGTACAGCTCCAGTAAGGTCTGAAACCAGCTTGTTCCACTGGGATATTTTGCAGCATCGTTGGGTCTTTCCTATTCAGTAGAAGTCTTTTCCTGAAGTTTATCTCAGCGTCTGAGTAGTACAATTGGACGATAACTCTTCGGCCACCTCGTCACTTAGAATAATTTATAGATGTCTTTACTTGTCTTTGAAAGCCTGCTTCGATGTGTATAGTTAGACTTAACACCTAGTCTGTACAGCTCCAGTAAGGTCTGAAACCAGCTTGTTCCACTGGGATGTTTTGCAGCATCGTTGGGTCTTTCCTATTCAGTAGAAGTCTTTTCCTGAAGTTTATCTCAGCGTCTGAGTAGTACAATTGGACGATAACTCTCTATTTTATCCGGAGGTTCCTTTGGTTCTAGGACGCAAATATTTTGGTAATTTTGAAAGCTTTTGACAGGGATCCCGATGTTAGGATGGATGTGTACATCTGAATCAGCCTTATCCTAGACTTTTTTCCACATTGTATTAGAAATTCAGAGTCTATCCCATCAAAACCAGGCGACTTGCCTTTCTTCAAGACACTGAGAGTTGTTTTTAATTCTTCCATTGCGACCTCTTGAGAGAATTCAGTGTAGGAAGGTATTATTTGCCGTACGGTATATTATCAACTTTCTTTATAATTTTTGCAAGATTTTTGTCTCTTGTGAGGCTGTAGACAGTGATACAATTCTACAAGCTTGTTTCGATTGATATTTCCATGTTTGTGGGTTGCATCTTCCTAATTTCTTCAGTAAGCTCCAAGACTGTCGACTAGTTTTTTATTTAAATCCAGATCAGTTGTTGTCTCTATCCCTTTCTCATCTTCTCCAGCATTCAGTTTTAGTAACAGATCATGAAGTAAATTTGATCCACCTTCCTCCTTATAAGATTCGTAAATTTCTTCGCATTCGTAGTTACATCCCGTAATATGTTCCTTGCGGTGTTACCGGGATCCACCTTATTACATTATCTAGATCCTGGAAGAAAACATTTCAAAGTTTACCTTCTGAAATTGAGATTTTGGCGTAGGGATGGATAGAATCGCCGGAATTTGAATCCCTATTTCGTATACATTTGACAGTGTTGGCAAAATGGGAAAAATGTCCTAGGACTATTCTGGATATGTGTAGAGGATACTTTGGAGGATATTGTATTGAAAAACATAGGTCTGAGTTGTATTCTCTGCTCCATTCTGCAGATCCTAACGTACCCTTGTGGTACCCACTGGTTTTATATTCCCCCATTAGATCGTGGCTGTGGAAAACACCCACATATATAACTTTGTATAGGAGTGGAGGTAAGACTTCAGGCGGTCGATGTTGCTCACGTGCGTAGGTTTAACCTTTAAGTACCCTGCACATGACCCCTGTGGTGCTAAGCGAGTAACAGTGATCAGGCAGGCAGACTCATTTTCATAGTTAAGCTCTCCTGTTTACAATACACATGTAATCAAACTAAAAGTCACAATATTGTAAAAATAATCCGGTTAGGAACCACCAAAACTAAACAATATGTAATTTATAACCTAGTATTTCAAGGCAAAAAGGGGCTGCCTGGCCTAGGCGGTAAAGGCGTGCTCGGTTCGCCCGGAAGGACGTGGGTTCGAATCCCCGTCAGAAATTCGTAAAATGGCGCTAAGTTTCACTCAGCCTACATAATAAATGAGTACCAGGTTAATTCCTGAGGGCAAAGGAGGCCGGGCGTAGAGCTAACCACTCTACCCCATCACGTGCCGAGGTTATCAATGGTGAAAGCCTTTACCTTCCACTCCTCCAAGGACCTTCATGGCCTGTCCGGAGGTGACTTTGCTATGCTTTTGATTTCAAGGCAAAAACATTTAACATTGTTGAAACAAAGAAGCAGCTATACACGCAAGAATAGGCTACAAAACCTTAAGAATCAAATGAATAATACCTATCCACCAAAAACTTATCTCACACAATTAAAACAGAGGTAATGGTCTCGTAAAAGAGTTTAGTAAATTAAAAAAATGTTGGTGAGCACTAAATGATTATATTATATTCTTTTTTGCCTTTTCGTAACTCCTGTTAACTCCGTACAACATTCATCATAGTAATCAAAATAATAAGAAATAAAACGGAACAGTGGTTAGTCGTAGAAAATGAAATAGAAAATTAGAGAGAATCCAACAATTATGGGCTCCAAGAAGGGCTTCAAGGAACATGTAACTTAAACTAACGTGGTCTCTAAACGTTAACGTTAAGGGATATTAATCATAATAATAATAATAATAATAATAATAATAATAATAATAATAATAATAATAATAATAATAATGTTGTTTGCTTTACGTCCCGCTAACTACTTTTACGGTCTTCGGAGACGCCGAGGTGCCGGAATTTAGTCCCGCAGGAGTTCTTTTACGTGCCAGTAAATCTACCGACACGAGGCTGTCGTATTTGAGCACCTTCAAATACCACCGGACTGAGCCAGGATCGAACCTGCCAAGTTGGGGTTAGAAGGCCAGCGCCTCAACCGTCTGAGCCACTCAGCCCGGCAGGGGGATATTAATCATTTACAATTTTTAAAAAAACCTGATCCGGCCGGAAATCCAACACAGGACCGCCAGGTGATAGGTGGACGCGCTGCCCCCTACACCGCGGGGCCGGACGGTTTTTAGGTTTGGTGTCTATTTGTTCGCCTGTTCTACCACCAGTGTGAAACTACTACATAGATGTCGACCAAACTTCATATTAATACTGTAGTATACTAATACAGAGAAAGGTTTAGATATGCATATGATTTTTTTTTGTTTGCTATTTGTTTTACGTCGCACCGACACAGATAGGTCTTTTGGCGACGATGGGGTAGGAAATGCCTAGGAAGTGGAAGGAAGCGGCCGTGGCCTTAATTAAGGTAGAGGCCCGGCATTTGCCTGGTGTGAAAATGGGAAACCACGGAAAACCATCTTCAGAGCTGCCGACAGTGGGGCTCGAACCCACTATCTCCCGATTACTGGATACTGGTCGCACTTAAGCGACTGCAGCTATCGAGCTCGGTTGCATATGATTTAAAAATCACTTAGAAGAATGGGGGTTTATAGGAAAACCAGAAGAGTTTTCCTCAATTTTTACTTATGCCATTGATTTTATGTAAAATCCTTGGACTGTATGTGTAACAGTCCTTCACTTTAAACAACTTTTGTTATCTACATAATTTCGCTTACTCTACAAATGACGGAGAAAATTACTATTTTTGGCGTTTTTCAGGGTTTGCATTGAGTGACCGACATCCTAACAACGAATCTACCGGTTACCGTGGCAGCGTCTATCTTCCTTTGCCAACAGGGAAGTAATATAATGCCATATTTTCGTCATCATTCCTGTAAACTCGTGGTTGATCCATGGGTAGAAGGTGAGAGGCACATAAAACTGACTTATTTGCGGAATACCGTTGGAGGATATAATCGTTTTCGAATAGCACTAACAGGTGCTATTTTTATTAGAACAGTACCGCGGAGTTAACCCAATATTTCACACCGTAAGGAGTTTTTTATCATTTATTCTAATTTCTACTGTATTTCACTCTACTTCTAATTTCTGCTTTAATTTCCTACCTCTGCTTTGCCGCTTTAGGCTTATGTTATAACACCATCAGCCATCGTCTAATTTGTTTACCTAAGAATCCCTGCAACTAAATTTTTCCTCTGTCACCGCCTTCTTAAATCCGTAACTCATATCATCACATTTTAGTGAGGGTCATTGCATTTTCCAATACATCCAATTCATATTTATATTTTATATCCTACTTTCAATTACTGTTAACTTTCTTAACTGTATTCTTTTCTTCCATAATTTATCCGTATGTATGCGAGAACTACTCCCGAAATCTTAACACTCTTTCTTTTGAGCTATTCAAATGTGTAACCTTTTGGACCCGAAAGATATCGAAATATGAAGGCAATTTTAATGACAGTGCATACCTTCGATTCGGGGTAATTGGGTGACTAAACGGTAATTCGTGTCACAAAACGGGTAGCACAATCCCGGTTCAATTTGGAGAGATCTATAACGTTGGTCCTATGATATCTTGTCTCACCTTTATTCCTTATACGTTAGATAGCGCTGCATTTCACGATTGTAATAAAATCTCTCATACTCGATTGCGATTGGTATTAGGAATTCGGGTCTGTCTTTATAACAGTGGCGAAGCGTGCTAGTATCCACTGTTACCACTGGTAACAGTTTGAAAATATAAAAATTGAATATTCTTTAATATTAATATTTAATATTTTTGTTTCTTCGCCTGGACGTGTCGCGAGAACTCTATTGCAGCAGTCTGCCACCGTCAAAGCTGAGCGAGAGGCTGTTACCACTCCATGCAGTGGTTACGCTTTGAATCTCATCTAACAGCTAGGCGAGTATTACTGCGGCTGCACCACGCAAGGCTCCATTCCCCTCGACACTGAGATGTATCCTGCTACGTTCTTCGGTCGTGTTACCACTGTCGAAAGTGGAAACAATGGCTTATAACGTCGGTGCTGAGCTGTATCCTTCGTTCGTTCCGCCGCGCTCAACAGCGCATTGTTAGACTATATTATTGTTATTTTTTCCTATAATATTACGATGTGATTTCTCTTGTTAAAGTGTGAATTTATATTTAATTTTTGTTAGGTAAGGATAGCCTGTAGGACTGCACAACGTATTAAATATTAAAATGAGTGCTGTCGCTTGAACATCGTAAATAAGTGAGTTAGCGGGCCCAGAATGTTCGTGTATAATAAAAAGCTTAATGAACATGCCATTTCCATTGAGAACTTTTGAAGAAAAGAAAAGCATAATTGAAAAAGGTAGACCCACGCCTTCTCTTAAAAATTTATTCAAGGAACCGAAAAGAACAGTATGATATTTTCATGACTCGTGGTACATAAATCTGGACTGGTTATGTGGTTGTGCAAAAATGAATAAACTGTACTGATGGCCACGTATTCTAATTTCCTCAGAAAAACATGCTTGGAATAAAGACGGTATGGACAATTTAGATAGTTTCAGAGTTTTAAAAAGATGCCATGAAGTGCCTTAAGCACAAATCAACGCTGTTGCGACATGATTCAGTTCGGAAGGTGTCCGGCTCCATGGCTAAATGGTTAGCGTGCTGGCCTTTGGTCACAGGGGTCCCGCGTTCGATTCCCGGCAGGTTCGGGAATTTTAATCATCATTGGTTAATTTCTCTGGTACGGGGGCTGGGTATATTTGTCGTCTTCATCATCATTTCATCCTCATCACGAAGCGCAGGTCGCCTACGGGAGTCAATTCGAAAGACCTGCACCTGGTGAGCCGAACATGTCCTCGGACACTCCCGACATTAAAAGCCATACGCCATTTCATTTCATTTCATTTCAGTTCAGAAGGTCCAGAATAGAGTTATGTTTGAGTGCAGCTTACAGAAAGAAAATTGGCGAGCATAATAAGCTAGTAAAAATTAACAGATAACTTATATTGGCAGCACTTTAATAGATGTTTATAAATGCATGAGTAGCCTGCCATACGATTTTCATGATGTGAACTATTTTCAATTAGTGCATTACCGAGACTGTTTGTCTCCATGATTTTGATGCTCACTAGTGTTCAATATAATATGTGGCATTTCACCATTTTCCTATGATGTTGTCTTATACAAAGTAATATCAATTATCAAGTCTTTCACGTTTATGAAATGACTAGAGCCCGGATTTTTATGCATTAATGGGTTAGAATGCAAACTTAAGCGAGTAGCAAGTATAGTCTACCTTCATAACTGTTATGGTATGGAGTTTGCATAAGCATTAGGGGTACGGCCCATCAGAACCCCAATAATTCATGTTACTCTTGCTACATTGCGGAGGAGCGGGTCGCCGACACTTTCTACTAACCAAATTAGTTTGCAGTCTAACCTGTTACTGCATAAAAATCCGGGCTTTAGAAATGACATCTTGTACTGCTCATAAAAATGCTGCGGTGCGAGCTACAATATACTCTCAGTTGGTAACACTTTTCAAAACGTCACTGCTTTATAATGGAAATTCCCTATCTCTACTGCGAATGACAGTTGGCAAGTGAGCTTTCCATTATAACAGAAACTTCCGCTAGATAGTAAATTCCTGTAGGAAATGTGGCATGCCATTATCATTAAAAGTTCCCCAGCGCGCACCTTACAGAGGAAATAATGTATGGGGTCCTCCCCGTTTGGTTTCTTGGATAGCACTAAGAGACATGCAATTTAATATAATCTTACTCACTGCATGTACAGTAATTTACGTAGAAATCTGTATACAAGGTAGAATATCGTAGCGAAGCACGAGTGCATTTGCTAGTACCCAAAATGTATAATTAACAGGACAATCATGATATAAATAGACGGGCAGTGATGACCTTTGAACACAGTATAAGACAAGTGGAAGAGACCTACTGGGGATTTTCTCTCCGTTCGTGCGCTTGGATGGCATGACTATACTTCATCGAAAATTGCACTATCATACCTGTAGTTCAAACATTTGATCGTGGAATGTTTGTGCCGTAATATAATCTGTGGATTATTCTACTCGGCCTCGAATTCAATGGCCGTACCTCACCATCAAGACATGAGATAGAAGTTAATTAATGAACGTAGGTTTTCGTGGTCCGCCTCTGTGGTGTAGTGGTTAGTGTGATTACCTGCCACCCCCGGAGGCCCGGGTTCGATTCCCGGCTCTTCCACGAAATTTTAAAAGTGGTATGAGGGCTCGAACAGGGTCTACTCAGCCTCGGGAGGTCAACTGAGTAGAGGTGGGTTCGATTCCCACCTCAGCCATCCTGAAAGTGGTTTTGCGTGGTATCCCACTTCTTCTCCAGGCAAATGCCGGATGGTTCCTCACTTCAGGCCACGGCCGCTTCCTTCCCTCTTCCTTGTCTATCCCTTCCAATCTTCCCATCCCCCATCAAGGCCCCTGTTCAGATTAGCAGGTGAGGCCGCCTGGGTGAGTTACTGGTCATTCTCTCCAGATGTATCCCCCAACCCACAGTCTGAAGCTCCAGGACACTGCCCTTGAGGCGGTAGAGGTAGGATCCCTCGCTGAGTCCGAGGGAACAACCGACCCTGGAGGGAAAACAGATAAATAAGAAGAAGTAGGTTTTCGTGGCTCATTGTTTTAAATAAGTATGCTAACTGGATTAAAGCCACATATATATATGATAGTAAAGACGAGCTTTCCGCCAAATTATATTGGTTTTCATCAGGGCATTGGAAGGTCTGCCTCCGACAGTGAGCAACGAAGTTCTTCGATGGATTTCGAGGCCATCTACTACTTTTGACTGCACACCACAAGCTATAACGGCTTCAATGGAACATACAACCTCAGTCTTGGAAGCACGAGTTGTATAACATTGACCTTTCCGTTAAATTCCACTTCTGCTTTCAGCACCAATATTATTGAATCTGTGTCTGACAAACTGACGACAAACTGACGACAAACTGACCAGGCCTACCATTAATCTTCAGTCATCAACACACTGATCTGAATGGTGTTGATTAGCTCCTAGTACAATAACTTACCATCGCACATCTCTCAAGTGTAGGGGCCTGTTGATATCCCTTACTTGAGGCCTCTCTTATGACCACTTAACATTACCGGAGTATGTGACTGTAACGAGCACTAAACCTCCGCTAATTCTGATGTAACTGCCAAGCCCTGCTCCTTACTTGGCTACCTCGTTCATGGATCTGTCATGTAACACACAGTTCTCATTATGAGCTCTAAATCGTGGGTCCCTTATGGATCTACAGAGTTATTCTAAATTAAATTCAATGAATAATTTAGAAACTATTGATCGAAATCTATTCAGACGCATGCCAAACCTCGTGTCATGTCATCAAGTTTTTGACCTAGCGTACAGACTTCGCTCCAGACAGTCTCCTCGGTCGCCTGAGGGAAAACGTGACAAAGACGCCATGGAGGTGTACAACGGTGCGGAGCAGCTCGAGCAGTGATGTCTTTGGTTTCATGAAACAAAATTATCGTACAAAGACGTTTCAGAGCAGAGTATCAGAAATCTCCATCACAGTTGAAAACTATAAAAGCAGGTTATGTTCGTTTCGTGGAAACAGGTTGTGTGGCACACCGAGAAAAAGACAGGGACCACCTCGTGTAACAGACGACGTTGTAGAGGAACTTCAAAGGAAGTTCAAAGAAGTATACACCTAGAGCAAGATTGGAGCTGGCCATTCCACAACCCGCGGTATGGAGAATTTTACGAAGGCGACTCCAGTGTAAGTGGTACATGTTGCATTGAGTGCTTGTGACGAGCCGAAACGGTATGAGTCTTGCGTGGACGTGATGAACAGGATGTAAGAAGATGATAAGTCTTCTTAAAAAGCTAGTCTTCAGTGATGAGGTGTCCTTTCACCTCAGTGGCACAGTAAACCGCCACAGTGTAATGATATGGGGTACACAGAAACCGATGAACTGCCTAAAACATAGCCGGGACTCACAGAAACGGGACATATTTTGTGTATTATATTCCCTGAAAGTCTGTGGATCATCCTTTTTTTCATGAGAAGACTGTGACTGGTATCAGATATCTAGATATGTTACAAAAATATCCAATTCCACAGGTGCAAAAGAATATGAAAGGAGAAGTTATATTTCAACATGACTCATTAGCACCACGAGGTCATTAAATACCTATCCCACACCACTCTTGCTTGGATTGAACATGGTGGAAACATACCTCAGCCATCACGATCTCCCGATTTAACGCCCCTGCAATTTTATATTTGGGGTTATGTGAAAGATTACGAGTACTTCCCTCCACTTCCAACAACTCTCCATGAACTTCGTCAACAGATCAACACTGCGATTGTTTGGTTAAGATGCTGACATGTTCACGCATATCTGTAAAACATTGCGAATAAATTTCGCTGTTGTGTCAATTTATGCATTGGAAGTAAACTACGTAAAATAATTTTGTACACGGAGTTATTTAATGTTATTTCCAGGTAACTAATTTATAATAACTATGTACATTAAAAATCACACAATCTAATAACCTGAGACCAATGACACTTTCCATTTATCGTCACTGTTTAGAAATCATTTATTGGCACACGTTATTTATTGCTCAGTAATTCTAACGTTGGACCAAGCTGTACATGAACCTGTTTCACTACAATACCATAAGGTCATTTCGTACAGAAATATTACTTCGTTTTATGTAATATGTTAAAATGTTGCAATTCAATGATCGCCAATATCACTGACTCTTTAATATAAAATTAGCCATTCCACTGTCTTAGAAGAAAGAGGAAGGATCGTGTTCAAACTTGAAACTTGATTCTTGTAGAATCTTGTAGAATTCTTGTTGAAACTTGATTCTTGTAGACATACATGAAAGCGAACTGGTATAAGATCCACGTTCTCCCCTCTTACTGACACATATTTCACACTTGTTGAGCTTCAAAATACACTTAAGAAAGTGGAAATTGCAACACCATGAAGGCAATGGTTGTTTGTGTTGATTTTCGAGTATAGAACGATGCCATGTAGGTATGTAAACGATCAAAGTTCCAGACCCATTGGATTGTTGCTACAGGTCTCCCCACGTGATTGGTCGCGGAGGAATCAACTCCGTTTACGGACTCTGGTGTAGCGTAGTTGACTTGCAATCTGTGCAGTGAAGTGTTCCCCGTCAAACATGCCTCGACGACAGAGAAGAGCACGCTATCAACAACTGTCGCCGTTTGAGAGGGCTCGGATAATTGGGCTTTGTGAGGCAGGATTATCGCTAAGGACTGTCGCTGCACGTGTTGGCCGACAGGCATCTACGGTACAACGTGTATGGCAGCAGTGGTCAAATGAAGGTACCCACGCTCGTAGACCTGGCACAGGCCCAGCGTGACAGACAACTGTGAGAGAGGATCGCCGCATCATTCGGATGGCCCGGATGGAACCCCATGCAACAGCAGCGCAAATTCGAGCAGCTGTGGCACCCCACGTTAAACAACAAAGAGTTGGTAATCGCCTGCGTGTAGCTGGCTTACGAACCCGTGTCCCTGCAGAAGGTATTCCATTGACCCCACAACAGCGACGTGTAAGGCTGGCCTGGTGTCGAGAAAGATCGATGTGGGTCGACGAATGGCATAGGGTCGTCTTTAGTGATGAATCGCGCTTCTGTCTTGCCCGCAGTGATCGCCGGAATCGTGTGCGCTGACATACCGGGGAGAGGGGCCGCCCAGATCTTATTGTCGAGAGGCACACAGGGCCAACACCAAGCATTATGGTCTGGGGAGCTATTGGCTTTAATGTGAAATCACAATTAGTGCTTGTTGATTGCACTTTGACAGCTCGACAGTTCGTTGATAGGGTACTCAATCCAGTGGTTGTCCCTATGATGGCGAACATTGCTAATGGGATGTTTCAGCAGGACAATGCCCGGGTTCACACTACACGCATCTCCAGAGAAGCTCTCCACGACTTCACAACCTTAGAATGGCCCGCCAGATCCCCGGACCTCAGTCCTATTGAGCACATGTGGGACATGATGGGTCGACAACTGACCAACCGTCCTCAGCCACCCACAACTCTGGAACAACTGACCCGTGCAGTGCAGCAAGCATGGGCCACAATTCGTCAGGAAACGATCCAGGTCATTATTGACTCCATGCCTCGACGAATTCATCAATGTATTGCAGCTCGTGGTGGGCACATCCTGTATTGATTGTTGTCCAACCTTGCGGTCAGAGGGACCTGAAAGCGTAATAATCGAATCACAACCAAACACTCGTCCTGCGTGTTCAATTGCAGCAATGTAGGGCCACTTCTTCTGGGTGTTGCAATTTCCATTTTCTTCAGTGTATAATTTAACAGCAGGTAGCCGAATCACATTCAGTATTCTTTTCAAAAAATCGTGCAATTTGTGTTGATAATAAAAATTTAAATTAGGGATGGAAGAAGGATTATGACACGATTATAGCTAAATGTTAACTTACCTCCTCACAAATCGTCTCGTTGGAACTCTCCAGAAAGCACATACTTCAAACCGATTGTTAAAAACCGCAGGACAGACGCAGAGTTCATTTTCAGGGGTTAAGTAAATCAACCCGGTAGGACAACCCTCCGATAGTTGATCGACTGGAACAGAGTAGAAAACAGAGATTGTGAGATAATTGTACTCAATGTAATTATTACACTACAGACCTTATCAACACTTCGCTTGCATGTTTAGGACTAGGCCTATTAATCCGTGAACATAAACGAAGGTATGTGTGCGGTAATTTCTTTCCGAACTTTTAACACTATATTTTGACACTTTGTTTAGTCTTCTAGATATTACATTTTAAAGAAGGAAGAATTTTAATATTACACTGATTTCTGAAGTTGTTTTAAATATTTGCACAAAATATATACTGTATCCATATATACATAACTTTTATTATATGTATTCCAGTACCATATGTTTGGTAAACACCATAAGATGTATAACGCATAAAAAAAAATCCGAAAGCGGGTAATACTAGCGCGTGATATTTCTGTCTCTAAAGTAGAACTATGTTTCTTTTGTGCTAAGTGGCTGACTGTGTTATCTAGTGTATCCATGGTCGTTTTATTGTGTTTTAGGGCCATATTTATGCGCTAATAGTCATCAATTTTGCTTATAGCTACAATCGATCCATAGATACTACTATTTAGAGGGTAACTCGTTTATATTTGATCATTATCTTTGCCCTAAATGGCACCCATTTTGTCTCAATAGACAATAGAAAGGCGAGAGTATAGAAATCGAGATGATCTCCAGCGATTCCCGCGGAGAATGCGAAAAGGCAGTAACAGAAACTACGACAGAGGTAGGGTTTGATGGTAGATGCAAACGATGGTTTCACAAGGAATGTTCAGGAGTCAGCGCAGGGGATTTCACAACATTAATTTTTGCTAGTGGCTTTACGTCTCACCGACACAGATAGGTCTTGTGGCGACGATGGGATAGGAAAGGCCTAGGAGTTCGAAGGAAGCGGCTGTGTCCTTAATTAAGGTACAGCCCCAGCATTTGCCTTGTGTCAAAATGGGAAACCACGGAAAACCATCTTCAAGGCTGCCGACAGTGGGATTCGAACCCACTATCTCCCGGATGCAAGCTCACAGCCGCGTGCCCCTAACCACACGGACAACTTGCCTGGTTCACAACACTAAAGAAACCAAGCTGCACGTTACTCTGGCTATGCAAGGAATGTACGGAGGACTTTCTACTAATGAAAAATGGCAAAGAGGAATTAAAGAAACTAAAAACCGGGCGAGTTGGCCTTGCGTGTAGAGGCGCGTGGCTTGAGCTTGCATCCGGGAGATAGGAGGTTCGAATCCCACTATCGGTAGCCCTGAAGATGGTTTCCCGTGGTTTCCCATTTTCACACCAGGCAAATGCTGGGGCTGTACCTTAATTAAGGCCACGGCCGCTTCCTTGCAACTCCTAGGCCTTTCCAATCCCATCGTCGCCATAAGACCTAACTGTGTCGGTGCGACGTAAAACCCCCTAGCAATAATAAAATAAACTGAAGACTGAAATTTAAAAAAAAACATTAAGGAAGAAATTAAAGAAACAGTATTGCAAGAAATAAGCAAGGTATTACAAATACATAAGGAAAGCGTGACAGCAGTCTAGAACCAAAGCATTTATGTGATTAAGAATTCAGATGAAACTGAAAAGAGAAAATTGAAAAAGACATCCCTGCAACCGCCAAAGGTAGAGCAAGGCCATCCAAGAAATGAACACAACACCACGGCAATTTTGAGGCAGGGAAGTGATAGACAACGACGAGCCAACGAAAGAGACGCTTGCTCATCAAACACCCACAACACCGACAATCGAAAGACAGGATCAGTCTGACTTGAGTAAAATGATGCAGAACCAAGAAGAAAGGCATACTTAGTCCTCTATCATATCACGTAAAGATATAAGGAAAACTCAACAGTCTAATGGTATAAGAGGAAATAAAGATGATACCAGCAACATCAATGACCTAAGAGCAGCCGTGCGTAGGGCCTGGCTATATGTTGGCTGTTTACACAATGAAACAACTATAGAGGACATGAGGATCTATATGCTGGACAGCGGCATTGCAGACTTAGAATGCGATCCAATAAATATAGGGGGAATAAAATAGCTTTCCGTATTGGAATTCATTTTTGTGAGCTTAAAAGAGTAACTCAGGTTTCTGGCCCACAGGACTGCTAATAAGGCGTTTTCTTTTTCGAAGATACGAAGAGGGCCCCATATCACAAACACCAGGATTCCGCAGTGAATCGACCTCAGGAGCAAATTCTACGATGGAATATAGAAGGGATGAAAAATGCAATCGCTATGCTACCCAATAACTACTTTCAGAAGTTTGACATTGTTATACTAACAGAAACAATGGTGATAAATTGATATGACTTACATGCGCTTCCAGGACTCTACAGTGTACACTCACTTGTCATTCCAACATTAGGTAGGCCGTCAGGAGGGGTCTCAATACTCCTCAAACCAACAGTAGGGAAGATCAGAGAAATAAGAAAAGAATACATCATAGTTACGGCGAAAACGGAAAGCCTGGCTATTATTGAAATGTACTTAAAACCAGACACCTCTATAGAGGATGCGGTGGAATCAATTATGAAGGCAATAATACAGGTCGAAACCGAAAGAAACGTAGTATTAGCAGGGAATTTCAACGCGAGGATAGATAAACCAGATCTGAAATTAGAAAACATACTGAATATTATGAATAAGGAAGGATTCGCTCGTATAAACAAACCAGAGCTCGTAACTTATATAGCATCGACGGGATCTAGCGCAATAGACCTAATTTTGTACAAAGGATATGAAATAAACATAATTGAACAGGTAGGACTATGGACGTCGACAGCTGCACCAATAAGGAAGCATGTACCATTCACAAGAATCGTATGGAGGGAGCCAGAGAAGGAACAGGAAGACAGAAATGCAACACAGTTACACCAGAAAATTGGATGTAGAGAAATTAAAAGAAAATTACAACAAGGTCTAAGAGGCAAAACAGTACATTGAAGAGGGAAAATTAAATGTAGGCGCAAAGATTGCTTCAAGCCTGCTACAATCAGCCTGCGTGGAACGTAAGGAGAGATATGCACAGTTATGGTTCGATAACGAATGCTACAGAGAAAGAAAGGTAGTTCTGTAGGCTCTACACATAGCCAAAACGTCCAATCAAAAGTAAAGTATGGCACAATATGCGCAGAGGAGAAGACAATGTAAAATTCTGCTGGAAACGAAGAGAAAGGAGTATCTAGGAAAAGAGGCGAAAAAGCAAGTACGAGAGGCCTTAACAAATCCTTACCTGGCATTAAATAAGAAAACTGCAAATACGTCTTGCGAAATTTCTATCAAAGCATGGGAGACACATTTCATTGGAATTTTAAATCAAATGAACTCAGACGAGGCATACAATATTGAGCCCAAAAGAGAAGAGTTCATCGACACAGTAATTACAAAATAGGAAATAATCAGGGTAATACAACAAACCAAGATCAAAAAAGCGGCAGGACCGGATGTAATTTTTCCGTAACACCTGAAGTACTCAGCAGATATCCTGATAGACCTATTGGTGGCCCTCTTAAACAAATGTTTTCAAACAGATGAAATACCAGAAAAATGGAGGACATCAACCATGAAAATTCTTTGCAAAGGAAAAGGATCGTTCGACAACCCAGATTCCTACAGAGGAATTGTGCTGGAGGATGTCCTTTTTAAGGTATTCACATGTATCATTAACGAAAGGCTTAATATACTAACTGATCCTTATCTACCAGACTCCCAGTTTGGTTTTAGGAAACTAGAGGAGCACAATACAGGCCGTGGAACTTCTAATGCAGAATATAGAAGCATTACGACATCCCAGTGGAAAGTACTATGCAGTATTCGTAGATTACAGAAAAGCCTTTGTCTAGTGAACAGAAGAAAGCTAATGGAAAAATTTGGAGACATTGTAGGGGAAAGCCATCCACTCACCTTGATAATACAAAACATAATATGATACAATTACATTGAAATTAGTAGCAACAGCTCCAACGGTGTCATGCAGGGTGATCCTATCAGTCCTACTCTGTTTAATATACTAACGGCAGATGTCAAATCAATTATAAACTACAATTCGAAGGCTGCTTTGATCATGTATGCAGATGACATGCTTATTGGATCATCAAACAAAGAAGAAGTGCAAACAGCAATAGCTGAACTGGACAAATGGTCTGAGGTGAATCATCGTAATATCTATAAATAAGGAGAAAACTGTCCAAATTGTGTTCAGAAAAGGAGGGACACAAGCAGAAAAAGACAATATAATGTTAAGATGTACAAGTACTTAGGAATCACCATGCAATCGTCAGGAAGTTCCTTCAGTTTACATATTCAGGAAAAATCCGCAGCGGCCATCAGAGCCACTTATAAAATAAGAAATATAACTCAGCTGTCAACTGATACGGCGATGAATCTCTTTCACAGTGATAGAGCCAATAGTCACCTATGGTATTGAAATAATATGGGAAAAGCTGTCATTTAGTGACTTCACGGAAATTGAAAAGGTGAAGGCGTATTTCACGAAGAGAGTGATGGGTGTGAGCAGGACATCCCCTTCAAGGCTAGTTTATGTTCTCATGAGGGAAACCTTCTTCATAGAAGACATACGATTAAAACACTCTCTGCCAGCTACTAGATCAAGCCAGAAGCTTCAACGACTGAGAGAGGTGAAGAGAGAAGAGATAGAAGAGGAGTTCTACAGCACAAGCGCTAATTATGACAGAAACTGGACTAAAGAAAGTCAAGAAAAAAAGGCATGTTGCTACCAGACTAGCCATACATGGCTTTCACCACTGTATTTGCAGGAATACCATCCTTCGTAAACCAAACAATGAGTGCGTTTGCTCCCTCTGTGATCAAAAGTGCAGTCTATATCATATAACGGAATGTCCGAAAAGGGTGAAATCAATTAGCGAATATAGTAGGGAATACTCTAAAGTTATGAACTGAGAATACAAAAAAATTGCAAATTTGTAAAGTTTTTACTAGGTTAGGTAATGCTCTTTCGAGCGCACCTTAATAAATTATTTTATAATGCATCAAATGTGTGGTGTAATCTAATGTTCTAATTTTTGATACCTTGTACGTATTCATATTAAATTACCGTAGAGACTCCTATTGTATTCCTACATCGCCTTTCTTAGGAATGTCGGTTTGTAACTTTCCATCAGCTGGTTTTAGATTGTACATGTATCCTCTAATTTAAGAAAGAGAATATAATCTTCATTCACAAATAACATAAATAGCTTTATCACTTATTTTAACCTCAAAAGATATGGTATCAAAATGGATAGACACCGACTCAGAGCTTTGACCTTACCCGGAAAATATAACTGTCAAGTACACATTAAATAATCACGATGAGCACACTTGATTTAAATGTGATTGCATCTGCTTTAATAAGATGTACATCCAGTCACACAACGCGAACGGCATGATCCTAATATCACATATTAGTTTTAAAAACAAATTTCAGTATCATCACTGCACTAACGTTTCGTAATCAAACAAAGCCAAAAGAAAAACTAAACTGATCCCTCGCACATGCTCTTGTTTACATTTGGACAAACCAAACGCGGCGCCATTTCAGCGAATATCGATAGCTACATTAACGTCCGATCAAGACCGACTACAATAACCAAAATGGCGGAAGTCGTGTGCCTAGCAGGTTCCGACTGATGAAGGTTAGGTAGCTCGTAATAACTTCACTTCAACGAAAAACTGCCGCATATCCATAATAATAACTAATTTTCACGTTTTCGGAGGTGCCAAAATTTTGTCCCGCAGGAGTTCTTTTAAGTGCCTGTAAAAGTACCGATACGAGGCCGACGTATTTGAGCACCTTCATTTCAAAATTAATGTTAAAACGTACTTACTTAGAGGAAAGTAATTGAAATGATATACATTAAAAAAACAAGTATCTAAGAAGCTATTGAATATAAATACATGTAGTTTTATCAAATCAATGCCTTTAGAATCAGGTATATTATGAATAACACAACAATGATATACAGAAATATGCAAGTAAATCAATAACACACGCAATAGGCTTCTTTCTGATTAACAACTTCGCCTAAGTAAATAGTAACATGACTATTAAGAGAGAACAGATAGAAAACAGAAAGTAATTTTATGTAAACAGCAGTTTACCTGATAAGTTTACATGCTGTTGAGCTTAAGACCCTTGCGGATCTTCTGCTTCACTGCTAAGTCCACAGCATTGCTCCTTATCATCAGTTGATTGTTAATTCTTTTAGCAATGTCCTTTGAGATATTTTTGCCATGCAGACGTTCCGAGTATTTCGACGCAAATATTGGCCAGGACTTTAATGCACTTCTTCAAAAATGTTATTAATGGCATACGACACTTGCAGACGTATTCAGCATTACTGAAGGTATTTTTAGTCATTTGGAGACCTAGTTTCGCTACAACATCTCTCTGATTGTCTAATTTCAAAAAAAAATGTGCTTCACATTCGACACTGATAGGGTTAGGAAAAGGCAATGCACATCAAAAGTAAGGGATCGAAGGAAAGCCGAAGGATGGTTCATTCCACCTCTGTTTAACTGAGTGAAGTATGAATAAAGTTCCATATTATCACAATCGAGAAGTAGCTCTTTATCAGATTGTAGCATAACTTTACATTCCAAACACTTCTCCCTTTTCCTTAGTTTCTCCAGGACGGTCATGCTCGTATAACTAGCAATATATACCAAAATTCTTTTTGTTTATACAGGAACAGTTGAGATGCGCGACCCATAAATAGCAGGTTCCAAAACATCCAAGTTTTCATCTACTATCCTCTGGGTGAACGTTACAACTAGATACTTCAAGGTAAACTCTCCTAACTTGGGAGACTTTACCTTCAGAAAACGTAGGACTTCGAGTCTTCGATCAGATTCAAGTGTCTGTTCAACAGATACATTGTGCGTGCAGCCACTCAGTCTTCTATAAGCTGCGAAGGTTTCCTCCAAACAAACTGTATGTAACTTGGATGTGAGTATATAGTCATAACTGTACTTATAAAAAACGTATTTACATAGTTCAACAATTGCGAGAAGTGTATGAGTTAGAGCAGTGTATGTGTCATTAGTGAGTTTCCCTTCCGTCTGCGACATGTTCCAAATATCAATCTAACTTTTCGAAGTTTACAAACTATCAGTCACGAAGGAAGCTAGAGTGCCGAGATGTTGATCTGAATACTATTATACTGACACGGGTCTCTTGTATACATGTCTATTGACTATGACGTTCAATATCATATCCTAGAAGTTGGGAGGTGAGGTCCTAATCAACTGCGCTACATAACCAGTCACTTAACTAGTGAGTGTTCAGACTGCTTTAAGTTTGATTAAGCGCCTGGGTCTGTTGACCTCATTATCTTAAGTCTTTAGTGGATGGATTGGGGTAGTTATAGTTAATTCCTCAATTTATATTATCTCACATGATACATACTATGTTTTCGCTCACTTCCATAATGTCTTCTCTTTAGCGGCAGTGTTTGCAATTATGGCTTGATTTATTAGATGATACCCTTTCTTCAACGGATTAACATTCAACCCTAAATGACTTAAAATCCAATTTACAACCTTATTTGTAGGTGTAAATTTAACATTCTTTCCTCAACACTTTTTAGGAATAGCTGGTATATCACGATGATACTCTGATTACCCAGATAGTTACACCTCTTGAAATATAGTGTCAAGTTTACGATTTACCATCACCTTTTTTTGGGAATTATTTTCCTCATTTTTGGGAAGGAATGAACACCGCCATGAACAATCAGTAAATTGTTCTACTTACCTTCAACTGCTAAGGTGAAGGAGAATAGTGCTAGTAAAGTGATAACTATTAGAACCTTCATTGCTGAAAAGTGTACTGGAAATTACCTGGGGATTGCAGCATCATTTATAAAGGCTGCGTAAAATGAATTTTAATTAATAATTCGTATTTTATGACTTGTCCAATAATAATGTACATATTCTCTTCATCTTATGTTTCTTTCTAACAAAGCAATAAACGTTAACGAACTGGTATACGATCATTACCACAACCTTCTTGTTTACAGATTGAATGTAAGTGTCATAATGTCAAAGGTCATGATTTTAATGAGAAGTATGTCATTCAGGAAAGCTAGGAACTTTTATGGAAAGCTTCACCTAGTTTGAGAAGGCAGAAGAAAGGAATATCAATAAAATTATTATAGAAATAGAAATACCATAGTTGGGGTCCTTATGACTGAAATGACAACGGAATATGCGTATAAATTTGCCATGCAAGATACCTTCATATGATAACAAATTAAAAGCCTTGGCGGTATACTTTCATGATAATATAAAATTCGTCTCAATCAATTAACTTACGTGCTATAAAAGAAATTATTCGACAAGCGTTTCACAATGATTTTCTTATTGTCCACATCTCTGAGTGACAGCCTAACGCAAGACATAGTTTGTCATTACTTTCTGTCTTGCCTAGTTGGAATTAGTATACTAACACGCATTATACAGTTTGTCAAGTTCTGACAAAGCTTAAAATTGATTGATTATTTGATTATTAAATTGATTATTTAAGCGATGCAAAAGCACTCAATCGTTAAAAATGAAACATAAAATTAATTACATTATTTCTTTATCTAACTGAAATGGAAGTCATAAAAGTATGTGTGGGATTGAATAAACACCATAAAAATCATAAGCTCCTGGAAGATGACACCTTTTATTAGATGGCGCAAACTGTAATCGTACGCTGAATTTGGAGATGAGCCATTCACTACCTTAAGCTTAGTAAAATTTAAATTGTTACTATTCATCACTAAAAATTAATGCGCTATCTCTAGGTGCTACCAAGTCGACATCGTTTCCGGGCGACTACATGGATTTGATGCCTCGAGGTATTCCTGTTTTAAACTTAATTTTTCAGGTTCTTCAGTAATGACTTCGCTGCTCCTTAGATGGAGTCTATCTACCAACCTCAATGCTGGCCGCAACCCTGAGGGTGGAAACGACTGAAGACATTAACGGTATCACCTGCCCGTTGTATGATATGAATAAAGGAGGTGTCTAGGGGTGTCTGAATACGACGCTGTTTCAACTTCAACTTACTTTTGCCAGACTCCTCACTTTAAACTTTCCCATCCGAACTCCTTTGGTCAACATTTGTTTTCTTCAAACCGTGTCGATATTAGGTTTACGTAACTTAAGTATTCTTTCATTTCAGACCCTTCAATCAAAAAATCAATCAATCAATCAATCAATCAATCAATCAATCAATCAATCAACCAATCAACCAATCAATCAATCAATCAATCAATCAGTCAGTCATTCAATCAATCAATCAATCAATCAATCTTATTTATTACTCTATACAAAATAACATCATCGCAAACAGCCTTACGATTCCACTTCTTGACTCTCACAATTTATATAAGTTATATAAGAAAAGAGATAAGGTTCAATAATACTGCCTTGAGACATCCCCCTCTTAATTATTACAGGGTCAGATAAAGCTTCACCTACTCTAATTCTCTGAGATCTATTTTCTGGAAATATGGCCACTCATTCGGTCTCTCTTTTATCTAGTCAATTTGCACTCATTTTTGCCAGTATTCTACCATATCAAATGCCTTAAATAGGTCAATCGCGATACAGACTATTTGACCTCCTGAATCGAAGTTATCTGCTATATCTTGCTGGAATCCCTCAAGTCGGCCTTCAGTGGAATAACCCTTCCTAAACCCGAAATGTCTACTACCGAACCAGTTATTAACTTTGCAAACATGTCTAAAATAATCGGAAAAATGCTTTCACAAAGCTTATATTCAATGCATGTCAAACTGACTGACTGGCCTGCAATTTTCAGCTTTATGTCTATCACTCTTTCCTTCATACACAGGGCCTACTCTCTTCATTCACTCGGTACAACTCCTTCATGCGAACAATAATCAAATAAGTACTTCAGATATGGTAATATAGCCCAACCCATTCTCTTTAGTATATGCCATGAAATCTTATCAATTCCAGCTGCTTTTCTAGTTTTAAACTTTTGTATCTTAATGCAATGTCGTTGTTATCAGAGGTAAATTTTAATACTTCTTTAGTATTATTCCCCTCCCCTATCTGGACATTATCCTTGTAAGCAACGATCTTTACATACTGCTAACTGAATATTCTGTCTTTTCAAGAACCTCACATACACATTCCCCTTGTTCATCATTGTTCATCAATGATTTCTGGAATGTCATTCTTGGAACCTATTTCTGATTTAGTACCTGACTTCCTTGCAAGATTTAATTTCCTAGTATATTCCTTCAGCTTCTTCTTACTTCCACAGCCGTTTCTATTTCTTTCTACCTGCACCTCCATCTTAGTCTCTTTAACCTCTGTTATAGTATGCTTGGTCTTTACCATTCGTTACCACCTTGAAAGGTACAAACCTTATTTCACACTCGTCAACAACTGCTCTAAAACAATCCCAGATACTGTTTACGTATTTATTTACGGTTTTCCACCAATTATAATTATTTTTAAAAACTCCTTCATGCCTGTTTTATCAGCCGTATAGTACTGCCTAATACTCCTATGTTAAGACCTTCCTTTCTATCACATTTATTTTAATTAGGACGGAAATTACTTCATGATCATTAATACCATCTATTACTTCAGATTCTCTTTAGAGTTCATCTGGTTTTACCAGCACTCCGCCCAGAATATTCTTCCCTCTAGTTGGTTCCGTCACTTTCTGTATCAGCTATCCTTCCCATATTAACTTATTTGCCATTTGTTTGTCATACTTCCTGTCGTTCGCATCACCTTCCCAATGGACATTTGGTAAATTGAGATCACCCGTTATAATCACGTTCCTTTCCATACCGTTTCCCACATAGGTGATTACCTCACCAAATAATTTCGAAACAAAGTCAGCGCTACCTTTAGATATGAGCATTACACCTAGAATTGTATGTTTGTCATATTTAAATTTTTCGTAGCTTACAAATTCTTCTTTCACCAGAATGAATAATCCCCCTTCTACCATTCCTCTCCTATCTCTACGACACCCACTTCAAGTCCCAGAGAAAAATTCTGCACCTATTATATAATTTCTCAGCTATTACTCAACTTCTATTACAGTATCTGGTAAGTATATCTCTATTAAATTACTAATTCCACTTTTTTCTTTACAATGCTAATGCAGTTCAACACTAACATTTTTATGTCATCCCTACTTGATTTCAAGATCCATGTAACTTTATCACCGCCCCATAGACCACCCCGTTTCCCTGAATGTACCTCAATATAACCGTTCTAAACAAATATCCTAACTTATATATACCACTGCGGTTTAAGTGAAGGCCATATCAGAGCAGATCCCTATCTCCTACCCACTCATTAGGACCTATAAATCACACTCCTAGTTTCCACATACCCACTTTGTAGTTTCATTTAAATCCCCAGTCACGTTCCAGTCAGTATCCCTCCTACACAGTATTCCATCGATAAAAATCTCCACTTCCTTAAGCTTCACGCGTGCTGCATTTAGCAGATTCCACATATCCCCAACTATGTTGGTACGTATACCTGCTTGCCATGCATTGTTGGTACCAACGTGAAACACTACCATATTCTCCTTTCCCTCCTCCTTCTCTTCTACTTTCCTCAACATCTGTCTTAACCTAATTCCTGGATAATACTACACTGTATCCTGTACATTTTTTGAGGGAGGCCTACTTTTCTTTCTGTCGTCTGAGAGAATCCTAATTTCACTCCTTAGCCATTCTATACGGAATAATGAAAAGGTTACTACAGGAAGATCACACAACGCCTTCAGCATCAAAACTAAAGAGACCTGACTAGCTTTGAACACGGTTAAAATTAGTCGCTCCATTGCAGTGAGTTTATCTAAGAGCGCTCGGAAGCGAAATTCCATCTGTGTTTAACTATAAAAATTCCTAATAGAACATAACCTCATTAATCCGAACCCTATTACTCCGGTTTTCGCTTAATCCGGAAATCCATTTAACCCTACACTGCATGAATTTATTTACACCCACAACTCAGTCGTGAGGGGATTATTAAAGGGAGATTCTATATGTAGCAACACACTGACAACAGGTTGTTGATGTATTTGATCATACTGGTGAGCAAAATGGAATGTACAAAAAGCTACAGGTCTAAAGAACACAGAACACAGAACACAGAACCAGAACACAAAAAATGTCCACAAGGAACAGATTCTTGGTGCTTCTACAGTAGAAGTATTGTTATTAAGAATTTTGACTGTCTACCAGAGACTAGCAAGCAATGAATTGTGGGCTCGCTGTGTCAGGGCAGGGATACAAAATTCCAATGAGAGTGTGTATTCTCTCATTGGAAAAAATGCCCTAAGTAAATTTCTGGTGTTCCTCAGTTCAGTATGGGATGCTCTGCCACCCATGAACTGAAATGTGTGCTAAGAGGGGAAGAATATCCAACAGCTTCCTCTGAAATATGTCAGCGCCGTGATATTACCAGAGGAAACGAAAGCAGATCACGGGTTAAACGAAGGAAATAAGAAGAAACAAGAAGGGGAACTTACAAATCAGGAGCTTTCTGAAACTTCATGTAGGCCATAGAGGTTTACTGTAGCATGTCAATATATAAAAATGAAGTTTTCTCAAAACTACATTTTTATATATTCAAATGTTCCACACGCATTACATGTTGTCTGAATTGGGTGAAATTTTCCATTTATGTTCATAAATAGAAATTGAACAAAGTAATAGAGCAAAAATTCAGGTTTAATTACCCTGAGTCAAGAAAAATAACAATTTGTCGAAAAAATCCTTAAAATTTAAAAGAATATTAAGTGTAACATTAAAAATTATTACAGCTAAATCTTTGAAGTTGCTGAGATATCTTTCTGTAAAGTTCTTAAGCCTGTTTGAGGGTATTCAACATCAAAATACTAAATTTTAATTGCAATTCTAATGCGTGTGGAAGATTTTGATTAATACATGATTAGCAAAAATAATTTAAGATAAATGCGCACATTTCGCAAATTAATTGAACAACTTCAATGAAATCTTGCATACATGTTAGTTTCTAAATTTAAAGTCAGCTGTCAAAATTTCAGGAAGTTCGGTTCAGAAATATGGGAGTTTAAAAACTCAGTACCAATGTATGTTAAAGTTCGCAAATTGGTTAACTCTCTTTCCGTTGTAGTAAACTTATAATTATGTTCGGTCATGTATAATCTCATGGCCGAATATATCTTGTTTGTTTCGGAATTTACATGTTCCTGGTATCTCACTAGGAAATATCGTCCTGTTTGCCCAACATCACCAATGGCACAGTCTACACACTTGAGTTTATATATCCCCGAATTTAAAAATCTACTATTACTCCCAGCACAGTGGAGATTAAACATTGGAAGTTGGTTATTATTACTGGTACGAAAGGCTATATTCAAATGAAGTCTCTTGAAGATGTTAGTGATTTGATAAATATTTCCGTTATTATAGGTGAAGGAGGCAAAAAATTTATTTTTATTCTCTCTTTCTTAGCTGCGTTTGACGTTTACTTTTCATTTTTTTCATTAATCTAATAAAGTATTTTTTGTATCTTGTAAATAAGGCTAATTTCTTTCTGAAAATCGTTCTTCGACAAGGGAATATTATAGGATCCATCCAACATGCTTAGAAAAGAAATACTTTTATGACCTTCAGGGTGATGCTAATCTTTCCGTATAGCATCTGTGGTTTGAGTTGGCTTTCTGAAAATCGAAAAGGACAGGTTTTCTTCTTTCCTTTCGATATTTAGATCCAGAAAGTTTTGCTATTATTCTCAGTTTCTAATGTGAATTTGGTAAAAGGCTATAAAGTACTGATTTCGTCTATTAACTTAGCACTGCTATTGATTTGTTCATCTACAGTTACAAAAATGTCACAGACTAACCTTATCCAGACGGCAATACGTTTTTCATCGTTTAGAATGTTGTCTTTCTCTAAATAATGCATGTAAATTTCAGCCCGATGCCGGGAGAATTTTTGTTAGTACACTGTGTCACTGAAAGAAAAATAACTTTTGGTGAGGGTGAATTCCAAAAGTGGCATGAATTCTTCAGTTTTGTGGTCACGTAAACTAGCAGTAAAAAGCAAATAAGTATCGGAAGGTGGGATTCTTCGTTCACCTAACCTTAGTAGAATTGATGCCAATACGGGACAAAAATTAGATGTATAAGTTGTACTTGTAAGCACACAGAAAACCAATGAAATTATTCTTAAATAATTAAAATAGAATTATTACCGTGATCGGATTTCTAAATAATAGCTTACTCAAATGGATAAGTCATGCCCACAGTTCAACGGATGTGATAGCATTTGAAACAACCTGCATTCTTTTTGAAACACAGTGCTGCTGTATCATGGTCATCCATTAACGGCTGCTAATTTCAGATGACCACCAGCCACAAGACGTCGATTGCACGGTTTCTAGATTACATTATTTCGCCATGCATCCATACTTCACATCACAGCCTGCACGGTTGCTAGGTAACATTGTATAACATCCATCCATACTTCACATCACTGTCTGCAATGTTGCTAGAAAACAATTTCTGGCCATCCATCCACAAGTTACATCACAGCCTGCACGACTGCTAGGGTTACACTTCTGTCAAGCTCATGTCCGTGATGCAATCTTCATAAGACATTTATACCAAGATTCCGGCTCCATGGCTAAATGATTAGCGTGCAGGCCTTTGGTCACAGGGGTCCCGGGTTTGATTTCCGGCAGGAGAGGGAATTTTAACCATAATTGGTCAATTTCGCTGACACGGGGGCTGGGTGTATGTGTCGTCTTCACCATCATTTCATCCCCATCACGTTGCGCAGGTCACCTATGGGCGTCGACTTAAAAAGATCTGCACCTGGCGAGCCGCACTTGTCCTCGGACACTCCCGGCACTAAAAGCCATACGCAATTTCATTTTCTTATACCAAGAGGAATTATGAATATATTTGTTAAAGGTAAACATCTCCGTCTTGTGAAAACGCAATACATATTACAATACATTTATTATTATTATTATTATTATTATTATTATTATTATTATTATTATTATTATTATTATTATTATTATTATTTGGACGTAAGTCGTGCAGCATTAATGAAATAATCATCAAATAGAACACTGTCAAGAAGTATTTCAAATTATTCTTACTCTACTGATGGGGAAGATTATTTATTTTGTATATAAGTACATTTGACTTCCAACCTTCAAACATGCATTTGAATATAAATGCCTTAGCTGCATGATGTAGCAAAAATGCTATATTCACATTTTACGACTGTTGTAAATTGAACATTATTAAACATTTATGTTAATAGGTAAATATATTGTGAAGAGGGCAATATTTTTGTTAAACTTCAGTCATCAGCGAATCACCTAGAATGATTATACACTGAGCGGCACGAAAAACGCAACACCCAATAAATTATGTGTAATTATCTATTTGATCGACGTGAAGGACTTCAACCATTGTTTTTAGACGGGGTATGCTATTGACGTTGCTTTGCGAGTAAACAATGAAGTTTGATTGTTTATTGCACTAGCCTCAATTGTTTTTTCCCGCGCAACCTGGAAAACACATGCTGGATGTGAGCCAGTAATGTTTTCCCGCTCTTTTAGCGCTAATTATTGTACCTTTAATTGTTCCCCTTTCAATCACACGTGTTTGTAGGATCTTTCTGTGATTCTCTTAATCAGCTTTCTGGAGTAAACATGCCGTTAAGCCCTGAACAAGCTGCGAAAGCTGTTGCTTTGATGGAAGATGGTCGCAGCATGCATTACGTTGCAGAAGTGTTGAGTACTACACCTTCTACAATTTCCAGAACCCTACGAAGGTACAGGGAAACTGGAGGCTTTGCAAGGAGACTAGGATCAGACCCGAGAAGAGCAACATCGGAGAAAGATGACCGCTTCTTACAACTTCAAATTCTCCGCAACCGTCACACGACCGCTATTGAAGCAAGAAATCGACTCCACCAAGTTCGAGGGGTCGATGTTAGTGAAAGAACCGTTCGAAGAAGACTGGAAGAAGCCAATCTTCAGTCCAGAAGACCTGCTACAGGACCGGAACTCACCAGAGAGCATCGCACAGCTCGACTGCGTTTCGCAAGGGAACATCTTGGCTGGACAGTGCAACAATGGGATCAAGTGTTGTTTACCGACGAGACGCGATTTGGCCTCCAATCACCTGACGGAAGAGAGAGGGTCTGGAGAAGGCCAGGGGAAAGGTATTCCCCTTGCACATTCTCATCCAGAACGCCTTTTCACGGTAGTTCTGTGATGGTGTGGGCAGGAATCAATACAGCTGCAAGGTCGGATTTAGTCTTCGTGGAGCATGGGAGCCTTACCGCACATCGCTATGTGGAGGAAATCCTTCTGAAGCATGTTGTGCCTTTCGCTCCGTTTATTGGTGATGGTTTTACACTAATGCACGACAATGCACGCCCACATGTTGCACCAGTTCTTGGATGAAACAGAGATTCATGCTACGATTTGGCCTGCTCGAAGCCCCGATTCGAATCCCATTGAGCATGTTTGGGACCAGCTGGGGAGAAGAGTCCGTCAGCGCTATCCAGAGACCCTATAGGACCTACGGAACGCCCTCCTGGAAGAATGGGAGATGATTCCTCAACGGTACATTACCGCATTAATCACGAGCATGCCTGAAAGGTTGAATGCAGTCATTGCTGCAAGAGGTGGCAATACACGCTTTTAAAGATGTGAACAGAGGTCGCTGAGATAGTCTCTGAGGTCTGTGAAGTGAAAGTGCGAAGTGTGTAACATTAAAACAGAGTGCATTACCTTTATGAGCTTACTCAAAATGTCCTTGAAATGTGCATCTCTCGCTTAATTTGTTCAATTTGTTTATAATCGTCTTTTCTTTTCATTGTTAGACCGTTAGATGGGCCGTACCACAATATTCCATCATAAGATGGTGGATTAGTGTCATAAAAGTGTCATAAATTTAGAATAAATTTCAGTTTTTGAAAGAAATTGAAGTGTTGCGTTTTTCGTGCCGCTCAGTGTATTTCAGTGATATTCATGCGTGTACAGCTGCCATGACACATGTCCAACTACTCATTACACAAAAACTGAGAAAATTATTGCCCCTAGCCCCCTGTAGCTTCATTTCCGGAAGTACAGATTACAAGTCATTACTCTCATCATTGTTCCATATTGAAAATAGTTGTCTCACCATATGTACAAGAGGAGTATTTTATTACACCACCTATTCAATACCATTAATTCCACAGTTATGTGGTTAAATGAACATAGAAATTACTAAACTTAATGGGACATGTTTCGCCCTTCTTTTATTGGGAATCATCAGTCTTATTTAATCTTAAAACAATCTTTGGTCTGAAGCCATTATCACTTATAAAAACAGAACCAACGAAATTCTTAATAGTATTGACACTGTGGATTGAAAATTACATTATAAAAATATTAAGAAGGAACATATACAACACCTTGCCAAACGTAATGGTTTTAAGATTGATATGGTTAATCGCTTAATTCTTTAAAACAAAAACAAGTTATCCACAAATTGTATACCCGACAAACCTAAAAGAAGTGAATACGCCACTTTCACACCGTCAAGCTCGTTTTTTGTTTCTTTAAAGAGTAACCGCGTTTTTTTTCTTGGTCGTCTACGTCTTCAAGAGGCACTACATTTTCACGATACTGTAATATAACCTATCATTCACCCTGATGATTCGTTTTAGCAGCGATTTTAACCACAATTCCACTATCTACGAGCACTAGTCATCGTACGATTACTTTTATTTACCTCAAAACAATGTGACAGTTTTTAACCCGTTCGCCTTCTTTCATGCCACGTATATTTAGCCCCTATGTTTTTACGAAAAACAAGTTTCTGGCTTAATATTTGCGTTTTATCATACCATGCTTATCTACTGAAACCTTGGGTTTGATAATCTGATCCCCAAGCGAGGCTTATCGTTCAAACTTTTTACGAGGAACATCCATCTCAGTGACAGACATGTGTTATTTTTACAATTTAATATGACAAGACATACTTTTCTTTTTAGACGAACATTTTAAATTGTAAAAAGTGATTTCAGCATGTGTTGTATATTTGCTAAACGGTTGCTAGGTATTATATGTAATTTTCAATCTACCGTGACAATACTATTAGGAATTTCCTTAGTTCTGTTTTCATAAGTGATAATGTCATCGGACCAAAGATTGTTTTAAGACTAAATAAGGCTGATGATGATCAATAAAAGAAGATCGAAACATGTCCCTTTATGTTCAGTAATTTCTATGTTCATTTAACCACATAACTATGGAATTAATGGTATTGAATAGGTGGTGTAATAAAATACTCCTTTTGTGAACTTGGTGAGGAAGTACAGATGTCAAAGATATTTTGTACAGTATATGTACAGTGCGGCCAAGTCCAGTCTAGCCGCCATGTTTTAGCCAAGGACTCATTCAGCTGATAGATGAAGGAGAGTGATACTTTTATTGTTTCAACAAACAATAGACTAGGTCAGTGTTTTAAGACGTTATTTATTTTGTTATGCTGTGTGTTGAGTCTGATCGCCTGAAGCAAGACTTCAAAATTTAGATTTATATATGGTGTAGGCCTACAAGTCACAATTATTGAAGAGGTTAGAAATTCTGTGTTGGTAGCTAGGCCTATAATAACATTTATATTATAATGCATGTGGCATAAAATAGTCTAATCATTGTCTTGAGTAATGTATGAGATGAAAGTAAAGTTTTTTTTTTTTGCTATTGGCTTTACGTCGCAGCGACACAGATAGGTCTTATGGCGACGATGGGACAGGAAAGGGCTAGGACTGGGAAGGAAGTGGCCGTGGCCTTAATTAAGGTACAGCCCCAGCATTTGCCTGGTGTGAAAATGGGAAACCACGGAAAACCATTTTCAGGGCTGCCGACAGTGGGGTTCGAACCCACGATCTCCCGAATACTGGATATTGGCCGCACTTAAGCGACTGCAGCTATCGAGCTCGGTGAAAGTAAAGTTAGCCTACATTTAAATTTAAAGAAAACATTACCATATTCAAGGTTACATCGTTTTACATATCAGAATATCCAACGCAGTATCATCAAACTATACATATAAATGTACTTTTTTATATACGAATTCTCGACATGGTTATAATCTTAACACACGCGGAAGATAGAAAATAATATGATTAGTTAACCGATGGGTAGAATAAGATGTATTACCCAGCACCATATTGAACCCATGACGTTTGAGTCATAAGAAACCATACACCTAAATTGATTACACGAGGCACCACTTAATTCCAGAGCGCCAGATCATTGAGGAGCCCTAGTTGAATTTTTATTTCTGACCAGAGGCGGCACATGGAGTATAGATGGGATATTCCCATTCTCACGCGGCAGAAATTTCGTCACCCACACGTGAAAAATGTGCAGGGACATAAATTAAGTTGGTCCGGAACACTATCTGATGAAATTCCGTTTTGAAGAGAACTGGCGACGAAACCGACGTGGTAAACGTCACGAGTTCGTCAATAAAACAATTTGGTTGTTAGTGGTAAAGATATTAGGCCGCTAAGTGCTCCAAGAAGGAAAATTGAAGAGAGAGCCAGTTCATTTGTCTGAGAGGAATTACAACTGAGATTTTGTCATTTATAATAATTGTTTGGAAATAGATTTCATTACTTAACAAGATAATTCTTTGGTAGAGAACTTCAGATTCATTATAGATGCGACGGGAATGGTACGATTTTGTGTTATGTTGTAAATAACCATTATCAGGTTTGTCAAATTTTGGTAATCTATAGTAATGTTGCTTCGTGTTGTTGAGGAATGTCAAAGGTCCTGTGATTATTTCATTTGAATGTCACGATAGCTTGTCAATCCATAGAGTTTTGATGGATAAGGTGTTGTTGTTGTTGGTTTCCAAGACACAAGCGTAGGTTCGTGTGGTATGAGGTCATGCCTGTGGAGCACATTGTGGTGCAGTAGTCCATCCACCCTAGAGTTAGGTGAGGTGCATTAGGACACTTGAGTCTCATCAGCATGAAATCACATTGGAAGGAGGTGCCGGAGGTTGTCCAAGGGAAAACCGTAGCCGTTACAAGAGTTTAACATGGTTTGTTTTATTTTACGTTTCGTGTAATTTATGTAAATTATAGGATTTAATGTTAGGATTATCCAAGGCAGTGTCTCATAACTTAAGCATTTTGAGTGACATAACGAAATAAACAAATGGTACGGATAGTTATGACCATGTCCTTCGTACTACAGTTGCGTAGCAAGAAATCTGTGAGCATAAAAAGAGATATATATTTTCTTTTAGAGGAATGTTTCTGGTAAACATATCCAAGTGATAACGTACATATAATTGAAACAGTTAGGGAGGTTAAAGAAACCGCTTCGTCCGGGACAGATACATTTGTTGTTAATCAGGATTAAGGGATTACTTAATTTATTAATTTATTAAATTCAGTGAAACCATTTTTTTTTTTTGCTAGTTGCTTTACGTCGCACCGACACAGATAGGTCTTATGGCGACGATGGGACAGGGAAGGGCTAGGAGTGGGAAGGAAGCGGCCGTGGCCTTAATTAAGGTACAGCCCCAGCATTTGCCTGGTGTGAAAATGGGAAACCACGGAAAACCATTTTCAGGGCTGCCGACAGTGGGGTTCGAACCTACTATCTCCCGAATACTGGATACTAACCGCACTTAAGCGACTGCAGCTATCGAGCTCGGTGAAACCATATTTTGAGAATTAGCTTAAAACCAAGTGACCAACGTGAAAATGTATTCTGGATATCTTAGTTTTTCTTTGCTGGAAAAATTTAACTTTTTAACGTAACAATTAAGGGGACATGTCCGATAGCTAGGGATTTACTGCCACAAGTGCTGTGAGCGTTTGCTGCGGTTTTCATTTTTATTATTTTGATTTATTAAGCACCAGGAATGCTGGGGATTTACTAATGTGGAAACCTTGTTCATCAACTACTTTAACTTAATATTTTCAGCCTTCAACCTTGAAGTGTGGATGGTCATGGGGTAAAAAAATGAAATGGCGTATGACTTTTAGTGCCGGGAGTGTCCGAGGACATGTTCGGCTCGCCAGGTGCAGGTCTTTCGGTGTGACTCCCGTAGGCGACCTGCGCGTCGTGATGAGGATGAAATGATGATGAAGACAACACATACACCCAGCCCCCGTGCCATTGGAATTAACCAATTAAGGTTAAAATCCCCGACCCGGCCGGGAATCGAACCCGGGACCCCCTGAACCGAAGGGCAGTACGCTGACCGTTCAGCCAACGAGTCGGACGTCATGGGGTCATCAACCTCAGTGGCTTAGATTAGGGTAATTTGCCACTATAGCATCATTCTTCTTGCAGTCTTCATCCACAATCACGTTCATGTAAGTAACAGAGTTAGATGTCGGTCCATGACATAGTCGCAGATCACATCGATTCAATTAAGGGCCCATGCCGTACAGCCACTCTGTGGCCCAAATCGATTGGACAGCCTTAATTATACCAAGAGTCCGAAGCTCGTGTTACGGAGCCTGGATTATCATGAATCATCTTGGTGGTGCATGCAGTCTCACATGGAAACCTATCTTAGGGATCTCCAGACTTCCTTAATTTTATTCTTATATTAAGGCAGTGGTATCTTTTTTTTTTTTTTTTGCTATTGGCTTTACGTCGCACCGACACAGATAGGTCTTATGGCGACGATGGGACAGGGAAGGACTAGGAGTGGGAAGGAAGCGGCCGTGGCCTTAATTAAGGTACAGCCCCAGCATTTGCCTGGTGTGAAAATGGGAAACCACGGAAAACCATCTTCAGGGCTGCCGACAGTGGGGTTCGAACCCATGATCTCCCGAATACTGGATACTGGCCGCAATTAAGCGACTGCAGCTATCGAGCTCGGTAACACAGTGGTTTCTAGTAAGGATGCTCTTCAGGCAATTTAGTTAAGGTCTCCAAAGCCAGCTTCTCTCATTATAGTTGTTATTGTATGTATGTTTAGTCCACAGCCCGAAGGCTGGTTGGATCCTCAACAGTTCCGCCATCAGCTGTCATAGATGGCCTAGGCATCCCTGAAGAGGCGTACTAGGGAAATGAGGAGTGAGGTAGTTTCCCGTTGCTTTCCTCACCAAGCCAGAAGTTGCTATTACATATCAGTCTGCCAAGCCCACTGAAATGCATGCACCAACTGGCCCTATGAGCAATATTTTCACACCATTCATAGCAGGGACTGGCTGCAGAAGGAATGCCATTACTAGCATCACTCATACCTCAGTCTCTTTCATTTTGTTAAAGCCAAGGATAAAGCTGAAACAGATCAATGAAAGTAACAAAATTGCTCTAGCCCATACCATGCACTGTAAACACTAGGTCCCACCAGCAAAGGCACATAGTTGTTATTATTCGTTTGTTTTTAATGGACAGGTATGAGTTTGTTGGACAGCTGTTGTGAAATGTGCAAAGTTCTCATATTTGGTTTCATATGGTCAATAAACCTAAACCTTTTAAGTTAAACAGTCCTCGAGTTCAATCATTGTAGATATTAGTTTTAAATTACTGAAACCAACATCTTACCTGTGCAGGTGACGAAGAACCCATAAGCGACCCAAGAGAAAAATCCTATGCAGATTGCTGATAAGTAAAGAAGGTAGGTATCCTTCGAAGGGCCTTAAAGGTTTTAATATTTATGTTAACATAATATACTGTACCATTTTACCCGTCGTACTAATAGAAATAATAACGAAAACCTGTTATTCTTTAGTGGTGAAAACACGCAAATGCCATGGTCCCCGGTTGTGCATAGTGCTCCTTTAATGATGGTTACGTTTTGATCCCCGCAATGAGAAATTAAATATCAGTATTACTATACAACAAGCTTGATAAAATACTACTTGTTGCTCGGTGCAAACAAACAGTTATCCTGGTCCTGGAGTACTTGTATTCAGGACTCAATTATCGACCACCCGCGGTTCGATCCCCGTGATATGCCCCGGTTCGGTTAGTACTGGTAGATATCCGCTGTATTTTAAGCATTACCGTTTGCTACTATCGGTTTTGCTGATACATTGTTACTACTGTTACCATTCCCAACTTCTCCTTCTGCCGCTCTTCGCATAACTGTGGGGTTGTGAGTGAGAACTGCGTCACACATATGGATTCGGTCCTGTTTAACGGCAGGTTGCCCTTCCTGACTTAAATCCTATATGGAGGGATGTAATCACTGTGGTGATTTGCAGTGTGGTATGTTGTCTGAACATGAAGAGGGGAGTATTGAGACAAACACAATCACAAAGTCCCCCCAAAGAAAACCCAACTGCATGGCCCAACAGCCCCCAAGGACCACGGCCTACCAAGCTACTGCTGCTTAGTCCGGAGGCCTGTAGATTATGAGGCGTCGTGTGGTCAGCGCGACAAATCCTCTCGGCATTATTCATGGCTTCCTAGACCGGGGCCGTCATCTCACCGTCAGATGACTCCTCAGTTATATCATGTAGGCTGAGTGGACCTCGAACCAGCTCTCAGATCCAGGTATAAACCCTGACGTGGCCGGGAATCGAACCCAGGGTCTCCGGGTAAGATGCAGGAACGCTACCCCAACACCGCGAGGCCGGCTACCCAGTCCCCAAGCCTGAGCTATAAAAATATCCCACCCAGCTGGGAATCGAACCCGGGACACTCTGAACGCAAGGGCAGTACGCTGACCACTCAACCATGGAAGACAACAAAAGATCATCAGTTTCTTCAATCCAGTATGCGCGTCAAGTGTGGTCAGTGAAGGTGTGCCTAGATTGCTATGTTCTAATTCTGTACTGCACCAGTTATTCCGTATTTTGTAGGGCCTTATACTGTATTGCATTACATCTTGTATACTAAATAACCTTTGTATTTTCTAAATTCAAAATGGTGTACTGTACACGTTCTTTTTTACTGAACAGAATTACTTTATTTAATCCGGACTTTCATTAATTTGGACAACCTAGAGTCTCAGTTATTGCAGATTAATAACGTTCTACTGTATTGGCGTGTTGAATTGCAATTTGTAGGAACTATGCAATTAGATAGAGTTACTTCCAAGACGGGTGGTGAACGTAATATCACTTTCATTCTTCTGTGTTTCACAGGTAGCCATCCTTGATATGCATGTTAATGTGTTGGTAAGAAAAGACATGTATTTAGTCTCCCGATGTATTTTTTTCTAGTAGTATTTCTTGAAATATTTTCTCTCCTTGGAATTGCTTGTTGTACTCTGGTAGTAGTAGTTGTTGTTGCTGTTGTTTTTGTTGTTCTTATTTTGGGTAATTATGCTTTTATCTTTACTTTATTATCACTTGTAATGTCAAGCTAGTAGTAAACTCAACCTACAGTATCGTAAGCCGAAGAGTGGAAATACTTAAGCTGTGTGTGAATTTGTATATGATGATGCTAATTTACAATGCTAAACTAGTAGTATTTCTTGTAATATTTTCTTTCCATGCAATTGTTTGTCTTACTCCTGTTGTTGTAGTTGTTGTTGTTGTTGTAGGGTATTATGGTTTAACTTCACATTGTTATCACTTGTAATATTAAGCTAGTAATAAGCTCAACCCATAGTGATGCTAACCGTAGTGTTAAGCACCGGTAATACTTAAGTTGCGTGTGAAATTGTATGAAATGATGCTGAATTTAGTAGTAGTATTCAGTATTAGTATTTAGTATTTAGTATTAGTATTTAGTATTTAGTAGTAGTAGTATTAGTATTTAGTAGTAGTACTTAGTATTAGTATTTAGTATTTAGTATTTAGTAGTAGTATTTAGTATTAGTATTTAGTATTTAGTAGTAGTGTTTAGTATTTAGTATTTAGTATTTAGTAGTAGTAGTATTAGTATTTAGTATTTAGTAGTAGTACTTAGTATTAGTATTTAGTATTTAGTATTTAGTAGTAGTATTTAGTATTAGTATTTAGTAGTATTTCTTGTAATATTTTCTTTCCATGGAATGGCTTTTTGTACTCTTGTTGTTGTTCTTTGTTGTTGTTGTTGTTGGGTAATTATGTTAACATTTCTTTACTATTACACTACTGTAAGTGACCATTGCCACCGGGATATTTCCCATTTGCGATGTATTTGTTAATAAATAATAATTAATGCGGTGAAAAATACGATAAAAGGAACTACTGGAACGATAATTGGAATTGTGCCCTATACATTCCATTAACTCAATAATTATAATAAGTATAAGCTGCCTCAGGGGCTCTTGCGTATGCATGGGCTCTTATGGGACTTACCCGGCAGAGCTGGGTCAGGGGCCAATACGCAAAATGGCGGCTAAACATTGGGTATATGATACAAACTTTAAGAAGCTGCGCCTAGGTCTAACTCTAAACACACCGGGCGAGTTGGCCGTGAGCGTAGAGGCGCGCGGCTGTGAGCTTGCATCCGGGAGATAGTAGGTTCGAATCCCACTATCGGCAGCCATGAAAATGGTTTTCCGTGGTTTCCCATTTTCACACCAGGCAAATGCTGGGGCTGTACCTTAATTAAGGCCACGGCCGCTTCCTTCCAACTCCTAGGCCTTTCCTATCCCATCGTCGCCATAAGAGCCATCTGTGTCGGTGCGACGTAAAGCCCCTAGCAAAAAAAAAAAAAAAAACTCTAAACAGCCACCTCACTGGCTCACAACTTGTAACTTACGACCTATTAGTTTTACAATCCTAACTTTCAGGTAGTGAGGCAAGGGCTACTGAGCAAGATGGTTGCTATAATCTATTCTTGAGGTCCTAACTCTAGAGAGCTATCTCAGGGGCTCACAACTTGTAACTTATGACCTATTAGTTTTATCAGCTTAACTTTCAGGAACTGGGGAAGGACTACAGGACAATATGGCTGCTATACTATATTCTTAAGACCCTAACTGTAGAGAGCTATCTCGGGGGCTCACAACTTGTAACTTATGACCTATTAGTTTTATCAGCTTAACTTTCAGGAACTGGGGAAGGACTACAGGACAATATGGCTGCTATACTATATTCTTAAGACCCTAACTGTAGAGAGCTAACTCGGGGGCTCACAACTTGTAACTTATGACCTATTAGTTTTACAATCCTAACTTTCAGGTAGTGAGGCAAGGGCTACTGAGCAAGATGGTTGCTATAATCTATTCTTGAGGTCCTAACTCTAGAGAGCTATCTCAGGGGCTCACAACTTGTAACTTATGACCTATTAGTTTTATCAGCTTAACTTTCAGGAACTGGGGAAGGACTACAGGACAATATGGCTGCTATACTATATTCTTAAGACCCTAACTGTAGAGAGCTAACTCGGGGGCTCACAACTTGTAACTTATGATCATTAGTTTTACAATCCTAACTTTCAGGTAGTGAGGCAAGGGCTACTGAGCAAGATGGTTGCTATAATCTATTCTTAAGACCCTAACTGTAGAGAGCTATCTCGGGGGCTCACAACTTGTAACTTATGACCTATTAGTTTTACAATCCTAACTTTCAGGTAGTGAGGCAAGGGCTACTGAGCAAGATGGTTGCTATAATCTATTCTTATGGTCCTAACTCTAGAGAGCTATCTCAGGGGCTCACAACTTGTAACTTATGACCTATTAGTTTTACAATCCTAACTTTCAGGTAGTGAGGCAAGGGCTACTGAGCAAGATGGTTGCTATAATCTATTCTTGAGGTCCTAACTCTAGAGAGCTAACTCGGGGGCTCACAACTTGTAACTTATGACCTATTAGTTTTACAATCCTAACTTTCAGGTAGTGAGGCAAGGGCTACTGAGCAAGATGGTTGCTATAATCTATTCTTGAGGTCCTAACTCTAGAGAGCTAACTCAGGGGCTCACAACTTGTAACTTATGACCTATTAGTTTTACAATCCTAACTTTCAGGTAGTGAGGCAAGGGCTACTGAGCAAGATGGTTGCTATAATCTATTCTTATGGTCCTAACTCTAGAGAGCTATCTCAGGGGCTCACAACTTGTAACTTATGACCTATTAGTTTTACAATCCTAACTTTCAGGTAGTGAGGCAAGGGCTACTGAGCAAGATGGTTGCTATAATCTATTCTTGAGGTCCTAACTCTAGAGAGCTATCTCAGGGGCTCACAACTTGTAACTTATGACCTATTAGTTTTACAATCCTAACTTTCAGGTAGTGAGGCAAGGGCTACTGAGCAAGATGGTTGCTATAATCTATTCTTGAGGTCCTAACTGTAGAGAGCTATCTCGGGGACTCACAACTTGTAACTTATGACCATTAGTTTTACAATCCTAACTTTCAGGTAGTGAGGCAAGGGCTACTGAGCAAGATGGTTGCTATAATCTATTCTTGAGGTCCTAACTCTAGAGAGCTATCTCAGGGGCTCACAACTTGTAACTTATGACCATTAGTTTTACAATCCTAACTTTCAGGTAGTGAGGCAAGGGCTACTGAGCAAGATGGTTGCTATAATCTATTCTTAAGGTCCTAACTCTAGAGAGCTAACTCGGGGGCTCACAACTTGTAACTTATGACCTATTAGTTTTACAATCCTAACTTTCAGGTAGTGAGGCAAGGGCTACTGAGCAAGATGGTTGCTATAATCTATTCTTAAGGTCCTAACTCTAGAGAGCTAACTCGGGGGCTCACAACTTGTAACTTATGACCTATTAGTTTTACAATCCTAACTTTCAGGTAGTGAGGCAAGGGCTACTGAGCAAGATGGTTGCTATAATCTATTCTTGAGGTCCTAACTCTAGAGAGCTATCTCGGGGGCTCACAACTTGTAACTTATGACCTATTAGTTTTACAATCCTAACTTTCAGGTAGTGAGGCAAGGGCTACTGAGCAAGATGGTTGCTATAATCTATTCTTATGGTCCTAACTCTAGAGAGCTATCTCGGGGGCTCACAACTTGTAACTTATGACCTATTAGTTTTACAATCCTAACTTTCAGGTAGTGAGGCAAGGGCTACTGAGCAAGATGGTTGCTATAATCTATTCTTGAGGTCCTAACTCTAGAGAGCTATCTCGGGGGCTCACAACTTGTAACTTATGACCTATTAGTTTTACAATCCTAACTTTCAGGTAGTGAGGCAAGGGCTACTGAGCAAGATGGTTGCTATAATCTATTCTTGAGGTCCTAACTCTAGAGAGCTATCTCAGGGGCTCACAACTTGTAACTTATGACCTATTAGTTTTACAATCCTAACTTTCAGGTAGTGAGGCAAGGGCTACTGAGCAAGATGGTTGCTATAATCTATTCTTGAGGTCCTAACTGTAGAGAGCTAACTCAGGGGCTCACAACTTGTAACTTATGACCTATTAGTTTTACAATCCTAACTTTCAGGTAGTGAGGCAAGGGCTACTGAGCAAGATGGTTGCTATAATCTATTCTTGAGGTCCTAACTCTAGAGAGCTATCTCAGGGGCTCACAACTTGTAACTTATGACCTATTAGTTTTACAATCCTAACTTTCAGGTAGTGAGGCAAGGGCTACTGAGCAAGATGGTTGCTATAATCTATTCTTGAGGTCCTAACTGTAGAGAGCTAACTCAGGGGCTCACAACTTGTAACTTATGACCTATTAGTTTTACAATCCTAACTTTCAGGTAGTGAGGCAAGGGCTACTGAGCAAGATGGTTGCTATAATCTATTCTTGAGGTCCTAACTCTAGAGAGCTATCTCAGGGGCTCACAACTTGTAACTTATGACCTATTAGTTTTACAATCCTAACTTTCAGGTAGTGAGGCAAGGGCTACTGAGCAAGATGGTTGCTATAATCTATTCTTGAGGTCCTAACTCTAGAGAGCTATCTCAGGGGCTCACAACGTGTAACTTATGACCATTAGTTTTACAATCCTAACTTTCAGGTAGTGAGGCAAGGGCTACTGAGCAAGATGGTTGCTATAATCTATTCTTATGGTCCTAACTCTAGAGAGCTATCTCGGGGACTCACAACTTGTAACTTATGACCTATTAGTTTTACAATCCTAACTTTCAGGTAGTGAGGCAAGGGCTACTGAGCAAGATGGTTGCTATAATCTATTCTTGAGGTCCTAACTCTAGAGAGCTAACTCGGGGGCTCACAACTTGTAACTTATGACCTATTAGTTTTACAATCCTAACTTTCAGGTAGTGAGGCAAGGGCTACTGAGCAAGATGGTTGCTATAATCTATTCTTGAGGTCCTAACTCTAGAGAGCTATCTCAGGGGCTCACAACTTGTAACTTATGACCATTAGTTTTACAATCCTAACTTTCAGGTAGTGAGGCAAGGGCTACTGAGCAAGATGGTTGCTATAATCTATTCTTGAGGTCCTAACTCTAGAGAGCTAACTCGGGGGCTCACAACTTGTAACTTATGACCTATTAGTTTTACAATCCTAACTTTCAGGTAGTGAGGCAAGGGCTACTGAGCAAGATGGTTGCTATAATCTATTCTTGAGGTCCTAACTCTAGAGAGCTAACTCGGGGGCTCACAACTTGTAACTTATGACCTATTAGTTTTACAATCCTAACTTTCAGGTAGTGAGGCAAGGGCTACTGAGCAAGATGGTTGCTATAATCTATTCTTGAGGTCCTAACTCTAGAGAGCTATCTCAGGGGCTCACAACTTGTAACTTATGACCATTAGTTTTACAATCCTAACTTTCAGGTAGTGAGGCAAGGGCTACTGAGCAAGATGGTTGCTATAATCTATTCTTGAGGTCCTAACTCTAGAGAGCTATCTCAGGGGCTCACAACTTGTAACTTATGACCTATTAGTTTTACAATCCTAACTTTCAGGTAGTGAGGCAAGGGCTACTGAGCAAGATGGTTGCTATAATCTATTCTTATGGTCCTAACTCTAGAGAGCTATCTCAGGGGCTAACAACTTGTAACTTATGACCTATTAGTTTTACAATCCTAACTTTCAGGTAGTGAGGCAAGGGCTACTGAGCAAGATGGTTGCTATAATCTATTCTTGAGGTCCTAACTCTAGAGAGCTATCTCAGGGGCTCACAACTTGTAACTTATGACCATTAGTTTTACAATCCTAACTTTCAGGTAGTGAGGCAAGGGCTACTGAGCAAGATGGTTGCTATAATGTATTCTTATGGTCCTAACTCTAGAGAGCTATCTCAGGGGCTCACAACTTGTAACTTATGACCATTAGTTTTACAATCCTAACTTTCAGGTAGTGAGGCAAGGGCTACTGAGCAAGATGGTTGCTATAATCTATTCTTGAGGTCCTAACTCTAGAGAGCTATCTCGGGGGCTCACAACTTGTAACTTATGACCTATTAGTTTTACAATCCTAACTTTCAGGTAGTGAGGCAAGGGCTACTGAGCAAGATGGTTGCTATAATCTATTCTTGAGGTCCTAACTGTAGAGAGCTATCTCGGGGACTCACAACGTGTAACTTACGACCATTAGTTTTACAATCCTAACTTTCAGGTAGTGAGGCAAGGGCTACTGAGCAAGATGGTTGCTATAATCTATTCTTGAGGTCCTAACTCTAGAGAGCTATCTCGGGGGCTCACAACTTGTAACTTATGACCTATTAGTTTTACAATCCTAACTTTCAGGTAGTGAGGCAAGGGCTACTGAGCAAGATGGTTGCTATAATCTATTCTTGAGGTCCTAACTCTAGAGAGCTATCTCAGGGGCTCACAACTTGTAACTTATGACCTATTAGTTTTACAATCCTAACTTTCAGGTAGTGAGGCAAGGGCTACTGAGCAAGATGGTTGCTATAATCTATTCTTGAGGTCCTAACTCTAGAGAGCTATCTCGGGGGCTCACAACTTGTAACTTATGACCATTAGTTTTACAATCCTAACTTTCAGGTAGTGAGGCAAGGGCTACTGAGCAAGATGGTTGCTATAATCTATTCTTGAGGTCCTAACTCTAGAGAGCTATCTCAGGGGCTCACAACTTGTAACTTATGACCTATTAGTTTTACAATCCTAACTTTCAGGTAGTGAGGCAAGGGCTACTGAGCAAGATGGTTGCTATAATCTATTCTTGAGGTCCTAACTCTAGAGAGCTATCTCAGGGGCTCACAACTTGTAACTTATGACCTATTAGTTTTACAATCCTAACTTTCAGGTAGTGAGGCAAGGGCTACTGAGCAAGATGGTTGCTATAATCTATTCTTAAGGTCCTAACTCTAGAGAGCTAACTCGGGGGCTCACAACTTGTAACTTATGACCTATTAGTTTTACAATCCTAAATTTCAGGTAGTGAGGCAAGGGCTACTGAGCAAGATGGTTGCTATAATCTATTCTTGAGGTCCTAACTGTAGAGAGCTAACTCAGGGGCTCACAACTTGTAACTTATGACCTATTAGTTTTACAATCCTAACTTTCAGGTAGTGAGGCAAGGGCTACTGAGCAAGATGGTTGCTATAATCTATTCTTGAGGTCCTAACTCTAGAGAGCTATCTCAGGGGCTCACAACTTGTAACTTATGACCTATTAGTTTTATCAGCTTAACTTTCAGGAACTGGGGAAGGACTACAGGACAATATGGCTGCTATACTATATTCTTAAGACCCTAACTGTAGAGAGCTAACTCGGGGGCTCACAACTTGTAACTTATGATCATTAGTTTTACAATCCTAACTTTCAGGTAGTGAGGCAAGGGCTACTGAGCAAGATGGTTGCTATAATCTATTCTTAAGGTCCTAACTCTAGAGAGCTATCTCGGGGGCTCACAACTTGTAACTTATGACCTATTAGTTTTACAATCCTAACTTTCAGGTAGTGAGGCAAGGGCTACTGAGCAAGATGGTTGCTATAATCTATTCTTAAGGTCCTAACTCTAGAGAGCTATCTCGGGGACTCACAACTTGTAACTTATGACCTATTAGTTTTACAATCCTAACTTTCAGGTAGTGAGGCAAGGGCTACTGAGCAAGATGGTTGCTATAATCTATTCTTGAGGTCCTAACTCTAGAGAGCTATCTCAGGGGCTCACAACTTGTAACTTATGACCTATTAGTTTTACAATCCTAACTTTCAGGTAGTGAGGCAAGGGCTACTGAGCAAGATGGTTGCTATAATCTATTCTTGAGGTCCTAACTGTAGAGAGCTAACTCAGGGGCTCACAACTTGTAACTTATGACCTATTAGTTTTACAATCCTAACTTTCAGGTAGTGAGGCAAGGGCTACTGAGCAAGATGGTTGCTATAATCTATTCTTGAGGTCCTAACTCTAGAGAGCTATCTCAGGGGCTCACAACTTGTAACTTATGACCTATTAGTTTTACAATCCTAACTTTCAGGTAGTGAGGCAAGGGCTACTGAGCAAGATGGTTGCTATAATCTATTCTTGAGGTCCTAACTCTAGAGAGCTATCTCAGGGGCTCACAACTTGTAACTTATGACCTATTAGTTTTACAATCCTAACTTTCAGGTAGTGAGGCAAGGGCTACTGAGCAAGATGGTTGCTATAATCTATTCTTGAGGTCCTAACTCTAGAGAGCTATCTCAGGGGCTCACAACTTGTAACTTATGACCTATTAGTTTTACAATCCTAACTTTCAGGTAGTGAGGCAAGGGCTACTGAGCAAGATGGTTGCTATAATCTATTCTTGAGGTCCTAACTCTAGAGAGCTATCTCAGGGGCTCACAACTTGTAACTTATGACCTATTAGTTTTACAATCCTAACTTTCAGGTAGTGAGGCAAGGGCTACTGAGCAAGATGGTTGCTATAATCTATTCTTAAGGTCCTAACTCTAGAGAGCTAACTCGGGGGCTCACAACTTGTAACTTATGACCTATTAGTTTTACAATCCTAACTTTCAGGTAGTGAGGCAAGGGCTACTGAGCAAGATGGTTGCTATAATCTATTCTTGAGGTCCTAACTGTAGAGAGCTAACTCAGGGGCTCACAACTTGTAACTTATGACCTATTAGTTTTACAATCCTAACTTTCAGGTAGTGAGGCAAGGGCTACTGAGCAAGATGGTTGCTATAATCTATTCTTGAGGTCCTAACTCTAGAGAGCTATCTCAGGGGCTCACAACTTGTAACTTATGACCTATTAGTTTTATCAGCTTAACTTTCAGGAACTGGGGAAGGACTACAGGACAATATGGCTGCTATACTATATTCTTAAGACCCTAACTGTAGAGAGCTAACTCGGGGGCTCACAACTTGTAACTTATGATCATTAGTTTTACAATCCTAACTTTCAGGTAGTGAGGCAAGGGCTACTGAGCAAGATGGTTGCTATAATCTATTCTTAAGGTCCTAACTCTAGAGAGCTATCTCGGGGGCTCACAACTTGTAACTTATGACCTATTAGTTTTACAATCCTAACTTTCAGGTAGTGAGGCAAGGGCTACTGAGCAAGATGGTTGCTATAATCTATTCTTAAGGTCCTAACTCTAGAGAGCTATCTCGGGGACTCACAACTTGTAACTTATGACCTATTAGTTTTACAATCCTAACTTTCAGGTAGTGAGGCAAGGGCTACTGAGCAAGATGGTTGCTATAATCTATTCTTGAGGTCCTAACTCTAGAGAGCTATCTCAGGGGCTCACAACTTGTAACTTATGACCTATTAGTTTTACAATCCTAACTTTCAGGTAGTGAGGCAAGGGCTACTGAGCAAGATGGTTGCTATAATCTATTCTTGAGGTCCTAACTGTAGAGAGCTAACTCAGGGGCTCACAACTTGTAACTTATGACCTATTAGTTTTACAATCCTAACTTTCAGGTAGTGAGGCAAGGGCTACTGAGGAAGATGGTTGCTATAATCTATTCTTGAGGTCCTAACTCTAGAGAGCTATCTCAGGGGCTCACAACTTGTAACTTATGACCTATTAGTTTTACAATCCTAACTTTCAGGTAGTGAGGCAAGGGCTACTGAGCAAGATGGTTGCTATAATCTATTCTTGAGGTCCTAACTCTAGAGAGCTATCTCAGGGGCTCACAACTTGTAACTTATGACCTATTAGTTTTACAATCCTAACTTTCAGGTAGTGAGGCAAGGGCTACTGAGCAAGATGGTTGCTATAATCTATTCTTAAGGTCCTAACTCTAGAGAGCTAACTCGGGGGCTCACAACTTGTAACTTATGACCTATTAGTTTTACAATCCTAACTTTCAGGTAGTGAGGCAAGGGCTACTGAGCAAGATGGTTGCTATAATCTATTCTTGAGGTCCTAACTCTAGAGAGCTAACTCGGGGGCTCACAACTTGTAACTTATGACCTATTAGTTTTACAATCCTAACTTTCAGGTAGTGAGGCAAGGGCTACTGAGCAAGATGGTTGCTATAATCTATTCTTGAGGTCCTAACTCTAGAGAGCTATCTCAGGGGCTCACAACTTGTAACTTATGACCATTAGTTTTACAATCCTAACTTTCAGGTAGTGAGGCAAGGGCTACTGAGCAAGATGGTTGCTATAATCTATTCTTGAGGTCCTAACTCTAGAGAGCTATCTCAGGGGCTCACAACTTGTAACTTATGACCTATTAGTTTTACAATCCTAACTTTCAGGTAGTGAGGCAAGGGCTACTGAGCAAGATGGTTGCTATAATCTATTCTTAAGGTCCTAACTCTAGAGAGCTATCTCGGGGGCTCACAACTTGTAACTTATGACCATTAGTTTTACAATCCTAACTTTCAGGTAGTGAGGCAAGGGCTACTGAGCAAGATGGTTGCTATAATCTATTCTTGAGGTCCTAACTCTAGAGAGCTATCTCAGGGGCTCACAACTTGTAACTTATGACCTATTAGTTTTACAATCCTAACTTTCAGGTAGTGAGGCAAGGGCTACTGAGCAAGATGGTTGCTATAATCTATTCTTGAGGTCCTAACTCTAGAGAGCTATCTCAGGGGCTCACAACTTGTAACTTATGACCATTAGTTTTACAATCCTAACTTTCAGGTAGTGAGGCAAGGGCTACTGAGCAAGATGGTTGCTATAATCTATTCTTGAGGTCCTAACTCTAGAGAGCTAACTCGGGGGCTCACAACTTGTAACTTATGACCTATTAGTTTTATCAGCTTAACTTTCAGGTAGTGAGGCAAGGGCTACTGAGCAAGATGGTTGCTATAATCTATTCTTGAGGTCCTAACTCTAGAGAGCTATCTCAGGGGCTCACAACTTGTAACTTATGACCTATTAGTTTTACAATCCTAACTTTCAGGTAGTGAGGCAAGGGCTACTGAGCAAGATGGTTGCTATAATCTATTCTTAAGGTCCTAACTCTAGAGAGCTATCTCGGGGGCTCACAACTTGTAACTTATGACCATTAGTTTTACAATCCTAACTTTCAGGTAGTGAGGCAAGGGCTACTGAGCAAGATGGTTGCTATAATCTATTCTTGAGGTCCTAACTCTAGAGAGCTATCTCAGGGGCTCACAACTTGTAACTTATGACCTATTAGTTTTACAATCCTAACTTTCAGGTAGTGAGGCAAGGGCTACTGAGCAAGATGGTTGCTATAATCTATTCTTGAGGTCCTAACTCTAGAGAGCTAACTCGGGGGCTCACAACTTGTAACTTATGACCTATTAGTTTTACTATCCTAACTTTCAGGTAGTGAGGCAAGGGCTACTGAGCAAGATGGTTGCTATAATCTATTCTTATGGTCCTAACTCTAGAGAGCTATCTCAGGGGCTCACAACTTGTAACTTATGACCATTAGTTTTACAATCCTAACTTTCAGGTAGTGAGGCAAGGGCTACTGAGCAAGATGGTTGCTATAATCTATTCTTGAGGTCCTAACTCTAGAGAGCTAACTCGGGGGCTCACAACTTGTAACTTATGACCTATTAGTTTTACAATCCTAACTTTCAGGTAGTGAGGCAAGGGCTACTGAGCAAGATGGTTGCTATAATCTATTCTTATGGTCCTAACTCTAGAGAGCTATCTCAGGGGCTCACAACTTGTAACTTATGACCATTAGTTTTACAATCCTAACTTTCAGGTAGTGAGGCAAGGGCTACTGAGCAAGATGGTTGCTATAATCTATTCTTGAGGTCCTAACTCTAGAGAGCTATCTCAGGGGCTCACAACTTGTAACTTATGACCTATTAGTTTTACAATCCTAACTTTCAGGTAGTGAGGCAAGGGCTACTGAGCAAGATGGTTGCTATAATCTATTCTTGAGGTCCTAACTCTAGAGAGCTATCTCAGGGGCTCACAACTTGTAACTTATGACCATTAGTTTTACAATCCTAACTTTCAGGTAGTGAGGCAAGGGCTACTGAGCAAGATGGTTGCTATAATCTATTCTTAAGGTCCTAACTCTAGAGAGCTAACTCGGGGGCTCACAACTTGTAACTTATGACCTATTAGTTTTACAATCCTAACTTTCAGGTAGTGAGGCAAGGGCTACTGAGCAAGATGGTTGCTATAATCTATTCTTAAGGTCCTAACTCTAGAGAGCTATCTCGGGGGCTCACAACTTGTAACTTATGACCTATTAGTTTTACAATCCTAACTTTCAGGTAGTGAGGCAAGGGCTACTGAGCAAGATGGTTGCTATAATCTATTCTTGAGGTCCTAACTCTAGAGAGCTATCTCAGGGGCTCACAACTTGTAACTTATGACCATTAGTTTTACAATCCTAACTTTCAGGTAGTGAGGCAAGGGCTACTGAGCAAGATGGTTGCTATAATCTATTCTTGAGGTCCTAACTCTAGAGAGCTATCTCAGGGGCTCACAACTTGTAACTTATGACCTATTAGTTTTACAATCCTAACTTTCAGGTAGTGAGGCAAGGGCTACTGAGCAAGATGGTTGCTATAATCTATTCTTATGGTCCTAACTCTAGAGAGCTATCTCGGGGGCTCACAACTTGTAACTTATGACCTATTAGTTTTACAATCCTAACTTTCAGGTAGTGAGGCAAGGGCTACTGAGCAAGATGGTTGCTATAATCTATTCTTGAGGTCCTAACTCTAGAGAGCTATCTCAGGGGCTCACAACGTGTAACTTATGACCATTAGTTTTACAATCCTAACTTTCAGGTAGTGAGGCAAGGGCTACTGAGCAAGATGGTTGCTATAATCTATTCTTAAGGTCCTAACTCTAGAGAGCTATCTCAGGGGCTCACAACGTGTAACTTACGACCTATTAGTTTTACAATCCTAACTTTCAGGTAGTGAGGCAAGGGCTACTGAGCAAGATGGTTGCTATAATCTATTCTTGAGGTCCTAACTCTAGAGAGCTATCTCAGGGGCTCACAACTTGTAACTTATGACCATTAGTTTTACAATCCTAACTTTCAGGTAGTGAGGCAAGGGCTACTGAGCAAGATGGTTGCTATAATCTATTCTTGAGGTCCTAACTCTAGAGAGCTATCTCAGGGGCTCACAACTTGTAACTTATGACCTATTAGTTTTATCAGCTTAACTTTCAGGAACTGGGGAAGGACTACAGGACAATATGGCTGCTATACTATATTCTTAAGACCCTAACTGTAGAGAGCTAACTCAGGGGCTCACAACTTGTAACTTATGACCTATTAGTTTTACAATCCTAACTTTCAGGTAGTGAGGCAAGGGCTACTGAGCAAGATGGTTGCTATAATCTATTCTTGAGGTCCTAACTGTAGAGAGCTAACTCGGGGGCTCACAACTTGTAACTTATGACCTATTAGTTTTACAATCCTAACTTTCAGGTAGTGAGGCAAGGGCTACTGAGCAAGATGGTTGCTATAATCTATTCTTGAGGTCCTAACTCTAGAGAGCTATCTCAGGGGCTCACAACTTGTAACTTATGACCATTAGTTTTACAATCCTAACTTTCAGGTAGTGAGGCAAGGGCTACTGAGCAAGATGGTTGCTATAATCTATTCTTGAGGTCCTAACTCTAGAGAGCTATCTCAGGGGCTCACAACTTGTAACTTATGACCTATTAGTTTTACAATCCTAACTTTCAGGTAGTGAGGCAAGGGCTACTGAGCAAGATGGTTGCTATAATCTATTCTTATGGTCCTAACTCTAGAGAGCTATCTCAGGGGCTCACAACTTGTAACTTATGACCTATTAGTTTTACAATCCTAACTTTCAGGTAGTGAGGCAAGGGCTACTGAGCAAGATGGTTGCTATAATCTATTCTTATGGTCCTAACTCTAGAGAGCTATCTCAGGGGCTCACAACTTGTAACTTATGACCTATTAGTTTTACAATCCTAACTTTCAGGTAGTGAGGCAAGGGCTACTGAGCAAGATGGTTGCTATAATCTATTCTTATGGTCCTAACTCTAGAGAGCTATCTCAGGGGCTCACAACTTGTAACTTATGACCATTAGTTTTACAATCCTAACTTTCAGGTAGTGAGGCAAGGGCTACTGAGCAAGATGGTTGCTATAATCTATTCTTAAGGTCCTAACTCTAGAGAGCTATCTCAGGGGCTCACAACTTGTAACTTATGACCTATTAGTTTTACAATCCTAACTTTCAGGTAGTGAGGCAAGGGCTACTGAGCAAGATGGTTGCTATAATCTATTCTTGAGGTCCTAACTCTAGAGAGCTATCTCAGGGGCTCACAACTTGTAACTTATGACCTATTAGTTTTACAATCCTAACTTTCAGGTAGTGAGGCAAGGGCTACTGAGCAAGATGGTTGCTATAATCTATTCTTGAGGTCCTAACTCTAGAGAGCTATCTCAGGGGCTCACAACTTGTAACTTATGACCTATTAGTTTTACAATCCTAACTTTCAGGTAGTGAGGCAAGGGCTACTGAGCAAGATGGTTGCTATAATCTATTCTTATGGTCCTAACTCTAGAGAGCTATCTCAGGGGCTCACAACTTGTAACTTATGACCTATTAGTTTTACAATCCTAACTTTCAGGTAGTGAGGCAAGGGCTACTGAGCAAGATGGTTGCTATAATCTATTCTTGAGGTCCTAACTCTAGAGAGCTAACTCGGGGGCTCACAACTTGTAACTTATGACCATTAGTTTTACAATCCTAACTTTCAGGTAGTGAGGCAAGGGCTACTGAGCAAGATGGTTGCTATAATCTATTCTTATGGTCCTAACTCTAGAGAGCTATCTCAGGGGCTCACAACTTGTAACTTATGACCTATTAGTTTTACAATCCTAACTTTCAGGTAGTGAGGCAAGGGCTACTGAGCAAGATGGTTGCTATAATGTATTCTTATGGTCCTAACTCTTCGTTTTATCAGCCTAAATTTTGGGAACTGAGGCAGGGTCTACTAGGCAAGATAGCCGCTGTACAATGGCTATATTAGACTAACTTTAAGGAGGTGGGCTATCGCTCATCCTTCTAACCAGCTGCCCTTCATAACGTTAATCTAGCACATGGGCTAGTGGTGAGAGCTGTGCTAGGGCTATTCGAGTATTGTGCTAATTCGGCGGCTTCATACCCGTAACCGGATGCACTTCCTAACTTCAGTCTAGCGCAGGGGTTCTTGTGTATACGTGGGCCCTTATGGGCAATCGGAGCGCTAGTTTTTGTTTGATTTGATAAGTGAGATTCGTCTTGTTACTAAATATTTATGGAAATTGTATATTATAAAACGAAATTTATATTTATAACTTTAGAAAAGGTTATATAGCCCTTTCCAATGCCGTAAGAAGCCGTTTGTATTTATTCAGTCAGCTCCGGTGGTGACAAGATTATTTTCTTTGTGTTTATCTCATAACCCCTTTTCTTTATATTTAGTTTTAGTATATTTATAATTTAATCAAATAGTCGCATGTGTTGTGAGCTGGATGTAAATCCAATTATAGGGACAGAGCAAAAGCTTCAGTCCTTGTATTAAGGTAAATTGGTTAGGTGCATTCAAAGCGAAAACGTCAAGACAAGTGATACTAGAGTTGTTCTTGGTGTGAAATTTATTTTTAGGGAAGAATGTGTTGATCCAGTTCGGGTGCCACGCAAAATGTCGAAGTTACCTAATGATGAATATCCTAGAATTTTCCCCAATCATCCAACGTACCTGACTACAAAATTAAAACAGTCTAGTCAATAACGAAAAATTGCGACTCAATGTTACGATTAAAATATGAAAATAATTGTAAGGGTGCAAGAATCATGTAGGAGTAATTGAACAACTGTAGTGTTTTACAACAGAGGTATGCAAACGAAACCTAACCCTAATACTGATGAGTTGAAATAAGGATAACCTTACTTTTAAATTTATAAATTACAAGAGGAAGATGTACTATCAATTACAATGAGTTTTAAGCTGCTTTAGACGTTCAAGAGTATCATAGAAATATCACTTTACCCACTCAACAATTAGGTGGGTCGTTCGAGAACTGTATTTATCTGTATGTTTTTACATAATGCTCTGCGGTTAATGATGATGTTGTTCGGTATTTCATGCAAGGTTAGTCATGTTATTCGTTGACATCTATTTATCTTATTTCCTGTCCGGAGTTTCATATTTGAAATATTGTATAGTGTATGTGTTTATGTCCCATCCTTATTTTCCCACTGAAATTACAATTGGATTTACAATACAATTACGTGGAAACGTTGCTTTTGTTGCTTTATCATTCATATTTGGAGTTAATGAGTTGGATTTAAAGACGTTCGACTTGTGATATTTTATTTAGGAACTCAGAAAAATTACGTTTACTCTACCCGTTAACCTCTCATGTCTCCCGCCGATGTAAGACATATTTTTCTGAGTTACAGTCTGTTGTAATTGTAGTTGGTCTTGATTTACCCATCTAATTGACATCATCAGGTCTACAAAGATGTCTAAGGCAAATTGACTATCACGTCTGGATGAATAGAAATGACTTGTGTGACGACATTCAGTGAATCGTATGTTATAGGCAGGAAATGTACATTCTCCACCGCCAGGAGCGCGTTTTGTCGGCTTAAAGTGACAGTGTGTTCGTTAACATGCATCGGTCTTCCTTGGTAATAGCAAATTCGCGAAATATGCGGATTTACAGTAACTTTTTGTTAATTGAAATGAGGGAAGTATACAATATATTTCTGCGTGAGAAGTAGGACCTTCGCTTCGACAAACCTTCCAAAAATCTACTGCGCGTGATTATGCCTACACATGCTATTTCCCAGGTTACAAGTTCAGTTACGATAAAGCATAGAAAGAAAAACGTAATTTCATTTTCAGCTCGATATGTGTGACTATGTTCTCCAGGGGTTTGAAGGCTATTTAACGACAAGGTCTTTCCAAAATTGTGACGGTTTTTTTTCCTTAATGATGAAAAACTGGAAATTCCGAGAAAGAAGTAGAAACTGGATCCCATAGATAGATCCCTGCACGGATGCGGATTTATCCGCGGTTATCCGCGAAGTTAGTGTCTTGGCGGATCCAAACTCTATGGCAGTGCGGATAATTTTGCTGGTAATTTCTAAACAATGACGTTTATTGATTTTCACTCAGGTATACTCTTGGTTTTGCTCGCGACATTGGTATGCTAGAACAGTGATATATAACGAGCCTTGTGACCATAAAGCCGAAAATCTGACGTAAGCCTAGCTGGCTCCTGCCCTCAATTAATGGAAGTGAGAAACAAAGATATCAATACGTCGGTAGTTGTCGCAAGAGAAAGTTCCTCATGAACCTGTGACTGTAGGGGTTCAGGTGCCAGGTGTCAGGTTAACAGATGTTAACAGATCTATCCGATTTGCGGATGCGGATGCGGGTGCGGATGAAGGAAGTGCGAAAGCCGAGCGGATGTGGATATTATTCTGTATATCCGTGCAGGGCTCTAACTATAGACATACATGAAAAATCCGCTAACCTGTTGTCCAAAACAGTGAAGGAAGTGCGTGCTATTGAAAACAAATTAGATTAACTCCCGACTTCCCAGGTACGGGGACTGTTAAAGGTCAAATATCAAAATTTGTTCAGGGAAAACAGAGGATTTCAAACAATGTGCCAAATTTCTAATGTGTTAGAGGGTGCTCGCTCATGTTGGCGAAATTGATGACGTTAGTGTTGGTGACTTACCTCTCTTTAACTATGCATGTCTGACTTCCTGTGATGTGGAGCGATCGTTTTCGCAGTATAAGGCGCTCTTTAGAGATAATCTGCATGCATTTGTGATGGACAATTTGGAGATGATCTTTGTTGTTTACTGCAATTCTAAGACTACTTCTAGCAGCTAATATTCCAGCGTGTTTTGGGTGAGTACGAACTGGTACCATTTTTTCAAAGATGATAGTTTGCTTTTGCCATATTTAAACAAAACATTACCTTTAAAAAATTACCATCCATAATATCTACTCTGACATATCAAAAATGAATATACCATATTGCACGTTTCCATACACAGACACCAACCTGCCTTAAGAAGCACGTTTGGTAGCAACATATTCTAATACAAAACGTTATACTCATTTCTTGAGCGCGAGTAGGTATGTGATATTTAAAGAAAAATAATTTGTATTTGTTATCACATATTTTAAAGTTTTTCGGCACATATGAAATAAATATTTTTTACATTTTTAGCACATAAAAATCCGTTCCCTAGTGATAATACATTCCATTTTTCTAGCCCTGATTCAGATTCAGATCAGGTTGATGTGAACCTGCCTTCAAACTCAGGTCAGAATGCTAATGTCCCACCTCGTTTTCGTTTCTCCATAACCGCCATACCACAACCTACTTTTCCTTCTTTCAATTTATCCCAATTGATTTGAAAAAAGTGGTCCTCTTTCTGTTCTAACTATATTCTTGATGGCTAGCATCATTGTGGCTCAATCAAATTGATATGCTGACCAGGAAGGAGTAAATTTTGTACCTAAAAGGCGATGAGTTCAAGGCTTTCTTGGTTATAATGGTAATAATGGGGTTCCTTCACACTTCCTTCGTTTCGGCTGTATTGGTCACCTGATGATTATTTTTTATGTTCCTAGAGTTGCTGAGATTATGTCCTGGAAAAGATTTCTTTCTATTTTTGGATTCCTTCATCTCATTCATAATTCCTCTATGCCTGCCACAGGTGACCCTCCTTATGACCGTCTCTAAAAAATTCGCCACTTGCTCAAACACCTAAACGAGGTCTTCTTATCCTCATTCTCTGTTACCAGACATCTGTAGATGGTGGATAGTATGATCGCTTTCAAGGGCCGCACGTCAGGGAAACAATACATGCTGATGAAGCCGATAAAAAGAGAACTCAAAGTGTGGCTGGTGGCTTGCACAGCAACTGGTTATGCACTTGCTCTCAAAAGGAAACAAACAATCCAATCCTGAAAAGTTGACGCTAGGTGAGAGAGTTGTTCTAGAGCTATCTGCAGTATTTCATTTATAATATTTTTACAACCTTACCTTTACTGTTGGAACTTCTTGAACGAGGAGTATTTGGCTGTGGTACAATGCGTAAAAACCGGCATTTTGCCCCACTGACCATCTTTCTCCTTGTAAGACACTGCAGATGGGTCAACATGACTAAGCAGTTTCACAGGATATTTCAGTTAGCAAGTGGATGGGCAGAGGGAAGAAAGCGTTGATGTTTGCAAGTAATAAGCGTAATGCAGGTGAAACTACAACAGTGCTTCGCAATAATGGGGAAGGTAGAAAAGAAACGGTCAACTGTACGAAATCTATTTCTGACTATAATAAGTGCATGGAGGGTGATGAGAGATATCATCAACTTCACGCTTTCTACTTATTTGCTTGGACAACGAGAAGGAGGTGGCTCAAAATACAATACTTTTCTATTTAATTGACGCAGCAATTGTAGATAGCTACGTTTTTTATAAAGAGCATGCGCGTGAGAAGATTCCTAAGGTGAGACTGATATGTCACGTGGTATTAAGGAATGTATTAGCAAATGAACTTATTGGTCGTTCCTGCATGAGGAAGAAGGTAGGCCCCAAGCAAAATATGGTGGGACAACTACGAAGGAAATACAGCAACACAGGTAGGCCTACAGGTCTGAACAGTATTAGACTAAAAAAAGTTACTAATGTTACTTAGAGGCGATACGCCTGCTGCAGCCCGAAAAAGAATGTGAAACGTAGCAATTTGATTTGTAAAGAATGCGAGGTTGCATTGTGCAAATCCTGCTTTGCACTGTACCATGTGAAGTAGGCAGTAATATACGATCATAACGTAAAGTGTAATAACATAATAACATGATAACATAATTGATGATGATGATGATGATGCTTGTTGTTTAAAGAGGCCTAACATCAAAGGTCATCGGCCCCACATGCTTTTGTATGTTCTGTGAATTTTATTTTGCAGAAAATAGTGGCATATACATTTTGCCACCACACATTTATGTTTTTCAGTTAACCTAATTGTTTGGTGGCATAAATACTGTATTTACCTCGCCCTATCACCAGTCTGAATCCAAAAACTATACCAAAAACTATGCAGATCTGTTACCTGGTACTATCTGAACACATTTGAACTGTAAAGTACTTAAAAATCCTCAAATTTGTTTTCTGCCCTATAAAGGGCTAAAACATTTAAAAGCAAAATAAAAATACTATTAACACACGTCAGTTTAACATAAATTGCACGAAATACAATATTTTTAATTTTTCAGTACTTAAGATGCCGGTTTGATGGAAAATACAAATAATAGTAAAGCAGTATAAAAGACCATTTGTTATATAAAAACAAACTGATGTTTCCTTATAGATTTTATATGAAATGTTTTAGTATTTGAAGCTAAGATGTACTGCACAGTGTGTTTGTCTTTCCAACTCTTGATCAGAGTACATACATTTGACCCTGGAAGAAGCATGGTTTCTGAAGGTGGAGTCGTATAAATGTTAAGCAATTGTCCTGTGCCTTGTATGAAACTCAAACAAAGGGGGGAACTGTAGACGTCTAAATTGAAACGGTATATCTAAAGGAATGATTTGAAACCGAGCAGCGATGACGGCTTAAATAATATTCGGCATCCGTTTCTTGACTGAGAGTCTGTACCGTAGTATGCCGAAGAAGGATTCATATTCAGGATGATCAGTGCCACAATTGACCGCTCCAAGTGGTTCAAGGGGACTCCAGGTGATTCGAAGTTGTTCAAAAGCACTGCCGTGTCGATAGACATGTACATTTGTAGAATACCGGGTAATTCTTGTAAAAGTTGCTTGTTGCTGGCGATGACATCATCAGTTCTTGGAGCAAAAATTGCTCTTTGACACAGCCATGCGTGATCGGTGAAAGTAGTCACTGTGACTGGGAACTAGTCCAGCGTGGGTTCTACTCCACCAAGATGGCGGCCAAGACAGCACAACCTGACAGCAGAAATATTCTCTCTCTGCCAACCTGATGGAATGAAAATTCTCTTCTATGGAAATAAAATTTTCCTGCCAATATGGTGAAGCACTTAGAAGCTGCACTTAGAAGCACGTTAGAGCACTAATGCAGTGTGGGTTCCAATGCACACGAAAGCGGCAGTCGAACCAAACAGCCTCCCCTACATTCCCCTTCTGGTAAACGTTGTATGGCCCTAGAGTACGTGCCGTACTGTTTTATCGCTTTCTACACTTCTCCGAAACCTAGTTTTAGAGATGGCTGCCCTTCCCGGTCTGAGTTCGTGGAATTTATTATCGCCGTATTCCATTCCCTGTTTGGATGATACCTAGTTTTATAGTGGTTGTCATTCTGTTTGGGTTCATAGATGTTGCAAAGTTCTATAGTGGGCCGTCCTTCCCTGTTTGAGTTTATGAATCAAGTCCAGGTATGTTGACGGCTGCCCTTTCCTGGTTCAAACATGTATGCTGCGTATTTTTACGGTTAGGTGCCCAACCTATTAGGGTTTATGAACAATTGTTAATTTGACGGTTGACTGACGATCTCTGTTTGTGTTCAGGAAGAAATAATTCCGTATAATGAGGCGAAAAGATCTCTGGGACGCACTGTTTCCGATATATTTACTTGTATTCTACCCCTTTAACACACAATTATTTACAGCTCTTAAATCGTTGAACGTATGTACATGATTGTTATACCTAAAATTAAATCTCCAGGAACTCGTTCCGATGAGATAGAAACGGAGTTCGATGGGGGTGAAAACTGTGTAATTGGAAAAAAATACATTAATTGGTTCAGCATAAAAATCGTAATTATAACAGAAATAGGATCACTTTTAACGATACCGGTAGTGCATTTTTAAATCTTAATACAGATATATTTCTAGCTGTTAAATCATTTAACATACGAACATGATTTTTGTACATAAAATTGAGGCTCGAGCAGCTCTTTCAGGTTAGAGGGTGAGAGGGGGTGCGAGGTGGTGAAACCGCTTAATTGGAAAAGAAATACGTTAAAACGTAGGAATTGGTATGTTTAAGCAATACAATCGTCCTTAAAACTGGAATTTGATGATTTCTAGCAATAGTATATTTTTCACCCCTAACACAAAAATGTTTACAGCTCTCAAACCGTTTAACGTAAGAACCCGATTCTTTGACCTAAAATTAAGTCTCGAGAAGCAGTTTCAATTGAGGGGATGAGAGCGAGTGTGCGGGGAATACAAACTAATTTGAAAAAGTACGTAAAAATGCAAGAATTGCTATGTTTAAGCATTAGAATCATACTTAGAGCAAAGCTATCTTAGTGGTAGTACATTTTTCATCCATTAACACAAAATTATTCATAGCTCATAAAGATTCAAACGTTAAAACATGATTGTTTTACCCAAAATTACGTCTTAAGGAACACTTCCATACGAGAGTGTGAGACGGGGTGCTAGAGGGGCGAAAACAGTCGTTTTAAAAATTACGTAAAATTTGGTAAGGTTAAGGAGCAGAATGTAATACTTACGTGGTTTTCTTACAATAGTCTTGAGATATGTAGATGGAGCGCAAATACGAAGACGACGGCAGCACTCGCCATATGTGAAAATAAGAACGAATAAAAGACTTTTCACAACTGATGAGTTTGAACGCATCATCTAACGCCTTAACAGCATCGTAGACTGATATGTGGAGCTAGCTTGCTTTGTACCAATTTTTATGGCTTAAAGAAAGAGTGGCCTGGTAATGATCAGGCATATGCTCAATCTTTAGGTAGATTTGTAGGTCAAGAAGACTAAACTGAAGAGATGACGGGTTGGAGAAGTATCGTACATCATTAAAAAATCAGGGAGGTAGGCAAGAGGTAATGTTGATCTCAATTATAAGAAAATAAATAGGCTGTCTGTAACATATATTGTTATTGCTGTTGGAGAAATACACTGACTGACAGAGCAAATGCAACACCAAGAAGGAGTGGTCAGAACTTTATGCCAATTGCAGGGTAGACTGACGTCACTGAGGTATGCTCATGATGTGAAATGCGCCGCTGTGCTGCGCACGTAGCGAACGATAAATGGGACACGGCGTTGGCGAATGGCCCACTTCGTACCGTGATTTCTCAGCCGACAGTCATTGTAGAACGTGTTGTCGTGTGCCGCAGGACGTGTATAGCTAAGAATGCCAGGCCGCCGTCAACGGAGGCATTTCCAGCAGACAGACGACTTTACGAGGGGTATGGTGATCGGGCTGAGAAGGGCAGGTTGGTCGCTTCGTCAAATCGCAGCCGGTACCCATAGGGATGTGTCCACGGTGCAGCGCCTGTGGCGAAGATGGTTGGCGCAGGGACATGTGGCCCGAGTGACGTCAGCACGCGAGGATCGGCGCATCCGCCGCCAAGCGGTGGCAGCCCCGCACGCCACGTCAACCGCCATTCTTCAGCATGTGCAAGACACCCTGGCTGTTCCAATATCGACCAGAACAATTTCCCGTCGATTGGTTGAAGGAGGCCTGCACTCCCGGCGTCCGCTCAGAAGACTACCATTGACTCCACAGCATAGACGTGCACGCCTGGCATGGTGCCGGGCTAGAGCGACTTGGATGAGGGAATGGCGGAACGTCGTGTTCTCCGATGAGTCACGCTTCTGTTCTGTCAGTGATAGTCACCGCAGACGAGTGTGGCGTCGGCGTGGAGAAAGGTCAAATCCGGCAATAACTGTGGAGCGCCCTACCGCTAGACAACGCGGCATCATGGTTTGGGGCGCTATTGCGTATGATTCCACGTCACCTCTAGTGCGTATTCAAGGCACGTTAAATGCCCACCGCTACGTGCAGCATGTGCTGCGGCCGGTGGCACTCCCGTAACTTCAGGGGCTGCCCAATGCTCTGTTTCAGCAGGATAATGCCCGCCCACACACTGCTCGCATCTCCCAACAGGCTCTACGAGGTGTACAGATGCTTCCGTGGCCAGCGTACTCTCCGGATCTCTCACCAATCGAACACGTGTGGAATCTCATTGGACGCCGTTTGCAAACTCTGCCCCAGCCTCGTACGGACGACCAACTGTGGCAAATGGTTGACAGAGAATGGAGAACCATCCCTCAGGACACCATCCGCACTCTTATTGACTCTGTACCTCGACGTGTTTCTGCGTGCATCGCCGCTCGCGGTGGTCCTACATCCTACTGAGTCGATGCCGTGCGCATTGTGTAACCTGCATATCGGTTTGAAATAAACATCAATTATTCGTCCGTGCCGTCTCTGTTTTTTCTCCAACTTTCATCCCTTTCGAACCACTCCTTCTTGGTGTTGCATTTGCTCTGTCAGTCAGTGTATGTAGGCAGGGAAAGGGGATTGTCTCTGAGAACACGGTACCGTTGATTTGCAATGCCCTTATATATCAAGAGAGATAGTGTTTTCGGTCTTGAAGTGTTTCACTGGAGACCGTTTCAGCATGACGATAACACAACGTACAGCACATAAGAATGGTATGCATAGTTGTGCATAATGTGATGACAGAACAGTCTATTATAGAACCAGTATAGACTTACCTTATGAAGGATATCCAGGGCAACAGCATTGCAGTATTATAAAACATTCACTTGTTTTGAGCCGGATTTATTAAACATCGAATTGTATAATCACACAACACACGGGCAAAGTGAAAACGAACGTAAGAAATTAAAAGTTTAAGTGAAAAGTCAAAAACTCACTAAATATGAAATCTAAAAGATACATCACACAATTAGCAAGATTTACGTATGCTGGAGGTGCAGCTTCTTCTCGTTGAAGATGTGTCAGCACAGGTCTCATAACGGTATAGACGTAGTCACATGCTCACATGCACTCACACTTCGTGGTAATGGCGAGATGAAGAGGAGAGGGTGTATTTTTCCTCATACAACCTACTAAGAGCGGCGACGGAGCTGATGTGGAGGTGGTGAAGCGGATATTGCTGCTGGCTAAGACTTGATACGCATATGATGGTTTAGTACACGAGGCTCGAGCAGGGGTGGTAGTGGAGACTCTAGTGGTGCGAACTGGGCAGATTATATATGCTGTCACGGTGGCTACTGCAGCGTCTGCACTGACTGGGATGTTGATAGACTACATCGCAGTTGTAGGCAATGCTTTATGATCAATTTTCCGTGGACATTCCATTACCAACAAATGTCGCAAATGTCGAACAGCGCATTCCCCAGAGTACAAACGTGGTCTATGAATAAATCGTAAACTTACTTGTCCACACTATTAAAGGTCGGTTGATGTTCTTGATCGAACTTAGCAACAGCAAACTCGAACCCATGTTCGAAGGTTTGGTTCTCGACATCAGAAAGGATAATTAATTTGTTAATGTACTTCATGGTACGCTGAGCCAACTCTGGTCGGATGTTAAATACCTGCTTTGTCATGGTATTAAACGATAAAAATATCGCTGCGGATAGTAGCTTGAAGCGACTTTACCCGCAGACAATTCCACTACAACTGGTGAGTGCAGCAAAGCAGATATGTTGCGCTGAATTCATTTGCATGTGGGTCGTATGGAATAAAAGTGCCCATCCATAGGTGAGAACAAAGGTTTATTCATAAACTCCTCCCAGCCAGAAGCTTTATTTGTGATAAGTCACTATGATCTCATAGGTTCAGAGTGTAGTCTGCTGAGGCAATCACTCCTTCATTTTGGAGGTCAAGGATTATCACAACTTTAACTTATGACTTACTGGTATTGGTATTATAGGTCTAACCTTCGAGAACTGATGCAAAGGCTACTGCTCAAGCTAGCTGCTAAACACTATCCTTAAGGACTTAACTCTAGGGAGATACCTCAGTGGCACACAGCTAGTAAGTTATTGTCTAATAGTTTTGTTAGCCTATCTTTCGGGAACTGGGGCAAGGTCTACCAGGCAATATGGCTGCTATACACCATTTTCATGTACCTAACTTTAGAGAGCTACCTCAAGAGCTCACAAATTGTAGCCTCGAGACTGACACCTCGACCAACCTCGTAGACTAAGAGTTCGACTCCTCGCTTAACTTTAACCTAACATGCTCGAATTCGACATAGGTCGATTTTAAGGTTTCGATTTTTGTAGGCTAAATATAATTCTGCTACTGAAAGGGTCTTCATCATTCTCCTACTCACAAGAGGCTATATCAACCTCCTCCTTCTCCTCACAAGAGACTATATTCTCCTCTTCCTTCTTATAAACTTTGTAGCGTGTTAACTCCTCCTCCTCATCATAGTACTGTATCACTTCCTTCTCCTATTTCTCCTCCTTATAGACTTGGTAGCGTATGACTTCCTCTTCCCTTAACTTTTTTACTACCTCCTCCTCCTCTATCTCTTGAGCTAATAGGCAAACTAGGATTTCTTTAGATTACAGATGTGATATCTCCTTACAGCTTTAACGACATATTTGCTGACTATAGTTACGCGAGAAATATCAGTGAACGTTGTATTTTTAGCACCGTTAGAATTTATAATTATTATTCTCAAAGAAATACATTCACAGCATTATCATATTCGGATTCATATCTCTAATTCTTAATTCGAACATTTAGGGTTCGATTCCTAACGGTGGCATGGAGGAAGCCATTATTTCGTAATCTGAATGGATGATGTGTAATGCTTTAAATCCCTGACCTAATCTGAATGGAGGTAGCTTTTAATGACCCAACAAAATGTTGGAAAACGAAAGAAAGTTTAATTATTTAGTTTTTTCTATACAAAAGGATGTGGGTTCGAATATATATCAGGAAGTCAGAGAGATATATGGCTCTGAGGTTCACTTAGCCTTTAACAGAAATAAGTACTTGATATAATTCTAAGTCTTACTGCGTTATGGCGTTATGTACATAGAGTAATACTTTTGATGCTTATTCATTCGTCGGATGGAGATGTTAAGCCTTGAGCAGACTACTTTTACTGGTTAAGGACGTCGATACGCTGATTATAGTTGGCCCTAGTACCTGTAAGCTAACTAGCTGGTCAGCTGTTATAGAATAGCAATGGGATTTAGCACGCTAGTTACGCGATCTGCCTGCAAGCATATTCAGGCCTACTAGCTTATAACATACACTGACTCTGTGTGTGTGTGTGTGTGTGTGTGTGTGTGTGTGTGTGTGTGTGTGTGTGTGTGTGTGTGTGTGTGTGTGTGTGTGTGTGTGTGTGTGTGTGTATTTGTCTGTTAGTCCCCAGTTAGGCTGTTTGGATCTTCAATATCTTTACTATTTGCTGTTATAGATAGACTAGGCTTTATCTGTGACCTAGTCTATTCTATTTACCGTGCCTCTCCTCCTTCATCCGGGCTTGGGACCGGAACTACAGCTAGAGGTGGCGTTAACACCCTAAAGAAGGGGAGGTTAAGAAAGAGTCTGTAAACATATAGCTACTCGTTCCACCATATGCTATAGGAGGAGGACTAGGGTGAGGGTGAGGGTGAGGGTGAGGGTGAGGGTGAGGGTGAGGGTGAGAGTGAGGGTGGTGGGTGGTGGGTGGTTGGTGTTGGGTGGTGGGTGGTGGGTGGTATTGTAAGGAGGTGTTTAGGGTTCTGTACTGTAGATGGAGATAGCTTATAGATGAGGTCTTCACTTTAAAGTGCTATTACTTAATAATATCCACACGACGTATTTCTTGTTCCATTTCTAAAATATCTGCTATAAACTCTGTGTAACCAGCACCTTGTTTCGCCCTTAGCATTTGCACACATTTTACAAGTAGGTTGGGTTCCTTACAGTATCTTACATCTACATAGGGTAACAGAGTTTTGTTGTTAACAATGAGTCTACATGCAGACGGTTGAGGTGTAGGAAACGGTAAAATTTGTTTTAATTTAGTAGGTGTTTCTGTAATGGCGTCTGTAGTTAAAAAATTTATTTGCTTTCATGGTAAAAAGACGTTGACATTATCTTCTTCTTTTTCTTCGTGCATCTCTTCTTCTAGAGATGATTGTACGGCGACAGAACGTGTAGGGCTTAGATAATGAGGTAGAATTAGAAAGCTCTGATGACATAGAGATGTTGAGATATTTTCTTCTTCTTCCCATCATGCTTCTCTTTAATCTTGAGATGTGTGCATATAAACAGAACTTGGAGCAGGCCTAGACAATTAGATATAGAAAGCTCTTGTGGAGGTGTGTTGAGTTATGTTTGCAAAAAGAAATCAGTAACTCCTTGAACACGTTTGATATCTTTAAATTTTCAGCAAGGATGATTTCCTTGCTTGATATGAATAAAGATACTGGTTTAGCACCTTCGTTATTAAAATGCTTTAGCCTCTTTAGAGTACAGCTCACTTCGTTTAGATCACACTTTCCTATATTACGCTGCTGATATTAAGAGTCAGTTCTTGAGCGTTTTACTGGTAGATCTCCTTAACCCGCTGGTTTCGAGATGTTACATATTCCGTCTTCATGATGCAAATCTGATGTATGAGGCAGATATTGTTCTACATTACCGTAATAGGTGTTGCAGTCTTCACATCTTAAAAGTGTTGAAAGGTTATGCTTAAAGTTTACATGACCTACAAGATAATCACTTTTGTTTAATGTAGAAGAACAATTTGATGCATACAAATGTTTTGAGGATATGATTGAACATAATGCCGGTAGTTTAAGAAGTATCGTATTGACAGCAAACAGATTAAATCTCTCGTAGAATAGTTTGGGGGCACTGGAAAAACAAGAGAAATGAATACATTATTAGTCTAACACATGACTAGTTTCACATATTTAAAAAAATCCTTGCACAACAGAACTTAAACCTTTAACCTAGGTGTTTAATAACTTGTACTGCGTATTAGATATCTTGAACACATGACCTTTTAGTTTTTAACTCATTACTCTTTATGTTATGTGAGTCTGATTTGCTCACTGTACTTATAAGGAAGGGAGTCCTCTCGAAGTCAACCGGTCGGAGATCTCTAATAAAAGGATACAATTACGGATGAATACTGCGCTTTATCTAATCTGAGCTCGATTGTCTAAGGAAAGAGAACTAAAATGGTCGTGTGTAAGAGTTCCAAAATAACATGATGATATTATCGTAAGATAATAAAAGAAACGCATGCGTTAGCTGGCGAGACCTCTGTTTACAGTGCACTATATCTTTAGATGCGGGCTAGAACAAATTTGTTACTCTCTTTGATCTGTCTCGGACTTATCGTTGGCTTTGACAATATGAAAGTGACTGGATTATGAGCGATGCTAGTAATGCCATTCCTAATGTAGTCAATCCCTGTTATGAATGTTATGAGAGAGCCTCGAGTCCTAAGTTCGCCACTGTAAAAAAGGCATAAATAAATAAATAAATTAAATAAATAAATAAATAAATAAATAAATAAAATAAAATGAACAAATAGTATGAAAATGTCGCTCGTAGAGTCGGTTGGTGCATTTCAGCGGGCTTGGCAGACTTATATGTAATAGCAACTTGTGCCTCAGCGAGAAAAGCTACGGGAAACTACATCATTCCTCATTTCCCTAGTACGCACCTTCATTCATGGCTGGGCCACCTATCACGGCTGATGGCTGAGCTGTTGATGTCCAAACCAGTCTCCGGGCTGAATACTCAACATACATACAACGAAACGTACCAGAAACCCTCGACAACATAATATGGAAGTGTTACGTTTCCTAAACTAAGTGAAGTTCATTGACTTGAAAGGTGCATTTCCCCTACACAAGATGATGATAAGGTCCCCGCAGATTTTTTGGGCTCATAGTTACGCATCAATATATTAATTAAAGATATTCGATTTTATTTCCATGCCGTTATAAGAAAGTAGCATTACAGATTTTCTGTCAAGAATAAAAATGAGGTCGCTAGATGCTTTCCTTAATTTAATGCCACATGATAACAACAGTGTAGCCTGCCAGCCCAGTAAGTTCGTTCGCCTTTCTCCAACTTCACGCTCGGCATCTTGGATATCCCAGAACCGGCTTTTATGGAGTGTCCAATGATTTCAGCTTGCAACCATTTTGTGTGGCTCCCAAAAATTATGGCCAGTTGAAATTAAGAGGCATACTTGCGCGCAAACTTACGGCACACACACCACATTTAGCACAAAACATTGGAGTACAGTCCCAAAGGTGTTTCTAAATATTTTTGAAACAGCGTAGTTCAAAAGGATCTGGAAGAACAGAATAATGGAAAATAAGAATTCATTAAGAATATTTCTGAAACGATTTTATTTACCTTTCATTCAATACTTCGTTACAATTGAGGCCTGAAACAGAAAATATGAAACATTCTGTCAGTTCGTTAAGACACGATAAATCGGTGATCTATTATCTACAAAATATATACAAAGTATAGACTCATTGTCAACGCTTTAATAACTCAACTCCTCCTTCAATCACCTCTCATTTAACTCTCCACGAACTACTGGCACGTATTGGGCTTATACCATAAAAGAGCCCATCCCACACTTCAGATGGAGAATTAAATTTAGTTGTTGCTATCTACTATGTCCAGTACCAAGTAAACAAGCCACCGTGAATTAAGTTATGTCAACAAGGTGCTGAAATATATCGTCGAGAAAAAGGCTGAACCCAGTCGCGCATACTTGTGGTCGACATCAACGTGACGTGTTCATGCTTTCCCTATTGTTTAACAATGGTTCTGATGAGAATGTGTCACCTTAAGGAAACATCCCACATTCATTTGTTAAAAAAATTGACAGCACAATTTTCATACCTGTTGGGCAGATTTCTCATCCGTCATCTAGAGCCTAATATGTAGCCATACATTCCTCAAACTCCATATTTATTGTCCTCACATATGGAGAAGGGTGTGACTTTCTCCTTCATCGTTTATTGAGTACCATCACATTATTTTCAGTGCAACTAAGTTTCGTCACACTCTTCGGTATTTCTATACGGTATTCCGTATTTCTAACCAAATACTAGTGGGTACATATGACAAAGACAAAGACGTGGCCTCGGCCAGACAGCCCCTAGAGGGTACACAAATGGCTGCAATCTTCGTGCCTTTGTTATGATGTATTGAAGTAGGGGTAAAATTTAGTTATGAACGTATGTTTTATTGCACACTGTCGGAAGAGGACCTTCACATGCCCTCATGAAGGACAATTAAATTTGGCGGAAAGCTTGGCTTGGTTAAGTATGTATAATTGGCTTTAATCCAGCATATTTATTTATTTATTATAATAAAATTTTATTCTTGACTTAGCAAATAATTGTCATATTCAGATAAACCTATAAATATATGCATGCCAAATATTTAGAAATAATTGTATCCACATATTAATAGCTTCATGTGTGTCTTATCTTAAGGTGAAAATTCCATCTGACGTACCAATTTTTCAGTAGGTAGTCGAAAGGTTTCGGTAACAAATGTCATTAAATGTTAAGCACTGTTAAAAATAACTCGAATCACTGCTGAAGAGGGTATAAGTTTTCTAGGAATGGTTAGCGCAAGGGAAGTGTTGGATATTTCATGTTTCTTACAAATTCCATGTTTGTGTTACCAGAATAGAAAGGGAGATGGACATTGTTGTAAAAAAGATTCTATAATAACAGTGTTGTAATGCACACAATTTTCCAACTCTATTTACTTTTTAGAAACTTTTAAAGAAATTATACATGAAGTAAACTGATATTCAATAGCATAACATGAGAACTAGAAGGACATGATTTTCAACCCAAGTTCCGATGAACAGCTTTCAGGAGAGCTACTGTAAGTTAGACGAAGCATATTAGTAGTAATATGAAGGTGGACTTTTATCATTCCAATTCATGTGATATGGAATCTACCACTCTGAAATTAATCTTAAACGTAATAGAGGAAATTCAGTTTCTCTGTTTCCTACTAAGTAAGAGTTAACAGCATTCATAAATATCCATCTGAATCCTAGTGACATCTTAGAAGGATATCGACCTTAAAACTACAAAACTCTCTCAAATCAAACTTTGCAAATACGTCCGTGTTTAAAATGTTGGAAAACTTATTTTCTCTAATATGGTTTGACTCGCATTAGGCTGTCTCCAGCCAAAGCACTCTGAAAGGCACAAACCGGGTGCGAAGCCACAATTCATATCAGTCAATCTCAAGCACTCAGGTAACTCCAATTTTCTGCTAATAAAAGGCTCTCCTGATATTTAAATGATTAAGGACCAGAGATGTTGGTGAAAATAGTACATATACTTGAGAGTGAACCAGCCCTCGATAATGTCGGTACATTGTTATAAATAGGCGTGTAATTTTAATATAGCACCGGATCTCGGTGTGGTGTGAGCCGAATTAAGGCGACTATTTTTATTTTTTCATGAGTAATAATACCATTACTCCTGAGTTCCCTAGTACAGTATCTTATTTTTGACCCAAAAACCTTGTTATGGCCTTCAGCAAAATTATTTTCTTCCTTTATTATATTATGTACATTTGGCTTAAGCACGGCGTATTGCTGATTGGGTTCAACAAAAGCAGTGTGATTTTATTTAAGAAGTACTGTTAGGTTATGTTCCCTCCTTCGTCGAAAAGGCGACATTATACCAAGTAGTTCAATTAATTATGGGGCTACACATTAAAGCCACCGTACCCTGACACTGTTGAGGTGAATGCTCTATGCTGCTTATGAGATTCAACACAGCTCTTAATCAAGCAAAACGTAATAAACACAAACTTGTACCTAGGGCAATGCTAATACCAGCACTCTCATCAACAGAATCTACGTGAAGTAATCTCAAGACTGTCTCCAGTATTACGATCATTACCACTTAGGTAAGCGCCGTGCCGAGATCATATTTTATCCAAGGACTGTACCTGATGCAATAATCGAGTTAATCTCATACATCTCATGTAATTTATCTTCTTCATGTTACGGTTAGAACGGGGGAGTGTACCAGCGAACAAGTAAGAAAATTATTATTTATTCCTAATAGAACATCACAAGAGGTATCTTAAGAGGCAATTGAGAGCAATGCGGAAAAGTTTTAAATTTGTTTGTTCCCAGAAAGGAATTGTTAGTCGTATACTGAGAGACTATAGTAATAACTAAGGTTCGTAAGTTAAGGAAAAGTCATTTCTGTCCTGAGCTAATTTTACCTTAAATCTGAAAAATAAGTTTGAATGACGGGTTCCTCATCACGTTTAAAGCAATTTTATGTTACCTATAAATGCATATTTCGCCCATTTTTATTGTATTAGTCCTATTTTGCTCATTTTAGAGAGATAAGGTCATATGTGGTTATAATTTTAGCATTTTTGTTTAAATTGAGGCGTCGTTAACAAGGTACGTGTTATCTGCGTCGAGTTTTAAACGCAGAATTTCCGAATAGTGTAGTAGATATATTTTTCTTTCTTTTCCCAGAACAGGCAAGTAGCAGGTTTAGAAGACCTGATTCCAAGAAGGTGCTCCTCTACGGAGGTCTTTTAGCACATCTTTCCGCACAAGTTAGATTGCGACACTGTACGCGTGAGGTCACGGAACATTACGATAGTGTGTTTCCGCCTCTCAATAGGATGTCACTCCAGTAGATGTATTTAGCTCAGAAGCAATTAGCAAACAAGGAATTGCCATGTTATATCTCGCCCAGTTCTTCCTTGCAGGGTCGAGATAAAGCTCCCTTGCTCTTTCACTGCCAATGGATTTCAACAGATTTGTCACATTTGTAGTACTGCAGTGAACCCCATCATGCCGTAAGTGAAGTGTAGTGAGGCTGTAAAGTTAAGAAAGTATGTGAAAGAGTTCGGTGAAGAGACGTTCAGTACTGACGGAACAATTCTTTCTTGTAAAGCGTGTGAAGTTAAGGTAGCGGCGATAAAGCTATGTAGTGTGCAACAGCACTGCGCTACGGCTAAGCATAAAAGCTGCGCGAACTGAAAGTCTTCTGAACAGAGCAGACAGACTCTTTTGTTTGATACAGCGAAATCTTCGTCAACCAAACTTTTCGATTTCGATTTCTCAAAAGAACTGTGCGAAATGTAGGTATCTACCAATATTCCGCTTAAGAAAGTGAACAAGGAACACTTCCGAAAATTCTTAACTAAATACACAACACAGTCGATCGCGGACGAGGCAACATTGCGAAAAAATTATTGCGTTCCTGTTATGAAGACACACTTCGAAAAATTAGAATTAATGTACGCAGCAATAGCGTCTGTGTATCCGTTTATGAAATTGCGGATGTTTCTGGTAGGTATGTTGCGAATGTTATAATTGGCACGCTTCTCGTGGATCGTCCGGGTGATGTATATTTACTTCATTCCGAGGTTCTATTGCAATACGTTTTGACAATGCCGTGAAGCTTTTGTGGGATGGTGAAGTTAAGTGAGAGCGAATCTTGCTGTTACTAACCGATACTGCACCACACATGGTGAAAGCAGCAAGGGGACTTAAGCTACTTTACCCAAAAAATAGTCCATGTAACGTGTCTTGCTCACGGATTGCACAGAGTTGCTGAAGAAATACGGCAGAATTTTCCTGATGTCGACCGGTTAATATCAAATGCCAAAAAAATATTTGTGAATGCTCCACTGAGGGTGGCGAAATTCAAAGATCACGCGCCTTCGCTTGCTCTTCCTCTTCAGCGAGTGTTTACCCAATGGGGGACGTGGCTCAACGCAGTACAGTAGAGTACTACTGTGAACACAACAAAACTGTGCCAGAAATTGTTTCTACTTTTGACATCAGTGAGGCATCGTCAATAAAAATTGCACAGGAACTGTTTCCAATGATTTGTCCGGACAATTAGTATATATTTCATCAAATTATAGAGATCTATCGAAAACCATCTCTCGCCTAGAAACTGCTGGTTTAGAATTATATGAGAGTTTGGGAATGGTAAAGGACATGTTATCCAAAGTAGAACAAGCAAGAAGTGCAGTGTCAGTTGCGGTGAAGAACAAACTTAGTAAGGTGCTGAGAGCAAATGAAGGATACGCAACAATGTGCAGAATTAGTGCCAGTTTAGAGGGTAATGGATCTGGTTTAGGCGAGAACGACCCGCAGCTAAGCAGCAGTGAACTATGTTTAAATACGCTCCTGTGACATCATGTGACGTAGAAAGGAGCTCCTCCCAGTACAAAAAAAAATATACTGAGCTACCTTCGAAGGACAGCCTGAAAATGCACATGGTCGTAATGTGCAATACTGGCAAAGAAGAAGATTAAGAGGTATGTACGAATATGAACTCAATAAACTTCCTGTTAGCAGTGTCTTCTAACTTACTCCGACAGATATCATAAAGCACTCTAATACTTCGGGTTTTTCGTATTCGTTTAGGAAAACCGAGCAAGAACTGCATCTCAAGGCTGTGACACTGAATGAATGTTGGAAATATTAATGTACTGCAGCTCTCTGTCAGTATGATTAAATGTGTCTGGTGTATTATCGCTGATCACGTTTTGGCACTTAAGGGGTTTGCTGTATGTTAGTGATACTCTACCTATCCCAAAAATTCATGTCATATTTTACAGTTTTTAGATCATATTTAGCTATTTTAGGGCATATTTGCTTGTAAATTTTGTAATTCTTTTGGTCTTAAACTTCCGAACCCTAGTAATAACATTTAGGGAAATAGATTGACATGCTTTTCTAATACTTTCACGCCTCCCCTGCAGAATATTGTCGTAAGCCAGAGCATATTTTCCTAGAACTTGAATTACCTATGGGTAAAGTGTTATTTTCATGCATCTACCGTCCTCCCAAAATCGGTTGCATGGAGTCGTTTGTAGAGGCGATGTATAATTATGTTTTTCATTACAATCTTATACTTGCAGGTGATATGAATGGGCATTTTTGATCAGGGTCTTCGGAAACTGTAGTAATCGATTATGCACTTCACTCATGCGATTTGACTAGAATAACATTTGATGACACATACCACACTGCATATTTTCATTCTAATCTCGATACCATAGCTTGAAACTGTAATGATACACTTCTTAAATTTAGGCAGACCCCAGTAAGTGGATTTTCTGGACATGATATGCTATATGCTGTCTTCTCGATATCAAGACCCAAATATGAAAGAAAATGGATCACATTTAGAGATTTCCGCAGTTTTAATCCTGAAGATTTTCGAAACAACGTAATTTCTGCTCCCTGGTATGAAGTATTTTCTCAGCGTAATATCCTTCATAAAGTCATCAAATTTAATAGTTTAACGTTCGCGTTGTACGACAAGCATGCCCCATTAAAAGTAATTCAAGACAAATACCCACCTAACCCGTGGATAACGTCTACAATTAAGAAATTAAGCTGTGTGCGGGACAAGGCAAAAAGAAAGCACATCAAAACCAGGAAACATGAAAACTTTTAAACCTTTCGCATCTTGCATAATAAAACCAAACTCGCGATCCGTGATGCTAAAGTCAAACAGGTGCCTTCTTTGTTCAGTAAGAGATCAACTCCGTCTGATCTCTGGGGAACTATAAAATTACTAGGTATTGCTAAGAAAAATTCACAACCCACTTCCTCATTCATATCTGCAGAATATCAAAATGATTATTTCTTAAAAATTTCACCAGTGAACAATTCTCACAGAATATCCAAAATTATTCATAGTTACATGAACACAAATGAACCTAACATGATCTATTTCACTTTTCGTATATTTACCCAGAGGATGTAGTCAAAGTATTTAAGAGCATGAATACCAAGGCTGTTTGACCAGATGGTATCTCACATCTCCTCCTACTGAACTGTTAGGATATAATCACTCCGGTTATAGCTCACCTGTATAATTTCTGTTTACATTCAGGAGTCTTTCCAGCTGTATGGAAAATGGCCAATATCAGACCTGTTCCTAAAGTTCCTTCTCCTCAAAAATTTGATGATTTTAGGCTAATCAGTATTTTGTCAATATTAGGTAAAGGATTACAAAGGATTGTTTACCAACAACTCACTTCGTATTTAAATACTCATTCTAATCTTAACACGTTTCAGTCTGGTTTTCGAACAGGCCGTAGCACTATGACGGCACGTCTTAAAGTCACCGATGATATCAAGTTTGCAATGGACAGGATGGAACTAACACTTCTGGTACTATTCGATTTAAGCAAGGCATTTGATGGAGTTCATCATGACCTCCTTCTGACTAAATTACATACAATTGACATATCTCTATCAGCTCTCTCTTGGTTTGAATCGTTCTTGAAAGGGAGTTCTCAGCGTGTAGTATTTGAGAAACAAAACTTTTCTAAGTGGTCTCGTGTACATTCTGGCGTCCCTCAGGGTTCCGTGTTGGGTCCCGTTTTGTTTTCACTCTATATAAAAGATCTGCCTGGAGTTTTACGCCACACTAGACATCATATGTATGCCGATGATTTACAGATCTATTACCAATTTCCTGTGAATCGTGTTGTCTAAAGTATTAGTAAAATAAATTTAGATATAGAAAGACTACATAAATATACACTAAGTCATAATTTACTATTAAATGAAAGAAATAGCTGTTTTTCTAGGATATCGAAGAAACTTATCAAATATTTTCAACAGGGACATTCCTCCAGTAATTGTAAACGGTTCTGTAGTCAAGTATCAGGAATGTGTTATGAATTTAGGTTTTCTAATGGATAACACTCTGGCCTGGACCTTTCATGCCAAGCATTTGGTCAAGAAAGTGTCTTGCATCCGTTACGACGAAACTTGCCGTATCTTCCTTTCTCGGCGAGAAAGATGTTGATCCAAACTATGGTATTTCCTATTTTAGATTACGGCGCTGTAATTTACAGCGATATCTCTGAAAAATGTAATAGCAAACTCCAGCGTATTCAGAATGCTTGTGTGCAATTCGTCTTCAGTATTCGTAAAGACTGTCACGTAACATGTTATTACAAACCCGAAGAGTGGTTGAAACTCAGGAATAGACGATCATACACAGCTGCTTGTTTATTCCTGAGAATTTTAAAATATAATGCTCCCTCATATTTGACCAAGTCCTTTGTTCAGATGAGTCAAGTTCATGATCGGGACAATAGGTTTACAGCTAACACCCTTCAGGTTCCACAGAATCGTACGGTAAAGTGCAGTAGGTCGTTCATTGTCACTGCCTCTCAATTATACAACGATCTTAAACTATACGAAATACAGCAAAGTAGTGTTGGAACTCAGAAAAAAATCTCTTAAATACCGCTACCTTTCCACTTATTAAGCCATGTAAATGAATTTTCACCAAATTAATTAAATAGTACGAAATATCTTAATCCCCTAGATACATTTTAGATGCTCAGTTTTATTCTTAATTCATCGTCGGCTTTAAAATTCTTAGGTTTCTCTTTTGTCTTCTGTCCTTGTTAGTATAGTGTATGTTTATGAAATAGTAAAAGTATTATTGTAATCTCCTGGATGTTTAGTTTTTAATCTTATTCTTATATCCTCAGTAGGAAAAGGTATCTTACGCTTTTTATGTATTCTTTTTATTACATTTTTATATTGGTAAATACATTTAAGTTAAAGTGGCAGTTAGTTACAGCCAAAGGGACCTCTGGTCCTACTTGTAATTAACTTTAAATAAATATATTTCTGTTTCTATTTCTTCTCTTTATACCATAGGCTTATGTATGACGACGTATTGCTGGTACGGTACAGCAAAAACAGTGATTTTATATAAGATATAGAGTTTCTCCACATTCCTTTATTTATTGGATGATGACATTTTACCGAATAATTCAATAAATGGCCTAGTACTAAATCAATTACGGGGCTACGCATTAAAGCAATTGGACACTGACGTTGTTGAGGTGAATGTCCCAAGCTGCATACGGGAAATTACATTTATTTTAAATGAATCTGAAATTGTATTTAACAGCGTGATGTTAGGCACTAGTAACGTTGTCAAGCAATATATATAGGGAGGATTTTAAAATGACCACATAATTTTCAGTTCTCCTTAATATGCCAGGCAGATCCCTGAACGACAAGTGCTGTCGGCGTCCCCAATAAAACGTTCATACACTTGCCCTTGTTCTGGGAGGCTGTCCTTTTTTTTTTTTTTTTGGAACTCGCGTTACCATACAACCAGATAATCCACCGCATTGTAGAAGAATGGGCTGAACGCGTATGAAGACGTACATGGTCTGCCCACGAATAGCAACAAGAGGTTAGCTGACATTGTTGCATTTCAATCACCTCCTCCCCACGAATACATTATAGACTCCAACTTCAGATTCAATGAGTTGACACACAAACGAGACGTATTTACAAAAGTAATATTAAATAATTTTGAGAGTCTGTGACTGTAATTTGTTTAATGTTGAAAGCCAGAGGGATCATCCGTTAATTGGTAGCTGATTTATGCAAAAGATTCGGTCCCACTTACGCACTTATTGAAACATTTACTTTAATTGCACTCATTTTCAGTTTAATTAATTATAGGCCAACATATTGACATTAAGGTAACTTTTCGTTACTGGGTTAGTCCTATACTTAATGAAACATTTATATTTCTTCACGTAATATACTCCTTTTTATAGTCGTTACATTTTGTCACCACGGCAACCAGTAAGTGTTACAGGAAGACTTTGAAATGAACGACTCAGCGACGTCTTAACGACTCTGGGCTGAAGTTGCCAAAAATCTCTTTTCAGTTTCGTGGCCGCACTTTTGATCTCCATATCCACCGAGTATCTACTTAATTTCTTCCTTGCATATACATTTGAGGTTGCGGAAAGCATCGTCTTCTTGTCGGTTATGAAATGGAAGGTTGTCTCTCATAAACAGAAGTATTATAATTAACCTCGACCAGTAAGAGATGATAGCCATGGTTTGAATTTCCCTTGAATCGAATCGGAAATATGATCAAATCAATGAGGGTAAAATCCTTGCTGTTAAAGTCATCTACAATGAAGTATTGTTAGAATTACACTTTGATACTGACGTCTAGAACGTAATGCCAGTAAGCCAGAATAATCGACGTAATCTCCGAACAGTTACGATGATGACTTTGCTGTTAATATCTCTTGAAATGGAACACTATCATGGTTTGAGAAAAGTAAAGATGATCACTTAGGTAATAATGCCTAATTTATTGACTCCAATTGTTCGTTCTAACTTGCCATCAATCCCTTTATCCTGTCATTGTTTCCCTCTGGACTTCTACAGTTAATTTGATAACCCACTGTATTTGATGAGAATTGCCAACATACCCATTTGTCCTACGCTTGAATAATTGATTATCCTCAGTCCCCTCGTAAAGCAGTGCAACTTACGAACACCATCAACCCCTGTAGGTGATGTGGAAGACCTGACATGGAATTGCTGTAAGTCACTGAACAAATCTAGGAAGTGTACCAATCAAGAATTCTGCTTTCATGAATTGACTCGATTACAACAAGGATGAAGACGTAAAACTTTACCACTACCTTAAATCCGCAGCAAACACGGGCAGTGGTATCTGAAAAATATCACCACCTTCACATGTACGAGCGACTAAACACAGTAGTTTATGAGGGCCTAACGTGCAGACGCTACCAAAATCTCTTACGCATGCCACAAACGACACAGCTCGTGGTTTTCGTCTTAAGTATAAATAAAGACAGCTGGTCCAACAACCTGAAGGTATTTATGTCGTTGGCACATTTATTTCGATGCGATCATCAACGAGGAATTCGGCTCCGTCCATCCAGTAGAAGATGCGGTATTTTCCATTGCAGTCGCGGAGGTTTGATTTACCACCCACATCATGAAAAGCAGCAATGCAACGGGACCCGAAGCTGTACCTGCAGAAACGTAAAATAAAATGGGACAACATGGAGCTAGTAGACTTCTTAACAGAAGCGTAGAGAATAATAAAATAACTTCCATATGGCAGACCAGCTTCATAGTATCCATATGTAAAGGGAAAGATGATGTCACCGAGTACCGAAACTACCACCTTATCCGTCTCCTGAGTCCAGTGGTAAAGATCATTGAGTGTGTAATTGATACACACCTTTCCTACCTTGTCACTCTTCAATAATTCCATTTCCGGACTTAATAGTCAATTACATATCCCAATTTATTTTAACTTTCCCTGGATTAAGTTATGGCCTGCTCGATTGACTAATATCACCTTTTACAAAAAAGCCACTTCAGAGTTACCAAATGAAATTATGCCCTTATTCATGAGAAGAATCAATGTTAAAAATCACTTGTTTGTTGTTCTAAGGAGCCTAACATCGCAGGTCATCAGCCTTAAAAATCACTTAGGACATATTCTTCATCATAAATATTTTTGATCTCCGGATTAGTGTATATCGATTTAAGCTGTCATGGCAATGGCCTTATAGACTAAGATCTGACCGGACGGCCTTGTGTTAAGAAATCACTCAGCACACCAAGATAGTGGGTGTATCAAGTGGAAAGGAATGTCAAGAAGTCATAGAAAAGGATAACGAAACCCTCAACAGAGTATCTCTGAAAAGAATAATTGGGGAGAAAAATATATTTTTAATTGGCCATGGCTTTAAGTTTATACCTACTTAGTCTGTTGATGGTACACTGGAATAATCATAAACATAGGATCATTTTTGCAAATTATATTTACCTGTTTTTGATTCATCTGCTTAGCTTCCAGTTGTTCGGTCAATCGCCTTCATTAACTGTGTAGTAATGCCGACTCGTCCTCCTACAAACAAACAAATTGAAACAAATTAAAATATTGTATGGAAATGGTAAAAATCATAGAGATAGTGTTAAAAGGAACGGAAACGTGATGAAACTTGGTATACTGTACAGTATATTGGAATTATGATCCTCATTGTGAGTTCACAATGAAAACGGCTTCCTCATCTTGACAGGAACGTTACTCTAACGGATCTTGCAAACACATTGACGACGGCTCTCGGAGTAAAGTAGCTTTTTTCTATCAAATCGTCTGTTAATGGGGAACAAGAGAACTATTCCCGACAGCCTTCAATTATAAAAATCCTTCAGGACTTTATAATATTCACTTTTATACCTTCCACGAATATACATTACATCGTGTATTGGGCAGCTTGATACACAACATATACAAAATCCTAACCACACGCGTATAGCGCAACTGACTGTCCGAAAATATTAGCTAACAAATCCTGCATTGCACTCCACTATACTAAACTTCACCTGGTTACTGGTGATAGTAACTTGGGAGGGACAATTTGCAGGTAACGATGAAGACCTCAATGGCAGTAAAGGCGGAGTTGAAGAACAAAAATGGGGAAAGAAACAGCCTTCTCCAAATGGGAATTATCAGTTGGACGCACTGGCTAGTGGGTAGAGAAGGGATTCTCAAAAGCTTGAAGATTTACCAGAAGAGAAAATGGCTCTGGGATTTACAATTTCAGTTCTACTTTCGAAAGCAGGATTTTTTCCGCACAACTTTAGCAATTGTAATAATGGAAATATCTTCGGTGAAAAAATGAGAGTAAATGGATACAGAAATCCATCACCACCAAGAGCAGTGCAACCAGGCTGAAGAGCCTAGAACATCGTGTAGGGAAGTGTCATAGCTTCCTGAAAACCCAAAGAAAAAAATGTGACCTAAGTGAATTAGCACAATCCGTCATACAGGAATGCTCACAGAATTCTGCGAGAATAGAGCATATATTGTACCATTGGAAACGTTGAAGCGGCGGTAATCTGCTGTAGGATTCTGCCACGGTGCTCTGTAATAAAATATACTTACCGCCTGGAGGCCCTCATCTGCATAGGGCGCAATCAGTTCGGGATTCTTCTTCGTAAATTGGTACATAAGGGAATTAAATACTACTGGTACTGCCACTACTAAATGAGAATGGATCAGTCTAGATTTTAACTAATTAAATTATTTTAATCGTGAAATTAATTAAATTCAAAAAATTTAAGTCGACAATAAAATCATTAAATTTACTCAAATTGTAGAACAGCCAATAGTTAGGTTACGCCATATGCAACGATTCTCCAATAATGGTTAATTAATTTGAAATTGTCTGCTGACACCATAGCTAAAAATGAAATGGCGTATGGCTTTTAGTGCCGGGAGTGTCCGAGTACACGTTCGGCTCACAAGGGGCAGGTCTTTTGATCTGACGCCCGTAGACCACCTGCCTGTCGTGATGAGAATGAAATGATGATGAAGACGACACATATACCCAGACCCCGCGCCAGTGAAATTAACCAATGATGGTTAAAATTCCCGTTCCTGCCAGGAATCGAACTCTGGACCCCTGTAACCAAAGGCCATCGTGCTAACAATTTAGTCATGGAGCCGGACATACCACAGGAGTGCAATATTGATTAGATATTTGACATAATCTTACTTATCTTTCATTTTTAAGATGTCAAATACAGCACTCCTTGCATAGGTAAAGTCTGAGCTGTGTTAATCTTCAATTAGTTGAAAGTTACCAAAATACATTAATAAAAAAGTTTCCCTGAAATGTATGAATTGAAACTTCTCCAATAAATGATAGGAGTTTCCTGAGAACACACCTCAGTTTGGGAGTTTATTGCTACCTGTTATATTACACTTATCTAAATTAGCATAAAAATACATATGGCCTCAGCTGGCTATTCATGACCTGGTATCGGATGGGTACTCAAACAAAATTGATCAACGTATTATATTACATAATTGCCCTGAGTTGGATATGAACTGAATACGAGCTAACATGGCATGCATGATTTGTATATAAGCTAGCTGTAAACACTTACGGGCATTTATGATCACTTTGTTTTATACATGGATTCTGTGAGTCAATTTTTTCTTTAGATCAGCTGAACAGACCTGCCTAACATTTAGATATCTTCATTTTGTACACTCAAATATTTAACCCGATCGGGTCTGCATGACTCGCAGATACTTTACACCAGTTATTAAATAAAAGTCCAAAGTCTAAAGCTTTACTCATACAGTCTTATTTATTTACAATTTGCAGAGTCGTGTTCAGTGACTGAATTATTCACTTGCAATTTGCTTGGGTACTGTAAGCGAAATGTTGTTTTAAAAGCTGCCTTCCTTCCCTAATGTTACTGATCTCATATTTTCACTACAGTGTGGGTGAATCCTCTCACGTTGACCATAAAACAAACCACGGTAATTAAAAGGAGACGGTAAGTGTCACGCGCAGCCAGCCAAGAACAAGTGACGTCAGCGGACTCTAGTCTGCCAAGCGCTGTAAGTTACTGCAAATCAGTGTGCCGAGCGCCCCACTTATCTTCGTAATCTCAAACTGCTTACATTCTAATATAATATTTTCACATAAAAACCACTATGATATTGCATAAATCTATTAATTTTTATTTTGTTTGTGTGCAGACCTGTTTTGAAAGCCAGAAAAGTGAGACCTTTTGCTAATATGTTAAAAATTATTATTAAATATTCCAATATATCGGAAATTTTAGTATTTACAGTTCCCAGTTACTTAAAATAATTAAAAATAAGTACCCTATACAGGTACAGATTAAATAAATCAGAGCTTAACTATCAAGAAATAATATTAACCGATAATGTAAATAAAATACACAAGATGAAATACTGCACGTTGTTACTTTTCTTAAAATAAGTACTGTTATAACTTACTAGTAATAACATCTATAATAATAATAATAATAATAATAATAATAATAATAATAATAATAATAATAATAAACTCCACATAACAAAATAGCATTACTATTAGTTTAGGACTACCTTTCAGGACTTAATTTTGTTCACCTTCTTCAATATTTTCCCCTGCAGTGTCAGCATACGCATCCGTAGTCTGGCTTTCATTCACTCATCTCTTGAGTACTCTCTTTTTATTCAGTTCTTTCATTTTAACAAATTAACGAGTTCTCACAAAACACGTTAAGCGAAGTCGTCGACTTTACTATTCTGAGGTCTGGTGATGATATTTATCAGTTCCTTCATCGCTATTGGGAACTTCCTTAGACCATTCCCCTAACATTTTTGGAGATACACCGAATTGTAACTACTTTGGCTACACCTTCAAGTGACCAGTTTATACACTTTCCCAATCATTTTTTTAGATTTAATAAGACATTTCCCATAGTTTTTTTTAACATTTCCTCCAATTTTATTATTTTGTATTGGGCTCGTTTTATATTTTGACTATGCAATTTGATTCTTTCCTTTACTGTAATTCTTCATTTTCGACCATCACACCAGCTAGTTCACACTTCAAGGGCAAGTGTTCTTTATTTTAGCGTAGCTGTTATTTAATTTGTCCTTCCACTACAGATTTGTTTATTAGTGATTGTATAACATATTTACAATCCCGCCTTTCCGCTCGTGTATTTCTCTCTGAATTTTCTGTTGGCGCAGGAAGCGTGGGAAAGTTTCGGGAAGGAAATGTTCCTTTTTTTTTTTCTTTTTTTTTTTAACAAGCCGTTAGGGGGAAGGCCTAATAATTCACGTTGTAAATCTCTTTCAAAATCAGAGGACAGAAAGTGTTGGGGGCATGTACGTGCGATTTATGAGTCAAAACACTTTTCTTTTACTAAAAGGTACCCATTGTTTGTGCAATGCTGGATCTTTTGGGAATCCATTAAAGGCTAACTTACGTTTCTTTGGGTTGGTGGGATGGTTTGTACAGCCTGCAACCACACAGAACGGCATTTTAACAACACAACACGACATAATATACACTGGAATTCACCTCACTCATGAGCAATATGCACAAGTTCACGATTTTTTAAAATATTCGCAAGCCTAGAAAGTAATTAAATAACAGCAATGCACAAAATTTCACTGAGGGATGAAAACACCGACACCGAAGAGTATAGCCAATAGACTGATATTAATGCGGCCGGGCTGAGTGGCTCAGACGGTTAAGGCGCTGGCCTTCTAACCCCAACTTGGCAGGTTCGATCCTGGCTCAGTCCGGTGGTATTTGAAGGTGCTCAAATACGACAGCCTCGTGTCGGTAGATTTACTGGCACGTAAAAGAACTCCTGCGGGACTAAATTCCGGCACCTCGGCGTCTCCGAAGACCTTAAAAAGTAGTTAGTGGGACGTAAAATAAATAACATTATTATTATTATTGATATTAATGCGCCAAACAATGCATAGTGTAATGGGGGGGGGGGAGAATCCTGTGACGTCACTACCACGCCAGTCTATTGCGCATACGTCTGGTGACACCTATCGTGAAAAAACTAAATGACACGAGAAAGAATCAGCTAAGCCTCTGTTATCCTAATTTTACCATCTAAATCAGGGCCTCTCAGGGTGCATGCGCGTGGTGCATGCACTGTGCACGGTGCAAAAGACGACTTGGCTTGGTTGACCAGAGTGCAGACCCCCCACTCATCGATTTGGAGGAATAGCGCTAACTCTCTCTTTCCTTACGCCTCTCTCGCTCGCTCCGCCTGTCTCCCTCTCCCCCACTTGCGCCGTAGTGCTCCAAATCCGGGCTGAGTTGAGCCGAGTATAGCCGAGTAGAGCCGAGCATAACCGAGTAGCCCAGAGACGAAGCGTTGATCCGAGCCATACCGAGCGGCACCGAGCGACACCGATGCACAGTGCACGGAGCTCTTGCGCCTCGCTCTGCACGCGTGAGATTTTGAGCGTTTGAGAGGCCCTGATCTAAATACACTCCTGAAAGAGAAGACATATCTAATCTATACTATTTACACAGAGCGATGCAATCACGTACTAATTTGACCGTTATTTACTTCAAAGATACTGACTGCGCCTGTCATTCAAATGACTGAATATTGCTGTTGTAGTGGTATACTGCGGTATACTACAGTGGTTATGTCACAATGTGGACGGTGTGTGACCAAGTCCAATTATCTCATATCGTGGTCACCATAATAATTTAAACAAGTCTGAAAGGTCGCTTAGCATCAAAAGAGCCAGATCAAAATAAATAGGCATACAACCTACTTCATGAAAAGGTACATCCGTTTGCCAGGTCCTCATAAAATATGCATTAAAAATTATCCTTCCTTGATAAAATTACGAATGAAAGGACAAGCAAAAATCATGGGCGAAAAATATTATTATTTAACCTTGTTAGAAAGTGTTACCGTGTCAGGTATTTATCATTTGGTTATTATTATTATTATTATAAATATTATTGTTACTATTACTATTACTCACAGGTATAATTTTAAAGTAAAATATAATTGGATACCGATTTAACTCTGTTTCATAAAAGAGGACACAATCTGGATTCAACCGAATGACAAATAAATTTTCCTGGTGCGTCTGGATGCTGTGATTATGGTTGTCTTTATATCTTGTGTCCGAGCATTTATCAGCAGGCGTCGGCCTTTCTCTATTACAAAGCGACTTGTCCCTCTGCATTTCATTTCTTATTTTTAACGTAGATTATATTTCTCTCTTATTAATTCCTTGGAGCTGTATTTACATTCTTTCCATCCTAACTCGCAAATGAAATAGAATGGCGTATGTCTTTTAGTGCCGGGAGATCCCAGGCCGGGTTTGGCTCGCCAGGTGCAGGTCTTTTGATTAGACATCTGTAGGCGTGATTAGGATGAAATGAAGATGAAGACAACACATACACCCAGTCCCCGTGCCAGAGAAATTAACCAATGATGGTTAAAATTCCCGACCCGGCCGGGAATCGAACCCGGTACCCCTGTGACCAAAAGCCAGCACGCTAACTATTTAGCCATGGAGCCGGACATCCTTACTCGCAGACATTGGCTCTCATAATAGCGCTTAGCTCGTCACTTGTTAATCGAGGATGATGTTCACTGGTACCTCAACGTAGCATTTTCCTCCACTTGCGGGGTTTTATTTCTTTTTATTTTTGCTTCCTGCCGGCTCCGTGGTGTAGGGGTAGCATGCCTGCCTCTTACGCGGAGGCCCAGGGTTCGATTCCCGGCCAGGTCAGGGATTCTTACCTGGAACTGAGGGCTGGCTCGAGGTCCACTCAGCTTAAGTGATTAGAATTGAGGAGATATCCGACGGTGAGATAGCGGCCCCGGTCTAGAAAGCCAAGAATAACGGCCGAGAGTGTCGTTCTCTATATGCGATTTTCTATTTTACGCAATAAAAATATCACACGAGAACACTTTTACGTATTCTAAAAACAACTTTATTCCACTACGAAACTCATCCTGTCAGAAGAAGAAGACATTCAGTGCTTCTCTCAGAATACAAAACGAACAATCGCTCTCTAAAACAATCTACATAGAATTTATACATGTTTTACATCAGAGATCTAATGGTGCTGTTCCTTGACGCCATATTGGAAGTCTGTGAGTCCGTACGTCCGCACGTTATACGTCCATGGACACGAAACATAAATATAATAACATGATAATTTCGGCTCATCGTAAAACTCAAAATAAGAGTATTGAAGGTTTTATCCAAATTAGGATACCTGTCCTACGACAATTATCCCCCCTAAAACCTTCAATACTGATTCCGGACCTTCTCTTCTCCAGGTCCCAAATTATAACTAGTCGTCTTGTTATCTATGTCTTCAGCTATTCCATCCTCCAGAACAGGTATCAGTGTATGTTGATCCTCTCCGAAGTCCGTACTCCTCCGGGACCCCCTAGAGAGTGCCCACTCTCCGGTCCCTCCGCTATCCTGTAGGGGTCGAGATAACATCTTCTCCTTGAGAAACCTCACTGCCATTTCAGTCGTCTTTTTTCTTTTTCTTGGAAGATTTACCTGTTGTATCTTCTGAGCTTTTCTCACCATCCTTCTCACTTTTTTTCTTATTTTCCGCTGTTTTACTATCTGATTGATCTTTTTCTCCAGATGTCTTTCAGGACCTTGCTTCTTTTTCAGAATCTTTCTTGCCAACTTTTTCTGATGAAGTCTCTCAGCCTCTTTTCTAAGAAATCTATCTTCACGATAACGTACATATCGCCGTAAGCGTGCCCTTGAGTGATAATGGATGGTTAGAACACTCTCTTGTTCTTCATACAATGACAAGTAGGTACGACACCAATCATAGTAATACACCCCCACCTTCCGGGCATATTCAGCACCTATGGTTTCAGTTTTGTCTTCAGATTTGGGTGCGATTTCCTTCTCTTCTTCTCCCCCGGCTTTCTTTTCAGCTTTTCCATCTCCTCCGCTTTCTCCTTCCTTACTACCAACAGAACCTACTGAATCAAGAATCATAAAGTTGACAAGGTTGAGCTCCTTTACATCATCTTTTCCACCACTCTCTTCATCGTCACTCTTGGATTTGTCGGCCAAGAGAGCCTTGAACTTGATGTGATCTAAGGAACACAGATGATGTTCATAAGACATTAGTGTATTGAATCTTTGTTTACATACCCGGCAGTATGGATTCAAGAATTTCACCATATTCTCATGATCCTCAGAAGTCATGTGTGTTGATTTGGGCTGCTTGTAATTGAGCTTACAAATGGCACAGAACTTCGTTCTATCAGACAGTGTATGCCGGAACTCTTCAGTTTCATCTAGCATGCGGTGCTTTTGACGTTGATTCATACGCATTCGCTGCAAGGTCTGCTTATGTAGTAATGATTGTTTCCTCATGACATTTATGTGTTTAGGTGAATAGAGGTGCATTTTGTACTCCTGTACTGTGTCACATTGTATTAAGCAATGAAGACAGGACAGATCATACGCAGGTTTCTTTCGTTGATCTTCTTCAGTTGCAGAATGAGCATCGAAATCTTGATCTTTTGCACTGTTAGCCTCTGAAATGGTTTTCTCTTCGTCTTTCTTCTCCTTGACTTCGTTTTCCAAGGTGTTCATATCACTTACTACTTTATCTACCGGTACATCTAATTCTACGCTGTTGTTTTGGTCATTAATTTTGGAAATATCCTCTTTCAGATCTCTTACCAAGGAATCGATTCGGCCTTTTATCTCTTCAGATTGTGTCCTGATCAAGGTAGTTAGTTGCGTAAGCATCCGGTCGTTGGCTTCCTTCTCCGAGACAACTTCAAAATCGAAACTACCTGGGTCTTCCTCATTTTCTATCAGATCCCGGCGTAGTCTCTCTTGTAGTTCCGACTTGCTCCCATCCGTCGGTAACCCTCGGGATATCAGCGCCTTTCGTACAATCACTACGGTCATTTGATCAATCTTCATCATTAAACTTCGAAAGTCCTGTCACGGTCGCCAATTTGTCGTTTCTATATATGCGATTTTCTATTTTACGCAATAAAAATATCACACGAGAACACTTTTACGTATTCTAAAAACAACTTTATTCCACTACGAAACTCATCCTGTCAGAAGAAGAAGACATTCAGTGCTTCTCTCAGAATACAAAACGAACAATCGCTCTCTAAAACAATCTACATAGAATTTATACATGTTTTACATCAGAGATCTAATGGTGCTGTTCCTTGACGCCATATTGGAAGTCTGTGAGTCCGTACGTCCGCACGTTATACGTCCATGGACACGAAACATAAATATAATAACATGATAATTTCGGCTCATCGTAAAACTCAAAATAAGAGTATTGAAGGTTTTATCCAAATTAGGATACCTGTCCTACGACAAGAGGATTCGTCGTACAGACCACACAACACCTCGTAAGCTGCAGGCCTTCGGGTTAAGCAGCGGTCGCTTGGTAGGCCAAGGCCCTTCAAGGGCTGTAGCGGGGGGGGGGGGGATTTTGCTTCCTGCTTGATTTTTTTATTTATATCAGACCTCATTTCACTTCTGCGCATCTTGTAGGCAGTGTATCAATTAACTCACTATTACGTAGACAACGCACAAAACCCCTATCAGTTATTTCTTAGAAGTTTCCAATTATTTTATTAACGTATGGCTACGAATGACAGATCCTTCCGTGAACATCGATATTCACATATTAGGACGATATGTTTAAAACTTCAGAAATTTCATAACTTACAGTATTGTTATTATTATTATTATTATTATTATTATTATTATTATTATTATTATTATTATTATTATTATTATTATTATTATTATATCTATCATCTGTGTTCACAAAATTTCTTAAATAATTAGTGTCAATTACGTCATTAAAATTTCATGACAATTATTATTGTTCTGAGGTATCTGTGGAACAGCAGAGGTGAACGAAGGTGCGGGCTGGAATGGGTCTAACTACAAGTTCGAAAAATGAATTAAAATTTCAATAATGGTTATATTTTCGAAACTAAACAATGGTGACATAGAAGTTTGAGCATACAACAAATAACAACAAGTTAAATCAGGTACACGATCAAGAAGTCCAAGATTAGAGAAATATTTAACCAGTTTCCACTAGGGGAAATAACAAAATCAGGTAACAGAGTAGTTTTACAAGGAAAGCCCGAGTTTCGGGTTCTTTACAAGTTCTGGGGTCCGAGCCCCAAACTGACAATCTTTGAGCTTTAGCTCAACAATACCAAGTTACAGAATTACATTTCAAAGAGCAGAAAACCCCTTCATTACAGGGAGCGTTAGCTCCAAAGACACATATCGGGCCTCCTAGAGGCACATCTATCACCTCAGAAAGAGCTAACCCGCTCTCAATTTCTCACGCCTGTTAAAGGCAACAACAAACTTTCCTCTAAACTGCCTCTCAAAGCACAATTATAAAGACACAGGGGTATCTAGTACCCAACCTACGAGGCCTGAATAGCAAATTAAAGGTTAATTAAATGGCCCAAACACAAAGATGAATGGAGGCAAGTACTTGCACTCCTACACTAAAGCTTGTTAAAACCGATGTGGGGCTAGGCCGATAATACAGGGGTAATCCCAATCTATGGAGGTGACTAGTCTGCAAAATAAATTTAACACTTTAAGAAGGAAGAGGTGGTGGTGGTGGTGGTGGTGATTATTGTTTTAAGAGGAAGTACAACTAGGCAACCATCCTCATTAATAAGGAAGAGAAAAACGGTTACGAAAACGTTGTCACCTCAAATTCCAAAAATGAAGGGGAGCTCGAGAGGGTAAAGCACCCTCTATCCCCGAATTAAAGTTCAAGAAAAATGAAGTTTACCAGGAAAAGGGTTTACATGTTTTATAGTTTACATATTAAAGATTTCGAACCTTCCCCGCGAGTTAAACTGCTGAGCTAGAGAGAGATAAAGATGTTAAAGGGCCGTTACCTTGTTGAAGAGCTGCTGCCTGAAGAAAGAGGCGCTTCCCGCCCCCTGCTACATATTCACACACAGAGCAAGATGTTATACGAGTAGCCCGGAGACAAGAAAATCAGCAGTTCTATACCCTCGTGGAAAATTCGAGATCTTTCAGGAATGAGTAGACACACCCACTCAATTTTTATTGGTTGACCGCAAAAGTTACACACAAATCGATGAAGGAACACCTTATTGGTGGAAAATTAATTACAGAATTTTAGGATTGGTGAAATTCAAAACAGGCGGAAAGAAAACTTAATATTGCCAACCCACAAAAGACAGAACAAAATTTAGTAAAGACAAAACTTATGAATACAAAATTTCTTCAAGAAAGTTCATTCCTTTGCACCAGAGTGCATTATCATAGCCTTTTGTTAGAGACATCTGTTAGAGAATGTCCACACTCCTTGACCAATGAAAAACAAAAGCAACTCAGTTCAGTTTTTTAAGTTCATAGTTTTAACAGTAGAGAGGTACTTTAAGGCGAGAAATTCAAATGTGCTGCGTATAGGTGTACCAACCGGTACAATTACTATCGTTGCGACCTATCACTACAAAATTTTAATTCTTCTTCTTCTTCTTCTTCTTGCGTTACGGCCTCTGTAGGACCACGGACAGCTCCTTCACGGATTGCATTTTCTTCTTCTCCTCCCAGAACCTCTTCATCCTTTCTCTTCTTCTCTCCCGCTCTTCTTCCGAGATATTCAGTATCCTCTTCTCTTGTCTACTCCACTGGTGACTCTCAATCCTTTTCCTGTATCCATCCCTATCATTGATCTCTGGCATATTAGTCGGTATGTACTTGCTTTTCCAATTTTCCTTTTCTTCCACCTTGATCCCCAATTCTGACCAATCTTTCCGGAGTTCAACTACCCACTTGGTTCCTGTCTTTCCTCGTGTCCTCGCTGTTGTTTCCCATACTCTTTTCGTCATTCTATCCATATTCATCCTGATTACATGTCCCGCAAACCGTGCTCTTTTCAGTCTGATTTCTTCTGAGATTGTCCTCATGTTCCGGTATAGTTCTTCCCTGGGTCTCCTCATCCATCTCTCACCTCCTCTCTTAGGGCCTAGTATTTTCCTCAATATTTTTCTCTCTTCTTTCTCTAGTTGTTCCGCACCATTTCTTCCTAGTGCTATTGTCTCAGCAGCATATAATACAGCAATTTTCATTCGCAACAAACCATACTATTACTATTATTTTGCTTCTTCATCTTCATATTGTCATATGACTTACAAATTGGGGAAATGGTAGATATAATTTTGGACTATTAAGCGACACAGTAATATACCAAAATCTGACTATAATGAAAACATACACGTTAAGCAGATAATGACTTAATGCCGGGCCCCCAACATTTATTCACGACATGCCCGCAATTTATGGTACGTGACATAACATTTACATTTAAGGTGAATTTAGCTGTCCTTTATAAAGCATAAGATTAAAAAATCGGCATAATTACTGTATATCTATCGGATGACAGTGTGTACACGAATATAGTTAATTATTTACAGATTAATTAAAACAACATTTCAATTATCTGGAACTCACGTCATCCAAGCTGCGTCATCAGGCTACCCCATGCTGTCCCCTCGGCACCTTCCTTGGGATTTAGGCCAATTTAAATATTAGCGTTGTCATGGTGAAGATTGGTATATATACACATTGGCACATTATTTATACACTGATAACACTCGCCTTTTTTTATGTGCACTCGTTACACTCCTATTCTTCTGTAATTTTATGCTATAATACTGCACCCGACAGGGGCATGATCCAAGGACCTTTGGTTAAGACTGGTCATTTAAATTGCAGACGCAATGCTATTTGTGGAAAGGAATATCGAAATTATTTAATATCAATATCATTGAGACCGATAAAATAAGTCTACAAAATTTATTCTACAGAATTATATTATTTGCAATCTATTGTGCAACATCTTTCTTTGTTTAGCGGGTAGCCCACAGCAGAGCCAAGCCCGTGAAGTCTTGGGTGGGGGTAGAATCAGTGGTTCACCAGAACGTAACTTGAGAGAAGTCATCCCTCCCTCACGACCGAGAAAGTGAGGAGAGACAAACTTTTTCGAAACGAAATATGGGAGCCATCTTTAATTCAGCCTAGCCAACTTGATTGTCTACGATGTGAAAATTAATGAAATCTGAATTCTGGAGTCGTCTTCCGATTTAAAAGAGATAACTATAATTGGGGCATTTATTTAGAGTGTTTAATGTCCTCTTACTTGATAACTTTCGGATGGAGAAAGAATGCTGTGTTATTTCTGTGCGGAAAAGTACCAGGGGCCATGTGGTTACTGTCATCACGCCTCCTTGATGAGGGAGTTCACCCTAGTGTGGAAGGGGAAGCAGGAATGATGTTAATTAATTACAGGAGATCCAACGAAGGATAATCGTACGGAGATGTCTCAATCACATCAGGTGAATACTGGTCACCTGATGGTCGTACTATTTGACCTTTAATGGGCCGTGGATAGGCCAGGTGCAAATTTGGAGTGGGAGAATTTGCCTTGTTGTAAAAAGCAATGCCGAAGAGGCAGCTATGCAGTCGGGACTCTCAGCTCACAAAGGGCAAAGCTATGTTTAGCTGAGCTCCTATTAATCCTTTGTTCAGTGACTTCAAACTTTAAATTCCAATGCAATAGAGTAATTCGTGTGAATACTGCATAGAGTTGATGTACGTCACGCTAGTAATTACACTTTTAAAACTGTGACGTGTCGCGAACACTCAGTTCGAATCGTAACATTATTATTATTATTATTATTATTATTACCGCACGATTGTGTCGGGCAGTGATAAATAAATAGGGACTGAAAGGTACAAGGAATTCGATACCGAACCGCGGATTACAAAGTACTAATCCGAAATCGTGGCCGGACGCCCATGTTGAACGCAATTAAACATATTGTGAAAATAAATAGTGATGTGATCTGTGCTCAGGATACTGCAAGCGACTTCATCAAAGGAGAACCATAGACTTCGGGATTGAAAGAGGAATGGAGTTACCAGTGATCACCTTAGTGCCAATGGGTCAGCAGTAAAACCCGATATGGACCGCCCTAGCTGATCAAGGTCGTCAGATGATGGAGATGAGTATTATTCATATTCAAAATGGCATGATTAGAAGGGACGGGAATTACTTATCATAAGCTGACGCAATAAGGTTAGGGATGTAATTTTATTTGAATGTAGAAGTGCTAGAGACAAGCACGTAGTTTTATTTCTTATTTTATGTAATTAATAACAGGTCTGAGTGATTTAATTTTAAATAGGGGAAGGTATAGTCTGAGAGACTTGCATGCGATAGAAGATTCACTTATTCACTTCATTTTAGGAGACTTGTAGTCCGTTAATGGGTCAGGAGACCAGTAGTATAATAGATTCAAGGACTGACAATTTAAGGTAGGTTGTAGTCCACTCAGTATTGACAATTTCATGTGTGGTAAGTAATATAATTAACCTACGTGATGTGCCAGAGTTACGAGAGATGTCTACAGGACTGATACCCTTTTACCTCCATTGAAATATTTAGCTCGGGAGTGTTTCAATTTAAGATGGATCGTTTGATCAGTTTATGTACGATTTAATTATGATTTAAGTACCGTGTGACGATTTAATTATGGTACAAATATGAGTTAATTAGTGTGAGAATATTTAATTATGATTTAAATACCGTGTGGCAATTTAATTATGGAACAGATATGAGTTAATTAGCGTGTGAATATTTAATTATAAGTTAATTACCGTGTGAATATTTGATTGAGCTAATTACCGTGTGAATATTTAATTGAGTTAATTACTGTGTGAATATTTCATTCTAAGTTGATTACCGTGTGACGATTAATTATCAATTATGTGTTAACTATAAATTAAGGTTTAATTACGAGTTAATTGTCGTTTGATTATTTAATTACATTGTAATTAAGAGGAAGTTTCCGTGTGATGGTTCAGTATGATCTAATTACCAGGTAAATCACGTAGGAAGACAGTGAACTGATGAAACCAATAATAATAATTATAATAATAATAATAATAATAATAATAATAATAATAATAATAATAATGGTAGTAATCATACAAATATTAGTGTTATAGTACCTGTGTCGTGGTGTGAGGTAGGTGTGATATTTAAAGTCATGGTTTGACCATGAGATGTATATGTGTTGAATCGAAGTGATTTATTGGAAGTCGATGCGGTTTTATTAATGACGAATAGACCTCCGTTTATTGAGAATGTACCTCGGGACGAGGTGATTTTAAAGAAGTGGCTTGTTATGCCTGTGGAGGTCAAGGCTAATGACCACACGTGTTGGGGGTGGAAACGTTTGCCAGACGTGTTTTGTGAGTGTCTCGCTTCTGAGGGAGGGAGCTTTTGGCTTAAGAAAGAAGGCCTGAATGAATCGGCTAATAATTGGAAATATTCAACACGCCAGAATGATGTATTCGCTGATAAATGACACGGTGATTGGTACTAATGTTTGTTAGATTACTATTACTATTATTATAATTTATTTGAGTATGATTTAGCTAGGGTTTTCAGTGTCACATGTCCATCTCTGGGGTCTTCAGTTCAGTTCTCTACGTAGGCATTGTTATTCCACCGTGCTGGAATTAAGGATATGTGCCTCACGTGTTTGTTGTACATAATGTGTGATTCTTTATGTTGTTCTATGTAATATGTTGAGACTGTGATTAGCGTCGGCGATGGCTATGTCCTATCGGCACGGCGAATTGTATTCCAGTGAGGGTCGGTTCAAAGCCGGGTGTTTGATCCCCATTTCCTTTATGGTATTTCGATGGGAAATAATTGTGTACTTTTAAAATAGGGATCACTCAGACCAGTTGCATGATTGTCAATGTCATTTGTCAATAATGTGAGATAGCTTCAATATTTATGGTAAATGTTTCCGTTCACGAGGCGTCATGACATACCGCTTCGCGATAAATAATACTGGGATCTATCATACAAGACTACAAGTCCATAAATGATCCACAACAAATGTCAATAAATAATGTACTTCATTTGTGTATTTATGTGTCATCCTCACAGTCATCGGGACTTAATAAACCTTTTGCATTAACTTAAATTCTATACGAATGTGTTCTCATTATAGTTAGGTATGCCCCGTTTCTCCTACCCTGTATGCCGCTAAGTTAATTTAGGATATGTGCCTATTTATTTTACCCAGTAACTCCCTGTAGATTTCTCGCCGGAGCCACTTTCTGGGCAGGGGGCGGGTACAATACTAACTGTTATCCTAACACACTCCCGGTGATAATCTCACTCTATTATTTTGGTGTGACGCTGTCCTACAGTTACATAATTTCCTATCAGCTGGTCAACTCAGCGGGAAAAGAAGTGGCCCTTTAAAGTCTCGGTCAACGGAATACCTGTACCAGTTGGCTGTTCAGCAATTGTTTACCATCTTCTCGTTCCCTCTGCTTTTCGGGTTAAATGAATGTTCTTAATGAGCTCAAGGACAGGCTAGCGAACTTGGAGACCGGTGAATACACAAGAGGTTTTCAATTACTGTACCAAAATGTTCCCGTTTCTACCTGTTAAGAAAGTTCCGTTTGTCTCTGCTAAATTTAGCTTGACCAACTCCACTGTTTTTAAAACAAACTGGTTGCGTTTATCTCGGATATGTATTTGCATCTTATCTTATGAAATCGTACATTGTCTTAGGTAATGGCAAAATATTAAGCTAAGAAAGTCACCTGTTTAGAGACTATCCTCTCCACTGAAACTGAATTAATGTAGTTTATAATTATTCGCTTACATTTCCAGATTATATTGGTGTAAGTACTGAATAGTTGGTTGCCTGGCGTTCACTCGAAGTCGGTTGGCCACGCACACGGCTAATCGTACTGAGACTGAAGTATACTGACTGAATGACAGACAGCTCACTGACCGTCGGCTCACTGCCTGTCTGCTCACTGACTAACTACTCACTCTCCGCGATTTCGGTTCTCCTCTCTGTTTTAAACCTTCGGTCCGATTACGTGATTCTCAACTTTCGGTGATATCAGGGAATGTCGCAAATTAATCCAGGGGCTTCTACAAGTCATTAACTGGGGTCCGTTGTTTCTAATTTTTTAGGTGTCACGGTACTGAACAAAAGTACGTGTACGATCGTACCGTTTTGTATAATTTACTTGGCATGGGTTCGACTAAACTAACGTCGGCCATATGCTTGACGGCGCGGCTCCTTATTCACTTCCGCTAAAACTTACAACGTGAACACGTAATCAGTCTCACGCAATGACTATATTTCAATTACGTTGTCCTCAATGTTAACACTCCAGTGGTCGCGAGAAGAAAAATCACATCAGTGGTCGCGCGGATCACAGTTGTGTGCACACGCACATAGGAAAATGAACTCAACGGAAATTGTTCTGATGGAGCGAATATAAATATGTGGCTGGAAAGCGTGACCAGTCTTAAGGGAAATAATGGATAGGAAGAGCATAGTAACATTCGCCGTTTTGGCAGAACAGAGACGATATCGTGGAACCGCAAGAAACAGGAACGCGGATGACAGCACAATGGAGTGAGACGGATTTAGAGTATACAAGGACAAATCCTATTATATGAACTTCAAAGGAAATTTTTTATCTTAAAATCAATTACAAACTTAAGCTCACCATCAGGGAGAACCTCATTCGTATCACCCAGATGAGGAAAAGAATCTTCACGATCATCAACGCTCACGCCGTCATAAACAAGGACAAAAGGAGGAACAAGGAGGAAGTAGAAGACTTCTGGGAAACACTTGAATGTGGGACATTCAAAATTTCCCTGTGAAAACCTAGCAGATGACTTCAACAACCAGATATGAAAAGAGACTTAAAATAATTCTAGGGGAATACCCAGCACATACAAGAACAAACCAAAACGGGGAGCCCTTTGCAAACGGCTCAACTTGAAGCTCTTGCCTACTCATTTCCAAGCCCTCCCAAAGAAGAAAAAATACCTGGTTGTCCTCTAATACAATGTTAGGAGAATTTGAGATAGACCACTTTGCATAAATTAAATCATAGTGAGGAAAAATTTGAATATTAATACTGCATCATATCCTGTCTTTCGATCCGGCTAACTCAGGGTAGTGGAGAGCGCGTAGTAAACGTTCGATAACTGGGCAAAGCAAAATTCTAACTAAACTTATACTATAGAGTATATTGACAGGAAAATGGTAATATATCTTGAAATTAGAACATAAAATAAGGGGTAAGATGCATTTATTGTATCAATTAAAACATAAAAATTGGTCCATGTAAATTTGAAATTTCAAATAAAATAGAACAAATCGACCTCAAACAGTCGTGAAATTGCGATATACGCTTAAATGAACACTTATATTAAAAATATAACGAAAGGTAAACAAATGCGGGCAACGACCTGAATCAAATAAATTACAATGCCAATTTACAAGGGAAAAACGTTGATTGTTATGTATTGATAGGTAATTGCTCTAGATAAGTACGAGTTTCCATATTTGGCCGTGGGCTTCGACGAAGCAAATCGTTCCTGTTATGAAGCAAGAGAAACTAATACATTGGTACACTAGCTATAACACAATTTTTAAATTCCATCTATTGCGGATATACATGAATAATTACTATGGCATGAGCTGGTTCCCTACTCTACCTTAAAAACTAGCACTGAATCATGAGCCGGTGCTCATTGAAAAATATTCCAGGCAGAACTGGATACCAACATAATTCAGCTAACGGGCCGATACACTCAAATTAAACGAAATCATGACAATAAATCACAAAGATCAAAACGAAATCACACCTGTGGGAAAAACGTACATATATACAACACATGAATAAATCAAAGATATCAGGGCTCGAACCCGACGTCGGCAGGCTACGTTGGTTATGCGTCTGCAAGTAGACACAAATGGTCTCACATATGTCCATGTTTCCAGGCGGCCAGCTGTAATAAAGAAAACAAATATTCGCCGGCAGGAAAGGTCGTAGTCGGGGAGATTTAACGGGATGTCTTTACACAATCTCTGGCCATGAGAGGAACAAACAAATCTGTCAGCTGAGCACTCTCACCCTCGATGAAACTCAATGGGGCCGGCCAGGGTCTGTACAACACCACCCCAGGAGGTAACAAATATCAATTCCTTTCTCCGCTCGGCTGCTGCATTCTTTGCAAATTCACGGCCGGCTAATTATTTCAAATTCAGACATACACTGACTGACAGAGCAAATGCAACACCAAGAAGGAGTGGTCAGAACTTTATGCCAATTGCAGGGTAGACTGACGTCACTGAGGTATGCTCATGATGTGAAATGCGCCGCTGTGCTGTGCACGTAGCGAACGATAAATGGGACACGGCGTTGGCGAATGGCCCATTTCGTACCGTGATTTCTCAGCCGACAGTCATTGTAGAACGTGTTGTCGTGTGCCACAGGACACGTGTATAGCTAAGAATGCCAGGCCGCCGTCAACGGAGGCATTTACAGCAGACAGACGACCTTACGAGGGGTATGGTGATCGGGCTGAGAAGGGCAGGTTGGTCGCTTCGTCAAATCGCAGCCGATACCCATAGGGATGTGTCCACGGTGCAGCGCCTGTGGCGAAGATGGTTGGCGCAGGGACATGTGGCACGTGCGAGGGGTCCAGGCGCAGCCCGAGTGACGTCAGCACGCGAGGATCGGCGCATCCGCCGCCAAGCGGTGGCAGGCCCGCACGCCACGTCAACCGCCATTCTTCAGCATGTGCAAGACACCCTGGCTGTTCCAATATCGACCAGAACAATTTCCCGTCGATTGGTTGAAGGAGGCCTGCACTGCCGGCGTCCGCTCAGAAGACTACCATTGACTCCACAGCATAGACGTGCACGCCTGGCATGGTGCCGGGCTAGAGCGACTTGGATGAGGGAATGGCGGAACGTCGTGTTCTCCGATGAGTCACGCTTCTGTTCTGTCAGTGATAGTCACCGCAGACGAGTGTAGCGTCGGCGTGGAGAAAGGTCAAATCCGGCAGTAACTGTGGAGCGCCCTACCGCTAGACAACGCGGCATCATGGTTTGGGACGCTATTGCGTATGATTCCACGTCACCTCTAGTGCGTATTCAAGGCACGTTAAATGCCCACCGCTACGTGCAGCATGTGCTGCGGCCGGTGGCACTCCCGTACCTTCAGGGGCTGCCCAATGCTCTGTTTCAGCAGGATAATGCCCGCCCACACACTGCTCGCATCTCCCAACAGGCTCTACGATGTGTACAGATGCTTCCGTGGCCAGCGTACTCTCCGGATCTCTCACCAATCGAACACGTGTGGGATCTCATTGGACGCCGTTTGCAAACTCTGCCCCAGCCTCGTACGGACGACCAACTGTGGCAAATGGTTGACAGAGAATGGAGAACCATCCCTCAGGACACCATCCGCACTCTTATTGACTCTGTACCTCGACGTGTTTCTGCGTGCATCGCCGCTCGCGGTGGTCCTACATCCTACTGAGTCGATGCCGTGCGCATTGTGTAACCTGCATATCGGTTTGAAATAAACATCAATTATTCGTCCGTGCCGTCTCTGTTTTTTCCCCAACTTTCATCCCTTTCGAACCACTCCTTCTTGGTGTTGCATTTGCTCTGTCAGTCAGTGTATCTCCCTTTAATAACGTGGCATATCTTGCCTAATTACTTATGCATGGCCCCCAAAATCATCCCTCTGGCATTTCAAGCCTTTCGCGTTGCACATCATTGGTTCAATCCCCTGTTAGTTTCCTGGACTCGCCTTCCTGCTACTTTAAATGAGCCTCTTATATCTCAACGATGTACACATTGTCACTGCAGTTCTAGTAGTAGCTGAAATAATACATTCCCCATGCATAGAAAATACCTGACAGAATTTATACTGTATACTGACGTAAATATTACCAACGCAGAGGGCGTCTAACTTGCTTGAAAATAAGGACTTTTACCCGAATATCTCAAAAAATAATGACCTGAAATAACACAGAAAACACTACACTAGCAAATTCAATAACTACGTAATTCCTAGCATCTTCCCGCGATCGCATCTAACTATAATATATATACAAACAGCCTGGGCTAAAAAAAATGCATCCCAGCCTTAGCCAACATTTAACTTTAACTGACTTAAGACAAATCTCCAGCCAAAGTGGCTGACATTTAATTTTACGAAACATAAAGGAAAATTCCCTAACCCTATGTATTAGATTTGCCAGAACATGCCTACAAATGAATTCTCGTAATTATCTTTTGCAATTAGGTGTCATTCACCACGGCCCACATGGCCGCGGTGTCTCAGCCGCTTAGCTCATCATGTTGGCGTGAGCCGAGGTTGATTGGTGCTGGCGTCGACTCCACCTATAGCCATGATATCTTCTTCCCTGGAAAACTCTGTGGAATTTGTGGATTACAATCACTTATTCTCCGATATGCGTGCACGAGTACACAATGTTGATTGTAATGCTTGACTGAAATTTGCGTAGCCTTCGCTCAAATATTAGTCCGACGGGCGTCATTATATCAAGGGTCTAGGCCCAATCAACTTAAGTCTTTCGCAGCGGTAATAAATAAGCGGAGCGCACACGATGCAGATATGTCTCACGATCGCGTACCGGTATCAGATACTAGTCACTGTGAAGGAACGTACATTTATCTCATCCGCGGATCACGTGCAAACATTGTTCTCGTATTAATAGAGTTATTAAGTCTGCGGTACCAAGCCGCACTTGGTCTTTTAATTGTACTCGAATCAAATATTAGGATATAACAGTTATCCTGTAAACGTCGACTCGAGATAAATTTTAACGCGCACATAGCGTGTAACCGTTTGTAGTCAGTACAAAGAACTTTCAACACTCGCGCACAACGTACGGTTCTCACCAAGTACAACAGAAGAATGGGGCTGCACACCGCACCACGGGTCTTTAAATAAACTCACTGTCCCTTTGCGGCAGCATGTGAATCTCCGACAAACATTAGAGGCTGTCAGTTAACGGACTCGGGCTCGGCTCAACGTCTTTCCATTCAATTAAAATTACTCTGATAGCACACAATTAGACATTGTTTTAACACCTGAGTGAATGATAAATATATATGCAAGTGTTGTACAGTTCGGACCTGTGGAATTCTAGCCTAGTGGGTAAAAAAGCTATGTAAATGCTGAGATCCTGTTCAGTGAAGTCGAAGTTGCTCATTCTGAAGTGCTGTTGAGGGGTTCCCTTTATTTTAATCTGATCTCCCCCAAGCTCGATTCGTTTGAATTAGAAAGTTGGAATGGGGTTGGCGTGCGTAGTTACCAAGGCAACGACTCGCTTTGAATTCAAACAGCTCGGTGTTTACTGGAAAATTACAAGGCGCGCCTTGCCTACATCGGCGGCTAGCGGACTCCCATACATCGTACCCAGCTCTATGCATATGAGTAAATAGCTACGTCCACAATATTGTGGCATTTAAGGGATGGCTCAATACTTCAAAGAGATTAAAGCAAATCTTCAGCCAAATAGACTCGGAAACCAGGAATGAGCCCAAAGATCAGGAAATAAATGTTCAATCAAAACCAAAATATCTATCCAGAAAACCTCCCGATGGCAATCCATGGATACCACTATAAACTCTGCAAAACAAATATCTTTCATGAACGTGATGATAGTTTTGTGTGTGTACTGTGTGATTTGACTTGTCCTCGTTACCATGTTGTGGAATGCTCTAAGTGAAAGAGGCCTATAATAGACTTATGCTTAAAATGACATGTAATCGCTTTATATACACAGATTTTATGCTCTATTAAATTAATTATTTAAATTAATTAAAACCTCTCAAAACTGAAGACAAACAGCTGGAAAGGAATCAGGAATTCACTAATAACAACAGCCGAAAACTTACAGAAATGCAAAAGTAAAAGAAAACATACATGGTGGAATAAGCAATGTGATGACTGACTTGACGAGAGGGTATGGGCTTAATAGAGACGGCATTCAAATGAAACCGAAGAAAAATGGAATAACTTCAGTCAATAAAGAAAAACCACTGCGAAGGTCATAAGTGGAAAACAGAAAGAGAGGAAGTGCGACAAAAACATTTTAGAAAATCTGGAAGGAGCTTTTTTGAAAATATGCATGATTGCTTCCAGAAATACATCACCAGGGAATTCTACAATTCATTAAACGGAGAACTGAACAATATCGGCCTCTAAGTCTATGCTTTAAAGGAAAGTTTGGCACTTTTACCTTCAACAAGGAGAATTGACAGATTTTGGCGAACTACTTCAAAACCCCTTTAAACTGCCACAAACAGTCCAAAAGACTGAACTGTGAGAAACTGCCAAAAGAAGCCCCACCGTCAAAATCAATATCCCTCATGTGAATTGGTGAATATCGAGGAGGCATCATAAAGGGAATATCGTTTGTTGAACAGATATTTAGTCTAAATGGCAACCTCCGTTTAAGAGTTAGAACGGGTAGAATTATGGTAGTTGTGTTTCTCGACTTCAGAAAAGTTTACGATTCGGTTTTCCAGTCGAAGCTCTACAATATTCTCGAAGAATTTGTGTTAAACTATGACACCTATAAAATAAGTATTAACAGAAACTGCCTCAAATTTTAAATTTTGTGGAGAAATTTCAGAGCCATTTGGGATTAAGGCCCGAATCAAGCAGGGAGACGGTCTGTCACCGATTTTATTTAACATTGTCCTAGAAAATAATCAGAACTTGGAAGAAGGGAATAGGAGAAGTTAGAATAGAGGGAGTACGTCTAGAACCGAAGAGGTATTGCACCTGTCCAGGACTTCAGTGCATAATAATAATAATAATAATAATAATAATAATAATAATAATAATAATAATAATAATAATAATAATAATAATACGTAAGTGCGTTAGCTGAATGGAATATGCAAGATGTGATCTTCGACGGACGACCATAGAATCAATGTCCCATCACCACTACTTCATAGTAACCGCGACTAGACTTAAGAGCAAATGGGCTGATGGAGCGTCCTTATCAATGGGCATTAAATGAAACATTTATAAGTAGGGGTCTCAAATACAAGAGGAATACAATGTCACTACCAAATTAGAAGAATTATATTCTTAGTTTACAAATATAAATTTTATTGAACTGAGGGAAAACACATACAAATGCTAATGTAGAATGTGCCATAAATTTTAACATAAATCAAAGATATGAGGGTTTAAGTCGGTGAAATTAATGTTCGTCTGTCTTTTCAGAATTTGCATTCTGCATCAAGTAATCCCCTAATCTTTGAGAGGCATTCCCTCCTCATCATTTCAACTGTTCACACACATCGTTAAAAGCACTCATTAGTTAATTAATCAATTAATTATATACAATAAAATGCACATTTATAATTACACGTTGAGTAATCATGATGACTTCACATTCATGAGTTAAATTTCATCCTATCATGATATTCTGTGATCATGTAATTATATGATCACTTGATTGAAGCGATGTTTCAAATGTGATAAGCATATTCCATAATATTTGAAAGTCATATTATAATTCCTACTAATTAACATTAGTATATACAATGATGCAAATAATCGCATGAGCACATTTCGCCGGGATTATGAATAATACCATGGAATAATACAATGCAGATACAACGCTGAACCTATGGACAACACGTTAACAATAATACCATGATATCACATATTATAACACACTTACCTGAAAATAAACACATATAATAGCACTTTTAATATATACACAAATACAGAGAAGGTGTGGTCCTTCCACTGTCAAAATGACGGTGACGATATTCGTCGCCCTCAGATGGGGTCGAACCCGTGGTCTTCTTACAACTGAATGCATGTTTTAAAATTCCTAAACCGAATCAAATAATGAAATAAAAGTTGGGAGGAATTCTTCCATCGTCAAATCTGTTGGTTCTATTACAACGATGATAATTTATTATTCTGTGCGCGAATTTTATGTCGTATTTTACCAGAAACCTACAATCAGTCAACGTCCCAAGAGTTGTGAAGCCTTGTGGTCTGATCATTATTCTCAGATACCCGACCATATACCTTCGAGACCCATTCAGCTGGCACTTTCACTGAACATAACGGTAATCCGTGCTGTCCCCTTCTCAACTCTTTTAACGAAGGATATCTCTCTTCCCTCAGCCGCCTCGACATTAAATTCGGCTTAATGCAGCCTATCATAGTACAACTCTAACATACTTTATTTCCATATGGTTTTATTCAACCATATTCCATCGTCATTAGTGTGGCATAATTCCTCACACTTTCCATAAATTATCTATGAACATTCACATCTCCATTTCGCTTCGAACAATAAACTGGCGACGTATTATCTGACCATCGTTCTCTTTTCGACACTCCAAACAGACACATATTTTCAGAAGAATCTATTCTTCAGGACGACATTTCATTTCATGGTTTTATGTCTCTATCCGACAAGTCTAAACATGCATAACTATGACAACGCGATCTTATGCTTAAGGCTTTTAGCATTACGGGAATGAACACGTGCTGTTCACTTTTTAACCTGCAGCGATGACGTGATCATGGTTATGCATTTTTAGACTTGTTCGTATTGTATTCTCATGGACTTAACTCTAGAGAGCTGCATCAGGGGCTTACAACTTGTAACTTATGACTTATTAGTTTGATCAGCCTGAAATTCGAAAACTGAGGCAAGTGCTGCTATGCAAGATAGCTGATATACTCTATTCGTATAGACCTGTCTAGAGAGCTGCCTCAGGGGCTCACAACTTGTAACGTACGACCTATTAATTTTACCAGTCTAACTTTCGGGAAATGAACCGAGGGCAACTATGCATGGTACCTGCTACGGTGTATTCTCGTCGGCTGAACACTAGAGAGCTACCTCCGGGGATTACAACATGTAACAAGTAGCCTACGAGTTTTATCGCCTTACTTTTTGTGAACTGAGGCAGGGCTAGTAGGTAAGATAGCTGCTGTACATTGGTTATATTAGACAAACTTTAAGGAGCTGGGTTATCGCTCATCCTTCTAACCATCTACCCTTTATAACTTTGGTCTAGCACAGGAGCTAGTAGTGATACAAGAGCTTTACGGCGCTAACTTGGGGATAGTTGTTCTAGGGCTTTTCACGTATTAGGCCAATGCAGGGTTGTATCCCTCCTATCCGAATACCCTTCTTAACATCAGTCCAGCGCAGGGGCTCTTGCGTATACATAGACTGTTATGGGACTAACCCTCCGCGGAGAGCTGCACTAGTGCCTTCGATGAAGGATAGTCGCTCAAAGCTAAAAGCCTAATCAGAATGATGTGATGAAGATAAACATAGAATGTTGCTATAATCTATCTTGGCTATCCTGTTAGAATTGATAAAGTTCATTCAGTGTAGGGTTGCAAAATGCTGAACCGAAGAAAAGTCCTGCTACACATAATAGGGAATGGAACCCAGGAGTCACGTCTTATCAGAAGGGAAAAAGGATGCTTGCTCCTCCTCCTCTTCCTCCTTACATCGCCTTCTTCATCGCGCCATCCTCCTCCTAGGCCTAAATGGCGAAGGGGTTAAATGGCTAATGAGCTAAAGGGCTAATGGGCAAAAAACATTTTTACGCGCCCTCGATACTTGTGAAAATTATCCGCTTCTTTTGATGTGTCGCATTCCTCAGAAAAAGAGAATCCAACATTTTAAGTGCGTAAAAGTCGTGAATCTTCAAGATGACAAAACTCATTTAAAAGGAACACTTGACTATAAACATAGAAGACTGTTTCGGATTCCCAGGAATAAAGCAGCATTTTCTGTTCTTCCTACCTTTGGCCACTCCGATGATATAATAGTGTTACGTACCAGCCCCTTCTGTATTTACTGGAAAGTACTAGTGAGGCAGACCACGGAGTTCCCAACCGGTCTGGAGGGCATGGCCGGCCTTCCAGAGTATTTCTATTTTCGTCTGGCTTCCCCTTGCGCTTTCTCTAAAGTGCGACGAGAATTTTCCCTCTCTAGAAGAATGCCAAATATTTTAGTACCTTACAAACATCATATAAAAAGTCTGAACGAAGAGGTTGTTGTTGTGTCAGTGTCAAAGTACCGAAGTTCGGTAGTTGGACTGGATCGACAGTGTTGGCTGCCATCAGTGTCCATCCGGTGTCAAATTATCGTCGTGTTGGAGTGCAGAGGAGGAGGAGTGTCTATGTAATGCTTAAGGAAATAGTCGTTGTTGTGAGGAGTATTGTCCTACTTATTAGCACTGTTGAGGTGTTACTGTTACAGATAGGTTTTATGGCGACGATTGGACAGGAACGGCCTAGGAATGCGAAGGAAACTGCCGTGGCCTTAATTAAGGTACAGCCCCAGCATTTGCCTTTAGAGAAAACGGGAAACCACGGAAAACCATCTGCAGGGTTGTCGACAGTGGATTCGAACCCACTATCTCCCGTATGCGAGCTCACAGCTGCGCGCCCCTAAACCCACGGCTAACTCGCCCGGTAGGGGAAGGTTTACTACGTTTAATAATGTAACTGTAAATTTCCGAAAATGTAAAATTTTCTTTCTTCTCATGTAAATGTTCAACTAGTCTATAGCACTTAACTAAAACCGGGGATAGAGAGTGCGTTAACCCTTCGAATTCCCCTTCAATTTAATCTTGAGGTGACTACGATTTTATAACTGTTTTCACTATTGTAAATTGTAACCTAACTTGTCCATATAGTCACCTCAGTAGAATTCGATTAGCCCCTGTAACTTCAAGACAGGAGACCAAATAAGGTTTTATCTTGTGTGCAAATTTCAAGGATGCCAAAGTCTTGTTTGAACTTTGGTGTTGCCTCCACAAATCCAAGTGATAGGAAGGGACTAGCCTTCTTGGCTGAGTCACAATGTTCACCTTCACGAGGCTCAGCCCCCATTGAACCAAGTAACAATTCAGTTAAGAGTGAAAATTCTTCTAATTTAACATTTGAATGCCCTATAGAATGCCTCAGAATTGCGGCAGATGTCCCAGGATCCGTGCCATTTCTGAAAATTGAAGTAAATAACGAACCAGTCGCGGCTTTATTAGACTCAGGGAGGGTGAGTTCCATAATTTCAGGAAAATTGTGTTCTAAATTAAAAACGTCTTGCAAATTCCCGGTCTATTGTATCCCCTCTATGAAATGTATTTCGGCAAACTCGCCACCAGTGGAAATTTTAGGTTTTCTTTTTGTGAAAGTTCGCATTTCAAAATTTACTTGGAAGATGAAGTTGTTTCTTGCTAAACAATTGTCTTGCCCTGTAATAACGGGGGCCGATTTTATGTCCAATACTGGTCTTGCGCTCGACATTCAGAGCAAGTCGTGCACCTTCAAGTTTGCTAATTACCGTAATATTCCCTTTTTTAAATTTAATTCTGTATCATATTCATCTATTTTGCCTACCCAGAGTGAGAGGTTAGATCTTAGGCATCTACCTGAGGATCGGGCTGAAAGTATTAGAAGGTTGTGTCAGCCCTTTCCTGATGTATTTTCAGATACACTTGGCGTTACTGACTTTACTGAACATAGGATTGAGCTCACAGATTCTATTCCAGTTATGTTTGCTCCGTATAGACTACCACCACCTAAAATGAAGGCACTGAAGGAAATCATCGATCAGATGTTAAGGGATGGCATTATTCGACCTTCAAAGTCAGCGTATTCATCGCCCATTTTTCCTGTGCCGAAACCCAAGGCGGCGTCAGTCCAGTCATTGATTACAGGGCTTTGAACCGGAAGGCGGTTTTACAATCTGTGCCCCTTCCGGATCTTCATTCTTGTTTTTAATGGTTTCGCAAAGCGAAGTGCTTTACCATCGTAGACCTTAACCAGGCATATAATCAAATTCCTCTAGCGGAAGAATCCAAACATCTAACGGATTTCGCCAAGATTGGAATCTGTATGAGTATAACCGCGTGCCTTTATGGCTCCCCCACGGGTGCAGCTGTTCATACTAGACTGCTGGATAGGGACTTCTCTGACATCAAATTCGAATACCTGTATCACTACCTCAATGACGTTGTCGTGTTTTCCGAAACCTTCGAAGAGCACTTAGATCATCTGAAGGAAGTCCTCAATCACATTCAGAAGGCTGGGTTGACCGTTAAATTATATAAATTAGCTTATGCTAAGCCTTCTATGTCGTTTTTAGGACACATTGTATCGCCCGATGGCGTTTCCGTAGACCATTCCAGAACACAGCCTATCCGTGACTTCAAGCCTCCTAAAGACATGAAAGGAATTGCTAGATTCATAGGCATGGTGAATTTCTACAGGAAATGTATTCCCAACTTCACTAACAGGGTGGCGCCCCTGAATATATTGCATAGGAAAGGTGTCAAATTTGAATGGGCGCCGTCGCAGCAAGCCGCTTTTGAAGACTTCAAATTAGCCCTTTTTAATTCCCCTGTATTGGCTATGTCTGATTTCTTCAAGAAATTAATTGTCAAAATGACGCCTCTTCATCTGCTGTTGCTGATGTCCTTCTTCAGGAAACGGAACTCGGAAGGTGCCACATTGCCTATGCGTCTAGGACTTTATCGGCTCAAGAAGCCAAATATTCTATCTATGAATTAGAGGGTTTAGCAGTATTGTTCGCCCTGGAGATGTACCACCTTTATCTGAAACATGTCATATTCGAATTTGACAATCAAGCCGTAAGTTGGGTTTCAGCTAGGCCTTGTCCTAGAGGACGTATCCCCCTTTGGGCTATCATGATCTCAGCATTCCAATTTGATATGCGACACATTAGAGGATCAGAAAATATAATTGCTGATGAACTAAGTCACATGTTTTCCAATGAGGTTGAAAACCAGTGAACAGGAAGATCATCTCTTCCCGCGCCCATACATTTGTGTATTAATGCTATTCAGACTGATGCCGCTACGTTATTTCGGGATATTTTGAAATATCAACGGGAAGATCCAGTGCTGGATCCTATAACGGAAAGCCTTTCTTCTGGGGAACATTTTCTCCCTTATATATTGAGGAACGGGGGTTTGTTTTGGCCTTCGATGCACAATTAGAAGATGAAAATAGTGGTTCCAGCTGTGCTTGTGCCCATGATCTTCAAATACTATCATGAGACCCTGTTAGGGGAACATTTAGGCATCTTCAAAACTCGGGAAAAATCAGGGAAATGTTTATTTGGAAGAGTATGGATGGTGAAATTAGAGAAATGGTTAAAGCTTGTAAATCTTGATTGCTTAATAAGCCCACCTTGTCTAGTAAGATAGGGCTGTGTCATATCATCAAGTTTCTCGCGCTATGGAGCGTTTACACATAGACTTCGTCGGACCCTTCTCCCAATCTAAGGGGAACGGATATAAATTCAGTCTTGTATGTGTAGGTGGCTTCAGTAGATTTTCCGGTTGTTTCCGACTAAGCTGGCCACCACACAGTCTACTATTTCTTGTCTTAATGCTATCTTTGCTTCTTTTGGTCCCTGTCAATACATTGTTTCTGATAATGCTAAGGCCTTCACATCTAACTTATTCCGAAAATTATGTTTCGACCTGTCCATTTCACATGTAACAACTTCTGCTTATTACCCTCAACCATCTCTGGCTGAGCTGGTCAACCGTAATCTTCGATCTGATTTGATTGCCTTTCATCATGTAGATCATTCCAGGTGGGATACTTCCTTGTATTGGTTATCGTTTACCCTAAATTCGGCCGTTCATGAGTCCCACAAGTTCACTCCGGCGTCTCTCCTGTTCAAGTTTGTTCCCAACACGACGGTCTCTAACCATGGGTCACCTAATGACATATTGCCAGAGACAATAGATCCCGATAATATTAAAAATCTATGGAAGAAGGATAAGAGTAACATTAAAGCTTCTCGTGAAAAGGTTATTGAAAGATATGTTCGTGGACGGAGGCTTACCAATTTTAATCAGGTTATGCTTAAAAATTTTGTACCTGCGGGCAAGCTTGCCCCCAGATTTCATGGGCATGTATTATTTTGCAGTTCTTAACCCCAGTCACTTTATTGGTCAGCAACCCAGCCAATGAGAGGATATTTAGGGTTCACCTTTCTCAGGTGAAACTAGTATAAATTCCTTGTTTTAGTACATAGGCCACTAAATCTTGGCCGTATACAAAGGTTACATTCCTTACAGTAGTAGTCTTAATTAGGTAACTTATTTTGAAATATGGAGGCCTTCTGTCCCGATCATAAGAAAGTCATATTATGTATTGTAATTAGATTTGTACTACCTTCCACTCTAATAAGGGTTTCCGTTAGTCTATGGCCTGATGGCCATTACCTAGCCCCCGTCTTCTAAACCAAACCTGCAATCACACACTAATCCTCTACGCAGCCCGCCTTATCCGAAACGTAGAAATGCACAAGGCTTACTCTCCAAAAATACCTATCTCTGTCGCCAAATAAATTACTGTCGCAGTACCCCCTCTAACATCGGCAGCCGAGTTGTAACATCAGGCGAGCGATGCCGGCGTGGAGTAAGGGCCCACTCCGCTCTGGCCCAGTCTCCTTCATAACGGCGTGCAGGAACACCATCTTTTCCGGCGAGGGCCGAGATGCGGTAACCCAACCGCCAACCCATAATGGAACAGTTCCACTTCATCTAGTCTGTGGCGACCATCACCATGGCTACCCATCTCTTGGTAGAGGGAGAGGTGTATCTGAGTGTACTTGGGGGGTCCGGGGGACGCCACACGGGTATCGGCAGTGGCAGTCGCAATTGCATCAAACTTGAACTAGGCATCACTGTCTTGGGAAACTTCTGGAAGCCTTCAAGGCGGGTTTTCTGAATAATTTCTTTTAAATGAACGTTCAGCAAGAAATTTTCCATCAGTGAAATTCGAACATAAAATTTTCTTTTCTCTACAGCGTCACCGAAGGGAAGAACTTTTGGGGGCTGAGGTCTGTACCGTAAGGTACACCTCAACCCCGTGCATTTAAATGAAGCGCCTTGAAGAACTCTATCTAACACATGGAGTTTGCAACAACTATTTAAAGAAATTCGGACTTTTCTCCATAGATGACTCTTTTAAAAAAATATATCTTGCACTATGCTGTGTAGTGGAACTACTAAAAATTTAAAGAAATTTTGTATTTATAGGTTTTCTAAACTGAAGCAACTATTCTTTGTTGTTGATATTTCAAAGTCTGCAACACTTGTAACACATCCCGCCAGCTTTGGAGTCTGGCCAATCAAACATTTTGTGTATTTAATTCTCTGCCAATCACATGCTTCTTGTAACTTTTCGACTGTCCAATAAAAGTGAGAGGGTGTGTCCAGTTTTAGTCCAGAGCCTTCTCGAACCTTCCTCACGGGTATAAAATCTGATGCTTTTTCGAGTTAACTTGTCTTATTTATCGTCGGGTTATTGAGAGTTTGAATTAAGAGAGGAGGCAGAGGCCTCATCCTTCAGCGAGCAGAACATCATCTAAGGTAATGACCACCATATTTCTAACTCTGTAGGTATCTCTGACAGCTAATTCGTGGGGAATGTTTACTACCTTTAATAATGTAACTGTAAAATTCCCAAAATGTAAAATTTTCTTTCTTCTCATGTAAAAGTTCAACTAGTCTATAGCGCTTAACTAAAACCGGGGATAGAGAGTGCGTTACCCTCTCGAATTCCCCTTCAATTTAATCTTGAGGTGTCTACGATTTTGTAACTGTTTTCACTATTGTAAATTGTAACCTAATTTGTCCATCTTGTCACCCAAGTATAATGGGATTAGCCCCTGGAACTTCGAGCCAGGAGCCCAAAAACATTTTATCTTGTGTGCAATTTTCAAGGAGTGCAAAAATCTGCCTCCACAGCATTTTGAATTTTGGGCCAGTAATTGAACCTGTTATTTTACAAGAAGGGCCGGTTTAATGGGTACTCGATACCCCTGGGTAAGCGTAATTTATATGGTCTTGTAAATCATAGGTTGTGTCTAGAGAGGCCTGAAAGTGTAAATTTTATTGAGCAAAGACGCTCTAATCCCAAATTTAAAAGTTAAAGGTTGCCTTGAGTAGGCTGTATGGGTATGGGAGCGCAGTCTCCTTGGTAGAATTATAGAGCATAGAAGTTCTTTCTTGTAATTTGTGTAAATATTGATTGGTGTCTTTGGAAGGCCGTATCGTGTAATCTTTGGAGCAAACGGTGCTCGTGAAAATTGTGTGTGATTTAAATATTCTGTAAAAGAAATTGGGAGACTCGTCTCCTTGACTATATAAGTAAACGCAGCAGTAGTGATGTAGGGACCTTTTGTAAATCGGGAGCTGGAAGCTCGAAGTTTGTAACTAACCTTACTGGGTTTTTCTGTTTCTTCTACTTTGTACCAAACTATAGCTGTACCGGAAATATTGTTCTTTCATCAAGTGAATAGTTTTGTTAAAATTTAATACCTGAAAAGAAATATATCCTTTATTTTTTCAGTTATAAATTAATATTTGACTGTCGTAGATAGACCCACTCAAGCCAGCACCTTCTTTCACCTTTCTGTTCCACGCAAACACAGTAACAATTAATATTATTAATATTATTATTCTACCGCTTTGTCCTACATCTGCCGTTCAGGGCATGAACTGCGTCGCACATGTGGATTTACTCCTATTTTATGAATAATAATAATAATAATAATAATAATAATAATAATAATAATAATAATAATACGGTTTTTCTAGCTTCACACCTTATTCCCCACTCCTAATTTATCTACACACGCACTGCAGTATGCCAGAATCAGCTAGACATAGCTAGATTACCATAAATAATTTGAGAAACGACATAGTAGGTATAACAGACTCATGTGGAATAGCATCTTCTGGCAGAACAAAGAAAGCGTCGACAGCTCTCGCTATAGACATTTTATAGGTATTAATCGCCGCATTTACAGAAGCGTAACATGTAACACTGCTTAAATTTACTACAAGCACGATTAATGGTGTATACATTGCGGTCATATTCACGTCATTAAACACATCACACTTACCTTAGTTAACGTAATATAGCATTAGAAGTAAATGAATGGTTTTGTATGTCTTTTCTGTGATGATTTTAAGATGTATAGAACACGCGCACATATTTAATAGCAACTTTGCGCGCAGTAAAATATAAGCAACGGAAAACTACCTTACTACTTATTTTCCTAGTACACGAATAGGCATAGCACACACATTGGACTACGTAACAGTAACTTCTAGCGTAGTGAAGAAAGCAACGGTAAACCGCGCATTTACAGAAGCATAAGCTTTACACTGCTTTCATGAACGTGATTTAATTCTGCAGACAATTCGATATTTTTTTGTATTTTATTACTTACCTAATATTAAAATAATATATATACTTACAAGTAAAAAATGAGAGGCCTCCGGGTAAGAGTCAGGCAAGCTTCCCCTACACCACGGGGCCGGCTAATAATAATAATAATAATAATAATAATAATAATAATAATAATAATAATAATAATAATAATAATAAAATAATAATTTACTACTTTTTCCATACATGGGGGGTTACATGTAGCACGTGAGGATTTGACTGTTTTGCGGGTGGATGCCTTTTATGTTCTCCGTGGCTAAGGCGGCAGAGCGTCGGTCTCTTTCCGCCGAGTTATGTGATTCTAGTCCCGGTCACTTTATGTGAGATTTGTGCTGAGGCAAAGCAGAGGTGGGAGAGGTTTTTGTCCGCGTACTCCGGTTTTCCCTGTCATTATTCACTCTAGTAACACACTCCAATATCATTTTATTTTATCTGTCAGTTATTAATCATTACTCCAGGAGAGTGTGACAGGCTTCGATAGCCTGCACAATTCCTATCCTCGCCAAAACATGGCGGTGTAGGACAGCACGTAGGGAAAGGGCAAAACCCGTTGCCGGCACACAGCCTACACATAACGAATAGCACCAACAGGTCCGCTCAAGACTTTGCGTCTCCATCCGACAGACGAATCACCATCAACAGTGTCATATGCCCTTACTCCATATGAGCACTGTGAAGAGGAAAGTAGATTGCTCAAGGCTTAATGTCTCCATTCGAAGGATAAATCACCAACATCAGTGTCGTATGCCCACACTCCATATGAGCACTGCGGAGAAGGTTGTCAAAATAGAATGATGCCCTACCTGACAGGGAATAATAATTATAATTTTACTGTTTTTTCCATACATGGGGGTTACGTGTAACACGTGTGGATTTGACTCTGTTTTACGGCCGCATGCCCTTTCCTACATGGCTTAGGAGGCATCGTGTCGGCCTCTTTCCGCCGAATCCCATGGTTCAAATCCCGCTCGCTCTATGTGAGATTTGTGCTGGGCAAAGCGGAGTTTGTATTAGGAAGATCATCGGGCTGAAACCAGGCGCAAATCATGTGTGTATAACAGTTCACACACACGACACCCCAAGTGTAGAAAATCCGTATTATTATTATTATTATTATTATTATTATTATTATTATTATTATTATTATTATTATTATTATTATTATTATTATTATTATTAACGGCTCTTTCTCCGTACTGCGTCGGTGACAGTCGAAAGCTACTGTCATAGGACATGATAAAGTGATAATATTTTTGAGTTTTCATCTCATTATCTAGAGGTCTATCGTCCTTATAGAACAAGTAGCTTATAATTACTCCCTCAACCTCCTCATAGACTTAGACTTTCTCCTCCTCTTCCTCCTAATAAACCTAGTAGCATATGACAACCTATTCCTTCACATAGACTTTCTCCTCGACTTCATTCTCTTCCCCTCATAGACCTTGTAGTTATAGAAGGAGGGAGGAGGAAGTCTAAGTCTATGAGGAGGATGAGGAGGTATTTATTAGTTACTAGTTCTATAAGGAGGATAGAACTCTCTATTAGGAGGAGGAAGATATTTAGACAGATGAAATAAAAATATAGAAATTAGTATAAAGAGCGATAAGTGCAAAAGTTACTAGTAACATGCTATACCTTCCATAAGAAAGATAAATTTCAAAGGAAATGCGTCAGCACACATATTCACATGACAATCATTTCTACTTATAACAGACAGTTATTGTCGGTTGCAGTGTAAAAACAATACATCATATCAACCCAAGTTTGCATGTTAATATTAAAACATCTATTATGTTGATGTGTGATTTTGTGGTGTGATATTTTCAAGACGAGACAATTTTCAGCGACGTAAAGCTGTAAAGCATAATACCCGAATATTTGCATGCAAACAATGTACTGCTACATTCAACAGGCGTGATAATCGCACACGTCATGTGAACTCCAAGCACATTTGCTTAAATTATCTACCAGTAGAACGCTTCGAAACGATGACTAAATGTCGACCGCGTGATATAAATAAGCGTGATCCAAACGATACGACATCGTATCAGCCTACTACAAGTTATGTTACTAACCTCACACCTCCAGATAAAGAGAAGAGGAGATGCAAAAGGAGCAAGAGGAAGAAAAACTCAAACTTTCTTTACCATCGGAGCTTTTTCATTCTACCTTATTTTCTAAGCCGACTGCACGTTCTGTCGCTGTGCAAACATTTCAACAAGAAAAGCAACATGGGGTAGTAGAAGAAAAAGGAAAAGGAGAAAATTTTGGCTCTTCTTCACTGCCAAACCCTGTTAAGTTGTTATCTACATATGACATTGCAGAAGCACATATTACATCAAAATAAGTTCTTCCGTTTCCTACGCATCAAAATCTACACGCATTCCCAATGTTATCAGCAACATTCAGTTCCCTATCCAGATGTAAGATACTGTAAAGACCTTAACTTACTCGTTGAACGTTTACAACTCTTAAGAGTTTATCAAGATGCTGGTTACACAGAGTACGAACGAGAGATTCAAGAAATAGAGGAAGTATTACGTCGTAGGGGTATTATTGAGTAATAGCTCTTCAAAGCAAAGACGCACACGAGTTACAGCAACGAGCTTATTGCACCTACCGTTGTAGACGTGACATCACATGTAGAAAGTATGAACTGAGTCATCGGCTTTTGGCCATTTGTTTTTACAGTAACTCTCAAACTTACTGTCACAGTGTACTTCAACGCTTCTTTTTTCCTTTGCTAGCTGATGTTTCATCCGCTCGCACATGCACACGAGCTATTCCCCTGTTAGGTCTCTAGCGAGATATGATAAACCTAGTAGCGTATGACAAACTTCTTTCCTTCTTTTCCTTTCTAGTCTTAGTTCTATAAGGAAGGTGAAGTGTCAAACTGGAAAGGTTCATTCATTCACCGATAGTAAACATGTATACGTTAATTTCTGTTCATAACACAAGAGAATGTATGCTGGCTGTTCAAATCTTTTCTGTTCATTACAAAATACAAGTAGATTTTACATTTACGAGCATGATAAGGTAACAACCGACAATGTACGCTCTAATCATAAAATATAGGTTATATCCATTTAAAAATGGTAGACGTGACGGCACCTTTTTCACTTCTGCTACTTGGTAGAGTATGCATGCTGTGCTTTCCCCCTCCATGCAAACCCCTCTTCTCCCATGAGCAGGGTAACATAACATCAGGGAATGCATGTGATTAAAACACGTACAAAAAAGCGCCTGCCACTCATCTTGTTTGCATACCCTAACAAGCGGAATAACAGTGAACTAACTGCTAGTGCGCGATCTGTTAGCCATTTTACCAAATAGCTACTAGCCGGCACAACCTCTGTGAATATTTTGCCTTCTTTACAGTACCTGATATTGATTCCAAAAAGAACTATACACGTGGATGATATAAAGCAACGAAGTGAAAATCACATCGAATGCGATTACAATGGATTTAATCCGAAGTTTGTAAATTGTAGACAGTGTATGGATGCATTTTTTTCCCTTCTTGACAGCACCCGATAATGTTTCATAAAGGAACTAAACAAATGGATGACATCAAGGTAAGAACTGCATCAACTTCTTTGCGAAGCATAACATGCATAGTATAATATATTTTGAAAACACAATTTCATAAACAATACGTAGTTTGTATAATTTGAATGTTGCAGGGGCATTAAAATTTTGGAAGCATGCTACCTCTTCACAGTAAGATCATAAGGAGCACAGTAACCTTGTCGACAGCATAACAAAGACTGAAGTACAACCGGTTGTAGTTTGTATAATTTTGTAAATAATTACACGATAAATATTTCATTAAATTTAAAATGTTCTACTTATTTCATTCCCTTTGTCTCCTCGCACTTATCAAATATTTTCAGTGTCGTTCACCATTTTATTTTTATGAAAATGTAGACTGAAGAACTTCTAGTTCTCTTTAAACAGCAGAATCACAAATTGACTCAAAAATTACTCTTCACCATTTATTGTGCTAGTGCGGGTAATCTGTTGACTATCTTTACCAACTAGCTGCCAGGCTGCCCAACCTCTGCGTCACAAGCGGGATCTATATTAATCATTTGATTAGAGTAACTCGCGAAGTCGCCGCATAGTTGGGGGCGGTGATATATCTCTTGCGTGATCTGTTCGTCATTTGCTTACAGTAAGTTACAAAAGGTCCACACGATAGCGTGCCAATTCCCCCCGCGTGACTGTGCTGTAGTCAAGTTCTCCACGGTGTGCAGACGCTAGATAGTTACTCGCAAAGTCCCTGTGTGACTGCGCTGTTCTCCCACTCTTCAGTGCGCATGCGCGGTGTCATTCCCTCCACTCATCATGCCCCCTCCCCCACCCCCCGCCGCACGACCATGCAACAAAAGCCAGAACACCGAGAGATCACACCATCACCACACTCTCAGCCAAGCGTTCAGAGTGAACACACCAAGGAGAGCCACGTCACTGAGCCAGCTACGTGATAACCACCAGCTTGCCCGCTTCGCCCGTCGAGCAACTTGCCTGCCCGTTGCCAGCCCCTGATCCAGCACCGCTTAGACTACCTGCCAAGCATCTCCGGACTGAGCTAGCTCCCTGTCAACCGCCAGCTCGCCAGCTTCGCCCGTGAAGCATCCTGCCTGCCCGCTGCCAGCCCCTGAGCAAGCACCACATAGATTACCTGCCAAGCATCTCCACCCCTGCCAGCCTACCATTGTGCGGCCACAAGGAGCCTAAGGAAGAAGAAAGCAATTTGTCTAGCGCTCAGTGCGTATCTGCTCGTGACTTGTCCCGGCGTGATCCGTATAACTACACCTGACACGACTGGTGCCCACTGAGTGCGCCTTTGCAGACGCTCGTCCTCCTTGGAGTTTGACCTTTTTCCTTCTAGCGCTCACCCTACCCTACCAAGCACCCTCCCCCCTTAAATATGGATAATCCTGGTGGATTGAGTAACTGGGGCCCATATTCAAATTTCAACCTCCCTCTCACTATCACCTCCAATAAATCCTGTCCCCCAGTGAAGAAAACTACCTAGTTGCTTATAGCCCAACCCCTAAAACCCGATCTTCCCTACATGACCACCGACAGATAATTGCAACCACCCTCCATCCAGTAACCCACCTTATCCACAGCATAGCAGACGATCCTGACAACTTTGTATACATCTTTGCCATCAACCCCTCTGTCTGTTCCACATTGTCAGATCTCCTCTCCAGCAATGGTATCCCCTCCAGTTCACCCAAACAACAAAAAGAAGAAAAAGAAAAACTGAAGAAACCGAAGAAGAACATCCCTTAGAACATCCCTACCACTACACCAGCAAAACACTCCATTCCCCATCGCTTCAAAATATAATTTCCTTATCATTCCACTTACCAACCCAGGACCCGTCCCTGTCACCCGTCAAACAGTCATCCAAGCCATAGAACCAATCATAAGCAGCCATATAGCCGTCAGTCACGAGGCCCACAACAACCATCTCCTCATCACTCCCCTCCGTAACAAGTCATTACAGATCATCCTCACTAAACTAAAGCATTCCGGCATCCCACCTGCAATCACAGTCAATCCTGTTAATAATTCCCTACGCCAAGACAACCCCTCCCCCTCCCTCACCCACACCAGCAATCAAATCAAATCCAAAGAAACCAAAAACACCAACACTCGCCACTCTGAAGCTCAAACCAACCCGCTTCCCCCACCCCCACCATCACCACTCCCTCCACCTCCTACCCAGTCCACCCAAGTTCAAACCAACCCACCACCCACACTAACAGACACTGGTTCTGGGCCTGAAACCCAGCCTCAAGCACACATAACACTACCACACAGACTAAGGGCAGACGTACAAAATCTGCCCCAAGTCTACACCACTCAGAAACACTGTCTCCCGCCACCGTCCTCCCACGCACGCACACTCCTCAGTAGTCACTATGTGCTACAACTGCCTGAAACTAAGCCACACCACTGCTACCTGCACGGAAGCTACCCGCTGCAATACGTGTGGTGGTCCTCACCGCCACACAGATTGTGAGGTACCGAGGGACCAGGCGAAGTGTGCCAACTGCCGATGCAGTCATGCCGCTTCGTTCCCTGGCTGCCCATTCTTCAAACGGGCAATTAAAGCACATTATAAGCACGCCCAACACTTATACACCAACAATAAACCACCCTCACTTCTAAGACAAATCCCGTACACCCCCCAGCCCCGCCAAAACAATGCAACCCTCCTTCTATCACTACTAAACCTTCTATCTCCTCTCCTCTCACTCCAAGCACTCGCCATGCCAAGCAATCAAATCATCCTGCATTAACCTGCCCTGCCAAGAAACTCACCTCCTCATCTCACTACAAGCCCTAATCAGATCCCGCATCCCAGCATCTGCACTGACAACTCCCTCTCATCATCCTTTACTTACCTCGTTGTGAGCACTGTAACTTCCGTCATGACAACAAAGCAACATCGGGAGTGGTCACCATCTGGATGGGTGACCCTCTTCTTCTGACTACGCTGCTCTGGCAACGGAGATTCAACGATATTCCTCGCAATCGCCCCGCAAGGGGCGCAGGTCATATCCTGACCAGTGAAGACTTAACAACCGCTACAACTAGCCACCAACTATCAACGTCATGTCACCGAGAAAGATCTACGTTAAGAAAAAGCACTCAAGGCCCCATACAGGTCGAAGGGCTAAAATACTCATGGTGTAAGGCCCCGCCTACGCCAGTGAGAAGGCTCCTACTGCCAGTGTGCAGACCAGAATCTGGCCAGCGCTACTTAAATTTCACAGTTCCACAAACTACCAAACAGAAATGCAGTACTAGATAGAAATATTAAGAAAAAGCCCTCATGACCCTGATTGGGTCGAAGGGCTAAAAATTCCTCAATGGTACAGCGACTTCCCGGCACCGCTGAGAATTGTGGCTGCTGCCAGTCTTCCCGATATTATGAGCGTACTTTATTTTGATATATTACAACTCACCTATCATTAGCCTTTTGCCATAAATATGTTAAGAAAAGGCATGGTACCATATTTTAGTAAAAGAGAGTGTCGTTAAATGAAACATGAATCGTCTTACTATGTTCTTAGCGAATTTCTTTCTTCCAAATTTTATACCTGTGTATATATTTTTGCAAAGTATATAACTTCCTCATTAGCCCACCTGGTGACCATGATCGTTAAGGCGCTGAAGTCTAAACGGTCTGACACCGAAGTTAGCCGATTTGAGTCCCGTTGGTCGAAAAAATGTTCACCATCAGAATGTTGGCCGGCAGGGTAGGGGAGATGGTGGTATACTATTTATAATCTCTAGGTACCGTGCCAAAAACCTGGATTAAATTCCAAACCTCTCCTCAGTGCTCATATGGAGTGAGGGCATATGACGCTGTTGATGGTTATTCGTCCGTCGGATGGGGTCTTTAAGCCTTGAGCAGACCCCTTGGTGCTATTCGACAGGAGTAGGCTATGTGCCGGAACGGGGTTTCACCCTCTCCCTACTATCATATATCACGTCATTCATTTCATCCCATTAACTCCTCTAATGAGGTTGACGTCAGGAAGGACATCCGGTCATAAAAGCCCGCCACGATAGATTCATCTCACCTCATACCTGACCCCGTAGGGAAACGGGACAAAGGTTGGATAAACAACATAATATAACTTCTTCTTTGGACAGTTATTAATGTAGAGTAATTTAATAGGGTCTATAGCGAAAAGATAAGGGCAATTTTTCTTACAATTCTAGGGTTCGATGATATTTGACAATAAGGTCATGGTAGGGATTTCAACGAGCATTTGCGCAAAAGTATTACAAAGAAATTTAAGAACTTAACCCCCAATGAACTGGCATATAAGCCTGTGTGGTTTCTCTCCTCATTCCATTCTCTAGCTCATACTCAAGGTCGAGCATGGGAGCGTGTGGACATGTGGGGAAGCAGGTACCTTCACCTGTGCACCCCGCCATTGCTTCCTTGACATCTCCTCGCTCTTCAGGTGTGAGCGTGTGTTATGCGTCTAATGGATGTGACCAATGGGAGAGAATGGGTAAGCAGGTACTGGCCGGTTCTGAGGGCTGTACTGATTTCTTGCGTGAAATGAATATTTCTAGCCACGAGATTTTAACGAACACTAGCGTATAACGGGTGTTTACAAATTACATCCTTTTCAGTAACGGAGTAAAGGAGGGCAACTTTATGCCAACTATCAAGGTTCAGAGCAGGGCCGGATTAATGGGGGCTAAAGGGGCTGCAGTCCCGGGCCACGCAAAATATCGAACACGCACCCTTCCTTCCTTCCTTCCTTCCTTCCTTCCTTCCTTCCTTCCTTCCTTCCTTCCTTCCTTCCTTCTTTCCGTCCTTCCTTCCTTCTTATCAGCTGTCCGCGTTAGTATTTCATCACTGCTAGAATTAATTACCGTCCGGAGACACGAATCCTCGCTACTGTAATTATTGTAAAGGTTATTGTTGACGAAAATTTAAATCTGGCAGCTCGAGAGTACGGGCAGAGGGGGAAGGGGGGAGGAGGTCTAGGAAAAGATTGTGAGGGGACAGGAGAAGCACGGTGGAATGCACACACTATACTATATCTTTGCATCAGGAAGAGAACTTCCAGCTCACCTCCGATTATTGAACCATTCGTAGGTTACAACTGTAATGTTCTTGTAAAATGCATAGAAAATATCCTAGTGGTGCCAAAAAACGTAAGGTCTGTTTTGTATATCAATTTGATAGTGATGATGAGACAAATGTAATATATGTTTTGGCATTATGAAATATTAACATGAAAAATAGAGAAAAATTGTAGTCTATTCCAACACTTCCCTACTCATCAATTTAAGTGAAAGTAGTTCTATAATCGACTTCAGTAAGCTAGTCTTACGTGATGTTACGAAGAAGGGGCCCCACATTTTTAAATAGCCCAGGGCCCCGACACTGGTTCAGAGGTAGGTATACCGCTTCAACCCGGAAACTCAATACACTTCATTTCTTGTAATGTCGTCGTTGTGCCTCGGAATACAGTTATGTGACAATGTTGAGTGATTAGTATTGATCCGCAGCGCTTGTATCACTTAAAAGGAAAATTTGTTGAATTAGTTCGTGAAATATTGAACCTTGGACGACAGAACATTTCTGGCCACAGTTCTAAGCTGAAATATTACCACACAGGCATGTTTCTATGCGCAAAGAAGATATACTTTGTTGGTGATGATGACAACGAGAACAAGATACGCTGTGGTTTGTACCCAGGAGTTTAGCCTGAACTGGTAGGCCAACTGCAGAAGCGGCTTCATGAGGGTGCGGGTTGGACTTAAAGACTGCTGTTGAATCTGTTCCTAAAAGCCAGAAGATCTTAAATTTGTGACCGCTGATGACAGGAAGCACACTGGAGAGCACCAAGGCCGCTTCAATGCCTCCGTAACGAAAGAGATTGCAACACTCATTGTTGGTCAGGCTTTCGACAGGAGTTACATTGTGCTCCAAACAGAGACTGCAGATTGGTACAAATCAGCGAGATACATCATGTATGCGATGTTCTTAAGTGCCTTCCCATCATCTGCCGTAGAGAAGAACGTCATTACATCAACATCCGTGTGCACGACCCTGGGAACAAGATGCGTCAAAGAAATGCTTGCTATCGACTTTTGCAGCTTCAGAATAATGGAATGTCTGTCGTGAGGAGGAATGGTATCTATTGCTCTTTCTCACTTTTCTCAATTAACTTCTGGTTGACATGTATTCAAACAGTGAAAGTGCCCACCTTGTGAAATAACCACAACATGTTGAAAATTGGCGAGTATAACATGACATATCTAAGCAAATTGGCATGGCTCCGGTGCTTAGCAAAACGTAATTTATAGTGAGGGACGAGTGCACAATGGCCTGCGAGGGAGGTTTTGAGTCTCTGGACAAGCCAAAACCGAACATCGGAACCCGCAACCGTCTGACCGCTGGAGAGATGATGAAGCTGCTGGGTGATCATTTCACACAGACATTTCATATGGTACCGCGGGTGTCACTTGAAGATGAGGTCAATGCTTGTCTTGAGTCACCCTTCTTATAGCCTAAAGTAAAAGTCCTGTCCATGACAATTGAAGTTCGAGTCCACCACCAAGACGACTTGATGACAGAGGAGTTTACAAATTTTCTTCTCGACGGCAAGCTGTAGGAAGATGAGCACATATCCGTCGTAATCTCTGAAAATTTACGGGTGTTCTGATTAGCTCAACTGACAGAATATACTTCAGCGATTTCGCTTCCTGGCTGAGGGAAAGAGCTATTCTCACTCTTACAAATTACTCGGCCAGTAACATCAATGAAACCGCATTGGAAAACTGCCAACTGAGCATACAAGGTATGGATCAGTGAACATTGTGTTGTTTTATTGAGGAGTGGCGGCCGCCATTTTTCTCTCCGCGACAGGTGCATTGGTGAGTGCATAGTTATACGAACGTGTGTATTGTTGCTGTATTTTTGTATGAGTGCCGGTATGGGTAAATTCACATTTTCTTCAAAGACCATGGCTTCTGGCCCGCCAAGAGGCAGGGGCTCTCCTTCCTTTTCAACTTATTCTTCAACCTTATCATTGAACCTGTAGCCTAGTCCAACAAAATCAACAATGTCAAAAATCCATCTCCTGCCTTATGTCGATCCGGCTCTTCTGACTGCGGTAATTAATCAGGCTTGTAAGTCGCATAACACCTGACATAGATGCTTTCCATATTGACAAACTGTTATCAAGGGAAAACGTAAGGCTACAAGCAAGCAAGCCAGCTGTTAAGAGCAAGCAGCAAAAATCTAAGGAAAAAGCTGCTGCTGTGACCTTAGGAAATAGATTTTAAGCCCTATCAACTCTTCTTTTCTGTGGAAATAACAATTCTGACATATTGACCCCAAATCGATCAATAATTCATAACGAGATCTAGCCTAGGCCCTCAGCCTTACACTCCCATCCTCAGATGTCACAGATTTGAATAAAGGTGCTGGTAGTGTTTCGGACGAAATCTTGAAAACAACCCGAATAAGGGTAGTCTTTGCTACTTGCTTTATGTCGCACCGACACAGATAGGTCGTATAGCGACGATAGGGCAGGAAATGGCTAGGAGTGGGAAGGAAGCGTCCGTGGCCTTAATTAAGGTACAGCCCCAGCATTTGCCTGGTGTGATAAGGGTATTCCCTGTTCCTCCAATTGCCGACATGATGTCTATCTATCAGCAACACTAATGGTACCTTAACAAAAAAATGGACTTGCGGTATTAAAATATTTTATGTGAACGATGCTCTGAAATATTGTACCTTCTCATGTCCTCAAATTTTTTCTATCTCAGCGGTGAAACTGTATGGAGCGTTCGGGTGAAACAAATGGGTCACAAAGCCTATCTAAAATTAACTTAAATCAATAGGACAGGTTCTAGAATACATACTTCGTGAATGAGAACTCGCAGAAATAACGGATGGAACAATGTATTAACAAAATAGCATGATATGACCCATGAATTCCCTAATAAAATATCTATTTATACAAGATTACAGTAATTCGTCGTCACAATTTGTTAATCGAATCACGGGCCTCGAAATACCGTGGTATCATTGTGCTTTACGAAAGCATCATTTAAGTAAAAACTACGGGTGGCATGAAGCCTCTGTCTTAATAGTATATTTACATGAAATATAATGACTCACACATCTCGGCCTGGTTAAACAAATCCGATCTAGTCGGTAAACAAATAATAAAACACTAAATTGGGACTGACACATATACCCCAAAAGAACACAGAATTTACTAACACGGGATCCGCCCGGATAAACTGAAGAGGAATGGAACCTCACAACCAAAAATTTATCTCGCGCTGCAACTCATTTATACAATGTTGCACACAATAACAAAGGACAATGAATACACATGAAAAACACACAAGCAAAATAAAACACATCCTGAAAGGGAAAACAAACATACACAATTGATGTCGTCGTCTGAGGTCCTGAGTCTCAAAACGAAGACCTCTGTGTCTCTGGACGTCAGCAGCTGTATTCCGCATGCAGTGCGGGTATTTGCCGGCTGAAATTTAGCAAGACCAGCTGAGCTGTGGAGAGAAAGTAACCAACGAAGAGGTCTTTAAATCGGAACAGACTACACTTGGCCTGGTCAGAAATAACGGGATTGTATGTACACGGCAATTCATTCACAGCGACTCATGCAGCTGACATAGGAGGTCCCTCTATACCTGCTCCCCTTAACCAAGGCCAACTAGTCTATCTAGTGTGGCCTTGCCTTAACAGACCTTTCTCTATTTGGCTTACGGAACGTGATTCAACTACGATCACAATGAAAAAGAAAGCAGCACTCTAGCATTCCCTTCTGACACAAAAAATTAATTGTGTCACATAAAAAATATGCCGCATCCAGGGCTCATATTAAATTGTACTTAACACATACATCCCATTTCTCTTGAGGATAGCCTACACTCATTAGGGCTCGTAGCGCCTCGCAACTAGAATACACAGGTTCGAATCTTGGCTCTCTCTCAGCCTATTATCTAAGCCTCCTCGTGGCTAAATCCACTACTATCTCACGGCGGTAATACACACACATATCTGGGCTCTTTCTGGCCTCGCATCTACCCTCTCTGGGTTCTAATCTCACACTTGATTACAGGTCAGTCTGTTGCATAATGATCTAAAAGACTATCGCTAATTTACAACGGTGAAAATATCTCTCTGGTCTCGCTGCAAGCTAATAAATATGATCCATGCATAATGGACATCCTAACGGTATCAACTATCTGGTATTGGATTTCGGGTTCCCCGTTCGTAACTCTAGAGGTGAGCTGACCTCCAAATTTATCTGAAGACGATGACATCAATACAACCCTAGCGTCCAGAATTAGTCTTAAGTAATCTACACACAAAGTAAAAACTATTAAACTATCATTACCCTCAAACCATATTAAACAAGGCTAACAAAGCACATGGCTGGCGCGTGCCGTCAGCCCCGAGTTAAATTAATTAATCTACACTTGAAAGTAACATGCTTAAGGCATTGAAATATAATTAAAGATCTACATTATTGAATAGGCCCTGATTCGAATCTATAACTATAAATCATGCTTAAATTGCAGTATAACTCGTCTGATATCCTCCGCCATTGGCCCAGCATACCATCTGGGGCTACGTTGTGGAGTTAGCACATCCTAGAACTGCGGCCGTTGAAACTTGAAGCCTGGCACTCGACTCCTCGAAACTCCATTACAGTTGCCGCCATCTTCTGTCGATCGTTCGCAAGTCCTGGAAACTGGATGCTGCAATCAAATATTCCTCTTCACTGCTTTTTATGTATACGCAATTAATGCCTTGACCTGCGTGATATTGTTGAGGTAAATTGTCTACTTATGATGTGAATTCGATCACGAGTAGAGCCTATTAGGGGTATGAAAACCCGGTCACAAGTAGTTTATTTGGCAGCTGGCTCTCCGCGAACCGCACTCAATTGACGAACTTGATCTAGTTAAGGTATCATCTGCTCACAGTACACACTCAGGCGAGATAGTTTTTTCCTATCTAAAACTTTGTAATTGCTTTGTTGAAGACACTATGATCTAGGCACATTGTCTCGAGATTTGATACGAGCGACACGCACTCCGCATCGGCCTTTCAGTCACTAGCCTCCTGCTCTCACGTCCGGCTTCCATTTATGGTATTTGCTCGCCACCGTTAGGGTTGGTATGTCCCCGGGCTCCCTACAGACTATCTTTGTGCACCGGTCGCGTCTTCTCAACGCCAGCTTGAATTTATTGAGAAACCATTAACTTGCTTGCTTGTCACCGCAATGGTGCAAATAGTTCTCCATAAATCAAATCATTTTATGTTAGTGTTCAGCAAATGGTGGAACTGGCACTCGTATGGAAATAACTTGATCTAATAGCTTGCGGCCCGGCCCGATATTTACGTGTAATTGGCACTACTCGTTTCACGTGACAAATCAAACTTCTCTGTCACTCTCTCGCGATCTCATTTCGCTAACAATCCCTCGCGTGGTAACGCTATCTGTGAGGTCTGCACAAGTAAGTTTTAAATAAAACAAGTAACCGCAAGGACTGCAGCTTGCGGTACGGGGTCGCCTCCTCCTAAAGCACGGAGTTCGGGCTCTGTATGGGGCAATATTCGAATATTCCTATTATATAAATTGATGCTATTTGGACCGTGATCTAGTGATACGGTATAGTATGGTGCTAAAATTTAACACGATTAACAGCAAGTGAAACAATATTTTGAAGACCGTATTGCTAACTACTTCATACGACTTCACAGCTTCTGAACCAGCGGTTCCTAAATGTCACCGTTTGCTGTATTGTTTCAACAGTTGACACTGACTGGGTAAGAGAGGAGCTCATGATGCTCGGATATGAACCCGAAGAAGTTCACCAGTTCACTCGTCATAATGCCACGACGAAAAACTGGTTCCTCTGAGCATCATGAGAATCACTCTCCCAAGCTCTAAATTCTCATGGACTGCCTACTCCCTGAAATATTAATGTGGCACGCTGGTGGCAATTGAAACCTACTGAGTTAGTGAAGAAGAACCTGTCCTAATTACTGTAAGAACCGAGCGAGTTGACCGTGCAGTTAAGGGCGTGCAGCTGTGAGTTTGCACTCGGTAGATAGTGGTTTTGAACCACACTGTGAAGGAAAGTAAGATTTTCTCGTGTACACCTTTTTTCTTCTTTTTTCTTTTTGCTAGTTGCTTTACGTCGCACCAACACAGATAGGTCTTATGGCGACGATGGGACAGGGAAGGGCTAGGAGTGGGAAGAAAGCGGCCATGGCCTTAATTAAGGTACAGCCCCAGCATTTGCCTGGTGTGAAAATGGGAAACCACGGAAAACCATTTTCAGGGCTGCCGACGGTGGGGTTCGAACCTACTATCTCCCGAATACTGGATACTGGCCGCACTTAAGCGACTGCAGCTATCGAGCTCGGAGTACACCTTTTCAATGGGAGGATTTTGAAAGGAAAAATACTCAAGAGCATAGTAACGGGGTACAATTGGAAAATATATTTTCGATGGGAAGATAGGACGTTGTGAAATAAGATATAAATAATAATAATAATAATAATAATAATAATAATAATAATAATAATAATAATAATAATAAAAGACCTTAGTAATTAAAATTTAAAAACCAATAAAAAGTGGTGAGAACTAAATGATAATGTTATATTCATTCATCACCTCTATATTATAACTGCTGTTAACTGCGTATGAGATTTGTTACAATGCTAGTAACAAAAATAAAAAGAAGTAGGATGGAACAGTGGATAGTCGTATAAAATGAAATAGGTTTTTAGAGAGAATCCAGCAACTGTTGGCTGCATGAAGGGCTACAGTAACATGTAATATTTATCTGACGTGGCCTATTATGGGACCGGCCCCGTGGTGTAGGGTTAGCGTGTCTGCCTCTTACCCGGAGGCCCCGGGTTCAATTCCCGGCCAGGACAGGGATCTTTACCTGGACCTGAGGGCTGGTTCGAGGTCCACTCAGCCTACTTGATTAGAATTGAGGAGCTATCTGACGGTGAGATAGCGGCTCCGGTCTAGTAAGCCAAGAATAACGGCTGAGAGTGTTGGTCGTGCTGACCACACGACACCTCGTAATCTGTAGGCCTTCGGGTTGAGCAGCGGTCGCTTGGTAGGCCAAGGCCCTTCAAGGGCTGTAGTGTAATGTTCATGTCAGTTGTCCTTTCTTCAGTTATTTATTAGGTTTGCTGCAATGATTGAATTATCCATTGTACAACCAAGGGTAATGCTCTACAGGCAATATGAGTTTTCATCAATGACCTAAGATTGAGACGATCAGTGACACTACCTAGGTATGATTTGTGGATCATGTTCAGATATAAAACTTCTTGATATTATGCTGACTTCGAAAAACAGGCACTTACAGTTTTCATTTAAAAGGAACGAGTCATGTTGTATAATGAACAACCTGGGGATTATACATAAGCATTTTAACACAACCCCATTTACTTTGTATGGATTAAATGAAACGTATAACTTGATGAAAAGGATGGATGCGATCAACTTGAAATCTCTATAAATAAAGTTGTAGGGGGCCAGCTGTCTGTAATTTCGTTTGTTTTGCCAATTTTTCAGAAATGTACCCGTTTTAGGTCAACTGAAGACCGTATCAGTGGTTTTTAGATTTCGTGTCGGTTTGTTTGTTCTACCATCACGGCGAAACGGCTGCATAGGTCTCAACCAAACTACATTTATAGAATATACTTATCCAATGGGGGTTTAGATATGCATACGATTTTAAAATTACTGAACAGACCGGAGGTTTATAAGGAAACCGGAACAGTTTTCCTGAATTTTCTCGTATACTATTGATTTCCTGCAATATCTGTAGTCTATATATGAAACGGCCCATAATTTTAAACAACGTTTGTTATGTACATAATTTCGCTTACTCTTCAAATGAGAGAGAATATTACTACTATCTGTGGGTTTCATACTCTGAACTGAGTGACCGACAGACCGAAAACGAACCTACCTGTTACCACAAACGTGTCTGACTGCTTGCCAGCAGGGAAGTACCGTAGTACCATTTTTGTCATCATTCCCGTAAATTCGTGGTTGTTCCTTCGCAGAAGGCTAGAGACACGTCAAACTGCCATTCTGCGGAATATTTACGGTATACCGATGGAGGTTACAATCGTCTTTGAATAGCACTAACGGGGGCTGACTTTATTACAACAGTACATTGATGTTAGCCCAATATTTCACTCCGTTAGGTGTTTTCTAGCATTTACTCTAATTGTAACTGTATTTCTCTTGTTTTCTGCTTTAAACATTCCTTGCCCCTACCTTGTCCCTTTAGGCTTATGTAACAACACCATAAATCATCTTCTTATCTGTTTACCCAAGATCCTTGAAGCTATATATCTCCTCTGTTACCACCTTCTTAAATCCGTAACTCATACCATTTGTTTTCTTGCTATTTGCTTTACGTCGCACCGACACAGATATGTCTTATGGCGACGATGGGATCGGAAAGGCCTACGAATGGGAAGGAAGCGGCCGTGGCCTTAATTAAGGTACAGCCCCAGCATTTGCCTGGTGTGAAAATGGGAAACCACCGAAAACCATCTTCAGGGCTGCCGACAGTGGGGCTCGAACCCACTATCTCCCGATTACTGGATACTAGCCGCATTTAAGCGACTGCAGCTATCGAGCTCGGTAACTCATATCATCACTATTTAGTGAGGGATATTTCATTTTGCAATACATCCATTTGGTATTTACATATTTGTCCTATCCGGCTGTCCTCGTTCATTATCCTCTAATCAATTAATATCGACTTTATAACAGTATTCTTTTCTTCCTTAATTTTTCCGTATGTATGCGAGTACTAATTCCGAAACCAGGACACCCTTTTCCTTTGAGCTGTCCAAATGCTTAACTTTTTGGCCCTGAAAAATATCGAAATGTGGAGGCAATTTTCAGAACGGTGCATATCTTCTTTCAGGGTAATTCGATGGCTAAACGGTGAGTCATGCCACAAAACAGACAGCACAATCGACATTCAATTTGGAGAGACCTACAACTTTGGTCCTATGTTTCTTTTTCCGTATCTCGATCCCGTATAAATCTCTCCAACTCGATTGTGACTGGTATTAGGAATTCGGGCCTGTCTTTAAAACGAAAACTCGCCATCTCTATTGTGAATGGTAGTTGGCAAGTGAGCCTGTCGTTACAGTACACTAGTGTCCAAAAGTTAAGCATAATCACTAAACGAGGCCATACCGCCTAATAGGAATATCAGACGGATTCCTGAACAAACGGAAATTGACTCACACACCAAATGCCACACAACTTGTGCAAAAAAAGAGTCTCATAAAGGTTCTGATAGCTAAGTTACACCTTTGACAACAACTAACAAAACATGGCAATGTCTTACACAACAAAATATGCTGTTAATAGGGTGTATGGTTACCCCTAACGGCCATACATGCTTCGCAGCGACGTGGCATGCTCTCTATCAGATGGTCCAAGATTTCTTGTGGCAGTCGATCCCATTCCTCCAAAAGGACAATGCCAAGGTCTTGGAGGGTCCTTGGTGGAGAATGACGGGATAAAATTCGCCTCCCCAATGCATCCCAGGCATGTTCTATAGGATTCAGATCCGCAGATGTCGCTGGTCAGTCTATGCGATGAATGTCTTCACCAGCCAGAAATTCATCCACCAGAGCAGCGCGCTGCGGTCGGGCATTATCGTCCATTAAGAGGAAGTCTGGACCAACCGCACCTGTGAAGAGTCGAACATGTGGTCTCAGTACCTCATTCCTGTATCTCTGAGTGTTAACGGTGTTCCTCGGACCACCCATGAAGATGTGCAGGTCCTTACGGCCATTCAACATGATGCCGCCCCACATCATGACGCCACCACCACGATACAGGTCCCGTTCCACGATGTTCCTGTGGTTGTATTGGCTACCTGGTTCTCTCCAGATTAATATGCGGCGGGAATCGTTCTGCAAACTGAAGCGGGTTTCACCTGTGAAGAGCACATGCCTCCATTCATTCAATCGGTCTTGCTGTGGGGTGGTTACCCTTGGTCAACCTGGTACCGGCTTACGACTATCATCTTCTGTGTCTCGAAATCGTCTCCAAAGCCTGAAAATTACACATTGTGGCACATTCAAAGATACGGAGACTTCGGTCAGCGTGTGGCCTGCTTCCAGGCGGCCGAGTATTCTACTCTGCAAAACGGAGTCCAAATGGCGTCGTTGTGCCATTATGTTGACACGTTCGCCACGAGGCTACACTCCGCACAATGTAGCAGGGCAAACACGACTGAGGGAATATGCGGCGCAGGCACTGGCTATGTTTACATTGCGGTTACACTGCTAGTCAAAGCAGGGAACACTCCTTTCCTACACAGAGCGAACACGTAAGGTTGGTAGGTGCATATGTCGTGTGATTTGCGGTATATTTTCTGTTGCCCTGTTTACTCGTAGCTTTGCCTAGCTTGTGGATACTAGTGTAGAAACTATCTAACTTGGTAGTAAATGGCTATAGAAAATATGGCCTGTCATTATCATGAAAACTTCCAAAACGCGCAACTTACATCTGAAACAACGTATGGGGTTCTCCCCGCCACGGCGACAAACTGGCCAAAACCACCATTAATCCTCAGTCATTAACACACTGATCTAAATGGCGTTGATTAGCTCCTAGTGCAATAACCAACCAGCGCACATCTCTCTGTTGTTGGAGACTGTTGATATCCCTTTACGTGAGGGCCTTCTGACCACTTAACCGAAGCATGTGACTGAAACGTGCACTCAGCCTCCGCCAATTCCGAAGTAACTACAAAGCCCTGCTTCTCCCTTGTCTACGTCATTCATGCGTCTGACATCTAACAAACATTTCTCGTACATGAGGTCACAAAAATGTCCAAACGGTGGACCTCCTATAGATATACAATCTTAGTCCAAATTAGTTACCTGAAAGTACCAATTTCGAAACTACTGATCGAAATTTATTCAGACGCATGTCAAATCTCGTGCCACATCATCAATTTTTTTGACCTAGCCTACAGACCTCACTCCATGCAGTCTCCTCACTCGCCTGGTATGAAATGTGACGGAGATGCCATGGAGGTGTATAACGGTGCGGAGCGCGAACAGTGTTGTCTGTAGTTTCATGAAACGGAATAGCAAATGACCGTAAAAAGACGTTTCAGAACAGATTATCAGAATCTCTGCCACAGGCGAAAACTCTCAGGTTGTGTGGCACACCGAGAGAAAGGACAGGGACATCCTCGTGTAGCAGACGACATTGTGGAAGCCGTGAGAGGAACGTATGCACGAAGTCCAAAGGATTCTACATCTAAAGCAAGTTTGGAACTGGCCATTCCACAACCCATGGTATGGAGAATTTTACGACGATGACTACAGTGTAACGGTACATGTTGCAACGGTGTCAGGCATTGAGTGTTTGTAACAAGCAGAAACGGCATGAGTCCTGTGTGGACGTGATGAACAGGATGGAATGAGACGATAGTCTTCTTAACAAGTTTGTGTTCAGTGATGAGGTGGCGTTCCGTCTTACTGGCACAGTAAATCGGACAGTGTGAAGATATGGGGTACAAGAAACCGATGAACTGCCTAGAACATCCCCGGGACTCACTAAAAGTGAATGTGTTTTGTGCGTTAAGTTCCTCGAATGTCTATGGAGCATTCTTCTTTTCATGAGAAGATTGGGACTGGTATCACATATCTAGATACGTTACACAACTACCTGATGCAACGGCTACAAAAGGATATTGGAGAAAATGTCATTTTCCAGCAAGATTCATTAGCACCACGATGCCATTACGTACATATCCCACACCACTCCTGCTTGGATTGGACGTGGTGGAAACATTGTCCGTCATGATCTCCCGATTTTAAACCGCTGGAGTTTTCTCTTTGGGGTTAAGTGAAAGATAACGATTACATCCCTTAACTTCCAACAACTGTCCATGAACTTCGTCAACACACTGCTCGGGTAAATGCTGACATAATCACGCATCCCTGGGATGAACTTTCATACGGGTGGCATATCTGACGCATGAATGAATGGTGCCGCATTTTTTAAACATTGCAACAAATCTTGCTGTTATGTGAATGTATGGATTGGAAATAAACTACGTAAATTAATTTTGTATACTGGCTTACTTAATGTTATTTTCAGGTAACTAATTTAGAATAACCATGTATATTAATCATCACACGAACAAATATACCTGAGACTAATGACCATTTCCGTTTACGGTCACTATCTAGAAATCATTTATTGCCTCGTGTTATTTTTGGCTGACTAATTCTAAAGTTAATCCAAGCTGTACATGTACCTGTTTTATTACAATACCGTAAGGTCATTTTGTAAAGAAATAAGATTTCGTTTTATCTAATGTGTTACAATGTTGTAATTCCGTTGGTTGGCAATCTAACTGATTATTTAACATAAAATTAATCATTCCACAGTCTTAGAAAGGGGGAGCACTCATGCACGTATACCTAGAAAGTAGGTTCTTGTAGATACACTTGAATGTGAACCGTCGTAACATCCCCCTTCTCCCTTTTTACTGACACAGATTTCACACTTGCTAGGCTTCAAAATATTATTTAACATCAAGTAGCAGAATCACATTCAGTACTGCTTTCAAAGTAGCACGTTATTTATGTAGATAGAACAAATTTAAAATAAGGATGGAAGAAGAGTATTATAACACAATTATAGCTTAACTTTAACTTACCTCCTCGAAAATCGTCTCGTTGGAACTCTATAGAAAACACATATTTCATACCGACCGTCAAAAAACGCAGGGCAGATGCAGAGTTCATTTTCAGGAGTTAAGTAAAGCAACCCGTTTGGGCAACCCTGCGTTAGTTGTTGGACTAGAACAGAGTAGAAAGTACATAGATGGTGAGATCATTGCACTCAATGTGATTATTATATTACAGATCTTATTAAAACTTCGCTTGCCTGTTTAGGACTAGGCCTATTAATCCGTGAATATAAATGAAGGTATGTGTGCGGCCATTTCTTTTCGAACATTGAAACAAATGGATTCATCTATTTTGTTTAGTTAAGAAGCAAGGGATTTTAAAAAATTACACAGATTTCTAAATTTGTTTTAAATATGTACACAGAACGTATATCCATATATATATATATAGCTTTTACTATAAGTATTCCAGTACCATATGTTAGATAAAACTATAAGATTTATAATGCATCAAAAGTGCAGTGTAATCTAATGTTCTAATTTTGAAGACCTTGTAATATTCATATTAAATTACCGTAGTGACTCCTACTGCATTCCTACGCCGCCTTTGTTAGCGATGTAGGTTTTTAACTTCCCATTTGCTGGTTTGAGATGGTACATGTATCACACTCCGTTAGTGTATTTATCACACGCATGGTTATTATCATTAGGTCTACTATTATTGTTATTGATGGCACGTATACTCATGTTCATAAAAACAGAACCCCTTGAAAGACTAGAGACAGTAAGTTCATATTCACAGGACATGTTCATTAGAAGGTTCTGCAGAAACTATTAGAATTTCACTCACCTAGTTTCGGCATGTTTCCTGTTGCCTAGTAGCACTGGGTCCTGCATGGACACTGATAACATGTTCCATGCGTGATGGCATCGACGCGCATAGGGCGCGAATGGCATCCTGGGGTATAGCCATCCATGCTGCATTCACCTGGTTCCACATTTTATCTTCAGTGGTTAGCATTGGGTCATAGCACCGCACCCATCGTTTGACCATATCCAACACATTTTGAAATGGTGACACATCCGGTGATCGGGCGTGCTAGTGCATCCGTCTGACATCCTCTGACAAGAAGTAGGCACATATTCGTGCAGCAACATGTGATCGCGCATTGTCCTGCTAAAATACGGCGTCTGAAGTGTCGCGCAGAAAGAGTATGGCTACGGGTCACAGGATGTCATTCACATAGGTCAAACTGGTCACAGTGCGCTGGACACGCACCAGCCGTGATTTGTGGTTGTACCCAATAGCACCCCACACCATAAGGCATTGAGTTGGCGCTGAATGTCCTGTGCGAATGCAGTCAATTTGTTGCCTCTCCCCCTGTCTGCGACGAACCAAAATGCGGCGCTCATTTTCAATCAAACAGTGCCTGAATTCGCCCGAAAACACTATCTGCTACCATTCCTGTGACCAGTGACGCCATTCCAGACACCACTGCAGTCTAGCATATTTATGCACTTTAGTCAAAGGTAGGCGGAGAAGTGGACGACGTGGTGGTAACCCAGACCGTAATCAACGGCGACGGACTGTCACTTCTAAAATAGAATACGATGTGTTACACTGTTCCACTCTTGTGCCAGAGACGAGGAGGACGAATACCTGTCCTGCAATGCCATTCGTATAAGGTGTCGATCTTCTCAGGGAATAGTCTGAGTGGTGCGACCAGACCCATCTTGTCGTGTTCTACGGCTTTCTCTGAACCATTCTGTAATCACCCGTTGCATTGCCGATACACTTCGTCCACACGAGCAGCAATTTCCGGATGGATGCATCACGTTCTCGGATGCCAATAATGCGCCCTCTTTCAAACTCACTCACTTGATAGTACAATTCTCGTGTACGTCTGCGAGGCATCCTGCACGTCTGCTGATGTAGCACTGATCCATTATATTGGATTATAGCTGCAACGAGGGCCGCAGGCACATTTTACCAGTCGATAGTGGTGCGCCGAGGTATCGATGTGGACCTTGAACCTGAGGGTCGACATGGTTCAAGTGCTAATCATTTATTCAGAGCATACTAATGAACATGTCCCGTGAATATGAACTTTCTATCTCTAGTCTTTCAAGGTGTTCTGGTTTTTATGAACATAAGTGTATTTCGGTCCACCCGCACTGTATTTATCAAACGTATGGTAATATTTGGAGCTTGAAAGTCTCTATGGCAGATACTATAATTGTATATTGTACAGGCAATAGGAAACACGCCGCTATTTACAGATTGGGAAATCATGCAGAGAATTTTTTAGTGAATCATACGGAAAATTAAAGTCTTTGACATGGACACAAAAGTGAAAATTTTGGGTGTGGCCGGGAGCTAGGCCCTACACCGCTGGCTGCGTAGAATCGTGTGGCTGGGGGATATTTATCCATGCACATACTGCCATGTTGTGGGTGCTCCTCAGCTTGACAAGGAGATCGTAGTATGGAATTAATGCATTAACTTAAATTAAGCAAGCATGAAAACACCCGTCGACGAGTTATTTTTATTTCTATCATACGGGATAACACAGCAAGAACAGATAATAATAATAATAATAATAATAATAATAATAATAATAATAATAATAATGGCGTATGGTGCAGGTCTTACGAGTTTACGTCGTATAAGTGTCCGGGTCTGTAAGGATGGGTCCCTGCCTATGATGAATTCTACTGGCGAACAAGACACACACCCCATTTCCCGAGCCATCGGAATTAACCAATAAAGTTTAAAATCCCCGAACTGGCCGGGAGTTGAACCCGGGCTCTATGGACCAAAAGCCTACTTGCTATCCATTTAACTATGGAGCCGGACAGCAAGAGCAGATGTTAATTAGATATATCGAAATTAATATTATAAAAAAGGTGCGGGAATAGGAAGTAGAAGATCCGTACGGAAATTCTCGTCATTTAGCAAATCGCGGATACCGCGCTACTAATTTTAAATTAAATACTACGTAGAAGTTATATAGGATAATAATCCCGAGGTCTGAAGTGGTAAAAGTGGACCGTAAATTAATTCTCGGAAAGTATCCAGTAATGTCATACGTCAAGCCTCAGGGAAACTTAGCCGTTCACTGACCCTAATAATTTAATGACAGCCTACTCCGACTACCGTGCACACACAACATATTTATGCATAAATCAAGACTGTGGTAATATTAAAATACACTTATGTATAGAAACTGAACAATTTTGTATTGTTATGTCCACAAATACTTTGGATAGCCTATAGTTGGCGGACATAAAAAATTAAAAAATACCTTTAGCAGACTGAATAAGAAGACTGGAAAATAAACTACTGAAAATATGTAAATAAACATGTATTTTAAATTCAGTCCCCGAAAACAGACAAAAAACAGTATATAGGCCAACTGCTCTGTGGTGTAGTGGTTAGCGTGATTAGCTGCCACCCCCAGAGGCCCGGGTTCGATTCCCGGCTCTGCCACGAAATTTGAAAAGTGGTACGAGGGCTGGAACGGGGTCCACTCAGCCTCGGGAGGTCAACTGAGTAGAGGTGGGTTCGATTCCCACCTCAGCCATCCTGGAAGTGGTTTTCCATGGTTTTCCACTTCTCCAGGCGAATGCCGGGATGGTACCTAAACTTAAGGCCACGGCCGCTTCCTTCCCTCTTCCTTGCCTATCCCTTCCAATCTTCCCATCCCTTCACAAGGCCCCTGTTCAGCATAGCAGGTGAGGCCGCCTGGGCGAGGTACTGGTCATACTCCCCAGTTGTATCCCCCGACCAAGAGTCTGAAGCTCCAGGACACTGCCCTTGAGGCAGTAGAGGTGGGATCCCTCGCTAAGTCCGAGGGAAAAACCGAACCTGGAGGGTAAACAGATGATGATGATGATATAGGCCAACTGTATGACCAGCGGTACCATAAAAATTATCATGTCGCTCACTTTATTGTAATATAAGGGTCGTGTTTGGAACTGATTTGTTCGAACATTCGGAACAGAAACATGTAATTGAAACCTAGGCTCCACACTTAATAATAATAATAATAATAATAATAATAATAATAATAATAATAATAATAATAATAATAACAACATTGGCTTTACGTCTCACTAAGGAATGTTATGCTTTTCGTAGAAGCTGATGTGCCGGAATTTAGTCCCGCAGGAGTTATTTTACGTGCCATTAAATCTACCGACATGACGCTGACGTATGAGATCACCTTCAAATACTACCGGACTGAACCAGAATCGAACCTGCCAAGTTGGGATCAGATGGCCAGCGCGTCAACCGTCTGAGCTACTCCGCAGGTTACTGCACACTTCAGCTTTACTGATCATACGAAGACATGTTCAAATGACAGCAGTCTACACCTTGTGTATGATTACAGATCGTGAGATAAAAGTACCTGTCTCACAACGGATTGGAGAACACAATAATTAATTAAATATTTACAAATTCCTGTATCGATAGCAAGAATCTTCAACATCAACAAAAAGAAAACCTGTGAAAAAAATGTTTCTACTAAAGGTACATAACTTATCGTTCGTCTGTGATAAGTAATTACAGTAAGTTTTACACAATTCTGTGGACAGATTTTTTTAAGAAAGCTACATGACTGCAGAAATCTTTTATCCCAAAAATCAGGCTTCGATTCCTGGGCTGATCAAGGAATTTTTACCCGGATCTGAGGGCTGTTTCGAGGTCCACTAAGCCTATGAGATTACAATTGAGGAGCTATCTGACGGTGAGAGAGCGGCCCCGATCTAGAAAGCCAAGAATGACTGCCGAGATGATTAGTCTGCTGACCACATGACACCTCGCACAGCCATTGAACTGAGCAGCAGTTGCTTAGTACGCCATGGACCTTCGGGCCTATTGCGCCATAGGGTTTGGTTTGACATGGACATGAAATAATAATGTAACGACATGCGTAGAATTTAAATGATAATTTATGTGTGATTTGGATTTAGTTAAATGCTGCCTGAGAGTCGTTACACTGGTGCATGTTTACCTCTAGTTTCTTAAAATGAAATCAATGTCTAGCTTAGTATAAGTTTCTCTACAGTAAGAATGGCGCACATTAACATGTAAAAACCCTCCTCATAATATTCCCTTCTTGAATACCAATATTACAGCTTTTAAAACTCAAACTAAATATATCTGACCACAAATAAAAATGGAAAGATCTTTTCTACAATTCAAGTCCATGAATCACATGAGAAAGAAAACTTCTTTTGTTTTTGCTATTTGCTTTACGTCGTACCGACACAGATAGGTCTTACGGCGACGACAAAAGAAACTGAAGTTGAATGTAAATCATTTGCAAAGGAGATGAATACTATAGTTTAACAGTGTTTTGGTAAGCGTTTTCTAGTGCAGAATAGGATTCATAGAATTGTAACGAGCTTTATGTAGCCTGAGCCTAGTCAGATTTTCTGAAATAGCGTATTTAGAATGGTTGCTTTTATTAAAGTCCGTGATATAATTTATTAGTGTGATCTCTTTGACATGTCTTAATCTAGTTTTAAAGTTGCCTTATCTGTATATTTTCTCTGACACTTTCTAGTCAGATGTTACTGTTGCCACTGAATTTGTTTATGCACCAGTTGGTCGTCTTAAGTTTAATAAAACCTTATAAAAGGTGATTACATGTTCCTTTACTTCAGTCCGCCTTTGTGGTGTAGTGGTTAGTGTGATTAGCTGCCACCCCCGGAGGCCCGGGTTTGATTCCCGGCTCTGCCACGAAATTTGAAAAGTGGTACGAGGGCTGGAATAGGGTCCACTCAGCCTCGGGAGGTCAACTGAGTAGAGGCGGGTTCTAATCCCACCTCAGCCCTCCTGGGAGTGGTTTTCCGTGCTTTCCCACTTCTCCTCCAGGCGAATGACGGGATGCTACCTAACATAAGGCTACGGCAGCTTCCTTCTCTCTTCCTTGTCTCTCCCATCCCATCCTCCCATCCCCCATCAAGGCCCCTGTTCAGCATAGCAGGTGAGGCTGCCTGGGCGAGGTACTGGTCATCCTCCCCAGTTGTATCCCCCGACCTACAGTCTGAAGCTCCAGGACACTGCCCTTGAGGCGGTAGAGGTGGGATCCCTCGCTGAGTCCGAGGGAAAAGCCAACCCTGGAGGGTAAACAGATTAAGAAGAAGTTTTTATTAAAAAGCAAGTGTGACAAAGTGGAGAACGTAAGACATACGGTACCTATAAAACAATTTTGAAATAATTGATAATAATTATAATATTGCAAGGGTTTTATCAAACTTTATCAATCATATTTTATGGCTTCTAGGCCCAGGTTTATCAAAAATGGCATACCGGTTCACAGTCTGTATGAAGAATATCTTGGCCTATGCCTTTTCAGAACAGCTGTTTAGTTCCAAAGAAATATCTCCGATGAATTGGAGAAAGGCCAAGGAGAGGAATAAGAATAATAAGAAGCCTAAACATTCTAAATGTCATGTCCATACGTTCTCTGATTCAGCCACCCTATGACCTGTTTAGTATTCGATTATGGTAATTGAAAATAATTTTATAACCGTTCAGTTTCTACTCATATGTACAAAAAAAGCACCAGATAGGAATCTGCACAAATAAAGGCTGCACACGAATTCACCTTCGAGAATGCACGCGTAGGGCCTAACTCCCCTCCAATATTGCCGACCATTTTAACTACCGTAATGTATAAGCAAATACAGTAGACACAATACGCGACACTTCCGTATTTAGCCTTGTTAAAATGGGAGACAATTCGCAAGTGGCGCTTCTAGTGGCATGACCTGAAAAATTCGCGCTAAATTCAAATATCAGTGGAAATGCATATACGGAAATCTATAAATAAATTACGTCTATAAAGAAAGTGTTCCTGAATTTTTAACTTCAAAGTTGCTAAGACAATTCTGGATACATGAATGAAGAATTATTTAACGGGTTATTATTTAAAGACTGAAATTAGACATATAATTAAGATGTGAAATGGACTGCTGTGAAAGGGATTGATCCTTCATTTATGCATTATTTTTTTATCTTCAGCATACCTGCCTGAACTTTCACGGCTAGATTTGTCTTGTTTCTTCATTTAAAAGCATTGTACATCACATTAGGACACTTGTCAATAAAAATATCGGCACATTCCTTACATCAATGATTCAATGAATTTACATTTAAGAGCTGGACAATTTTCCTTTTAACTTGAATCCTACTAATAGAAAGCAAATCTATAAATTTAGCCGCAAAGCATTCAAAATTTCCCTATAAGCAATACTTGCCATTACATTAAGGTAAAGCAAATTTGCATCATCATCACATTTCTTAAATCACCCATATTTTCTTCAGTCTTGACAACGCATTACGGCATTCCAAATGGAGTAACTTGGAACACAACCAGCCACACACATATGCATATGCATTTTTCTGAATTAAATCAAAACCCACAGATCACAACTACAACAACACGTCGGTATTGAAGATTAACTGCTGATTCAATACAATAAAATAAGCTTATTATATTTTAAGCCAGTGAAAATATAGGTCGCGCAGGTCATAAGTTTAGGAAGTAGGACTTCTATAAAAATATCTTTGTAACTGGAAGAATATATATGCAAACACAGTATTTACTTACATTTTCTTGTCACGAGGGAAACCGAAGACCACGAATCTTTCTGAAATTCATAGTTATTGCGGCCTAACGCAGCACATATATTTCCGCTCATATTGACAGGAGGTATAAAGGAATGACGCTACTATTTATGTCAAATTAATGCAAACGCATAAATAACCCCAAAAACTTCACAAACAAATACACGTGCTCTTATGACAGAATCAGTAACTTTCAGGTCACTCCGCTAGATATAGCTCTAATCGCTGTCCCTCGATATCTCGCGGAGTATTTGTATTTGGTATTTGCTCCCACATTCCCGGACAATATTTGACAATACATCATCACTGCGTCACATATATTATTACAGCAGATCTACTAATGATTCAATTCGAAAACATGCAAGGAACTGTAAAAATTACCCAGTGCTAGCCATGCATTAGAAGCTAAAGTGCCCAAAACACGGCGATGCGCGAAAGTGTTCGATATTCCGCACAGCATCAACGCGTTCTATGAGTCTAGATAACTACAGTAGAACCCCATTCATCCGAAATAAAGGGAGCGCAGCCACTTCGGTTGACGCGTTTCTTATTTTCGGAAGTTAAATGTCGAAATAAAAATTCATTAACTATGTTAAGCAAAGGTGCATACTGTATACTAATATTAAAATGTTTACATAATGTCACTCATTGTATAAAATCAGCGATTTTCTTCAGAAATTTCTTGGTGCAGCGCTGTCGTGCAGCTATGTCACGCCATCGTTTAATCAACAATACAGCACATGGTGTGGATTCATCGCTTTGTTCAACAAAGCACAAAGCGATCAGAAAAATAGTGTAACAACGTATTTTGCAATGGGGTCAGAAAAGCAATGGAACTACAGTATAGAACCGCAAGCCCAGTGGAAAGACCTTGGATGAAAGAAAAATACGAATAGTGAAGGGTAGCAGAGTAACTCACCCGATTTATTTACTGTTGTCTTTTTTTCAATTTTTCTCTTTTTTTTACTCTTTGTTACTGTGCTCTCTTTTTCAACATGGCAACTTTTTCCGATAATTTTCCATTAAACTCTTCTGATAATTCTTTATATTTACCCCCGTTTTCCCGGTCTCTACCTAATCCACTTCATACGGATTTAATTACTTTTGATGACACTTCGTCCTCAGAACCTTCATCCACCATTTCTTCGTCTTCGCATTCTTCCACTTCAGACTTATCTGATCAAGACCTAAAACCAAAACTTCCAAGTACCGCTTATCATTTACATCCTGAACTTTCTAGGCCACTCACCTCATCGCCTATCTCCCCAAGTCGGTGTGGGGAGTACTGATTACAATAGCAGACACACCCTTTCTCGATCGCAACAAATCGACATCAGTGAATATATACAGATGGATATACGAAAGTAAATGCATGTTTACAATATCGCAGACCTTCATTTACAGATTAACTGCTGCTAAACGGTACGTCATATCGATATAGGATTGTACCATAAGACGCAATATTTAGCGGCCTAAATGGCTGGTCCTATGATATTTTCTCGCATCTCATCTATTCATGGGTCAGATTGAGTTAGAAACGTTGATAGGGTGAAATTTGTGTAAGATTATCTTACATTGCATTACTTTTCAGATAATTATGTGACATAGCATTATGCTCACATATGGGTAATGGGTGGGGCCAATGTTTGTGTAATGTTTGATGATTCTATCATCCTTGTAAGTGATTGAAAGTATGAATTATGCAGGTAAAGAGCCCAAATTTACTTAAAATTTAGAAATAGAGATGAATCTAACGTATAAAAGATACAGATACGACAAAAAGTCATAAGACTGACGTTGAAGATTACTTCAAATTGAACGGAGATTGTGCCATCCCTTATGTGATAAGATTCCCGTTTATCCCACGAAATACCTCGAAACGAAGGTCTGCACCATTATTAAAATTTCCTCCATATTTCGATATTCTTCGGGGATGGAAAGTGAAAAATTTTAAGATCGTGGAAGTTTTCCGTCCGTTACAGGCTAAAATGTATAATTTTGCCAAATTTCAATTTTCTTGCTCGTCTAGCAGATTATGCCGCAATCTGGATTTTGGGTGAAAGGGGTAAAAATTAGGACTTTCAGTAAAACTACAACAAAAAATATGCAGATGGTCATTATTACCCCTCAAACGTGTAGCTGTATGAAAATTTCACCAAATTAGTCAATGTACAGAGACACACAGTCGTTACGACTGAATTTATATAGGTAGATAAGGAATCTGCTCCATTTTAGGCTATGTCCGCTGGCCATAACCTGCAAAACCGACCGTTCATGATACACTTACTGATCCTCCTTTAGAAAAATGCGCATGAGAAAAATGTTTTCGAAATGGATTTTCCATTAAGGATTGCAGATTTCCATTAATTTCGGATCTGCATATTTTGAGGGAGTGCAAATTCATGGTTTCTGTTTCGGATAAATCCCCAGAAATTCAGGTATTCAGAAATAAAATTGGTCCTAAAACCTGCTCAAGGACAGGTGGATTCTAAAATTCAAGTTTTGTAGAAATATATTCAATAGTTTTCAAGTTATAAGAACTCATACAACCAAACAAACTGACACCAAAGCTAAGAAATATGCAGATGGTCATTATTACACCTGAAACGGATAACTGTACGGAATTTTTTTCAAAATAGTCAATGCATGTTCATTATACAGTACTTCAATCAATCACTACTGATCTGCAAGTCGCCCAGGTGGCAGATTCCCTATCTGTTCTTTCCTTAGCCTTTTCTTAAATGATTGCAAAGAAATTGGAAATTTATTGAACATCTCCTTTGGTAAGGTATTCCAATCCCTAACTCCCCTTCCTATAAACGAATATTTGCCCCAATTTGTCCTCTTGAATTCAAACTTTATCTTGTGATCTTTCCTACTTTTATAAACGCCATTCATACTTATTCGTCTACTGATGTCCTCCCACGCCATCTCTCCACTGACAGCTCGGGACATACCACTTAGTCGAACAGCTCGTCTCCTTTCTCGCAAGTCTCCCAGCCCAAACTTTGCAACATTTTTGTAATGCTACTCTTTTGTCGGAAATCGCCCAGAACAAAACGAGCTGCTTTTGGATTTTTTCCTATTCTTGAACCAAGTAATCCTGGTAAGGGTCCCATACACTGGAACCGTACTGCAGTTGAGTTCTCACCAGAGACAAATATGCTCTCTCCTTTACATCCTTACTACAACCCCTAAATAATCTCATAACCATGTACAGAGATCTGTACCCTTTATTTACAATCATATTTATGTGATTACCCCAATGAAGATATTTCCTTATATTAATACCTAGGTGTTTACAATGATCCCCAAAGGGAACATTCACCCCACCAACGCAGTAATTAAAACTGAAAGGACTTTTCCTATTTGTGAAACTCACAACCTGACTTTTATCCCCGTTTATCATCATACCATTGCCTACTGTCCATCTCACAACATTATCGAGGTCATTTTGCAGTTGCTCACAATCTTGCAACTTATTTATTACTCTGTACAGAATAACATCATCTGCGAAAAGCCTTATCTCTGATTCAACTTCTTTACACATATCATTGATATATATACACTACCGCTCATTAATTTCAATACACCCTGGTATTTCAGATTTAAAACACAAATCAAACGTTATTTCTAACAAAAGATAATTATATTAATTTACACATATATAATACAATCACAAACATTATATTTTACTTTCATCGAAGTCTCCTCCTTTGGATTTAATGACTGCCTCACAAACTCGAGGCATGCGGTCAATCAGTTTTTGTAGGTATCGTGAATCTATATGATTACACACATCTTTAACAATATTCCAGAGATGTTCCTTGCTGGATATATAAGCTTTCCTGATACGTCTGTCCACTTCATCCCAGACCATTTCAATGGGATTGCAATCAGGCCTTTGGGACGGCCATACCATATCTTTCAGTACTTTCTGTTTTTCCTTTGATGAAATGTAGTTCGTACAGTATGTTGACCGATGTTTTGGGTCATTATCCTGTTGTAAGGTGAAACCTTTCCCTAATAAGCGCAGTCAACTTGTTACTGCATGATACTGAAGTATGCGGTGGTACTGCTTCTGATCCATACATCCTTCTATTTTCATAATGTCGCCAACTCTATCTCCGGCAATACATCCCCAAACCATTATAGAACCTCCGCCGTGTTTAACTGTAGGTAGAACACACCGCTGGGATACCCTTTCCCCTACAAATCGGCGAACAAATATTCTCCTTCTGGTTCCAAAAATCGATTCATCGGTGCATAACACCTTCGTCCACTTTTCCGTGTCCAATTACGATGTTTTCTAGCCCATTCAAGTCTCTTCTGTTTATTTATGGGCCTTAGAAGGGGTTTTCTTGCTATGACACATCCTTTCAAGACGGCTTCAATCAGTCTCCTTTTTACTGTTGCAACATATATTTTTGTCGTATTCATTTCTACCAATTCTGCACGAATTTGGGGCGCTGTTTGAAATCTATTTCTCTTACTGGTAATTCTGATATATTTATCATCACTTTTAGTTGTTTTACAAGGTCGTCCTGGTCGTGGTATGTCCTTATTGCTACCTGTTGTCTTCTGGCAGTGAAGGGTGTATTGCACTCTCCTATAGACTCACTACACTGTTTCGCAATTCAGCGAAGAGATAAACGTGCTTGGCTAAGTGCTATAATTGCAGCACGTTTTTCCATGGATATCTCCACTCGTGGAGCCATACTAGCGATGTGCACACTTCAACTGTCACGAAGGAACTGACATGCAGGAACCACATGATATGTATCGTAGCAATGTTTGCCGTTCGATGCAGATATCACATCACTACAGGGAACAACATAGATGCACCAAATGCGGCGTCCGTCGGCAAATAGGTAAACAAACATATCCGATAGGTACACAACATTTATGTACACAGCATTGGTTGTTGGGTACTATTGTGTCTCCATGACCACAAACAAAAATCATGTCATGTGTACAACTGTTGTACTATTCCTTTGCTTCCTCAACCGTACCCACGGTATTAGGCCTTATCTACAGAGAACGAGATGCCAATTATTGGGTGTATTGAGCGGTAGTGTATATATATCATAAGGGTTCAAGGTGCCTTGCGGAATTCCCCTCTTAATTTTTACAGCGACAGATAAAGCTTCACCTACTCTAATTCTCTGAGTTCTATTTTCTAGAAACAGAGCAACCCCTTCAGTCACTCTTTTGTCAAGTCCAATTGCACTCATTTTTGCCAGTAGTCTCTCATGATATACCCTATCAAATGCCGTAGACAGGTCAATCGCGATACAGTCAAATTGACCTCCTGAATCCAGGATATCTGCTATATCTTGCTGGAATCTTACAAGTTGGGCTTCAGTGGAATAACCTTTCCTAAACCCAAACTACCTTCTATCAAACCAGTTATTAATTTTGCAAACTTGTCTAATATAATCAGAAAGAATGCCTTCCTAAAGCTTACATACAATGCATGTCAATGAACAGACACACGGTCGTTACGATTATATTTATATAGATGACAGATAAGCATAGGCACGTTTGTAAGTGCAAACCTTCATTTCGAGATTTACTGCTCCTAAACGGTACATCATACCAACAAACGATTTGCACCCTCAGACGTCCCTTTTAACGCTCTACATGTTTGGTCTTAAAATATTTTCCCGTATCTTCCATATTTATTTGTTCGATTGAGTTACGATATTTGAATGGGGTGAAATTTGGATACATGTTTAATACTTTACATTATTTTTCACATACTAATGTGGAAGCTAGCATCATTAAATTTGGTTCACATATAGCCATTAGTCGTGTCAATGTGCGTGCCTAATTCGATGACTCTATGTTTCCTATAAGTGTGTCAAACTAAGTAACACACGCATACAAAGCAATCTAAATATACAGCCAAATGTACCCTATAAGGGAGAGAGAGAGAGAGAGAGACGACAAAATGTCACAGGATCAAAGTTGTAGATCACTACAAACAGAACGGAGATTGTGCCATCCGTTTTGTGATAGGACTTACCGTTTAGCCTCGAAATACCTCGAATCGAAGGTCTGCACCGTCGTTAAATTGCCTCCATATTTCTATATTCTTCGGCAAAAAAGTGAAAGTATAAAGATCTTGAAATTTTTCCGCAGGTTACCGGCTAAAACGTATAATTTTGCTTAATTTCAATTTTCCAGCTCGTGTGGCAGATTGTGAGGCAAACTTGATTGTGGGCGAGGGGGGTAAAATTTAGGACTTTCAGGAAACTATAGCTAAAAAATTTGCAGATGCTCATTATTACCCTTTAAACGGAAAGATGTACGAAAATTTCGCCAAAATGGTCAATGCACAGACACACGGTCGTTAGGATTTGATTTGTATAGATAGATAAGGAATCTGCTCCACGTACAACACTTTTTGGGCTATGTTCACTTGACTTAGCCTGAGAAACCAACCTTTAATGATATTTCCCTTATTAATCCTCATGTTGAGAAAATGCACATGAGAAAAGAAATAGAATTGAATTTCCATCAAGTTTGGTCGATTTTCAGTCAGGTTTGTCTTGTAATTTATATATTGTGGGAGAGTAAAATCACCATTTCGGCTCGCTATAAAACCCTAGTCCATTTCCGGAATTTGAAATGGCATTGACCTTAAAACCTACGCTTGGACAGGTGGATGCTAAATATAAAGTTTGGCTCAAATACCTTCAGTAGTTTTCAAGTTGTAAGAAATACGCTTTACACTCACCCGCTCTTGCGTTAAGTCCGATGGGACTTGTACCGAAAAACGGTCCTTTAATGATATCTCCCTTATTAATCCTGGTATCGAAATGATGCACATGAGAAAACAAGTTGTGTATATTTTGAGGGAATGCAAAATCACGGTTTCGGTTTCGTATAAACCCCCAGTCAGTTCAGGTATTTATACTAGACTTAACTAAAGTTGGCGTCTGACAGGTAAGGTTGGAGGGAGGAGCACCGCACGTGCCATTTCACGATGTTGCCACATTCCAGCATTCCTTTCTACATGCTCTTACCCCTCGCTTCCGGCTCACTTGTTCCCTCCTTTATTCTGACCGCTGTCGTCCCATTTGCGATCACTCTTATACAAACAATCAGGTTCTTATCAGTGACGGTGACAGGTTTGGCAACTCCCAGCAAGACGAGCTGCCCTGAAGTTTTATCTCCATGGCAACCGTAGTCGCCCCACCCTCGTTTCCAAGGCAACCACACAGCCACTCCCTTTATCCCGCCTCGGCAGGCAGTAAACGGACCTGCCTCTAAGAAATGTCAGACACCAACTCTTATTATTAGCAGTATAGAAACAATGTTTGCCCTAAAACCTATCCAAGGACAGGTAGACTCTAAATATGAAGTTTGGTGGAAATATATCCAGCTGTTTTCAAGTTATAGAAGGACAGACAAACAGACAAACAGACAAACAGACAAACACCAAATCTAACAATTATGCAGAAGGTCATTATTACACAAGGCCCCACACCGCTGGCTGCGCAGAAGCGTGTGACTGGGGAAGATATGTCCATGCCCGTACCGCCATGTTGCGGGCACTCCACAGCTCGCTGTGGAGACCGTAGTATGGAATTCATGCATAAACTTACATTTCGCACATATGAAAACACCTGCCCTAGTAAATTAATGACAGCCTACACAGACTATCATGTACATACGCAATAAATATACATAATATCAAGACTGCGGTAAAATTAAAAAATACTTATGTATAAAAACTGAACACATTTTGCATTGTACTGAACAATCTAGACAAATCCTTTGGATAGCGTATAAGTGGCCCACATAAAAGAAAATTTAAAAATAAGAAAACCTTTAGCAGACTGAATACGAAGACTGAAAAATACACCCAAAAAAATGCATAACTCCTATTTGAAATTCAGTCCCCGAAAACAGAAAAAAAGCAGTATATAGGCCTAGCGGTACTTAAACATAATCATGTCGCTCATTTTAATATAAGGGTCATGTTTGTAACTGATATGTTTGAACATTCGGAACAGATACATGTAATTGAAACCTAGGCTCTACACTTTAGCTTTATTGAGAATACGAAGGCATGTTCAAATGACAGCGGTCTACAACTTAAGTACGATTACATATCGCGAGAGAAAAACTGCCCGTCTCTCAGCAGACTGGAGAACACATTAGTTAAATATTTACAAACTCCTGTACCGATAACAATAATTTTCAGTATCAACAAAAAGAAACCTGTGAAATAAAATATTTCTATGAACGGTAGGCCTACATAGCTTATAATTCCTCTCTGATAAGTCATTACAGCAAATTTTACTCAAGTCTCTACACACTTTGTTTAAAAAGCACATAACTGCGAAAATCTTTATAAAATATTAGATACATTTATCATTTTCTGAATATGAAATACCGGCTCCGCGGTGTAGGGGTAGCGTGCCTACCACTTACCCGGAGGACCCGGGTTCAGTCCCCACCCAGGTTAGAGAATTTTACCTGGATCTTAGGGCTAGTTCGAGGTCCACTCAGCCTACGTGATTGCAATTGTGGAGCTATCTGCGGGTGAGATAGCGTCCCCGGTCTAGAAAGCCAAGAATAAGTTCGAGATGATTCGTCGTGCTGACCACATGACACCTCGTAATGTGCAGGCCTTCAGGCTGAGCAGCTCTCGCTTGGTAGGCCATGGCCTTTAGGTTTGGTTTGGTTTATATATGATATAACGCAATGGTATGAGTAGAACTTAAATGATAATTTCTGTGTGATTTGGATTTAGGAGAACTTAAGATATAAGTTACGACACCAATAAATCATTTTTCAGATACCGTAACTGATGATAATTTGAAGCAATACCTTACCATAATATTAAAAGGGTTTTATCAAGCTTTATCAGTCATATCTTACGGATTCTAGGCCCAAGTTTATCAAATTTGTAAAACCGGTACACCGTGTGTACGAAAAATATGTGTGCTTTTTCAGAAAAGCTGTTTAGTTCTAAAAGGTTATCCCCGATGAATTGGTAAGAGGCGAAGAGGGAAAGAAGAAGCCTAAAAATTCTAAATTTAATGTCCATACGTTGTCTGAATCAACCACCTTATAACCTGTTTAGTTTTCTAATATGGTCATTGAAAGTCATTTTATAACAGTTCAATTTTTACTCATATGTGAAAAGAAATACCAGATCCCTTCTGATAGCGATCTGTTCAAATAAAGGTTGCACACGAATTCACCCTGGTGAATACGGCACCGGTACCTTTCCATTCCACGCGTAAGGCCTAACTTACTTCCATTTAATATTCCCGAAAAATTTAACTAGCGTGTCGTACAAGTTCTCACATTCCTTGACGATATTAGACAATATAGTATCACTCCGTCACATATAATACTACAACAGATCCACTAACAGACATGATTCAAAACGAAAACATTCAAGGGACAGTAAACATTACCACGTGCTAACCATGCATTCGAAGCTGAAGCGCCCGCAACATGGCGATGCGCGAATGTGTTCAATATTCCGCATAGCATCAGCGCGCTCTGTGAGTCTAGATAAGTAATATTAAAGTCTTTGTTATTACACATGAAAGGGATAACTGTACGGAAATTTCGCCAAAATAGTCAATGTATAGACACACCTAAACGAAAGCTTTAATCTATGTCAGTTATTCATAGTGTTCTACGGAACTAAACACCGATTTACTTGAAAGATGACCTTCAGTACCTATCATCCAGAAATAGTCACAAAACAAGGTCATGAACTACCTCCCTGCTAAGTTTCCTTACCCATCACACCGCCAGTTACAGTGATTCATTCATCGCCGCTACTGTCCGGCTGCGGAATTCCCTCCAAGCTGAAATTAGAGAAATTCCTAGTACTCAGCTGTTCAAAAGAAGGTGTTGCAAACATTGCTTGCATATAAGAACGTAATCTGTAGCACATCTAAGATAATTTTCTTTCTTCATGTAAATATTAACTGTAGGAACTACGCGATAAGCTTTTCCACTTAGTCGATAAGTGCATCCGCACTTCCTTCATCCGCACCGGCATCCGCATCCGCGAATGGTCATCCGCAAAATGGTTATCTGCGGATAATTTAAATATTTAATTGCAGTATATTACACCCAAGGTATTGAAACGGATGGATCTGTTGGAATGGAATGGCGTATGGCTTTTAGTGCCTGCAGTGTCCGAGGACACGTTCGGCTCGCCAGGTGCAGGTCTTTTGATTTGACTCCCGTAGGCGACCTGCGCGTCGTGATGAGGATGAAATGATGATGAAGACGACACATACACCCAGCCCCCGTGCTAGCGAAATTAACCGATGATGGTTAAAATTCCCGACCCTGCCGGGAATCGAACCCGGGACCCCTGTGACCAAAGGCCAGCACGCTAACCATTTAGCCATGGAGCCGGACGATGGATCTGTTAACATAATACAATAGGCCCGACACCTGACACCTGAACCCCTACAGTCACAGGTTTATGAGGGTTTTTCTATTGCGACAACTACCGATGTATTGACCTTTGTTCCTTCCTTTCATTAATTGCGGGCTGGAGCCAGTTAGGCTTAGGTCAGATTTACGGCTTTATGGTTTCAAGGCTCTATCACTATTCTCCCATACCAATGTCAATGGGTCGCCTAACCACAAGCAAAACAAGAGTATACCTGAGTGAAAATCAATAAACGTCATTATTTACAAATTATCAACATATATCCGGCGGATTTTATCCGCGGATATACGCATCCGTGAGAGCTCTATCTATAATTTTAGTAAGCTGTAGAATTTACCACAAGTTAAACAGTGAATTATGGTTGGGCATAATAGCAGACTCTATAACCTGAGCCATGCAAAACAAGATTATAATAAATAAATTAAATAATGCGTATCCTTTATTCATAGGGGCGTAATGTCGGAAGGTGACTCCGGAGACTCAGAGCTGAACTAGGAAAAATATGGCGGCTACACATGGGACTGGGGAGATGGTGTAAGACTTAGTACATATACTTTATTCATATGGGGCGAAAAATTTGGGAAGCATCTGTGGGGATCGAAGTTTAACCTAACTTTCCAGGCTAACCGCAAATAGTGTAAGCTTAACTTAACAGAATTTAAGTTCGATACCCGGACTAACCACATAAAGTTAACTTCACGCTGACAAGGCGTTAATCTAACCGGTTGCCCTTCTCTTCACCCCGGCTAAAAGTGCAGACTTAATCTTACGCTGACCACGCGTTAACGTAACTCCCCGGACTTGGAGCTGAACTTGGAACCAAATAACAACTACATATAGGACTAGAAAGATAGTGTAAGCCTTAATATATATACTTTATTCGTAGGTTGAGAAAAGTAACATTAGTCAAAACATCTAACCTACACAGAGATCGAGCAAGACCGACTCCAATCTTCAGACCGTAATATAAAAAGAACATGGCGGCCGAAGTAGCCGGATTGCTGGTATTGGCTAACACGAAAATATCACGTACATATTATATAAACGGTGGTAAATTAACATGATAAATTTAATATCATAGGGAAAATCACTTTTACACGTATGAAAACGCTTCGCCAATAAGAATCACATAAATATTCTACTAGAAAAGAGACCAACAAGCTGATTATTCAGAAATTTTAATTCTCAAATAACGCTTTCTCTTAGATTACATTCGCTGGATAGATAAAAATACATTATAAAACTGTTAAAATGATACTTCTAACATCATTTTGAATGTTTCAAAATAAATTAAGGTACGAAATTCCTCGATTTATTCGCTCTCATGAGAACTGTGAAACACAATTTGTTGCCTTATTTTTGAAGTGGTGGACAATTTCCTAAATTCAGCACCCAACGAATAGGAAGTACACCCAAAATAATAATGTTATTGGCTGTACGTCCCATTAACTACATTTGTTACGGTTTTCGGAGACGTCGAAGTGCCGAAACTTAGTCCTGCAGCAGTTCTTTTACATGCCAGTAAACCTACCAACACAAGGCTGACGTATGCACCTTCAAATACCACCGGACTGAGCCAGGAACGAATCTATCAACTTGGGGTCAGAAGGCCAGCGCCTTAACCGTCTGAGCCACTCAGCCCAAGTACACCCAAAATGAGTATGTTTACCCAATGAACTGCCCTGGTAATTCTAACATAATGTTGACATATGGCATAGCAGCACTTCACTCACTGATAGTAACCTTAGTAATGAAACGTTCAGACACTAAAGATATAATAGGATTTTACCCATTAAAGAACATTGACTAAGCATTGCTATTTAACCAAATGGACGAGCTTCAGTTCGGCGCAGTCTGCTTGATAACAGATAACCACAGCATGAATCGGAAGGTGTTTTTAGTGTAAAACCCTACGCTACAAACCCAGCTAAGCCCTCAGGTCACTATATCTTCTGTGTAACAGTATACAGATTGTTCCAACTGTCACGCTTATAAGTTTTGTTATACTCTATGATATAGCCAAACATTTACACAGGAAAATCACAGATTATTGTAAAATAAACTTGCATCTAAATAACTCACCACTTTGAAGCACACAGACACTGACGAAATAACACAAAATCAATTATATTCTATCTAAATTAATATTTTTCGAGGAACACGAATAGTTTGGAAGTAGATAAATGGCTTCCCTAACCTCAGACTTATTCTCAAAATGATGTATGCAAGCTACAGTTTTGTCGTGGACTTCAAAATAATCACGATGTATATTCCTAATCAATTTCTATCTTAATGTTCTGTTCCGTAGGAAACTTAAGGATAGTTGTATGATAGGCATTGCCATAGACTAAAACCTCGTCCACCTAGAGCACTCATGTTCTTTAATGGGTAAAAACCATTTCATCTTTCTCAATACTATTTCTGATCATTCATAACCTCCTTCATAACAAATGCAATTACTAAGACGTAACATTCTTCTTTATGTAAATACTCCTTTAAATAGATCAATTCTCTTCCCAAAATTCAGATGCTTAACCTTAAATATTGCGTTCGTGCATTTAACAACATTACTTTACAAGGAATAACTCGACTATATATTTCACTTCCTCTCATGCGATCCACCTGTGACGTAATCGTTAACCGAATGGTTTCGCAAGATCCGTAGATATTATTCACCATACGATAATCTTTGCATTCAGCTGTTAGATAACTTTTCTTCCTACTCGTATTCTCAATTACCTTGGAAATTCACTTATTTCATGCATAACCATACTCCACGAGATATCAGTCTAATTATACACTATTCAATATAGTATTAGCAGCTTAAATGTAACGCACTTTACTTCACTGTTTCACTTGCACTCTTAAATATTTCACAGTTAGAATACTCTATTCTAATGCATATGCCTAGCTAAATTAAGAATTATAATACTTATGGCAAACACTTAGCTCGTCTTTTATCATATCAGCCGTCAGTTGCTCTCCTCCTGCTCGTCATATCGCTGGTTCATTGGCCATGGTTCGAGGTTCGGTTGGATTCCTCATCTCAGCTGGTCGGATGATATCTCCCTCCACGTTGGTCCATCCGGATGCTTAGCAAGTCATCTTCTTCTCGGAATAACTCCCAATGTAATTAAATATAGTCGACAAGTAAATATTCATTTTAAGTTTTTCTTAGAGTAATATTTCTTTTTAAATTATTCTATTAGTCTTCTCTTGTGTTGTAGTTAACCAATTCTCTAAATCTGCGTAAGATCTTCCGTCTTGTCTTACGAAAATCTTCAATTTTTAATTATCTGTTTTCTAAAAATATTATTCCTTCCTTGATTTTTCTTCTGACGAAGTAATTCTCTCCTATCCTTTTCTTCTTTTACGACTCCCGATTAATGATTTCCGATATATCGCTGATTTGCGCCTCGGGTTTATCAGTGTGCGTATTTAAATAAATTCTCGTATATCCCGCAGTATCTATATTTTCTACAGCGTTTCTGCAGGTATTTTGCCGTCTTCTCTTAAATTATACCTAATAGTTATTCTTCAAACATTTCTGCCGTAATTTTTACAATTTCCTTTCTTGGATGCAGCAACAGCAATTTGCTTCCTCTCTTCTCGAGTTCAGTTTTTCAAGTAAGGTTTTCAACAATCTCTATTATTTTACTTGTTTCCTGAAACAATTCCCCTGGCATTGCTCTGTTCTGCACCGCCTTTGAAAGGTAGTCGTTCCAAATTAATCATGGCCTCCTATCGTATTCACATGCCAAGACTTTCTTGGGTCTGAGTGGTCTATACCTTTCCTAGGCGCCATTTTGGAACACGTCCGAAAATGCAACGGACACAATAGTATGAAAATCATGGTAAAACTATGATTACCGGGCGAGTTGGCCGTGCGCGTAGAGGCGCGCGGCTGTGAGCTTGCATCCGGGAGATAGTAGGTTCGAATCCCACTATCGGCAGCCCTGAAGATGGTTTTCCGTGGTTTCCCATTTTCACACCAGGCAAATGCTGGGGCTGTACCTTAATTAAGGCCACGGCCGCTTCCTTCCAACTCCTCGGCCTTTCCTATCACATCGTCGCCATAAGACCTATCTGTGTCGGTGCGACGTAAAGCCCCTAGCAAAAAAAAACTGTGATTAAATACAAAATGAAGGATAATGATGTTGTTTCCATGCTGAATAAAATACATTAGTAGACCTTTGATACACAAAATATGAGCCAAGTAAAACACCTAGAAACCATTCACTGTCTGGTTCACCACTTAGAAAAATAACCTTGTCCAAGTCTTCTGGGGAGAGACGATTTCGCAATGGAGTTCAGCACCAGCCTTCGAAAACAGGCGTTCACACGGTACTGACGTAGCCATCTGAACGAGATGCTTAAGAGCCTGCTTGTAGAGTCCTGGGAAGATGGTTTTAATATCTTCCCATTGCATTCGAGTATTGCTGTTCAAGGAGCATACAGGATAGACATGTAAACTGACATTTCACCACTCAACAATTGCGATGTTTTCTGCCTTTTCGTACCGTGAGCTAATTGTTTATGAGCATTCCTGAAATCATAACCAGTGATATTTGTTGTACCTTCCTCTGAATCACTTGAATCTGAGCCTGCAGTAGAAAGATTGTTTTCCTTTATAGCAGCTCGAATTTTCACCATAGCTTTGGCACTTTCCAGCAGGATCTTGGAAATGTATGTTTTTGAATGTAGGATCCAAGATAGTGGAGACAGCAACAATGGACAAATGTTCAATTTGACCGAATCGTTTACCTTTAGTAAACAGTCTTTCACGGATTGGATAGCTTATGTTATAGCGGAAAAGTCATTTAATCTGTGATTTTTAAAAAATGAGCACAGGAATGATCTTCGAAATGGTCACGTACGGCTCCCCTGAAATTTCTCTCGTTACAAACTTAAACGGTTTATGGTAGCAGAGGAGTTGTTTTAAAATGTCTATCTCCGATGACAACGGAATTTAATTTCATTTCATTACTCGAAACATCATCCTTTAAGACTTTAGCAATGGTTGTCCGAAGTTACAAAAACCGCTCAATAACATAGAACGTTGAGTTCCTTCTCGTTTTGACGTCGAGTAATAACTTTCTCAGGTCACTATCTGCAACGTTGTTGTCGATTTGGACGCTCTTGAACCGCTCAGATAAGTTTACACTGTTCTTTATGAATTGCATAATGTCTCTTACTTTGGGTATCGGCTCACTAATGCACGTCATGGATGTAGCAGCCGCTTCTGTAACCAAATTTAGAGTATGACCAAAACATGGAAGCCGACGATTTTCGAACGACTTCTTCATAGCTTTCCCTCAATAACAGCTAAAGGTACCATATTGAAACTGTTATCTGTCAAAACACTCATGACTTTGTCCCGTACAATACCCCAGTCCTGTAACACAGATAAAAGAGCATTAGCGGCATGCTGTGACTGCTTGTGTTGTATTGAAATATCATTGGAGAGGAACCTAGTACTCTCTAAAAAAAATGCACAGTAACACCAAGGAAACTTCTCTCCGCCATGGTTTCTGTCCACAAGTCACAAGTTAGGCACAGATTAGGGGTCGCTGCGATCCGTAACTTGACATTGTTTGAGAGTTCATATTTCAAATTTAATTACTTTTTGACATAAGAAACACACGACACTTTGAGTGAAGTAGCTAAAAATTTCATCAATCGTTTGAACTCCTTTCCCTCAATAAGAGAAAAAGGCCGATTATCTTTACAAATGAAATAAAGTATATGACTTACTATTGCAGCATGTCGGAGCCCTCCTTCAGAACACTGAGATTGTTTTTCAAGTGCTTGGGAGGAGAATAATTTCTGTAGTTGAAGATCGGCGTCACTGTCAACGTTAATTTTATGATTGTCAGAAGGATAAATCCTTGAAGTGGATGGTGATAAAGATAACGAAGATTAATTTGACTTTGTTTGAAGTATAATGCCACTCGTTTCACTGTCTGTTTTGCACAACCCGGCTAAAGCTGGGTGATGATAGGATAGGTGCATGAATAAGTCTGTCGTATTTCAATAGAATTTCACGTGTTTAGAAGAGCCTCCATGGCTCCGGCGGCAGCGCCCCGACCTATCACCGCTGGATACCGTGGTTCAAATCCCGCTCACTTGTTCTGGACAAAGCGGAGGCGGGTACTCCGATTTTCCCTGTCATCTTTCATTCCAGCAACACTCTCCATTGTCATTTCATTTCATCTGTCAGTCATTAATCATTGCCCAAAAGGAGTGCGACAGGCCTCGGCAGCCGGCACAATTCATATCCTCCCCGCAAGTTAGAGGCTTCATTCATCCCATCCCTAACCCGTCAGTGACTGGAAAACCGGTTGTAGATTTTACTTGTTTAGAACATTGTTTACATTGTGGCACTTTACTGTCTATTTTTTGAAAGTAGATCCACACTGTACTGGTCGGTGGAGCCATCTTCACAATTTAAAGAAACTTTCACGGGAAAACCACCAATGCAGAAACGTTACGTGCGATTAGAAATTCACATTTATTCGCAAAGTACACAATGTCAACAATATGCAAATGTACTATTCATTATAATTTTGTACCTGTTGTTCGAGTAATACCACTATTCCTTAATTTTTAATAATAATTTGGATATGAGTAAAATATCTCAGAATGATATCGATACCACAAAAATCCCGAAAGAAAATAGCGATACTGAAATATCGAATATCGTGGGAAAAGTATCGACATTTACTCATATCGACAATATCGCCGTAGGTCCACTGCGGCTCTACCTCGTTCATCCAGGGATTTCGGGGGGCACCGGAATGAATGTGTTAGGCCAGAAAGTTCTAATTCGTCTCCACGGTGGAGGACTAATATTAGGGAGGCCTGGAACAAATGCTCCTCTTAAACCACGACAGCTGCACTTAACAGGCCTACTGGCCGGCGTCAAATATGACGACTGATGACTCACAACTCCCGAATGATAGATGTACGTTTCAAATTCCTAATTCCTATCCGTAGTAACACTACTGGTCTGTTATACGGAGACAACATCCTGAAACATGTAGTTAGAGGTTTTGAAAATAATTAATGTAATGTCTGGTTCCGTATTATTTCAACATTTGTAAACAAAATTCTTAATAAGAATATTTTTAAAGGTCTGCACAGACGAACGCGGGGCGCGAGAGCGGGAGCGATCCCGTCTCGAACTATTACACTATGCAACAGGGAAAAAACTTTTTTCACAAAAGTAGGTGTAATTTATGTATTTCTGCCTCCTGAATTAAAAAATGACACTGAAAATACCGTATCACCCACAGTTTTGGCAAAAAACATATACTTTGTTAATAATGATATCACATATTGAAGTAGTACATATATACAGTACATGGCACACGTATCATGCTGAACTAGAATACAAGTTTAAACAAACAACATATTGAAAAAATATGCACACAGTGAACAGATGCATACAGAGAATGTGGTAAAAACATGTACTAACGTAATTCATTCCGTACTTTATTAGTTGTCATGGCGTGGCCCCTGCTTTTCCTCTTATGGGGCATTTCTGTGTGCTCACGCTGAAGCATCCAGCAGTAGTCGCCCATCATCCGAACATCCAAAGTTCCCTGGTATCGTCGTTCCATGTCCTTTATATCCTGATGGAACCTTTCACCCTGTTCCTCACTTAAGCACCCAGGTTTGGAGGAAAAAAATCAAGGTGAGAATGTAAAAAATGTAACTTCAAACTCATTGAGCATCCCAGCATTTTCAGTTTCGTCAGCATGTTCTCGACTATGTCGACATACTCTGGGCTGCGATTGTTTCCCAAGGAAGTTTTGAACCACACACTTAAAGGCAGTCCAGGCTTCTCGCTTCACGGCATTCATTGAATTAAGGAAATCTTCACCCACCATTAATTTCCGAATATCGGAACCATTGAACACACCCTCCTTCAGCTTAGCATCTGACAGGTTGGGGAACTTGTTACATGGATATTTGAAACAGTTGCCACACCTAGGTAATGCTTTGACAAACTGCTTCATTATGCCCAGTTTGAGCTGCAGAGGTGGCAAGAGTATTCTGTCTCTTTCCACTAGAGGGTCACACTTGATATTTTTGTTCCCTGGAACCTATTCCAACCTTCGGGACCACTGCTTTTGCTCCCAATGTTTGTCACGAGCACGACTGTCCCATTCACAGATGAAACAAGGGAACTTAGTATATCCTGTCTGTTGTCCTAGAAGCATACCCAACATTTTCAAATCGCCACACACCATCCAATTGTTATTCTCATAATGAATGATAGTAAAAAGCACCTTCATGTTGTCGTATGTTTCTTTCAGGTGCACAGAATGTGCAGAAGAACTGTCTTCAGGTTTCTTTTAGATGAATCAATGAACAGTGTCCAGTCACCGGATGCGTACGAATGTTGAACTAACCCACCGAACATTCTACATTACTGCAGTATACTAACATGTCATTTTGAGAAAAATATTGCCCGAATATCAAATCAATTTTTCTATAAAATGTAACGGACGTTCCGGGTGCTAAGAAATGTCTTTCACGCAGTCTTGAGCCTAGGAGCTCTGCTTTATCCTTTGACAGTACCAGATCTGGCTGAGTGAACAGAAGAGGGGCCTCATCTGTGCCTATTTCAAAGTCAGTATCATCCGTCTTCTGCACGGCATCCATGTCATCACTGTCATCCGTATCTAATGTCTGCGGAGGCTGTGGTATAGGTAAATCCTGGCCATGTGGAATAGGACGAATAGCCGAGCGAATGTTGTTCGGTCACTCAATAGTCTTCTTGTTTTTCTTGTTGAAACCAGTTACCTTACAAGAGCAGAAGTAGCAGTCGTCGGTATGATCCTGTTGCTCTCGCCAGACCATAGGGATGCCAAATCGTAATTTCTTCTTCTTTCCTGCCACGCACCGTCGTAAATCTTCTACACACACAATGCACACGACCTGTGGAGCCCATGGTTTATCGAAGTCGTCGAGTTTCACTCCGAAATAGGCATGGTAGACGTTTTTCACGAAAGTAGTAATGTTTCTACGGTCCTTTCACTGCAAGCTCACCACATATATAACAAAAACTTTTAGGAGAGTTTACACAACCTCGGGTAGGCATTCTTCACTAAGATTAACACGTACTTCCTTCCACAAACACAACACAGTGACGGAAAGGCAGCGTCATTTGCAACGTGACAGTTCGCTACGTGCCACTAGGAGCGCAAGTGTTGAACATTTGAAAGCGATTTACCGCTTCTGAGCTTCATGTGGTGTTTTTATGTCTATTATTATAAACACTAAAACCCCATACGAAGCCCAGAATATCAATCAGAATATTATTATAATACATTAAACTGCATTACCATTAAGTACAAATTTATGCGATTTGTGCAAAAACTGTGGGTGATACGATGTTTTCAGTATCTTTTTCGAATTCAGGAAGTCGAAATACATAAAGAACGAAAAACGTTTTTGTGACCTTAAAATTTGTTGCATAGTTTTATCAGTACAGCGGGATAGGTAGGCCTATCCACTCACACCGGAGCGTCACTCTCCCGCCTACATGGGGGGATTTCGGAGAACCATTTTCTGTTCCCTGCATGCATTGTTTTCTTGCATCCCGCGTTCATTGTGAACAATGACAACAATGACAATGGTGACTGAATTGTTCATAGAATGCATTAAGAAGCATTCAATATTTTACGCAATGACTAATGATGATCATAACAACGTATGGAAGAAAGATATGTTGTGGGATAAAATAGAAAAAGAACTGCATATAACTGGTATCAATTCTTTAGTTATCACTGTTTGTGACTTTCTTGTGCACACATTTTTCAGTTCGAAAACATCGAGATACATGTAAGATGTGCTAAAACTATCTATACACTGTTGTTTTGCATGCCAAAGAACACCACAAATTTCTTACGATCAGCGAAATCATCACTGTCAACATTATCAAAAGCTCCGAGTTCTCATCCCGGTGGAACTAAATCTTCGTAATATGCTGAAGTTGTTCTCTTCGTAAGGTGTGTCCACATTAACTTCCATGGGACTGTAATAAATTCTCCATTTTTGTGCTAGTACGCCGAAGGCATTTTCTACGACCCTTCTCGCTCTACACATTCGATAGTTGTAATTTTCTTTTCGCTTGACTCATTCTGCTTGCCTGTATGGAAACGGTTTCATTAAGTGCCCTTTCAGGAGAAACGCTTATCGCCGATTATGAAATAAGGCGCAGGCACATTCTGTCCCGGAAGATTTTTGTCTTTCGGAACACCGAGATCACCCACTTCTAACCGTTGTCCCATTACAGAGTTCTGGAAAATATCACCATCACTGTTTTTCGTACCCACCGATTCTCCGATATCCATTCATAGGAGTTTGTAATCTGGACCATCAATTGACGAAAGCACAATAGAGATATTTCCAGGTAAGATAACAAAATAATTTGATCCATTGTTCCTCGGACACTTTACTCTAAAGTGCTTTCCATCGATACTGCCATACATTTGCCGAGCTGAGTGGCTCAGACGGTTGAGACACTGCCTTCTGACTCCGGTTTGGTAGTTTCGATCCTGCTCAGTCCAGTGGTATTTGAAGGTGTTAAAAAACGTCAGACTCGTGTCGGTAGATTTACTGGCACGTAAAGGATTAAAACTCCAGTAGTGTTCACGCAACATTACTACCATGGTTACCACTTGCATCGCCAATATCTCAAGGCGATATGACTGCCGTATCTTTATTTCTCGCAGACGGCTCGCCGATTACGTGATCGAGAAGCACAATGCTGCCAACCACTCCATTTAGAAACTAGATCATCAGTGAGCAAAGGGGTTCTGGGAGCGTAAGCCGCGGACCAGTGATGAGGACAGGCAAAAGAGGTCTGGGGGATTAAGCGCCCAGGTTAGAGCTGCGAAGCGGCCTTAGGCCTCTAGTTACCTGAGCAAACACCATTGGTTTGTATTGAGCCCTGGACTAAAAGCAACTTTTTTTCCCACCTTACTACACCAGCACATTCTATGTTGGTTAACTGTCAGAAAATGAGCTACCTTCTTCCTGCTAGTTGTGAAAAGCTTTATTAATTAACAACGATAGATAGTAGCAAAGCCTATTGCATTTTTCTCGGTAGATAGCGCCTCCAGATCGAGACAGCAGTGCATCTGTCCATTGTTGATACAATACTTAATGAAATTCTGTTGACATGGCTTCGTGCTGTGGATGTCTTATTGATGTAACCTGTTTTCATCTACTTATAAGAACAACTTAAAGGATTTAGTCCAATTGTATCTATTGTGACCTTTTATCACCATGCCATAGGCATGTTAGGAGGTTTAGTCAATCATATATACCGTTTTCCGTAACATTCTGTGACATATAATGTAGTAATTAGCAGTCTACATGCCGAACCGGGGTGTGATTTGCAATATCCCAGCCCGAAGGGAGCAGTTTTCAGCGCTGTAACGAGAAAAGGATAGCGCATTACCGCTGAACCTTGAAATCGCGCTCTCTTTTCATGCGAGCGAGAAGGAGAGATGACGCTACGCGTGGAAATGTAGGTTGCTGGAGAGTGGGCTGAATTAAGGTGTGTTAACTGCTGAGAAATAAATGTCCTTTACTAATTCAACACCGCATTCACTAGTGCCACTTCACCATAATTTACTAAAAAGGGGAAGAAGAAGAAGAACACCTTCATCTGAGATAATTTCTGGAAATTTATGAGTCAGGTCTCATTCGAACCGACGTATTTGATGCTAATTGTTGATGCATATAAATGCAATACTCGAATAGTGGATCGGTAATGACGCCTGTCATACAGTGGTACGCAGATTAAAGATGACTGCTGAAATCTGACAACGTGTGGAAAAAGGTGGGAGGTCTTGCATGATGAACCATGACGCGTGAATCTCTAAAAGGATGCTTTATGAGTTCAGCCGGTGACGCAATGAAAGTAGGGATTACGAGACTTCAAGCCTAGTAAGTGACTTCTGGAGGTTCTCATCCAACAATTCCATCTATACATCTGTTTGTGAAACCGAATTATGTAATAGTTGCCCTAAATTACCCAGTATGGGTACACTATATCACGACTTGCTTTCAATTAGTAGAATGCGTGAAAAGGGTGGACCTGGGGTTAAATTATTAGTGAAAAACAAGCTCACTCGTGAAGCTTTTTCGCGTCGATTACAAGGCAGTTAGGAATGCGGTTGGTATGCCAGTGCTCGGTAAAGTAATTTCCTTGGTGACTCTGCATTGAACTTCCACTACATTAAGGTTAGTTCCATTTACAAACATTATATATTGTTTCACTTTCAGGTTATATTTACTTGTGCTTTTTTACTCCGCTGGTTGGTAACGCTATGCATTCTTATCATTAATGGGAATGACGTAACAGCGCATTTTCCGACAGCCAATAGCAATGCTTTAGCCATTCCAATAATGGAAAATGGCGTGCGCTACTCTTCGTTAGATTATAAAACTAGATGTACATCTTGGGGTGAGTTGGTGGGTCCCTGACCATGGCAATGGACACATTTCTTCTCTAAAAGGAATTCCACGCAAGCTTCGCGTGGTTTATTCTGCATCACCTCCTTATAAAACGTGCGTGAATAGATCTGAAGTTTTACCCGGGACTAAATTTCGGCACCTCAGCGTCTCCGAAAACCGTAAAGAGTAGTTAGTGGGACGTAAAGTAAATCACATTCTTGCCAATACAGTTTGAAAAATGTCACATTCTGTAATATCCTTAAGCTGATTCCATCCGTGTTTCGGTAGATGGTTCTGGCATTTATATTATTTGCATTCTGTCACGAATAGCTTGGCAAACATACCACACAATAGCACCAACTGTTGTGAATCTGACACGGAGACTGTAACCGTTTGTAGAATAGGAATCTCCAGTAGCCAGAAATCTGAAAGAAAACTACGTACACTAGAGTCTCAGAAATCCGAGGCTCCGTTAAATCCGAGCGTTATTTGAATTTTTCTTTTCACAAATTCAAAATGATTTTTCTACACCACTTCATTCCCTGCTTATTCCCGGCAAGACCGACTCCAATCCTCGGACTGTAATATTAAAAAAACATGGTGGCCGATGTAGCCGGGTTGCTAACACGAAAATATCACGTACATATTATATAAACGGCGGTAAATTAACATGATAAATGTAACATCATAGGAAAAATCACTTTTACACGTATAAAAACGCTTCTCCAACAAGAATCACATATATTCTACTAGAAAAGAGACCAACAATCTGATTATTTAGAAATTTCAATTCGTCAAATAACGCTTTTTTTTTAGATTTCACTTCGCTGGATAGATGGAAATACATGATAAAACTATTCAAATTATATTTATAACATCATTTTGAATGTTTCAAAATAAATTTCGGAACGAAATTCCGTGATTTATTCGCTCTCGTGAGAACTGTGAAACACGGTTTGTTGCCTTAGTTTTGAAGTGGTGGACAATTTCTTAAATTCAGCACCCAACGAATAGGAAGTACACCCAAAATAATAATGTTATTGGCTTTACGTCCCACTAACTACATTTGTTCATTTGTTACGGTTTTCGAAGACGTCGAAGTGCCGAAACTTAGTCCTGCAGTAGAGTTTTACATGCCAGTAAATCTGCCGACACGAGGCTGACGTATTTGAGCACCTTCGAATACCACCGGACTGAACCAGGGTCGAATCCGCCAACTTGGGGTCAGATGGCCAGCGCTATAACCGTCTGAGTCACTCAGCCCAAGTACACCTGAAATGATTATGTTAACCCAATGAACGGCCCTGGTAATGTTGACATATGGCATAGCACCACTTCACACAATGATAGTAACCTTAGTAATGAAACGTTCAGACACTAAACATATAATAGGTTTTTACCCATTAAAGTACATGAGTGCAAAAACTCTTGAATAAACATTGATATTTAACCACATGCACGAGCTTCAGTTCAGTGTAGTCTTTTTGACAACAGATAACCACAGCATGAATCGGAATGTGTTGGTAGTGTAAAACCCTACTTTACAAACCCAGCTAATCCCTCTAAGTCACTATTTGTTCTGTGTAACAGTATACAGATTGTTCCAACTGTGACACTTATAAGTTTTGTTATACTCCAAGATCCAGCCAAACATTTCCGCAGGCAAAGCACAGATTATTGTAAAATAAACTTGTTTCTAAATCACGCGACACTTTGAAGCACATAGACACTGACGGAATAACACAATATCAATTATATTCTAACTAAATTAATATTTTTTGAGAACACGAATAGTTTGGAAGTAGAGAAATGGCTTCCCTAATCTCCGACTTAGTCTCAAAATTATGTATGCATGGTACAATTTCGTCATGGACTTCAAAATAATCACGACGTATATTCCTAATCCATTTCTATCTTAATGTTCTATTCCGTAGGAAACTTAAGAATAGTTGTATGAGAGGCATTACCATAGTTAGACCAAAACCTGATCCACCTAGTGCACTCATGTTCTTTAATGGGTAAAAACACGATCAAAACAAGCATATTCTCACATTACTGCGTATAATTACAGATCGCATGTGTCCACTGACTCATATAAATACCCTCGCACACTTTTATTCTACAAAGAAACTAACATTTATCGTCAACTTTCATAAAAATTACACAGGTTACATATGATAACAACAAACCAAAACAACCCCAGATTTCCAACAATTCCGGCTACTCGATTCGCCATCTTTAAACGATCGAGAGTAGCATCAAGGTCTGAGGATTGGAGTCGGTCTTGTTCCCGGCATGTCATTGAACTGTGGAGCCTCTCTACGGATATCACGCGCGTTTGTTGTCGTTCCTGATACTGAAACTTTTTTGAGAAAGAAGGGTATTACTATTAAAGCAGTTTTATGCTGGACAACACAGGGTCACAGAAATAACTCCAGAGAAAACTGGGACAAGCTAAATAAAGAAGTAGTAATTAATAATAACATGAAGCTGCGGTCATCACCTTCAGCCACTGCTAGAAGCAGAAACACTTCCTCATCAGACGAATCCATTTCAGCTACTGTTTACAACTCCGGTGTGAAGACAAGAACGAACTTCGCAGCAGCCGCGGGATTGTAGGTTTCGCTCTTGCTCCTGCTCCTCGCGTACCGCGTTGGTGTGTGCAGACCTTAATGGTCTACCAATTCAATACCGTTTATTATTACTCCTAAATCGGCACTTGCCTTGAAAATACGATGACCATTGAGGTGTAGGACTACAAAATAATAAGCATGAAATTAAGATACTTTACTATCCACTCAAAACAAAATAGTATATATATATTCATATTAAAACTAGGACATGTTTCAACCAGTGTGTGTCATCTTTCGCTAGTAATTGTAGGAGGGCATCTTAAAATCCGTGTAATAAAATACGTTCATCGTGCAGTTCGAACATTTCATGCAAGAAAGAGTTTCATGTTTTAGCCTATGCTGGTACGTTCAATTCCTGTGTGTGTCTCTCATGATTAATATATTATGTAGAGTTGCAGGAAATGGGTTCTAACGTGAAAATTATGAGTTTCCGTACCCATTTCCAGATAACATATTTTCTTCTTCTACGTTTGCGTAATGTGTCCTGAAAGTTTGGCCGTTCGTTATTGTTACACTCTGTATATGAGCAGTGAGCCGGTTAGGATACTTGAAGATAAGTATTCAAACACATGATCAAAATTTGAACTTTCTGTTTCGATCCGAATGTAGTTCTACAAACATTGCGAGCGGATCTGTGTACTAGACGTAGAATGATATCCAAACAATAGGGTGTACTCAGCAGAGAGAACACGATTTAGAGTTCGAGTGGTATAGAATATCAATTCCCAATATTCCAGCAGTGGTTCCTCGAAGCCTAGCCTCTTCGACTCTATACACATACCACAATGGTATCTAATCAGGCACTTCTTTATCCGTATTACGCTCAGACACCAATATTACAAAGAAAGAAGTTTGCTAGTTCGCTTGTACGTCGAGGGTAATCTGGAGAACCAATCAAGCAAATTGTATCGTTTCCACCATTAGCAAGCTTGTTTCTTCCACATTATTTTAGAACGTATTTGATTATGCTAGCTTTCCTTTGTCCTAAATCGAAACGACTGTGCTTTTGGATCCTTCAATAAAGTGAATTAAATGCATGTACTGTTGTCAATCCTATTAAAATACGTAGCTTAACAAGTGAGAATACAAGAAAGCACTTATACATTTTCCTTCTTCTCTAACAGTTTTCCGGGGAAAATTCTCTATATTAATGCATGATTTATCCGATAAAAACCAAATAAAGTATGAACTATTGGCCTTCTCAAAGAAACTGGAACATACATTCAGTATTTGGAACTAATTTCTTATAAATTATGGTTTATGAACTATTTTCGTTACTTCTACGGTTTCTCGCAGGATTGCCTTCTTACCATGTCAAAGAAGCAGTCCAATATGCAGCCCAGGGCACCCGCACATCGATCGTGGCACTACAGTAGAGCAAGTCCAAAGATATTTTATCACTCTGCGGGAGAAAGTTCGAATTGGAAGGCAGGGGCAAAAAAACAAAGAAAGAAAGAAAGAGGAAGAAATAATTTAATATGGTCTAAGCTAAAGGACTGCTCATGATTTTTACCAACAGTGCAAAAATCAAAATAAGTCGGACTTCAGTACGGGTAGACCAACATAAGCTGCTAGTAAAATGTACTCACCACAACCGTACACGATAACATATTAGACAGTAACAAAGCAATGAGTTCAACGACCCTTCAACAACTATCAGTCACAAAGGACGCCAGAGTTCCGGGATGTTGCTCTGAATACTACATATACTGAGACGAGTCTCTTGTATACATGTCTATTGACTGTGACGTTCAATCTTACATCCTAGAAGTGGGGAGGTGAGGTCCTAATCAAATGCGCTGCACAACCAGTAACTTAACCAGTGAATGTACACACTGCTTTAACTTTGATTAAGCATCCGTGTCTGTTGACAACAATATCTTAAGTCCCTTTAGGGGATGGACTAGAGTAGTGTTAGCTAAGTCCTCAATTGATATTATCTTACATGATACATAGTATATTTTCACTCACTTCCATTATGTCTTCTTTTTAGGGGCAGTGTTCGCAATTATGGCTTGATTTATTCAATTATACCCTTTATTCAAAGGATTAACATTCAACCCTAAGGGACTTAAAATACAATTTACAACCTTATTTGTAGGTGTAAATTTAACACTTTTCACTCAACACTTCTTAGGATTAGTTGGTGTACCATGACGATGCTCTGATTACCCAGATAGTTACACCTCTTGAAGTGTAGTTTCTAGTTTACGATCTACCATATAGTTTATTGGAATTACTTTTTTCATTTTTATTATTTGAGAAAAAGTGAACACCGCCATGAACAGTCAGTAAATTTTTCTACTTACCTTCAACTGCAAAGGTGAAGGAGAAGAATGCTAGTAAAGTGACAGCTATTAGAGCCTTCATTGCTGAAAACTGTACTGAAAATTTCTTGGGGATGGCAGTATCATTTATAAAGGCTCGGTAAAATAAAATTTAATTATTTTGTTGTATTTTATGACTTGTACAATAATACTGTACATATTCTGTGCATCTTATGTTTCTTTCTAGCAAAGCAATAAACATTAATGAACTAGTATACGATCAGTACCGCAATATTCCTGGGTACAGGATTAATGGAAGAGTCGTAATGGCAGAGTACATGATTTTAATGAGAAGTAAGTCATTCAGGAAAGCTATGAACTTTTAGTGAAAGCTTGATCTAGTTTGAGAAGACAGAAGAAAATATAGCACATTGTTACAGAGGTAGAAATACCGTAGTTAGGGTGCTTATGACTGAAATGACAACGAAATATGTGTATAAATGTGCCGTGCAGGATACCTTTAAATGATAAAAAATGAAAAGGTTTGCCAGTATACTTCACGATAATGTAAAATACGTCTCAATGAACTTAAGTGCTATAAAGTAAATTATTGAACATACATTTCACAATTATTCGATTTTCATATCAGATCTGAACTCTTCGCGACTCATTGAGTGCCCCCAGTGGGGGGGGGGGGCACCCAATAGACCGATGAATGATGCGACCACCGACCGTTAGCTGCTGTGTCCCACTTTTACTGGTTGGTTCTTCCTATTTTGGACTTCATTTACCAGCTGTATTGTAGATGTAGTATGTAACATCGTTGCTACATGTGCCCCAATTTCCAGTATTTCAGAGTAGGTAGATTTGTGGGAGAATGTGGAGGAATTGAAATGTGGTGGTGGAGATTTGACTTTACCAGTGATTGGCAGGTTGAAAAGTATATGAGGCTACTGTTGATTACAAAGGGCACCTGCCATTGTCGGGATCGCTTTGAGGACTGCAAGGAGATTAATTATGGCGTGCGGTATTTCTTGGGTAGGCATTGTGCTTGTTAGGAAGGAGATAAGACATTTTAGAAGCTATGTTGTGGGAAGAGATCGTGATATGTGGTTTTAATTATGAGTGGCAGGGGATTTGAGATTGAATTTTAATAGAGGCGGAAGTTTGGACTTGATGGTGGTGGACGTTGGAGGTGTTTGCTACCGATAGAGTGAGCTTTGATTGCTTTTTTTCTCAAGAATGGGCAGCCTGGGTTTGAAGCAGTGTGTTTGCCTTGACAGTTGGCACATTGCGCCTGTTCTCGTGGGACTGGCCAGACTGTGTGATGGTGATGACCACTACATCTGTTACAGCGGGTCTCATTTGGGCAGTTTTCAGGAGAGTGGTTTACCTGCATGCAATTGTAGCACATGAAAACTTGTGAAGATCGTGGACGAGGTTTCTTAAGATTGGTGCGTGTTCAATTCACGGTAGGTGCAGATTTACAGACAAGTGAGGGCAATGTTTGAGGTTGCACTGGAGAAATTGTTTTGTTGATACATTTCTGGCGTTGGGATTTCAGTTTGGATGGGTTGTGAGGCTGTGGGTTGAATAATTATGATGTGGGTTTGGTTTTCCCTTTGTTTGGTTTTGAGAGAATTATTTTGGTTGCTTTAGTTTGCGTGTAGACTGGGCGGGTAGAGAGAGGTGAGGTTTGAGTGCTGGTGTCCACTAAGCGCAGCCTTTTATTGCTACAGTCAAATAATACAGGAGCATATTGTAGTGGTTTTTCTTCTTATTCACTTTCTTCTTCTTGTTCTTCTTCAGATTCCAGGTCATGCTGAGGAGTTGAAGGATGAAGGATTAATAACACGTATTCTACAGACGGTCAAATTCTGACAAAGTTTCAAATGAATTTGTTGACAGTCAATCGATTAAAGCAATGCAAAGGCACTCAATCGTTAAAAATGAAACAAAATTATTTACATTGTTTCTTTAGCTAACTGAAATGGAAGTCGTTGTAAAGAATGTGTGGAATTGAATACACACCATAAAATTTATAAGCTCCTGGAAGATGAAACCTTTTATTAGATGGCGCACACTGTAATCTTACGTTGAATTGGGTAATGCGACTTTCACTACCTTAGGCCTAGTAAAATTTAAATTGGCACAACTCATCACTGTAAATTAATGCTCCATCTCTGAGTACTATCAAGTCGAGGACGTTTTCGGGTGACGACATGGATGGGGTCCTTCAGTGATGACTTTTTTGCTCCTTAGATGCTCCTCAATGCCGGACGCACCCTGAGGGTGGAAATGATCAAAGACATTAACAGTATCACCTTCCCGATGTATGAGGTGACTAAAAGAGTTGTCTAGGGGCTCTCAACTTGGCAGCGTGGTAAGCCGACTATAGAGAGCCCCTAACTGAATATGACATTGCTTCAACATCAACTTCAAGTTACTTTTGCCAGACTTACCATTTTAAACTTTCTCATCCGATCCTCTTTGGTCAACACTCGTTCTCTTCCAACTCTGACGGTATTATACTTGCGAACCTTAAGGATCCCTTCATTTTCACACCCTTCATGGCTTTTCCCTTTCTTTGCCTTTACCTTCATCTTCAAAATATCGGTCCTCCTCGTTTCTCCTTCTGAATAGAGGATGTGTACCATGTTTTACTTCCTCTTAAAACAATAATCACAACTACTATAATAACCACCGCCAGAATCACCACCACTATCAGCGTGCTCCGTGTTATTTACACTTTTTCATATATAAATTAGTAAGACTGCCTCATTACGTGCCCGAGATATCAGAGCTTTAACTACAAAGTGAAGACCTGGTCTGCTCTGATCTGAATAACCCACTTTTCCAAACTACTTACACAAAAGTCACATGATTGACATACATTCATTACCAGCCATGAGATATTGTTCAGAACTTTTTAAAGTCTAACAACTAGTCAAAACTTTCCTCAAATTGCCCGCCGATGCCGTGAAAGTAGCTGCCATCTCAGGTCAATGGCGACGCCATATTTAAGGCAATGTTTCCCACGAGCACCATGTGTTGGCGTTGCGAAGCTAGTCAGCGAAATTGCAGAAAGCCTACCGCTGTATAGGCTCGGAAGTTAAGCCACCTAACGCCTATTTGGCCACATAATCTACCTCAGCGATTTCCTGCACAGTCCCCTTTTGCAATTGAATTTTGTATGTGTCTGCAAGCTTCCCGCAGCTTCCACGTGATGACTTTGTTCGCACCACCAGGCCCAACGCAGTGTGGTAATTCTGTCCCTCGTCCAATTAATCCGCGATGAGTTTTGCGGCTCCCTCCTCGGTGTCAATCCGTTATGGTTGGCCATGGTCTTGTACTGAGTCCGGATCATCCACAATGTACGTCAATGAAGAGTGGAACTTTCACTTTCGTGACGGCGGTACAGCTGTCACCGTTGGTGGGCCTCTGTCTGGTTTCTAGGGCAGCATCCTTCCCTGAAGGTATCTCATACCTTACCTCAAGTCTCGAACGCCGGATTCCAGAATCTGAGGAATTGCCAGGAACTGTTTGACCACTGCACTCAACCTGTGGCATTACTTTCACTGTTTGTCCTACTATTTCACTTAGGTGCTGCATAACCTTACTTCAAGAGCATACAAGTCTTCGTCCAACTTGTAGTGTCCTCCATTAATCCTTCAACTCGGCCTTAATCTCCTCCTGGCTGGCTTTAAGAATTGCCTGGTTTTAAGTACATCCTAACTGGATTGACGTTGCTACAAATTAATCCTGACTAGCTATGAACACGGTTTGAATTAGTCTCTCCATTGTAGTGAGTTTATATAAGAGCGTCCGGAAGCCAAACTCCATCTCGTGAGTAACTGTTACTATGTCAGAAAAGTTCGAGGACTGATGTCGTAAAAAATAGAAAAGTTGCACTTACCAATTGATGATCTCCTGACGAAGTAGTCCCCTTGGCTATCTATACACAATTCGCTTTTGTTATTTGCTTTACGTCGCACCGACACCGGTAGGTCTTATGGCGACGATGGGATAAGAAAGACTTAAGAGTAGGAAGGAATCGGCCTTGACCTGTCCCAGCATTTGCCTGGTGTGAAAATGGGAAACCACGGAAAACCATCTTCAGAGCTGACGACAGTGAGGTTCGAACCCACTATCTCCCGAATGCAAGCTCACAGCTGCGCGCCCCTAACCGCACGGCCAACTCGCCCTGTGTATACACAATTGCCAGCGTTCCTGGAGATCTTGGAAACAAGGAGGGAAAACGCCAATTGCGAAGCTTGTAAGCTCACGTGTTACAGCCCGTTGGATGTCTGCGATATCTTGATGAAGCTTTCCTTTCAGTCGCAGCTTTTTTCACGGAAACAAGAAAAAATCGCAAGTCGAGAGGTCGGGCGAATATGGTGGATGTGGGACGACAGCGACGGAATGTCTGGCCAGATGCTTGGTAACAGATAAACCGGTGTGAGGTCTTGTATTGTCGTAGAGTAAGAACGAGTCCTGTCCTGTGAATGCCACAAATCAGGGTGGCGACGTCGAATTGCTTGTCGCAAACGTTTCAAGACTTTGATGTAAAGAGTTTGGTTCACTGTTTCTCCTGGTGAAACGTACTCATGGTGTCAAAGAATTCGATCAACATAGCCTTTGTTCTCGAAGGTTGACGTTTGGCTTCTTTTGAGGCTGGTGATCCATGACTTCGCCATGCTGCACTTTGACGCTTCGAGTGGGGTCATACTGGTAACACCAACTTTCATGCCCGGCAATAATCTTTGTTGGAAATGTGGGATCACGTCTGGCTTTATCCAGTAGTTCCGCAGATATTCTTCGTATTTCCAGTTTCTGGTCGTCTATTAGATTGTGCGGGACGAAATTTGCATTCAGTTTCCGTTTTGGTAAAGTCTTATGAAAGTCTTATGAAAGACGTCATCAAATTAAAATTAAGCTCTTCTGATATCTCATACACAGTTACAGGACGGTCTTCTTGCAATAACTGCCGTACACTCTCCACATTTGCATCGGAATGTGTTGTAGACGGGTGGCCAGTTCTGGGATTGTCTTGCACGGAATCTCTGCCTTCCCTAAACCTTTTGTGCTACTCGAACACTCGACTTCTTGACAGTGCATCGCCTCCATATGCTTCTATAATCATTGTCCACTTTTCACTAGGGTTTTTTTCAGATCTTAACGCAAAACTTGATGTTCACACGTTGATCACAATCAGCGCCCATTGTGTCACCGTCACTAAACAGAGTGTTGCGAAGCACAGCCCTGCCCCCTAGAGCGTATGCGTGGATATATGGCCAAGGCCATCGGAGAACGTACACATACCAGGTAACACAAAAGTAACATTTGTTGCTTGGCAACCTCAGAAATACAACACCTGTCCTGGAACTTTTCTGGCAAAGGATATTACTAAAAGAGTAGAACCTCATTAATCCGGATCCCATTAGTCCGGACTTCGCATAATCCGGACAGTCGTTTAAACCTAAACTGCATGAATTTATTTAAACTCTCAACACTGACATGAAAAAGTTATTATATGGAGATTAGATATGTAACGACACATTGACAGCAGATTTCTCATGTATTTGATCACACTGGCCAGCAAAAAGGAGTGTGCAAAAACGCTACATCATGCATTGAATGCTACATATGTACAAATGCTACCATAGTATAGTATATGAGAAGATGTGTTGTTTATTACTTGTAAGCACACAGAAAAATAATAAAATGATGTTTAAACAATGAATAGAGAATTATCTTGAAATAATTTGCATTTTTAAAACACAGTGCTGCTCGGTCATGTCCATCCATTAACGGTTGCTAATTTCAGTTGACCACCAGCCATAGGACATAGAGTGCATTGTTTCTAGGTAACATTGTTAGACCATCCGTCCATATTTGACATCACAGCCTGCACGGTTCTAGGTAACATTGTCTGGTAATCCATCCACACTTTACATCACAGTTTGCACGGTTATTATTTTTCTTTTTATTATTAAGAAATACTCGCAATTGGGAAATATCCGATGGTAATGGTCACTTAAAGAAGTGTGATAATAAGATAAATTTAAAACATAATTACCTAACAATGACAATATCAACAACAACAAAACTACAACAAGCAATTCCATGGAAAGGAAGTATTATAATAAATATTACTAGTGTAATATTCTAAATCCAGCATCAACATGTTATAAAAATTCATACACTACTTAGGCATTTCCAGTACTTAACATTACGGCTTAAAATATTATAGGCTGAGTTTACTAATAACTTAAGTTTACAAGTTTAATAAAGCAAAGTTAAAACCTAACTACCCAACAACACCACTACAATAACTAGACACAGCCTGCACGACTGCCATGGTTACATTTCTGTCAAGCTCATTTCCGTAACGCAATTTTCAGATGAACTTTAGCCATGAGACATTTATATCAAAAGTAATTAAGAATATATTTGCTAAAGGTAGACAACTTCGTCTTGTGAAAAGACAATACATATTACAATACAATTCTAATTATTGTTATTATTGTTGTTGTACCGGAGGTGCACTTTCCCTGGCAGTTAAACTGCGCGCATTCTTTAAGGCCATCTATGTAAACAAATTTGATATTATTAACCCTAAGCCAAGACTTAGTGGAATTAAAGATCATCTGAAAATTGTCATTAAATACGTTGAAAATAACATACATGAAAACATATCTGCATTATGAACATTGTACTACAAGATACTTTGGTCTTCAACTGTTAGATGTCTCTACCATATGTTTAGTTGCTCCCTCTAGCAAGATAAACTCTAATAATTTCATAAAGAAATCTGTATTCTTTATGTTTGTTAATGTGGTTCATGGGACTGTTTTTTTATGTACTGAAGTTGTCAACACTACAGCTGGTTTCTCCTCGATTGTAATCAAGCTATCAGATTTTTGGATGTATCTTCTTTAGCCAAATAAAACCGAGGGTGTGTATAGGAACCCAGTATATCAGTAAAGTGTTCTGGAAGCTTCCCCTCAAAAATACTACAAAATCAGGGCGCTTTAGGGCCGTATTGTCTGAATTACTCCAGTTACTGTGGGTGCGGCGTGTCCACAGGAAGGCAAGGGCGCGGCCTACTTGAGAAAGGCCCAGCGACTCAAAGTAATGTCAGCATTTTCATAAATATGTGATAGCTCCTGCAGGTAATGTGAGAGCAAGGTTTCAACTTATTTTATTTATGTAAATTTCTCGATTCGGTGGTTTAAATGTAGAAAGTTCGGCAAGTCTGTGGACTCTGTTCTTTTCCTTACTGGGAAATATGTAATGTAAGGGTAAAAAGAGTGATTACCCTCTGTTGGTTCCCATTTAACTTGCCATGGGATGACTAAAGTTGTCATACATCTAAATTCCTTAAAACTTGTTTGGCATTAACGTTTCTCAATTGATCACCCCGATGTAGTACAGGACTAGAATAAATACTTAGGATTTTAACTATTTCGAGAAGGAGTGCAGGTGTTTCGCCTCCTTGAATTTTGTTTATGGCAAGTTAGAGCCAAACATTTTCTTTTGTCTTTATGGCAATTTAGTATGGGCAATCATGCTCCTGTTTATCCGGTAATTGTTTCTGGTATTAGTTCCCTTTGGAAACAGTGAATTGTATAACTGTTTAGCAATAGATACGCCCACATCGGGTCAACTGAAAATAAATACTTTGATTGAGCCCAACCGATAGGTTATAAAGCGGAACTGGAATGCGCCATAAGAAACTAATGCATCTGTGAGGCTGGAGCTCAGTTGTGTAAATGATCGAAGCAAAACATATTCTTGTAAAATATTGTTCCTGTCAAGAGCAATAAGGCTCTTTCCTATGTCAATTAACAAATGGAAAATTACCTCAATTTTTATACCTGATGTTCGGAATTCTAAGTCCTCTATATTGTTAGAGCTGACGAGCTCATTAGTATTGTTGTTAGTCACTCAGATCTTCTATTTTTCAAATTTTAAACTGGGAAAAAGGAAAAAGGAAAAAGGGAAAATAGAAAATAGAAAATTTTGTTCTGTTCTTGTTAATTCCTTGTCAACCCATTCAACCCTCACGTTTCTTATCCCACTGCGGGCCACCACATTACCTTATTATTATTATTATTATTATTATTAGTAGTAGTAGTAGTAGTAGTAGTAGTAGTAGTAGTAGTAGTAGTAGTAGTATATGGACTTAAGTCTTGCAGCATTAATGAAATAATCATCAGGCAGTACACTATCAAGAAGTACTTCAAGTCATTGCTGCCCAAAACATTCAGAGATTCATCTGAAAATAAATGCATTAGCTGCATGATGTACATGATGTAGCAAATACGCTACATTCATATTGAATGACTTTTAGTGACATATATTGTAAATTGAAAATTATTACATATTTTTGTTAAAGAGAAATATATTGTGAAGCGGGCAGTATTTCTGTTGATCTTCAGTCATCAGTGAATCAACTAGAATTACATTTCAATGCTACTCATGCATGTACAGCTGCCATGACACATTCTAACTGCTTCAGGCGAAGATAACATATAACATAAGGATTGAGTAAACTGTTGCCTCTAGCACCCTGTAACTTCATTTCTGAAAGTACAGATGTCAAAGATATTTTGTACATAGTAAGGCTTGCCATCTTTTAACATGTTACTGAACTACAAGAAGAAGAATATTATGAGCGAAAACAGTAAACTATTCTGTGTAGGGTAATAATACTTAAAGGCAACTCCGGTATAAAGGTGAGTTAAGAACGCAATGTAAACTACGCAGAAGGAAATCGTTGCAAATGTGATCGCTGCAGAAAGCTCTGGAATGGATGAATATGACCAGTATGCAGCAGGTGATATTATTAACCCTAAGCCAAGATTTAGTGGAATTAAAGACCATCTGAAAATTGTCATTAAATATGTTGAAAACAACATATATGGAAACATATCTGCATTATTAACATTTGAGGCATTGTGTGAGTTAATTATTAAAGAAATTAATGCCAAGTGAAGATAACAAAACATCAGCGGTTTCTTCAAACCTGTATGGGCGTCAAGTGTGGTCAGTGAAGGTGTGCCTTGATTGCCATGTTCTAATTCTGTACTGCACACGTTAATCTGTATTTTGTAGGGCCAAATACCGTATTGTTTACATCTTCTATAGCAATTCAATCAAACAATCAGTCAGTCAATAAAAAAATAAATAAATAAATAAATAAATAAATAAATCTATCATCAATCAATCAATCAATACTGATCTGCATTTAGGGCAGTCGCCCAGGTGGCAGATTCCCTATCTGTTGTTTCCTAGCATTTACTTAAATGGTTTCAAATAAATTGGAAATATTTTGAACATATCCCTTGGTAAGTTATACCAATCGCTAGCTCCCCTTCCTATAAACGAATATTTCCCCAAGTTGTCCTCTTGAATGCCAACTTTATCTTCATATTTTGATCTTTCCTACCTTCAAAGAAACCACTCAAACTTTTTTCGTCTACTAATGCCATTCCACGCCATCTCTCCGCTGACAGCTCGGAACATACCACTTAGTCGACCTCGTCTTCTTCGTGTCCTCCCATGAGTTCCGATTCCCGCCAGTTCCGAATCCTTTCGCGAAGTAGCTATCTGCAAATTACACTACCTGAGCGAGTCCCGTCAGTTCCGAACACTACCTGAGCAAGTTTCAGCTTAGTTTTCCACAGCAAAATTGTATTAATTTGTTTGTTACTGAAACAAATAAGGTCCATTGTTAGCGCCAGCCAGGATTGCGTGCCCTATTTAATAAACTGGCTCCTCTAACAGAGAGGGGCGGACGCCATGGACCGGTAGCTCCCTTAAGCAGCTTTCGCCTTGTCAGTATCTGTATCAGCATGTACCTTCGTCGGAATAATCAGTTTTGAATTATACTTACAAAGATCGTATTTTTTATCAGCATGTCGCTTCGTCTTAGGACTGTTTTCTTTACCTTATTTACAAGTCACTTAGTAATCAGCACGTAGTTTCCTCAAATTGATATTTTCACTGAATTTTTATCTTATTTACAAGTCAGTTAGTAATCAGCACGTAGCTTCGTCAAACTTACCTTTTAACTGAATTATTATTCTCTTTATGCTCTAATCAATATGTGCAGCAAAAGAAACATTTACTAACAATAAAGTTAAATCGCCGATCTCTTCAAACTCTGAGTTGCTCTTTGGATTCTGTCATCCATTGCAAGATGTTTTATTTCCCTTTTTGTGGCTTGCAAATTCAACTCTGCCCGCATAATTTCTTCGTCTGAATTTTGAGACTCCTTCTTAAAACACAACACCAAGTCTGTTACATAGGGATGTAGTTTTCCGCATTTCAAATTCAGCTTATGGTTCCAACCCTCTATAGAGTTATTCGTTCTATGCCTCTTCCCATGGGAATTTCACATTCCAATCGGAATATGCACGTTTTCAAGCCATTGCTTGACAAAGTAATAAAAAACTCGATTAAGTTTTCATTTTCCGGTTTTATGCACGTACACGGATGCCAACGTCGAATTTTGGCGCGTAAAAATTATATGATATTTTGATCAAGACATGGGAAAATTATAGGAAGCACACCAATGAAGAGAGATGAATTTTCTGCGTAACCCAGACTGAAAATATGGAATACTTTATTTAAGGGGAGAAATGAGGTCACCAGATGTCCAGCTGTAATGTATTACTAACACATGTGGATGTAGAGCGTCACCCAAGCTAAGAGTCGTGCTCAATGATGACTCCACCAACCAATCAGACGCTAGTGAAATAATTAATGGCGGGAGCCTAATTACGCGAGAACTGCCGATCGCAGTTCGATCACACCTGGCTAAAATGAAAGAGGAAGTAGAGGGTTACAATAAGCATCATTTAAATGTCTTGAATTCCCGGGATGAAAGGAGCTTTTGTCCTTAATGAACCGTGAAAGGCCTACGCCCCCAGTCTTCCGGCACGAAAACAATAAAGGCTGGACTGGCCCTCGCTGAAGACAGTTCCTAGAGGGTCGTTGAGAGAGGGCAGTGTGTTACATTGTGTTCCAGTTTTTACAGTTACAGTTACCTTCCGCAATCTATTGATCGCTTACTAAGACAGAGTTATTGTGTCCGTCGCGGCCGTGAACTATAAAAGCCTTGTGAAGTGTAGGTGGGAAGTGAAGTAATAGGCAAGCGATCCTAGGCAAATGTCTCAGTGCCGCGTCTCAATTAATTAGGCGGCGAGCATAATTTAGGAACGAGTAGCGGGAGTCGGCTGTGAACAATTCCAGCCTGAATGAGTACGTGGTATCAATAAATTTGTATCATCCAAACCGCTACTCTGAGTCAGGGTTCTCAAGTACTGTGAGCCACCCGATTCATGCTGTGAACGCGCGCCGCGTGCGATTAGAATGACCTGCCTGCTTAAGAAAATACATTGTGCAAATTCTGTGTGTGTGAGGCTGTAAACAGAGGAACGTGTGACGAGTTGTGGAGTGTCACCCTTTTGGATTACTTTAAGATTGTAGCAGTGAACGAGCCAATCAGGATGACGGACTTGTGCAGACCAGGGTCGAAGGACAACTCGCTCGTCTCCAGCGCCGAGGTAATGTAGCAGTAGACTCCACCGTGGGTCTCCCGTGGAAGGAAGGATGGCCACCAGGTAGATGAGTTGATGTCATATATAATTTCTTAGCACGATAATGTACAACCGGGGTCATAGGATATTTTTCTTTCGTAATGGCTAAATGTTGTAAATAATGCATGTCCCAACATGAAAATTTTATTGTTCTTTATCATGATAACGTAAATTCAAGGGAGCTAACTCTCCGGACAACCCATTTCTTTCTTAGTGATTAGTTTTTCGTGAGAAGTAATTATTAGTAATATCCTAGCAAGCATGGGAAACAAGGATAGAAGAGTATTTCGAGCTCCCCTAGGGGTGGTTGGAACAATAGGGGTGATGAGCAGGGAAGACCATGTCCAAAGTAGTTATTTAATGTCCAATATGGCTATCTGTTGTAGGAGCCGAAAGCGTATCACTCCACGCGCGCAGTACTATTCTATGGCATATTCGGAACAAGTTTTTCTGTGAAATTGTCCCGATGAGTGTGAATTTATGGTAATTCCCAAGAAATACTCATGCTCTACCCTCTTATTCTATAGTAGCTATCGTATATGCTGGGGAAGCTCATGGGCCATTTAGGCATGTACATCAAGAGAGAAGAAGTCCCGACTGAGAGAGGTACAGAACTGTGTTATTTGGGTAAATTGTGTGAGGGACAATATGCAAGTTCCGTGAGTATTGATTATATGACCAGAATTTGTCTGGAGTTTTTTTGTTCTTCGCTACAGATGTGAGATACATAGAGGCCGGGGGCTTTAATGGATGGTAAATATATATATTTGCGATGTGCGAAGAGAACTAAGAAGGGCCGAGAAAGGAATCATGAGAGCCCTATGCCCCGAGGAATTAGGATAAGGATACGCGATATGAGATGTAGTGAGAGGGCCGAATGCCTATATGGTCTATGATGAGATAATTCAGATGTTATGTTGCCCCACATTCGGCGCTCAACGATAAGAATGTAGTAATTGCCCACCCAAGACTTATTTCCAGTATTTACCGCATGTCCATCCCTGACGTACAACTTCAAAATGATTATAGATCCCCCAATATCCGGTAGTATGAGGCCGTAGATAGCCTAGGGATTTTCAGACATGTACCTCTCAGCCGGAAGGCGTCCAGTTCAAGCCCAGGTCAGAGTTGGCCGCCTTATGCGAGCTTCCATTAAGCTTGCGCTGGGGCAGAAATATTGATTACCATGTTTCTTACAGGAATGGCCCTATTTAAACATGATGTGTACATATGATTGTGTTTAGTGTTTAGTGTGCATTACTTTGAGTTCAAACAGAACCGATGTTCAACGTTGTTCGTCTTGATGCCAGATTAGGGAGTCCGGGAGTTTAGCTCAGTGGTATGTGTGTTTTTGTGTGTGTATTATGTAAATATCTTTTTAATATGTCAATTATGTAGCGTAGAGACCGGTTAATTACGTACTAAGAATAGAATGTATTATGTAATGTGACATCATCTCTTATTACACGATGTGATCGACAGAAGAATAAAATTAACGACAATGGTACGAAATAAATGAGGAAAAGATGTACGATATTAGTCGCGAACCCTCAATTATGCCTTTCTGCTAGATGAACGCCCTCAGGCGGGTCAATTTAAAGTGTTAATTCTTTTCTTTTTCTCCAGCATGCGGAAAATTCATTGTATAGGGTTGTTTTCTTCATGTCATAATTCTGAATAAATTAGTCATTGTAAACCCATTACATAATTCTTGTCATTTTTAGCAGTACTAAGCAGTATCTAGTAGACAGTTGAACCCAAAGATCCTACTTTCATCTGTATCTAAGACTCCATCTTAAGTATTTTTTTCTTCTTGCGAACGTGTCCGCCGCCAAGTGTCGAAACGTCTGTTGGTTTTGCATGGATGTACAATTGTACGTCGTCAGCATAGATGTGACGTTTACAATGTGTCAGCTGTTTAGCTAGATAGTTGATATAGACAGAAAAAAGCAAAGGAGCAAGGGTTGACCCTTGTGGGACACCTCATTTCGCATATTGCCACGAAGAAAATGTACCTTGATTGATGACACGTTGTTGACGTTCGTGTAAATAAGCTCCCAACCGTCTCAGAGTACTGTAGGAGAACCCTAGGTGATAAAGTTTGGATAGGAGCAACTCATGGTTTACAGAGTCAAATGCTTTGCTGAAGTCCAATAATACTAGGATAGTCAGTTTTTGCTCATCAATAGCCTGTCTTATATCGTCAGTCACGCTTAGTAAGGCAGTACATGTACTGTGATTGCGTCGGAAACTTGACTGGTGTGGGTCTAATATGTCGTGGTCGTTGAGATAGTTGGTGATTTGATTATACACAATGTGTTCGTGTCCCTTGGCTACTATTGACAGTATATTTATAGGTCTGTAGTCACTGTTTAGTCTAGGAGATTTTGTCTTCGGTAAAGGATGCACCAGGGCCATTTTCCAGACAGTTGAAAATACACTATTTTGAAGGGAGAAATTGTATATGAATGTCAATACTGGAATAATAGAGTCGATAATTTTCTTTAGCATTATAATACATATATTGTCCACCCCTGTGGATTTAGTTTTAATTCGCATGATAGCCGCTTTCACTTGAAGGGGTGAGACATAACTAAAATAAAATTTGTCTCTGCCTACGGGTGGTGTGTTGTAATTTGCACACAAAAGATTTTCTTTTGCTTCTTCGTTTAATTGTACATGGGAGGATACGAAGTGATTATTCAATTCATCAAGAGAAACTTCCAAATCGTCTACCTTGTCCGGTTTATTTAGTCCAAAATGGCGGATTGACTTCGATAAAGTAGCGGATCTTACGTCAGGTTTTATAAGGTCATGGGCGTACCGTAGTCGAGCGTTTCTTACTGTCTGAGTCGTTTTATTACGTAGTCGTTTGTAATAGATAAAGTTTTCCTCTGTTGGGTAAAGTTTATATTTCCTATGAGCTGCATCGCGCTTAGCCATCATTGCTCTACTATCATTGCTCTACTATCATAATTTAGCCACGGGGAGAGTCTTTTACAGACGCGTGCTGTTCGTATAGGGGCATGCTTGTCAAAAATATGTAGTATCATGTTATTGAAAGTGGTGACCATGTCGTCAATATTAGTTTTATGAGTTATCTCCTGCCACGGCATCGAAAAAGCGTCTTCCAATATTTTTTCGTTGTTAATACGGCTATAGTCTCGGTAAGTCACGTACTTAGGTTTATGTTTGGGGCATTGCAGTGCGTAAGACATAAAGATGATGTCATGGGCTGACAGTCCGGGAGCAGATGTCTGGCCGTGATGTAATACTCTGTCAGGGTTGTTCGTTACTATTAGGTCCAGTAATGTGTGTGAAGTTTTAGTGTGGTGGGTGGGAGAAAGTGGGAGGACCGCCATGCTGCATGCCTGAAACGTATTCAATAGATGGGTGGCTTCAGAAGAATCTGGATCTAGAAGGTTTGTATTGAAATCTCCCATCATTATAAAATGTTCGTACATAGGTAACAGTCTGTTAATATCAGTCTCTAAGTCATTCAGACGGCGAGCTTTAGGCGGTTTGTATACTACACCTACCAAGCATTTCACAGTAGCGACCTGTATCTCTATGAACATGTACTCAGGTTTACGCTCGTACTGTTGAGGCGACTGACAGATAATTTGAGGTTTCAAGCGCGAAGAGACAAAAGCGCAGACTCCACCTCCCCCTTTGCCAAGTCTGCCATTCCCCAGAAGGCAGTAGCCAGGTAATTCCACATTCTTAGCCTGATGTTTGACTTTCAACCAACTTTCACTGCATAAGATGATATCAAAGGACAGTGGAATGAAAATCGCTTTTAGTTCATCTATACGAGTTTGAGAAACTAAACTCTGGGCATTAAGGTGACATATGTAAAGTGCGCTTTTATGTCTATTTAGGGCTGACTGGAGAATGTGTGTTGTAGCTTCAAGGGGTGGGGTTCCGGTCAATGGACTAGCAGGTAGACAGGTTGAAGGGATAGGCGGGGAAGGGGAAGTGTGACAAGGAAAAGTATTGCTATGGTCAGAGGGATTACTGCTGTTAGTGGTGTGCATTGCCAATTGCTAAAATGAAAACTAACTAGAAGTAGAACACAGCATGCGAATACATCCAATGAATAATCAGCAATTTACGTATTTTAGATAGCTAAATTGCCTATAATAATAATAATAATAATAATAATAATAATAATAATAATAATAATAATAATAATAATAATAATAATAATAATAATAATAACGTACAACCGCAGATTAGGGGTGCAGAATAACTCGAGTAAGAGCTTTTCTACGTAGTGTTGATGTTACATCTATGTAGACGTAAATACGGGGGCCTGACTTAAATTAGAAACAGTTAGGAAAATGATTAAAGAGTAAGTCAATCGACAGATTGTAGGATAAGAAGACAGATAAGCTAATTGATATTTAGATCAATGAATACGATAGATAGATAGATAGATAGATAGATAGATAGATAGATAGATAGATAGATAGATAGATAGATAGATAGATAGAGTTTCTTAAACTAAATAAAAAGTTAGCTTCTCGGCTGTGATTTACGGTAAAGGATGGGAGTAGACTCACGTTGTCAAGTGATAAAGCAACACTGCTACAGAACCTTATGCCATAGGAAGTTCCTTTAACTGGCAAACTATTAATTTCATCCCGTCCGCCTTCTTGATTATGATGTCTCCTGAACCAGTCCAAGTGTTTGTAAGTCCAAAACGCTGGATTGCTTTCCTGGAGATCGAGGTCCTACTCTGTGACACCTATCGATGTCATTAAGTTTCACATCTGCACCCACTGCTTTGCACACGTTGAGCACTAGTTCATCGCAGTTTTCGTTCGAAATTTCAGGAATGCCGAAAATTCTTACATTATTTCTCCTGCTACATTTCTCCATTGAATCACACTTAGCGTCCATATCATCCTTCAGATTGCGTATTTCCGCCCCCTTCTTATCATGTTTTCAGTTAACTCTGACAACGCTTCGATATTAAATTTTAAACTTTTTTCAAGTTCTTTTATGACCACTTCTGTTATGCGGGTTGAAATGGCCTGCACAATTTTTTCAAGGAAGCTGTCCGAGTTAATGAAGTCGTCCAGCGCACACTTCACGAGGCGGTCTACGTTGGCAGCACTGGTAATGGCTGGGCTTCCAACTCCGTTGTTTCGGCGACCCATTTTCTTTACAATGCAAATTTGGAAGAAAAATAAGATCAATACCAACAAGACGTGTGTGTATATTGATTGGTAAATACAAATGTAACACTTCCGCAAATTTTTGTCACTTTCACTGGTGTATAACACCTTCAAATCACTTGATTACTGTGGAGCCTCACTCACTCTCGTCCGTCACCAAGCATGATGCCTTTCAGGCGTAGTAACATGGCAGCGAGTGCACGGTGCAGTAGACCACGAGGAGCGCGCTTGCTTTGTGTATGCTTAGTTCCTTCGAGCATACAGACAGATAGAGAGGTCGCTCCCTATGTTTCTACCGGCCAAGCGTGGCACCAACATCAAGCTCTGAGCGATCAGCTGATATAGGGCAAAACAAGGCGGTCTTCCATAAGAACAGCATTACGAAGTGTTTTCAAATCCCAATTTAAGCATGCTCCTTAACTGATTTAAACTATTCAAGATGGTGACAAATGCTATTCCCTTGGAATATTTCCCTTTCCTTTTTGTATGAAAAGTGTCAAGTATCACAATATATGTGTAATATTTGGATGTGTTTACGCATCAGTTAAGCCTTACGGTGGCATGATTAGGCCTTACGTGGTTAACACTATAATTGCCAGTTTTCTACACACTAAAACGACGCACTATTAACTCTACGCTATAAATCACACAAATACAAAGGAATTAAGATTAAACACATCAATGAAAAATCACTAGTTTAGATATTTCATTCGCTGAATTGAAACCACATGTTACTTCTGCATGTTAGTAGAATAAAAACAAACAAGGGAGCCATGCTTGTACTATTACGATTAACACAAATACGAATTTCTAAATTAAATAATACAAATACGGTACATAATATATTTAAACTATCAAAGTATACATGTTTGGCAATTATAAATAGAGTACTATTTGGAAGAGGTACAACGTTCTCTCCGTCAATTCAAATTAAAATATTTCCTAATATAACGTAATTGTATTGATTACGTAGTAAACAAGTGACTGTCATCATGCCCAGGTGTACTTCTACGGAAAATACGCCGCGAAATACTTGAGTATCCAGCGAAAAACCCACAGTAAATTATCTTTGCTATTTGTTTTACGTCGCACCGACACAGATAGGTCTTATGGCGACGATGGGACAGGAAAGGCCTAGGAATGGGAAGGAAGCGGCCGTAGCCTTAATTAGGGTACAGCCCCAGCATTTGTCCGGTGTGAAAATGGGAAACCACGGAAAACCATCTTCAGGGCTGCCGACAGTGGGGTTCGAACCCACTATCTCCCGGATGCGAGCTCACAGCTGCGCGCTCCTAACCGCACGGCCAACTCGCCCGGTCAGTAAATTATCATTATGCCATTACAGGAGAAGTGGGTGTGGTTCTGGGCTTTTAAATGTCCTGCGAGCTCATATTAAAATGCTTCTACAAGCTTAAAACAAGCCGGAATGACTAAAATGAAAATTGAAACTCTTGTAAAGTCACATTTTGACTATTGTGATGTTGTTTTCAATGACGTGAGGCGGCAATTTTCCCTAAGGCTACAGCGCGCTCAAAATGCATGTGTGAGATATATATGCAATTTGAGAAAATATGACCTCGTGTCACCATCTTTCCTAAAAACTAGAGTGGTCGCGACTTCATGTTCATCGTAACCATCATACTTTGTCTCTCCTCCATCGAGTTCTTACTACATCTTCCACATCTTTTCTTCACCTTTCCATTACTTCTCAAATGTTCAAGACAGACATACAAGGGCTCAGACATCCAACCTGCTCTTCATCCCTCACCATCGAACTGCTGCATATAATAGGTCATTCTCAGCGTTTGCCGTACAAGAATGGAATCGTTTACCGGACGACGTCAGAGTAGTACCAACTACAGTGCCATTTAAAAGAGCGTTAATAGGTACAGCAGGATGCAGGATTCGAGTGACCTGTACATTTCTGGCCTTTCAGTGATCGTGCTACTACAACATCATTACTAGCTATTATTATTATTGTAATTATTATTATTATTATTGTTGCTGTTGTATGTATGTCTCACTGTGGTGGAATGAATTTAAATTATATTTTATATATTTTATATTATTATTATTATTATTTATATTATATATATATATATATATAATATTAAAAGCTCAGATGGAAAGCCACTTCTAGGGAAAGAAGACAAAGCAGAAAGATGGCAGGAGCATATACAACAGTTGTATGAAGGTAAAGATGTAAATAATTTGGTTCTGGAACATGAAGAGGCTGTTAATGCTGATGAAATGGGAGACCCAATTTTGAGGTCAGAGTTTGACAGAGCTGTGCGTGACCTCAATAGGAAGAAGGCACCTGGAATTGATGACATTCCCTCTGAATTACTGACTGCCTTAGGAGAAACCAGCATGGCAAGGTTATTTCATTTAGTGTGCAAGATGTATGAGACAGGAGAAGTCCCATCCGATATTCGGAAGAATGTTGTTATACCTACTTCCAAGAAAGCCGGTGCTGACAGGTGTGAAAACTACCGCACCATTAGTATAGTATCTCATGCCTCCAACATTTTAACACGTACTATTTACAGAAGAATGGAAAAACAAGCTGAAGCTGAGTTGGGAGAAGATCAATTTGTCATCAGAAGAAATGTAGGAACACGTGAAGCAATCCTGACTTTACGTCTGATCTTAGAGGATCGAATCAAGAAGGACAAGCCCACGTACATGGCATTCGGAGATCTAGAAAAGGCATTGGATAATGTTGATTGGACCAAGCTATTTATGATTCTGAAGACGATAGGGATCAGATACCGAGAACGAAGAATTATCTACAATCTGTATAAAAATCAGTCTGCAGTGATAGGAATCAAGGGCTTTGAAAAAGAAGCAGCAATCCAGAAAGGAGTGAGGCAAGGCTGCAGTTTGTCTCCTCTCCTTTTCAATGTTTACATAGAACAGGCAATAAAGGAAATCAAAGAGAAATTTGGAAATGGAATTACAGTCCAAGGAGAGGAAATCAAAACCTTGAGATTTGCCGATGATATTGTTATTTTATCTGAGACTGCAGAAGATCTCGAGAAGTTGCTGAATGGTATGGATGAAGTCTTGGGTAAGGAGTACAAGATAAAAATAAATAAGTCCAAAACAAAAATAATGGAGTGCAGTCGAACGAAGGCAGTTGATGCAGGAAATATTAGATTAGGAAATGAAGTCCTAAAGGAAGTAGATGAATATTGTTACTTAGGTAGTAAAATAACTAACGATGGCAGAAGTAAGGAGGACATAAAATGCAGACTAGCACAAGCAAGGAAGAGCTTTCTTAAGAAAAGAAATTTGCTCACTTCAAACATTGATATCGGAATTAGAAAGATGTTTTTGAAGACTATCGTGTGGAGCGTGGCATTGTATGGAAGTGAAACATGGACGATAACTAGCTCAGAAAGAAAGAGAATAGAAGCTTTTGAAGTGTGGTGCTACAGAAGAATGCTGAAGGTGAGATGGATAGATCGAATCACGAATGAAGAGATACTGAATCGAATTGGTGAGAGGAGATCGATTTGGCTAAATTTGACGAGAAGAAGAGATAGAATGATAGGACACATCTTAAGACACCCAGGGCTTGTTCAGTTGGTTTTTGAGGGAAGTGTTGGTGGTAAGAACGGTAGGGGTAGACCAAGGTATGAATATGACAAGCAGATTAGAGCAGATGTAGGATGCCATAGTTACGTAGAAATGAAAAGGTTGGCACAGGAAAGGGTGGCATGGAGGGCTGCATCAAACCAGTCTATGGACTGATGACTCAAACAACAACTTATTTTGGTTCATGTTTGTGGGTTACTGTAGTCACGTCCTAGTTCGTGAACCATGGGCAACGGCTGAGTGGCCTAGTAAGTGGTCCTGAGAGTCGGGATATCAGTTGCTATGGAATGGGTGTGGGCTTCTCGAACATATTCTGAGTCATGGCCCTCCTTGTGCTCAGGCGGCTAGGACTATACAATTCACCGGTGGTCCATAACCCGTTACAGGAGAGATCCTCACTTGGACTATGTACAAGTAGGGTAGCATCCTGCTTCACAAATTTACCGAGCTCAGAACATTTTAAGCAAGCCTCGGATCTATGGGAGTAATGGAGTCCCACTCCCATCTGACAGGCGAGGGACTCCTTGGAAACAACTTGGCGAACGAAATGGAATTCGATGGGGAGCTATCAATATTAATGGGGCTTATGGAGGAAAGAAGGTAGAACTGGCTGAGTCAGCAAAGAGGATGCATCTGGATGTGCTAGGATTAAGTGATATTCGAGTAAGGGGAGATAACGAGGAAGAGATAGGAGATTATAAAGTGTACTTGATGGGTGTTAGAAAGGGAAGGGCAGAGTCTGGGGTAGGGCTCTTTATCAGGAATACCACTGCACGCAACATAGTTTCTGTTAGGTACGTAAATGAGCAAATGATGTGGGTAGATTTATCAGTTGGAGGAATTAGGACAAGAATTGTGTCCGTGAATTCACCATGTGAGGGTGCAGATGAGGATGAAGTTGACAAGTTTTATGAAGCATTGAATGACATCGTGGTCAGGGTCAACAGCAAGGATATAATAGTGATAATAAGTTATTTCAATGCGAGAGTTGGGAATAGAAGTGAAGGATACGAAAGGGTGATTGGTAAATCTGGGGAAGATATGGAAGCTAATGGGAATGGGAAGTGTTTGCTGGACTTCTGTGCTAGTGTGGGTTTAGCTGTTACGAATATATTCTTCAAACATAAGGCTATTCACCGCTACACATGGGAGGCTAGGGGTACCAGATCCATAATAGACTATATCTTAACAGACTTTGAACTCAGGAAATCTGTTAGGAATGTAAGAGTTTTCGCGGATTTTTCGATGATACAGACCACTATCTGATCTGTAGTGAACTAAGCATCTCTAGGCCTAGGGTAGAGAAAGTGAAATCTTTCTGCAAACGAATAAGGGTAGAAAATCTCCAGGACGAGGAAATTAGACAGAAGTACATGGATATGATTAGTGAGAAGTTTCGAACAGTAGACAGTAAGCGGGTTCAGGATATAGAAAGTGAATGGGTGGGAGACAGGGATGCTGTAGTAGAAACAGCAAGGGAATGCCTAGGAACAACTGTGTGTAAAGATGGTAAAAGGCGAACATCTTGGTGGAATGATGAAGTATTAGCAGCCTGTAAACGTAAAAAGAAGGCTTATGAGAAATGGCTCCAAACAAGGGCCGAGGCAGACAGGGATTTGTACGTAAATGAAAGAAACAGAGCGAAACAAATAGTTGTTGAATCCAAAAAGAAGTAATGGGAAGAATTTGGTAATAACTTGGAAAGGCTAAGTCAAGCGGCAGGGAAACCTTTCTGGACAGTAATAAGGAATCTTAGGAAGGGGGGGAAAAAGGAAATCAACAGTGTTTTGAGTAATTCAGGTGAACTCATAATAGACCACAGGGAATCACTGGAGAGGTGGAGGGAATAATTTAAACATCTTCTCAATGTAAAAGGAAATCATCCTGGTGGCGTTTCAAGCAGTCTAGCTCATGGGGAGAAGGAAAATGATGTTGGTGAAATTATGCTTGAGGAAGTGGAAAGGATGGTAAATAAACTCCATTGTCATAAAGCAGCAGGAATAGATGAAATTAGACCTGAAATGATGAAGTATAGTGGGAAGGCAGGGATGAAATGGCTTCATAGAGTAGTAAAATTAGCGTGGAGTATTGGTAAGGTGCCTTCAGATTGGACAAAAGCAGTAATTGCACCTATCTATAAGCAAGGGAACAGGAAGGATTGCAACAACTATCGAGGTATCTCATTGATTAGTATACCAGGCAGATTATTCACTGGCATCTTGGAAAGGAGGGTGCGAACAGTCGTTGAGAGGAAATTGGATGAAAACCAGTGTGGTTTCAGACCACAGAGAGGCTGTCAGGATCAGATTTTCAGTATGCGCCAGGTAATTGAAAGTAACTACGAGAAGAATAGGCAGTTGTGTTTATGTTTCGTAGATATAGAGAAAGCATATGACAGGGTACCTAGGGAAAATATGTCCACTATACTGGGGGACTTTGGAATTAAAGGTAGATTATTAAAATCAATCAAAGGCATTTATGCTGACAATTGGGCTTCAGTGAGAATTGATGGTAGAATGAGTTCTGGTTCAGGGTACGTATTGGGGTTAGACAAGGCTGTAATCTTTCACCTTTGCTGTTCGTAGTTTACATGGATCATCTGCTGAAAGGTATAAAATGGCAGGGAGGGATTCAGTTAGGTGGAAATGTAATAAGCAGTTTGGCCTATGCTGACGACTTGGTCTTGTGCTGAAAGCCTGCAGTCTAATATCATGGAACTTAAACATAGGTGCAATGAGTATGGTATGAAAATTAGCCTCTCGAAGACTAAATTGATGTCAGTAGGTAAGAAATTCAACATAACTGAATGTCAGATTGGTGATACAAAGCTAGAACAGGTCGATAATTTCAAGTTTTTAGGTTGTGTGTTCTCCCAGGATGGTAATATAGTAAGTGAGATTGAATCAAGGTGTAGTAAAGCTAATGCAGTGAGCTCGCAGTTGCGATCAACAGTATTCTGTAAGAAGGAAGTCAGCTCCCAGACGAAACTATCTTTACATCGGTCTGTTTTCAGACCAACTTTACTTTACGGGAGCGAAAGCTGGGTGGACTCAGGATATCTTATTCATGAGTTAGAAGTAAGAGACATGAAAGTAGCAAAAATGATTGCTGGTACAAACAGGTGGGAACAATGGTAGGAGGGTACTCGGAATGAGGTGATGAAGGCTAATTTAAGAATGAACTCGATGGATGAAGCTGTACGCATAAACCGGCTTCGGTGATGGGGTCATGTGAGGTGAATGGAGGAGGATGGGTTACCTAGGATAATAATGGACTCTGCTATGGAGGGGTAAGAGAAGTAGAGGGAGACCAAGACGACGATGGTTAGACTCGGTTTCTAACGATTTAAAGATAAGAGGTATAGAACTAAAGGAGGCCACAACACAAGTTGCAAATCGAGGATTGTGGCGACGTTTAGTAAATTCACATAATAATGTTATTTGCTTTACGTCCCACTAACTACCCTTTTACGGTTTTCGGAGACGCCGAGGTGCCGGAATTTAGTCCCGCAGGAGTTCTTTTACGTGCCAGTAAATCTGCCGACACGAGGCTGACGTATATGAGCACCTTAAATACCACCGGACTGAGCTAGGATCGAACCTGCCAAGTTGGGGTCAGAAGGCCAGCGCCTCAACCTTCTCAGCCACTCAGCCCGGCAGTAAATTCACAGAGGCTTGCAGACTGAACGCTGAAAGGCATAACAGTCTATAATGATAATGTATGTATGTATGTATGTATATTTGGTTGTGTTTAAATTGTGACTTCTAGTATTAATTACGGTAGTATTGCTTATGACTTTAATGTATACTAATTGGTTTTGACAAGGCCCAATGGCCTTAACTACGCCAATGAAGACATCTATCTATCTATCTATCTATCTATCTATCTATCTATCTATCTATAATTTCGTGGCAAACATGTATACAATTTACAGCAATGTTTCCAGAAACTGTTTTTCACTCGTATTGTGTCCGACTCGTTGGTCAGCGTACTGGCCTTCGGTTTAGAGGGTCCCGGGTTCGATTCCGGGCCGGGTCGGGGATTTTAACCTTCATTGGTTAATTCCAATGGCCCGAGGGCTGGGTGTTTGCGTTGTCCCCAACATACCATACTCACACACCACATATAACACTATCCTCCACCACAATAACACGCAGTTACCTACACATTGCAGATGCGGCCAACCCTCATCAGAGGGTCTGCCTTACAAGGGCTGCAATCGGCTAGAAATAGCCACACGAAATTAAATTTAAATTAACTCGTATTGTGTTACCGATCGCTAATTACATGTATTCAGCACCTAAGTTAATATTTGTCGGCCATTATTATACACTCATTTTTATTGCTATCCCGGAGATTTACTGACCTCGGAATGAAGTGTCTGTGTTCCCAATGTCCTTATGCTTTGAGTGAACATGTCCCTATACTTTTAATTATTCCAATGCGCTATTAATTGCGATTTAAAATTGATTATATTATCATTGCTTCCCCATAAGGAGAGTTCTAGGATGGGTACACCAACATGGCGGACCGCGCGCTCAACCTTCTCCTGCAGCGGAGAGCTACCATCAGTGAGCTGTATCTAATTGGAAAGTTTGTCCATAATGCCGCTGGAGCGCTGGCCGGCTAAGTCACTGACGGAAAGCTGTATACCGCAAATTACCATATTTCCAGTTACAATTATATTGCTTTGCTGTCGCGAGTGTTGGTAATGTGCTCGTAATCAGGTATTTGTTGGCTTCTTATTGAAAGTTGATTGTTATGTTCCAATTATTTTTTATTTTGTAGTGTGGTGGTTTTTTAAGCTGTGTTTACAAATCTTGGAATATGTGATATTATTGTGCACCCTTTATTTTTATCTCGAACAGAAATTTTCTGCAAACAAGAACACGAAGTGATTCGAAGTGATTTCTCGCCGTAACTTCGTCCTAAACAAGAATTCTAATTTATGCGCTAATTCGTTTTTTATTGTGTAGTGTAATGATTTGTTTTTCTGCAACTGTATTTGGAAATACTCGAACTTGTAATGCTGTGTGCATTTTTGTACTTATAACAGGAAAAGGAGCAAAGGTACACTATCATTTTACGAATTCCCTGTAGACCAGGACAAAACTAAGGAGTGGCTCAAAGCAATTTCTCGCACTAGCTTTATCTTTAGCACTAATTCTGCTTCTTCTGTTGTCTGTAGCCTTAATTTAATAGCACATGATTCTTCATTTGTAGGCAAAAGTAAAAGAGTACGGTGCCATTCCACTGTTCCAGGAATAAAACTCAATCGAGTTGGGATGAACGCGATTACCGATAACGAAGTTGAACACAATGCATAAATTCAATAAAATGTCAAGGTAGCTCAGTATAACGCGAAGTCGAAATGTTCAAGATAATAATGGCAGTAGTAAAGACAAAAATAAGAAATCGAATTGTTAAAACCAAAACTACTAAAAACACACAAATGAAGAAGCAGTCATAGGAAGCAGACGCGTTTACAATCGAAGAGCTAATTAAATCTCTTAAAGCTATTGAGAAAGAAGCAAATTCTAGAAAGGAAGAAAGAAAGAAAGAATATTTATAGCGTTCAGATAACAAGATAACGCATAAATATAAGAATATTAATTTAATATAAGCGTTATATAATTTAAATACAGTAAGGATTGATTAGCAGCTGTACTGAAGACGGCAAGAGCGAGGCCTTGACCAGAGAGGAAGTAATTCTATACAATACAGCGTAAACACATGATTTTTCATAAAACAATTATATACGACGTAAAGCTTAAATAATAGCAGATATATTGGAGATCTAATAGCAATTAAGTCTACACAAAGCAATTTGAAACTGAATCTCATTGTAAAATTATGTTAGAAGGCTTTGATAACGTCAAAATGTTACAGCTGATTTTATCAATGTGTTTTATCTTTTCAATTCAGAAATTCAAGATCACCATGGCTCTCTAAAAAGACTTAAGGCAGACTATCTGGGTAATACCGAGCTGAACAGACACAGCAGAATTCTAAAGAAAGTTTCTGTACCATCTGTGTTCCCTAACTATCCTAGTAATAAGGCGACTAGTACCAATAGTCCTAGAAGAAAAACTATAAGAACCGTGTCAGCCTCATCCAAGAAACGCAAAAGAGTTGATGCTGCTTATAATTTTCAAAATCCTGATGCAAGTGTTCAACAGCCAATAATGAAGGTACAGGCAATTTTCGAATGTCAGTGTCACTGTAGAACAGCTAGTATAAAGTGAAGATATGTCTGAAGCAGAAATGAGATTACAAGCACAAACATTACTGAAACACCCATGTTTGTATTATAGCTCCCTACAACCACTCCTGAATTAGCACTTTCATCTAAGTTTTTCGGGTAATTATTTTCTTTCATTGAATAATCGTTTAGGCGGTGTCATATTTGCCACATGACAGCAACATATTTTTATCCAAGATAATGTGAACTTTAACATTTAAACACTGACAAGTAGGAACCACTACTGTTATGACACTAAGGCCAACGTGTGAAGCTAAGTGTTACCTGTGCAATGGACAGTTCACCAAGTATTTATTCAAAATACTTTTCTCTCATAAAACTTTCATTTAAAATTTTAGTGCAAGATATTAATGAAATGTAATCTGAAACTATATATAATAACATTGAAATTTAAACATGTATGTGTCAAAATATTTATGTTATCCATACACCGAATATGTAAGCAGAAAAAATAAGACTCTTATATTTTAACCACGCCCCCTTCGTGACATCAGCACTTGAAGAATTTGTAAACTTTAAGTGAACAAATATTCTTAACCTCAGACTTAATATCAGAAGAAAAAAAGATTGTGGTGATTTCTGCTGTATCTAAATACTATGGATAATCAAAGTGATTACACTTATTATTCACAGTTGTTTATTTTTATTTTTTGCTAGTTGCTTTACGTCGCACCGACACAGATAGGTCTTATGGCGACGAATTCATCACAATTAAGGAACGTCGGATGGACTAAGTTACTTTATCTCTCCGCAGCTTCATTTCAGGACGTTATTTTTGCAAATATCAACGTAAGTAGTCTTTAGGATTAATAATCTTAAAAGTATTAGTGAATGCAATATACTCCTTCATTCCTCTAAATTAAGATAAACCGACAATCAAAGTCATTATCAGAACGTCAGCTGGACTACTCCATCTCCGCGCAGTTTCATTCCACGACATCATTTTGGCAAATTCAACGAAAGTAACCTTTAGGATTGATAATTTTAACAGTATTAACCTATGTAACAATCCCCATACTTCTAAATTACGATAAATCGGCAATAAAAGTCAATATATTTTCCATAGATGAGTATGGATTTCTACCGCAAAAACATAGGCAGCCAGCGCCACGTGTCGAGCTATGAAACTAGTCCAACTACAGTGCGTGGACCTGATTGTCACGGCCGGTAAGGAGCTAGTTAGAGCGACGCATCAAGTCGGTCGTGAGCCATCGCTCGCATTGTGTTTCGCGCCTCATTTTTCAGGCCTTTCCTTACAACGTAGGCCACGAGCTAGATACGCCAACGCACCTTGACGAATGTTATCGAACTTACAATTAGTCAAATAATCCAGCTAAGCATAATAGCGATGTGACGGTCGAATACTTCGTCAACTCGAGTCACTCGTATTCGGAAACACTAACAGCTTGAGTTTGGACTCGAGTTGACGAGTCGATCGGGTATGGCAGGGTGAGCGAGACAATCGCAAAATCTCGTTAAAGAAGCGAGTAAGGAAACTCGAGTTGACGAGTCGGGCAGGGAGAGCGAGACGAGACGCCGGGGCCATCGTTATGTCTCGTAAAAGAGGCGAGTGAGGAAAACCGAGTGCTTTCTGTGTGCGCACAATTTACTCGAATCTATGTTATGACTCTGCGGATTGCACATTTGAGGCATGAAAACGAAGACAATTATATTCGTAGTAGTACAGGAATGCGTTTTCTACCAGAAATCACATACCGGTACTTGTTAAATTAACACTGGCTGGCAGCTGAAGAAAACGTTAATAAATAAGAAAACAGGGATACTGTGTTTCTCTCAAACGTAAACCAAGTAACAGTTCAATCCCACTGTAAGGAAAACTAATTCTGTAACACATTACACTAAATCTAAAAGAAAAAGGCTTAATAATTTGGAAAACATAATTTAATACTGTAACTGGTTTCTTGCTTAGGTTAGGAACCGATCAAAGAACGGAAAGCACTCGGCCGAACTCGGGGCTATTCGGGACATTTCGTGTCTTTGCCCTCATGTAACAAATGACGAGTCGAATACTGCGTCAACGTCAACTCAAGTAACTCGTATTCGGAAACTCTGCCAACTCGAGTTGGCGACCATCGCTATGTCTTGTGAATGAGATGGGACGCAAAAGTACATAAACAACTATTGTTCTTATAATTGAATGAATACGGTAGTCGATAGTTGAACTTGAGTTCTCTTCCTAGCATTTATTAAAAATCGATCAGCTAATGAACAGAAAGCACTCGTTCTCACTTGAGTTGATTCGGGCGAGTTCGCAGTCGGCCATGATTCATGTGGACATCCCTCGATTTCTTTACTCGAGTTACAACAGAAAGTCACCCGAGTTGATTCGAATACATGTTTGACTCGAGTTAAACGAGTTGAAGTATTCGACTCGTCGCATCACTAAAGCATAATGTTTTCATTTTGTTGCATGATCTTCTACATAAACGTTAAGACTAGCAATTCGTAGTATTTCAGTAATTCCATTTATCAAACTGCTTTGCGATATTGGTAACAATTGTGAATGTTTCTCTGTTTCCTGTATGTACTGTACTTCCTCTATATTGTTCTGTATCTAATCGATATATTTCTTGTTTCAATATAATTCCTGGTAATATTTGGTTTTCACGGAATAGTTGTGTATAATTTGTAGTACCGTAGTTATTGTTATGTAGTCTAATTTATGCTGTAATTTTATTTCGTTGTCACACTACTGTAAGTAATTATTACAAACGGGATATCTCCCACTTTCAATGTAAATAATAATAATAACAACAGTAATAATAATATTTAATGGTGTGTGGCCTCCGAAGATGCATGGTGCAGGTTTTTCGAGTTGACGCTATATAGGTATCCTGCGCGCCTATGAGAAGGGGCCCTACCCATGATGAATTCTAATGATGAAAATGGCACACACATCCTGTCCCCGAACCATCGGAATTAACTAACGAAGTTTAAAATCCCCAATCCATCCGAGGATCGAAACCGGGACACACAGGACCAAAAAACACGCTAAACGTTCAACTATGGCACCGGCCATAATAATAATAATAATAATAATAATTACTTACTTACTTCGTATTCATGGATTAGGCTAATAGCCTGTTCCGACCTCAGATTTCATTCCATCTCTTCATAGGACGACCAATATCTCTTCTTCCTGTAGGATGGTATTCCAGGGCAAGTTTTGGGATTCTGTCGTTATCCATCCTCAGAACGTGTTTTTTTCCAATTTATCCTGTTTTGGAATATTCTTTCATTCATTGAGAATATATTTAATTTTTGTCTTATCTCTTCATTTCGTATTTTATCTTTTAGGGAGTATCCTTTCACTGATCTTAGGAATCTCATTTCAGATGATTGTATTTTATTCCTATAGCTTATTTTATCTACCCATGTCTCACTTCCATATAGCAAAGTTGGTACAGCCATAGTCTTATAGAATTTAAGTTGAGTATCTTCTCTTACTTTTCCTTTCAGTGTTCGGCGAATTGTCCCACACATATATTGAAATCGATGAAGCTTCTTCTTCACCTCGTCATTATCATTAAAAGATATTTCACAACCAAGGTACTTAAAATTTGTGACTTGTTCTACTGGTTGATTGTCGGTTACTATCTTCGCTCTTATAGGATATTTCCCTTGCCACTAGGAATGACTCGGATTTCCTAGTGCCGGTCCCAAGCCCGGTAAGGAAGGAGGGTCAATGGCTGGTTGTTGAGTCTTGGGGGTTGCACTGATGTCGAGTAAGTGCTGCCATTAAAATTCAAGAAATGCTTTAGTTGACAGTCCATCTGTCAATGTAACCAGCAAATCCTACCCCTCATGGGGATGGGTGAGGGCGAGTACCTGGCGCCTTAAAACTGGGTCCCTCGGCTAAGGTATGGTAACCCCTACAGAAGAGTCCCTGGTCCTCCAGGTTGGGGGTTGTGCGAAGGGCTGGTAACTCTTCCACTTAAAAACTTACCTCACTCATAAATCTCAGATGAATAATCGGACGGATTCTATGATGATGACAAAGGCAAGATCAAAGGCCAAACGATTTGGAATTAGAGATACATTAAAGTTGGGAACTTGGAACGTGAGAGGCATAATAATAACAATAATAATAATAATAATAATAATAATAATAATAATAATAATAATAATAATAATAATAACAATAATAAAATGTATCATCTGTGGGAAAGTCTATTAAATATGAACCAGCATTAACTATGTCAAAAACGTCAACTAAAAGTAGTGTTGACCCAAAACAAACTACGATACCTCAGACCTTAACCGATCTATCGAACATGTCTATTGTTATGTTCTGAACACTCTACTAAATATATATATATATATATTCAATACTTCATATTATTTAATTTGGATATGCATTTGCTGCACAGCATGGCGTATCTATGTATTCATTACAATGAAAGTTCCAATGAGAAAAACAGCTGTTCTCTGCAGAGAGTATACATCTCTGTGTATTTACGCTGATGTTAGCAACGCACTCAATGTTTTTAAAAATTCACTTCGATCTCCCTCACTTATACTCGTGTTACACACTGAATTTGATCAGATAAGGAATATAAGAGGGAGTACAGATAATCTATGGAATTTTTGAAAAGGAACTTCACTTCTTACACAATAGTCGAGAAGAAAAATGTTAGGTATCTGAGTTTGTTCACAAAACAAAATCACGAAACCGTACAGGCAATCGAGAATGCGTCGATGATCTACGGACACTTACTTTTGCTGGATTCTGTTGTGGTGTCACTGCCATTTCACGAGTTAATGGATTTTCTACTGGAACAGCTGGATTTTGGCATGGTGATGTTGTCAAATCAGAATTAACCAAGACATGGCAATCTGAAGCTCTAGGCACGTCGTGTGACAGGGCTGGTTTAACTGATTTAGGTTGAATCACGGCCCCACGCATTTGGTCAATATGGCGTTTCAGTGTCCTTCCTGAATCGTCCAAAATAACTAGGTAGTGTCACTGATCATACTTCTTTACAACTTTGACAAATTTCCAAGTGTACTTGTTATTGTAGAAGAAGCGCACCTGGACTCTCCCCCTACTCGAAATGATCGTCCTGGATTGGCTACGGATAGTGAAGGTTGAGGTCGGATAGGGAAGAAAGCATCAAGGCAAACCCTCACTTTTGGGTTCAGGTACAGCTCTGCTGGTGACTTTTCACATCCAAGTGGTGTAGCAGGGCATCGAAAGAGAATCTTTTGTATTTTCTTGTAGACTGGGGCATTATCATCTGAGGCAGAACGGAAACGATTCTTCAATATTTGAACACGTCGTTCTGTTAAGCCGTTAATGGCTGGGTGACCAGCTGCAATGAATTTTGAAAAATTTCCATTTGTTGAAAAACAGATGCGAAATTCATTGCTTTGAAAAATAGCTGCATTATCTGAGACTGCTTGCAGGAAATCTATGAGAAGCAAATATACGGTTTAGCAACAAAATTGTGGAGGTACTTGTTGGTGTATCTCGTAAAATACGCACTTCTGCCCATTTCGATTTGGCGTCCACACAAATCAGAAATTTGTAGTTTTCAAAAGGTCCTGCATAATCAATATGCACTCCTTTCCAGTTCTCTTCTGTTCCGTCCCATGGATGCACTGGAAATTTTGGTGGATTTGCTCTTGTCAATGCACATGTTTGGCATCATTTTACTAGGCGTTAAATGTCTCGATCAATTTCAGGCCAATAGACATAGCGACGGGCCAGCTATTTCATCTTCACGATGCCCAAATGAGTTTTGTGATTTTTATTTAAAGCCTGATCTCTTAGTCTGGAAGGGATAACAACTCTAACTTGTCTAAACAGCACACCCTCATTCAGAGTATATTCAAAAACCATCCGTTCATTCTGTAAATCATAAATAAGTTTACTCTTTACATGTTTCATCCTGGATGGTTCGAAATTACTTTCATTCACTTGAAATTTGAAAAATTAGGTGCATAAATAACCGGTTAATTTCATCACCTGTTGAAGAAGGGACTTGTAGAGAAGTCAGCGATAAACAGTCAACGTTTTGGTTATCTGAATCCTTCTTAAACTGAACTGTGTAATCAAATCCTGACAAGAACGAAGCATATCGTAGTAGACGAGCAGACGTCATCTGTGTTAGAGCTCTGTTTTGCTGAAAAATACGTGTAAGCGGCTCATTGTCACTCATTAGAGTGAAGTGCCTGCCAAAAACATAGGCGTAAAAGAGGTTGACAACAAGCATAATTGCCAAAGCCTCTAGTTGACTATGGTTCCGTTCTGATGCACTCTGTGATCATGATGCATAAGAAATCGGCCTTTCTTCTCCATCAGTTAGATGGCTAAGCACAGCGGCAACATCTGTTGGACTTGCATCTGACGTCAAAAATATTGGTAGTTTTGGATCATAGGACATTAAGAACCTATCGCTACAAAACTCTGCCTTTTACTTGAGGAATGCGCCTTCACATTCCGAGTCGATGTGTAACGTTGAAAATATAAATGTCCAGTAACACTGCCTTGAAATTTCTCCTCTTAATTATTACAGGGTCAAATAAATCTTCGCCTCCTCTAATTCTCTGAGTTCTATTTCCTAGAAATATAGCCACCCATTCAGTCACTCCTTTGTCTAGTCTAATTACACTAATTTTTGCCAGTAGTCTCTCTAGATCCACACTATCAAATGCCTTAGACAGATCAACCACGACACAGTCCATTTGACCTGCTGAATCCAAGACATCTACTATATCTTGCTGGAATACTAGAAGTTGAGCTACAGTGGAATAACCTTTGTTAAACCCGAACTGCCTTCTATTGAACCAGTTGTTAATTTCGCAAATATGTCTAATATAATCAGAAACAATGCTTCCCCAAAGCTCACATGCAATGCATGTCAAACTGACTGGCCTGTAATGTTCAGCTTTATGTCTATCACATCTTTCTTCATACACACATGCTACGGTAGAAACTCTCCATTCATTTGGTATAGATCCTTAGAATGTGGTACTCTATCCCAATCCATTGTCCTTAGTATATCTCCAGTATCTCCCAGGATGCTTTCTGGGGGAGTACAGTCATGTCATGACTAAGGATCTGATTTTGTAACATCGAAGAGCGAAATACACTTAAGAAAATGGAAATTGCAACACCATGAAGGCAATGGTCGTTTGTGTTGATTTTCAGGATATGGAACGATGTCATGTGGGTATGTAAACGATCAAAGTTTCAGACCCATTGGATTGTTGATACAGGTCTCCCCACGTAATTGTTCGCGGAGGAATCAACTCCAGTATACGGACTCTGGTGTAGCGTAGTTGACTTACAGTCTGTGCAGTGAAGTGTTCCCCGTCAAACATTCCTCGACGACAGAGAAGAGCACGCTATCAACAACTGTCTTCGTTTGAGAGGGCTCGGATAATTGGGCTGTGTGAGGCTGGATTATCGCTAAGGACTGTCGCTGCACGTGTTGGCCGACAGGCATCTACGGTACAACGTGTATGGCAGCAGTGGTCAGATGAAGGTACCCACACTCGTAGACATGGCACAGACCCAGCGTGACAGACAACTATGAGAGAGGATCGCCGCATCATTCGGATGGCCCGGATGGAACCCAGTGCAACAGCTGCGCAATTTCGAGCAGCTGTGGTACCCCACGTTACACAACAAACAGTTGGTAATCGCCTGCGTGCAGCTGGCTTACGTGTCCCTGCAGAAGGTGTTCCATTGACCCCACAACAGCGATGTGTAAGGCTGGCCTGGTGTCGAGAAAGACCGACGTGGGTCGACGAATGGCATAGGGTCGTCTTTAGTGATGCACCGCGCTTCTGTTTTGCCCGCAGTGATCGCCAGAATCGTGTGTGCCGACGTACCGGGGAGAGGGGCCGCCCAGATCTTATTGTCGAGAGGCACACAGAGCCAACACCAAGCATTATGGTCTGGGGAGCTATTGGCTTTAATGTGAAATCACAGTTAGTGCTGGTTGAGGGCACAATGACTGCTCGACAGTACGTTGATAGGGTACTCAATCCAGTGGTTGTCCCTATGATGGCGAACATTGCTAATGGAATGTTTCAGCAGGACAATGCCCGGGTTCACACTACATGCATCTCCAGAGAAGCTCTCCACTACATCACAACCTTAGAATGGCCCGCCATATCCCCGGACCTCAGTCGTATTGAGTATGTGTGGGACATGATGGGTCGACAACTGGCAAACCGTCCTCAGCCACCCACAACTCTGGAACAACTGACCCGTGCAGTGCAGCAAGCATGGGCCACAATTCCTCAGGAAACGATCCAGGTCATTATTGACTCCATGCCTCGACGAATTCATCAATGTATTGCAGCTCGTGGTGGGCATATCCTGTATTGATTGTTGTCCAAACTTGCGGTCAGAGAGACCAGAAAATGTAACCATCGAATCACAACAGAACACTCGTCCAGCACGTTCAATTGCAGCAATGTAGCACCACTCCTTCTGGGTGTTGCAATTTCCATTTTCTTCAGTGTATGTACATCAAAATGTAGTACGTGAATATCAGTGAATTGTGTATTTAAGTACGTTATATTCGTAAAATGTGTTATGAAATAAGTAATATTCATAAAATGTATAGTAGTATTAATGCATTATATTTACAAGATTGTTCCTGAATTCCTTTTATTATGACTTACCGTTAAAATACCATACAATACAATTGTTTTACATACCTCAACATTTGACGACAAAGTTATTGTTGTAACTCTAGATAATTAACATAGTCTACTGTTCTCTAATGTTGACAGTTAGTATAGTTATAATAATGGATTTGAACACAGTACCACTGGAACAGCGAACATTAACACAGGTCCATTTACCCTTGCACTCCCGATAGCGGGTTTACTCCCTGGCTCATAGCGATCCTCAGTCCACAGATTTACACGAACACACAGTACAGTCTTCCGTTCTGTCATCTCCAGTTCACGCTGTCACTGGTCTCTCCAACAACACAAGAGCTCGTTCGTTCAGACTTCGGTAGAACACTAGCGACAGGCAACACCGCTGTTGCCCTCAGCCCAGCCAACGAACTCCAACATACCAAGTCTCACACCGACCCCACCTCGGAGCCCAACCGCCACTCCGAGTGCAACACTGACTGACTCTCCGCGCCTAGCCTCCTTTTTTATAGCTCGTGTAATTTGACCCAGAAATTTCGCGATGTCCTACAGACGGAACATTCTCGTTGAATCTCCAAGAAACTCACAGGTAAGCGGGCGACGAAAACAATATACGGGAAAGCCAGCCCCAGCCCACAAGCCGGCTCTAAGATCCCAGGTAGTCTGAGTCACTCGCCCCTTCCTGGAAGTAACGAAAGTGGCTACCACGGGGCTGGCACGAAACAATAAGGTGAAATGGATGGCGTGATACTATAGTAGGAAGATAGAGGGTAAAAACCTGTGCTGGCACATAGCCTATTCCTTTCGAATAGCACCAAGAGGCCATACATCCCCATCCCACTGTTGAATCACCTTCAACAGCGCCATATGCCCTCATTCCAAAAGAACACTGCGGAGAAGTTTGGAAGCGAAGCCAGGCTTTGGGCACGCAATCTATACAAACGTCAGTCGGCAGTGATAAAATCGAGGGGTATGAAAATGAAGCAGTAATCCAGAAAGGAATGAGGCAAAGCTGCAGGGTGTTTCCTCTCTTTAAAATGTGTATATAAAACCGGCGGTACAGGAAATCAAAGAAGAATTTGTAAAGGGAATCACAGTCCCAAGAGAGGAAATCAAAACTCTGCTATTTTCTGATGATACCGTTAGTTTATCTGAGTCTGCAGATCTGGAAATATTGCTGAGCAGGGGCAGAGTCTTGGGGAAGGAGTAAAAGAAAAATAAATTAATCCAAATAAAAAGTATCGGAGTTCATTCGAAAGAAGTTACGTGATGCAGGAAATGTTAGAATGGGACTTAAAGGAACGCACATTTTGTTTCATAACACTATTTCCTTAAGGAAATTTTTGGATGACCATCCCCCTCCCCCTCAGTTGTAAGACAGGCGGTGGTTGCGTCTACTGTTTTAAGAGGGAATACAACTGGGCAAACATCCTCTACTAACACTAATCAAAGGAGAAAATGGAAGGGGTGTGGGGTGTGTTCACGTGGCATGGTTTGGATCCGCTGATCCAACAGAACAGATCGTTGAACTGCTTGGTGACCACTTGAAGCCCTTCAAGAATTTCACGAAACCCTACAACGACGAGTAATCCTCCAGATAATACAAATTAACATCGGATCCAAGTTATTCAGAATTGGTTCGATTGGAGTTTTGAAGAATTTGAACGATTGCTGTAGCCACCTCGTTCTCCTGATATGATCCCTTCTGAGCATTTATGAGACGTGGTAGTAAGGCCCATTCACAACCAACACCCCGCACTTACTAATACCTGAAAGCCGTGGGAAGCTCTCCAAACGGCATGGATCAGAAGAATCTCTCCACAGGAGTTTCTTCCATTTGTGAAATTGATGCTACGAGTTGCTTCACCTAGTCGAGCTAGAGCAGAGCCTACACGATACTACATCCCTATCCGATAGCGTTTGGCATGTCAGTGTCGTAAGTATATGCCTCCATATAGGTTTGGCGCCAGAAAAGTCATATGTCCGTAAAACTCGGCCAAATCAACATTAAGGGACAACCCCAGTCAATTGTGTGAAATACTGGAAAGGAGAAGAAATGGAAGAAAGAGAATAAGAAGAAACAACTCTAGCGATTCGACATAACATAACATTATATCAGTATTTATATACATGACGAAGGCATCGTAAATAATAATAATAATAATAATAATAATAATAATAATAATAATAATAATAATAATAATAATAATAATAATATAATAATACACTCATGTTCATACAAACCAGAACACTTGAAAGACTAGAGATAGGAAGTTCATATTCACAGGACATGTGCACTAGTATGTTCTAAACAAATGTTTAGCCTTTGAAACATGTAGGCCCTCAGGTTCAAGGTCCACATTGATATCTCTGCGCACCACAACCGACTGGTAAAATGTGCCTGCGAACCACATTGTCGCTATAAACCGAAGGTAATGGATTAGTGTGACTTGAGCAGATGTGCAGGATGCCTCGCAGATGTATGCGAGAATCGTACCGTCAAATGAGTGAGTTTGAAGGAAGTCGCATTATTGGCATGAGAGAACGTTATGCATCCATCCGGGAAATTGCTGCTCTTGTGGAACGAAGTGTGTCGGCAGTGAAACGAGTGTGTACAGAATGGTTCACAGAAGGTCGTAGAACACGACGAGATGAGTCTGGTCGCACGACCCAGATCACCCCCCGAGAATACCGACATCTCATCCGAATGGCACTGCAGGACAGGTCTGCGTCCTCCTCATCTCTGGCACAATAGTGGAATAGTGTAACACAGCGTATACTATCAATAGTGACAGTCCGTCGCCGTTTATTACGGTCTGGGTTACCAGCGCATCGTCCACTTCTCCGTCTACCTTTGAATAATGTGCATAAACACGCTAGATTTTAATGGTGTATGGAACGATGTCACAAGGGACAGGAATGGCAGCAGATAGTGCTTTTGGACGAATCCAAGTTCTGTTTGTTTGAAAATGATGGCCGCATTTTGGTTCTCCACAGACAGGGGGAGAGGCATCACATTGACTGCATTCGGACAAGACATACAGCGCCAACTCAAGGCCGAATGGTGTGGGGTGCTGTTGGGTACAACCACAAATCAAAGTTGGTGCGTGTCAGGGCACTGTGACCAGTTTGACCTACGTGAATGACATCCTGCCCCAGACGCCATATTTCAGCAGGGCAATGCGCGACCACATGTTGCTGAACGAATACGTGCCTCCTTCTTGTCACAGGATATCAGACTGTTGCCCTGGCCCGCCCGTTCACCGAACTTGTCGCCAATCGAAAATGTGCGGGATATGATGAAACGACGGATGCGGCGCTGTGACCCAATGCCAACCACCAAAGATGGACTGTGGACCAGATAAATGCAGCATAGATGGCTATATCCCAGGACGCCGCGCCTTATGCTCGTCGATGCCATCTCGCATGGAGCAAGTCATCAGTGCCCATGGAGGACCCAGTGCCTACTAGGCAACGGGACGCATGCTGAACCTAGGTGCCTGAAAAGCTAATTGTTTCTGCAGAACATACTAATGAACATATCCTGTGGATATGAACGTCCTACCTCTAGTTTTTGAAGGGGTTCTGTTTTTCATGTACATGAGTGTAATAATTTCGTATGGCTGCTGCTAGCCTGGAGCAGATCTTTTAAGGTATGGTGGGCGGTATCTCCTGTGTATTATAAACTGCGTGTTGTTGTTGTGGAAGATGGTGTTGTGTGTTGTGCACGAGCTGCAAGGATGTTGAACAAAGTTCAAACATCCAATCCAAAAAGGCAAGAGAATTAACAATTTAATACTGAAATTCCCGACCAGGCTGAGAATCGAACTTGGAGTCCTGTGATCCAAAGACCACTACGCAGCCAAGGAGTCGGAAATAATAATAATAATAATAATAATAATAATAATAATAATAATAATAATAATAATGTCGTGTGGTTATTGTTAGTCTAGTGCACCCCTTGTAACGTAAACCATCCGGCAATGTGGGTGGCATCTGCTATGCATACGAAGCTGCATGTCTTTATGGTGGAGGATAGAGTTGAGTGCGGTGTTTAAGTTGCAGAAATGTTGGAGACAGTGGTGGTGGTGGTGGTGATTATTGTTTTAGGTGGAAGTACAACTGGGCAACCATCCTCTATATAACACTAAACAGAGAGGAAAAATGGAAGGGATCCGACATTTCGAAAAATGAAGGTATCGGCCAAAGGAAGATAAGGGCCACGAAGGGCGTGAAAATGAAAGACTCCTTAGCCCTCGCAAGCCTAATAGCGTCGGGGTCGGAAAAGAACAAGAGTTGACCAAGAGAGGTCGGATAGTATAGATGAAAGTGAGTAGCCTGGCACAAGTAAGTGGAAACAATGCCAGGACTCAGCTAAGGGCCTCGTGGTCACCAACCCACGCTCCAAAATACAGAGCCCCTGGGGCCCCTTTCAGTCGCCTCTTACGACATGCAGGGGATACCGTGGGTATTATTCTATCGCCCCCACCCACAGAGGGATGTTGGAGGCAGGGCAAACATCCTGTCCCCGGACAAAGAGATGCACTGTCTTAAATTCCCAACACTGCATGGAATCGAACCCGGGGCTCTTTGAACCGACGGCCAATTGGCTGACCATTCAGCTATGAAGCCGGACATTGTACGATAACTTTGATGAACATAATAATGTAATATACCGGGCGAGTTGGCCGTGCGCGTACAGGCGCGCGGCTGTGAGCTTGCATCCGGGAGATAGTAGGTTCGAATCCCACTATCGGCAGCCCCGAAGATGGTTTTCCGTGGTTTCCCATTTTCACACCAGGCAAATGCTGGGGCTGTACCTTAATTAAGGCCACGGCCGCTTCCCTCCAACTCCTAGGCCTTTCCTATCCCATCGTCGCCATAAGACATATCTGTGTCGGTGCGACGTAAAGCCCCTAGCAAAAAAAAAGTAATAAATACCTATAAATAGCCGTTAATATTTTTATTGCTGGTGACGAATTGTGAAACTGTTCTGGTCTCTGAAAGTTTGATATACACCATTCCTCCTTCGGCACTGAAATTGTCCGTATCACGATGTATTGTATATTTTCATAATGTTTGGCTACTTATAAAACTATCCTTTTGTTTGTGTACAGCGAACGAATGATTTGTAATCATTATGCAGTCAATTGCTATCGATTTTAGGAAGTATCAGAGTAACGGAACTTTGGAGTACAGAGGAGTCTTTTAACGTAATTTAATGACAGCGGCACCGCACATCCTGGTATTCCTAAATTTCTAACGGGCATATGGTGATGACTTCAGTCAAATAGGCTGCTCTGTCAGAGTGAACAAATGAGTTCAACAGGAAGCAATAGGTTAAAACTTACATTTTCGTTCGGGATTCAAATTAAATGCTACGTAATTCATCGAACTTCCGTTTATCCGAAACCAATTTAATATGGGTTGCAGGAAAACTGCCGGCCAATAATCATAGTCCGCGATAAAGGGATAGTCAAGACTAACTGAAAATTTTCCTCCAAGTTACGTAGTTTCACACCCATGACTTATAAATTGGGAGTCTCCTCGTTCATCGCATTTTATCACTGCTTCACTTTTTACGATGACATTGCTGAAGGAAGCATTTCTTTCACGTCAAAATTAAACCTGCAGTTTTTTAAGGATCGTAATATTTTATAATCAATGTATATCGAAATACGGTATGTTTTTTCCCGACGTGATACCACATAACTGTAGTTTAAGTTTACCTCAGGAGACATTTGAGTCCTAAACTTCTTCTTAGTTCTCTCAGTTGACTCGGAATGAAATTTAGGAGTTACGGGATCGGTTCTTGTGCTTATTGTAATTGTCCTGATTCGTTTCATACGGCTGTTGCAGGTCTAGTACAGTCCTAGTATGGGAAACTGCATGTAATTATTGTGGGGACAAGCCAGTTTGGGTCATGTAGCTGTCAGCTTCCATTCGAGGGAAAGTGAGTTCGAACCCCACTGTCGACAGTACTGAGGATAGTTTTCCATGGTTTCCCATTTTTGCACGGGGCAAATGTTGGGACTCTGTCGCTATGGTGACTTCGTGTCCACTCCTAGCCATTTCCTACCCCATCGTTCCCATGAAACCTCTCAGTGTAAAACAAACTGTGTTGTGGTGGAAGAAGGTGCTGTGAGTGTGAACTCCAAGAAAGTTCGGAACAGCACAAATACTCATTCTCCGAGTGAAGGGTATTAACCATTTGTGATTTAAATCCCTCGACCCAGCCGAAAGTCGAACCCGTAGACCAAGGCGCCGGTAATAAGCGATAGAGCCGGACAAAAAATCGTGTCCTCATCCCGATATGGTGCAGCTCCTTTCAAGCACAGCCCTAAGGAGAACGAGCTGCATGTCTATATTTAACTACTTACCAGCCCTCCTACCAATCTTAAAATTTCTGTTGGTACTGGGAATCGAACTCAGGCTCTTCAGGATAGCAGCTAGTAGAGCTATCCGTTACACTAAGCAGAGTACGCACTTTGATTATTGAACAACATTTTCCTTACTCTATATTTATTTACGTACTAGTACGGGAAAATTCTTTACATTTGTGTAACTTAATCCTGGCCAACGCGTGTGGGGGTTTTTGAAACGACACATCACGTTCCTGTCACTCGCAATCCACATAAAACTGTAGATCAATTAGGCTAAAGATTACAAGTTTAACAGCCAATTGCATCTGGAAGCATCGTCTATTTTTCTTACTAGTCGGAATGTTACGAATTTCCTTTGGGACGAACGCAACATCAATCAGTGATTCCTAACGTGTTTATTTCCTCGTTTGGTGAGTATTTCATTTAATCATTTTTCTGTAAAACTGGGTTTCTCATAAGACGAAATCAGTTTATTTTAAAGGCCCAGCAAATAGTTTAAGTATATATGCACATTTATACAGACAGTACCTGGCTGACCGACATTTGCTCGGAATCATAGTGAACTTTTATTTATACTTGATGAATATTGATAAAGGATAATGAAAAGAACCAGTAAAAATCACTTATTTAATACACATTTCGAACAAAAGTATGGTAACTACTTATTACTTTGCACAAAGGAGTACAACCTCACTTATAGAAATATGTTTATAAACGTTAAACATCTTAACACTCTATATAGCGAGAATTACGTGGTTTCTCTCGTGGTAACATTACTCTTAGAAAATACCGCATACAGCGTAATATGCATAAACGCTGATGTTTTTAGGTCCAATCCACCAAACTCAAAAGTTTCGCCCTGCGTTTTGTTCACCATAAGAGCAAACGCAGGTTTTACTGGAATTGATGGGGTTTTAAGGGAGTAAGGATGACTTTTGCAATACATATTTCTTTGCCGGATTATTCACCAGTGATTATTTTTACTTTAACTGCGGTATTACACAGGCTTGTTACAATTAGTTCATTTACTCTGCATAAAACTTCTAATACATTCAAATTATGTAATAGCATTATTATTGTATTTCTTCAATTAAAATTCATGTGGTGTCGAGTCTGAAATGTTCATCGAATTAACGAATTCTGTTATAAATGAAAATGAAACTTCGGCTTCATCTTTTACTTTATCGTAGCAACGGTAGTCTTTGTATTCTCCGGGAAGTTTGGCAGTGATATCATTTTTAATTCTATCGACGTCTTTGGTGAATGGCGCGAGTATTGGTCTTTCATTCTATCGTAATTTGAAGTGGCAAATCATTTTCCGAAAAGTTTATCAATTAGATGGTCTCTTGAAAATATATCATGTGGCAATTTAATTTCTTCCACTGTATTCAGCGGTCATTGCCCCGTTGCCCAACGGTAGAAGGTATTCAGCAAAGTGGCGTTGCTCAGAATCAACACGCATGTTTTCTTTGAGTGTAAACAGCTTGAATAGTTGCCATAGGGAATATATTTTAATAGAACGACTTAATAATTAATTTCTGTTGGCTTGTGACTGTACAGGAAGACTTTAACGAAATTCTCCTCCCAGTACCATCACTTTGCCACCCAAAGGGAGATACGGAATTCCAGCTCTTCGTAAGAGTTGATCCATGATATTCAATCCATATTTTGGAAGCATCGGAGCTTCATCCATAAGAAAAACACCTTTTTCTGCTGATCTCCTGTCTTTGGATGATCCTGGTTTTGATACTCAAAACTGAAACTAATGTTTTTTTTATTTATCCGTGTCCGAAATCACTACAATGTATTTACAACTACTCTGTTTTTCCAGTATTCAACTGTCGAGGCGGTACATTCATTGGCTTCCACCAAATTATTCATACCACATGGTTCAGGCAGATTTCTACAGATGAGAAGGTGTCCATGATCTTGCTTTTCACCACACTCACACAAATCTTGATCACCGTACCCCCAACTTTTCAAGTTGGTTTTACATCGTGGCTCTCCAGATCTTAATCTGTTAAGTGTCTTCCAATGTCCATATTGAAGATGATGTCCTGCAGATGGCTTTTCTTTCACTTCCCATAACCCTACAGGCGACTTACTTCTGCAGAGTTCCTTTCGCCGAGATTCGGCTGATGATGGAATTGACGTTGTTGTTTGTAGGAAGCTCTTCATCGATTTCAATCTTGATGGGTAGGCGTGAAGTCCAAAACTTGGATGTCTTGGATCTGTTTCTTGCTTCTTCTTCTCAATCTCTGCTGCAACTTATCTCCTAACATCTGGAGGTGCTACTCCCATAAGTGGAAAGATCTTATTAAGAGGAGTTGGTCGTAAGCACCCTGTAACAATGCGATCTGTCTCATGGAGGGCAACATCCACTTGGTTTGTATGAGCGGAATTCCTCCAAACTGGAGCAGCATACTCTGCAGAAGAGAAACACAGGGCAAGGGAAGATGTACGGAGGACATTCGGCTGTGCTCCCCATGTTGTGTGAGTGAGTTTGCGAATGAGGTTATTCCTGCTGCATACCTTCTGTTTTGTATCTATACAGTGCTGTTTATAAGTTAGGGCACGTTCCAACTATACCCCTAGATATTTAGGTTGATCACATTGGTTTAATTTGTGTCCTTTCCAGGCTACATGCAACTCCTTTCTTGCTTCCTTGTTGCGCAGATAGAATGCACATATCTGAGTTTTCTCCGGATTGGGTTTTGGATGGTTCTCATCATAGTAGACAGCGAGTTCTTCAAGAGCAGATGTCAGTTTTAATTCTACTTCTTCAAATGCCACTCCTTGAGCAACAAGAGCTGTGTCATCTGCCTAGATGAAAACCCTAGTTACGCTGTTAAGTGGCTGATCATTGGTACAGCCAACACACTTCCTTGGGGAAGGCCATTCTTTTTACATCTCGATTGGCTTTTCTTGCCCTTCAGAGTGACCAAAAACGTCTGTTCTGGAGCATGCATTGAATAAACTGTGTCAGTCGATAGTCTTTGGTTGTTGAATACAGCTTCCTTGTCATTCTCTTATGATTCACTGAATCATAAGCAGCCGTGAGATCAATAAAAGCAACTCCTGTTATTTGTTTCCTCTCATATCCATCCTGGATATGCTGGGTTAGATTAAGTATCCGACCAGAACATGACTTCCCCAATCTGAAACATGATTGTTCCTTTATAATCTTTCTGTCGATAAAATCAGAAATACGACTCAATATCATCCTCTCGAGAATTTTTAAAAGATGACAGAGAATAGATACTGGTCTGAAGTTTTTTGGATCATTTGGCTCTTTTCCTGGTTTAAGCATGGCCACAACTTTTGCTTTGCACCAGATCTTTGGAATCAACATTCTAGTTACAAACGCGTTCATCAGTTTCAAAACCTAACTGGAATATAATCTGTTAGCTCAATATTATATTCAATAAGGTCCGTGACGCCAAGTGTATCTGAAAATACCTCAGGAAAGGACTGACACAACCTTCTAATATTTTCACCCTGATCCTTAGGTATATGCCTAAGATCTAACAACATCTCACTCTGGGTAGGCGAAATAGATGAACATGACACAGAATTACATTTCAAAAGGGGTATATTACAGTTACTAGCAAAGTTGAAGGTGCACGATTTGTATTGAATGTCGAGCACAAGACCAGTATTGGGCATAAATTGGACAATATTAATGGGCAAGACAATTGTTTAGCAACAAACAACTTCAGTTTCCAGGTAAATTCTGAAATGCGAACTTTCACAAAAAGAAAACCTAAAATTTCCACTGGTGAGGAGTTTGCCGAAACACCTTTCATAGAGGAGATACAATAGTCCAATTTTTTTTGCTAGGGGCTTTACGTCGCACCGACACAGATAGGTCTTATGGCGACGATCCAAAATATTTACAAGATTTTTTAATTTAGAATATATTTCTTCAGCAATTATGGAACTCACACTTCCTGAGTCTAATAGAGCCGTGACTGGTTCGTTATTTACTTCAATTTTCAGAAATGGCACGAATCCTGGGACCTCGGCCGAAATTCTGAGGCATCCTCTAGGGCCTTCAAATAATAATTTAGAAGAATTTTCACACTTAACAGAATTGTTACTTGGTTTAACGGGGGCTGAGCCTCGGGAAGGGGAACATTGTGACGCAGCCAATGACGCTAGTCACTTCCTATCACTTGGATTTGTGGAGGCAGCCCCAGAAGTCGAACAAGGTGGAGTGTTGTTAAGTTTAGTGCAATTCTTTGCAAGATGAGCAAATGAGCCGCATTTAAAGAAACCTTGAGGTGGACCTGCTCCGTTCCTAGTCCCACTAAATTTTATCAAGAGGTATTTGTTTCGAAGATGTTCAGTTGATCCACATGCATAACACTTGCGAGTGGGAAAGGTTAGGTGAGGTGGTGGCCGAGAACTGTTAGAAGACTGAGGGGGCTCCTTGGCGACTCGTAATGTATCGGAGTACCTTACTCCTTCGACTGACACAGCCATTGCCTCTAATTCATAGAAGGTTTGAGGCCGAGATGCAAAACATAGGTACGACACATATGTCGAAGAGATACCTTCAACAATCGTCTGCACAATTTGGTCTTCAGGGAAATGAAGAGTGAATAAAACTAAAAATATCCTGAATAAATTCGGCAAGGTTTTCGTCCAACCTCTGCACCCAAAAGTAGTACTTTTGGATTAAAGATTAAAGCTGGGATAAAGTTAGCCAGAAGATGGGCGTAGAAGTCTTCTATCGATGATCTATTTCTTTTACTATTTTGTCCGAGAGGACATCTACAGAATATGGGCAAATTATATGAAGGATTTGAGAATGAGACAGAGCAAAAACTAGCGCATGGTATTGAAATACTACTAAGAACCTTAGGAAAGAAATTACTTCATTAGTTGAATTTACTGAAAACTTGGAAGTTCCTTTAAGCAACATAGCTAATTGGTGGGGTAAGCTGCCGAAACCTGGCGACATAATGGGGAGCGGCATTTGAGGTTGAGAAGATTCAAACATTCTTATTCTTCTTCTTAATGTGCCATCTTCTAGCGAAGTTTGGCGGTCAACATGGTGTTCTTGAATGTGGATGCAACGACACAGAACAGAGCGATCGTGTCCAACCCATACCAGTGTACGAGGTTCTTCATCCATAGAGTTCGTCGTCTACCAGGACTCCTACGTCCTTCTATTCTTCCTTGAATAACAAGCTGCAGGATTCTGTACTTATCATTACGAATTATACGGGCGAAGTATTCTGGCTTCAGCCTTTTAATGGTCAACATGACTTCAGTCTTCTTTCCAAGTTGATCCAACACATCGGAATTCCGGATTCTGTCTGTCCACGAAATGCGAAGCATCCGTCTGTTCACCCACATTTCGAATGCTTCCAGTCTTTTACAGAGGGCTTGAGTAAGTGCCCAGCCTTCTATTCCATAAAGTAACGTGGGAAATACGTAGGCACGGATCGGACGGAGCCTTAGGTTTAGTTGTAGGTTGCGGTTGTTAAGCAGTTTCTTCATCTGCATGAAGATGCTCCTCGCATGTTCAATGCGGACCCGTATATCTTGGCTGCAGACCCATTTCTGGTTCAGGTAACATCCTAGATACTTGTATTGGTGAACCCTAGCGTTGGGTTCAATGTCGAGAGTGAGCTGCAAGTGGACGTCTTGCCGTTCTTGTCTTCAAACATTGCATTACTCAAAAAGAAGTGTGGAAGTTGTCTCAGATGGTCAGACACTTGTTCCCATGGGGAAGATGTTTATTGAGTTGCCACAGATTTCCTACTTTCAATAGATTTACTAGAATCCTCTTCCGTAGATAAATTCACCACAGGAACATGGTCGCTTATAGCACTAGCGGTTCCCGACAAGAGTTGACTAACCCCATTAGAATATCCGACTGATGTTCAACCAAGTTACTAGCCTCCTCACCATGATCATCCTTTAATTTTAGAGACAATAGGTCCCTAGCCCTATTGTAAAAATGAAATAGCCTAGCCTGAACTCTTTTAAGTTGGTTAGCAGATGGGTCACTTACTTAAAAGTAACTTACTACAGAAGCTAACTCGGTTGTATTATCAGTGATAGTGGATAGAGACTCATCAATGTCTTTTTCCCCCAAAACCAGGATACAAATAACAAGTTCTAACTACTCTTTAAGTTTAGCAATATCTGCCACAACCATGCCCCCAGATTGGACCTTTCTAATTAGGAGTTCATAGATTAATTCCTCCTTGCGCAAGTACCCGGGTGCAAGGACTTCACTAGGACCAGACATGTTGTCAGAAAAATGAAACAATTTAGAAAACTTCCAGCAGCCGAGAAAATGCTGAGAGTTCGGAGCGAATTCTACGTTTAGCCGTCAAAAGGGTGCTTTATTCAGACCCAGTCAACCACGCTCTGCTACCACTTGTTACCGTGTTTGCGTGAAACAGAGAGGTGAAAGAAGGTACTGGCTTGAATGGATCTCTCTACGACAGTCAAAAGATTAATTTAAACCTTAAAAATTAAGGTTATATTTCTTTTCAGATATTAAATTTTAACAAAACAAAGCGCTTGGTGACAGAATAAAATTGCAGGTACAGAGCTAATTTGATACAAAATCAAAAAACAGTAAAACCTAGAAAAGGTTAGTTACGCTTCGAGCTCCAAGCTCCCTATTTACAAGATCCCTACATCACTACAGTTGCGTTCAGTTAGATAGGCAAGGAGACGGATCTCCCAGCTTGTTTTACAGGGAATTTTAATCACAATGTTCTTTGCTCCAAAGGTTACAAGTTATGGCCTTGCAAAGGCACCATTCAATATTCTCACAAATATATTTTATATTTGAAGAGAAGAGCCTCAGTGCTCTACAATTCTACCAAGAAGACTACGCTCCCAAAACCTTTCAGCCTACTCAAGAAAACTTTTAACTTTTACATTTGGGATTAGAGCGTCTTTGCTCATTGGAAATTTACACTCTCAGGCCTCTCTAGGCACAACCTACAATTTAAAAGACCATATCAATTGTCTTTTAAGTTTACACAGGAGTATCGAGTACCCATTCTACCGGGCCTTCGTGAAAAGTACAGGTTAAAGTTACTGGCCCAAAACTCAAATATGCTATGGATACTTGCACTCCTTAAAATCCAAGATTAAAACCCTACTTGGGCTGCAGGCCCGACAATACAGAGGATAATCCTAAACTACTGAGGTGACTAGATGGGCAAGATAAGTTACAATATACAACAGTTTAAACAGTCACAAAATCGTAGTCACCTCCAAATTAAATTGAAGGGGAGTTCGAGAGGTAACGCACTCTCTATCCCAGGATTTCCGTTAAGTACTCTTCACTTACTTGACCTTTTACACGAGAAGAAATAATTATATTTCCGGAATTTTACAGTTGCATTATTAAAGATACGAAACCTTCCCGTAGAATTAGCTGGAAGGGATACCTACAGAGTTAGAAAAATGGTGGCCATTACCTTAGCAGATGTTCTGCTTGCCGATGGATGAGGCCCCCGCCTTCTCTCTAAACACACACACTCAGTAACACGACGATCAATGACTTAACTTGAAAAGGTGTCAGCTTTTATACCCGAGAGGAAGGTTCGAGAAGGCTCTGGACTTAAACAGGACACACCCTCTCACTTTATTGGTAGATAAAATAGGTAAAGATAAATATAATTGGCTGAAAAATAAATACGCAAAATTTCTGATTGGCCAGAATCCAAGATGGTGGGATAAATTAGAAGTGTTGCAACCTTCGAAGTATCAAAACAAAGAAGATACAAATTCAGTTTAGTAAACCTATTTCTTAAAATTTTTAGTAGTTCCACTTTATACCAGAGTGCATGACATCAGTTTTTAACAGGCACATCTATGGAGAAAAGTCCCATCTTCTTGAAATAGTTGTTGCAAACTTTGTGTGTTAGATAGCGTTCTTCAAGGCGCTTCATTTAAATGCACAGGGTTGAGGTGTATCTCCAGGTAAAATTATTTTTTAAATAGTTGTGATTAAGAAAACTGTATTAATGGTACCTATGTATTCTTGGATGGTGTTGAACTGCTTATTGGGTGTCATCCCCGAAAGTTATAGAGACCACAAGGTATTTTGTCCGGGAATCGGAATCTCTATTTCAGTTTCAGATTTTGTGTTTTTCCTTCCTCTCTTTAATTTTTCTTCGCTGTTTTTACCTTCTTTTCTCGTGATTCTTCTTTTCTGCATTGGCATCACCATATTCTTGGTTTTATTCTGTTTATTTATTTATTTATTTATTTATTTAGCGTGTGGCCCATACAATCAAGTTGAGTTCAGATATAAATTATATACATATTTACATAACAAGAAAATGAACAAGAAAAGGCTCCCTACAACTGAATGTCAAGATCACAGATCCACTGTATTGCTTCTGGAGTTGCCATCAAGAAATCCACTTTGCTGCCTGTGTATGCCAGCGTTTCACACTGCCTGACAATATGATGTATGGTTCGTCGTGCAGCTCCACAGTCACACGCCGGTGTCGGCAACTTGTTCCATTTAAACAGCATGTCTCTGCATCTGCCATGGCCTGTTCTTATTCTGTTCAGAACAGACCATGTTTCACGTGGTAGTTGGAATCCACTTGGAAGTTTGGCATTCGAGAACATACTGTGCAGGTGCGTCTCCGTTGCTGCTTCCCACCGTCTTTTCCACTCTGTAGTTGGGTTGTAGCTTCTAGCAAACATGTCTAAGGAGTTACGTAACGTTGGATGGCGTGAACGTAATCTGTTTTGGTTGATAGTTCGTAGATCTTCATGTACAGGTAGATCGGAGTTCCTTAAGATTTTATTGAATTCCTTGATAAGAGCGGTTGATCTGCGTAAATCAGATAGCATTATTCCAGATAGAAGCGGGAGCCAATGAGTTGGTGTAGATCGAATTGTGCCAGATATTATGCGCATAGTGGAATTCAATTCAGTATCAGTTTTATTCTGTGATTGGTCACTTCGGAGGCTTACGTGTGTGTTGTCGTCTCCATGGCAACTGATGCCCTTGGTGATGATTATTAATTATTAATTTGTGTGGAAGCATGCTGGGCCTATAACCTAGAGGTCCGTGGATCGAAACTACGCTCTGCTACCACTTACTGCACCAGCCGTACCGTCGCTTACCATCCCAAACATTCTCAATCAAACCACGTTCTCTCTGGACAGGTTTTCAGCTGCTCCACATCTTGGTGAGTGTCTTTGCTTAATTTTAATTTCGTTTTGGGTGTATTTTGATATCTCTTGTCCTTGTGTGACTTCTGCCAGCAAGCGACGGTACGGCTGGTGCAGTAAGAACTCCTATGTACCTCATGTTTTGCTATACACCATATTCTCATATGTATAATCTTCTTCGGATAGAAGATCTCTGCCTGACCTGTCACTACATAGTGATGTTCATAAAATCTGGAATGAAGCAAGAAAGAATTTGTCTGTGTCATATGAGAAGGTGGAGAAGAGATACAACAAGGGTAGGAAACCTACTAAGTTGAAGTTTGGAGATTGAGTTTTCATCAAATGTTACCCCATTAGTAAAGCTATAAACAAGTTTTCGGCTAAACTTGCCCCCAGATATCAAGGACCTTGAACTATTTTACAGTTCTTGTCACCTGTGTCCATGTCAATAATCGATTCTTTTGCCAAGCGAATTCAAAGAATTCATCTGGCCCAGATTAAGCCGGGTTAATGTCTGGTGTACCGTTGCCCTCTATTTGGTGAGCGTAACGTAGTAAACATTTTTTTATTTTGGTTGGGAACTGTGCGTGCATTGATCTAAGTAATTGGTATTTGTTTGGTAAAGTGTCTTGATTTTTCTGCAACCAAGACAATTATGTGGTAACTATTGAGCTACTGTTGAAGTAAGATCTAGAGCCATGTGAAAAATGATGTGCCCTGGAGTATCGTATTGATTCTTTGATTTGATGTAATTGTTATTGATATTGCGTTTACGTACTGTGTGTAGTAAAATATTTTATGATCATCTACTCTGAATTATGACTCTTAACATGTTGGATTTGGTGTGTGAACATTGTTGATAACCTTACTTAGCCACCTGATTATTTATGGTGTGTCAAATTTTCGTGTATAAACATATCGCATTGAAGTATCATGGTGATTGGATTGTTGTTAACAAAATAAGCCCTAGTTAGTTCTGTTTTCATCGCTGTATGTGTGCTCCGTTTTACTGGACATAATTATGTGTAGAGTATATTGTTTAGATAACTTTGTCTTGGTGTAGTTTTCTGGCATTTAATTATTATTTAATCTGGCAAAAACTAATTATTGGTGAATGTCGTTATCTGCTAATCGTGGTGAATTTTGGGAATTGCACCGAAACTTATATCAATCTTTAGCTGGTTTCTGTGTCATATGCTTTGGGGAGATGTTTATTATTGTGAGGTACTATCGATTGGAGTTTGGAATGGTAACCTGTTTCTCTAGTGCATGGATCTTGAGTCTTTTACTGTGTTTCCATTGCTAGTTGTCAGTAGTATGTGCTTCTCAGTGGTGAACGGTATTAGTGCCCTCATCTTGATAATACTTGTGTACTTATCATAAATTGTGCATTCTCAAAAGAAGCTTGTTACTAGTTGCTACTGCCTCATTAATTTTCTAAAGTTGAATTAATTATCCATCTTGTAATCCTTGTTATTTATTTCACGCAAATGCGGTTAATGTGCTACTCCGTTATGGTTGTTGGTCTCGTGTAGATTTGTTCTGCGCTCTGCTGGAAACATTATTTGTCTGGTTAATTGTTTCTAAGTTAACAACCTATTGTTGTAGTGTATTGTTCCATTTGAGTTGTAGTTGCATAAGGTGTGAGGAGAGTCGTACCTTATCTACTTTGCTGTGGTGTTATGTGAAATGTGTAAGGATCCTTAACCTGAGGAGTGCTTCTTCTTTTATACAGTGATGATATGTTTTTGGTCCTCGGTTTGGTGATAATGTTACGGTGCCGTGGGTTTGATTTTGAATTAAATTAGGTATGATTATGGCTCCTTGGCATGCTATTGAGTATGATGTAATACTTTTATCCCTTGTGGGTTGACATGTGTATCATGGTGGTCATGATGGTTTATGGGTGGTTATGGAACTTTTGTAGGGGTGTGTATTGCCTTTGTGTTTACATCTGTGTTCCACTAGATTTGGCCATTTACTGTAGTTTGCATGGGTCTACAGCTCTGGCAGAATAACTTAATTTTATATTGTCGAAAGTATCTTCTTGCTTTGGAGCGTTATGGTTTCTTCATTTCTATTCTCCTACGTTACCTAGTGAACTGATGTCATCATGCTTTTAATTGGTAATACTGTAATGATCATGTTAAATTAAACTGCCAGTCTATGGCTCTTCTTCCATCAGTGGAATCTTTGTCATCTGTGGTTGTTGTTGATTTATAATCTTACCGTTCTGGTGTTTTGCTACGTAAGAATAGGATTATATAGTATTTGCCAGATGGTACTGTAGTCACTCCACTAATCGATTATGGGATCTTTTGGTTGTGTTTCTTCCTTCTTCATTGTCCTGCTGAGCGTTTTCCATCGTCCTCCCTCATTTTATAATATTTATATTTTATTTACCTGTTCACCTGTGGGTTAGGAGCAGGTACCTCTCAAGCTGGTGAGCAACAGGGTGGGTCTTAGATGCCACTTATTTCTATACTCGGTTGCGCCGAGGTCTTTTGGACTACCGGTGGATTATGTTGCGTAGGTCATTGCTCCTAATTTCCTGATGTTCGTCTTGTTTCAGGTGAATCCTATTGCCTTTCTTTATTTAATTGGATGTGCCGTGGCGGAATGTATCTTTGGTGATTCGATGAAGTTGGTAGGCTATGTGACTTCAGTTGGATTCACCCCACGGAGATTTCCCTTCCCTGACTTTTTCTGTCCCGTTTTTCCAAGGTGTCAATTGTGATCTTGTAGCGTTGTTTTTTTCTTTAAAATGATTGTGCTATTCTTGGCTTGATATCGTTGGATATATCTGTTGTTGATGACAAACTATTCCCTACCCCACCACCTTGTAATACGTAGAGGTCTCCGACAGTGTTTTTCATGGTTATCCTAGCCTGAAAGAGAATATATATACATTATCTTTCCCATGGATTTGATCATTTTTTAAAACCGTAATTTGGTGCGTCACTGATTATTTGGTATAACTGTTTCCTATTTTTCATTCTTGTCCAGTCAGGTTGTGTATGGTGTATATGAGACGCAGAACCAAAACTAAATGGAAATTTATTAAATGCTTATGGTCGCGAGGCTTGTGATTTTAAAAATTATTATGATCACTAATTCGTAGTTCTGCACCTCGAAGGTTCTTGAATTTTCTCTATAATTCTGGTTTCTTGAAACTATGTTAAGGTTACGTGTTTTGATCTATTTCCGATGCTCACTCAATCTATGCTTGGTGTACTTGTATTTGTGTTTGTGTACTATAATTTCGGTACTTCGGCACTTCGCCTTACCTTGTTATGAAGAGGTATCTAGGTATTTGTTATGCCTGTATGTGGGTGGAAATTACTATATCCGTTGCAATGAATGTGCATTTTAATGTATGGTGAGTATTATCCTGCTTATGTGAACTCTTCTTGATTGATTTGTTCTATTGTATCATATCTGTTTGAAATTATTAAATGAAGTTTTTGGGTATCCGTTGCTTTATCTTGGCTCTATGCCTAATTTCCTAGGTGTTTCTTAGTTTAGTAAGTGAGTGTTGTGGCCACGAGTCGATTGATTGTCGATTGATTACTGCGTAAAGTTATGTTAAAACTAATTTATTGTAAGTGATGTCATGTTGTGGCTCACTCGCCTATTTCGCTCCTACCTTGCCCTCTCTTGCCGCCTTCCGTTATTTCTTTTTATTAATTTGATGTTTGGGATGAAGCATGAATTTGCACTACTTTAGCTTTTAAAACGAAGTATTTATGACTAAAACTAAGATTGTAACTTTCTAAATTACCTGAAATCGGTTTGATAAAATATGATAGTAGAGTGAATTTAAATTAATGATCTTGGATAACGTTTTGGAAGTATGTGAGAATCTGCTTGTTGTTTAAGACAAAATATGTGTTTTTTGTTGTATATGAACACCCGGAACTTATTTGTTTGGTGAAACATATCAAATAACCACTGGTTGTGTTCGATCATTACCAAAGTAACTACACGTGTGTAATCTACCTTATTTGTCAAAATGCGCAATTTAATGTGCATTTGGTGCAAGGAACTTATTAAAAATAAGAGTAAACTGAGACATGGAGTTGTCCCCAGTGAACACAATGTGCGTTTGGTGTGTAATGGTTTTATTTCGTTATCGACGTTATGAACTTAAATTTTGAATGTGATATTCACCGAACATTGGACTGTAATTGATACTAGTACTTGAAAATGAGTAGAAACTGTGTATAGTAGGGGTATGTAGTAATGAATTGGGTGCAGTGATCCTTACCTGTTGTGGACATATTACCTCCTAAATTTAGTTTATTTTTGAATCACTGTACTATGAAGGAGGTTAAGTTGAACTTTAGGGTGGGAGGCTGTCACCGAGGTAACGTGTTTTAGGCCTCTCCCACTACATTTTTGGTCCGGCTATTTCGCCATTGAAATCTGTGTCCCATTGGAATTTATTTCAGACTACTTTTTCGCTACTATTTTCTGAGCGGCCTGATGTCGCTAAGTTTCATTTCAACCTCTCCACCCTAGGAGCTATGTTCTATCCTTAATGTGTTATGTATTTACTATTCGCTACGAGTTATTTTTGCGGTCGCGTATCGGACCAACTTTAGAGCGAGTCTATCTGAAGGCTCGTCTTCTCTCCAGCCAAGCAGATCTCTTTGCCGGAATCTGGAGTAGCTTCTGCTTCGTGTGGCCTGGCCGGCCGAGCTAGTTGATTGCACCATCATTGAAGACTTTTCTGTGTTGTGGACGCGTTAGAGTATGGCTTCGGCCTACTCAATTATGCCGGGTTAAGGCATTTAGCACGAGGGTTTTATGCCCTCAGATATTGTAACTTCTATTTTCAACGAGAGGTGTCCTCATCTCTATTTATGTCTTTTAAATCTTCTGAGGCTATGTGAGTAACGGCGTCACTAACGCCAAGGCGTTAGTATTTTTCCATGGAATCCATGTAAATTACCAACCATAAATGTATATTTCCTCTTGGTACTGGTCAGAATCAACTCTTGGATTTAATTTGTTCGGTGGAAATAATTTCTACTTTGGACCTCTATGAAATTTGCAACCTTAGCTCGACCTTCAGTTCAATTAAATTATTTAAAAATTTTAAAATAAATATCATTTTTGCTGTTAAAACCTCCTAAAGGAGGATGGTAATTTTGAATTCTTTAAGGTTACTACTTTCTCCTGCGAAATTTTTCTTTGTCACCACTGTTATTATCATTATTAGTTTATTTTTTAAATAGTTGTGATAAAGAAAACTGTATTGGTGGTACCTATTTAATCTTGGATGTTATTGACCTGCTTATTGGGTGTCATCCCCTAAAGTTATAGAGACCACAGGGTATTTTGTCCGGGAATCAGAATCTCAATTTCAGTTTCGGATTTTGCGCTTTTCTTTTCTCTCTTTAATGTTTCTTCGCTGTTTTACCTTCTTTTCTTGTGATTCTTCTTTTTCTACATTGGGATCACCATATTGTTGGTTTTATTCTGTGATTGGTCACTTCGGTGCTTATGTGTGTGTTGTCGACTCCATGGCAACTGATGCCATTGGTGATGATTATTGATAATTGATTTGTATGGAAGCGTGCTGGGCCCACAACCCAGAGGTCCGTGGTTCGAAACCACGCTCTGCTACCACTTACTGTACCAGCCATACAGCCGCTTACCGTCCCAAACATTCTTAATCGAATCACGTTCTCTCTGGACTGGTTTTCAGCTGCTCCACATTTTGGTGAGTATCTTTGCTTAATTTTAATTTTGTTTCGGGTGTATTTTGATATCTCTTGTCCTTGTGGACTTGTGCCAGCAAGCGACAGTACGACTGGTGCAGCAGGGAGTAGTGAACCTATTAAATGGTATACTTGTCCTTGAATTTTGAACGTTGGCATAAAATTCCCTTCCACTAATTTAGTAGCTCCGAAGCTTTTCGTTTGGAATGCGCTGTTGTAGGCTCATACAAACTGAAGGAAATGGCGAGACTCAGTATGCGTCCCATTTAGCAGAGAAATAAGAAGTTCCGGTAGAGGAGTTAGAGGATTTAATTTAATTTTTCAGGAAGAGCAGCACATTCCTTCTGGCTCTTGCTTCCATTTGAGAGCCCTACGGAAAGGACATACTTTACTCAAAGACCCTACATGGACTCTTGGTTGGTAGTCGATATGAGGGTTATATGTATATGCACTTCACTGCTTTTCATGCCATGGAATCATATTAGGACACCTAGATTCAATTGACGTTGAATGTAATTCTCTAACATCGGTATGTCTCACTCTATCTTCATCTAACCGTCTGCGATATTCAACGGTGGTCTCTGATATACGTCTTTCTGCTCACGTTGTCTTTTCTCTTTCTGCTGAGAATTTTTCATTTCTATTAACGACGCGTAGCTACTTCGTCGTTGTGTTAACGCCTGAGAATATTCCTCCGCAGTTTGGTTTTCGAGTATGAGAGAATGTTCCGTTCGAGCCGTCCGCTGATCCACTGATTCTGTTTCTCTTACACGGACCTGTTAAAATCTTTGCAAGGTGAGTCTGGACTTGCGCTCAGATGCAGTCTCCGAATCACGGTCATTGCTCTTCCTCAGTCTGTCTGCATTGAGTCGGGCCTCGCGGTCTGAAGAAGTCTCAGGCACCCTAGATGTGGACTGGCGTGCTCTATGTGAGCTAAGCCTGACCTCGTGCTCAGAAGCAGTCTCCGAATTACGGTCAGTGCTCTTCCTCTGTCTGCATTGAGTCTGGCCTCGCAGTCTGAAGCAATCTGACGCCCTAGATGTGGACTGGCGTGCTCTCTGTGAGCTAAGCCTGGCTTCGCGCTCAGAAGCAGTCTCCAAATCAGGGTCAGTGCTCTTCCTCTGTCTGCATTGAGTCTGGCCTCGCAGTCTGAAGCAATCTCAGACACCCTAGATGTGAACTGGCGTGGTCTCTGTGAGCTAAGCCTGGCTTCGCGCTCAGAATCAGTCTCCGAATCACGATCAGTGCTCTTCCTCTGTCTGCATTGAGTCTGGCCCCGCAGTCTGAAGCAATCTCAGACGCCCTAGATGTGGACTGGCGTGCTCTATGTGAGCTAAGCCTGGCTTCGCGCTCAGAAGCAGTCTCCGAATCACAGTCAGTGCTCTTCCACAGTCTGTCTGCATTGAGTCTGGCCTCGTGGTTTGAAGCAGTCTCAGACGCCCTAGATGTGGACTGGCGTGCTCTCTGTAAGCTAAGCCTGGCCTCGCGCTCAGAAGCAGTCTCCGAATCACGGTCAGTGCTCTTCCTCAGTCTGTCTGCATTGAGTCTGGCCTCGCGGTCTGAAGCAGTCTCAGACGCTCTAGATGTGGACTGGCGTGCTCTCTGTGAGCTAAGCCTGGCCTCGCGCTCAGAAGCAGTCTCCGGCTCACGGTCAATGCTCTTCCTCTGTCTGTCTGTCTGTCTGTCTGTCTGTCTGTCTGTCTGTCTGCATTGAGTCTGGCCTCGCGGTCTGAAGCAGTCTCAGACGCCCTAGATGTGGAGTGACGTGCTCTCTGTGAGCTAAGCCTGGCCTCGCGGTCTGAAGCAGTCTCGGAAGCCCTCAATATCTTCACGTCTTTTAGCTTTTGATAAGGACCGTCCAATGTTAATTCGCTTCCTAGCAAGCATGGTCAAAGGAACAGTCACTCTGAAATGGGCAGCAAAGTGGATGTGGTGGTGATTATTTTCTGGTGGTGGAGGTGGTGCTGGTGATTATTTGTTTTAAGAGGAAGTACAACGGGGCAACTATCCTCTATTAACACTAATCATAAGAAAATTGAAAGAGATCCGATACATCGAAGAATGAAGTTATCGGCAAAATATAGGGAAGGGCCACAATGGGCTCGAAAATAACAAAAACAGAAATCCCTCCCAGAGCAGAAACTGGGAAGGCAGGAAGTACTAACGGGGTAATAGTCAACAAAATAGAGATGGTTACGATTATTGTTTCGAGAGGAAGCACAAATACGCAACAATCATCTGTTAACACTAATTTCAGTACGAAATAAGAAGAGATGCGACACTTCAAAGAATGAAGACATCGGAAAAGGAACGGGAAGTCCACAAAGGGGTTGAAAATAGCAATCAGCAACAAAATGGAAATAGCCGTATTCATGATTGTTTCAAACGGAAGGACAACTCTTCAACAATCCTGCCTTATCAGTAATCAGAACGAAATTGAAAGAGATCCGATACTTCAAAGAATGAAGATATCGGCAAAAGAAAGGGAAATGCCGCAAAATGCTTCCAAATAACACCACAAACGCCGCCGAGAAGAGAATTTCAGACCCAGCGGTTCCCAACGAAATTACAGTAGCCGAAAATGTCTAAAGTGAAAATAAATTAACGTAACGTCGCAACGCTTCTGAAACGGGAAACAATATTTCAGATATTTTTAAACGCAACTGCTGACATGTACACTCAAATAGATATGTTAACAATCTCGTTTAGAAAGTAACAATGTAACACAGAGAACTACTGAGCACCACCAGGGTGAATTCCATTAAGCAGTCAAGTTCCTTTTGCTCGGAGCTAAATTGATTTCGGTTACGCTTAACGACATGGATGATAAAGACTGATAAACATACTCGTTGGAGTGCTCCTCGCTGAAGCTAACCGAAGTAATTGTTCCCTGTAACTATCATGGTGGCAGATACTTCATAGGTTTGACATTTCCATCGTAACATTACGCATATCACAAATATCATACGTCTTCGTTTCAACCACGCACTTACACCGCAATATAAGTACCGTTTCCACCTTTCTAACATCTCTACCTGCATGTGTGGCCACCCACATGGTGACAGTAACCACATTTTATTTCAGTGTCCACAATTTGATTCCACCCGTCGTCAATTTATGCAACGCCTTCTAAATTTATCCATTCCCCTTCCTACTAGTGTTTCTTGTTTATTGTCAAACCTCAATCCCACTTTAATTGATACATTAAATAAGTTTATTGATGAGTCCAAATTGCAGTTGTAAAAGATAAGCTATTACCTCCTTCATATAGTTAAAATATGCTTCTTGTTTCCACTGTAAAATTTATTCCAAACTCTACAGGTAAATACAATCAAATCATAACAAAGCGTGTGAAATTTTTACAATAATTGGTCCCGTAACATATATTATATATCTCACATTCTAAATAAAAGGCATATAATAAAATCCCGTGCCCAAGACACTTGTGTTAAACCACAGATATCGTGACTGGACGAAATTCATAGAGTCCAACCCACACCATCAAGAAAGAGAAGAACTAACATTAAGCTGTATTGTTGGTTCAATGAGACGATGTGACTATTTTTCGTTGCCAAAATGGTTCATTTATTTAAAGAAAGAAACCTCTGGCTTGTAGCAGTATACCTTAAGTTTAATTCTCCTATCATTTGTGAAATGTGTTTCTTGCAGTATTGTACTAGGTGGTATGCTTTTGTTGTTTATGGCTGTAATTTTTTAGTGTAGGTGTGAAACAGACTAAACATAACCCCATTGGTTGGGACGCAGTCTCCTCGCCTCGGTCTCGCTTGGTAAAATTTTGCTGTCATCCGACTCCAATGTTATGTTTGTGATATATAGGGAATTGGCTCAGTTTCAAGATCGAAACCGCCTGTGGGTGGGGGTGGTAGAATACAAACACGTTATCCCCTGCCTGTCGTAAGAGGTGACTGAAAGCACCCCAGGGGCCTTTAATTGGCAGGGTGGGCTCGCGACCACGGACCCTTAGGTGAGTCCCGTAATTGCTTGCACTTACTTATGTCACGCTCCTCACTTTATCTATCCTATCCGACCTTCCCTGGTCAATTCTTGTTCTTCGCAGACCCCGACGGCATAAGAACATTTGAGGCCTCATTTCCACGCCCTTCGTGGTCCTTGTCTTCTTTGTACGATAACTTAACTTCGGAAGAGTCAGATTTAGAGACGGCAAACTATCGATTGTAATCGCCATCGATATTTTCCGATGTTATGAGCTCTACTATCGATAGTAATCGGTAGTTTTCAAAATGTGGAACGAATCATATCATTATGCCCGAAAATAGAATATTTATGGAACACATTCCACGAAAAATCATTAGAAAGCCCAACTATTTCATGCTACGTAATTTCTGAAATTCAAATCGGAATCGCTCAAAATTCTCTTCAGTGGCACGTCCGAGACATTCTCGGGCTGCACGCGCTTGCCCATAACATGACCGCCCGAGAAATTCTCGTTCAGCTGCAGTGTTCATTTTGCGATCGCCCGACATTTTCTCGGGTATTGTAATATCTTTGGAAAAAATGTTTTACAGCGTTCTCAACAGATGGCAGGAGAGTTTTCAGTTACTTTCATGAAGTCTTTGACCTAAGATGTGCCTTATCTTCTCTCGCCTACATACAATCTCTGACAACATGAATGAAATGAAAACCTACAACCTGTTTTCCAGTCATTGACCGGGTCAGGGATGTAATGAATGAAACATATATAGGCTGTTATTACAATGGGGTCGCCACTCCCAAGGTGATTTATTAATGAGTGATAAATGCTATGAAATGAGAATGGAGAGTGTTGCTGGAATGAAATATGACAGGGAAAACCGGAGTACCCGGAGAAAAACCTGTCCCGCCTCCGCTTTGTCCAGCACAAATCTCACATGGAGTCACCGGGATTTGAACCACGGTATCCAGCGGTGAGAGGCCGACGCGCTGCCGTCTGAGCCACGGAGGCTCTTCTCTGACAACATATAAATCTCATTGTTTGTCCCGTATTGGCATCAACTCAACTAAGGTTAGATTGAATGGAGAATAGCACCTTCCAAAATGCTGAATAGTCTTTCTGCCGGCACTGAAGTCGCAGGTACGCAGAGATACTTCAATGCACACCTATGAATTGGAAAAAACTCCTCATCAGTTAACTGCAATCAGCTGTACAATTTCTGTTAGCGCGGAAATAAGCCAATGAGGGGGAAATAACTATCGTTAACTATCGATAATAGGCAACTGACTATCGATGTATGACGATAGTAGTCGCTATCGATAACTATCGATAACGCTATTGAAAGTTTTTCGCCTCTAGTCAGATTCGTTCCATTTTTGCCACTGACTACCGTTAATATAGGATGGTTGCCCAGTTGGAGTTCCTCTTGAAACAAAAATCAGCACCATCACCACTCTCTTCTCTCATCTAACTTCAGTGTTATGTTTGAGAGATCTGGGGAGTTGGCCCAGTTTTACGATCGTATGCCGTTCCTGAGGCCAACCGAATGTGGAGGAATGTATTGAACAATTACGCCTTTCTGCGGGGATTCAATCAATCAATCAATCAATCAATCAATCAATCAATCAATCAATCAATCAATCAATCAATTTATCAATTATTTGAATTTAGGTCTGTCGTCCACGTGGGAGATTCCCCATCAATTGTTTACCTAGGTTCAACTTAGACGTTTTTAAAGAACTTGGAAGTTTATGGAATGTTTTCGTTGATAATTTTTTCCAATCCTCTACTCATGTAAGTGAACATTTACTCTAATTTGTCCTCGTGAATTCCAACTCCACGTTCGTATATTATGACCTTTTCCAGTTTTAAAAGCTATGCTCAAACTCTGGCATTCCACGTCTCTCTCCACTGACAGCTCGAAACATACGACATAGCCGAGCATTTTGTCTCCTTACTCCCAAGTCTTCCCACCCATAGTTTGAAAAATTTCGTAAGAATACTCCTTTGTCCAAAATAACCCAGAACAAATCTTGCTGCTTTCCTTTGCTTGTTTTCCAGGTTTCGTATCAAGTAGTCCTGGTGTGAGTCGCATTCACTGGAACCATACTCTAATAATCGTGGTCTTAGGAGACATTTAGACACCTTCTCTTTCACATCCTTACTACAGCCCCCAAATACTCTCGTAACCATGTAAAGAGACCTGTAACCTTTCTTAACAACCTTGTTAATATGAATACGCCAATGAAGATCATTCCTTATTTTAACACCTAGGTGATTACAGAGTTCGCTAAGAACAACGACGAGTTTGCAGGAATGATGACGAAAATGCAAATACGTCACTTCTCTGCTGGCAAACAGTCAGAGACGTTGCCATGGTAACTGTAGGTTCGTTGTCGTTCTATCGGCCAAGCAATTCAGAACATGATGTCCGCAGAAATTAGTAATTTTCTCCGTCATTTGAAGAAGAAGCGAAATTATGTACATAAGAAAAGTTGTTTATAGTGAAGGGCGTTTCATATACAGTGCACATATTTTACAGAAAATTAATAGTGTAAGAGAAAATGGAAGAAAACTGTTCTTGTTTTCCTATAAACACCCCATCTATTCAGATACTTTTAAGTCATATGCATATCGAAACCTTCCTCTGGATGAATATACTCTTAATATGAAATTTGGTTGAGATCTATCCAGCCGTTTCGCCGTGATGGTGGAACAAACAGACAAACAGACACGAAAAATAAAAAACCACCGATTCGTTCTCGAGTTGACCTAAAACGGATAAATAACTGAAAAATTGGCAAAACAAACGAAATTACAGACAGCGGACCCCCTACAACTTTATTTATATAGATTTGTATCATTTACTGCACGAAGCATGGTATTGATGATTTCCATTTGTTTCCCTCTGAGAAGCCGATACATTTGCTTTCCCACTGCTGCTAATGGGTCGGCATTCATAATACCCTGATTAATTACATTCTCCTAATCGTCAATGTCCTCAAAGCCAAATTTTGTACCCAGTAATGGAAATTTCTGCCTTCTATTGCTTCAGTGTTTAATTTATAGGAAATAATCTGGTAATAGCGCTTAATTGCGTCTTCTGTAGACTGTCCGTTTCGCCAAGCTGCACGTACAGAATCTTCTGCCAGATTTGCTTGAAGTATTTCCCAGAGCCGCTTAAGGTTTTCGGAGATCCAAAAGTTAATATTTGCTTAGAAAAAGGCTTCGCATTGCTGTGGGCATTTTAGGCACGGCAGATTCCCGTAATCCTCCTACCCATTGCTGACCGCCGTAGGCTAAAACACAAGCTAAGCAAGCTTGTTTATGACTCATATCGGATGTCATGTATCAAACGAAGGTCTTCAAAAGTTGCAGTTGCTCTATGGAATTTACATTGTGAATCCTACCAATGATTTTCAGCTGGCGAAGTCCCTGCATCCATTCACTCGATTTTGCAATCCATCTGAAATGTTCAGGCATCTGCCAGTAATAATAACACGGTAGAGTTTTAAAATGTGCATTCATCGATTTATCTCTTCTTGTTGTTTGATGTTCGTATTGTGTCTGAAGTAATATTCCAATGTTGAATCACTTTGACCAGTATCGGCTAAATATTCCTTTGTTTCTAGATTTGCGATTCGATATCAAACTGGTAAGTTATGTTCAAGGGTAAATACCTGGAATCAGAGATACGGCTATTTGCTTTACGTTTCACCGACACACATAGGTTTTATGGCAGCGATGGGATAGGGAATGCCTAGGAATGGGAAGGAAGCGGCCGTGGCCTTAATTAAGGTACAGTCCCGGCATTTGCCTGGAGCGAAAATGGGAAACCACGGAAAAAACATCTTCAGGTCTGCCAACAGTAGGGTTCGAACCCACTACCACCCGGATGCAAGCTCACAGCTGCGCGCCCCTAACTGCACGGCCAGCTCGTCCGGTCAGAGATACGGCTTTATGCGTTTGATGTTGTTCTGCATAGAGTAATAAGTAAATTACACGTTTGTAAGCAACTGCAAAAAGGCCTCGATAATGTTGTGAGATGGACAGCAGGCAATAGTATGTTGATAAACGGGGTTAAAAGTCAGGTTGTGAGCTTCAGGAATGGGAGAAGTACCCTCAATTTTAATTACTGCGTTGATGGGGTGAAATTCCCTTATGGGGTTCACTGTAAGTACCTAGGTATTAATATAAGGAGAGATCTTCATTGGGGTAATCACATCAATGGGATTGTCAATAAAAGGTACAGATCTCTGAACTTGATTGTGATGGTACTTATGGGTTGTAGTAAGAACGTAAAGGATATGGCATATATGTCTCTAGTAAGAACCCAACGACAGTATGTTTCCAGTGTATGGGACCCTCACCAGGATTACTTGTTTCGAGAAATGGAAAATATTCAAAGAGAAACAACTCAATTTGCTCTGGGAGATTTCCGACAAAAGCGTTACGAAAATGTTGCAAAGTCTGGGATGGGAAGACTTGGAAGAAAGGAGACGAGCTGCTCGACTAAGTGGTATGTTCTCATCTGTCAGTGAAAAAATTTAGTAGAATGACATTATTTGACGAATACGTTAGAGTGGTGTTGTTAAAAATAAGAAAGATCACAGTATAAAATAAAAGTTGCAGTTCAAGACGACAAATTGGGGTAAATATTAGTTCATAGGAAGGGGATTTAAGGATTGGAATAATTTACCACGGGAGATATTCAATAAATTGTAAATTCTTTGGAATTATTTAAGAAAAGTCTAGGAATACACCAGACAGGGAATCTGCCACCTCGGCTACTGTCCTAAATGCAGATCAGCGGCGATTGGTTATGATGATGATTCAAACGTTGAACACTGTGATTTTTCTTTTGAATTTCAAACGAATATAATCGCCATCATGGTTCTGGTGATGTGAAACACTATCGTTCAATATATGTGGTTTTGTTTTGTTTTTTGTTTTTTTGCTAGGGGCTTCACGTCGCACCGACACAGATAGGTTTTATGGCGACGATGGGATAGGAAAGGCCTAGGAGTTGGAAGGAAGCGGCCGTGGCCTTAATTAAGGTACAGCCCCAGCATTTGCCTGGTGTGAAAATGGGAAACCACGGAAAACCATCTTCAGGGCTGCCGATAGTGGGATTCGAACCTACTATCTCCCGGATGCAAGCTCACAGCCGCGCGCCTCTACGCGCACGGCCAACTCGCCCGGTAATATATGCGTTCACATCATTCTAAATGACTGTACTTTTTTTCTTCAAAAAATTTCTCCTGCACAGTCATGCCCCTTGTATACGTATTTGTAGAGATATTTCATAGCCAGAATACTCCCCTCATACCCAACGTCAATAATTATGATAATTAAACTTTTTCAGTAAATATGCGTTTTAAAATGCTATATGTCGATTGTCTCTTGTTATTTGACGACTATTTACGTCTTCGAGAAAAATACCATGTTCGTGTTATTCTTCGGAGCTGTGAGGGCCTAACTTCGTGTCGTAGCATCGCCGATAATTTAGTTTTCCGTCGTCTGCTAAAGATGAAATGAAATGTAATGTCGTATGGCTTTTAGTGCCGGGATATCCCAGGACGGGTTTGGCTCGCCAGGTGCAGGTCTTTCTATTTGACTCCCGTAGGCAACCTGCGCGTCGTGATGAGGATGAAATGATGACGAATTAACCAATTAAGGTTAAAATCCCCGACCCGGCCGGGAATCGAACCCGGGACCCTCTGAACCGAAGGCCAGTACGCTGACCGTTCAGTCAACGAGTCGGACTGCTAAGGTTTTAAGGTAGTCGAATCGACTCTTCGTTCCCCATTTTTGTTGACCATACACGTCGCATTTGGATTTAACTCTCCACATGGATTGTGAACCGTCCACTTGAGTACGAGTTCTCTGTAGCTCGGTAATTCAGCTGATATCAAAGCGCCTAGTTCCTCTGGTTGGCGAATTTTGTCACCTTTAGTCATACACATAAGCAAGTGCATATGCGTGAGTCCTCTCTTTTGGAAGTACTGGCTAAGATATCAGGACGATTTTGTGGGAGCTGCTCCAAGGTAGTCACGTCTTGTAAAGATATTCGCAACGCTTGTTTTACTTCCGGCCAATTAGGATTTAATGTCACTATGATAAAAATCAGGAGATCCAACCCGTCGAACGACAACCATCGGATCTTCAAAATTCTCTTTGTAATGTCGGATTGAACCTGAAAACGACTAGTGTGACGACTGGTGTTGATGGATTTGTTCGTTGACTATGCTGCACGAGTGTAGCTAATGGGACCACATATAACGGTGAACATGAGATTTTAGAATGAATGGGAAATGATTCAGTCCCGAATTTCTTCCTAAAATAAATGACTTAAAGCGGTGTAACATTACAGTGATGTTTCTGGATTATACACTATATATACCTACAAGTGAATTGAGTTAATTTACAATACGTGTTTGATGTAAAATGAAATATTCCTTCTTTTGAAATAAATCCGTAAAAAATGACTAGAAAATATTTTAAAATTAGGAATGATGTGACTTCAGAAATTGATTCATCACTAAATTTACCAATATATCAAAGGTTGATATGCCTAGTTGAACTAACTGATTCACCAAGAAAACGACTGCATATCATACTCAACTTCAACGAATAGTTACACTGAGCGGCCAAAGGTCATGGGCAGGTGAGTCCCATCAGAAAATGTGCCCTGTATGACCCCTGAGCGTTGCGGCTAGCTGCAGCATACTGTAGCTGAGCATTCTGTCACAGACACCAGTGTCGTGAAGATGGCAATACGTCATGAGTTAACGGACTTGGAACGTGGGATGTTCATCGGCACACGGCGCATGGGTCATAGCATTCCGGAGATTACAACCGAAATCGGGTTCCCGAGGTCAATAGTGTCGAGAGTGGATCTTCAATATCGCTGAAAAAATATTTCCACCCGTGTGAACCGCCGCACGGGAAGACCACAGGTGTTTAACGTACAGACATAACGTCGCCTGTGCAGAATCCTACTGGGCGCTCGACGAGCTACTGTCAGATCACCGCCCAGTTGAATGTTGGGAGTCAGGAACCCATTTCTACCAGGATTGTAAGGAGGCAACTGCACCGCATAAGCTTCACCAGCCAACGACCAATTCGTGTCCCTTTGCTGACACCTCGACACAGAGCTCAAAGACGTGCATGGGGCCATGAACATCGGCGTGTGATATGGTCCGATGAATCCCAGTTCCAGTTGTATCGAACTGATGGGTGCATGAAAGTGTGGCATATATCCCAAGAAGCTATGGATTCTGCGTGTTAACAAGGTTGTGTCCAGGTGGGAGGTGGTTTAGCTCTGGTCTGGGTGGCATTCTTATATTCGCAATTATGCCCCATTTTCTGCTGCAGAGAGCGGTGACAGTCGCACGTTATGTGGACATTCTTTCAGATCATCGGCATCACTTTCTGGCCCTAGAGTACCCTGATGGAGATGCCGTGTTTCAACAGGACCATGTCACCGCTCTGTGGTGGCAGATGGTTGGAGAAGCACTCCAGTGAAGTTACGACCAGGGATTAACCCTCCAGATACCCCGACCTTAATCCAATCGAGAATTAATGGGATGCTGTCTATGATGATGTACGCTCAATGAACCCCGCACCAAATACACAAGATCAATTGTGGGTAGCAGTGCAAGATGCGTGGGTTCAGATTCCTCCAAAACAATTCCAACATCTTGTAGAGTCGATGCCACACCGTATTGCTGCCGTTTTGAGGGCTCCCGGAGGAGCAACTCGTTATTAACATCACATTCAGTGTCTTCCCATGACATTTGCCCGCTCAGTGTGTTTTTTATTTTCTGCTACTTGCTTTACGTCACACCGACACAGATAGGTCTTATGGCGGCGATTGGATAGGAAAAGTCTAGGACGGGGAAGGAAGCGGCCGCGGCCTTAATTAAGGTATAGCCCCAGCATTTGACTGGTGTGAAAATGAGAAAACACGGAAAACCAACTTCAGGGCTGCCAACAATGGAGTTTGAACCCCCTATCTTATGCATGCAAGCTCATAGCGACGCGCTCCTAACCGAACGGCCAACTCGCTACTCAATGTATAACATATACAGAAGATCTTAACTGCTTCAGTGTACATTCTATACTAACGTATTAATGCTTTTGAGACTGCCACATACATATCACCAGCGCTACAGCCTACAGAGTCAATACTTCGGTGATCCAGGACGGAAAAATCATCAGTAGAAGGAACATCCGATCAGGTTCACTGGCGTTGATATGAAGATCTTTACAATAGAATGTTTCCTTGTAAATATGTCGGAAGATCTGGAAAAATGCCACGAATTTGCTGTGGGATCCAATTCTTATTTTTCTCGGAATTTCCATCTTTACATCATTAATAATAAAATCGCTTTATCGTAACTGGATTTGCAACCTGGGACATAGCATGTTGAATGCATAATCACTTGCAGTCGATTTTTGAAAGGTTTGTCGAAGTTAACGTCCTACTTCTCGTGTAAGAAAATATTGTGTACTACCCAATTTTCAATAAAATTTAGAAAATAGTAAAACCACATATTTCACAATTTTGCTATTACCGAGGAAGATCGATGCATGTTAAATGATTTCCAATCAATTGGAAATTTTTTTGCTAGTGGCTTTACGTCACACCGATACAGATAGGTCTTACGGCGACGATGCGATAGCAAAGGGCTAGGAGATGGAAGGAAGCGGCCATGGGCTTAAATAGGTACATCCCCAGTATTTACCTGGTGTGAAAATGGAAACCATGGAAAGCCATCTTCAGGGCTGCCGACAGTGAGTTTCGAATCCACTATCTCCCGGATGCAAGCTCTCAGCTGCGCGCGCCTAACCGCACGGCCAACTCGCCCGGTTAATTGGAAATTTATTGAACATCTCCCTTGGTAAGTTATTCCAATCCCTAACTCCCCATCCTATAAATTAACATTTGCCCTAATTTTTCCTCTTGAATTCCAACTTTACCTTCATATTGTGATCTTTCCTACTTTTAAAGACACCACTCAAACTTATTCGTCTACGAATGTCATTCCACGCCATCTCTCCGCTGACAGCTCGAAACATACCACTTATTCGAGCAGCTCGTCTTCTTTCTCCCAATTCTTCCCAGCCCAAACTTTGCAACATTTTTGTAATGCTACTCTTTTGTCGGAAATCACCCAGAACAAATCGAGTTGCTTATCTTTGGATTTTTTCCCGTTCTTGAATCATGTAGTAATGGTGAGGGTCCCATACACTGGAAACATACTCTAGTTGGGTTCTTACCAGAGACTTATATGCCCTCTCCTTTACATCCTTACTCCAAACCATGTGCAGAGATCTGTACCCTTTATTTGCTATCCCATTTATTTGTTTACCTCAAAGAAAATCTTTCCTTGTATAATACATCTAGGTACTTACAATAATCCCCATAAGGAACTTCCACCCCATAAACGCAGTTATTAAAGCTGAGTGAACTTTTCCTATTTTCGAAACTCACAACCTGACTTTTAACCCCGTTTATCACCATACCATAGCTTACTGTCCATCTCACAACATTATTGAGCTCATTTTCAGCTGCTCACAATCTTGTAACATATTTACCACACGTTAGATTGAAAAAGACACAAGACAATTACAGATATAATGGAATATAATGGAAATATATTTCCTTAAATAACATCAAAACATATCTTAAAAATGGCTGTAACTGTACAGTTTTTACTCACTATCTGAATTCAAAGAGAAGTAACGCTATTGTCATTGGGCAAATACGTAACACTGGTAGTTATGATCAGATCCACGGTTACTATTCAATAGACTAATAGCCAAAGTGTCATGATAAGCTTTCACTTTATTTTTCAGTGTATATAAACCTTTTATATGTAGTACTCTGTTTAATGACAATTAGATGTATTTATATATTTTAAACTGTAACTTGTGTATTGTATTTGACCTTGTCTATTGCAACTGTATGTTATCTAATAAACTATATTGTATTGTATTTTATTGTGTTGTATTTTCTTTCTGCTGGCTTTTTAGTTTCATCATTTCCCATTATTGTATTATAAACTCTTACCCGTATACAGTTCAAAGGTGAAGTAGAGTAAAACCACTGAAAGCAAATCACGCCAGTGCACCACCAGCTGAGCAACACAAAGAACGAAAGAAAGAAAGAAAGAAAGGACGCGTTTATTGGTTTGAAAGACAAGGAGATTTAAACTCATTGGTGGCCATTTCCAAACGAGGTAATCGATAGCAAAACTCGATATAGAATCAATTGTGTCTGCTCTCGAAAGTTTAAACGAATTTCGACCGTGTGCGCAAAATTTAAATGATTGAAAATGAATGATTTTAGTTGACAAAAAAGTACAGGAGAAATCCACCCAAAGAGACAGAAAATACGGGAGCCGGGAGATCCCGAGAAATACGGCAGAGTTGGTCACCTTATTGGAGAGTGACAATGGAATTAAAGATGACAGGAAAAACAAGGAAATGCGAACGACAGGAAGCATGACCAACAAATGGCAAATAAGCTAATATGGAAAGGATAGCTGATTCAGAACGTGATGGAGCCAACTAGAGGGGAAAATATCCTGGATGTGGTGCTGGTAAAACCAGATGAGCTCTATAGAGAAACCGAAGAAATAGATGGCATTAGTGATCATGAAGCTACTTTTGTGGTAGTTGAAAATAAATGTGACAGAAAGGAAGGTCTTAAAAGTAGCTGTTAATGCAGGCATGACGCAGTTTCTAAAAAAAGTAACTATGATAGGTGGAAAATGTAAATTAAAATGTAAACAGACTCTGGGACGGGGTTTAAAGAAATTGTTGAGGAATGTGAAAACAGATTTGTACCTTTAAAGGTGGTAAGGAATGGTCAAGACCCACCTTATTATAATAGAGAAATAAAGAGACTAAGAAGGAGGTGCAGATTGGAAAGAAATAGAGTTAAAAATGCCTTTGGAAGTAAGGAGAAATCGAAGGAACTTACTAGGAAATTGAATCTAGCAAAGAAAGCAGCTAAGGATAACATGATGGCAGTCATACAAATATTAGTGAAAGATGGAAGGGTATGCATAGGTATATGAAGGCAGAAACAGGTTCCAAGAAGGACATTCCTGGAATAATTAATGGACAAGGCGAGTGTGTAAATACGTAAGGATCTTTAAAAGGCAGAAGTATTCAGTCAGCAGTATGTAATGATTGTTGGTAACAAGGATAATGTCCAGATAGAGGAGGAGACTAATCCTAAATATTAAAATTTACATATGATAATAATAACATTTACAATAAGATACAAAATTTCAAAACTCGAAATGCCGGCTGGATTTGATAAGATTTCTGAGGATCTACTAAAGACAATGGGTTGGGATATAGTACCATATCTGAAGTACTTGTTTGGTTGGTTATTGTTTGGTTGAAGGAGCTATACCAAATGAATGGAGAGTTGCTATAGTAGTCCCTGTGTATAAAGGAAAGGGTGATAGACATAGAGCCGAAAATTACAGGCCGGTAAGTTTGACATGCGTTACATGTAAGCTTGGGGAAAACATTATTTCTGATTATATTAGACATGTTTGCGAAATTAATATTTGGTTCGATAGAAGGCATTTCGGTTTTAGGAAAGGTTATTCCGCTGAAGCTCATCTTGTAGGATTCCAGCAAGAAACAGCAGATATCTTGGATTCAGGAGGTCAAATGGACTGTATCGCGATTGACCTGTCTAAAGCATTTGATAGGGTGGATCATGGGAGACTACTGGCAAAAATGAGTCCAACTGGACTAGACAGAAGAGTGACTGAACGGGTTGCTACATATCTAGAAAATGGATCTCAGAGAGAGTAGGCGAAGCTTTATCTGACCCTGAAATAATTAAGAGGAGAATTCCTCAAGGCAGTAGTATTGGACCTTTATATTTTCTTATATACATAAATGATATGAGTAAACAAGTAGAATCATAGGTAAGGCTTTTTGCTGATGATGTTATTCTGTATAGAGTAATAAATAAGTTACTAGATTGCGAGCAACTGCAACATGACCTCGATAATGTTGTGAGATGGACAGCAGGCAATGGCATGTTGATAAACGCGGTTAAAAGTCAGGTTGTGAGTTTCACAACTAGAAAAAGTCCTCTCAGTTTTAATTACTGCGTTGATGGGCTGAAAGTTCCTTTCGGGGATCATTGTAAGTACTTAGGTGTTAATATAAGGAAAGATCTTTATCGGGGTAATCCCATAAATGGGATTGTAAATAAAGGGTACAGATCTCTGCACATGGTTATGAAGATTTTTAGGGGTTGTAGTAAGGATGCAAAGGAGAGGACATATATGTCTCTGGTAAGACCCCAACTAGAGTATGGTTCCAGTGTATGGGACCCTCACCAGGATTACTTGATCCAAGAACTGGAAAAAATCCAAGGAAAGGCAGCTCGATTTGTTCTGGGTGATTTCCGACAAAAGAGTAGCGTTACAAAAATGTTACAAAGTTTGGGCTGGGAAGAACTGAGAGAAAGAAGACGAGCTGTTTGACTAAGTGGTATGTTCCGAGCTGTCAGCGGAGAGATGGCGTGGAATGACATTAGTAGACGAATAAGATTGAGTGGCGTCTTTAAAAGTAGGAAAGATCACAATATGAAGATAAAGTTGGAATTCAAGAGGACAAATTGGGGCAAATATTCATTTATAGGAAGGGGGTTAGGGATTGGAATAACTTACCAAGGGAGATGTTCAATAAATTTCCAATTTCTTTGAAATCATTGAAGAAAACGCTAGGAAAACAAGAGATAGGGAATCTGCCATCTGGGCGACTGCCCTAAATGCAGATCAGTATTGATTGTTCAATATTTTTCTATTAAATAATACCCGGAGAAAATTATTTCCCGGCTCCACTTTGTCCAGCACAAATCTCACATGGAGTGACCGGGGTTTGAACCGCGGAACCCAGTGATGAGAGGCCGGAGCGCTGTGCCTGAGCCACGGAGGCTGCTATTACAATGCATAACAATATTGGAAGATTTGACCCTGAAAGGCATCAGATTTGGGAAAAACCACGCGATAGCCCCTGGGTGGGCTTTTACAGTAAAATAGGACTCAATAGGAACTCAAATGGCTAGATGTTGTTCCACAAGTGGGATTTTGGCAACATTGGCAAAATGTCACAAAACCATTCATTTGAAATATCCAATACACATTTAAGTGGCTTTACAAGTGTAGTCATATTTCAGTCATGCTTCCGTGAAATACAATTAAATTACAACAGAATATCAAGAAAATTATTGCTATAATAATATTAAAATTAGTTATGGCTTGCTTAGTTCCATTGTATATAATGTCTTCCATTTAGCAGCATTCAAATAATATTTTATAGCCTAGGAACGATATCTCCAAACACAGGCTACGTATTAAACTACGGATAATAGTTCCAAATAGAAATAATTAAACTAATTTTACCTGTGTAGGGGCCGATGTTCTATATGTTACGCCGCTTTAGACAACTAGCATCATTATCATTTCCATACGTCATAGAGGTAATTTTACCACCTCACCCTCTTTCAATAGTTTGTCCTTGAGTACTATTGATCAAGTGCGTTGTCAGAAGTGCCACGTAACAGAGGAAAAAATTGACCAAAATGAAAGGAGATAAAATATTCCAGCTGCTAATGTCAACTTAATCAATTATTCTTTCCCTTTCGAGAAAAATGTCTATACATTGTTTCATTAATAAGTTATATCGGAAGGGATATTTTATCGTAAATTCTGAGAAACATATTATGACAAGATAGGACCAATCGAAAGTGTCATTACCCTAGGATCAACCAACCTCACGTACCGAAAACTATAATGCTGAAATTCGGGAAAGGGGGAAGAGCTTCAGCAAGTGACATAATTAAATACATGCAAAAAATCTCGAAATAGTCTACACCTACAATTAACTCGGAATCACTCTACAGAAAAGAGGCAAGACTAGTAAATCTCACATAAGAAACTGGGCAGCGACACCCATCTAAGCGGCATCAGAAATAAAAGATCTTTAGAAAATATTCTTAGAATCTGCCAAAATCAGTCCCATGATTACTTACGGTATTGAAATTGTATGGGAGGAGTTTTCTCTGCGCGAAAACGAGCCTCGTGCTTACCAATTAACACACAGTCAATACTTGTTCACGCTTATGAATAGTTGTACATAGAGGATATGATACTTACTCGGCAACGTGGATAATTATTAGAAAAATGAAAAGGTACCTAATATAGCATGATGTTTAATCCACAGACGCCATGAAAATGGACTGGAGCAAACCAAGAAATACGGTAAGTGGTCACGAGTTTGTCAGTGCATGGGTTCCACCACAAAACCACAAAATGTGCTCTACAATGCGCTTTCATGAGGTTAATGATATCTGCGTGAGCCTCCTATCCAGAAAGAATGTCAAAACTACCATATTCAGAAGTGAAAGGAAAACGAAGAACATCGATCTCTGAGTACACCAAAAACTTTTAAAGCCTCAGTCTCACGCACACTTGTGGGTATATCTCCGTTATACAGTATGTGTCACTGTTATTCGTACAGGCTTCAATTTCTTATCGAGTCTCGTATATTCACAGTAACGATTGAAAAACTGAAATAAATCGTACATTACGGGTAAAAACATGATTTGTCAATGATAATTCGTTAGTCCAAACCATACTTATCTACATACAGGCACGAAGATTTTATATGAATATGCCGGCATCGACAAACGGGTATACCAGTTGTATTCGTACACATGGACAGGATGAAGCGCACAGTTTACTTGCGATGCATGGAAAAGTCTCAGTGACGGCATACGACTTGTCAAGTGTGTTAGTTTCCTTCCTAATGTATCTGTGGTGGACGTGGGTAGGAGTGCAGAGTTAAGTACGGAACTTAAGAACAACTGCCACTTTAAGGATTTTCATTACGAAAAATTGGAGAGCTGGTCAATAGAATACATTATAAGGTGCAATATGTGGTTGATAAATGTAAATAGACACTACAATATTAAGAACACTCCAAGGAAACCCAGGAGAAAGTGTTTAACTGAAAGGAAAGAACATATTCTGATCGGCTGCTGAAGTCAGATTCCAAATTAAGTACACCAGTACTGATGCAACTCACGGAGGAACGACCTGGAAAGAAGATCAGCAACTCCACCATCCGTCGGATCCTGTATCGGCATGGGTACTAGAGAAGAATTCCATGGAAAAAGGCCATTTGTAAGTTGAAAAAACAGACGGCTTAGACTGACATTCGCTAAGAAGCACGTGTATAAAGAGAAATCATTCTGGAATGACGTTATTTGGCATGGGGAGACAAAAATGAACCTATTCGGGTCAGATGGCATCCACAGAATATGGAAAAAAATTGGCACGGACAATTATTTGGCAAATACACTCCCAGCTGTAAAATACGGTGGTGGGTCTGTATGTTAGCCAGAGGTGTGCGTAACATATATTTCATTGACGGAATAATGAACAAGGAGGGCTATAATGCAATCCTAGGGCAAACGTTAAGCAGAGTACCGAAAAAAATGGGATTTCCACCTGTTTATATGTTCCAGCATGATAATGACCCAAAACACACTGCTGACATTAATATGACATGGTTGATCTGGAATATTCCTAAGCAGCTAAGAACACCTCCCAAGTCTCCGGATTAAAATCCCATCAAAGATCTTTGGGCTACGTTAGATAGGAATATCCGTAGGCAACGTGTGCGTACGAAGGAGGAACTTAAAAGCGTGATTCTTCAGGAATGGCAGAAAATCAGCTCTGAAATGTGCAAGAAATTAGTGTATCTATGCGGCGACGATGTCAGGAAGTTAAAAATGCTAGGGGACATTCCACTAGATACTAACAAATTTCAGGAACCCTTTATTTTTTGTTTATTTCAAGTGTTCAGTTTGTTTGTACGAATAGGAAAGATACATTATTATGTGCGCGGTTTCCTTTATTAGAAGCTGTATGTTCTGTTAACATAGTTGCAAACAGATATAGTAGATATATGTTTTCTGAAGGCTTTTTTGAATATATGTTCAGTGAATAAAACCATTTTCAGTTTATTATTTTCTGGCAGTGCGTTGGGGTACTAAAGCAAACAGCCCGTACGAATAGAATAGGTACATACTGTATACTTGGTTATTCAGCAAAGTTATCCAAGTCAAATATCTTTCGATCTGTCAACGACGTATATATTCGGGTTTAAACTTCTTAAATTGTATTAATGGGCTCATAGAACACTGTCAAATTCGTCTCCGTCACTAACGTACTTACCAGGAAACCGGTAGCAAATTCTTTTTTAATGGGACTATACAAATTTTGCCCAACAGAACAACTAAGAATCAAGCGAAAAGTTCAGTGGCGTGCTTATTTTGCGAGTACTTTCGGATACATTAAAGGGTTTTATGTGTTTTTAAGCACTGACGTTGAATGGGAAACAAGGCAATTACTCACGGACGAATTTTACACTGCTTCGGTGTCCACTGTTTTAACGGACTACTCACAACAAAGACTGAAGATATGCTCTCGAGAACTACATACCATCAGAAGCTTGAGGAGAAATCTCTCGAATAGTTTGGAGATATGTGATAACAGGGTAACCGACCTGTAATTTTGATGGAACAATCTATCCTTCTGCAGATTTTTAATGACAACCATTTTACCTGTCTTCCAAACGCCGGGGAAGTATTTCTTTTTTTTTTTTTTTTTTTTTTTGCTAGTTGCTTTACGTCGCACCGACACAGATAGGTCTTATGGCCACGATTGGACAGGGAAGGGCTAGGAGTGGGAAGGAAGCGGCCGTGGCCTTAATTAAGGTACAGCCCCAGCATTTGCCTGGTGTGAAAATGGGAAACCACGGAAAACCCTTTTCAGGGCTACCGACAGTGGGGTTCGAACCTACTATCTCCCGAATTCTGGACACTGGCAGCACTATCGAGCTCAGTAGGTGAAGTATTCATCTTGATGAAAAAATATAGACAAAAATATTATTGCCCTGTATGGCAGTGTTTTGATTTCTTTTGTCGGCACCTTGTCATCACCGAGAGACTTCTTCTTATTTAGACCCTTTACCGACCCGGTGGACCTCTGCAGGCTTAATGTCGGGTATGTCTTTGTAAGGCATCTTTTGGTGTTTAAAAAGTTGAGGTTTTTCTGTGCATCTCATGGATCCTCGTTCGTTTTTGCCGTCGTTATCGTCAGAAATATCGTGAGTTACGCCCATTGACTTTCAGCTTAGCCCGCGAAAAGCTCAGCTTTATCGCAAGGGGCGAATACTCGTCCATTTAGGTCTTGAATGGATTTGAGGAATACCTGGAGTGTCAATAGTCTCCGGATACACTCTTGCCTTGATGTTAAGGTGGAGTCCAAAGTGACTTAGGCACTCATTTCATATTTGGACCTGTTGCTGTAGTTTCCCTTTAGACACGTAAGTAAGTAATTTCCTCCTTCCTGTTATAATGTGCTGACATCGAATATTTACGTGTGTCTGGTTAATGATAAATATGGTCTGTCTGTGTGATATTTATAATGGTTAGTTCCGGACTAAGGCTGTCGGATAAAACATGAGACATATATTGGAAGATGGCGATAGTGAAAATGTTGTAGGTGGTGGTTGGAAATTGAAGGTTCCGGTGAAAAAAAAAGGGTGGCTTGACTTTTATGAAGTTGTGGGAACTAACAAAGAAACTTCCCAGATAATCACAATGTTGACTAAGCATTTCTTTTTCTTTTTTTTTACAGCATATACTACCTAATAGACCTTTCATTGCAGCATAACACTAATTTAGTACAATCATAAATTCCTCTTTAAACAATAACCACCACCACCGTAAATTTAAAGGTTTAAAATGTAAACAAATTTTGGAGCTGCCCCTTTTTCGCACTGAAACGAGATAGAATTTAGCAAACATTCATTGAATACCACATATAACATAGTGTCATAAAAAAGCAATGATGTCATTTTATATACCCCAACTGGCAAATCTTACTTGAAATTTTTTTTTTCACTTACGCGTATTATTTTCACTTTCGGTGGTGTCATTTGTGTCTTCTAATGAATTACGGTCCCTGTAGAAATGAAATTCATTTGAGGATAAATATTTCTTTTCAACCTTAAAAAAATCTTCAAGTTTTTCAGAAACTATTGGCTCAGTCTTTCTTTCGAAAGGGTACGCTCATTGTTGCCTAGATATTCTAAATGGAATGGTTGGATGACAAGACGCAATACAGTTGGACTGCAGTGTACTTCATCCATGGCGCTTACACTCTATTCAAAGGTACGGTATTTTTTTTTTTACTTTGAATCGCTCTTTGGAGTTGTTCGTAACAACTTTCAGGAACTTCCGTGTGAAATACCCCTTAAAATTGAAAAACATATTTTGAGTTGGATCGATTACATTGAACTTCCTGGAAGTTTCATTCACCGTACCAAGTTTAGCTACCACTTGCGTCACATGGATTATACTCACCCGCTGTTACACTGATATCAGATACTCTGTCGCAGTGTTCCATGTTTACAATACGTGGAAAGGTTCTAACCAAAACAGATTGGCTGCAGCGGTGTGCTTATCCTTTTAGCATGTAATCAATCCCATAACACCATAACGCACTAACTAATGGTCAGAGCGACACCATTCTTGTCCGGCGATTTTAATACTGTGTGAAATAATCAAAGAAATGTCTTAAAGGTACACCATTGAAATAGTAAGGAAACATATTGCATTGTGATAAGTTACTTTGTTTTCAATCATTAAAAAGTAAAGTCTCCTTCCGCAAGGCAAATAAAACGTTCTGTGACTTAAGCGGCGGACTGTGATATCAGCGTCCAGTGCCACACGAAGCTTTACCAGCCATTCTGCTTGAGCTGTTAATAAAAGCCGAATATTTATTATTTGTGATCGCGAATAACTTCGAAATGACAGAGGAGAGATCGAAAAAGCACAGTCACACAATCTACCTCGTATGGATGCTATCACAGTAGCAACATTCTTGAAACTAATGACTCATTTGTGGCTGCAGAAATTCACGGAACAAAAAAATAAATTGGCATATTATTTTATATAGTGCAATGTACTGTAATTCTTAGTATGACGATAACAAGAAACGTGAATAGAAATCACTTAACTCACCTTTGAAATGTATTTCTAGATTGGTTCTCATATTAGAAAATACATTAACTCTTCAGGCTTTCACCATTACTAAAGTAACAAGTTGGACTTCAGCAGTTAGCATTATAGTAACTTAGTTCTGTAAACGATCATTCCTTAAAAATACAGATTGATTAAATATCTTTAGTTCACTATCTGGTTTTACAAGCTGAACATATCAAGCAAGAACAGCGTTGTGGTTACATTTTAGTCAATCAATAAAGGAATATTTTTGGGGGCTGTGATTTTACCCATTGGTTTATTTAATTGGTATGTCTAATATAAAATGTAGGCTAAGTCTGGGCAATATTTTAAACACCAACATCACTATTATTTGTAGCCATATATTTTGCTTTACGTCGCACCGACACAGATAGGTCTTATGGGCAATATATTTTAATTGCAGTGTGCAATTATGTTACGTATTGAATAAGTATTGTTATTAATGAGCATTGTTAAACTTAAAATACTGACACCACCCCAACCAACAAGCAATGCTTTTGTAGAGATATATATTTGTTTTTATCTAAATTCACTTTGTTTTTTCATTATGTATACGCACACTTCCTGTTTTATATTTTTACAATTTGCTTTGCGTCGCACCAGCACAGATGGGTCTGATGATGGTTGTTTAAAGGCTTCTAACAACTAGATCATCGGCCCCACAGTTGGGTTTTATGACGACGACGGGAAAGAAGCGGTCGTGGCCTTAATTGAGGTACCTGCCCAGCATTTTTATGGTGTGGAAATGGGAAAGCAGCGAAAACCATCTTCAGTGCTTCCGATAGTGGGATTCGAACACACTGTCTCCCGAATGCAAGCTCACAGCTGCGCGCCCCTAACCACATGGCCAACTCGCTCGGTGTTATAGAGTATTTAGGTGTGACCCAAATTTGTTTATAGGCGTAAGCTCTTTAATAAATAAATGAATACATAAATAACTGTCACACTCCAAGATAAATTGGTATAATTAGAGCAATCAATTTGGTTTATAAACCCTTCCGTTTATTAATTTGACATGGATCATAGAAAACTTGGGTTAGGTTTGGAGAATTCTTTAATATTCAGCATTAACTTATGCACGGTTTATTACTTTCATACTCCAATATGTAACTGAATCATTTAATTAAAGAATCACCGAATAAATTTGAAGTTTTATCATTAGAATAGCAGACATGGAAAAGCGATTAAAAGTTCAAACAAATTCAATTTACATTAAAATGATTCCCACAGCAATAAACAGTAGATTTTTTCGATATATCACCGGCATTTCTTCCTAGTTGTACTGCCCTTTGGTACATTGATAAATAATTTGTTTAGAGTGGTATGCCATGTATTTGTTCACATCGGAACTATACACCATATATAAGTTTTCTGCTTTACTACCTGCACAGGATTTCTTTTAAGTCCAAAAAATAACACTGAGATTATTACACACTGGATAGGAATTAAACTTATCCTTGCCAGACACTAACATAAAATGAAATACGTGAACTGTACCCTGTTTCTTAAAGCAGATTATATGTCATTTCGTCTGCTAATACAGTCAATCTGGACGATGTCGTCAGGCCAATTAGCCCGCGTACTTGCGCCACGTGACACTTTCGTACTTTAATTTGTATTTTGACCATGCTTGGAATTATTATTTCTACATTCTGATTGCAGTTTTGAATTCTGCATGAAATTTTGAATCAGATTATCACTATTTAATCAAAATCCCGGATCATGCATGTTCCCTATTGAACCTAAAAGTGAAGCCACCCTTTTTTTTACACCGGGTCCTCCAATAAGAGTTCCAAAATGTAACTAAGGACTTTGAAACCAGCAATGATTTGATGTGTTCGCAGTATGGCAAACCATTTTAACTTAGTAACAGAGCCATATTCTGTGTCGAGTACGAACACCTCTTGTGAAGCACGTTGGAGCCCCATCACTAAGAAATTTTGTCTTACTTACTCCAAGACTTCATTCTATTAGTACGTCACATTTTTACAGTGATTTGAATCTAAAAGCTTTTAAATATCTATTGAGTGAGCAAGAAGTTAACATACACTCACTCTTTCCAAAGTGTAGTTGCTAATACTACATAAATGGTTTAATTAGGTCTAATAAAAGAGCGCAAATGTACTGAAACATAAAAATTATTTCCATGCATTATCAAACTAAAGTACATATCTAGAATAATGAGAAGTGTACAAATCCAGACTGTGTGATAATAATAATGGCGTGTGGCTTTCGAAGAGGCCGGGTGCAGGTCTTTCCAGTTGACACCGTATAAGCGTGAGAATAGGGCTCTACCTATGGCGAATTCTAATGCTGAAGACGGCACACACACCCAGTCCCCGAGCCATTGGAATTAAGCAATGAAGGTTAAAATCTCCGTCCTGGCCGGGAATCGAACCTGGGACCCTCTGTACCAAAGACCAGCACACTAACCATTTAGCCATGGAGCCTGGCGTACGGTGAGATATTAACCACTAAATACAGACAAGGTTTGTCTGCTCTCCATTGTGGTATCCATGAATAATTTTAAGAAATGTGTTATTCCAGGGAGAAATACAATAGAATGTTCAAAATAAAAAATTTAACCAGTACTGACTAGGTATTTTATTTCGACGAATCTGTCACGCTGTTCATACTAGACGTCAAAACTTGCGGCCGCAACATCAACAAAGCCCCGTTCGAATTATTTAATGGTAGGCCTATATTTATATAAAGCCGGACCCGCGGTGTAGGGGTAGTGTGCCCACCTCTTACCCGAAGGCCCCGGGTTCGAATCCCGGCCAGGTCATGGATTGTCACCTGCATCTGAGGGCTGGTTCTAGGTCAACTCAGCCTACGTGATTACAAGTGAGGAGTTATCAGACGGTGAGTTGGCAGTCCCGGTCTAGGAAGCCAATAATAACGGCCGAGAGAATTTGTCGTACTGACCACACGACACTTCATAATCTGCAGGCCTTCGGGCTGAGAAGCAGTCGCTTGTTAGGCCACGACCCTGCGGGGCTGTTGCGCCATGGGGTTTGTTTGTTTGCTTTTTATATTTATTTAAACTTTAGATTCTATATTTGCGGTTTTCTTACTTATTGAGAATCCAGTTCACGTATCCTCCAAATCGCGTATTAATGTGTGATTGAGGCAATGCTTGCCATCAGATTAGGATTCCCGGAACATCGGACATGACCTAAGATGTAGGCCTAATAAATTTAATCCTTCTCCTTTAATTAAATTTTGAATTTATACGTAATTGGAAAGTTATATTCCAAGCAAAAGCATTTATTTAATATTCTTGTACGGTCATAAACTCATATTTATAGTAAGTCAGTATTAAACGTTACAGGCAATTGTACGTCCAATGTAGCTTATTATAAAACAGCGTACGTATTGATCACCAGTTGAGCCACATGCATGGGCATAATAGCAATAACCTGGTTATCTGAATTTCACAACATGAGATTCCTAACATCTCTCATCTTATTTTCTATCCTGGTGGGTTGCACAAATGTAAGTAAGTTCAGTCATGATATAGAGATGAGTGAAGGTAGTCAGAAACGTGCATTATGCAAAATTCCTTTTGAAATGAATGGGGATTCAAATCACATAATTGTTCTGTCTTTGACTAAGTACATGGTTTAGACATATACATTCTCATAAAGGTGAAACTATTTAAAGAAATATAATATTTAACCATCTAAAATGAAGCGTTTGAGATTCTCATTATTTACTGCTGCTCGTTCTTTACTTAGGGATATTATGCACAAAGTATTATTAGTCACCACGCAATGCCAATCAACCTAAAATCTTCAACGCACTAAAATTCTTACGATGCGAAAAAGTACTCGTTACAATCACTCCTTCAGTTTTGACTTCAGAGTAAACCTTACTATTACTTTCATTATTATTATTATTATTATTATTATTATTATTATTATTTGCTAGTGGCTTTACGTCGCACCGACACAGATAGGTCTTATGGCGCCGATGGGACAGGAAAGGCCTAGGAGTTGGAAGGAAGTGGCCGTTACCTTCATTAAGGTACAGCCCCAGCATTTGCCTGGTGTGAAAATTGAAAACCACGGAAAACCATCTTCAGGGCTGCCGACAGTGGGATTCGAACCCACTATCTCCCAGATGCAAGCTCACAGCCGCGCACCTCTAACCGCACGGCCAACTCGCCCGGCAGTTTTATTATTATTATTATTATTATTATTATTATTATTATTATTATTATTATTATTAAGGCTCGGATGTTTAAGACTTAAAAATAGCCCAAATAAGCAAGCAAATATGACCTCAAAAATTACGAAATATGACCTCAAAAGTGACGTAATATGACGTAAAAATTACAAAATATGACCCGAAAATGATTAATCAAAATACGGCCATTTTAAAATAAATTATAAATCGAAACGGCAATTCCTCTGATGTTAAGGTAAGCTAACCTCACACCTTTGTTAACTTAACCTCACACTAAGGTCTAACCTCACACTCTGGAAAGGGCTCAATCTCACGTTAGATAAGGGCTTAACCTCACACCCTGGCAGGGGCTTAAACTCACACTTTTCAGGGACCTATCCTTAGACTCTTGCAGGTGTTAAACTCACACTAGGTAAGGGCTCACTTTGCAGGGTCGCAACCTCACACTTTGCAGGGTCGTAACCTCACACATTGCAGGGGCTAACCTAACACTGTGCAGGGACCTAACCTCACACTTTGGCTTAACCTTAAACCTTGGCTGGAGGTTTTGACCTTACAATTTGCAGGGGACTAAACTCACACTTTAGCAGGAGCTTAACCTCACACCAAAACGGGCCTACACCTGGAGATAGGCTACACCTTGGCGGGGGCTTAACCATGGCTGAGGCTTAACCTCACGCTGACAAAGCGTTAACCTAACTTATCCCAACCAACTTAACGTTAGCTAAGAATGACGAGTTAACCTTTACACCTTGGCTAAGTTAACCTATGTTAACCTCAGACCCTGGCGGGGCTTAACACCTTGACTATGTTTGGGGGCTCTCACCCTGGCGGGGCTCACACCATACCTATGAGTCGGGTCTCACACTTTGGTTAAGGTTGGGGCTCACATCCTGGCGGAGCACACAACCTGATTAAGACCGCAGGCTTAACTTCATGGCATTTACTTTGCTTGCAGCCAGGCTGCGTGGCACAGATGGTTGAGGCGCTGAGGTTGTCTTAGCTCAGTCAGGAAGATCGTGAGGCTGGCACGTAAGAGAACTCTTGCAAGACTAACACACCCACCGAGTTACAATAGAGATAGAGAGAGAGCTTTAGACATGTGCTGACAGTGATACAATGTGTACTACAACCTTGAGCCGGTTTGTTCTGTACAGGAAGTTGAAATATGAACTTAGAGAACTTTGACGAGTGCAAAGCACGAATCGCCAGCACTCGAACAGATCCAGCTCAACTGAAAACCTTGTGTTTTAAAGGAAGCTACTAAATATATTATGACCGTCCAATGGCAAGTGAGTCAGCTGTTGAGCCATTGAAGGTCATGCTAAAGGAATGGTTAACAGGAATTACTCGGAAATACATCCAGCTGGGTCAAATATCTAGAATAACTCGCCCATTCAGACAAGAAATGGGATGGATATAAGATGAGGAATGAAATTCCTAAGCTCAAAACCCCGTGGTCACCGCACGCTTACAGTCACGAAATATTATCTTATAGGTGAGCAGAGAGTAGCAAAATAATTTCACATTCTCAACAGTATTAAGAAGTAAGTCGACTATATGATATTCAGGTCCAGCGGTGTCATGAAGGAGGCCATGAATTGATGCCATATGTAACAGGATCAAGGCGGCGCTGAAGAGGTTAGGTCGATTACATACGTCAAAAGACAATGGTGAAGTGTTCCTTTGTACATCTTTCCAGTCAGATGGGATCACGTTATCTTGGAATTCGCATTCGAACTGTCATAAACAGATGGAAGAGAGGTTACAAGTCAGTGAGTTGAGCCTAACGTATGGAATGCAGACCGATATTATTAGTATAACAATGGTAATGAACTTTTGTTATGAGTAATGTATGGCAGATAAAAACGGAGATTGAAGGTTGAACTGACAGTAATTAGCACGTCTTTAAAGGGAACGTCTACGTTCGCAGAACCTAAAAGAAATATTAGAGAACGTGATATATAAAATAATATTACTGTGTCGAATAGCGATCTGAAGTTTTAATACTGAACAAGGGAAGTTTCGGAAATAACTGTGAGATAGTGTAAAACGCCTGTGTCACTGTGTTAATTTTGTTTTCCTAAGTTTCAGGTCCATGGACTCAAAAATGTATGAAGATTTTCACAATGATGTAATGATGGAAATGATTATGAGGGCTTAAACATTCCGATATCCTGACAGGCCCGGGAGATAATGCCGAAGTGAGGGCCAAAACTATGACCAATGGAGCAAAGGACTGAGAGCGGTATCACCTAATCTTCACTGATAAGTACCAAGATTTCGTTTTCTTTACCCTATTTTCTTGTAGTTGCATAGCTGTAGAGTAGGATGTATTTTTCCTTTCATAATGAAGTGACGTAAATTTAAACAACTTGAGTGACCTAATGCGACTATCATTTAGTGCCCGGTTACTTGTGATTACGGTTATGTCCGAGGTGGTAATATTAAGATCATCTATTACACGCAAGATTTAGCTTGTAAATACGTGCCTTACCGCGAGTTACTCGGAATCTTCTTCACGTTTACGGTGAATGGAGGAATGCGGTGTCTTCATTAGTGAACCATACTTGTGTTGCACGAATACTTCGTGAGGTGACTTTATTTTAATATTTATTTGTAGAAGGTCTTCTGCATGATAATACAATACGTGTTTATTGCGTAGTGGCGAATGTTTCGTGAAATTAGTGTTGCGTTGATTGCGATTTGGTAATGATAAAAGAGATTCTTCGGGAATGCTTGTGAATTCTCTTGGGTAAGTAATGTGTGAATATGTATGATGTGCTTGAACATGGTGAATAATAAGGACAGGGTCGTCCATAAAGTGTTTTATGATGAATTAATATTGTTATGGGAAGTGTCTCGTTGGAAAATAGATAATGGGAGTGTGATAAATAATTGTTTGAGAGTTAGAGATGGATTTAAGCGCTCGTCATCCAATTAAGAACCCAGAATAGGCAAGCATTTGTGTCGTTGTTATTTTGGTGATGTAAGATGTCCGAAGGTCGAGCGTAGGGATTGTTATATGATCATCGAAACACTGTTTCGCGACGGGATACGATGCAGATACCAGTTAATTTGAGGAAATGGTCACTAATTAGACGTTTTCAACATTTAATAAGCATATGTGTGAAGTAGAAGGTCGTATTTATCGAATTGTTGTCACCTGGTAGTAGATTGTAGTCTTGCGTAGTTGCTAATAGTCTGTTTCCCGTAGATAGTGTGCCTTCAAGATTTTCTTTCAGGAGGGCAGTGCCGGTGGAAGCAGTTACTGTTAATCATTCTTTTGGATTATTTATGATTTGTAGCGACTAGATATTGTGTTCTATTTAGGTGGCTGATACGGATTCCTGGGACATGCTGTTGTTGAGTTATATCGATATGAGATCCAATTATTATGTGGGTTTTCCTACACTGTGTGCACTTTATGGATGTTGATATTGAAACTGGTCACCATTAGAGAACTCAAGTTGGTTAGCAATTAGGTAATTTCTGAGATAATGGATAAAATGTAGGGTACTTTAAAATGAAATCTTGGATAAGTGAAGATAAAAGCAAGTGTAGTTTATAAAAAAAAAAAAAATTTTGAATAAAATTTTATTCGATCCTATTATTCATTGCGGGCGGACAATTAATGATAAATAATGATGATTTGCCTTCAGCAAGTTCCATATTCGTTTCCATCAAGTTAGTATTTTCAATCAAGGTTTAAATAATGATGTTTTTAAGTATTTAGCCAACAGAGATTTTCGTTCGTCTATCTAGCTATTATCCAATCATCATACAATGTATTATTATTGTATTAAGTTAGGTTTTGATTTCATTAAATTGGAAAAGGTCCTTCCAAGAAACTAACATTCGTTTTCCTTATTTAAATGAGATATATTTAGCCTTACGAAGTTATTGGATACTATTATTACCATAATCATGAACGTCTTGCGTCAAATGCTAGTCCAACTGCATAAACAGTTGTTGGATGTCCATGCCCTGGGTGGGGAATTATGCGTCACGACTGACTTTAGCTGAGGCATATCACAAGAACCTACGAACCTTCTATATCCCCGGGCAATGGACGGGTGTATTCTGGCGCCCATACGTGAAGCCAAATTAAGAGAAGGTTTTCTTGACAACCAACGTCAGAATTCGAAATAGAGGATGACTGAGTAATTCAATGCTCATACGTGCAGGCAAGAGCACACTTATTGTCCACCGTGGGAGATTTATGTTATGCAGAGTTTGGACGGGGGTAATGGATATGATTAATACTTACATTTATTACAGAGCTACGCAAAATATTAAAAGGCAGGAGACGTTTCGAGCAAGGCATAATTATAGGTTGGTAGATTGGAAGGATAATCTGTAGGCAAACTCTGTTGGCTAAGAGTTATTAATTTACTTGAACTGAAGTGTCCGCAATTAACTCACTTGCATTTATCGTATTATTGGTCGTTCACTTTGGCATTGATTCCGGGTCTGGAAGGATTTAAGCATTCAAATAGTTGAAGTATATTCGCGTAGGATTAGGTGTTAGTGTTAGGTAACTTGAGTGTTAGGGAACTTAGAGACTGTTAGTACTATATTTAACTTGCGACAATACTTTTTAAAAATGGCATCGTTGGCCCAAGTAAAAGCGTTGTTGGAAGAGTTGGCAGGAAAGATGACAAAGATGCAAGAGACACAGGAAGCCACGACAAAGGAAAATCAATCAATGCAAGAAAGTATTAAAAAGATTCATGATGCCCAGGAAGCTATAACAAAAGAGATCCATGATGCACAAGAAACTTCGACTAGAGAGATTCATGAAGCACAAGAAAGGATAAAAGAAGTCACCATAAAGGAAATTCATGACGCACGGGAAGCTTCAAGAAGAGAAATTCAGGAGAGCCATGAGCTTATTCAAAACAGATTATTGGAGACACAAAGTAGGCTCAGAGTGGAAATGCAGGAAGGAATTAAGAATGAGATTCAAGGTAATTTGCGTGAGATCACCGAGGTGGTCCAACAGAATTTCAAGACCATGCAGGAAGAGGTGACGTCACTAGGAGACGACATGAAGAACTTGAGAGAGGAAGTCGCTATGGCAATTAATGAAAATAAGAAGGATATTCAGGAAAAATTCACTGAGTTGAAAGCTGAATTAAGACTGAATGTCAGTGACCTTCAAACCCAGGTTGATCGAGAAATAAAAGAACTTAAAGAGGAAGTAGTCACGGTGCAAGGAAGGATGACAGAGAAAAGTGCCAGCTGGGAAGAGAAATTCAAGAAGATTACGGAAGAAATGGAAAATGCTAACCAAACGGTGCTTAATGATGTAACATTGGCAAGGGAACAGATCAATAATAAATTTGACTTGATCATGAAAGAATCAGACGAAAATAAAACCTTAATAGATCAACAAATTAAGAAGCTGAGTGATAATCTTAATACGATCCAGAAGGACATGCAATGTCTGAAGATTGAAAATGAGGCAACGAAGAAGTTGGTATCATCTTTCACAGATCGACAGGTATCGATGGAGACTGGGAAGAATACAGAATCAGAATGTCAGTCCGAAATGCCAGCATTCAATATTGAAACCAGCGAAAGTGGCATTACTCAGGTAGGAAACGGTATGCAAATAATTAATGTTATCCGCACACATGAAGATAGGCCTAAGAAATTCTCAGGCAATATCGGATCAGGAATGACACCCCGTGGATTTGTGCGTGAGATGGATGAATACTTTCGTGAAGCCAAAATACCGATGGAGAGACGACTTAAGACTGTAGAGCGACATTTGGAAGGAACACCGTTGGTGTGGTTCAAAGCGTTCCGCTATATATTTGAAGATTATGACGGATTCAAGCAGGCGTTCTTGGAAAAATTTTGGAATATTGATACGCAACAAAATATCCGGCTAGAATTGTACTCAAAGAAGTATTCACTGGGTGGACCGAGTCGCTTCTCAGACTACTTTACAATGCAATTCCATCGCCTTAAAGAACTGGACTCACCACCAACAGAGTTAGAGATGGTCAGGGCGATAGTAAAGCAATTCCCTCCAGACGTTCAACGATTATTGACAGCGGCGAATGTACAGTCTGCAGTACATGCTGAGTCTGTTCTAAGACAGCTTGATAGCACGTCATCGCAAACCGGTAACCGAATGATAAGGCATGCTGATCCGGTTGTTAATGTTGCGACACCGGTAGAATCAGAAGAAGCAGGGAGAGATAATAATTCATACCGCCATGCCCAAGAAAGAAGGCAAGCGAGGTACAAAAATCTCAAGGAGGACCGGCAATATCAGAGATGGGCACCACCCCAGAATGGGAATAGGAGATACCCACGATATCGAAGGAACTCAGGATGGGTCAGCCATAGAAGCAGATGGCCATATCAAAGAAATAGAGATAATGAGGACATGAGACAGCGAGATGGAAGTCAAGAAGAAGAGATAAACCACGAGAAGAAGAAATACATTGAAGAGCTAAAGAAACAACAAGAAAAGAAGCAATGGGAAAATGCAATCCAGAGTCAGGATATTAATGCTGATTGCATAGGTGCAACGAGTTTGGAATATCAGCAGCAGCTAAAGAAAAACAGAACAAATGCAAAACTCAATCCTGGAGCGGTACCATTTGATGACGGCAATAAAGAGAGGAACGGTGTGAAAAAAAAAACTTCGTTCTGGGATCAACAGAGAACGATGTAGTTAAAATAAGACATAATTATAAGGGAGATGATTGGATAATAGATACCATAGAGTCATGGGCATTTGAACCCGAAGAACTGCTGGAGGATAATCAGCCCAAAACGATAGATTTAAAAAGAGGACTTCCGATAATTACAGTAACGGTATTTGGTATTCACGTGTCATCATTATTGGATACAGGGGCAAGTATCAGCATAATCTCGAAAATACTGTTCTTAGGATTGCAGGACAGACTTAAGATTCCTGTAATTCCAGTTTCAGGTGTAAAAATCAGAGGAATTATCCCAGATAAAATCACTAAATGCAAGATACAAACCTATTTGCCTATTGAGATCGGGGAAATAGTGTTTGAACACCCATTTGTGGTTATGGCCAGAAGTCAAGGAGTCTGTCACCATTTATGTTGACGACATTGTGCTAGCAACGGTCACGTTTGAAGATCACATGACCAAGTTAGAACGATTATTGGCTAATTTAGAGGAAGCAGGGTTCAAAATTAACAGATCTAAATCAAAATTCTGCCAGCCAGAAATTCTTTTCGTTGGGCATATAATTGATGGAACGGGGATCAAACCGAATCCTCTTAAAATCCAGGCCATATGTGAATTTCCCAGACCGAGAAGGATAAAGCATATCCGGCAATTTTTAGGAATGACGGGATTCTTCTCTAATCACTGCCCAGATTATACTGAAACAGTAGCACCTCTACAAGAGCTCCTGAAGACTAACAATCGATGGCACTGGACTGAACGTCATGATCGAGCTTTCAGGAAAACAAAGGAATTGATGGCGAATAATGTTAAGTTGGGCTATCCAAATTTTGATTTAAAATTTATTATACAGTCAGATGCTTCGTTAATAGGAGTTGGAGCTGTATTATATCAGGAATATGACGACGTAGAGAAGAGAAAGACTTACTTGGCATTTATAAGTCGGAAGTTACGCGGTCATGAAACGAAATATACGACGACGGAGCTAGAGATGTTAGCGATCGTGTATGCGCTCCAGCAGTGGAGGAAAATGATTTATGGGTACCCTATAGTGGTCCGAACTGATCACAAGGCTCTGACATTTGTATTAAAATCATCTTTGACAAGCGAGAGAGTGTCAAGGTGGGCCCTCTACGCACAGCAATTTGATCTTCAAATCGAGTTCTGTGCCGGTAAGTCAAATATCTTGGCAGACAGTTTGAGTCGAAATCCGGTGGAGGACATACCAGAGGTTAACATGGTGGAAATGACCAAAGAAGACGAAGAATGTCTTGAGGATTTGAAATGTCTATCAAAGTTGCAACTTAATGATTCGTCCTTAAAACCCATAATAGAAGAGTGTCGAAGAAGAACTACCGATGATGGTCATGGAAACCAGGAAGCAAATATGCTAACGGCCAACTATGTTTATGACAATAACCTCCTATATAAATTTGTGGATAAGGAAAAGGAAAGGTTACGAGTTGTAGTTCCACGCAGTTTAAGGTGTAAACTGGTCTGGTACATACATCAAATGATCGGCCATGGAGGAGTAGACAAGCTGATAGCAACTATAGGAGAAACATTTACCTGGGTTGGATTTCGAAGAACAATAAGGAAAGTTATCAGAACTTGTGATACGTGCCAGCGTGTAAAGTATAATTCCACTTCACTGTACCAGCAACCGATCTCTGTAATACCAGAAAAGCCCCGTGACATATTTGCGATGGATCTATACGGAGGATTACCAGTTAGCAAACGCGGGAATCGTTTCATTCTAGTTGTCCTTGATATCATGTCCAAGTTCGTGTCGTTGCAACCTATCAGGAAAGCAAATTCCAAAGCCATCATTAGGAGTTTGGAGAGGTATGTCATACCTCAGATGGGCAAGCCGAACTGTGTCTTAACCGACCACGGAACTCAATTTACGTCAGTAGAATTTTCAGAGGCCTTAAAAAGAATGGGAATACAGCACAAGTTCAGTTCCATACGTCATCCAGAATCAAATGCGGCTGAGAGGATAATGCGAGAGCTGTCGAAATATTGCAGAGTATTTTGTTCTGAACGTCACTGGACATGGGCCACATTCTTACCAACGATCACTGAATGCTTAAACAACACATGGCATGAATCGATCGACAATATCCCTAGCGTTGTCCACCTGAATAAGTATCCTAATCGTCCTTGGAACGAGGTTATAAGTAAGCCTACAGAAGACCTACCTAACGAGGAGGAGATCATTCAGCAAGCCCGACTGCGCATGGAAAAACAGGCGGAAAAAAGGCTCAAGAAATTACGGCACAGAAGATTTCGGAAACCACTAGAAATTGGAACTTTCGTGTTAGTGAAGAAACCGGCCACGTCAAGCCCTGCTGCTAAATTTTATTCAAAATTCGCTCATCTGTTTATTGGGCCATTCAAAATCATCGAGGTTTTGGATAATAATTCATACAAAATTCAGAGCTTAGATTCTGGAAATGTTTCCATATTTAATGCCTCAAACTTGAGAAAATATTATTTTCCGATCACTGTTGAAGAAGAAGTAAACGTTATTTTTGAAGATAGTAAAACAGAGGATGAATTTAACGAATATACATCTACGGAGGAATAGGGTCAAGCCCGTTGGATATGTTACGAGGAATATCAAAGACTAAGAGGGACGATAGAACGTGTAACAGGACGTGTTGTAACGAAGAACAACTATTCAATTAATATGAATTGCGAGTTTTCCGGACATATTATATTGATTCCTCAAATGGAATATGACATTGAGAACGAATTATAATTTTGGTACACATGAGGAGAAATTTCCTACTGACGTCCGAAATTTCTTTCAAGTAAGGGGGGAAATATGACCGTCCAATGGCAAGTGAGTCAGCTGTTGAGCCATTGAAGGTCATGCTAAAGGAATGGTTAACAGGAATTACTCGGAAATACATCCAGCTGGGTCAAATATCTAGAATAACTCGCCCATTCAGACAAGAAATGGGATGGATATAAGATGAGGAATGAAATTCCTAAGCTCAAAACCCCGTGGTCACCGCACGCTTACAGTCACGAAATATTATCTTATAGGTGAGCAGAGAGTAGCAAAATAATTTCACATTCTCAACAGTATTAAGAAGTAAGTCGACTATATGATATTCAGGTCCAGCGGTGTCATGAAGGAGGCCATGAATTGATGCCATATGTAACAGGATCAAGGCGGCGCTGAAGAGGTTAGGTCGATTACATACGTCAAAAGACAATGGTGAAGTGTTCCTTTGTACATCTTTCCAGTCAGATGGGATCACGTTATCTTGGAATTCGCATTCGAACTGTCATAAACAGATGGAAGAGAGGTTACAAGTCAGTGAGTTGAGCCTAACGTATGGAATGCAGACCGATATTATTAGTATAACAATGGTAATGAACTTTTGTTATGAGTAATGTATGGCAGATAAAAACGGAGATTGAAGGTTGAACTGACAGTAATTAGCACGTCTTTAAAGGGAACGTCTACGTTCGCAGAACCTAAAAGAAATATTAGAGAACGTGATATATAAAATAATATTACTGTGTCGAATAGCGATCTGAAGTTTTAATACTGAACAAGGGAAGTTTCGGAAATAACTGTGAGATAGTGTAAAACGCCTGTGTCACTGTGTTAATTTTGTTTTCCTAAGTTTCAGGTCCATGGACTCAAAAATGTATGAAGATTTTCACAATGATGTAATGATGGAAATGATTATGAGGGCTTAAACATTCCGATATCCTGACAGGCCCGGGAGATAATGCCGAAGTGAGGGCCAAAACTATGACCAATGGAGCAAAGGACTGAGAGCGGTATCACCTAATCTTCACTGATAAGTACCAAGATTTCGTTTTCTTTACCCTATTTTCTTGTAGTTGCATAGCTGTAGAGTAGGATGTATTTTTCCTTTCATAATGAAGTGACGTAAATTTAAACAACTTGAGTGACCTAATGCGACTATCATTTAGTGCCCGGTTACTTGTGATTACGGTTATGTCCGAGGTGGTAATATTAAGATCATCTATTACACGCAAGATTTAGCTTGTAAATACGTGCCTTACCGCGAGTTACTCGGAATCTTCTTCACGTTTACGGTGAATGGAGGAATGCGGTGTCTTCATTAGTGAACCATACTTGTGTTGCACGAATACTTCGTGAGGTGACTTTATTTTAATATTTATTTGTAGAAGGTCTTCTGCATGATAATACAATACGTGTTTATTGCGTAGTGGCGAATGTTTCGTGAAATTAGTGTTGCGTTGATTGCGATTTGGTAATGATAAAAGAGATTCTTCGGGAATGCTTGTGAATTCTCTTGGGTAAGTAATGTGTGAATATGTATGATGTGCTTGAACATGGTGAATAATAAGGACAGGGTCGTCCATAAAGTGTTTTATGATGAATTAATATTGTTATGGGAAGTGTCTCGTTGGAAAATAGATAATGGGAGTGTGATAAATAATTGTTTGAGAGTTAGAGATGGATTTAAGCGCTCGTCATCCAATTAAGAACCCAGAATAGGCAAGCATTTGTGTCGTTGTTATTTTGGTGATGTAAGATGTCCGAAGGTCGAGCGTAGGGATTGTTATATGATCATCGAAACACTGTTTCGCGACGGGATACGATGCAGATACCAGTTAATTTGAGGAAATGGTCACTAATTAGACGTTTTCAACATTTAATAAGCATATGTGTGAAGTAGAAGGTCGTATTTATCGAATTGTTGTCACCTGGTAGTAGATTGTAGTCTTGCGTAGTTGCTAATAGTCTGTTTCCCGTAGATAGTGTGCCTTCAAGATTTTCTTTCAGGAGGGCAGTGCCGGTGGAAGCAGTTACTGTTAATCATTCTTTTGGATTATTTATGATTTGTAGCGACTAGATATTGTGTTCTATTTAGGTGGCTGATACGGATTCCTGGGACATGCTGTTGTTGAGTTATATCGATATGAGATCCAATTATTATGTGGGTTTTCCTACACTGTGTGCACTTTATGGATGTTGATATTGAAACTGGTCACCATTAGAGAACTCAAGTTGGTTAGCAATTAGGTAATTTCTGAGATAATGGATAAAATGTAGGGTACTTTAAAATGAAATCTTGGATAAGTGAAGATAAAAGCAAGTGTAGTTTATAAAAAAAAAAAAAAATTTTGAATAAAATTTTATTCGATCCTATTATTCATTGCGGGCGGACAATTAATGATAAATAATGATGATTTGCCTTCAGCAAGTTCCATATTCGTTTCCATCAAGTTAGTATTTTCAATCAAGGTTTAAATAATGATGTTTTTAAGTATTTAGCCAACAGAGATTTTCGTTCGTCTATCTAGCTATTATCCAATCATCATACAATGTATTATTATTGTATTAAGTTAGGTTTTGATTTCATTAAATTGGAAAAGGTCCTTCCAAGAAACTAACATTCGTTTTCCTTATTTAAATGAGATATATTTAGCCTTACGAAGTTATTGGATACTATTATTACCATAATCATGAACGTCTTGCGTCAAATGCTAGTCCAACTGCATAAACAGTTGTTGGATGTCCATGCCCTGGGTGGGGAATTATGCGTCACGACTGACTTTAGCTGAGGCATATCACAAGAACCTACGAACCTTCTATATCCCCGGGCAATGGACGGGTGTAATATATGTTTGTGAATTATATCTGGGGCTTCAGCTGAAGAACTTCTGCTACATGGTGTGACGCTGTTTAACGGCACGCCTGCGTAGCGTAACGATTAGCTGCTGTCTGCGGTAGCCCGGGTTCGATTCCCGGTACTGCTAGATATTTAAAATGGCAAAAGGGCTGATATGAGGTTAAAATGGTACATGCAGCTCTAATGTACCAGAAAATAGCTGCACTACCTAGGGACAAGGGTTCACTTTTACGTCACGCTGACCACATGCAGGCTACGCTGAACATGTGTGGATAAGATAGTTGCTATATAAGGTACAGGCTTAACGTTACGCTGACCATGTGTGTGTGAACTTTACATGATGTGTGCTAGAAGGTAAAATTGACTTCTACACTTTATGTATTTCTTCAGTGATGACTAAGCTATCTACGACAGGTCGATTGCAGTGGGCTTGGCAGGTTGGTATGAAATAGCAATTTCTTGCTCAGTGAGAAAAGCAATGGGCAACTACCTTACTATTTCGAAGGTGATATCTAGGCTGTCTGTGACAGCTCGATTGCAGTGGGCTTGGCAGATTGGTACGTAATAGGAATTTCTGGCTCAGTGAAGAAAGCAAAGGGCAACTACCTCACGCTTTTATCTTCATCGATGCCTAGACTGTCTGTAACACCTCGATTGCAGTGGACTTGGAAGACTGATATATAATAGAAACTTCTTGCTCAGAGAGGAAAGCAACAGGCAACTACGTTACTCTTTTTTTTTGCTAGTTGTTTTACATCGCACCGACACAGATAGGCCTTATGGCGACGATGGGACAGGAAAGGGCTATGAGTGGGAAGGAAGTGGCCGTGGCCTTAATTAAGGTACAGCCCCAGCATTTGCCTGGTGTGAAAATGGGAAACCACGGAAAACCATCTTCAGGGCTGCCGACAGTGGGGTTCGAACCTACTATCTCCCGAATACTGGATACTGGCCACACTTAAACGACTGCAGCTATCGAGCTCGGTGTTATTCTTTTTCAAGTGATTCCAGGGATCTCTATGACAGCTGCTGAAAAAACAGATTTTTAGCTTAAAATTACCCCCACCGAGCTCGATAGCTGTAGTCGCTTACTTGCGGCCAGTGTCCAGTAATCGGGAGCTGGTGGGTGCGAACCCCACTATCGGCATCCCTGAAGGTGGTTTTCCGTGGTTTCCCATTTTCACACCAGGCAAATGCCGGGGCTGTACCTTAATTAAGGCCACGGCCGCTTCCTTCCACTTCCCCGGTCTTTCCTATCCCATCGTCGCCATAAGACATATCTGTGTCGGTGCGACGTAAAGCAAATAGCAAAATATATATATCCCCTAACCAGTAATATACAGGTCAACTCACCTCGACGGTTTTTTTTTTAGGTTAAAAATGGCTTTTTAAAGTTTTGAGAGCTCTTGGCAGACTGATATATAATACCAACTTATGGCTCAGTGAAGAAAGCAATGGAACACTGCTCTACTCTTTCTTCAGTAATACGTAGTCTGTCTATATGGGCTGACAACAACTTTTGTAGATTTTCGTAACCTATATATAAGAGATAATAGTAACTTAACAAAAAGCAACTTCTCGCTCAGAGAGGAAAGCAGCAGGCAACTACGTTACTCTTTTCCAAGTGATGCCAAGGCTATCCATGACAGCTGCTGAAAAAAGATTTTTAGCTTAAAATTATCCCTTAGCAAGTAATATATCTATATATGTATATATATAAAGAGTTTTGTCTGTACATTGCCCAGAATTTGAAAAGATTGGCATTTCTGTATCGGTCATGTCCACAGTAACAAGAAAATGCACTTTTTACTTGTCTGTCTGTCTGTCTGTCTGTCTGTCTGTCTGTCTGTCTGTCTGTCTGTCTGTCTGTCTGTCTGTCTGTCTGTCTGTCTGTCTGTCTGTCTGTCTGTCTGTCTGTCTGTCTGTCTGTCTGTCTGTCTGTACACGCATCACGAGGAAACGGCTGAAGAGAATTTAATGAAAATCGGTATGTAAAGTCGGGGGATGAGCCACTACAATCTAGGCTGTAAATCATTTTATTCAGGCTGAGTCAAATGGTAGTTTAGGGGGCGGCCTAAAATTTCATTTTAATTCTCAAATATTTATATTATTAGTGGTCCTATCGATAAATACTACATAAATAAGGTTATATAGAATTACATTTCCGATCATTTATGTGCTATACATTTTTACCGTACCGGCTATGATAACACAGATATTCATGAAGTTTTATTTTTTGTTAAGACCATATCAACGCCGAGCCACGAGAAAATGGGTTAACAGAATATAATGGAAATCGGCATATAGAATCGGAGAATAAGAAAGTACAGTCTAAGCTGTAAACAATTTTATTCACCGTGAATGAAATTGTAGTTTAGGGGAAAGCGCCTAAAATTTAATTTTTAAGTACCTGTATTATTGGTCCTATCGGAAAGGACTACATAACAAAAGTTAGAATACAATTTCCGATCATGTATGTTTTATTCAGTTTTACCGTACCGACTATGATGAGAGTGGTATTTCAAAGTCGGAAGAAAAACTAAATATGAAGGCCTACAATATCGAAAGCGCATAACAATGAAAAAATGAAATGGCGTACGGCTTTTAGTGCCGACATGTGTCCGAGAACTTCGGCTCGCCAAGTGCAGGTCTTTCGATTTGACTCCCGATCTGCGCGTCGTGATGAGGATGAAATGATGATGAAGACGACACATACCCAGTCCCCGTGATAGGGGAATTAACCAATTATGGTCAAAATTCCCCATCCTGCCGGTAATCGAATTCGGACTCCTGTGACCAAAGGCCAGCACGCTAACCATTTAGCCATGGAGCCGGACAGCGCATAACACTGATCAGCAATAACATTACATTGACCATTGTATGTTGTCATGTTCTTTGTCTCTTATGGTGCCACTCAACTCTGATAGATGGGATTACTGCTGCGTACCGAGCCGTGATCCGTGAACATTCTTCGTTTTTCGGCGGGAGGGGTGTGGGGGGCAAATAGTGGAGAGTCCCAGGGCAAAAACTATGCCCTTTTACTAATCTGCTTCATAGGACTACCCGATGAGTCGGAAAATCTCAATTCACTACACTGGTGGCGGAAAAATCTGTCTGACTTGGAGGCAAATGTTTCCTCCAAGCCAGAGGAAAAACCACCTCTTCACGCAAATTTGGAATATAATGAATGTAGAATTCAATAAAAGTGAAGAGGAAGAAGCTTTTCTTAAGAAACGGCTCTTTTCAGGGTTGAATTTTGAGTTTTTTTGTGAATTGCGGTGCTATAATTTGGAATAGGCCTAAATTGCAATTCTAGACAAGGTCATACTAGTACTACTAAGTGAGTCTCTGCCTTAAGTGTGTACACTGCTCATTCAAAACAGCGCGTCAGAGTAGGGATCGAATAGCTGGAATACTATGATGAACCAGTGTGTTACGAACCAGCAGCCTCAGAAAATGTATGAACGAGAGGAATGGCATTCTAAAGAAGAAAGTTCTCTTACTTCCCAGCTATTTCCCGCCAATAGTCAGTCAGGCCATTCCTACTGACGTCATTGTAATGACCTATGTTCATTTCGGTTGGGAAAACCACTAAGACAGTCTTTCTGAGGATGTAAAAATGCAGGGGGAGAGTGAGTGTCTGCTATTGTAATAAAAACTTCCCAACCTGATTGTGACTGATGGTAGGCAAGCGGGCCTACCACCATTACAATGAAAATTCCCGAACCCAGTATTCATGTGAGAAAAGACGTTTGGTGACTTCCCCGTCGCGTTTCTAGGGTAAAGTTAGGAGCTATGCAATTTAATACAGTTTTGCTCACAACGTTTACACTACCTAACCTACAATTCTGTATGCAATGTAGAATTCCGTAGCGAAGCACGGGTACATCAGCTAGTAGGTATAAAAGTCCTTCTAACTAGACGATAAATGTTGCATTCATAGATGTGTTCGGGTCCATGGCTAAATAGTTAGTATGCTAGCCTTTGGTCACAGGGATCCTAGGTTCGATTCCCGGCAGGGTCGGGAATTTTAGCCATCATTACTTAATTCCGCTAGCACGGGGACTGGGTGTATGTGTCGTCTTCATCACTATTTCATCCCCATTACGACGCGCAACTCACCTACGGGAGTCAAAGCAAATACCTGCACGTGGCAAGCCGAACATATCCTCGGACACTCCCAGCACTACAAGCCATACACCATTTCATTTCATTCATAGATTTTACCGGAGTAATGAATGCAATATGTAAACAGATATGCATTCTCACACTATGTTTTCCATGACGTCGGCAAGTAAAATGCATGTGCGCACGAACGGTAACATGTTGCATTCTCAGGTGTGCAGGTATGCAGAAGGTGATATTTTGTAAGTGCATTCTCTTATCTATATAAGAGGATCTGACAGCACTTAAAAAAATACTTTGTATCCGGTCATGCTTTTTCACGCGTCAGCATGCAGATTCTATTTCACAAGACAGCTGCAAGTGCTTTTGCCTTATCTGTGTAAGAAGATGAATGTCAGGCGTACGTTTCTCACGTTAGCATTCAGGTGTGCAAAAGATCATATTTTGCAAGGCAGCAGAAAATCTGACAGCTCTTACGGTAAGTGAAAAGAAGAAACCTGTGAATGTGCTGACCGCATGAGTTCTTGCGCTTATACAAAGGTAACAAGGGGCACTAGAGGGTTAAAGAAAGCTAGGAGTATTGTTTTACATTCAAGATCCTAGTTGTTGCTTTGCGTACTGCTAGTGATTTTTTCTCAAGTAAATACTCTTAACGTTATTTTTGAATGATAACTTTTGCTTTATTTTACAAGTGTACGTTTTTTATCTTAAAATGGAGAAACTGAGAAGAAAACATTTTAATTTTGAATAGTAACTATCTGTGTGAGCTTAACATTCTTAGAATATTTTTATTAAAGTACAAAGACATAATAGTAAAAGTGTATTCAAGTAAAACTTTTCCTGTGTAGACTGCTTATTAATAGTTTGAGCTGATCCTAGCTGCTGCTTAGTGTACGGCTAGTGTTTTAATTCTCAAGTAATACGCTTAACACTATTCTTGAAACTCAGATGTAACCTGTCACTTTTGTTTTTTAACAATTGAGCGTTTTTACTTTTAGTTGACCGTGCTTGAGGTGATCAGCTTCTGCTTGGTGAACGGCTAGTTTTTTTCGCAAGTAAGTATTACACTTAACATTATTTTTATGAGACATCTGGGTTTCCTTTTAACGCGTGTATTAACAATTGTACGTTTTTCGCTATTATTTGACCGTACTTGATCAGATTGCTGTCATAATTGCTGTTAGGCACAACACTTTAAGTTAAGTACCTCTATGTTATCACCTAGTAAGAAAGAAGTCTTGCCGCCGATGTAAACCTGCCTAAAGTAACTTTACATACGTATTATTTACGGATGAAGAAATGAACAGAAAAACCCTTCAGCTTCTGTAAAACATAAATGAAACTGCGTGCTATTTGTATAGTCATACGCTGTTTGCATTAAAAATATTTTAATTTTGAATAGTAACTATCTGTGTAAGCTTAAAACACTTAGAATATTTTTATTAAAGTAGAAAGTCATAATAGTAAAATTGTATTAAAGTAAGACTTCCTGTGTAGATTGCTTATTAATAGTTTGAGCTTTAATATTTGTGATTTTAAAGCTGAAGTCATAGTTAAACATTGAATAACGTCTAACTATGATTTACCTATTAAAATCTTTCCCAATCGAAGCAATCTTTCCACGCATAAACGTGCTCATCATAGTAATAATATATTCCTATCCGGGCAATGTCAGGCTACGTTTAGAAGGCAAGATAACCTTGCACAGCACAATAAAATAAATCATGCTACTGGTTTATGTAAAAACTGCAGGGGTAATGTAGACTAGACCTACGCAGATCAGCAGGCTCAGGCGTCTACTTCTCAAACAAAGGTGTTAATATGGATGAAAGCAGTATTAACAAAAACCTAGAACAAATGAACTTCAAACTATATACTTTGAACGCTGTAAAATTCATGTGCAATCTTCATATTTTCAAGAACACATGAGAAGTAATACGCATAAAAGCATTGCTTGTAAGCTGGCTGCTTGTGAAAATGTTGAAGTAATTCGAAGTGTATTTAAATATGGAAGGGATAGACAAGGAAGAGGGCAGAGCGGCCGTGGCCTTCAGTTAGGCACCATCCCGGCATTTGTCTGGAGGAGAAGTGGGAAACCACGGAAAACCTCTTCCAGGATGGCTGAGGTGGGAATCGAACCCACCTCTACTCAGTTGACTTCCCGAGGCTGAGTGGACCCCGTTCCAGCCCTCGTACCACTTTTCAAATTTCGTGGTAAAGACGGGAATCGAACCCGGACCTCCGAGAATGGCAGCTAATCACACTAACCACTACACCACAGAGGAGGACATAACTTTAGTTACGTAGTATTTATCGATAGGACCACTAATAATACAAATATTTCAGAATTAAATATTAGACCTTCCCCTACCGGGCGAGTTGGCCGTGCGCGTAGAGGCGCGCGGCTGTGAGCTTGCATCCGGGAGATAGTAGGTTCGAATCCCACTATCGGCAGCCCTGAAGATGGTTTTCCGTGGTTTCCCATTTTCACCCCAGGCAAATGCTGGGGGTCTACCTTAATTAAGGCCACGGCCGCTTCCTTCCAACTCCTAGGCCTTTCCTATCCCATCGTCGCCATAAGACCTATCTGTGTCGGTGCGACGTAAAGCGCCTAGCAAAAAAAAAAAAAAAAAAAAAGAAAGACCTTCCCCTAAACAACCATTTCACTCAGCGTGAATAACATTATTTATGATCTAGATTGTAGCGGCTTGCTCCCCGACATTGCATACCAATTTTCTGTAGATAGGGCCACTAATAACTTAAAAATTTGAGACTTAAGTCTTAGTCTTTCCCCTAAACTACCAGTTATCTCAGAGTGAATACAATTATTTATGGCCTGGATTGTAGCGACTAATTTCCCGACTTTGCACAGCGCTTTTCATTAAATTCTCATCAGGCGTTTCTCGTGATGCGCGTACATACATACATACATACATACATACATACATACATACATACATACATACATACATACAAAAACTACGGAAATTTGAAAAGTGCATTTCCTTGTTACTGTGGATACGACCAGTACAGAAATAGCATTCTTGTTAAATTCTGAGCATTGTACAGACTAAACTCCTATTTTATATATATAGATAGAGATAGATTCCCTCTCGTCCTCTCATAAATATAACACACGTTATGTTTGAATGTTTAAATAAAGGTAACGTCCGCCTCTGTGGTGTAGTGGTTAGTGTGATTAGCTGCCACCCACGGAGGCCCGGGTTCGATTCCCGGCTCTGCCACGAAATTTGATGAGTGGTACGAGGGTTGGAACGTGGTCCACTCAGCCTCGGGAGGTCAACTGAGTAGAGGTGGCTTCGATTCCCACCTCAGCAATCCTGGAAGTGGTTTTCCGTGGTTTCCCATTTCTCCTCCAGGCAAATGCCGGGATGGTACCTAACTTAAGGCCACGGCCGCTTCCTTTCCTCTTCCTTGTCTATCCCTTCCAATCTTCCCATTCCCCACCAAGGCCCCTGTTCAGTATAGCAGGTGAGGCAGCCTGGGCGAGGTACTGATCATTCTCCCCGGTTGTATCCCCAGATCCGATGTCTGAAGCTCCAGGACACTGCCCTTGAGGCGGTAGAGATGGGATCCCTCGCTAAGTCCGAGGGAAAAGCCAACCCTGGACAATAAACAGATTAAGAAAGAAAGAAAGAAATAAATAAAGGTAACTCTAATGGTAAGACAGAACATAGTGTATTGCATAGTGGAGGTGTACATTCGGTACAATTTTATACATTAGCTGAACAAAAAATTCGAGTGACTTGAACATCGGTGCGTCCACACAACCGGCATTTATGGCATTGAGCTAATGGGACAGCTCCGGCAGCGCCCCGAGTTCATGCGACCTGTGCTTGGCCACGTTGCACGCCGTTACAGCGTTGCGAGGGCCTCGTTCCTTAACTCACATTTCTATTAAATCTGTTGGTGGGACTAGGTTTTGCAAGATAAACTTCTGTCGTACATTTCGACGAGGAACCGCATGCCGACCTCCACGTGCGGCATTTTTTGTTTACCATGTATAACCGCTCCTTTTAATTTCTCGTACACCGGGCGAGTTGGCCGTGCGCGTAGAGGCGCGCGGCTGTGAGCTTGCATCCGGGAGATAGTAGGTTCGAATCCCACTATCGGCAGCCCTGAAGATGGTTTTCCGTGGTTTCCCATTTTCACACCAGGCAAATGCTGGGGCTGTACCTTAATTAAGGCCACGGCCGCTTCCTTCCCACTCCCAGCCCTTCCCTGTCCCATCGTCGCCATAAGACCTATCTGTGTCGGTGCGACGTAAAGCAACTAGCAAAAAAAAAAAAAAAATTCTGGTACAAGGCTATGAAATTCCCTTCTAGTTTATGTTAGGAATTGCACCTGTTTAGCCTCGTTTAAGTGGTCTTACCGAGATTACCTATTAAATATATAATAAGTTCGTGTGATTGTTAATATGAAAGAAAGAGTAGATGTGATTAGGATTTTCGAGTATTTACTGTACATGTTTTATGAAGATTATATTCATTAATATGTGATTAAGTGTAAGAGAGAATCGTGAGCTCTAACTTCAAATAAATAAATAAATAAATAAATAAATAAATAAATAAATATAATGCAGGTCTGGGATAGCAGTATAGAGCCAAGAATCGTCACGTTGTAACTATGACAATCAGAATCACCATACTGAATCGTTATTCGTCGATGAATCACAACAGGTTTCACATCATTACTACAAAGTGTTGACTTTTCGTCTGAACGGTGCTGCCGCCTACGGCATATTCGTTACAGATTTTATATCAGTACTGCAACGACCAGAAACTTGTGCAACATTTTGATTTTGATTGTTTTCTTAAGGCTTTCATTTGACACGCCCTCACGCATACCTACTACAAATGATCAGGTGATGTGGAAAAGAGGGGATGGTTATCTTGTTCTTCCTCTTAAAATAATAATCATCTCCAGCTTCAACGATACGATAAAAATATTGGGACCACCCCATCAACCCCCATTGCCTATGGGACCATGTAATGGTTAAATTACCCCGAACGTGTCATGGTCACATGGCACAAATGTAATCTCATCGGTATTCCCAAAGTATAATCCGAATTGATGAGCTAACAAATGCTCTTACGGCAGTGAGAGGATCCACCGCACCTCCTCCATTCCGAGATATGAACACCGGCCTCCCAGTACCGTAGTGCGTCCGCGGCTAAGAATAATTCAAGGTCTAATTTGGAGGCCTCAGTGAACGGAGGAAGACTAGGATGCATTTTCACAATTTTGTTTTTTACAATTTGCTTTACGTCGCACCGACAGAGATATCTCTTACAGTGACGACGGGACAAGAAAGGGCTAGGATTGGGAAGGAAACGGCCGTGGCCTTAAGTAGGGTACAGCCCCACCATTTTCCTGATGTGAAAATGGAAAACCACGGAAAACCATGTTCAGGCCTGCCGACAGTGCGATTGAAACCCACTATCTCCCGAATACTGGATACTGGCCGCACTTAAGCGACTGCAGCTATCGAGCTCGGTAGGATGCATTTTCTTGACATATGATAAGCAGAAAAGCTGTTAAAAGGAATTTAATTACTCTTGTTATAATCACGTAATCAAATGCATTAACAACCCTGGAAATAGACATATAATCAACCATGTACCATTATATCATTATCAGTGCTCTAATTAAGTAGTGCGTTCTCTGCACACTTCAAGCATATTATCACATCACGCCGGCTCATTTCATCACATCTCTTATTCACAAAGGGCTCGGGTTCACACGCTGCTCATTGCATAGGATATTTTCCTACGGTTTTTGTCACACTCGAAGGACAGCACTACACAGATGTTACAAGCAGACATTATGAACTGAAGATTTTGAAAAGTACCCTGTGCTTAGAAATAAAGTTAAACAAATAATCAGAAACAAAAAAATATGCGTACTTCCAACAAGTAGCCAGTAACTTGAACACAAAAAGTACCTGGAGACAACTCAGATGCGTAGGTATTGGGAGGCAAACTACAAACTCCAATACGCATGACATAAATCCAGATGAATTAAATGCCCACATTACTAGAGAAGTCCGCCTCTGTGGTGTAGTGGTTAGCGTGATTAGCTGCCACCCCCGGAGGTCCGGGTTCGATTCCCGGCTCTGCCACGAAAATTTGAAAAGTGGTACGAGGGCTGGAACGGGGTCCACTCAGCCTCGGGAGGTCAACTGAGTAGAGGTGGGTTCGATTCCCACCTCAGCCATCCTCGAAGTGGTTTTCCGTGGTTTCCCACTTCTCCTCCAGGCGAATGCCGGGATGGTACCTAACTTAAGGCCACGGCAGCTTTCTTCCCTCTTCCTTGTCTATCCCTTCCTATCTTCCCATCCCTCCACAAGGCCCCTGTTCAGCATAGCAGGTGAGGCCGCCTGGGCGAGGTACTGGTCATTCTCCCCAGTTGTATCCCCGACCAAGTCTGAAGCTCCTGGACACTGCCCTTGAGGCGGTAGAGGTGGGATCCCTCGCTGAGTCCGAGGAAAAAGCCGAACCTGGAGGGTAAACAGATGATGATGATGATGATGATGATTACTATTACTAGAGAAAGAGTTAATACCCACCCTCATATTATACAAACAACAATAAATTATCTTCAATCTACTCCGTTACCACAACAGCCTTTGTTCAAATTTCGTGAAGTAAATGAAAATGGGGTAAGAAGAAAAGTAACATCTATGAAATCACAAGCAATCGGAGTGGACGACATCCCGATATTCTTCGTCATTACCTTGATAGATGTAGTATTGCCAATTTTAACCCACATATGTAACTCATGTCTTTCGGAAGGCTACTTCCCAACTGTTTGGAAGGATGCTTTAACTTTTCGAGTACCAAAAAAATCTGTAGCAAATTCTCCATCTGACTATCGACATGTCTGATACTTTCTTCACTTTCGAAAGTCTTAGAAAAACTCATGCATGAACAACTGCTCCAATATTTGACGCACCATTCGTTACTTGATCACTTGCAATCTGAATTTAAAAAAGAATATAGTACATCTACTGCTCTTCTAAAAATTACGGATGACGTAAGAAAAGCAATGGACGAACGTAAAGTGACCGTGCTCATTCTCCTAGACTTCAGCAGTGCTTTTGACACTATCAGAACGGACATATTAATAGCGAAATTGCATTCCTTCCATCTTAGCCACGCTGCTCTCAATTTGTTCGCTTCCTACCTCCATAACCGACGACAGTGTGTTGTCATGAATAAGAGAACGGAGTGGAAGTACAAAGTTAATGGTCGGCCACAAGGTTCTATACTCGGTCCCCTGTTAGTTTATTTTATATTTGAATGACATCTCTTCTAAGTTGAAAAACTGCAACTACCATCTCTATGCCGACGACCTTCAAATTTACTGCCACACAAAAGTGAATGACATAAATGCAGTTATTGAAAATATGAACCGAAACTTAGAGCAGATCAGCTGTTATGCAGCTGAGAATTATCTCTCCATCAACCCAACGAAAACACAAGCTATCGTATTAGGGCAGAGAAAACTGCTTGCCAATTTACACAGTCTACAAATTCCAGTCATTCAACTAAATTGCGTTGCTATCCCATTCTTCCCATCCCTCCCAAGGCCCCTGTTCAGCATAGCAGGTGGGGCCGCCTGGGCGAGGTACTGGTCATCCTCCCCAGTTGTATACTCCCGACCCAGAGTATGAAGCTCCAGGACACTGCCCTTCAGGCGGTAGAGGTGGGATCCCTCCTGAGTCCTGCCTGAATATTGGCGGGAAGTAGCTGGGGAGTTAGATAACATTTTTCTTTAGCATGCCATTCGTCTGGTTCATACATTTCCTGATACTGCTGATACGTAACACACTAGTTCCGCATAGCATTCGAGCTATTCAATCCCTCCTCTGGGCACTGACTGGAATGCGCAGTGTGCACGTTAAACGGAATAATGGCTGAGTCACGGCTGTCTGCGGCTTGGTCATTCCAGCTCTGGAACTTTGGACTGTTAGATCGGTACCGTAGTACTGTTCGTTAAAAGTGAGAAAATGTGCGGTTTCTTATTTAATCGAGTATTTTATATGAGGGTAAGCTGATTAAGAAAGAATTAAGAACTAAAGTGATATAGTATTAAATTTGTCATACATTTCTACCGTACCTGCTATGATAACAGAGATATTCAAGAATTTGTATTTTCGTTACTTAGTCCATATCAACGCCGAGTCTCGAGAAAATGGGTAAACGGAATATAACTAAAATCGGTATGCAAATTCGGGGAACAGTCTACGCTATAACTAATGTTATCAGTCGCCCTAATGTCACACAGTCGAATGAAAACTAAACGTGAAGGCCTACAATATAGAAAGCTTATGAAATTGATCAACAGTAACATTATATTGACCATTGTTTGTTGTGATGTGCTTTATGTATTCTGTTGCCACTCTTGTCCGGTAGATGGGATTACTGCTGCGTACCGATTTTTTTTAAATTGGCTTTACGTCACATCGACACCCATAGGTCTTATGGCGACGATGGGATAGGAAAGGGCTAGGAGTGGGAAGGAAGCGGCCGTGTACTTAATTAAGGTACAGCCCCAGCTTTTGCCTGGTGTGAAAATAAGAAACCACGAAAAGTCATCTTCGGGGCTGCTAAGAGTGGGGTTCGAACCCACTATCCCCCGGATGCAAGCTCACAGCTGAGTGCCCCTAACCGCACGGCCGACACGCCCGGTGGTACCGAATATAACAGCCTGCCTGAATATTGGCGGGAAGTAGCTGGGGAGTTAGATAACATTTTTCTTTAGCATGCCATTCGTCTGGTTCATACATTTCCTGATACTGCTGATACGTAACACACTAGTTCCGCATAGCATTCGAGCTATTCAATCCCTCCTCTGGGCACTGACTGGAATGCGCAGTGTGCACATTTAACGGAATAATGGCTGAGTCACGGCTGTCTGCGGCTTGGTCATTCCAGCTCTGGAACTTTGGACTGTTAGATCGGTACCGTAGTACTGTTCGTTAAAAGTGAGAAAATGTGCGGTTTCTTATTTAATCGAGTATTTTATATGATGAAATGGCTTTTAATCGCAACATTCCTACTGACGTTTTTGTAATGACGTACGTAGACTTCAGTTAAGAAAACCACAAAGACAGTCTTTCTGAGAATCCCGTAGCAATGCACGGTTACATCAGCTAATTAAGGTATGAGGATAAATACCGAAGTTTTGATTCATTCGAGGCGAAAGATGAGAGTTGCAAAATGAAGATATCGTAGTTTTGACCAAGAGAATATTTTTAATGGAGGAGTGAGTGGAAAATGTAATTTGAAATATAAACCTAATACACGATTTCATGGCCCTCTGTAGTTTCAGTGTTTATTCCATGGTGGCATCAATTATTACAAGATCACAAAAATGAAGTATGGGAAATATAGGGATCTGGATAAGTTTAATTTTCATACTCTGTGGAAGAAGTGATTTTCGAGTTTTGAGAGATTGAAGTGACGTGTGAATTTTGAATGTTTTCCACATCTATTGCATTCACCAGACCTTGCCTCTGGTGATTACGATATGTTTGAACCACTTTAAGGATGCACGGCGGGGAAAGAAATTCTGTTTGGATGAAGGTAAGTATGAAAGCGATGCACTAGTGGCTGACATCTAAAGGATATTTTGTTTTGTGTTGGAGGAATCCGTGCACTTTGTACTATGCTCCTCTGACGAGAAGTCGCATGAATGCTGGGTAAGGGGTGCGACGGGTAAGCATGGCTGCAGCGCGTGCGCTAATCTCAAGTCTCATGATCTGATTATAACCATCTGTTTCGTCCGCGGTGACTCTTGCGAACTGAGAGGCTGTTTTCAAGTGCCCAAGAGGTAGAGCAATTGTGCTTTAGTTACACACTTACTATAAGTACTACATAGTGAAGAGTTTAATAATGAACATGCATCTGATTCAGAGAGCTCACACAGTCTATGACGACGAATTTTTGTAGCATAGTGTACCTTCTGTTACTCGTGCCGTACCTACAAGCTTCAGAGACTTCTCGTCAGTCGCAGATAGTAAAACGGTGGAGGACTTGCATTGAATTTAACAGAGAAAATGACACAGTTGTGTACCACTTTCGCTCGGCAAAACTTAGTAAGAAATTAAAGGTTAACATTTGACTCGACCTCGTATGGACGACAGTCAAACAGAGGTCTTTTATAATAGGAGCATGAGTTTCAGAATTAAGCATCCCCTTCAAATTACTTTGAGGTATAGCTAATTATCATTTGAGCAAAACTTGAAACAATTTATTAATACTCAATAATTTTGGTATTATACATTTAATACTTCGTACATATTGTTCAAAATATAAACATAACTAAAAATTATTTTACATAATTCACTCCTTTCTTTCCATTCAAAAAGAAATTTTTACGAGTAACAAAAATAATATATGTTATCAGTGAAGTAGTAATAATCTGCTGGTCTTCATTGAATCTGGATATATCTGTAAACAGAAGAGAAATAAAAATTGAAACAAATGTATTAATTTTAATAATACGCTGATAGTAAAACGGTGGAGGACTTACATTGAACTTAACGGAGAAAATAACACAGTTGTGTACCATTTTCGCTCAGTAAAACTTACTAAGAAACTACTGATAGAGTTTTAGTCGGGAAGACTGGCATTGGAAAGGTTGGTGCCTAACAACGCATGACGTTCAGTATTATCTGAAGAAAGCAAATATCGTAGACTATACAGAGCTCACCATGTTTTATCATGTACTGTATTTGTAAAAGATTCAAGTGGTTTTCCACAGAATATCTTCGTCCGTAGTCCCTTGTGTGTGAAGTCCTTAATACGTATTATTATTATTGGCTCTACGTCTCAATAATTACATAAATGGTTTTGGAGACGTCAGCGAACTGAAATTGTTGTCCCGCAAGAGTTCTTTTGCATGCCAGTAAATCTACCTTCAAATACCACCGAACTGAGTCACAATCGAACCCCGCAAGAGAGAATGGTATATATATGTTACCCTTGACATGGATATAATAATCTGCTGTTCTTCATTGAATTTGGATATATCTGTAAACAGAAGAGAAAGAGGCCAGCAGCGCTCTACCATCTGAGTCCCACAGACCATGTGCAAATGTGGTCTATATTACTGATGTGTTTATTCATAATTAACTAGGCTAACACGGTACGGGCCGTAACCAGTAGGCTTATACTCATTAAGCGTCAAAATGAGCGTTGATGATTTTACAACAATGTCGACCTCAAGTAGAAGCCCGGACGCTTTCTGCTGATGGTAGGAGAATGCAAGGCACAATATCAAAAGTATGTGCTAAAAATAAGATTAAATCATGAGAGTTTTTATTAGCAGATGAAAAGGAAAATGCAGTTACAAGTTCTGCATGGACTCAATTCGAAGTAATCAGTGATAGGTAAGGTAAGGGGTTGTTCTGCCCGAAGGCAGGTCCGAACCTCCGCAGAGGTATTCCTGAGCCGGAGTTTACTTGCGGTAGGGTGGCCAGTTCCTTTCCGCTCCTCCATTCCCTTACCTCCCCACCAACAGCGCGTGGCAACCCATCCAAATCCTGACCACGCCCAATGTTGCTTAACTTCGGAGATCTCACGGGATCCGGTGTTTCAACACGGCTACGGCCGTTGGCAATCAGTGATAATAATAATTTAAAATACACGGGATTTGTCCAGTGGCTGTAATATAGAACAATTAACATTTTTAAGACGACAGCTTAACCCTCCATTCTTGCAACACACTTCTGTACTCAATCGAGCTTTAGTACGAATGGAGGTCATATGTATGGGATGAAAGATAGTTTTGGAGATACTTGCGTTGAAGTAAGTGCTGTGGATATAAGACCATATAATATCGTCAATAGTCCGCTATTCACAAACTTAATTTAGAAAGCTATTGATTTTGGTGCAAAAATGGTAATGTTGATGCTGTTGGCAATTTAAGTGACCTTACAACAATACCACGCGTGGAAGCATTAGAAGTAATCTTTACCGCATCGCTGTAATGCAGTGCCAGGCAGAGACAGCAGTTTGAAATAAGATGGAAAGAGCAGGGCATAAGGAGCAGTAGAGCACGGGTGCAATGGTGTACCGGTACTACGGTATATGCATTACCTGTTTTCATATTTTTCAGTAGAAAATGTGTGGCAGTAGGCCGACTGCTTAAAATATATACACTTCTGCAATTAGCTTAGCTGCATTACGAATTTCTTGAGACGTTAACTACATTTAATTTAATTACCAAACAAAGTATGTTGTTGCATTGATGTTCCATGCTTGTGTAGGGTTTTTCAAATATATTATCGTTCTCATTGTGGTGGATTGAAATTTCTAGTCAATCGAAAATGACAATGTATACCGCCAGAAGAAATGAGTGCAGTCTCTAAATGCACGGACGCCTCACCGCCATTGTTCAGTTGAATGAAATTAAAGCTGCTATCCAACACGCGCTCGTCTGCAGAGATTGCTGAACCGACAGTGTGGTTCCTCGGAGGTATAAAGGGATAACATTCTGGCACCTCGGCGTCTCCGAAAAGCTTAAATGTTGTTAGTGGGGCGCAACACCAATAACAATATTATTTAGTAATACTAAATTGATTTGGGTATAAGCTTTTATGACGAAGAATGTTGCCGACAGTTGCTCGCTCGCGCAACCAGCTGCCGCAGTTCGGAGTTGCCGCTGCTCGAGTTAAAGCATAATTGAAATTGAGAGCTTTCTCACGATTCCACCAGTTGCTACCACTTAGTCACTGCCCACTGCAGTCTGATCCGGTCTAAATAATTGAGTAAGTCGCGAATTATTGTCGTAGCTACTGTATTCATTGTAAAATATGAATATAAACATGGAAAGAAATAGCCTTTTTAGATTAGCAGATGAAGAAGTAAATGGAAGACTTGATATATAAAGTGGAGACACATCCTAATATTTGGATACTTCAGTTGTCGAGTATGAAAGCAAAAGTGAACGAAGAAACGCCTAGCCTAGTATCATATTGAGATTCTATAATTAAAAAGATGTTTCTTTACACTCAGACATGTATACGCATATTGTCGCAGTATATATCGGGAAAGACCTAATCCCTCAACAGCTACAAATGCATTAAATCCTGTGTACAACGTCTGGGGTGGATAAGTGTCCAAGGCTTCGTTTTCAAGACCATTAAAGACCACTATCCTTAAACACAGTTGGGTCTAAAGACTTTCCATTTGCACCTGTATAGAAGAGGTGTCACAAAAAGCACCTAGCAGAATAAAAAGGAAGTTCTTGTAACTGTAGTACAAGAAACCACAGTGTTTAGGTTTGACGATTCCTGTATATTTACCACGTAGCGCTTTCAGGCAATGTGGTAAATTCACCCTTTGGTAAAACTGAGCTGCAATCTTTAGGCAGAATTTTTCTGTTTCTTCAGGTAAATAGATTGGCTTTGCTCGCTCCCAGATAGCTGTGCAGGCTTGTCGTGTTATGTTTGAAATGTTCCAAGTTAAAATAAGAGAACACAGTACTGGTATTATTGCGCCTGTTACATAGCTTTCTTTACTCAATTACTTTGAAAAGCATACAGCTGATTGTTTAATACATTGTTAAAGTCTGAGGAAAAGACAGTTCTGTCCTTGACTATTCTCTCGAAAACTCTCGACAAATCTGAGATAATATTTAATCATATTCAGCTAAAGGCAATGTTTTATTTATTTTTAAGTAACATTCGTACACAGGTTTGGTCGACAAATCAGAGTGGAGATAATACTTGCCGGTAATTACGGTGTTTTAGATGTCACGTATTCCTCTGGCTTACAGTACTCCATCGCACATTGTATCCTACCAGTATCTGGATCACATTGGCACTGGTAACATGAAGTGTCGTCAACATACGATGGTCCTTTGGGACAATACTCGGAAACTGAAAATAAAAATAATAATCATTTGATACAGTTAAATAGGGAGTGTCAGTAAAGGAAAAATATCATGCATAATGCACCTAAAAACTCATTTATTTTACAGAAGTATGTCTTTATTTTAATTGATTCAATTATGGTATGCAACATTACTGACCTTGAGACTTATACATTTAGTGAGTGGGTGCAAAGTTAAGAGCAAATAATATTGTAGTTATTGTAGTTTAGTTGCTCGTGAGTTTTGGTAAGAAGTCTCGAGCCAGGTTTCGAACTTTGATCGTTTCATTTTTAAAAGGAAATTTACGATACTTATTATTATATATGTACCGGGAGGTACACCCGCCCTGTTCATTCAAATGAAGCACCTTGAAGAGTGCCATTTACAACAAAGACGCGCAACAACTAATACTAGAATTTGGACATTTCCCTACAGATGTCTACTATAAATGTATGTTACGCCCTCTGGTGTGAAGATTGACTACTAAAATTATTAAGTAATTTTGTATTCCTAGGTTTCCTAAACTGAATTGATTATTATTTGTTTCTGGTGCGTTAAAGTTTACTATAGTTCTACCTCTTCCCGCCAACTTAAGATGTTGGCCAATAGAAAATTTTGCACGTCTAATTTTCAGCCAATAAGCTTTGTCTTGTATTTATTTAATTACCAAATGAAAATTAGAGGTGTATCGGGCCTTAATCCCGAGCTTTCTGGAACCTTCTTCTCGGGTGTAAAAGCTGGCACATTTTTCGGAGCAGGTGGTCTTATTCATCGCTCCAGTCTAGTGTGTGTGTTTGTGAAGGGAGGCGGAGTTACCTCGTCCACCTTTGAGAAGTCCATCAGCTCAAGGTAATGGCAGTCCTGGTTTAACTAAATAATAATCTTTTAAATCTAGCTCGAGGGGAAGATTTCCACTCTTTAATAATCCAACTTCGATTTTCTAAAATGTAAATGTCAAACTTCTAAATTTCAGACTTCTAAAATTAATCTCAAACAAACCAAAGGAACTTAAACGTTATCAGGGAATAGAGAGTGAGATACCCTCTAGTGTTCCCCATCAACTTGATTTTGAGGTGATTATGATTTTGTAACCTTAAATTTCTAAAATGTAAATCTCAACTTTATATGTAAATTTCAATCCTCTAATGTAAATTTCAAACTTCTAATGTACATTTCAAACAAGCCAAAGGAACTTAAGTGAAATCAGGGAATAGAGAGTGAGCTACCCTCTCGTGTTCGCTATCTACTTGATTTTGTGGTGACTACGATTTCGTAACCATTTTCAGTTTGTAATCTTTGTAACTTACATATTTTCTCCATCTAGTCACCTCAGTAGTATAGGCTTAGCCTCTGTAACTGCGGGCAATAGTTTTTAAACTTTTTATTTCAATTTTTAAGGAGGGCAAGTGTCCGCCTCCTCACCATTTTGATTCTTGGGCCACTAACTTAACCTGTTGTTTTTCACAAAGGCCTGGTAGAATTGGTGCTCGGTACCCCTGCTAAACTCTATTCCTTTTATATAAAGATGTTATACGGTTGAACATACAGAGAGTGAATACTGCTTGAATGTGTAAAATGTAGGTTGTGCCTTTGATAGGCCTAGACGTTTCTTGAAATACTGGAAGGCTGGAAATGTGTAATGTTTGGAGAGTAGTCTCCTAGACAATTTTCCTGGAGTAAAGGTGCTCCTATATCGCATTAATGTACCTGAAATCTTGTCTTCGCTTAGCGAATTGTTTGTTAAAATGTAACATCTGAAAAGAAACAAAAAAGGAAACAGAACGAAATTTAGCTCTAATTTTAGAATTTTAAATTAATCTTCTGATTGTCTTATATCGGTCCATTCATGCCCACACCTTCTTTCACCTCTGTCCCCCACGGAATCATGGTAACCATAATAATAACAATAATAATAATAATAATAATAATAATAATAATAATAATAATAATAATAATAATAATAATAGTAATAATAATAATGTGACTACGTATGTAGTTTGCACTACATTTTTAGTTTCAATCATCCTGTAAGTCCTATTATTTTATAATTTGGCAGTGTTATGCATCATCCGAATACGCACCATTCATGAAGTTTAGAGAAAAATGCGTCAGAAGTTTTGGAAACATTACTTACCCTATCTAAGAATATTTGCTTTTAATGGACTTGATAATTATATTTTCAGTAGTATTTCATGTTTAAATCTATAACATGTGCATAAAAATGAACTATGCATTATTATGAACCAATTTCAAAATAACACTTATTCGAAATATAAATAATGCTGTAGGTGTTAAGGACCAATCAGTGAAGCGCAAAACGAAGGCATTTACAGTTTTGAAGCTTATTATTGTAGCATATTTTGATATGCCTAATGCAGCTAAGCGCCCTCTGAGCATTCCGGTCTACTTCGAGTTACCAATGTTTTACATGGATCCTATCTGCTATAGCATTTGACAAAGATAAGCATCTTACATGTCATACAATTTTTTTCCAAAATCGCATATTTCAAGTGCGCCCTGGTGGGGGTGTGATAAGCGTCATGCAATTGTAATTATGATGAATTATTGAGGAATATATATTTCATTTTCAGAATAAATAGTATATTACTGTACATACAGTAAGAACAGGCCAGGCCGAGATGGCAAGTTTCACCATACCACAGACTGTTGTCTCCATTGAGATTAACAAACACAATGAGTGACAGAATTAGAATTCTCAGAAATTGTGACAACGAGGAAAGAGAGAGGATAATTTGTTGCCAAAGTTTTCATAGCCCCGGGCAGTCTTGGTAGTAGCAACAGCGCAGGGAGCCGGGTGCAAATTTCTGAGAAATGATGGCGAGGTATCTCCATGTAACGAGCGGGAGTTGAACGCGGGGTTGGCACTGGAAGAAAAAAATATGAGCCTTCCCGGTCACGTGGTTAAGGTGGACCAATGGAAAAATTCACTTGACCAAAGCAAGGCGACAACTTCGTATTGTAAGAAGCACTAGCGAGGCTAACTCCGTGGATTAAACTGATAGAAGGAAGTGAAGTATCGATTCAGAATAAAGTGTAATTTAGGAGCCTTACTATACCATAAAACTTATAAAAAGTTAATAATTGCGGGAGATTGCATGGTGTAATTCTGAGAATTCATGGACGCTATTCGTTGATTGGCTGAAGGCAAAGGAAGCCACAAAAGAGCGCGAAATCCCGAGCCGGGATACGGCAGCTAAATTCGCGAATATATCCATTACCAGCGAACGATAATAGTTGAGAACTGGTATAGAGCATTTGAGGACATAATTACATCATTGGATCATATATTAAAGCCACGGGCCAAACCGCAAAGTGTCGTATGAAGATATCGGTACTGCGCGTCCCAAGATGAACTCCGTTGAATTCGGAAGAGAGGGGATTAAAGTAAAAATATGAGGTCGGGGACAAGGACTGACAACTACTTCTGACAAAGTGTTCGGGCGAATACCACGCCAGTGGTGCGGAACTACTTCTGACAAAGTGTTCGGGCGGATACCACGCCAGTGGTGCGCAACTACTTCTGACAAAGTGTTCGGGCGGTCACGACGCCAGTGGTGCGTAACTACTTTTGACAGTGTGTTCGAGCTGATAGCACGCCCGTGGTGCGTAACTACTTTTGACAAAGCGTTCGAGCGGTCACCACGCCAGGGGTGCGTGACAACTTCTGATATTTTGTTCGAGCCGTGATTACGCCAGAGGTGCGAGTGTGTACTTACTCGTGGAGTAGAATTCGAAGTATTATATTGTTACATAGTACAGTGATTCATGACGTGATGTAGCTCATATTACAGTCTTGAGCAGTATACTAGTATGAAGTGTTTCAAATAGACAGGACTCAGTAAAGCCTAACTTACGGAGTGTGAGATTCTACCAACAGATTAGGAAGTGCGTTACATGAGAACGGTAACGAGTGTTTATGTCACCTATTAAACAGTCGATTCTAAACTGATACCTGGTCAGCTACACGAACGTGAGACGGGAAATTCAAGTGCGCGCACGGGCCGTTGTAAAGGGAATCCCGAAGTATCCCATGTTCCTAGTGTCCGGGAAAGGAATGAAGAATGTATATCTACATTAAGTGGGCTAGATACAAGGCCGAGAGTGTAAAATTTGTGAGTAGAATTTAGGGTGGAAATTATTCCAAAGTGCAACAGTTAATTTATTTGTTTTTATTCCAAATGTGTAAAATTGAAAAGGGTCAAGGATTAATTCTTCAAGCTGGCATGAATACCAGTGGAATGCATTGCTAAAAACCGGAGGGGCTATGGCTTCTTGTCCGGTTTTAGCAGACTACAATGGCAGAGATGAGTAGCCTTTTAACATATTTGTAGATTGCTATCGTTAGGGGGAGGAAATCATATTATTTTATCATGGTAACTTGATTGTGAAACGAGCCGTTTACGGCTCGTATAAATTCAAAGATAGATGGACAAAGGGACAAATTAATATGTACATGATTAGCTCGAGCACTCATCATAATTTTGATTATTAAATATAGTATAGTAAGGTTGAGTTGTTCATTCAAGTGCTTGAGTTGTTTGATATGATACGGAGCACGTTCACATAAAGATAATGTTAATATTCATTTAGAAGTGCTTCCAAAGTGTTTTTCCGTTATCGGAACTTTTATAGATATTAAGGCATGTTGTTAAGATAATCCAGAGGTAGGATTGCCAAGTGATTTAAATTGTTGTGGGACGGAATGAAGTCCATTGATTTGTTTGTAAATATCGCGAAGTTCGCCAGTGGACAAAATAATAATAATCTGTACAAGTGTCGAAGTAGTACATTAAAATTTGGTAATGTGTAAAGGCGTGTTTAATAATAATCGTTGAGAATAAAGGCACGGGCCTAGTTGGATAGAATGATTGCAAATTAAAGTAATTTAAATGTGGAGATCACATGTGCCGTGAATAATTATAATTTGTGCAGTGAATCCGGTTTTAACACTAATTTTTGATTTAACGTTTTTGGATTCCATAATAATCATAAAATAATTTGGTAGAAACGAGATAGGTACTTTTATAATATGGTCACGCTATGTTTGAGGCCCAGAGTGATTTGAGCCAAAAATTGAGATTTGGAGTTTGTGGGACAGAAATCCGGCCCGAAATGAAAGTGAATTGTACTGATGTTGATGAAGAAATAGATGGATCTTAAGGCCCACATAGAGGTTGTATTTATATATCGGTGTATTGAGTGGCAGAATAGAGTCCACACACCGAGGGTTAATTTGTGAAAATGTTTTGAAGAGTTCCAATGGATAAATGGACTTCAAAATGGAAAAGGAAGGAATAATTTAACACTTGCAGAGATTGGAGGTATTTGCCCAACTGCGAGGTGTTATGAGATTTGAGAATTGTCTTAGGAGCATATGGTCTCCATGAATTAACGACAGTACGAAAATAAAGTTGCGGGTTCGAACACTATTATGTCCCGACCGATGTGAATTCGGATCTTGGTGATTTCTGTTTGGGAGAGAGCGTATGTAACTAAATTATAAAGATGGGGAATAAAAATAAAGATTCTCGAAAGAATAATAATACTATTAATAATAATATTCCAAGTAAATCATATCTGGATTGATTAGTGCCAAAATAAATCGGAATTGTAAAAGGGGTTATGCGTTAAACATATTAAGAGTGGACTACCGTGTAACAGGCGAAATTAAATTTTTTAAATTAATAATAATAATAAATAAATAAATTACTTTTTTTGAAGAAGAATTTACTTTTTTTTATAATTTGGACATAATAATGATGTTGAGAGTTGAAATGAAAAATTTGAGATTTTTAACTAATAATAATAATAATAATAATAATGAGAATATTTGAAGAAGGATAAGAAGAATAATCAAAGAAGCTACTTTTATTTATTTCAGATGAAAATAACAATCGCGAAAAGTTGAAATATTATTCCGAGGATGATGACGGGTTACGATAATCATGATCTCCACAAATAATAATAATAATAATAATAATAATAATAATAATAATAATAATAATAATAATAATAATATTATTATTATTATTATTATTATTATTATTATTATTAAAAAATATGTTTTTATTTATTTTTCTTATTATCTCGAATGATGATGGATGATACTAGGGAAGTCAGCTGACGAATTAACGTAATAATGTCAATTGGTTGTAAATAATAAGTTAATATGTGTAAAATGAAGGCAAATCCCTACATCTGGACCATTAGGTTAGAGTCCCTTTGTCGTATTCCTTCAACTAACGATTAGCATATCTTGGTTAGGAACCCGGGGAGAGTTTGTAGTTTCCCGGGTTGGTCTCATCTCAATCAAAGTGGAGGCTATAACATGGTCCATGTGATCGCGCCTACTTTGCCAACAGGTAATTGGTCCATGATCAAATATGGTCATGGTGTTAACGAAGGTAAATCTGATACCTTCAGATATCAACGGTTCCACCACCCAAATGGAAGGGTGGTCAAAAGTGATAAATATTATGTAATCATTTTTCAGGAATAATTTGCCAAATTACCGGCAAATCAAGGGTCAACAGATTTTGATTGTGTGTAAAATTTCATTTGTTTACTTAAATAAAATGCTCCTTTAGCATTCGCAAGGAAACAGTTCCAGGTTCTTGTTCTTGTAGAATAGTAAACCCTTGGTGACCGTTTAAATATCCGTCCCCATTCCTAGGACGGAGCCTTAATAATTTCCCTTTGATCTGAATATATATATATAATTTGTGTGTTTTATGATGAGCCTTAAAGTTAAAGATTAGAGTGTCCCGTTCAACCCTGTAGTACTGATTGGATGGCGCCCTTACATTTAGTTTGAGATCTTATATCTCAAAATATTTTTTTTATTGAGTATTAGTTGCGATGGATTCGGACCGTAACACTCCCAGAGATAAATGCTGGTTGGGACTCAGGCTTTGAGCGGGTACACAAGGTACTTAAATATACCACGAAATTATTCGTACCCTTAATGTATATAATACTACAATTATTTCCAAATTCAACCTTAAAACAAGTTAAATATTTTTCTTCCTTCATTCTGAAGTATCAGTCCATAATTGCTGTTGAAAGATGTTTTCAATGTAACTGCCTAGGGTTTATTCATGTTGACCTCAATTTCCCTAGTTTTGAGCCAACTTAGAGATTTGCCTTCAATATATATTTTCTGTTAGTAATTTCCTTTCCCCGACAAGCTGTACCTACAAAATCGTATTTTCCATCTTGACCTCACTCAATTTAATTCTCGTACGGCATTTTTTCATTACATCAATGCAGCCGTGATGGGTAACCTGTATTGACTGCATTTTCAATACACATTCAATGCCTCCGAAATCATCGTCGTTTGGCAAGAACAAGCACCTGGAACAAGAAAATTCATTTGTATTGTTTAAATAGTTGGATGCGATTTCAATATTTCTTTCAACATTAAAACAAGCTTAATGTTCCTATTCTGGCCTCCGCGAAAATCTTACCACAATATTAAATGATGTTTCCCTATCTCGATGTTTTCATTTATGTCCTTTCGGAGATAAGAGGCTATTTCACCACGACCTGCCTGACTTTCTTCTCATAAATAATAGAATGCTTTATTTGAGGCCCCATCATGGATTCCACAGTTGTAAAGCCAAGACAGACGCTTACAAAATACAACATTTGTAGGGATACGCGAAAGTGGTGGAGTTCTTTGCATATCGAAGGACATAACTGCTAAATTCACTTCCTCACTTGCATGGTGCTTGTCCTTTCTCATTTTATTGCGAGGCCTTTCTGCTTCTTCTTGATGAGTAACCATCAAAATGACCGGATCTGAATAATTTCTGTTCAGGAGAGAAATTTCTGGGGTTATTTTAGAACCAAGACAAAAATTATATGATGTAATATTTTACCGTACACTGGGTTTCCCTGGCTCTTTTCCTTTCGAATCTGACAAGACGTAGGCCTTAAGGTTGTGAAAGAGGAATGCATTCATATAACAATAAAATTAAAATATAGTTACACACCTCCAATGAGTGTGAAGTTTCCTGTACAATAGAAGTCGCGTTTACTACAGGCTGACTTATAATAATGTCTACTTTCTTGTCTCTACTTGTCATTCTGAATAAGGTGTACGTATATACTATTAAAATAAAAATCAATCAATACTTATCTGCATTTACGGCAGTCGCCCAGGTGGGAGATTCCCTATCTGTTGTTATCCTAGCATTTTCTTATATGATTTCAAAAAAAAAATGGAAACTTATTGAACATTTCCCTTGGAGCGTTATTCCAATCCCTAACTACCCATCCTATAAATTAACATTTGCCCTAATTTTTCCTCTTGAATTCCAACTTTACCTTCATATTGTGATCTTTCCTACTTTTAAAGACACCACTCAAACTTATTCGTCTACTAATGTCATTCCACGCCATATCACCGCTGACAGCTCGTAACATACCACTTAGTCGAACAGCTCGTCTTCCTTCTCCCAGTTCTTCCCAGCCCAAACTTTGCAACATTATTGTAACGCTACTCTTTTGTCGGAAATCACCCAGAACAAATCGAGTTGCTTTTCTTTGGATTTTTTCCAGTTCTTGAATCATGTAATAATGGTGAGGGTCCCATACACTGGAAACATACTCTAGTTGGGGTCTTACCAGAGACTTATATGCCCTCTCCTTTACATCCTTACTACAACCCCTAAACACCCTCATAACCATGTGCAGAGATCTGTACCCTTTATTTACAATCCCATTTATGTGATTACCCCAATGAAGATCTTTCCTTATATTAACACCTAGATACGTACAATGATCCCCAAAAGGAACTTTCACCCCATCAACGCAGTAATTAAAACTGAGAGGAATGTTCGTATTTGTGAAACTCACAACCTGACTTTTAACCCCGTTTATCATCATACCATTGCCTGCTGTCCATCTCACAACATTATCGAGGTCATGTTGCAGTTGCTCACAACCTTGAAACTACGCCTACTCTAATTATCTGAAATCAATTTTCTAGAAATATAGTAACCCATTGTCACTCTTTTGTCTAGTCCACTTGCACTCATTTTTTCCAGTAGTTTCCTATGATCCACCCTATCAAATGCTTTAGACAGGTCAATCGCGATACAGTCCATTTGACCTCCTGAATCAATCAATCAATCAATCAATCAATCAATCAATAAATAAATCAATCAATCAATCACTACTGATCTGCATTTAGGGCAGTCGCCCAGGTGGCAGATTCCCTTTCTGTTGTTTTCCTAGCCTTTTCTTAAATGATTGCAAAGAAATTGGAAATTTATTTATTTATTTATCGAGTTGCTTTTCTTTGGATTTTTTCCAGTTCTTGAATCAAGTAATCCTGGTGAGGGTCCCATACACTGGAACCATACTCAAGTTGAGGTCTCATCAGAGACAAATTGCTCTCTCCTTTACATCCTTACTACAACCCCTAAATACTCTCATAACCATGTGCAGAGATCTGTACCCTTTATATACAATCATATTTATGTGATTATCCCAATGAAGATCTTTCCTTATATTTATACCTAGGTATTTACAACGATCCCCAAAAGGAACTTTCACCCCATCAACGCAGTAATTAAAACTGAGAGGACTTTTCCTATTTGTGAAACTCTCAACCTGACTTTTATCCCCATTTATCATCATACCATTGCCTGCTGTCCATCTCACAACATTATCGAGGTCACGTTGCAGTTGCTCACAATCTTGTAACTTATTTATTACTCTGTACAGAATAACTTCATCTGCGAAAAGCCTTATCTCTGATTCCACTTCTTTACACATATCATTGATATATATAAGAAAACATAAAGGTCCAATACTACTGCCTTGAGGAATTCCCCTCTTAATTATTACAGGGTCAGATAAAGCTTCACCTACTCTAATTCTCTGAGTTCTATTTTCTAGAAACAGAGCCACCCATTCAGTCACTCTTTTGTCAAGTCCATTTGCACTCATTTTTGCCAGTAGTTTCCCATGATCTACCCTATCAAATGCCTTAGATAAGTCAATCACAATACAGTCCAAGTGATCTCCTGAATCCAGGATATCTGCTATATCTTGCTGGAATCCTACAAGTTGGGCTTCAGTGGAATAACCTTTCCTAAACCCAAACTGCCTTCTGTCAAACCAAGATATCTGCTATATCATGCTGGAAACCTACAAGTTGACCTTCAGTGGAATAACCTTTCCTAAACCCAAACTGCCTTCTGTCAAACCAAGATATCTGCTATATCATGCTGGAAACCTACAAATTGACCTTCAGTGGAATAACCTTTCCTAAAACCGAACTGCCTTCTATCGAACCAGTTATTAATTTCGCAAACATGTCTGGTATAATCAGAAAGAATGCCTTCCCAAAGCTTACATGCAACACATGTCAAACTTACTGGCCTGTAATTTTCAGCTTTATGTCTATCAACCTTTCCTTTATACACAGAGGCTACTATAGTATTCATTTGGTATAACTCCTTCAAGCAAATAATAATCAAATAAGTACTTCAGATATGGCACTATATCCCAACCCATTGTCTTTATTATATTCCCAGAAATCTTGTCAATTCCAGCCGGTTTTCTAGTTTTCAACGTTTATGTCTTTTTGTAAATGTCGTTTTTATCGTATGTAAACTTTAATACTTCTTTAGCATTAGCCTCCTCCTCTATCTGGACATTATCCTTCTAACCAACAATCTTTACATACTGCTGACTGAATACTTCTGCCTTTTGAAGATCCTCACATACACACTCCCCTTGTTTATTTATTATTCCTGGAATATCCTTCTTGGAACCTGTTTCTGCCTTAAAATATCGCATACAAGTAACAACACAATGCTTTGACAGAATATTGGTTATTCGATTGAGAGTACAGTGACAACAAGCAGTCACTGTAAAAAAACTTCTGAAAAAAAATAACCTTTTCCTTGATTGTCAGGTATGCATTCACAATGTAAGAGCGGAAATGTCACTTACCCGCTTGATGCAGGAATAAGCTTGGATTTTACACAGATCTATGGTAATAGCAGTTTGTAGCGAAATCAAATATTGAATTTGGACGATGGCGCCTACGTTTTTCTACATTATTTAGGCTATTATTAAAGAAAAGGCGCCAAAATATTGCGTACACGCAGTTCATTGTAATAGGAAATAGGTAGCAACATAATCTCATTTTCTTTAAATTAGCGCTTAGCCGGTTGGTGCATAACACCGTCCAATTATTGCTTCTCTCCGTATTCACTGCAGTAGCTCACATGCGGTCGAGAACACTAAGTAATAAATCAGCGGATTCCAGTATTTGCAGTTCTGCGTAGTTCTAGTTCCAGGCATTTGTCTTCTCCTAATCATCAATCAACTGATTCAGCTGTCCTCCCTATTTCAATTTATTTACTATTATTTGGTAACGCTTTCTACCGCTCGCATTCCCTTCCCCTTTAAAATTTGGTAAGTTCGGATCACCCTATACAATAACGTTTCTTTCTGTTTCTTCCCCACACAACTGACTATCTTCTTAAATAATTCCGCATCAGCGTCAGCACCAGCCTTGTCTGTTCTGTACACCCCAAAACATCAAGTTGCCTATTATCTTCAGTCTTACATAAGTCTTACACGTAGAATTTCACTTTTCTCATCCTTAACGTTTTTATAGCTTACAAATTCTTCTTTCACCAGTATGAATACTTCCCCTCCTATCGTTCCTATCCTGTCCCTATGATAAACACTCCAGTTCTGTGACAAAATATCTGCATCCACATCACTTCTCAGCCATGATTCAATTCAAATTCATATAAATATTAAATTACTTAGGCTAATTCTATTCCTTTCTTTACAATACTGGGCTGAGTGGCTCAGACGGCTGAGGCGCTGGCCTTCTGACTCCAACTTGGCAGGTTCGATCCGGACTCAGTCCAGTGGTATTTGAAGGTTCTCAAATACGTCAGCCTCGTGTTGGCAAATTTACTGGCACGTTAAACAACTTCTGTGGGACTAAATTCCGGCACCTCGGCGTCTCCAAAAACCGTAAAAGTAGTTAGTGGGACGTAAAGCAAATAACATCATTATTTACAATTCTCCTACAGTTTTACTTTAACTATGTCATGTCATCTTCAGTTGAGCTCCTGCTTCCTATATTTTCGTCATCGTTCCCAAATCCACCCCGTTTTCTTGAATGTACCTCCCTATAATTCTTCTAAACAAATCAATAACTTATATGTGCCGTTGCTGTTCAAGTCATGGCCATCTGAACGTAGATCCCTTTATCTTTTTCTTGCTTCCTCTTGTCTCATTTCATTTTTCTAAATCTTTATTGCCCTCTTTTATCCAGCTCGTTGTTGACTTTTTCTCCTAAATATACCTGAAAAATCTGTTTTTCTTTTTAATCTGTTATCATCCATTCTATAGGTAGGCCTATGTCCAAACATAGTAATCTTATTTTTATTGTTTATTTTATATTTTCTATATTCTGGTATATTTCCTTATTTACATATTAAAAATGTTCCCTAAAAACAGCTTTGTCGAGTCCATCCGCCCTTTCTACTGAACCCCCTCCCCCCTCAACGGCGCAACAACCCCGAAGGCTCATGATCTAATAAGCGGCCCCTGCTCACCTCGAAAGCCTGCAGATTACAAGGTGTCGTGTGATCAGCCATTATTCTTGGCTTTCTAGACCGTATAATTTCATGCATTACACCACTGCCTTACAGGAGGGGTAACTCCAAGGACTTGGCATGTTCTTCCATGATATTGCACTAACAACTACCACAGAAACAAAAAATACCGAATACTTCGGAGCTGGCATCAGGGCTGCAAAACTGGGGCAAGAACCTGAGAAACTGAGAATGAGCGATGGTAGAAATGTCATTCCTTTTATGCAGTCAGTGGCTGTGATGTGGAGGTGGTGGTGGTGATTATTGTTTTTAGAGAAAGTACAACTGTCAACCAACTTCTATATAACACTACCAGAGAGAAGAAATGAAGGGATCCAACATTTCGGAAAATGGAGGGATCGGCCAAAGAAAGACTAGGGCCGCGAGGGCGTAAAGATGAAAGACTACCTGGGCCTCGATATCTAATACCGTCGGGGTCAGAAAAGAACAAGAGTTGACCAAGGTCGGAGAGGATAAATGAAAGTGAGGAGCTTGGCACAAGTTAGTGGAATCAATGCTAGGACTCAGCCAAGGGCCCCGTGGTCGCCAAACCACGTTCCCAAGTTCGGAGCCCCTGGGGACCCTTTTAGTCACCTCTTACGACATATAGGGGATAGCGTGGTTGTTACTCTACCACTCCCACCCACAGGGGGATCGCTGTGCTGGATGGTGTGAAAAGGCTGCTGTACGGTTGGTTGGTTGGTTGGTTGGTTGGTTGGTTGGTTGGTTGGTTGGTTGGTTGGTTGGTTGGTTGGTTGGTTGGTTGGTTGGTTGGTTGGTTGGTTGGTTGGTTGGTTGGTTGCTTGGTTGCTTGGTTGGTTGGTTGGTTGGTTGGTTGGTTGGTTGGTTGGTTGGTTGGTTGGTTGGTTGGTTGGTTGGTTGGTTGGTTGGTTGGTTGGTAAAAAACAGCACGATGGTCAGCGGACAGCAGGCTAGCTCAGCTGGCAGAGCGCTGACTTTCTGAGCTCAAGTTGGCAGGTTCGATCCCGGGTCAGTATGTTAGTATTTGATGGTGCTCAAATACGTCAGCCCTGTGTCGGTAAATTTACTGGCACGTTAAAGAACTTCTTTGGGGCAAAATTCCGGCACCTCGGCGTCTTCGAAAACCGTACAAATATTTAGTGTGGCGTAAAATAAAAAATATTATTATAACAGAACACTCTGGTTTGGTGAGGGAACTATGGTCTGTTGCGGGGGGTGACAGTTGCAGCCTACCTGCTTGCGTCAGCGTGACTACTTGCTGTTTGGAAAACATCGTGTTGGAGTGTGGTCAAGCGTACGGTATGTTGCTTGTGAACATTCGGACAATGTTTTCCGGTTGAGCAGTACTAATGATCAACAGCAGCTAACACTCCTCATTTCTCCTGACGATGGATGGATTGATGATTCAATCAACATAAGGATTTTGAACTCAATATTCAAGTGCAGTATATAAAGGAGGCGCACAGTTCCAAAATCCGCCTTATCCATTTAAGCAAATTTTCTCTTTCTTATTTCTTAATCTGCTTAACCTCCAGGGTTGGTTTTTTCCCTCGGACTCAGCGAGGGATCCCATCTCAACCGCTTCAAGGGCAGTGTCCTGGAGCTTCAGACTCTGGGTCGGGGGATACAACTGGAGAGGATGACCAGTACCTCTCCCAGGCGGCCTCACCTGCTATGCTGAACAGGGGCCTTGTGGGGGATGGGAACTTTGGAAGGTATAGACAAGGAAGAGGGAAGGAAGCGGCCGTGGCCTTAGGTTAGGTACCATCCCAGCATTTGCCTGGAGGAGAAGTGGGAACCACGGAAAACCCCTTCCAGGATGGCTGAGGAGGGAATCGAACCTCCCTCTACTCAGTTGACCTCCCGAGGCTGAGTGGACCCCATTCCAGCCCTCGTACCACTTTTCAAATTTCGTGGCAGAGCCGGGAATCGAACCCGGGCCTCTGGGGGTGGCAGCTGATCACACTAACCACTACACCACAGAGGCGGTAGCAAATTTTTCAGGAGACGAAAAAGACGTTTCTTGCTCATCTTCAGTAGAATAAACGTATTTATTCATGTTTATTATATCAATGTACTTACTCGTATTGAAATAATTGAAGAGCTACATCAAATTCGTGACATATAATGAAGATATTTAAAAATTAAGATTGGATAAGGCGTGTTTCGGAAACTCAACATTGGATAAAGAGAGTTTTGGAACTGTCATCGTGGTAAGGGCAGGGTTTGCACACGTAGATACAACCGAACTTTATAATGATAATGTTTGTCATTAATTGATATTATAATCGACATTCTTTTATTATTTATGCTCTTTGAAATCATAAAAGTGAATGTCAGTGATTAAACTCAATATTAGTAAACTGGCGCGAACAGTTTCAGAGAACACACCGTGAACCTGGAACTTGATAAACATCGTACTAATGCTTACTTCATAGAGTGTGATTTGAGATACTTTCCAGTTAAGTTGTCCCATGTTTGGATAAGGCGGAAAAATATCTTATGATAAGCGGGTTTTGGAAACGTCACCTGCATTGGTGTTATATTTTCATGGGGACAAAGCGGGTTTAGGAACAGTTTTCTTGTTGAAAAAGATGCTAAATCATTTGAGTTATAGAGATAAATTAAGAACTCAGTTTTCATAAAAAGTGGATAAGGTGGATTTTGGAAGCGTGCACCTCAAATATACGAGTAATTAAGTGTATGTGGGTCAGTGAAATCTTATTTTTGAGTGAGCAATTTGGTGGTGAAATACAATTTTACTAATTACCATACCTCCTTCAGTCCTGACAAAATCCTTAACTGTAAGTAAGATCAGCAGAAGGATAGCACCCTTCATTTTCGGTTCTCTAGATTCGTCTCTTTTATTTTTCTCGGTTACCTCTCCGCAGCGTAAGCACCATTGTTCAGCACATGGAATATACTTTCTTATCGCCTATTCAGTGGTCAAAAGCCTTGTTGATTTCAATAAAGCCTCATTAACCGTACGGACAACAGACTCACAACTCATTAAATTAATAATTCAACTTTTATTTACTTTTTGTCATTTGTGACTGACTGTGAATAGGTACCCTACACAGTTACTTATCCCATTGTCCACGGATCACAGAGATTCAATCGCGAATTATTACCCAGAATATGCTCCAGCATATGATTACAGGCACAGCCTGTGCCAAAAGTGAATGCTCAATGTTCTTGTACCGTACGGTTCGATTTCTTGATTGATGCCGTGTTATTCCACCTGTCTCTTGGCACAGGCTAGATCAAAATGCAGCCTCCACTGAAGCCTCGCTCTCATGTATGGCTGTATCTGTATGGAAGCTCATGAGGTATGAAATAATGAAGCATGACTAGCGCTACTCATCTGGCCGTTTGTGCTGCGAGAGTAATTTGTAGCTCAGTGAAGGAAGTAATGGCCAGTGGCGGCATGTGACAACATTTTCAGGGGTTGAGAATAACAATTTTCAGATCTATAACACAAATCAGTAAATAATATCATACTTAAATCATTTCACTAAAAGTTCCTTGTTCGTTCGTTCGTTCGTTCGTAATCTGTTACCCTCCAGGATCGGTTTTTCCCTCGGACTCAGCGAGGGTCCCACCTCTACCGCCTCAAGGGCAGTGTCCTGGAGCTTCAGACTCTGGGTGGGGGATACAACTAGGGAGGATGACCAGTACCTCGCCTAGGCGGCCTCACCTGCTATGCTGAACAGGGGCCTTGTGGGGGGATGGGAAGTTTGGAAGGGATAGACAAGGAAGAGGGAAGGAAGCAGCCGTGGCCTTAAGTTAGATACCATCCCGGCATTTGCCTGGAGGAGAAGTGGTAAACCACGGAAAACCACTTCCAGGATGGCTGAGGAGGGAATCGAACACCCCTCTACTCAGTTGACCTCCCGAGGGTGAGTGAAGCCCGTTCCAGCCCTCGTACTACTTTTTAAACTTCGTGGCAGAGCCGGGAATCGAACCCGGGCCTCTGGGGGTGGCAGCTAATCACACTACCCACAGAGACGGACAAAATCCCCTGTGCAGTTGCTTTTCCACACATAATATGGTAGAACCCCTATAGCCGAGGATCCATTTTATCTGAGATTAATCTATGAGAGTACAATTATACTGCAATTCACAGCAACTTTGCTACACTTATGCATTGATTATTTGTGCAGGAACGCAATCCGTCTGTACTTCAAACGTGCAAATTTCTCAGTCACTTTACGACTGAAGACACTCACATTCCCACAATTTCAAATACCTGTTCAGAATTACTTGCAAAATTTGCCAACAATGTAATGCAGTAGATAGTAGCTTCTGCGAGGCTGCGGCTAACAGTAACAGGAGAGGTGGTCAGCTGTTATCAGGGCCGAATTTAACTACTACAACACCTCTAGGCCAACGACCGTAGCCGTGTTGAAACACTGGAACCCGTGAGATCTCCACGTCTTCATCATCATTTCATCCTCATCACGACGAGTAGGTCGCCTATGGGCGTCAAATCAAAAGACCTGCACCTGGCGAGCCGAACATGTCCTCGGTCACTCCCGGCACTAAAAGCTATACGTCATTTCATTTCCAAAGTTATGCAACATTGGGCGTGGTCGATATTTGCAGGGCCGGATTAATGGGGGGGCTAAAGAGGCTGCAGCCTCGGGCCCCGCGTGCCAAGGGGCCCCGGCCCTTGGACGAACCTAAAATTGTATAAAAAGGCCTGCTGCTCCACCTCCGTGCGTGTATATAAACATTTACGCTCCTTCCTTCTTATCAGCTTTCCGCGTTAATATTTCATCACTGCTAGAATCAATTACCATCCAGAGACACGAATCCTCGCTACTTACGCACTGTAATTATTGTAAAGGTTATTGTCGACGAAAATTTAAATCTGACAGCTTGCAAGTACTGGCAGAGGGGGAAGGGGCAAGTGGTCTAGGAAGTGAGGGGGAGGGGACAGGGGAAGCACGGTGGAATGCACATGCTATACTATATCTTTGCATCAGGAAGAGAACTTCCAATTCACCTCTGTTTATTGAATCATTCGTAAGTTACAGTTGTAATGTTCTTGTAAAATGGATAGAAAATATCCCAGTGATGCCAACGTAAATTAAAAGAACAACATTTGAAAGAAATTGAAAAGTTGCCGAAAATATCAACATTTTTTGATAGGAAGTCGACAAATGCATCAACGACTGAAGCGACTGTTACTTGTGAATTGGAATCTTCTACAGGTAAATGAATAGTCTGCTGTTTTAAGAGAGATTAGGTCTTAACGGAATTTGAAAGCATGAGCATTAGGAAGATGGTTTTAGGAACAATGAAAGGGAATTCTAATGTGTATTTTAAACTTCAGTCACATTGTATGGAATACTCGGATTCGTAAATAATAAATTGCTGATCTCCTTGGTGTAGTGGTAGCAATATTGACTACCACCCCCGAAGACCCAGGTACCTTCCCCGGCGCTGCCTGGGGGCTTGGTTACGAAGAAGGGGCCCCACATTTTTAAATAGCCCAGGGCCACCAAACAACTTAATCCGGCACTGGATATTTGGATGGGTTGCCACGCGCTCTTGTTGGGGGTAAGGTAATGGAGGAGCGGAAAGGAACTGGCCACCCTACCGCACGTAAACTCCGGCTCAGGCACACCTCTGCGGAGGTTCGGACCTGCCTTCGGGCACAATACACCCTTATCTTACACCTCTGGGACCAAATAATTTTGCTCCCCTCTTCCTTAAAATTGATAAGCCAAAACTGCTATTTCTTACAATGAATAAAGTAATACAGTAGAATGCATCCAAGGTAAAATAATAATAATAAAAAGAACAAGATTTCCAACTGAGAGAGCAAACATCTGTCAACTCTGCACAATTCCCTACCCCGTATTTTAAACATTAACACGTAATCACAATGAGAGTGGAAAATCTCATTTTTCGTTACCTGCTGATTTCTGTGCTTCCAATTATTGAAGCGAGTTGTTGCAAATTGAGATATCCCTCCATAAAGTTTATAGGAAGCACAGAAACAGATCGTTGGCTGCAGGAATAAACCAGATATTCACGTTTCAATATATCTCCATTTTAAAGCTTTTTTTTCAAACAATACTTTTGTCAAAAATCGCTAATTCTCTGGAAACATCCGCATAGAATTACAGAAAATTTCATGACTCCGTTTCACACCACTTTTAGCATAATTGTCTCTAGAAACATTATTCATAAGCCAAAACTAAGGGTACTCGTTTGGTTTTAGAATATTCTCTCTTGGTACCACATCATCTTCACGATTTTCACTTACAGTTCCAACACCAGACCAATGGAAATGCAACTAAAGCTGGGCATTTTATGTGCCAGTACCATCATTTTTAGCTTTGTCTATTGAATGAGAGAAAGTTGTTTAAGTTATAAGCTGGATCCTGTGGAAGAACAAGTCCAGTTTTGGTCTTTGAGAAGACGATTCCCTTTCCCTCCTCTTCTGCTAATCTGCGATAAATTTGCGTCACAAAATCATTGTAATAAAACTCTGAAAAAATAAATTAAAAAGGCTTTCACTTTCACGGACTTCTCCGGAACTCTTAGTCTTATGGGAAATTACTGATCTTCTCGACGCACACAATACCTCGCAGTATCTCTAGGTGGCATCGATCACCGCCCGCTTGACTAAGTTGCAGCCCGAAGTCATCTTGATACCCGAACGCAGAACTAAGGGGCTGTGATTCAACATTTGGCGGTATTTACAATATTATTACCAACAGCTTTCACGTAAGCGGGACGAGAATTCTCTTATTCATGTTCGGAGCTTTCCCATTTGAATACCACGAATGTGCTCACATTTTAAAGACTCGTTTTCAAACTATTAGACCTTTTCATATTTGCTGCCCCATCAATATGCCACTCCAGTCCCGGGACCATGTCTAAATAAGGCTTTGACTGTAATACTACCTTTTACGGAGTTTCCGTGGTTTACAGATGTGTAACAAGGTGCGGGCATGGATGGGTGGACAGAGACAAGATCAAAGAATAATTTAAAACTCTAAAATTCGAAATGTCATTTCTTTCCTTTACTTTTGTTTTCTTTTCAGATTTTAAACTTTAACATATAACAATAGTACAGATAAGGTTAGCTCGTGAGCTAGAGTAACAGTATGAATAATCAGATAACAACCATTTAACAAATAGAGCTTGAAGTTACATTTAACTAGAAAATTGAATTAGAGTAGTTAACATGAACAGGGGCAATAAGTACCCATTCTACATGGCCTTAGTGAAAAAAATTAAAATGTTAGAAGGCGAACACATGCACTCCTTTGAAAATTCCCTAGAACATCATTAAAACTCTATGTGGGCTTATGGCCCAACGTTACAGAGGTTAAGCCCATACTATGTAGGTAATTAATTAATTAATGGCGTATGGCCTCCGGAGAGGCCTGGTGCAGGTCTTTTTCTAGTAGACGGCCTATTAGGTGACCTGCATGTCTGTGAAGATGAGGGCCCTACCTAGGATGATTTCTAATGTTGAATAAGCTACACACACCCAGCCCCCGAGAAATTGGAATTAATCAATTAAGTTTAAAATCGCCGACCCGGCCCGGAATCGAACCCGGGACTATCTGAACCGAAAGCCAGCACGCTGATCATTCAGCCAACGAATCGGACACTTCGTAGGTGACTAGATGGAGAGAAAATTTGAATTACAAGAGGAAGATATACATTTTACATTTTACGAATACCAAGCAGATGGACCAGGCGAGCCCCCTGCCTCCTCTATGAAAACACTCTAAACCTCAATCAATCAGTCACCAGTGATCTGCATTTAGGGCAGTCGCCCAGGTGGCAGATCCACTATCTGTTGTTTTCCTAGACTTTCCTTAAATGATCGCAAAGAAATTGGAAATTTATTGAACATCTCCCTTAGTAAGTTATTCCAATCCCTAACTCCTCTACCTATAAACGAATATTTGCCCCAATTTGTCCTCTTGAAGTCCAGCTTTATCTTCATATTGTGAACTTTCCTACTTTTAAAAACGTCACTCAAACATATTCGTCTATTGATATCATTCCACTCCATCTCTCCACTGGCAGCTCAGAACATACCACCACTTGGTCGAGCAGCTCGTCTCCTTTCTCTCAAGTCTTTCCAGCCCAAACTTTGCTACATTTTTGTATCCCTACTCTTTCGTCGGAAATCACCCAGAACAAATCGAGTTGCTTTTCTTTGGATTTTTTCCACTTCTTGAATCAAGTGATCCTGGCGAGAGTCTCATACACTGGAACCATACTCTAGTTAGGGTCTTACTTGAGATTTATATGCCCCCTCCTTTACATTCTTACTACAACCCCTAAATACCCTCATAACCATGTGCAGAGTTCTGTGTCCTTTATTAACAATCATATTTATGTGCTCACCTTATATTAACACCTAGGTAATTACAATGATCCCCAAAAGGAACTTTCAACCCATCAACGCAGTAATTAAAACTGAGAGGACTTTTCATATTTGTGAAACTCACAACCTGACTTTTAACCACGTCTGTCATCATACCATTGCCTACTGTCCATCTCACAACATTATCGAGGTCATTTTGCAGTTGCTCACAACCTTGCAACTTATTTATTACTCTGTAGAGAATAACATCACCCGCAAAGAGCCTTGATTCCACTTCTTTACACATATCATTGATATACATACTGTGACCGTTCGTGGACGCCTGGTTCGAAGGTAACAATAAACTTCATAATGTGCTCAGCTAGAATTCAGTGGTTTACATGATCCTCCACTCAGGGCATGGCCCTTCGGAGAGAAAGCGGTCACATCCTATCAATAATTATCAGATAATGATTCAACATCATTATGTTCCAATATACTAAGTTCATTTAAATTAGGCATGAAATGAAAATCGCAACAAGAAATTGGAAGGACAATAACTTTAATAAAATAAAATTAACTGACTATAATCAAACAAACTGAATAAGCAACGTAATAAAAAAAATATCCTCGTGCATTTTCTATCGCACTGTACTAGAGATCAAGTCCTTCTTGAAAATTGTCAATCATGAAATTCAAATATCATCATCACTCACAACACTTTGATACATTTAAATAATTGTAAAACATAATGGAAAATCAGCAGTTTAAGTCCCTTTCCCCTCATCTTGTTTGTTCATTCGTTATTACATTTGTTAGCCGTACTTTGTCCTCCCCGCTCTACCTATTCCTATTGGTCTCACCCCTAGCTAGCTAAATAATAACTTGAATTTCCCATCGGTTCTTTGAAAAACATAGAAAACCATTTCAAATACATAACAATAACATTATCGCTCCATAATTGAGTAACTGCATGCCATCATCCAACCAACGGCATCGCATAGCTGCACCTGAAATAAAGTACTAACTACTGACATGTACAAGAAAATGATCAAATATCAGACGATCTGCGTTGCATCTGCACCTCTCCGTCCTGCTGAAATAATGCTACAGCAGCAACTCACTACCTCAAGCAAATGCTACAAGTATTAACATACAGTACAGGTGACAATGATCTCAAAATCCAATTACCGTTCAAGTAGCTTATCGACGATCCTACTTATGTGTCCGCTTAAACATCCCACTATTTATGTGATCAAATCTTAACTCATTTCAGTTCATATGCTCAATCAAACTCTTCGAACGCATTCAATCAATGCTAAATAAATCGCTCGTTTATCAGATACAATATGCGCGGCGAATGTACCTTTCAATAACACTATCCTAACCCAATGGTCATCTCGAAGAATTAACTCACTAACGCAATACACAATTCAAAAAATCATTCACTAATTATGTCGCATCAACTATACCTTTTTTTTTTGCTAGGGGCTTTACGTCGCACCGACACAGATAGGTCTTATGGCGACGTTGGGATAGGAAAGGCCTAGGAGTTGGAAGGAAGCGGCCGTGGCCTTAATTATGGTACAGCCCAAGCATTTGCCTGGTGTGAAAATGGGAAAGTACGGAAAACCATTTTCAGGGCTGCCGATAGTGGGATTCGAACCCACTATCTCCCGGATGCAAGCTCACAGCCGCGCGCCTCTACGCGCACGGCCAACTCGCCCGGTAACTATACCTCTAGATGACCCTACATGCCTTACGCCACCATAATATACACCGCATAACAGAACACTCATCATTCCCTAAATAAATAAGCAAATGTCATTGAAGAGCCTCACTATCGTACCAACATCACATAATCCGATTAAATAAACATATCACAACACTCCGCGGGATTATTACATCGAAGGATCACCACATCAATTATCTCACACACTGGTACATTGAAACTTACCTGTAACATTCAAGATCACATATTCACTTCACAGTTATTCCATTAATTCGGAAACTACGCAGGAAAGATCGCGCCTAACCAAATATTTACCGACGGTGAACGATATTCTAGCATGTGCAGTCGTATAATGAAACATTAAACTAACACCATTAACACGTTGGGTTATTCAAGTTATTTCACTTTAGATCACCTGTGCAATATTAAAAATCTACATCTACTATAAGCAGCTACAGGTAAAGCAAAAGGGACAAAGTACGTCTACTCATCTGGTCTTCACTTCATGGTAAGGGTAGTGGTAGTCAGGTCATTCGTTCCAAGCCATCTCATCCATTTCGGCAGAACCCGGATCCACCAGGATCCTAGCAGTTTACTCAAACATTTTCTCCATATGGATTCCCTGGTTCACTGAAAGTAGCATTTTGGGCTTCAACCTGAAACTTGTACAGAAACAGTTACCAAAAGTTCATACAGATTTACAACTCCACTTTCATAGATCAATACTGGCCTGTATGAATTAACGTCGTTTAATGCTATTTGAGCTTACTAAATGCTGTTTAGCCTTCAACTTTACAAATCTTCCGTGTTTTTATACGTATACAAGAGCTACGCTCACTATTTGCTTCTCGATCGCTTTCGTTATACAAGAATTGACATAAAAACAAAATTCTAACTTCATTTTCAAAATTAATAATAAGGTTGCTTTCCATGAACCACGGAGCTACTATCTTAACTTCATTACATGTGATTTTGACATTTGAGGAAACTCGTTACTGCAGATATTCACAAAGGAACACACGCTACTATTGTTTGTTCTTCCAAACATGAAGTACGTCACACCATACGCCTATTCTCAGTTGTTGATATAATTATTTGCTGATATCTGCTTATAACCGAACTGTTTTTCATGCGGTCCGCTGCATACCACGGGGTTCTGAGCTCGATCTTTTGATTTCCGTCCACAAGATCTACCATAAATTTGCGAGTTGTGTTGGCTCATATATTACGAACATATAAATTCGCCGCGCGTCGACAATTTATCTTACTTCCATGCCGTCCATATGCATCTCTTTGACTTATGACCTTCAATGACTCTCTGACACATGATTATACGTCATTGAAAGGTCATAATACATATATATATAAATAAAATATAAGGTCCAATAATACTGCCTTGAGGAATTACCGTCTTAATTATTACAGGGTCAGACAAATCTTCGCCTACTCTAATTCTCAGAGTTCTATTTTCTAGAAATATAGCCACCCATTCAGTCACTTTTTTTCTAATTCAATTGCACTAATTTTTGGCAGTAGTCTCCCATGATCTACCCTATTAATGCCTTATATAGGTCAATCGCAATACAGTGCATTTGACCTCCTGAATCCAGGATATCTGCTATATCTTGCTGGAATCCTACAAGTTGGGCTTCAGTGGAGTTACCTTTCCTAAACCCAAGCTGTCTTCTGTCAAACCAGTTATTAATTTCGCAAACATGTCTAACGCAATCAAAAATAATCCTTTCCCAAAGCTTACATGTAATGCATGTCAAACAGACTGGCCTGTAATTTTCAGCTTTATGCCTATCACCCTTTCCTTTATACACAGGGCTACTACAGCAACTCTTGACCGGAGCGATCGAAAGACAACATGGCCAAAAACGACCCAGCTTTTATAGCGGAGAGGAATGTTCCAGAAGTCTCTGGGCCGAAGCCCTGGATACACCCAGGATTCCTATTGGTTAATTTAATAAAGATCAAAAATTCCTGATTGTTGGACAATTTCAAGAAAGACGGAAGGGATAGCAGTGCTAGTAACTGAAGAACATAAAAAATCTACAAACATGACAGTTTAGCAAACTTAGAAACAAAATATTTTTTTGAAAATTAATAGTTCATCTTCCGACCATATGGGGCACGGAAGTAGATAGTAGAGACCTCTAACGATAAATGTTCAAACTTCTTCCACTAGAAGTTTCCCTGTTCGAATTACAGATGGCGGGTATATGCATCCTGTCCAACATAACAGCTGAAGGCTGGTGCTACTGGTTCATGTTATGTTCCGTAACCTTCTCCCCAAATCAGTGTTGTTCATTTACGGGCAGCCTGTCTACGATAAACTGTTAGCATTTTGATTCCGTTTGAAGATCTTCAGACGCCCTTGGTCATCGATCTCTGTTAATGGAGATGTTTCGAATAGCCTGTGTTAATGTGGGTTCTGTTGCTGTTAGGTCCTTTTAAGGGGATTTGGGATATTTGTGGTCATCTGCCCCATGCTCAGATGAGTGTAGAAATGGCCTGACGATCTGTGTCAGTGCGGGGTCTGTAGGATTGTGGTATTATAATTATCCGAGCGTAGGGTTAGGACGGGCACTCCAGGACATGAAGTATGCTACTATCCCGTTTTGCATTGCATAAAGGGAGAATGAGCAAGGCACAATCAAGCTGCAGTATGCGTAAATAATATCCTTTGCGTCAATGAAACAATGCATGTGATAGGATATCCAAATGATTAGTGAATTATTACAGCACATAAAACGTTTTGTTTCAAACGGATAATGTACATATTATTAAACTTCATAAATTAACGCACCAACAGTTCGTCCTTCCAAACAAAAAGATCATATATAATGGTAAAATAAAGCATTATAACTTATTGCTGCGTCTGCATCGCTTATTAAACGTATCAGAATACAATTTTACGGCTGGGTGGCTCAGACGGTTAAAGTACTGGCTTCCTGGTCCTTACATGGATACACTAAAGATGAAATTAACTTAAATTGCTTAGGACTTGCAGATGATCTGGCACTACTAGCTAATAACCTTAATGAAGCTCGGAATGAGATCACAAGTCTCCAAACTATTGATGGAAAAATAGGATTAACAATTTCATTTGAAAAAACTAAAATAATGGCAATTAAGCAGTGTGCTGATATGTGAGAATGAAACAGAAATTGTAAAACACGTTAAATACCTTAGAGAAACTATAACATACAATTTAAATGAAAAACTTTCTTGGACAGAGAGAACTAATAAATTATCCAGAGCCCAAAAGGTAACCAGAAATACAGTACATATAACAATAAATATTTGTCAATTAATACAAAATTGAAACATTATAAGACTGTAGTCAACCTGAAATAACTTATGAAAGTGAAACATTAAAACTAAAGCAAAAGAATAACATATACAATTTTTTTAAATAGAAAGAAGAATAGTAAGAAGAACCAAAAAGAAGTAGAATGGCGTATCATCACAAATGCAGCAGTATGTCAGGAAATAGAACCTATAACGGATTTCATAAGAAAGAGAAGAATATCATTCTTTGGTCATCTGCAGAGAACACCTCAAGACAGGTTAATACGCAGAATTTTGGAAAAGCATTGGAAACAAAAACAACATGTCTGGATAAAAGAAATGAAAGAATACATGATAGAATTAGACATAGTACTGAAGGATTTAAAGAATAAATCAAACAAAGTAAATAAATTGAAGAATAGTAAAATTAGGTTCCTACCAAAAAGCAATAAAAGGGAAACAACCAAAAGGGTATATTCAGAAGAAGAACGACAACGAAGATCAGACAGAATGAAGAAATACTGGGAGAACAGGAAAGAAAAACCATAAAACTCCATAGAAGATCGGACAGAAATTGACTACAGTGGTCCAATGCGGCCGTAAAAGCGCATTATTATTATGATTATTATTATTATTATTATTATTATTATTGTTGTTATTGTTGTTGTTGTTGTTGTTGTTGTTGTTGCTAAAGTAAAAGTTAACCGTCGCACTCAAATATTGTAGCTCTTAATTTGTCAGAATACACGAAAAAGAAAAAAGTGAACTGACAACAACTCCGAATTATTAATCATAACTCTGAACATGACTCCGAAATTACTGGAACATGTACTTGAACGTCCGAAGTTACTGCTCTGTTCCTTCATAGAAAATGTTCAACATCCACGTCAACTCTCACAGTTACGCCGGCATCCCAGATATGTTGTCTGAAGAGTTACATCATCGGTATTTCCACTTGGTACACCGAGTCTTTGAGGTTCCCCCAGAAATAAAAGTCTAGTGGACTTAAGTCGGGTGAACTCCATTGCCAGCTGACGGGACTATACCTACCGTCCAACCCACCAATTGGGAAAGCGGCGTTCTAGTTATCTACGAACATACATACTGAAGTGAGGAGGTGCCCCGTCGTGCATGAGCCACATCCCATTACGTGTCTGTAGTGGAACGTCGTCCAGAGGATCTGGCAGAGAAGACTGCAGAAAATGGAGATAATGAGTAGAGCCAGTCGATCGTGCAGGCAGCTACAATGGTCCAAGAAGTTGTTCTCCCAAAGTTACAGCCCTAATATTTTTAGAAAACCTGTGCTGGAAATGACTTTGCTGAATGGCATGAGGGTCTTCTGCTCATGTATGGGCATTGTGAAAATTAATTATACCATCCCAGGTAAAGGACGCCTCATCTGTAACCAACATATTATGCGAAACGTTTGCATTACGTTCACATTGTTGCAAGAACCAGGTACAGAATTCAGCTCTTGGTAGATGATTCGCTTCTTGGAGATACTCAACTTTTGTTTTGTTTTTCAATTTGTTTTTAGTCGCATCGACACAGATAGGTATTACTGCGACGATGGGATAGGAAAGGACTAGGAATGGGAAAGAAGCAACCGTGGCCTTAATTAAGGTACAGTCCCAGCATTTGTCTCATGTGAAAATGGGAAACCACGGAAAACCATCTTCAGGGCTGCCGACAGTGGGGTTCGAATCCACTACCTCCCGAATGCAAGCTGATAGCTACGTGACACAAACCACACGGCTACTTGCTCAGTGAGATGCTGAACTCTTTGGTAGTGCTGTGGGTACAATAGCAGTACACGCAATGTACGATGAACAGTCTAGTTAGATGTGCCTACTTGTCTTGCCAAGCTCCTTGTGCTTATAGTCGGTCCCTCTTTGACAAGTTTTTTAATAAATCCTTCTCCCCGCCGAAGCTCTGAGGGATCGCGATGCGATCCACAGCAGTCGATCCAAGGATGAAGCGAGCCTGAGTCCCAGAGCCTTCGGTACACAGCATCGAACGTTCGGCTATAGGAAATACGGCGGTTTGGAAATCGTTGCCTATAAAGCTTCCTCGCCGCATGTGCAGATTCTCCAGCTGCTCCGTAAACGAGGTGAATATCAGCTAATTCGGCACATGTAAACGTAATCAATTCGCTGCAGTGATGAAGTTAGTTTTACAAGTGTCCCACGACTGCGGGACAGGCAATAACAACTTGGCAGCATTGGCATTGGGGCAAGTAGCGTGGAGCCTACACCCAGTGGTCCATTCACTTCTTCACGCACCACCAATGAGTGCAACATCAATCGGATTGCTTGCATAACAGCAGCATCAGATCGTTTCCTCATCTGAATGGTATACGTAGAGTTAACAGAGTGTTGAGGTTAAAGCATATTACATTTAAAATAAAAACAAGAATTCATTTAGGAATGAATCAATGGAGCGAAGTCATATGTAAGTAGAAGAAGAAGAATACGAAGGAGAAGAAGAATTGCTTATTCGTAATTAATGCTCTGCTTAGGAAACACGTATCAACGTTTACCACTATGGATCTCAACGGGTGTATAATATGGTGAAACGGATGCTCTAATGTTGGGTTGATTAGCTGGATGGTAGAGCGCTGGCCTTCTGATCGCAACTTGATAGGTTCGATCCGGCTCAGTCCGGTGATATTTGAAGGTGCTCAAATAAGTCAGCCTAGCATCGGTAGATTTAGTAGCAAGTAATGGAAGTAATGAGGGACAACATTCTGGCATCTCGATGTCACCAAAAGCCGTAAAAGTAGTTAGTGGGACGTAAAACCTAATAACATTATTATTATTATTGTACCGGCTGGTACACCTCTACGCCGCACATTTGAATTTTCCGCCTTAAAGTACTCCACTACAGGAGAAACTGTGAACTTAAAACTGGATCTACTTAAACTTTTGCTCTGAAGATGTCACTGTGTTAATTTCGTCGTGTTTTTGTTTGCTATTTATCAAGAAGTTTAGACATTGTCTCATAGATGTCTCTACTATAAAACTATGATCATGCACCCTGGTGCGAAGTGAAGGAACTTTTTTGAAGAAATTTTGGATTCGTAAGTTTTCTCTTTAATAAATTTCGTTCTTCCATTTGTGGGTTGGCAATATTAATCTTTTCTTTTCGCCAGTTTTGAAGTTAGCCAATCAATTATTTCTGTTATTAATTTTTGACCAATCGTGTCTTCCTTCTTCGATTTTGTGTGTAACTGTGTACGGTGACCAATAAACGCCTGTGGGCGTGTCATAATTATTCATGAAAGGTCTCGAATCTTCCCCGAGGGTATAAGAACTGCTGATTTTCTTGTCTCTCGGCCACATCATCAACATTTAACTTAGTGTATGGACGTGTAGCAGGAGGCGGGAAGCGCCTCTTTCTTCTGGCAGCAGTTCTTCAGTAAGGTAACATCTTTATTTTTTGCTAACTCAGCAGTTTAACCCGCGGGGAAGGTCCGAAACTTTTACCATGTAACCTCTCTTAAAAATGTAAATTTCTTCTTGTTTATGTAAAAACTTCATATATCTTTAACTGTAAATCGGGGATAGAGAGTGCTTTACCCTCTCGAGCTCCCCTTCATTTTGATTTGAGGTGACTACGTTTTTGTAACCGATTTTCTACTCTTTCTTAATGTGTTAAATTTATTCAGTATACGAGTCACCTCCATAGTTTGGGAATGGCCCCTGTTTCATCGGCCTAGTGCCTCTTAGGTTTTGAGAAGTTTAATGTAGGAGTACAAATTCACGCCTCCATTCATTTTGCATTTTGGGCCATTAACTTAACCTATTATTTTTCTACTAAGGCCCAGTAGGCTGGGTACAAGATACCCCCGTTTCATGTTGTGTAAGTTGTGCCTTGATGGCAATTTAGGGTTGAGCCTGGTATTGCCTTTCATAGGCTTGCAAAACTGAGAGCGGGTCAGCTCTTTTAAAGTATTGGAAATGTGCCTCTAGGAGGCTTGACATTGCTTGGTGGGAGCAAGTGCTCCGTATTATTTGGGGGTTTCTACCCTGTGTTAAATATGTGTTTGTGAGCTGAGAGCTCAGGAATTGTAAAACTTGGGGCTCGAAGCCCAGAACTTGTTAAGACCTCAAAACTTGTGCTTTCGTGCTCTTGTTTGTTATATTATACCTTGTACCTAATCTTTCATTGTTATTTCACGTAGTGAAAATTTGTTAAATCGTGTTATCTATTGTAAATATAACCTTCAGTAAAAAAATTTAAGTTTAGTTTCATATTGTGGATAGACCCATTCCAGCCCGCACCGTCTTTCACCTCTGCATTCCACGGGTATCCCCGTAATAATAATAATAATAATAATAATAATAATAATAATAATAATAATAATAATAATAATAATAATAATAATAATAATAATAATAATAATACCGGGCGAGTTGGCCGTGCGCGTAGAGGCGCGCGGCTGTGAGCTTGCATCCGGGAGATAGTAGGTTCGAATCCCACTATCGGCAGCCCTGAAAATGGTTTTCCGTGGTTTCCCATTTTCACACCAGGCAAATGCTGGGGCTGTACCTTAATTAAGGCCACGGCCGCTTCCTTCCAACTCCTAAGCCTTTCCTATCCCATCGTCGCCATAAGACCTATCTGTGTCGGTGCGACGCAAAGCCCCCAGCAAATAATAATAATAATAATAATAATAATAATAATAATAATAACACCTTGTCAAGGAAATGATTTTCACAAACATAAACGTTGGAACAATTTACGCCATCACTCACACGACACAGGAGCTTCCACTGCTTCCTTAGGAATGTTATAGAAATGCTTATGCTTGATGTTGAGTAACCTCAGGATATTACCCCTCTGAAATAAACAACATGACATTTGAAAACAATGAATCGGAAGGAATGAAAAAACATTATTTAATACACTATTTACAAGTATATTTCCGTTATTTACCTTCGCTGTGCTTAGCATCTTTCGCCAGAAAATAACATCTCACAACTTTTATGTTCTGACAACATGTAGCTTACAATGAAATTGCAAAACTACAGAACTCAAACATATAGCAAAACCAAACCAAACCCCATGGTTCAACAGCTCCGCAGAGCCATGTGCCACAAAGCGACCGCTGCTCAGCCCGAAGGCCTGAAGATTACGAGGTGTGGTGTGGTCAGCACGACGAATCCTCTCGGCCATTATTCTTGGCTTTCTAGACCGGAACCTCCATCTCGCAGTCAAATGGCTCCTCAATTGTAACACATAGGCTGAGTGGACCCCGAACCAGCCCTGGTAAACATCTCTGGCCTGGCCGCGAATCACACCCGGAGCTTCCGGGTAAGGAGCAGGGACGCTACCCCTACACCGTGGGGCCAGCTAAACATATAGCAAAACTTGGACATTAAGCGTATCCAAAATTTTAACAGGCTCCTTCTTCCTCGCAACTTCTTCTCGTAGCTATATAGTAGTAAGCCGTATAGAACTCATTCACCATTTTCCAGTTTATGACTGTGATTACGAACATGCGTCACGATGCCAAGCCAGCCAAGCCAATCAAGAAGCGACTCTACCCCATGGCATGACGCTGAAGTGCGGCCTGTTGTTGTTTTGTGCTATCTCACCTTCACTCCCGTAATGGAACTCGGGGACCTCTGAACCGAAGACTATTATGCTGACCATTCGGCCAAGAAGCCCGACATAGACTAGGTCTGTAATCTCCTGAGACCTTAATTTTTTGTTACAAATATATTGTTACTTATTAAATTATATTTTATTGATCTATGAATGTTCCACATCACCTTATAAATTAGTATACCATTTCAATAGAATATAATACACATTTTTGTAATGTGCTCAATTGAGCACGTTAGGTCACAAGTCGCAAAAATGTTTTGTCTTTAACCCTTTAATACATGATTTTTTATTTTCATGTTTAAAAGTTATTTTTGGACTTTCCATAAGATTAATAGAACGGGAAAAATATTGAAAAAATATCAATAATGCTGCATATATGCTACATCATGAATAAACATTCTCTTTGATACGGTTGCCATTCAACTAGTTCCTACATAAAATATATACAAATGGGTGACTAAGGTCAAAAATATTCTATAAACAACTTGGAACTCATGTGTTTTATGCACTGGTTCATGAAATGTCCATCAGAGGAGTGCAAATCCATTTTTGAATCTGTGTTGCATATATGCTACATCATGCAACAAAGGGGTGTAGGCTCTCCCATCTCCTAACATACGCTACTCTAAGGCCACAGTGCAGCCAGCCTATGAGTAACTAAGGTCAAAAGTTTTATATACACATCTTGGAACCCATGTGAAATATGCATTGGTTCATGAAGTGCCCACCAGTGGCGTGCAAAAGAGTTTGTTAATCGATGTTGCATATATGTTACACAATGCAACAAACGGTTAAGATGATTTCTGGATTCGAAGCTGATGCAGCGTTCATGATGTAACTAATTACTGCTATCCACTTGAGACAAGGAAGCGAACAATGGATAGGTAACTGGGAAAGAACTAGGTTTCCCACAGTCTACATCTTAGAAATAAACCGGAGTCTATTAGGAAACATATGATAGGTGAGAGGAGGCAAGGGTAATGTAGTAAGTACAACATTTTAAATTTAGCAATTGTTTAATTATTTACAAAATTATGTAAATTATTGCCACTTTTGCTCCGGGATGCTGTTTTTCTTACTACGCAATATACGAGGGCTGTAAATAACGTAGTCCATACACTCGCAGGAGATCGGGCATGCGCAAATAGGATATGGGAGTGGTCAGGTGGCGCTGTTGTCGATGTGTACTGTGCATTTGACGGGCATCCAGTTGGGAGTATTGTTGTTGTTGAAGTGAAAAGTGTCGATTTCATCGCTCTAAAGCATGCTCTCAAGAGGTAATCTGCGTTCGTGGATTAAAATCTAGGTTGCCCGTGGCAAAATTTCATCAGAATGTTGTCGAGAAATACGTGAAGCCTGTGGCGAGAATGCATTACCGTATGGGACGGTTGCTCGATGGATCAACGCGTTTCGGAACTAAACCAAATTTGCATGTCGGCCGTCCTTTCCCCAAGATCAGATTTTCATCGTGAGTGGCGCCGTTTCCGTAGACCTTCGAAGTACCGTCAGGGGATTATCCATACAGGCATCTGTACTTGGCGCATTAGGGGACTGCGTCGCTGGCATCATGAGATAACGCCTTGACAACGCCTTCCCGACATTTGCCAATAGGTAATAGACTTTTTGAGTGACTGCAATGAATGAATGTAACGCAATTATTGTACTTCTCAGTTCATTAAAGATTGCATTCTATCTATGTTGCTGATTTATTTACAGCCCTCGTACTTATGGTGGGATCAAAGTATCCGGTTTCCTTTACATTAATCAGAGTTCAGATCTACAGTAAATAAGTATGTAGAATCACGCATACACTTTCCACAGTTTAAAATCTTCGGATTAGGTCCATTCCAATCATCGCTACCATTTTCACCTCGGTGCTTGTAATGTCGTCGACAGCGTCTACATACAGCTACGTCACTTCACATCTTACTGTAGAGTGGTAGCATGTTCCAAAACGTATCTATGTAGTGAGCAGCGTTAAGTAGACAAGAAGCCTGCCGGTAAACACTGAACCAGATGCTTTGGCGTCCGATGTAAGATTCGATCTGTATAGAACATCACTTACTCGAGAGAGCTAAATAATATGTAGCGTATTAGTCTCACTACTAGGCAAACAATTTGCGCTATTACAGATTGGTTTGTTGTCAAGATGGTTGTTCGTAACTGTGCAGTCTTTTTCTTTCTTGTGATTCATAATCTTCAGTGTAGAAGCACACACTTGTGATAATAATGTAGATATATCCTTATTTATTGTCTTGTAAAGATATTCAATAATAGCTGGTAAAGTACGTATGTCATGTGAACAAGAAGACAACAGGCTGCAGTGTTAGCAGGTACATTTTCAGATGTTCCAAATTCGAAACGAAAATCAACAGGATTTCTTTAATTATAGATTCTTCATGGTGAGAGTAGTCTAAAGCTACAATCGGTACACTATTTTTAAATTCTTCAGGAAAAAATAGCCGGTGATCTTCATTCTGGTAATACGACGATTGGAATTTTCAAAACATATCATAGAGCAAGCCGAACTTACTTTTCATAAAATTAATGTTCATACTTTCGTAAGGTTGTGTAAGTCCGTTTAATATTTTTTAATTTGCAGTGACCAAACTGAATTCATGGTTGAATTTACTAAGAGTTTAAAATCCACAAATACGTACAGAGGCTTTGTAGTAAAACGTGACATTTTGACAGCCCAAATGTGCTTATTTTTTAGGCGGGACCCCAGGATACTCATGCAGCTCCCAACTTCGAAAACATATAGGTAATGCTGTAATATTTTCTACAATCTTGAGCAGTCGAATATTTTATTGCTAAGTCCGTGTCAGTGGCGAACCACGAGCAAATAGGTAAACAGAATTTAATAAAAATCTCAATTTTCAACTTCTGAGTGGCTCAGACGGTTGAGGCGTTGGCTTTCTGACCCCAACTTGGCGGGTTCGATCCTGGCTCAGTCCAGTGGTATTTGAAGGTGCTCAAATACGTCGGCCTCGTGTCGGTAGATTTGCTGGTATATAAAAGAACTTCTGCGGGACTAAATTCCGGCACCTCGGCGTCTCCGAAAACCGTAAAAGTAGTTAGTGGGACGTAAAGCAAATAACATTATTATTATTATTATTATTATTATTATTATTAATTTCTCTCTGTGTTCCTGCTTGATATTTCCATTATTTCGCTTTCACCGTTCTTTACTATTAAGCCATAAGCAGAAATAAAATCGCTTCCCCAGCTCTTTGAGTTGATTCGTTAAGAATTTCCACTATGATAGACAGCACACAAGGGAGATACCCTTGCTCATTAATTCTGGCATGACTGTTTCGGATAAAACATCTGTCGGACAAGGACTAGATAACTATGAAACCTCTTGTGGACGTCTAAAGTGCTCTCCATTGGACACGGCTAAAAATGAGTAAATCCTTAACCGGGTGAGTTGGCCGTGCGGTGAGGAGCGCGCAGCTGTAACCTTGCATCCGGGAGATAGTGGGTTCGAACCCCTCTGTCGACAGCCCTTAAGATAGTTTTCAGTGGTTTACCATTTTCACACCAGGCAAATGTTGGGGCTGATCCTTAAGTAAGGCCACGGTCGCTTTCTTCCTACTCCTAGGCTTTTCCTATCCCATCTTCGCCATAAGACCTATCTGTGTCGATGCGAAGTAAAGCAAATTGTAAAACTAAAACAAAATCTTAAGACTCCTGATAGCTTCGGAGGATATTGTTATTATAGAAAGCAATTAAAAGTAGTACTGGGAGATCAAACTTCCCTTTCCAGATCCATGTTATTGGAAAACTGTAAAGGAGATTATTTCGTGAAGAAAATCTGACTCACACAGCGTACCAATCAGTTCGTGCCTGCCAAGTATACCACCTACCTATTCTGGATCGGTTGAAACTGGCTAAAATCTGCCAGAAACTGAATCCGGGCCTCTTAGACTAGAGAACAAAGTGTAAAGGGCATGTCCCCAATACTGACAGACAATAACGTAGAGCTGAGCTCAATTTAAATGAATTAGGTTATCAACATAAACTAGAAAGAGAAGGTTTGAAGATAGGCATTAAACAAATAAATGGGGAATACAGGGAGTCAAATGCTCACATACATGGTTTGTAAAGGTACTCCAGTCACAGTCAAATCGCTTAACTTATGAATCTGTATCTTATAGGGTCTTAAACCTTTGCAACAGAGGTATCGCGAACTGTGATACAATTATTTTTATTTATTACCAGACAGTGGCAATTAAAACGCGATCCAAAGTATTTCTTTCCTGAGGTCAATTTGGAATAATGAGGTGAAAGGAACAGCTTTCACACAATAAAATTATCACGGCTCCCCAGACAAAGCCAAGGCTTTTTGTCAAAATAGAAACATGGCTCCCAACAAACTCCTTAAAGACCGCATCCCCAGAAGCCAAGGACGCCAGTGAACCAAAACTGGCAGAAAAGTAAACAAATATGGAACACAAGGGGGTAAGAAAGGAGTTGCCATAGTTACGGAAACAAATAACATGAATCACAAAGCAAGTAAAATGAGAGCAAAATCACAAAAGGAATATTTCAATCGGTTGAGCAAGCCGGAAACAATAGCGAGATAAAATGAGATTAATGAGAAGGCAAAAATCCATAAGATACTGAAAAGTAACAAAGGTCCGATAACCTTTCCACACCCATACATACTCAGAGACCTAACATGCGAAGTAGAGTGAATAAAAATAGAATATCAAGACACGTTAGGACAACAATCGTAAAAGCATGACATGAATCAGTTAACGGTTCATGATCTTGATGTGAAAGCACAGATCAGATACCTGGGTCACCGCAAAGAGGCCTGGCTCACCCAGTCAAAACATATAACGTAAATAACTTCCACGCCACATGATACGTATTCATATCGCACACCAAGGCGGATATGAATCGTATGGTATCAGCGTTAAACCATAATGCAGAACATAAGCTCGAGCCAAACGTCGAAGACGTAGAGGAATAAAAGGTCGCCAATCATAAACCACAAACTCATCACACACATGAATAACTGGATCGGCGCTACCTTTCACTCTATGTAGGAATGATTACATAAGAAGCAGACATGAAGACAAAATAGGGACAGTGAAATAAGTCTGCAGCAAAGTGATAAAAGAATAATAAACAAAACACTAATTTTCAGAAAACAAACTAGCATAATTATGGCAAGCCAAGAAAGGATAAGTAGGATAAATACCTTGAGATTGGAGAAGTCATATTCATTGACACTAAGTAGTCATATTCATTGACTCTAAACATAGAGATCCATACAAGATAAAGTTTGAATCTTTTTGTAGAACCATTTATGCGAGATGAAACCCATCTCGTAAACAAATGTCTCCATCACTTCATTAAAAGCCATTATTGTCCGCAGAACAGATATAACACGAATCAGAGATTAGCTAGAAAGAAATCCCTTGGCAATCCTCCGTTGCATGAGGTGCCATCTGTCTGATCGTGACGAACTACACGTCAAGTCAGCATAGAGAAAACTAAGCAACCATGACAGACTGATCTATGACATCGTAAAGAATGTAATATCTGTAAAGTACAAAAGTAATATATGAAAGTAATGAGGTGCAGCTCACAAGACAACTGATGCTTAGGCAGATCACCTGCAAATACTGGAATATTATTTGATTTACTTTACGATTGCTTCAGCCTTAACCCGTAATTTTCATGACTGGGGGCGTTGTCTCTCATATCAACACTCTTTGGTTTACCTTATGAAGTTGCTGGAAAATGTACACTAGGATTTTCATACCTGAAATCGAAGCCGAACTTATGGGTAAGAGGCAGGGACGTTGCCCCTACACTACCAGGTCCACACCACCTCACGAACATTGATCATTGGACTGGTTTATTAGACTGTTCAATTGAACTATTTTACTATTATTATTTGTTCTCTTGGAGTGTTATAGGCTATTACATATATGCTATTGGACTATTCTATTAAGATAACTTAGTCTATTATTTTTGTATTAGTGTTAAGTTTTACCCCTGTGTTTCCTTCGAGCGGCGCAGTATGAAGCGATGAATACTGTCATTACAAGGAATCGTATCCTATTTCGAGTTTTGGTGCTACTGACACAGCTCCCCGTTCTGCATAATGTAAGGTAGATTGTTTATAAATTTGCAAATGAAAGTGGCGATTGTCTATCAATAACCAATTTTTAGTAAATAATCTTTAAGGTGGGGATCCATTGTAATGCTTTTGATTGTTCTTCGTACATCAACCAAAACTATTTATCTAGATGGACAAATCAAAACAACATTTAATAAATTTATTTCTAAGCTAGATTATTTCATTCCCATTGTGTATGTACACTTTTCATTTAAATCACAGTTGTAATACGATGTCTTCTGCATGTCTCAGTGACACCTCTTTACGGATAATTGTAGATGATTTAGTCCGTGGAATTATCGTAGTATTCTCATATGGCTACGGATGTTCAATTTTAAACTCCAAACCAAACCAAATCAAACCAAATCCCATGGCACATCACGCCCGAAGGGTCATAGCCTATCAAACGTACCGCTGCTCAGCCCGAAGGACTGCACATTATGAGGTGTCGTGTGGTCAGCACGACAAATACTCTCGGCCGTTATTCTTGGCTTTCTAGACTGGGAATTTTAAACTCACAGAATTTTAATCTAATTTCCATTAATACGTTTCTTCGAGGTTGATTTGTACACGTCAATTTCTTTTTCTGTTAATAGGCTCCATTGTTGCTTAGTTATAAGGCGCTACTTTGAAACTCTCGAAGACATCCTAAGAAGTTATTTTGATAATGATGTACCCCAGGCATAATGCGTGCAGAAATAATTAAACAAGGATCCCTTTAACATGAGAACAGAAAATATTTCAAGGGAATGTGTATAATCGAGTGAAATCATCTAAAGTGTCGTTCCGCTTCCATCAAGACAGCATTGTATTCTGACACAGAGAATTCAGTTTGAAGATCGTATATTATATTTTCGCTAAGATTTTCTTCAAGAATAGAGTAGAATACATACACTTATTTTCCAATCACGGATAACAAAAGACTGGTGAAAGAATATTAATTTATTGGAATAGTCACTGATACATACCCAGTCTCGAGATCCAAGATTAACGGTCGAGAGGATTCGTCGTGCTGACCACACGTCCCCTCGTTTTCTGCAGGCCTTGGGGCTGTGCAGCAGTTGCATGTTAGGCCAAGGCCCTCCCAGAGCAGTTGCACCGTTGGAGAGGGGGGGTCACTGACACATAGGCTACACTTTAATTTATCATTCGAAGTACAAACAATATTCCTAATAATGTAGAGGTAGTTGTAAATTCAGGCGAACAAACAGGCCAAGGTATTGGCCCTTCCCGACCAATCCATAGCTCAAGGTAGACCTGCGTTAGGTGTTGCCTAACACTACGATGAAAATGGACCGATGGCGACATACAACTAACGAAGGAAAAAAGGGTCCTATAAACATTGGTCAAAAACCCAATTTCTTCGCAGCTGTGGTCCGCTACCACTACTATCAATGATCACGGTGCCTTTGGTCTAATCCTCACAAGATATGACCGCCATACATTGCAACGTAGCCTTCCATGTACTCGTTGGAAAGCCGGATTGCATCACAGGCATTAAATATGTGTTCTCGTAGTGTATCCACGTCATTTATGGGGATGGCATGCATGTCCCCAAAGCCAAAAATCTAAAGTTGTAAATTCAGGCGAACAAACAGGCCAAGGTATTGGCCCTTCCCGACCAATCCATAGCTCAAGGTAGACCTGCGTTAGGTGTTGCCTAACACTACGATGAAAATGGACCGGTGCCCCATCATTCATATATTGTACCACATTTGCAGTCGTTTACAACCAATGTTTAGGTGGGAATGTATTTCCGTCTTTTGTTGCATACTACCTCCGCAAATTATTGGAACATCGTGAACATTGATAGTAGTGGTAGCTCCGAAGATATTGTGTTTGAGACCAATGCTAATAGGACCTTTTTTTTTCCCCTTCGTTTGTTGCATGCTGCCTCCTCACATTTTTACGTCTGTATTGTGGAAACTTTAACCAGATACTTGGGTTTTATACCGGAATTTTACTATTCGCATGGAAGGAAAGGAGAGCAGAGAAGAACATCTGAAAACAAAGAAAACCGAATAAGCTAATATGTCCGAATATAACACCACTACATTATATTTAATGCTAAATTTCCTACAAATGGGACAATGACGCACTTTTGTTCATCATCTGTCCCAGCACCATCACCACAAAACTGCTAAAATTACACCCTAGCACTTTATGTTGACGATATGATGATAACCTGTACATTTTGTCAAGATCTGCATAGTCCAACGTTTGAATACATACTTCGACAAATTTGGTATGCCACGTAAAGTGAGGGAGACTGAGTACCGAGAATGTAGGGTTCAAAGCGATGGGTCAATTAACTTCGACGGTGCTCAATATCATAAAAAATCTTATTCTGAGATGGAAACACACCGCCAGATATCTGAAATAGAATGTTCTATACCTGAATAAAATGGCACAAGTTGGAATTCTCTTCGATCGGAAGGTGTCAATGTATTTGAAATTAAAAATGCCACTGCCAGTGCCACTGTATGGAACCAAATGTTTCCCAGTCATAAACTGACACGAACAACGTCTACATCTACATCATCTTCATCTACATCTACATCTACATCTATTTCTACATTTACATCAAATCAAATCAAATCAAATCAAATCAAATCAAATCAAATCAAATCAAACCAAATCAAACCAAATCAAAATCACTTTATTGGCAAATGAGGTGTCTACCTCGGTGGCAAATGACACACAAAAATACATTGTTATTATCATACACTAAATTTTAAATTAAAAGAAAAGAAGAACATTTCCTAAAATACGGTACTATACAGTTTACACTAGCAATTTTTCTATTAAACACCAAGTTACTCCTTAATAAATTTATATTACGGTATTTACAAAATTCTACTCATAATATCAAGTTACTCCTTAATAAATTTATATTACGGTATTTACAAAATTCTACTCATAATATCTTCTGTACTTACACACATAATCAACTCATATACAGTATGTAGAAACTCTTCAAATAAAACTATACAACTGCTATAAGATTTAAATTTACATTATATTTTTGTAAACCCATGTTGGTACCTAACATGCATAACGACCTGCTGCGTCTTAACCAGAGCCCCATCTGCCACCGCTTTTCAGAGTTCCTGAAGAACCTTCACAGCTACCGTAGCGGTCCCGGGGCTCTCGAAGTCCCCACTGTACTTCACCCTTACAGGCAGTACCAACTTCGAGCTTTTCGATCTCCATAGAAAATATGATAGAATTAAGTAATTCACAAAAATTGTATATGTAATAACCTGCACAGGTCGAATGCCCTCTAACATTTCTTTTCTCTGTTGCTTTTTGTTAAGTCATGGAAATAAAACATCTTCGCTGGCCCCTGGATAAACTGTACTGGATCACGTCAGGGAGTGAGAATATTAGGACGGCATTCATTGTGGTCATAGTTTTTGACAAACTGAGAAAGCATCATCTGCAGCAATGGCCCTTCATTTCCGAGAAGAGCACTAGACTGATGTCCTGAGGGCCGAAGACAACGAGGACGACCAAAAAAGTGATGTCGCTGCACCCTGCGTAAGGACATGTGTGTGATAAAAGTTTCTCCTAAAGACGCAACATACCTCATAGTTGGAAAGGAAAGTGCGGGAAGGTAGACCTTCAAATTTAGCGGGATGAATGCTAGAGAAAGTGAGAAAAATGGGCATGAAATAAAATTAGGAGAATAGGTACTTCTAGCAAATTTGCAGTTTGGAGGTATAAGGTTCTGACGTTTCAATTGGAATTAGGAAGTCACTATATTCCGTTAACCTCCCTCACACAATTATACGATTATCTTCAGTATTTATTTAAGCCATCTGGAGAACTTGCTCCAGAATATTCGGCAAAACAAGCTAGAAATAGCAATCGGAAGTGATGCTGTATTCTATCAAGGTGACGTGAGATTTTGCAAAATATTTCGACAATCGCAGTGTGTAGTACAGTATTAACATATTCCGTGGTCTTCATGCGACCCTACTTTTAATTTTGTCCAGAATTCATCGACACCCGGTATCATGTCTTAATTCTTTCGAAGCTGGATGAACTTTTCAAATCCAGTCCAGTTATGTACAGAATGAAATTTAAAACTGACAGATGAAAGACTGTGATTTTAGAAAGACAGAGGAAACTTATATAAACAATATTTTTCCTTGAAACATTCCTTCTATAATTTCTTTCTTTGATAATCGTTTTTCGCTCCAGTGTTGGTTTTTTCCTGGGAGGGATCCCACCTCTACCTCCTCAAGGGCTGTCTCCTGGAGTATGAGACCTTGGAACGGGGATGATACTGGAGAGGAGGACCAGTACATCGCCCAGGCGGCCTCACCTGCTATGGGAATGAAGCGCCCGTGGCCTTAAATTAGGCACCATCCCGGCTTTTACCTGGAGAAGAAGTGGGAAACAAAGGAAATCTCACCTCTATTCAGTTAAACCCCCGAAGCTGAGTGGACTCCTTTCCAGACACTTTTCAAATTTCGTGGTAGAGTCGGGAATCGAACTTGGGGATGGCAACTAATCACACCATTTTCTAGCTACAAAGATGCTCAGTAATTTCTGGACAAGTACATATTCTAGCTGGAAAGGAGTCCTGATGCTTTCAACAACAATTAATTAACAACAAAGTAACCAAACAAGTTTTCTACACGGAGCAGATTTTGAAGTTCTAAACATACATTAAATTGTTTGTTAGAAACCCGTCGTCAGAAGTCCTGAGGTTGAATTTTCGTGCTTTTCCATTTTCATACAAAATTAATTTCGTTTTATATAAATTAAAACCTCATCTGTTACCATCGCAGTCCTATTCGTTTCTGATCACATCATATAACATCCCACCGCCAAAACTTGCACGTGTTGGTTCGGCATTAAACAGCGAGAAATTCCTTCAATAACTACATATTTAATGAAATTCTGAAGTCCCAGAACTCTGCTCTGATAGAAAGGCTTTATTTAACGTACCTGAAAAGTTAAAGACATGTTTCTCCGGTACTTAAACACTCGTAGTTGCCAGTCGTCTGTGTCAGGATAGGATCCCGTAGCCTTGAGCACGGAAGGTTACCTCGTGATTAATTGTACAACTTGGCATTATTATGCGTGTTATCATCTTCAAAGTTAATAATATTGAACCACTCACCTTATTTAACATTTGTTTGCAGAACACGCCACATAGCCGACGTTAGGCACACACCAACAGTAGTTGCAACCGTCATATTTATTTGCTCCTAGGATACAAACTTCTCCACCTGCGAAGTAATGCAAATATTAATACAATGAAGTAAGTTTCGAAGAATGATGATGTAAATACAGGGTAAATCTTCCTTCTATAGCAAAAGGGCAAGGCGTGGTTTCGATTGGGGGTAAGGAAGGTAACACATCCAAGATATAAAGTTTGATTCACTGCCGTTTTTTTACAACAAGTAGCCTATATGCTGCTATGACAGTAATTGCGCATTTAGACCTGCATCTGAAGACGCAATAGAAGCTGTCAATCCTTAGTGGCACTTAGTGATATACATACTCTAAGCATATCTGTGACCGAGCTCGAGAGCTGCAGTCGCTTAAGTGCGGCCAGTATCCAGTATTTGGGAGATAGTGGGTTCGAACCCCACTGTCGGCAAACCTGAAGATGGTTTTCCGTGGTTTCCCATTTTCACACCAGGCAAATACTGGGGCTGTACCTTAATTAAGGCCACGGACGCTTCCTTCCCACTCCTAGCCCTTTCCTGCTCCATCGTCGCCATAAGACCTATCTGTGTCGGTGCGACGTAAAGCAACTTGCAAAAAGAAAAAAAAGCATATCTGTGAATAGCGCACGGCAATCTGCGGGCAGACTTTAGATGAGTGCGGCTCGTGTAACAGGGGTCTACACTGCTTAGGGTGAGATACATGGTGGAGCAGCGTGGTGGTAGCTTCAACAGTAGTCAACGATGTAGTCAACAATGCCATTGGACCTCGACTCAAGTGCCTTTATAATGATGTTTTGATAGGGCTTTCTTGCCAGTTAGCTGAATGTAACCCAGAAATGACTCTGTTACTTAGGGTTTTGAATTCCCGATATGAACGTTTCAAGCAACTTCACTCAACTGACCAATGGGTAACAAGTCTGGTTTACTCTCAAAAATAAATCTGTAATATTTTGCTTCCTTAATATCAAGGAAAATGTATACATATTTTAACACTCTCGTTTAGGAATGTGATAACCTCGTTTTGTGTGGTAGGGGACAGATAGCTGGTAAGCATTTTACTAGTCTGTAACTGACATTTCTGCTCTACTTTAATCAAGTGTTCTCTTAGTACTGGATCATACTTTGACACCTGTTCAACTGGCCGCAGAAAATTTCCGACAACGTATGCGTAGCTCTGTGGCCGCCAAGAGTGGTAAATTGTGCTGAGCCAAATTCAAAATACCCCTCCGTTTCCATTCTTTCTGTTTCTACAACAGATAACTTGATCGATCGTTTTGTTAACAACTATGCTTGCTAGCAACATTATCCAATTTTCAAAATAAGTTAAATGTTGCTCAGAGATTTTACGTCTTTGAACTTTCGGATGAAATTTCCACCAAGATTGAAAATCAGTCAAACTTTGACGGATAACACTGAAATTTTTGCCATTTCCGAAGAGCCTGCAACATAAACCGTACAAGGTTTGTTTTCCCTTTTTGGTAGAGTAGGCCATCCAGCTTGTCAGAATTATATCACTATTTGGTAGGCTTATATACGTAGAAAAATCAGGCGTTAATTGGCGGATCTTGTAACTCTACTAAATGGACCGTCTTTGCTCGGATACGATTCACTATCCCTGTTCATTAAATCAACTCTTACGCTATCTGTAACATGAAAAGGCCAATGAGATTTCATATTATCCAAAATAATACTATTTTCTTTCTTTCCCTTCTGATCTATCATCTTCTTCTAATTTGTTTTCTTCTACCATAAATTCTAATTTATCGTCTTCACTTTCTCTGTGCTCTTTGGTAATAAGTTTGGTTTCCAACTGATGAGCACAAACCACACTGGAGCGAAACATGGTGTTTTTACGATTCACTTTCCTGAATTTAGTTACTGAAGCTGCAATTTTTGGTCATGCAGAGACAGACTTCGGTGGAAAGAAACACCAAACATCTCCTCTTCCTTATCCATACGCTCTACGCCACACATTGTCGAGTTCAGCCACTTTTCGTAATGTTTGTTGACTGAACTAAAAAGTTATTGATAAATGAAAGTTCTTAATATGATGGTATCCTCTCGAAGTTTCTCCTTCTAATTTGTCTTCTTCTTTATGATTTGCTATTTTATATTTATAAATTTATCTTTAGTTTCGGGTATTGTCTCTTTCCATAATTCTGACCCTGTTAATGACACAGGAAATTTCATAAAAATATCTATATAATCTGAGATATAAAAATATTGGAAAAATTTGTTAAATTAAGAATGACAGGCTTCTTGAAAATAATAATTTATTTTAATCCAATCAGTCTGGATTTCAAAAAAAAAATTCTAGCGTGGCATCAGCTGATTCTGATATTGTAGCTAATTTACAGGGAGCTCTCGACTCATACAGCATTGCAGCTGGTATTTTATAGACCTCAGGGAAGCGTTTGACGCAGCTGATCACTATATTCTACTGAACAAATTAGGAGCTCCTGGCATCAGCGGAATTGTCCTGCAATGGTTTACTACTTAATTCATAGATATAAGTACATTTTATTGAGAATAAGAATGGTACCAGAAAATGCATCAGTTGCTGTGTTTCACAGGGTTCTCTCCGGTGACTTGTACTGTTTCTGGCATATACTAATGATATCGCTTTATGTACATTTTCTGGTCAGATAATCATACTGACGATACGATTACTTTTACACCAGTAAAAATATAGTTCAGCTCAACATCATAAGCAATCAGATTTATACGAACTTCAGGATTTGTTTTTAATACATTATCGATAAATGTTCCCAAGACCAATTTTATGTCTTTTAGTAAAGCGTCAGTTGACATAAAATTATCCTATCTTATAACAATGAGTGGTTCACCTGTATTTATTACTAATACAACTGAATTTTCAGGTCTGTTTCTGCACTGCTATTTAAATTTGAACTTTCATGTCAATTCAATAATCAAAAAGTTCCATTAATTGGCGTGTCCTACAGAATTTGGCTATAATTTTCACTTATTTTTATAAGCTGCTATACCATTCTATATTTCACAGTAAACTGAATTACTTTGTCTCATTTTGGGTCACCCACATTTAATAAAGGAGTTACAGATTTTACAAAATATGGTGCTAAAAGCTATTTATAGTTTCGATTATCACACATCCTCAAAATATATTTATACCCTATGACCAGTACTAACTTCATCGCTCGCCAGTAACATCTTGTTTTATTACATGCAAATAAAAATATACTATGTAAATATTAATACTACTTTATCCGCAAAAATACTTTATACTCGCATAATGCTAGGTCCTGCGGCGATATCCATGTTCGGTCTGTTAATTCAACAAAATATGGAATCAAAACGGCAATATTTAATCTTAGACTATCAGTAATTACAATTCTCTCCCACCATTAAAAATTCTGTTTCTGTGAAAATATTCAAGTGTATTGCAGCATTTAATTTTAAAATGTAAAAGACTTTGATAGCCTATAATCTTACTAAATATAGAAACGTTTGTAAAATCTTTCTGACCTATGTGATTATTATTCTCTTTTACCCTGCGTGATCTTATTTCTTTTCTATTTCATTTTTATGGTTTCCATTTACTAATTATTACTGATCTTACTTAATTGTATCTACGAGGGCTATTTTTTTTGCAACCTCTGATCGGTCGCGAAATTAAAACCTCAATGAGAATCCTACGAAGCGTTGTGCAGATGTGTTGCGCAGTGACTGTAGTATGCCTGTCGACCGTTTCACGTGGTACTTACTAGTTCTAAGCACGCAGTGAGCACGTAAACATGCCTAGGACGATAGAGTATCCCGCCAAATGTGAAGTGCGTTCTGTCATTCGATTTCTTCATTCTGAGGGGAGACTGTATTGTCCTACGCATGTTTAAGTGCTCACTACGCGCTCAGAACTGACAAGTGTGTCCTGATGCGGTCGACAGGCATAATAGAGATACTGCCCAACACATCCGCACGTTTCGTCGGATTATCACTGTGGTTTTAATATCGCAACCGATCGGAGGTTGAAAAAGATAGCCCTCGTAATTGTTATATTTTTATCAGCTGTCGCTATGTGTTTTGTGTATTGTCCCCCTCAATAGAGGTTAAGTTCTCAAGAACCTTGTGTCCAAGAAATAAAGAAAGAATGAACGTATGTTGACCTGTTAAGGTTAATTGTCAGACAAACATATTAAAATTGTTTTGAATGAGTGCCTTGGAACCAAACAATTTTTATTTATTTAAAAAACACATATTTTTGCCATTTTGTCACGCCCCAGGTGATGGTACCAGGGACGGCACGACCCCACCGCACCCCCCGTCCTTCGCTACTGACTGTGCCATGTTTCTGAATTCAATATTTCTTTTCAGACTGTACTGCAGTCTGAGAAACTATGTTATCATCTTTTTACAACGTGCATTCTCCTGAACTTCGTTGGCTCTACTGTTTAACGGATACCATTATTCCGTAATTATTGGCATGATAAAAACCTCTGCTGGTGAACTCTGTTACCAGCCGAGAAAATTTAAGTCAGCCTTAGAAACCTTCCAGTAGAGTTCAGTTTGACTGCTAGAAGGTAGCATATTTGGCGGAGGTCAATATTATATTAAGGGCACATATCTGTGACATTCATAGCACAGTAGCACAGTAGTACAACATCAATATATTTGCCATCATAATTTGGACTGAATTACTTATTCTAGGTGGACAAAAAGGAGCATGTGCAATAAATGAACATTGTAAATTATTAGCTTTTTAGATACATGCTACGCACCACGTTTCATTTTTATGACAGTTTATTTGTTGCCATGCTTTTTTTTTTTGTATGATGGGAATTCACTTCAAGCCTCACAAGGGTAAACTCGGAAACACTCATGTGACGAATTATATTTTTACAGCCGCTGTCCACAGCGTGTAGATACATTGTAGAGCAACAATCATGATAATTGATAAAATATGTTTTTGTAGGAAAAAAGTATTGATATTTATACATTCACAAATTTTGTCGAATATGTTATAGCATATTTTTTCATAAATAACGAGTTTAATTCACGATTACAGTGCAGGTTTAAGAAAACTGCACATTGAAACAGTTTTCCAAATTACATTTGTCTATGATTAATGGTCACTGAGATACAGAACTTATATTCTTACCTTGAATTGTTAGAGCTTGAAGCGAATTTGCAGTCTTAAAAACATGGCAAGAAATAAACTGCTATAAAAATGAAGCATGAAGTGTAACCAGTAACTAATAATGTATCAGACAAAGACAAAGACACCTCCGTACAAGCCATGAAGGCCCTTGCAGGAGTGGAAGGTAAAGGCTTCCACCATTGTTAACCGCGGCACGTGATGGGGTAGAGTGGTTAGCTCTACGCCCGGCCGCCTTTGCCCCCAGGAATTAACCTGGTACTCATTTTTGGTGTAGGCTGAGTGAACCTCAGGGCCATATGCACCTCCGGAAGTGGAAATCTCGTTTCTTAAATTTCACGACTTCCTGACGGGGATTCGAACCCACGTCCTTCCGGGTGAACCGAGAACGCCTTTACAGCCTCGGCCAGGCAGCCCCTAATTATGTAACAGTAACAATCTAAAATGTTCAATTATTGCACATGATCATTTTTATCTACCTATAAGAAGTTTATCTGCCGAAATCATGTTGGCAAAAATAGTGATTTCCCTCTGGTGTATTGCGATCTACACAGACATGTGCCCTTAAAAGACGAAACAACGTGAGACAGGAACTCAGACTGTTTAAATGTAAACATTTAGTGTCTATAACAAATCTGAGGTCATCGAAGTATGATGAAATCTCCGTACAACGATTGAACGATAATCACCTCTATAACGATAAAATATTCTGATCCCGACATTAGTTTGCAAAATTCTTTGTAAAATTAATATCGATTTAACGACACTGTTTATGACAATAAATCTTATAGCTTTTTCAGACCCCTCTGACGTGTCTTTCTCCAGGTACTACGATAATACGAACCGTGAAAAAGTCAGGAAAACATGTCGTCGTTATTTGAGGAGCAGAAATCTGGAAGAACCGCCGTTATTTCCGGCAGGAGCTATTGCGTGTTTTAAAGTACTCACAATTTTTCTTAGGATTGTAGTTGTGTTCCGGAGAATCATTCGGTGACGCTCAGTGCAATAAGCTCTGTTTTTCTCGGTCTGTAAAGGATACGACACAGACTGTCATTTCCGATTTTTGTAGTAGCGCTGAGCAGTGCTAACTACATAATGCTCTGAAATTGCAGTTCTTTACTAATATGAAAATTAATAAGTTTGATCAAGAGAACAAAAATCAATCATCGGTGATCTGGATTTAGAGCGGTCGCCCAGGTGGCAAATTCCCTATCAATTGTTTACCTCATATTTATATTTATTTATAATTGTCTACCTAGAAAAGCAAAGTCACTTCCGTACAGGCCATGAAGGCCCTTGGAGGAGTGGAAGGTAAAGACTTCCACCATTGTTAACCTCGGCACGTGATGGGATATGCACTCCTTTGGAGAGAAAATTGTTAAAGTGTCCTTTCCGTGGTACAGACACCGCTGGGATAGTGTAGTTAGCTCTACGCCCGGCCACCTTTGCCCCAGGAATTAATCTCTTACTCGTTTTTGGTGTAGGCTGAGTGAACGTCAGGGCCATATGCACCTCCGGAAGTGGAAATCTCGTTTCTTAAATTGTACGACTTCCTGACGGGGATTCGAACCCACGTCCTTCCGGGCGAACCGAGCAGGCAGCGGCCAGGCAGCCCCTGTCTACCTAGCGTTTTCCTAAATATACATCTTTATAAATAAAGTTGTAGGGTGTCCTCTGTCTGTAATTCCGTTTGTTTTGCCAATTTTTCACATATTTATTCGTTTTAGGTCAACTCACCGACCTCGATAGCTGCCCAGGCGGCCTCACCTGCTATGCTGAACAGAGGCCTTGTGGAGGGATGGGAAGATTGGGTGGGAGAGGCAAGGAAGAGGGAAGGAAGCGGCCGTGGCCTTAAGTTAGGTACCATCCCGGCATTTGCCTGGAGGAGAAGTGGGAAACCACGGAAAACCACTTCCAGGATGGCTGAGGTGGGAATCGAACCCACCTCTACTCAGTTGACTTCGCGAGGCTGAGTGGACCCCGTTCCAGCCCTGGTACCACTTTTCAAATTTCGTGGCAGAGCCGGGAATCGAACCCGGGCCTCCGGGGGTGGCAGCTAATCACGCTAACCACTACACCACAGAGGCAGACCTATTTACTTAGTTACTCCTCATAAATGAGGAAAGCAACGGGAAATTACCTCAGTCCTTATTTCTCTAGTACGCCTCTTCAGTGACACATAGGCCATTTATGACAGCTAATGGTGGACCTAATGAGGATCCAACTAGCTTTCAGGCTGAATACCCAATAGACATACTTCTCATAAAGATGGCTTCAGTCCGAATTCCAGGCATAGAATGTAGTATTTGAAAAATTGAAAATGAACATTACTTTGGTCTTGCTTCCACGTAAAATGGGAGTTCCTGGAGCTGTGATCACTATATCAATAGTTACTTAAAAAAATAAGCTTCCTATCTTTCACCTTTGAAACAATCATATGAAAAAATCAGATACAATCATCTGCGATGGTCAGTTAATCAAATAATATGCACTCCTTTGGAGAGAAAATTGTTAAAGTGTCCTTTCCGTGGTACAGACACCGCTGGAAGTGCAAGGCACCTCCGTGTTAAAGTTCCCATCGTGCTTCAATTTATATGTATTATTGTACAACTATGCAACCATCCTCTATATAACACTAATCTGAAAGAAAAATGGAAGGTATTCGACACTTCGAAAAATGAAGGTATCGGCCAAAGGAAGACAAGGGCCACGAAGGGCGTGAAAATGAAACACTCCCTAAGCCTCGAGTGCTCTAATACCACCTGGGTCGGAAAAGAACAAGAGTGGACCAAGGGATGTCGGATAGGATAGAAAATGAGGAGCCTGGCACAAGTAAGTGGAAGTAATACCAGGAATCAGCTAATCGTATCGTGGCCGCCAAGTTGAGAGCCCCTGGGACCCCATTTAGTCGCCTCTTACGACCGGCAGGGGATATGTGGGTGTTATTCTACAGCCCCCTTACACAGGAGGACATCGCACTAACACAGCGAAGGTTTTCGGCGACGTAAAAGCGAACGTAGCGGCCGTGACAGATCCAGCATTTGCTTAGTGTGAAAATGGGAAACAACGGAAAACCATTTTAGGGCTGCCGACGGTGGGATTCGAATGCACCATCCCCGCATGTAAGCTCACAGCTACGTAACCCCAACCGCGCTGCCAACTCACTCGGTGGCTTTTAATAGAAAGTGTCTTGCCTTGATGTGTTCCACGGAACATGAACTTTCTACCGTCCCTCATTCTTTGTGACCAAAAAGTACGCATGTTTGCCATAGATACCGCATGTCAATTGTTTATTAAGAAAAGAACTACGTAGAGGTGTGCATGACTTCACTTCAATTGTCCAGTAACAAGAATAACATAAAAGTGTATGTGATTGCCTCTAGAAACCTCACATCAACTGTTTATTAACAAAAGAATTGGATAATAGTAATTTTTAATTCGTTTCCTCCCAGTCTAAACTTTTCAAGCCGAATCATTTGCAGCAATTATCGGCAATGTTATTTGTTTTCAAAATTGTTTCAAGAGGCTACTTACCTACAACAGCAAAAAGAGTTAAGAGTCCAAGAAGAAATGTTATAAGTAGTACATTGTTCATCTTCAATTCTCTAGAAAATACCTAAGCGTAGTGCACAGTAGTTTGTTCTTAACTGTTATGAGAGCTCTCATACACAATGTTATCTAATCTACTGATATACCGTAACGATCTCTTGACTGGGAATATTAATAGGTCAAGTTATGAACGCTGTAAAGGTTACCTTGACATGAACAAACAATGAGTGGCATTCCTCTAAATGATGACAGAAAGCGTAGAAAACATTGCTCCTCTTTGCAGTCAGCAAATATATCTGTACGGTTATTTCTTATTGTTACTGAAGGATTGAAACATTTGAAACAGTTTTTATGAAAACTTTATGCGGAGAATAATAATAATAATAATAATAATAATAATAATAATAATAATAATAATAATAATAATAATAATAATAATAATAATAAATTATTACAGATACGTAGACAGATAATAAATTATTATTATTATTATTATTATTATTATTATTATTATTATTATTATTATTATTATTATTATTATTATTATTATTATTATTATTATTCGGATTTCGGCCTACTTTGGACTATGGAAAACAACTGGTTTACTGGCAGCGGAGTAGCCAGGGTGTGTTACTGATCAATAGGGCCTGGATGTTTATGGCATGTCATTTTCTCCCTTTATAATATTTGCATGTAAATTACAATTTTAGCATAATTTTACCTACGGTTACTAAAATTATGCAATTTTCACGGGTCATATAAAGTCATATTTTGGTTTTTTTTACTTATTTGTCATTTTCCGGTGATTTTTCATATTATTGTCATATTTCCCCGTGCATTTTCGTATTTTTGTCATGTTTTTACATTTTTTTATTCCATTTTCGCGTACCTTCTTGCAGTTGTCTCAAATACGGACATTTTACATCTCCTAAAATTGTTGCCTGTAATTTCTTGCGAGAAATAAATATCTATGTGAATTAGGATGGTAAGCTGTATAGAACGAGACAGATACGTAGAAAGCGACTTGAAGGTGAGCCTCATTTGAACTCTAATGATTTGACGTATTTCAAATATGCCCTTATATCATCGTGCGATGTTGAGCGGTCTTTTCCCCGTTACAAGTCAATATTGCGTGAAAATAGAAGATCGTTCCTATTTCAAAACTTTAAAATGTAAGTAATTTCCTATTGTAATTCTTTCTTATCGCCCATTAAAGTGTGACTTTTTTTCATTCTGTGCGGAGTCGAGAGTTATCTCTGGATTGAGTAATTAATTACATTCAGGATCTAATAGGTAATAATTAATGCATTACGGTACTTATTTCGGTACAACTCCCGTAAAGGTTGACCAGCGCAGAATCGCTGTTTAATGTTCATTTGTCATTGGGGATGTAGGTCAGTTCAATTAGTTCGTGGTACCAACTTGAATTAGTTTCTAGTATGACGTACCAACAACTAAACTTAGTTCCTAATACGACGTAGCACGAAGTACCAACTTGGCCGGGCGATAAAGGGGAGGGCACTGATTGCGATGTTTAATTATTTTTTCCTTTCTTCTTCTTGGGCACTCATTGCGCGCGAGGTTTAATTATGCTTTTTCGTTGCCATGGTATTCAAGAACTTACTGTTTAAATGGATGTCGCTGGTTGTGGACACTGCTGTGTGAAAATTTCTTCCTGGCAGCTGCTGATCTCTACCCTCCTCTGCATTAAGATACGTTCAATGTCACCATAAATGTTTCTTTTTTCTATATCCTTCTTTATGTGTGTATATTTTTTTCCCTGGACCACAGTGTACCGCTATCTCTGAACCATTTAAACATGCCATCATTTGTGTTTCTTATTGATAATGAATCATGAGTTCCACTATTGCAATCAGTAAGAACAGCCCAATCTATGCTTTAAAGTGTGAAATTCCGTAATAACTGTCTCCCTACATTGCTCTCGATACGTTAGGTCCGGCTAGTGACAAAATCATTGCTCTAACCTCCATTTATTCTTATTATTATTACTAAATCATCTGGCTAGGTTAGCTCCCGGTAGTGACAAAATCATTGGTCTGTGAACAAGCAAACGTTAGAAGCCACGAAGCGGCTTTAGGCCTCTATTTCTTATGAATATTAAATCGTAAGTGGCACGCTGTCTATGATTTCTAGTGTTCCGAATCCTAATTACTGCTTACCTACGTCTGAACTATTTCAACATTATGTTATAAATCTTCGGTGTTTCTATATAATCATGGCTGGCGGTGGAACGAATAGACTCTGCCATTCCCAGAAGATTTGCCCCATGAAACGTCACTCCCATCATTCAAGACAGCGACATATTGTTATGCTTATTTATTTCATTTCGTTACTCTTTGCCATTGCCTCATTCTCTCAGGCCTTTTCATCGCGCGTAAGTTGGCTATAACTTCTCGCTGTCTTGAATTATGGGAACGACATTTCATTGCTCTAATCTTCATCAACCAATGGCAGAGTCCATTCGCCCACCGTCAGCCATGATTACTATGTTACTTAGGCGAGCCTTCTCGGGAGTTATACCTTTATTTCCCTGACAGGGCCGGTCGGTGCATGCATTTCAGTGGGTTTGGTAGACTGATATGCAACAGCAACTTCTGGCCCGGTGAGGAAAGCAACAGGAAACTGCCTCACTCTTCATTTCCTTAGTATGCCTCTGCAGTGACGCCTAGGCTATATATGACAGTTGTTGGCGGAGCTGTGGAGGACCAAACTAGGCTTCGGGCTGAATACCCAACATACATATTTATTTACACTGACTGACAGAGCAAATGCAACACCAAGAAGGAGTGGTCAGAACTTTATGCCAATTGCAGGGTAGGCTGACGTCACTGAGGTATGCTCATGATGTGAAATGCGCCGCTGTGCTGCGCACGTAGCGAACGATAAATGGGACACGGCGTTGGCGAATGGCCCACTTCGTACCGTGATTTCTCAGCCGACAGTCATTGTAGAAGGTGTTGTCGTGTGCCACAGGACACGTGTATAGCTAAGAATGCCAGGCCGCAGTCAACGGAGGCATTTCCAGCAGACAGACGACTTTACGAGGGGTATGGTGATCGGGTTGAGAAGGGCAGGTTGGTCGCTTCGTCAAATCGCAGCCGATACCCATAGGGATGTGTCCACGGTGCAGCGCCTGTGGCGAAGATGGTTGGCGCAGGGACATGTGGCACGTGCGAGGGGTCCAGGCGCAGCCCGAGTGACGTCAGCACGCGAGGATCGGCGCATCCGCCGCCAAGCGGTGGCAGCCCCGCACACCACGTCAACCGCCATTCTTCAGCATGTGCAAGACACCCTGGCTGTTCCAATATCGACCAGAACAATTTCCCGTCGATTGGTTGAAGGAGGCCTGCACTCCCGGCGTCCGCTCAGAAGACTACCATTGACTCCACAGCATAGACGTGCACGCCTGGCATGGTGCCGGGCTAGAGCGACTTGGATGAGGGAATGGCGGAACGTCGTGTTCTCCGATGAGTCACGCTTCTGTTCTGTCAGTGATAGTCACCGCAGACGTGTGTGGCGTCGGCGTGGAGAAAGGTCAAATCCGGCAGTAACTGTGGAGCGCCCTACCGCTAGACAACGCGGCATCATGGTTTGGGGCGCTATTGCGTATGATTCCACGTCACCTCTAGTGCGTATTCAAGGCACGTTAAATGCCCACCGCTACGTGCAGCATGTGCTGCGGCCGGTGGCACTCCCGTACCTTCAGGGGCTGCCCAGTGCTCTGTTTCAGCAGGATAATGCCCGCCCACACACTGCTCGCATCTCCCAACAGGCTCTACGAGGTGTACAGATGCTTCCGTGGCCAGCGTACTCTCCGGATCTCTCACCAATCGAACACGTGTTGGATCTCATTGGACGCCGTTTGCAAACTCTGCCCCAGCCTCGTACGGACGACCAACTGTGGCAAATGGTTGACAGAGAATGGAGAACCATCCTTCAGGACACCATCCGCACTCTTATTGACTCTGTACCTCGACGTGTTTCTGCGTGCATCGCCGCTCGCGGTGGTCCTACATCCTACTGAGTCGATGCCGTGCGCATTGTGTAACCTGCATATCGGTTTGAAATAAACATCAGTTATTCGTCCGTGCCGTCTCTGTTTTTTCCCCAACTTTCATCCCTTTCGAACCACTCCTCCTTGGTGTCGCATTTGCTCTGTCAGTCAGTGTATTTTTGAATGTGCTGGATTTTAAAAGTATATTTTCAATACGTTAATTTAAACAGCGGCAAGATTTTGAGAATTTCGAAAATGTGACCACAAATAAGTCTTATTTATTGTCATATTTTAATATCCTTTTAGGTCATAAATGCTTGCGTATTTCTAACATTTCTTTGTCATAAACATCCGGGCCCTATTGATCAAGATGCAGCTGCAGCCCGCATCATGCGGAAATCACTTGCCCTTCTCCAGCGATATATGTTGTGGAAATCCATTCCCGTACTCTTCCTGCTTCCTGGATCGCTTGGCCCCACATTCCTACATATGGGCAAATGTTAAAGCAATCAGTTTTCAAGACAGATGATCCACTTACAAACATTCCCGAATCCTTTGATCATCAATATGTTCAATTCTTTCTTTTCCTGCCGCTTTTTCCCACACCTGTGGGGTCGCGGGTGCGAACTGCGTCGCACATGTGGATTTGGCCCTGTTTTACGGCCGGATGCCCTTCCTGACGCCAACCCTCTATGGAGGGATCTAAGCACTATTGCGTGTTTCTGTGGTGGTTGGTAGTGTAGTGTGTTGTCTGAATATGATGAGGAGAGTGTTGGGACGGACATATACACCCAGTCCCCGAGCCAGAAGAATTAATCAGAAGCGATTAAAATCCCCGACCCGGCCGGGAATCGAACCCGGGACCCTCTGAACCGAAGGCCAGTACGCTGACCATTCAGCCAACGAGTCGGACATCATCAATATGTTCAATAATCTACAGAAATGGTATGTGCCACGTGATGGTTCACATGTTAAATACATACTGACCGAGCTCGATAGCTGCAGTCGCTTAAGTGTGGCCAGTATCCAGTATTCGGGAGATAGTAGGTTCAAACCCCACTGTCGGCAGCCCTGAAAATGGTTTTCCATGGTTTCCCATTTTCACACCAGGCAAATGCTGGGGCTGTACCTTAATTAAGGCCACGGCCGCTTCCTTCCAACTCCTAGCCCTTCCCTGTCCCATCGTCGCCATAAGACCTATCTGTGTCGGTGCGACGTAAAGCAACTAGCAAGCAAAAATACATACTGACCGAGCTCGATAGCTGCAGTCGCTTAAGTGCGGCCAGTATCCAGTATTCGGGAGATAGTAGGTTCGAATCCCACTGTCAGCAGCCCTGAAAATGGTTTTCCGTGGTTTCTCATTTTCACACCAGGCAAATGCTGGGGCTGTACCTTAATTAATGCCACGGTCACTTCCTTCCCACTCCTAGCCCTTCCTTGTCCCATCGTCGCCATAAGACCTATCTGTGTCAGTGCGACGTGAAGCAACTAGCAAAAAAAAAAAAAAAAAAAAAAAAAAAAAACCATACTGCGCCAACGCAATTAAATATAATTTCAAACGTTCTAAAATTCGTTCGAAATAATTATATACTCCTAGATCTGTTCAATTCTAACTACTCTTTGGCAGCAGGTGCGTTCAAACTGTGGCTGGGGGCGGTATAACAACATCCACGGCACAAATGCCTCTCGCAAGAGACGACTAAAAGGGGCCACAGGGGCTCTTAACTTCGGAGTGTGGGTAGATGACCAGGGGGCCTTCTGCTGAGTCCTGACATTGCTTCCATTTACTTGTTCCAGGTCCTTATAATTCACCTGTCATTTCCGACCTCCCTTGGTCAACTCTTGTTCTTTTCCTACCCCGACAGTAGTAGGTTGTGAGGCCCTGGGAATCATTTTCACGCCTTTCCTGGACCTTGCCTTTTTTCGCCAATACCTTGTCTGTCTGTTAGGTCATCAGACCAGAGGCTGGTTGGATCCTCAAATAGCACCACCAAAGGTCATGCGGTTATAAGGTAACCGTAAAAACCAATGGCAGCACCAAAATAAGGCGTACTAGGCAAGACGAGGAGTGAGGTAGTTTGCCATTGCTTTCCTCACTGGATCAGAAAGTGCTATTGCAGCACGACTGACCCTATGAGCAACACCTTTCATAACACTCAGATGCACTAGTCGTGCTCCGAATGCCATTACTCAGCACCACCCATATCCCAGCAGCTTCCATATTGTCGCAGCCATGGATGAGACTGGGACTTCGGTGGAAGCTACACTTTACTCCGGCCTGTGCCAAGAGATGGACACAAAAGTACTGTATCCATCAAGAAATGGCAGCAGGCAAACCAATACCTTAAATTTTCGAATTTCCAGATCCCTTCAAACGTTTCTCTCTGATTAATATTAATAGAGGTTGGTTGCCTAGTTGTAATTCTTCTTAAAACAATAATCACCACCACCACCGCAACAGGTGTGACGTCAGTAGAAATGAGCATCCAAATAATGAAGTATACGCGATTGCAGCAGTTACTATGGATATTGAACGCGACGACTTGAGGAGCGCCTGTATGTGGTTCTTACATATTGTAATAACCTCAGTGTTCTTCCATCTGGGAGTGAGTGGTTCATCAGCAACAACAGACGACACTGAGGGTGATTACGGAGGGTAAATAGATCACAACCTCCTAGAGTTTAGTAATTGGAGCAGGTAGGTGGGGAAATGTACTGTAGTGCAAAACTTAAGGATGAAACAGGTTTCCATATTTTTCTTCTGATAACAAAGTTAACGTGGGAGACATAGCAGAGAGACCTGTTATAGAAAGGATGAATAGGAATGGTTTCCTAGTTGTAAATCCCTTAAACCGCAAAACCACCGACAAGAAATGATGATAAAACCAATGCGAACGAAATAACCAAGCAGACAAACTTGTGGTTGTATATGGCTGTTGATATCACGGTCAAAAATTTGAAATCCTCCCCTGCGAACCATGTGACCTTTCCGCGGTGGAGAGGCCTTTGCGTGCCAGTGAAGCAGATACAGTAGCTGAGCCGCAGGTGCAACCATATCGGATGGGTTATCTGTCGAGAGGCCAGATTAACGAATGATACATCGAAAAGGGGTAGCAGCATTTCGGAAGCTTGCTAGGGCGTCAGTTTAGACGATTGACAGATATACTTAACATAGCTTAGCTGTGTTGATACTAGTGCAGGCTAAAAGCAATGGAAAATTATAGCCGTAACTAACTCCCGAGGCCATACAGCTCTCCCTGTATGAATTATGTACTGATGATGGAGGTAAAATAGTCTCCCATTCGTATCTATAGTTGGGGACTACACGAGGGGGGCAATCATCAGGAAGATGGGTAGTGAAATTCTGCGAGTCAGAGCAGAGTCCTGCAGCCAGGCCCACCGCGCAGCACTTCAAACCCACGGGCTCCGGCTGCCCAGCCCGTGCAGTGCCGTTCTCTTCTGACGCGGCAGCGTACTGGCCCACAGCACTGGTCTCATACAGCCCACCGCAGTCCACCGCACTGGCAGGCTCAGTAGAAAAACCATGAGTACTTCTCCACAATAGCATGTGCTCCATGCATAACGAAATGTTCACGTCACACTACTATTCGGATCACTCACTCTACGAATTCCCGTACACTAATAACATATTTCAAAGTAGGCTAATCGCACTTTGAAATTAAACGATAGAGATTTCTCCTGCACTGTAATAATAATTGAAAACAAACAGAAACTTTATTATAAACTAATATTCGCCTGCAATTTCAAGTTAACAGATCTAAATAACACGAAACATATTCGTAGGACTTCATTCGCGTTTACCTCAAAATAAAATACAAACTGAAATGACGTGCAATATGCCCACAACGAAAACAAACCTGAACATAGCTTTTACTTAGTGTGCCTAGTTTATTGGTCATTGCTAATGTGGTGGAATGGAATTACTGTGAATGGAAAGAAGAGCATCAGCATTGTCTGGTTGTAGAAGAGACCGTCTTGCGTTGAGAATGAAGCCCGCTGAACTGAAATTTCTCTCTGAAGCTGAGCTTGATGCTTGAATACATAATACTTTCTTAGCGATCTGGTGAAATTTTGGATAGTTCTGTCCATTTGTTCTCCAATAAGACGCTATATCTATCTTCTTCCATCCCACAATTTTGCTGTAAATATCTTTCCAGCTCATCTGTTGGAATAGGAGCACCATGAACGTCAGTCCACGAAGAAAACTTCATTACTTTGGCAGGTTGTGGCATAGTTGTGGAGTCTGATGACATGGAAACATTAGAATGCTCGTCATTCAAGCACACCTCGTTCATCGTACGTTTTTTATCTAACCATAAAAAGACAAAATCAGTCCGACTCCTTTAATCTATACTAACATAATAAAGAGAGAGCGCGAATTGTGTTAGTTTGTGAATATCTGGAGGGTAATCTCAGAAACTACTGGACCGATTCTGAAAATCCCTTTACTAATGTAAATATACATTATCCCTGAGGGACATGGGCTGTATTTTATTTTCAAAACTATTCGATGTGGGGGCAACGGGGGATATATAAAAATAATAGGCTAATATAGGCGAAATATCGAATTTGTAGTGCAAGGATGAGACAAAGCTCATTTTAAGCCCCTTTTTTGCAAAGAACAAAACTCGGTAAGCCCTATGGGCCCAAAAACCATGTTTTAAGGCCCTAAAACCAACCGTTATGGAGATATTGGCACAACACTACCCCAGCTCTCGGAATAAGATAAAGAAATGAACTGCCGTAACCATGGCAACTTCAGCTGCAGGATTCTACGGAAGCGAGATTATGCGTGTACGTTTGGGCATGGCTGCCAACAAAAATGTTAACACATAATCCCTGAGCATATCTACAATATATCTCAAAAACTTAACACGTTACATACGTGAAGTGGTATTTATAATCTCTTTTAAAAATAAAGAGACATGTATTATTTTGTTTTTGGGAAAAACACTTAAGGCGGAAGGGGATGATAAAAAGGACTGAAATGTGGGTTGGAGTGAATTTTTAAGATGAGCATATCTACAGTATACCTCAAACACTTAACATGTTAGAGATATGAAAATTGATATTTTTAATATTTTAAAAATAAAAAACAGGTATTATTTTGTTTTTGAAAAACCACTTAACGTGGGGGTAAAAGGGACTTAAAAGGTGGTTGAATTGATTTTATTATGATACTGATATCCCAAAAACTGAAGTTGTTACAGACGTAAAAATTGGTATTTAGAGTCTCCTTTAAAAAGAAAGAAATACGTTTGTTTTGTTTTTTGTTTTTGCTATTGGCTTTACGTCGCACCGACACAGATAGGCCTTACGGCGTCGATGGGAGAGGAAAGGGATAGGAATGGGAAGGAAGTGGCCGTGGCCTTAATTAACGTACATCCCCCAGCATTTGCCTGGTATGAAAATGGGAAACCACGGAAAAACATCTTCAGGGTTGCCGACAATGGGGTTCGAACCCACTATCTTCCGAATACTGGATACTGGCCGCACTTAAGCGACTGCAGCTATCGAGCTCGGTACGTATTCTTTTGGTTTTTGAAAATCTACTTAAGGGGAGATGAAGGAACTGAAATATTAATTGAATTATTTGCATGAGGATACTTATAATTAGAAAAAAAACTAAATATGTTTCAGACGTGAAAATGGGTATTTGAAATCACCTTTAAAAATAAAAATCACTCCATTTGGGGGGGTAAAGTTAATTTCGGAGGGGGGTTTGAAATAGGTGACCTGCATGCATGTGAAGATGAGAGCCCTACCTACGATGATTTCTAATGTTGAATACGCGACACACACCCAGCCCCCGAGCCATTGGAATTAACCAATTAAGATTAAAATCCCCGACCCGGCCGGGAATCGAACCCGGGACCCTCTGAACTGAAGGCCAGTACGCTGATCATTCAGCCAACGAGTCAAACTTCATGAGGATAAAAATATCTCAAAAAGTTAAGATGTTACAGTCGTGATAATTGGTGTTTGGCAGCTCCTTTATCAATAAACACGTATTTTTGGTTTTCGGAAAACCACTTAAGGGACTGAAATGAATTGAAAAAACAGGTGAATGTTTAAAATGATTACCGGTATATCTACAGTGTATGTCAAAAACTTTACATGTTACAGACATGGAACTTGGTGCTTGGAATGTCCTTTAAAAATAAAGAAACATGTCTTTTTTGTTTTCGGAAAATCCACTTAGGTGGGGGTGGAGGAAGTGCTGATAACGGGGTTGAATTCTTTTTATGCGGATTCTTATATCTTAAAACCTGAAGATGTTACAGATGTGAAAATATGTATTTGGAATCTCCTTTAAAAATAAAGAAACATTTTTTTTTACTTGGGAGAAGACGTTTTCATGTGTACAGTTCTATGTCGCGTGGTCATTATAGCCCAAAAGGCAATACCACAAACGTGGTTTACAAATAGTTTCTGGGGTAAATGAAACTGAATTTTTCAGTGAGGTTCTGTACTTCGGGGATTTTCAGATAATGTCTTAGTACAGTAACGAGGAACGATTACTTTTATCAAATTACCAAATCCACGCGAGAAGCCGCGGGTAACTGCTAGTGTGTTCAAAAAGTTCACCGCAGATCGTACAACACTCAAAATGAACGTATTTCTCATCACCGTCAACTGCAGGCTTGAATAACAACCAAATACGACTTTTAAGTTTAGGATCCGGCTCAGAAGTCGTGTATCGTGCGGTTTTTAGTTCATTAGTTTCTTTTTTTTAACTTCACGTTTTTTGCCACGCTTTCTTTTCTTTTGGAACTGCAGTCCACATTCGTTTCCGATAACAGGATAGACGGAGAAGTCAAACTGGAAACCACAGCAAATTTGATCGTCTCCGCTCAACCGTAATGCAACGCTGACATGCAGTACAGTGTACGCATCGTAGCAGTCAGTCCATACAAGTACCACAGCGAATGACAGAGAGCTGTCCAGACCGGCCCGTGCGATGACGTCACGGGCTTCGTATGTTCGAGCCCTTCAAAGCCCATTGCAGTCTATTGCCGAAGCAGCTCATGGGCTGTGCCGCTCTGCAGGACTCTGAGTCGGAGCATGGAATGTTGGGAGTTTGAATTGTGATAGGTTAGAAAATCAGAAAAGGGAGCTCTATAGACTAGAGTTCGTAGATGTAGTTGGTATAAGTGAAGTTCGTCGGCTGAAAGAGCAGGATTTTTGTTTAGGCGACTACAGAATTATCAACACAAAATCAAACAGGAGAAATGCAGGAGTTGGTTTAATAATGAATAAGGAAATAGGGCAGTGGGTAAGCTACTACGACCAACATAGGGAAACGATTATTGTAGTCAAGATAGAAACCAAGTCATTGCCTACCACAATAGTGCAGTTCTACATTCCTACTAGTTCAGCGGATGAAGAAATCGAAAGAATATATGAAGAGAGAGAATTTACTACAATATATAAAAGGTGACGAGAATATAATTGTGATGAGAGACTGCAACGCAATGCCAAGGAAGAGAAGGTAGTACAGTAGGAGAATTCGGATTGGGAAAGGAATGAAAGAGGAAGTCATCTGGTTTAATTTTGCACCCATCATAATTTAGTCATTGTTAATAGGGCCTATATATCCACAGCCTATTTTCAGTAATTCGACCAAGTCAGGGATGGGATGAATGAAGCCCCACCTAGTGGCAAGAATACGAATTGTACCGGCTGTCGAAGCCTGTTGTACTCGTCTGCTGGGGCAGTGATTAATGACCGAAAGATGAAATGAAATTATATTGGACAGTACTGCTGAAATAAAAGATGACTGGGAAAACCGAAGTACCTCGACGAAAACCTGTCCTGCCTCCGCTTTGTCCAGCACAATTCTCACATGGAGTGATCGGGATTTGAACCACGGAACCCAGTGGTGAGAGGCCAGCGCCTGAGCCACGGAAGCTCCAGTTCTTGCTAATGCTTGGTCGAAACACTACAAATGACGGGTGTAGGCCTATACGTGGACAAGACCTGGAAACATTGAAATGTATCAAATTATGATTAGGTAGAGATTCAGAAACCAAGTGGTGGACTTCAAGATCTTCTCAGGAGCAGACGTGCACTCTTAAATTGAAGAAAGTAAGAAATGCAAGAAGATGGGACCTAGACAGACTGAAAGAAACGGGTTCGAGGGATTGATTCAAATTTGCCCAAGGACTAAATGAAAAAGCTGAATGAAACACTATATAGGAAGAATGAACAATCGTGAAGAATGGAGTTAGTAGAGCTGCTAAAGAAAGGTTAGGTAGAAAGGAAAGTTCAACTAATAGTCAATGGATAATTCGGGGGATACTAGACCTGATTGATGAAATACGAAACTACAAGAATGCAAAGAAATGAGGAAAGCAAAAGGAATACAGGCGATTAAAGAATGAAGTGGATAGAAAAGCAGGACAGCTAGGGAAGGATGGTTTAAAGAGAAGTGCAAGGATGTTGAACGTTTTATAGTCCTAAGATAGGTAGATGCTGCATAACTTTGGAGACAGGAAAGCTAGATGTATGAATATTAAGAGCGCAGATGGGAATCGAATTGGTGAGAGTAGATCGATTTGGCTGCATTTGACAAAAAGAAGAGCTATAATGACAGGATACATTTTAAGACACGCCGGACATATTTCAGTTGGTTTTCGAGAGAAGTGTAGGCGTAAAGAACGGTGGGGAAAGCCCATGGTATGAAGATGATCAGCAGATTAGAGTAGATGTAGGATGTAGTAGTTACGCAGAAATGAAAAGATTAGCCCAGGATAGTGTAGCATGAAGAGCTACATCAAACCAGTTTATCGTGTGATGACAACAACAATACAACAACAAAAACAAGGGAATCTCCAGTTTTAAGTGAAATCCAAACGATAGGGATATGACTATTTCGCTTCGAAAACCCCGCCAGCATTGGAGGGAATTCAAACCACGAGCGCTTTGGAGAGAGGCCAGTGAAAAATGCAGACTGTACATCAGTTTGCACTGTCTGTTCCATACATGTCCAGCTCCTTGGCTGAGTGGTCGAGTTTCTGTCCTTCGGTTCATAGGGCTCCAATTTAACTTACCGGTAGGGCTGGAACTTTTAACTGTTTATGGTAAATTCCTCTGTCTCGGGGACTGATTGCTTGTGTTCGTTCATACATCACAGAATTAACCACCTCGAAAACACGCAATAGTGAAAACATCTCTTCACTTGGGTTTAGTGCCAAGGAGAAGGCCGGCCAGATACACATCAATAATAATAATAATACGATTGGCTTCACGTTCGACCAACTACTTTTTTACGGATTTCGGAGACGCCGTAGTGGAGGAATTTATTCCCGCAGGAGTTCTTTTAAGTGCCAGTAAATCTACCGATACGAGACTGACGTATTTAAATACCTTCAAATACCACCGGACTGAGCCAGGATAGAACCCGCCACACTGGGGTCAGAAGGCCAGCGCCCCAACCGTCTGAGTTGCTCAGCCAGGCCAGATACACATCAAGAAGACCAGCAAGAAGAAGAATAATGGTGGTGGTGGTGGTTATTGTTTCAACGGGAAATACATCTGGGCACTCTTCTTTATTAATTAACGCCAATAAAAGGGAAAAATGCAAGCGGGTCCGGCACTTCGAAAATTGAAAGTATCGGCCAAAGAATGACACGAAAGACTCTCCAGACCTCGAACAAGAATGTACCATTGTAGGTCAGATAGGATAGATTAAAGTGAGGAGCCCGGCACAAGTATTTGGAAGCATTACCAAGGCCCAGCTAAGGGCCCCGTGGTCACTAACCCACTGTCCTAAGTTAAGAACCCCTGAGGCCTCTTTTAGTCATCTCTTACGGCAGGCAGGGGATACCGTGGATGAAAGAAGAAATTTCCCATGTATGGACTGGAGAGAAACTATCTTTTTACAACTCGCTTTACGTCTCGCCGACTCAAATAGGTCTTTATGGCGACGATGGGATAGGAAAGAGCTAGGAGTGGGATGGAAGCGGCCGTGGCCTTAATTAAGGTACAGCCCCAGCATTTGCCTGATGTGAAAATGGGAACCGACGGCAACAGCGGGGTTCGAACCCACTATCTCCCGAATGCTAGCTAACAGCAACAAATCTTCTGTAGGGAATACGAATATAATACAAAGACTGCGGATTTGTTGCATTGATTAGTTCACTCTTTGGATGGAGTTGTCGAGAATTTATGGTGATGTGTTTTTTAGTGCTCTCTTAACCTGGCGGACTTTTTTCCTGTGTTTGATAGACGATTGCTGGTGCCGACAGTTTTCTGCGTGAATCATATCACATGAATGTGAAGGCCAAACGAACCATAGAATGCTGTACTTGTCGGCCTAAATGCTCCCTACACTCGCCAAACGATGTTATTTGAGGTTTTGAACTCTTCAGACATAGGTACTTGTCACTTTTCCAAGCTTTTTAATTATTGTACTTTCCGTACGAATATCAAAATATTTATACAGAGCATTGTGCACTGAAAAATTTATTTGACTCCACCAATAACGATGTTATAGGTAACCGCTATTCTTCGACTACTCCAACGTGACCTCTCACGCCATTCAGTTGAACATGAGCAGTTGTTATAATTCCCTGACAATGGCATACATAAGCTTGTTTAATTATAGTTTCGTCCTTAAGTTTTACATAGCAAGGTAGTAGGAATTGTAAATATATGTATATGCCTTTGCTGGTGAGACCTAGTGTTTACAGTGCACTATATCTTCTGGCGTGGGCTAGAAAAAGTGTATTACCTTCATTGACTTGTCTTATCCTTAGCTTTGCCAATATGAAAGTGATTGGGGTATGAGCGATGCGAGTAATGCCATTCCTTATGCAGCCAGTCCCTCTTATGAATGGTGTGAAAATGTCGCTCATAGGGTCGGTTGATGCATGCATTTCGGTGGGCTGGGCAGACTGATATGTAGCAACAACTTCTGGCTCAGTGAGGACAGCAACGGGGGAACTACCTCACTCCTCATTTCCTCAGTACACCTCTTCAGTGACGTCTAGGCCATCTATGACAGCTGTTGGTGTAGCTGTTGAGGTTGAAATGAGCCTTCGGGCTGAGTACTCATACACAATTATATACAGCTGTCAGTGGTTTATTTCAAGCAAATTTTGTTTTGGAAAATGTGTGCTATTTCTCAAAGGACGGTATAGAAGCAGCACAGTAGCAGTTTGAGCCACTCCACTATCCTCTTACGAAATTCAGCACCAGCATTTTTATGTGAAATATTTATTATTATTATTATTATTATTATTATTATTATTATTATTATTATTATTATTATTATTATCATCGTCATCATCATCATCGGCAAGCTTCCGTGGTTCAGACGGCAGCATGCCGGCCTCTCACCGCTGGATATCGCGGTTCAAATCCGGGTCACTGGACGTGAGACTTGTGCTGGGACCGAGCTCGATAGCTGCAGTCGCTTAAGTGCGGCCAGTGTCCAGTATTCGGGAGATAGTGGGTTCGAACCCCACTGTCGGCAGCCCTGAGATGGTTTTCCGTGGTTTCCCATTTTCACACCAGGCAAATGCTGGGGCTGTACCTTAATTAAGGCCAGGGCCGCTTCCTTCCCACTCCTAGCCCCTTCCTGTCCCATCGTCGTCATAAGACCTATCTGTGTCAGTGCGACGTAAAGCAACTTGCAAAAAAAAAAAAAAAAAAAAAAAAAAAAAAAAAAAAAAAAAAAACTGTGCTGGACAAAGTGGAGACAAGACAGGTTTTTCTTCGGGTGCTCCGGTTTTCCCTGTCATCTTTCATTCCAACAACACTCTCCATTAACATTTCATCTGCCAGTCATTAATCATTGCCCCAGAGGAGTGCGACAGGTTTCGGCAGCCGGCACATTTCCTATCCTCGCCGCTAGATGGGGGCTTCATTCATTCCATTCCTGACCCGGTCGAATGACTGGAAACAGCCTGCGGATTTTCATTTTATTATTATTATTATTATTATTATTATTATTATTATTATTATTATTATTATTATTATTATTATATAAAACAGCACGCCAGGTATTATATAAACAATTAATACAGATATACCATTTCCATTTAAAGACAGCATTAATTATAATTTGTATTATCAGAAAACGTTTTCATCGTCATCATCATCATCTGTTTACCCTCCAGGTTCGGTTTTTCCCTGGGACTTTGCGAGGGATCCCACCTCTACCGCCTCAAGGGCAGTGTCCTGGAGCTTCAGACTCTTGGTCGGGGGATACAACTGCGGAGTATGACCAGTACCTCGCCCAGGCGGCCTCACCTGCTATGCTGAACAGGGGCCTTGTAGAGGGATGGGAAGAGTGGAAGGGATAGGCAAGGAAGAGGGAAGGAAGCGGCCGTGGCCTTAAGTCAGGTACCATCCCGGCATTCGCCTGGAGGAGAAGTGGGAAACCACGGAAAACCACTTCCAGGATGGCTGAGGTGGGAATCGAACCCACCTCTACTCAGTTGACCTCCCGAGGCTGAGTGGACCCCGTTCCAGCCCTCGTACCACTTTTCAAATTTCGTGGCAGAGCCGGGAATCGAACCCGGGCCTCCGGGGGTGGCAGCTAATCACGCTAACCACTACACCACAGAGGCGGACGGAAAACGTTTTAATTTACGAAATTTTAAAGTAAGTACTTGTTTGTAGAAAGTAAATAAACAGAGATCATTTGTTTCCAACTGAAATACCTTTACCAGAAAAGTCACAATGGTTATGTACGCCATTCTTAAATGTAGAAAGAAAGCAATTGTTTGCGTATTTTGAGTGTGTCTTACTCATTCCTTGTTTATTGAGGTTAAACTGAGTGACTCGGACGGTAGAGCGCTAGTCTTCTGATATCAATTTCGCGGGCGATATTAGCTAATTCCCGTGACATTTCAAGGAGTTCATTACCCCAATCCTTGTCGGTAGATTTATCAGCACGTATAAGAACTCCTGTGGGGCACATTTCCGACCGTCGGCGTCTCTGAAAACTATCAAAGTAGTTGGTGGTTTGAAAAACCAGTAGGCCTAATATTAATGTTTATTGAGGTTTAAATACAAGCGTTTGAACCTGTCATAAGGTTATCTGCACTGAGCAAACACGACGGGTTTGTAGTAACTGATAGCCTTATGTCGATGAACCAAGAGAGTAGCTGTTTTATATTAAGCCTTCAAATGTCAAACCGGGTGAGTTCACCATGCGGTTAGGGGCGCGCAGCTGTGAGCTTGCATCCGGCAGATTGTGGGCTCGAACCCCACTGTCGGCAGCTCTGAAGATGGTTTTCTGTGGTTTCCCATTTTCACACCAGGCAAATGCTGGGGCTGTACCTTTAATTAAGGCCACGGTTGCTTCCTTCCCATTCCTAGCCCCTTCATTTCCCATCGTCGCCGTAAGACCTGTCTGTGTCGGTGCGACGTAAAACAACTTGTAAAAAAAAGTAATGAACATGTGAACCCATAATTCTACGGTGAGAAAAATTTTTATTTTTCCCAAATATTTATTTGGTATTCAGAAACTACTGTATGTTTGAGGGCAGCCATTTTGCGCTCCCAAGAGCCCGATGTTGCGTGGGAAGGTTCCCGCAAGGCGAGCTCGTGGATTGCCGGGACACCTCGGTGGAACTCGAGTGCCCGACAATTTTCTAAATTAATGAATTCTGCACAACGAGGGATTTTGACAAGATAGTAAAGGAAGAAATATATAAGCAAAATTATTCATACACCCTCTGTGAAGGTAGTGACACCAGGGAAAATTTTAGATGCAGTTAAGCCCAAGTGTGTGTTAGCGTGAGAACAGCGAGCTAGTTACACGTGCCAAGGTCGTGGGCAGAAGAAAAACGCGCGAAACGCACGGGCAGAAACAATTTATTTCTCATGTTGTGAGTGTAGAAAAATTATAAAATTAACATCGAACATAAGTGCAAGTCTGTCCGGAGTTCTGGGACAAGTCTTATCAAAATTGGTCTATTAGAAGCAAATTTGGCAGATTTCACAACCGAGCCTCATAGAGGGGATAGCGTCCTTCCGGAAATTATAAAAGAAACCCCCCACCGTAGATTTTTCAGTGTCGATCTGGAACTTGAAGCCGCGGGAGCTCGTGCCCGTCGTCATTAGATTTTCGCGCCAGATTGACCGACAATAATTCAATACATGTTCGTGGCTAAAGTCCATATATTAGTTAAGAAGAAAAGTGATTGGAGAAACTGTGAACGTTTGCAGACGAACTGGGAAGGTGTAGGCTGGTTGAAAATTACACAGCAGATTTTATTTTTATCATTTCCTGTACTCTTGTAAGTGAAGAAGGTCTGGGGGAAGCGATTCAAAATAGTTCGACTCCCTTATCGGCCGAACACCTGTTCTTGTTGAAACAACGGGGAGAGAAACCACTCTGGGAGACGCATCAGACAGTTATAGCCGACTGCAGAACGAGGGAAGTTCGTGGTGCAAGTTACAGAGAAAGTGCATTATTTATGGTAATTTTAATCTCGTGTGTGTGTGAAGGGTAGTGTTTGGATGAGTGAGTTTTTAAATATGAAAATGTTATCTGTGAAAATGAGGGGCTAAGTACGAGGTTGCTGGGATGATGCAATCAGAATGCTGAGAATGTCACCAATGTGCAGGTCTGTCTATTTTATATTATGTTGTAGTTAGTAGTTAGTTACTGTCTGTCCTAACCAAATTTCCAGATGATTGTCGGGTGAGATTCGTAATTATCAGGCGAAAGGCGTTGTAAATTTTGGTCAGCGTGTGAAAATTTCAGTGTGTAAAGTTCATGTCAAGAACGGTAAAATGCGACGCTTAAATTTGGTGTTGAGATGAGATATCATTCAAAGTGCGGATTTGTGAACGTTATAAGTGTAAATTTGTCGTGGCGAATATTGTAATTTCAGGTGTCAGTTGCATTCAGAAATGCTGGTCAATGATAATAACAATAATAATAATAATAATAATAATAATAATAATAATAATAATAATAATGATAATAATAATAATAATAATAATAATAATAATAATGTCTACCGCGGGATAAGGAAATTTTTCCATGTTAGAGTGCAGTTAACCAGTTATTTTTACAAGGATCGTAGGCATATTTAGATAATGTCAAGAAAATTTGTTAGAGTTACAGTCGTTAATGGGAAGAAAATTTTGAGACATCGTGTATACCAATGTTGCGAAAGGTCGATGTGTGCTCTTGGATTTTTGAGGTTCGAAAGTCGTAATTATAGTAAAGTCAGAGATGGGCTTAATAATGGTTGTCGTTTTCACCAGGGGATCGATGTATGAAAAGGGGTCTCGAAGGAAAAGGGATTGAAAGCGATGGATTTATATGTACGTGGAGATGAGAGAGAAGTGTTACCGCTGAAATAAAGCGATGAGAAAGAGTGTTGAGACATTTTTGTAGAGGAAGTATTTAGGAACAGGCTGTGTGAAACAGGCTGTATTGTTTTCCGCAATCAATCCGAACTTGAGACGACTATGACGTGAAGCATTGTAAATTTATAGAACGATTCCAAGTGAAAACGACTCTAGTCAAATGTAAAGGTCTTGGTAGTAAACATCCAGTGATTTTTGTTAAGATAAGGTACGGCCTCACGGATTGAAGAGCACTTTGGACACGCGGTTGGGTCATATTTAATTTGTTCATCGGAGAGGTCATGGATAAGATGGTTGGAATTGATGATAGGCGATCTGAGAATTTCGAATGTGATGGTGATGATTATTATTTTGAAGGTATCCACTAAAAGGGAAACGTGTGTTGGGAATTTTCATTGGCAGCCCTGACACTTCAGTGCACAGGCTGAGATTGTGTTCGAGGTGGAGAATCGTTCGTCACGTCTATTTATTTTTGAGTTCACATATTATGATGAGGTAGACACTTGTTGTATTTTTTTTTTTTTCAGAGGTAGGCACTTACCGTGTTTCGACTTGCATTCTTTTGATAAGAGACGTAGTTCCGTCGTGCGTATTTTTTGTCTGACCAGATTCAGTGTTACTGTTGGAGGTTTGTTGGAAATTGCGGTTCGCCTGATATGTTAAGGGAGACGTGGTGCGACCCACTTTGACGCCCAACGATAGATTTAGGACGTCACGTGTTTATTCTTGGAGTCATTGAGGATGAGACGTCCTAGGTCACGCCCGACGATAGGACTTGGAAGGCATCATGTATATACTGATTAGGTTTAGGGTGTACAGATTTCAAGTGAGCCCGACGATAGGTCTGGGATGGTAGCTGTACACGCTCAAGTCTCGGTTTAGATGTTCTCTTTTGTTTGTTCTTTTTGGAAGTGGCCTGGAGGAAGGTAGCAGTTACAGTACGATATGATTTATTGTAGAGGGTCTATGCGAAGCTCTCATTGAGATAACGGGACTGTTGTTGATAAACGAGGGCTGTCCAAGTATGGGACACCGACCCGATCTAGATTAAATATTTTTACTGTGTTTCTTCGTGCGTGTTAAGCTGTATGACTTCGAGATGTTAATTTATTTTTTTTTTACGGGCTTTATTGTTTCCTCGTCTTGACGTCCGTTTTCATTGATAGTGTGCATTATTGACACTCAGTGTTTTAGAATGAGACTTGAGTTGTGAATGCGGTTTCGATTCGTCAGCCAGTATTTTATTTTATTTTCACCCTGTCATATTTTCATTCTTATTCATAGTAAGTAAGTATTCACTTTACCAGTAGTGTGTTGGGACAGACAGTAAATAGAGAGATCTGTACTGGTAGCATTGTTGTCAAGGGAAAGAATTCCTTAAATTTGTAGTAAATTTTAGCGTGGACTGGTAATTTTATTAAGTATAACAAACCCATTTCTAACCTGAAAATCGGTTCAATAATAATATTTTCAAGTGACTTTTCACTTTTTGATTAACTTCAGTGTTTGGCATTTCTTCTAAATGCATGATTAGTAAGTGTTTCCTGCATTTCGCAGTTTTGTTCCTTTAGAACGACTTAACGTAAGATCCTCCCGGATCATGTGGTTGTTGGTTCCTTCCGAACAGTTGTTTGGGTGATGCACATTTAGCATCGGGATTAACGTATCACTTAAGGGTGTCATGAATGACAAATACATGGTGGAATTTTATTTCAATTGTGAATGATGCCATTAACTTGTAGTGAACACCATGCTTTCCCATAATATTTCGCAACCTATCCAAAGCAACTGATAGTCAGTTTGGTTCGATTAAGGGTCCATTCGGCGGATGTTCCGTATCCGTGAAGGGTATTTGACTGGTGGATAACCTTAATTAAGAGAAAATCAGGCGTTCTACTTGTTGAAAGTCAGATTTTCCACGGATCGTGTGGATTAACTCTCAGTTCTCGTTTGGAATCATAGGTGCCCGGTTTTCAGGTCTTCCCTTTTTCAGTTTTTCAGTTTCGCTGTCCACTAACATAGTAGCTTCTCTGAAGCAACTCTTCGACATTGGAAGAAACGAAGTGACGTTATGTAATGTGACTGTGTTTGGAACTTTTCAAAATCAAGAATTAAATTTTTTTTATATTTTTGTGGCCAGAATGCATATTAAATTAATTATGTTATCGTGCTATTTCAGTTTAATAAAAGTTAGTAAGCACATTTTTGCTCCTCATTTCAAGTAGTTAGGCTTTCTTCTGAACCCCATCGTTTGGTTAAGATCGTGACCGAATTTATTCCCGCAACGACCCATGATTTAAGAGTTCTAAATTGTTCTACTATAGCAGCCGTGGCCGACCAACGATGGAATGGTAAGTTCAAAGGGTTCAGTAGAAGTGGCGCCATCAACTTTGGGGCCTTAATGTCACGATAACGATGAGGAGCCCAAAGTCACGATAACGATATGATGCCACGATAACGATAATGAAATTATCCATTGAAAATAAATGTTAGAAAAATATAAAATAATGTTGAGGCTTAAGCCACATTATAAATAATACAAGCGGGTGAAAATTATGGCTGAGCCACAGTTAAACGAATTATGCCCAATGAGAGTGCTAGATATTAATACGTTTAATGAGGAGCGTAACTACTTGGTAGATAATAATAATAATAATAACAGTCACAATGCATTTTAGGAAACCAGTATTTAAAGCTGTATTGAAGCTTATGTCATGTTGCCAATATAAGTTTTGGAAGTGGTAATGCTGAATTACATTCAAAGTTTATGCGCTAACATGTTCTTTATTTACTTAATTTACGGAAGCGAAACTATTTGGGATATTTATCCAGAGTAACTTATTAACTTCAGAATTTCCTTTTCATTAAACAATTTTGTGATACCAGCCATGTAAACAAAAACTTTATAAGACAACTGTTGGAATGTTGTCAGTTTCGGTATTAAATTATAACAGCGTTTGTATGTGAAAACGCAGTAAATAGTGAATTCTTTCCTTAGTAGTTTGGAGTATTCTGGTTGCATCGACAGCCAGCGTACTCATTATTGTATTCTTTGTGGTATTGTGAGATGGAAGGTCAGGTGACCGTGGATCTGCTAAAGCAGATGATGGAGGACATGAAAGTTCATAATGAGATGTTAAATATTAAGACAAATGAGAGTTTAAATAGTAAGATAGATAGTTTGGATAGTAAGTTGAGAGAGGACATGAAAGTCCAGAATGAGAATTTAAATAGTAAGATGGAGGACGCCAAAGTCCAGAGTGAGAATTTAAATAGTAAGATAGACGGTTTGGATAGTAAGATGGAGGATACGAAAGGGCAAATGTTAGAAAGTTTTGATAGCAAGATGGAGGACGCGAAAGTCCAGAGGGAGAATTTGAAAGAGGACATGAAGGCTCATAATGAAAGTTTGGATGGTAAGATCGAGGAGTTACAGAGTAGTATCGAGGATACCCAGGCTAGGTGTAGAGAGTCTAGTGATGAGTTGAAGGCTGGATTGAAGAATGTAGTTCATGAGACACGCACTATGTGCACCGAACTTAAAGAGGAAGTCAGGGGTGAGATAGGTAAACTCAACCAGCGTTTTGATGATAGCCAAGTGGAAATTAGGGATGAAATTGACAAACAATTTGCGGAAGTGCAGGTCAGTTTAAAGAACGATTTCGACAAACAGTTCTCTAAAATCCATGACAGTTTAAAAACCGATATGGACAAGCGTTTTGACGAAAGCCACGACATGTACAGTAGGTTATGTGATAGTCAGGATGAGATGAGAAAGGAACTTGACAAGCATTTACTGGAAAGCCAGGCGGCGCATAAGCAGCTGATCGACAGCCAGGTTGAATTTAAGGACGACATTACACAACAGGTCGTAGAGATGCGGATCTCCAGTGATAAGGAAAAGGGGAAAACGCTAACCATAATAGAGGAACAACGTCAAATATTATCTGCGGACATTCAGTCACTGAACAACAAGGTAGATAAAATTAGTGTGGAATTGGAGAGTCAGGTATTATCAAAAACCGAAACCATGGAGAAGAAATTGTTGCAAGTTAATGAGGAAGCAATTAGTAAACTCCAAGTGGCTAATGAGGACTCCGAAATTTTAATTAAAGAAATTCAAGAGGAGTTAGTTGAAATGAAAAACGAACATACCAGGGAATTCAACGACAGGCAAGTTAGTATAGAACAGGATTTAAGGGAAATCACGTCAGCCCAGGAAGAGACAGACAAGAAAGTTGGGTTCATTAAGAGCGAAGTGAGCAGTTGGATTAGCAGCGTGGTAGATATGCAGTCCAAGGTGGACAAAGTATTGAGTCAAGCATCGACAGCTGTTAACTCTGACCTCAGTGGTCAATTGCCAAATATCAATCATGTGAATAATAACGGTCAGAGCTCGAATGTAGATACCAGTCGATCTCAAAGCTCAGGGGTCACCAACGTTATTAACATGATCAAGTTACATGAGGACCAGCCTAAGAAATTTAATGGAGGTCCACATACCACGCCGAAGGGGTTTCTTAAGGATCTCAGGGAGTACATCCGGGACGCCAAGATTCCTGAGGAACGTCAGTTGAGGGTAGCTGAAAGATATTTAGAGGGGGCACCACTTTTATGGTTTAAAGGCTTCCGATACCACTTTGATACCTTTGATGAGTTCCAGAGGGCGTTTCTTAATAAATTTTGGAGTACGGAAATTCAGCAGAGTCTTAGATTAGAGCTATACTCACGTCGGTATAATGCAATAGGCCCTACAAAGTTCAGTGAATACTTTATTGCACAAATGGTAAAGTTCAGAGAACTTGAGGCGCCGCCCTCGGAGCAAGAGTTGGTACAGGCCATCCAGAAGCAGTTACCTCCCGAAGTACAAAGGATGCTCATTGCATCAAAGGTAGAGACCCCCATGCAGGCAGAAATGATCCTTAGACAATTGGATCATACCCATAATCAAATAGCACCCAGAGGGGGACGATCACACGAGCAACATGTAAACACTGTTAGCCAGGTTCCAGAGGGAAGTCCAGAGGCACCTGAGCAGGGGAAACCACAGCCGACTGAGCGGAGGCGTGAGTTTCGCAATAACTGGGAACCCTCGCATCCACGAAATGAGGATTGGAAAAGGCGTAGGGGCAATTGGAATTATCCACAAAGGAGGAACCCTTACTGGAGGCGATACGATGGGGACAGAGAAAACCAGAGGAATTTCAGGAATGGACTTAATAACCGCAGGGACTGGGGAAATAATCGAACCCAGAACTTCCGCCGTGATGAGGATGAACGGTACCGTGAACGTGTTCAGTACACCGACGGGTTAAGGAAGGACCACGAAAGGAAGAAATGGCAGGGGGCTATACAGCGCCAGGACGTCAACACCGATTGTTTCGGGGCTGAAAGTCTGGAATTCCAGAAGGCACATAGGCAAGACCAGCGAAACTCCGGTCTGAACCCGTTTGCGCCGAACTTTGAGCAAGAGTCAATGTCGACTCTTGATAGAAAAAAAAAAACTTCAAATTCCCAGTAGGAGATTTTTCAGAGTCTCTCATCCCAGATTCTGAAGGAGAGACGTCAGATGAGTGGGTGGTCGCACAGATAGATTCGTGGATCATCACCTCTGATGACTTGGTGGAAGACCACTTGAAACAGGAGAGCAATCAAGTAAAGAAACTACCTTTAATAAATGTCCGCATCTGTAATTTTCATGTCAAAAGTTTGGTAGATACCGGGGCCAGTATCAGCATCATCTCCCAAGCTCTTTTCGACGATTTGAGACAACGAAATAAATTGCCAATTATTCCGGTGTCAAATGTAAAAATTCGAGGGGTCATTCCTGACAAAATTGCTGTTTGTAAGGTACAAACTTATTTGGACGTACAAATTGGAAATTCAACTTTCGCTCATGCATTCGTAGTCATGTCCAAAATGCACTACAATGTAATTTTAGGGGCTGATTTTATCCGTGAGACCAACGCAGTCATTGATTTGAGCAGGAACCAGATAAAGTTCAGGAAAGAAGAGGGAGCAGAAGTCATTACACTAAACGAGGAATTGGGAGAAGATAGAACATTAGAATATGGCGAAGAGGAGGCCCAATGTGTAGACTTTGTAAATTCATTAGAGGGAGTCGCTGGTGAAATTGACAGTGTAGATGACGAAGGGATTCATCATGAAGAGTTACATGACGTCTTGGAAGCTGAGGTTGACACTGATTACGAGGCCTTAATTGGGTTAAAGGTCGCGGAATGCCCTGGTACTGTAGAAGAGAAGGAAAAACTTAGAGCTCTCTTAATGGAATTTATATCTGTGTTCGATTCCAAACCGGGTCTAATCCCTAATTTCACATATGCACTAGCTGTTACGGATTGGACACCGTTTAAGAGGAAACCGTACCCTATACCGGACAAGTATTATGCTCAAGCTGCAAAAATTATTAAGGAAATGGAGGAGAACGGGCTAATTTCCAAGCAGCCCACTCCATATTTGAATCCGTTGGTCGGGGTTCAAAAACCGGACGGGTCTCTGCGCGTGTGTTTGGACGCTCGTGCCCTCAACGAACGCCTAGTCCCCGAGCATGACCATGCCCCTCCTATTAAAGAGGTTATCAAACGTTTCAGAGGAAAATCACGTTTTATTAGCGTAGATTTGACATCCTCGTATCATCACATCGGTTTGGAACTCAAGTCTAAATTGTTTACTGGCTTCCTTTTTGACCAACAGACGTATGTATTCAATCGTCTCCCATTCGGGTTGAAAACCGCCGGTGCAGCTCTCATACGCGCCCTAGATCGATGTCTAACTGATGAAGTTAAAGCCGCTACAACTCGGTATGTCGATGACATCTTGCTAGCTTCATCCAGTTTTGAGGAAAATATCAGGGATTTGAGGAAACTACTGGAGAATTTGAGGGCATCAGGTTTCAAAATCAACTTGAAGAAGTCACATTTTTGTCAAAAGGAAGTCCTATTTCTCGGCCATGTCATTGATGGTGAGGGAGTTCGCCCGAACCCGGTGAAGCTCCAAGCCATAGAAAAGTTCCCAAGACCGCTCAAAATTAAGAATGTCAGGCAATTCCTTGGAATGTGCAATTTTTTTTCGGACCATTGCATGAATTACACGGAGGTTGTAGCCCCACTTCAGAGCTTGCTTCACAAGAATAACAGGTGGAAATGGAGTCCCGAGCACGAAGAGGCCTTCAGGAAGACCAAAGAGCTCTTGCTAAACAGCGTTAAGCTAGGGTATCCGGATTTCGAGAAACCCTTTATTGTACAGACTGATGCATCGACCGTAGGAATCGGGGCACTCCTATATCAGGAATGTTTGGACAAGCCTCACAATAGAAATTATTTATCTTTCTACAGCCGAAAGTTGAGATCACACGAAGTCAAATACAGCGTGACCGAATTGGAAATGTTGGCTATTGTTCAGGCATTGCAACATTGGAGGAAAATGATTTATGGTTTTCACATAATCATTAAAACCGACCACAAGGCGCTGACCTTTATAATGAAAACAGCAGTCGCTAGTGAACGAGTGGCTAGGTGGGCCCTGTTCATACAACAATTTGACTTCGAAATTGAGCACTGTTCCGGAAAATCGAACATCTTGGCAGACCTGTTAAGCAGAAACCCTAATGAGGAAGAACACGTCGTGAATCACTTAGATTTGGTCCAGGAAGACCACGATTTCCTATCAGAGTTGAGACAACTGGGAGACTTGCAATTGGGAGATCCGTTCTGCGGAAAAATGATTTCTTTCCTCCGAGGGACACTTCCGGCTGACGATCCACGGTACTTTGCCATCCAGAAATTGTCAAATAACTACTTGTACGTGAATAACATGTTGGTAAAATTCGTGGACAGCGATCACGTGAAATCCCGAATTTTGGTACCACCGCAGCTTCGAAAGGGATTAATCTGGCACGTACACAGGGTTATTGGTCATGGAGGGATTGATAAGGTTGTGTCAACCATTCAAGAAACGTTTACATGGGTAAATCTGAGGGAAAATGTCAGAGACATCATCATCACCTGCGATACATGCCAACGGGTTAAGGCAAACCCTTATCTGATCAGGCAGGCGCCTATTCCTCTCTTACCTTCGCAACCTAAAGAGTTGTTCGCGATGGATATCTATGGGCCGCTCGTGAAAGGAAAGCGTGGGAACAAGTTCGTGCTGGTAACCATTGATGTTTTCTCCAAGTATACGACTCTATTTCCCATGCAAAAAGCTAACACCAAGCTAGTCTTGAGGTGTATTTCCCGAAATATCATTCCGGAAATGGGCACACCGAAATTCCTCCTGACAGATCATGGTCCCCAGTTCACCTCTGCACAGTTCAAAACTGCCCTTCAGAATATGGAAATTCACCACATCCTGAGCAGCGTGAGACATCCTGAGGGAAATCCTAGCGAAAGGGTAATGCAAGTAATTGCAAAATTCTGTAGAATTTATTGCGCCCAAGAACATTTCAAGTGGGTTGATGTGTTACCCCTCATAGTAACTTGTGTAAACAACACCATACACGAATCTATTGGGAAGATTCCTTCTATCGTGCACTTCAATAGGTATCCTGTGAGATCCTGGCATAGTGTCATCCAATGTCCCATCGATCCCCGTCCGTCACAGGAATTATGCATTCAAAGTACGGCAGAGCATCTACGTCGACAGGCAGACCGCCGATTACGCAGGGTGAGGAACCGGAGATTCCACCGTCCTTTAGAGGAAGGCGAATTGGTGCTTGTTAGGAGACCCGTGATGTCAAAACCGCAGGAAAACATCTATGCTAAATTTGCTCCCTTATATGTTGGGCCTTTCAAGGTGGTCAAAAGTTTCAGGAATAATTCCTACAGAATTCAGAGTCTGGATGGCAGTAGCGAAGCTATATTCAATGCCGCCAACTTAAAGGTTTATCATAGAGCCGAAGAAAGAATTCCACTACAGGATGACGCAGCCTTGCCAGCTGGGGAAATGGTCACCGAAGAAGAAGAAGAAGAAGAGGTACAACCAGTAAATATGATCGTCACGTCGAGAGGAAGACAGGTCGAGGCACCACTCCAAGGACAGGCAAGCAGTGGGAGTAAAGAAGAGGAAGACGCTGAATGTTTACAATGTTCATTCTTAAGAGAAGACTTTGTTGATGACATCTGTAACGCAATCCTATTGTTGGAAGAAGAAAACAGGGAAATACGTGAAAATAACAGAGCCCTACGTCAAGAGTGAGATCGGCTGGGAAAGTTTACGTAGAATCATGGTTCATCTGTATCAAAATTCCCATGTATACTTTAGAATTTTGAAGGAATATATCTGTTTAAATATTTCCCCTTTCTGGGTAAACATTTCGTGGTTGTAGGTGGATTATGAACCCATAATTCTACGGTGAGAAAAATTTTTATTTTTCCCAAATATTTATTTGGTATTCAGAAACTACTGTATGTTTGAGGGCAGCCATTTTGCGCTCCCAAGAGCCCGATGTTGCGTGGGAAGGTTCCCGCAAGGCGAGCTCGTGGATTGCCGGGACACCTCGGTGGAACTCGAGTGCCCGACAATTTTCTAAATTAATGAATTCTGCACAACGAGGGATTTTGACAAGATAGTAAAGGAAGAAATATATAAGCAAAATTATTCATACACCCTCTGTGAAGGTAGTGACACCAGGGAAAATTTTAGATGCAGTTAAGCCCAAGTGTGTGTTAGCGTGAGAACAGCGAGCTAGTTACACGTGCCAAGGTCGTGGGCAGAAGAAAAACGCGCGAAACGCACGGGCAGAAACAATTTATTTCTCATGTTGTGAGTGTAGAAAAATTATAAAATTAACATCGAACATAAGTGCAAGTCTGTCCGGAGTTCTGGGACAAGTCTTATCAAAATTGGTCTATTAGAAGCAAATTTGGCAGATTTCACAACCGAGCCTCATAGAGGGGATAGCGTCCTTCCGGAAATTATAAAAGAAACCCCCCACCGTAGATTTTTCAGTGTCGATCTGGAACTTGAAGCCGCGGGAGCTCGTGCCCGTCGTCATTAGATTTTCGCGCCAGATTGACCGACAATAATTCAATACATGTTCGTGGCTAAAGTCCATATATTAGTTAAGAAGAAAAGTGATTGGAGAAACTGTGAACGTTTGCAGACGAACTGGGAAGGTGTAGGCTGGTTGAAAATTACACAGCAGATTTTATTTTTATCATTTCCTGTACTCTTGTAAGTGAAGAAGGTCTGGGGGAAGCGATTCAAAATAGTTCGACTCCCTTATCGGCCGAACACCTGTTCTTGTTGAAACAACGGGGAGAGAAACCACTCTGGGAGACGCATCAGACAGTTATAGCCGACTGCAGAACGAGGGAAGTTCGTGGTGCAAGTTACAGAGAAAGTGCATTATTTATGGTAATTTTAATCTCGTGTGTGTGTGAAGGGTAGTGTTTGGATGAGTGAGTTTTTAAATATGAAAATGTTATCTGTGAAAATGAGGGGCTAAGTACGAGGTTGCTGGGATGATGCAATCAGAATGCTGAGAATGTCACCAATGTGCAGGTCTGTCTATTTTATATTATGTTGTAGTTAGTAGTTAGTTACTGTCTGTCCTAACCAAATTTCCAGATGATTGTCGGGTGAGATTCGTAATTATCAGGCGAAAGGCGTTGTAAATTTTGGTCAGCGTGTGAAAATTTCAGTGTGTAAAGTTCATGTCAAGAACGGTAAAATGCGACGCTTAAATTTGGTGTTGAGATGAGATATCATTCAAAGTGCGGATTTGTGAACGTTATAAGTGTAAATTTGTCGTGGCGAATATTGTAATTTCAGGTGTCAGTTGCATTCAGAAATGCTGGTCAATGATAATAACAATAATAATAATAATAATAATAATAATAATAATAATAATAATAATAATAATGATAATAATAATAATAATAATAATAATAATAATGTCTACCGCGGGATAAGGAAATTTTTCCATGTTAGAGTGCAGTTAACCAGTTATTTTTACAAGGATCGTAGGCATATTTAGATAATGTCAAGAAAATTTGTTAGAGTTACAGTCGTTAATGGGAAGAAAATTTTGAGACATCGTGTATACCAATGTTGCGAAAGGTCGATGTGTGCTCTTGGATTTTTGAGGTTCGAAAGTCGTAATTATAGTAAAGTCAGAGATGGGCTTAATAATGGTTGTCGTTTTCACCAGGGGATCGATGTATGAAAAGGGGTCTCGAAGGAAAAGGGATTGAAAGCGATGGATTTATATGTACGTGGAGATGAGAGAGAAGTGTTACCGCTGAAATAAAGCGATGAGAAAGAGTGTTGAGACATTTTTGTAGAGGAAGTATTTAGGAACAGGCTGTGTGAAACAGGCTGTATTGTTTTCCGCAATCAATCCGAACTTGAGACGACTATGACGTGAAGCATTGTAAATTTATAGAACGATTCCAAGTGAAAACGACTCTAGTCAAATGTAAAGGTCTTGGTAGTAAACATCCAGTGATTTTTGTTAAGATAAGGTACGGCCTCACGGATTGAAGAGCACTTTGGACACGCGGTTGGGTCATATTTAATTTGTTCATCGGAGAGGTCATGGATAAGATGGTTGGAATTGATGATAGGCGATCTGAGAATTTCGAATGTGATGGTGATGATTATTATTTTGAAGGTATCCACTAAAAGGGAAACGTGTGTTGGGAATTTTCATTGGCAGCCCTGACACTTCAGTGCACAGGCTGAGATTGTGTTCGAGGTGGAGAATCGTTCGTCACGTCTATTTATTTTTGAGTTCACATATTATGATGAGGTAGACACTTGTTGTATTTTTTTTTTTTTCAGAGGTAGGCACTTACCGTGTTTCGACTTGCATTCTTTTGATAAGAGACGTAGTTCCGTCGTGCGTATTTTTTGTCTGACCAGATTCAGTGTTACTGTTGGAGGTTTGTTGGAAATTGCGGTTCGCCTGATATGTTAAGGGAGACGTGGTGCGACCCACTTTGACGCCCAACGATAGATTTAGGACGTCACGTGTTTATTCTTGGAGTCATTGAGGATGAGACGTCCTAGGTCACGCCCGACGATAGGACTTGGAAGGCATCATGTATATACTGATTAGGTTTAGGGTGTACAGATTTCAAGTGAGCCCGACGATAGGTCTGGGATGGTAGCTGTACACGCTCAAGTCTCGGTTTAGATGTTCTCTTTTGTTTGTTCTTTTTGGAAGTGGCCTGGAGGAAGGTAGCAGTTACAGTACGATATGATTTATTGTAGAGGGTCTATGCGAAGCTCTCATTGAGATAACGGGACTGTTGTTGATAAACGAGGGCTGTCCAAGTATGGGACACCGACCCGATCTAGATTAAATATTTTTACTGTGTTTCTTCGTGCGTGTTAAGCTGTATGACTTCGAGATGTTAATTTTTTTTTTTTTTACGGGCTTTATTGTTTCCTCGTCTTGACGTCCGTTTTCATTGATAGTGTGCATTATTGACACTCAGTGTTTTAGAATGAGACTTGAGTTGTGAATGCGGTTTCGATTCGTCAGCCAGTATTTTATTTTATTTTCACCCTGTCATATTTTCATTCTTATTCATAGTAAGTAAGTATTCACTTTACCAGTAGTGTGTTGGGACAGACAGTAAATAGAGAGATCTGTACTGGTAGCATTGTTGTCAAGGGAAAGAATTCCTTAAATTTGTAGTAAATTTTAGCGTGGACTGGTAATTTTATTAAGTATAACAAACCCATTTCTAACCTGAAAATCGGTTCAATAATAATATTTTCAAGTGACTTTTCACTTTTTGATTAACTTCAGTGTTTGGCATTTCTTCTAAATGCATGATTAGTAAGTGTTTCCTGCATTTCGCAGTTTTGTTCCTTTAGAACGACTTAACGTAAGATCCTCCCGGATCATGTGGTTGTTGGTTCCTTCCGAACAGTTGTTTGGGTGATGCACATTTAGCATCGGGATTAACGTATCACTTAAGGGTGTCATGAATGACAAATACATGGTGGAATTTTATTTCAATTGTGAATGATGCCATTAACTTGTAGTGAACACCATGCTTTCCCATAATATTTCGCAACCTATCCAAAGCAACTGATAGTCAGTTTGGTTCGATTAAGGGTCCATTCGGCGGATGTTCCGTATCCGTGAAGGGTATTTGACTGGTGGATAACCTTAATTAAGAGAAAATCAGGCGTTCTACTTGTTGAAAGTCAGATTTTCCACGGATCGTGTGGATTAACTCTCAGTTCTCGTTTGGAATCATAGGTGCCCGGTTTTCAGGTCTTCCCTTTTTCAGTTTTTCAGTTTCGCTGTCCACTAACATAGTAGCTTCTCTGAAGCAACTCTTCGACATTGGAAGAAACGAAGTGACGTTATGTAATGTGACTGTGTTTGGAACTTTTCAAAATCAAGAATTAAATTTTTTTTATATTTTTGTGGCCAGAATGCATATTAAATTAATTATGTTATCGTGCTATTTCAGTTTAATAAAAGTTAGTAAGCACATTTTTGCTCCTCATTTCAAGTAGTTAGGCTTTCTTCTGAACCCCATCGTTTGGTTAAGATCGTGACCGAATTTATTCCCGCAACGACCCATGATTTAAGAGTTCTAAATTGTTCTACTATAGCAGCCGTGGCCGACCAACGATGGAATGGTAAGTTCAAAGGGTTCACATGTAAACCTGTATATCTTTCCATCGGCTCGGACAATGGACAACTCTATCGCCCACATATGTAGACCACAAATATAGCTTTTGTAGAATTAGTGAATCCACAAAGAATTGGGTTAGTTTGTAAATAAGCTTAGCTTAGACGTAATATGGGACTGTATCCAAGTCCAGAATTTTTTGTTAGGAAGACCACTGGAGTGAGCTACGATTAAGGATATTTTCATGTCATTATAATTTCCTTCGGTTAAATTAATGAAATGTTATCTGTTTTCATAATTAAGACAGGGCACAACTAGATATAATAATGAGAGTGCTTGCGAGATTGGGAAAGGTAGCGTTGTCTTTTCGGTAATGCATGAAATTTATAACCATGTATTGTTAGAGCAAGCACTCCGTTTTATACAGTTATTTTTTAATAAGAACGTGACTGTGCTTCATCTTGTGAAGTGTGTACAGCCTGGAATCGAACCTCATACCCCATGTGTAGCCAGGGTTTCTTGTGTTGATTATCTTGTCTAAAGTAAATGCATAGATTTTTGAAGTTACCTAGTTCATTTTGAGTAATTTCGAGTTAACTGGTGACATAGGATATTGTTGAGTTGCATTCAGCGGGACATGAACCATGGAATACGTGCATGCGAATGGTTAGATTAAATGAGTGAATTATTCCTACACGGAAGCATGTATTGTATGATAGAAAATAGCATGACACTTCGCGTTGAATTTGATAAGATACGTTTCCCTGATGTTTTCTAAGAGACAGAATGTCTGTGATTTCTTTAGAAGCCAGAGTGCTCATATGTAGACGACGATTTTTAAGAAGGAGGAGAATTTCAGCTGACGGGGGAGTGGGGCGTATCGTCTGATGACCGCACCGATGAATTTATGAGGGCTAGAAGCGAGTGTTTGCCACAGGCCTGGGGTAATGGCATGTTTCTTTGCTAACCATTCACCAGTTGCAAGAATATGCTTCGTGTCCTAAGACCAGAAATCAAGTTATTTAATTTATTCTATGTCAGTTGTCACCGATATGTTAAGTAAATAATTAGACCCATTCAGTAGTGATAGGGAGAATTACGATGTTAGATAACGTCTTTTAGACAGCGTTTATCAGATGCCTTCCATGACAGCCAGGAGAATGCCAGTTCGATTCCCAGGCAAACCAAGGACATCGCCACATACAATGGCTTCCGGTAGAACAGTCACATATCTTGAGTGTTTTCTTTGTATATTTTCTTACCCAGGAAATTATGTCTATATAGTTGTTTGTATTGGTTTCGTGTCTTAATTTCGACATAGGTCCCGTCCTATGGTCGTCTCTGTCTTTAATTTGTAGAGTCTTGAGTTCGAGTCCCGACTCCGAAATCGTGTTTTATTATGTCCGCTGTGTTTTCCGTCGTTTGTTTTGGTGATTTGCTTTTTATGTAGAATAGTCTGCCACTTCCGGTGCGTCTCATAGAATTTGTGTTTTTTATGCAATGTTTTACCGGATTGTTTGAAAGTGGAGTTACTATGTACTAGTTTCTTCGTGCGCGCATTTGCTAATGACTACAAAATAATTTTGACGTTATTAATGTGATCGTTGATGGTAGATGACTTCTGTGGGGGAAACGTAAAAGATGAAATGAACGTCTTATCTTATGGAAATATATTAAAACTGTAAAAAAGAAAATTAAGCTAAATTTTGCCGCAAACCTTGAAGTCGTTATGCCTTATTTCTATACAAGGGTTTGTCCACTGTGTTTTCGATTAGTGCTTGTTTATTTCGTGGTAATTTTGCCATAACGAGGTCAATTAAAGCTCATAATAGAAAATTGACGACTATTGATTTTTTTTTTTTTGCTAGGGGTTTTACGTCGCACCGACACAGATAGGTCTTATGGCAACGATGGATAGAAAAGGCCTAGGAGTTGGAAGGAAGCGGCCGTGGCCTTAATTAAGGTACAGCCCCAGCATTTGCCTGGTGTGAAAATGGGAAACCACGGAAAACCATCTTCAGGGCTGCCGACAGTGGGATTCGAACCCACTATCTCCCGGATGACTATTGATTTACCGCAATGTAGCATTCCTACATTTTTCTGCGCATTGTAGACCTTTAGGGCAGATTTCTTTTTAGCCGAGGACGTTCCACCACCTGAAGGAGCCGGAAGATACAGCGGAGGAAAGTGCGTACGGACGGCGCACGGCCCCTCAAAGGGGCTCGTACATACATCAATTCACGTATTCTGAGCCTTCGATGTGGTGGCATCGAATCCTAGCCAATAAGGTCTCAGTATCAATACCCCACGAACACGTGTATGGCAAACATTATATGCGGAAAACTTGTACCCATTTAAAAACGCCACTAGCCCAGAAATAAATGTACAGGGTGGCCACAAAGTCCCGTTATCCCCCCCTCCCCCCACACACACTTATAACCAATAGAAACCCCCTAAACCGATTTAAATAAGTTGTACACCATTTCTAAGAGAGGTTTAACCATCATTTTCATGGCAAAGAATAATACGGCGTCAAGTTCTGTGCGACATTCTTCGGAGCATTGCTGATGTGATTTTAGTGAAAGCTTGTCTTACAGCATCTTTCAGTTTATCCATGGTATTGTATCGGTTTTGTGAAACGATACCCTTTATGAACCTCTATAGCGCATTATCACATGTGGTAAGGTCTGGGCTTCGTGGTGGCCAGCCAAGTGGAGCCGGCATCACAGGAGAACCACGACCTATCCATCGCCCTGGAAGAACTTCATTAAGATATTCGCGCACTGCGACTGCGAAATGGGCGTGTGGCCCATCATGCTGGAACCAACATGTCTTTAATTCCGTGCTCCTCCAAGAGAGGAACAAACCAATCATGCAACATGTTCAAGTAACTGTGCTGACTCACAGCACCGTCGAAAAAGAACGGCCCAATCAAGCATCTGCTGTCCATGGCTGCCCATATCATGACATGTGGCTGGTTATTTTCCAACTCTTCATAAAAGTGTGGATTTGTCTTTCTCCAGAAGGCCACATTTTGCGCGCGAGAGCTTTTGTAAATCGCACACTCATCGGAAACGAGCACTTTACCTCGTTGTGGTATTGTGTCGAATATCTGAAGAAGTGCCGCACATGCCTCCATTCTGCGGTCCATGTCAGCATCCGATAATTCCTGGACGAGCGTAGGCCGATATGGGCGAAAACCAAAAGTCTTTCTTCATGTGCTTCTGCATTGCCGACCCGGGTATTTGCAATTCCGCCGATCTTTTACGCGTCGACTTCTTCGGCGACCTCTCCACGGACTCCTCAATAATGCTAATTGCTTTACGTCCCACTAACTACTTTTTTACGGTTTTCGGAGACGCCGAGGTGCCGGAATTTTGTCCAGCAGGAGTTCTTTTACATGCCAGTAAATCTACCGACACGAGGCTGACATATTTGAGCACGTTTAGATATCACCGGACTGAGCCAGGATCGAACCTGCCAACTTCAGGTCAGAAGGCCAGCGCCTCAACCGTCTGAGCCACTCAGCCCGGCACGGACTCCTCGACAAACTGACATGATTGTCTTCTTGTGGAGGGTCTGCCACTTCTGTCCTTATCTTTCGCACTTCCTGTGGCGAAGAGTTTCTTTTCCCACCGCAGAAGTGTTTGTTTTGGAGGAGGCTCTCGTTGAAATCGTGCCCGAAAGTCAGTACGAACGTGTGCTATTGTCTTCCCTGTTTGCCCTCTCCCATGCAGCCAACAACCTTGCAATAAAACGTTGTTCAATACTGTAACTGGGCGTGTCAGCCATTGTTTAGTTCACACAATCGGAAACATAGAACAAAACGAACGTACATTGACATTTATAAGGGGGTAACGAGACTTTGTGGCCACCCTGTACATTAAATGGGTTCTATCTCGGAAACTTTTCGGAATAGAGTATATGTCCATATTTTTTCAAATGATCGTTCCTACCATATCCCTGAATATTGACCATTCTCCTTGGGACACCTGTATAGCCGCAGTAGTCATATTCTCCTAATAGTGACATTAATTCACGGTTCAAGTGGCAAGAACAATAACTGAAGTATATTCCCATTGAAGACATAAATACCTATTTGGTAATAATGTGCACATGAAACCGTGAGTACGATTCAGCTTCAATGGCGGATCCATGTGAGGTGAGTGGTAGTCTCATAGTACTGCCTTTTAAGATAATAATAATAATAATAATAATAATAATAATAATAATAATAATAATAATAATAATAATAATAATAATAATAATAATAATACTCATCATCATCATCATCATCATCATAATCATCATCACCGTTTCCTTTCGTGCGAAACACATAGGGCAGCAAGCTTCCACCCACAACTCCTGTTGGAAACGCCGTTCGCGATATCGTTCCACCTGAAGTTAACTCTTTGTAGGTCGTCTTTGAACGTTCGGCGCTGTGTTTTGTGCGTGTCGACCAAAAGTATCCGAGCCTAAAATACCCGAATTCCAAATAACGGTTTAATAATCCATTTTGTTACTTGGGCGACGAGTCAAATCACTTGAATTCCCAATGATAGTCCTCTTTTAAAACACCCTGTATGTATACAATATTCTTACAACAAACACAAAGTAACACAAAAAGGTGCAAAAAAGTTCATTGTTAGCAACAGCTGGCCCTGTGTGTCCTCTTCTTAAAATGGTGCCCCAATCGTGAGGTGGGTCTGCCGTATAGACTTACACAAATGTTACAAAAGGGGGTCAGTAGACCCATGGACGCAATGAACCAGCGCTAAGTTAGGCCTGCTCACATTTTTTTTTTAAATCCAGCTAGTGCGTTGTCATATATTGTACGTGCAATCTTTCAGCCTTGAAAGTAAGGCGCATCAACAATTTTAAAATTCCGCTATTGTTTTGTCATATATGTATCATCTTCATTGGGGTAATCACATAAATGGGATTGTAAATAAAGGGTACAGATCTCTGCACATGGTTATAAGGGTATTTAGGGGCTGTAGTAAGGATGTAATGCAGAGGGAATATAAGTGTCTGGTAAGACCCCAACTAGATTATGGTTCCACTGCATGGGATCCTTACCAGGATTACTTGATACAAGAACTGAAAAAAATTCCAAAGAAAAGCACTCGAGTTGTTCTGGGTGAATTCCGACAATAGGGTAGCGTTAAAAAAATGTTGCAAAGTTTAGGGTGGGAAGCTTTGGGGGAAAGGACACGAGCTGCTCGACTAAGTGATATGTTCCGAGCTGTTAGTGGAGAGATGGCTTAGAATTACATTAGTAGACGAATAAGTTTGAGTGATGACTTTAAAAGTAGGAATGATCACAATATGAAGATAAAGCTGGAATTCAAGAGGACAAATTGGGGCGAATATTCGTTTATAGGAAGGGCATTTAGGGATTGGAATAACTCACCAATGGAAAATGAAAATGAAAACCCACATCCTGTTTCCAGTCATTCGACCGGGTCAGGAATTGAATGACTGAAGCCCTATCTATCGCTGAGGATAGGAATTGTGCCGGCTGCCGAAGCCTGTCACCCTCCGCTGAGGCAATGATTAATGAATGACAGTTGAAATGATAATGCAGTGTGTTGCTGGAATGAAACATGACAGGGAAAATCGGAGTATCCGGAGAAAAACCTGTCCCGCCTCCGCTTTGTCCAGCACAAATCTCACATGGAGTGACCAGGATTTAAACCACAACTTACCGATGGAAATATTCAATAAATTTCTAAATTCTCTAAAATCTTTTAAGAAAAACTCGGAAAACCACAGATAGGGAATCTGCCATCTGGGCGACTGTCGTAAATGCAGATCAGGATTGATTGATTGATTGATTTATACATTTTCTACGAAAATATTTCCAATACATCCTATATCTGTTATAACGACCCCGAAGGGAGCGCCAATCAACAGTCGTCTCCATGGCTAAATGGTTAGCGTGCTGGCCTTTGGTCACAGGGATCCCGGGTTCGATTCCCGGTAGGGTCGGGAATTTTAACCTTAATTGGTTAATTTCGCTGGCACGGGGGCTGGGTGTATGTGTCGTCTTCATCATCATTTCATCCTCATCACGACGCGCAGGTCGCCTACTGGCGCCAAATCAAAAAGACCTGCATCTGGCGAGCCGAACTTGTCCTTGGACACTCCCGGCACTAAAAGCCATACACCATTTCATTTTTTCATAGCCGACAGTCGCACGAACCTTCTTTTATTTTTTTGCTAAAAATGGCATATCTGTAAGGTTTAGGTGCACACAAATGTGGTTAATTAACAGAATTAATTTAAACCCCAAAACAACGTACCGGTAACTGAAATAAGTACTGTATTTACAGTACGGTATTGGTGGATTGGGAGTGCAGGGAATTTCATCGACTTTGCTTGAAGAGTACATTATTTGTTCTTTGCTGCTTAAAGATTCTTCAATACCTTTGTGGTCATACAATCTGCTCCACTTGATTGTTAAGGATTTTTTTTCGAAAAGAGGCTTTTTTTTTTCTCTCTGTCCTTCCAAATAAGTTACAAGATTGTGAGCAACTGCAGCGGGACCTCGAAAATGTTGTGAGATGGACAGCAGGCAATGGTATGATGATGAACGGGGTTAAAAGTCAGGTTGTGACTTTCACAAATAGGAAAAGTCCTCTCAGTTTTAATTACTGCGTTGATGGGGTGAAAGTTCCTTTTGGGGATCATTGTAAGTATCTAGGTGTTAATATAAGGAAAGATCTTCACTGGGGTAATCACATAAATGGGATTGTAAAGAAAGGGTACAGATCTCTGCACATGGTTATGAGGGTGTTTAGGGGTTGTAGTAAGGATGTAAAGGAGAGGGCATATAAGTCTCAAGTAAGACCCCAACTAGAGTATGGTTCCAGTGTATGGGACCCTCACCAGGATTACCTGATTCAAGAACTGGAGAAAATCCAAAGAAAAGCAGCTCGATTTGTTCTGGGTGATTTCCGACAAAAGAGTAGTGTTACAAAAATGTTGCAATGTTTGGGTTGGGAAGAATTGAGAGAAAGAAGAAGAGCTGCTCGACTAAGTGGTATGTTCCGAGCTGTCAGCGGAGAGTTGGCGTGGAATGACATTAGTAGACGAATAAGTTTGAATGGCGTTTTTAAAAGTAGGAAAGATCACAATATGAAGATAAAGTTGGAATTCAAGAGGACAAACTGGGGCAAATATTCATTTATAGGAAGGGGAGTTAGGGGTTGGAATAACTTACCAAGGGAGACGTTCAATAAATTTCCACTTTTTTGAAATCATTTAGGAAAAGGCTAGGAAAGCAACAGATAGGGAATCTGCCACCTGGGCGACTGCCCTAAATGCAGATCAGTATTGATTGATTGATTGAAATTGAAGAAATCATTCAGTGTCATACACCCACCCCCTTCCGGATGCACACATTCATATCCCCATTTTCTACTCGCCACATTATGTGTGACTTTTCATTCGGGACATCTTCACAGCGATGCTCGCTTTGACTATACAACAGGCAGACTGATTTGAAACCTACAACAACAACCGTTACATTGTCATCAGCAATCCCCAAATTTGTTAACAAACAAAAATCAACATTCGACGTTATAGCCGATATCACGAAAATGTGATCAAAATGCGCCGTTTTATACTATATATCGTAATATGCGATGTCGTACTAAGCGAGTTTTTAAATACACTGTCTATATAGTATTTAAATACAACCGTTAGATTTCGTCCTTATATCAAATACCGGTACGTCGTTAAAAGAGATGTCCCAAAAAACGGTTCTGACTGTTCTTTCATCAGAATGTTGGCACAGGTTACAGTCCATTTTCATGACGTAAGAGTTTGTTCTCAGCTAATAAACTTAAAAATTGTTTGATTTTTAAGTCCCTCTCACCATATACTCTCAGATATTTTGAAACTCATTAGCTTATTGATTTCGGCCACATTTTTTGCGGATTTTTAATACTGTTTCCTGTCATTTCAAGTTCGTATATTTTGAGACTGCACCGTTTTGCATAGTCTGCTCGGCTTCCACCTGTTCCTATCGCATAGGTTCCTTCAAGTATCGACTGTTTGGCCAGCTAGACGTATTGGATGTTCCACGACAATATCTTGTAATTTTCTGGAGCCAATCTGCCACTAAAAGTCGTCATTGGTGACTCCGTCGTGCTAAATGACACTAAAACATTTGCGTTAGTAACGTAGATGCAGTACTTTGAGCTTCCGTACTGTCTTCTCCATAATTTTCCAAGATCCACTGGCGTAGATCGCTGTTGGCATGACAAATATTTCCTTAAGTTTGAGTTTCATTTCCTTATCGATCGTGAAAGTTGACCATTTGAGTCACAAATGCTGATAAACTGTTGAGGCTTTGCCAGTTCTGTATCTGACATCTGTATCTACACTGAAATCACCACCACCTCAGAAACAGGAATCATCTACAAGAAGACGTTAGAATTTGAAGGTGGGAGTCATACGAGCAGCTACTCGTATAGTGCGGCAAGGAACTCTCTCCGCAGTGGGCCTAATTATGATCTACTGGAGGAGGAAGTATTAAATGGGAAGAAACAGCAAGGTTGCGAGGCTGGTACGTCCTTTAATGGCGGACAAGGTTTATGTGAAGGGAATATTGTGAGCTCTGCAGTCCGCGGGCGTTTAAAAAAAATACTGATGGCTGTGAGACAGAATACTTGTGGTAATGCTCAATTCTTTCTCGCGAAGGCATCAGTTTAAGGAAAATGTGAAACTAAAGTTTCGGTACGCTTTTCCATAATAATTCCAGATGTCAAAATCACGAAAAGGTACACGTGCAAGCAAAAAGTAGGTGATATAGGTTTGGTAATGTAGTGTCTATCAGCTCCACCTTCCCCAGTGTCAACCTTTGTTTCCCCTTCTGCATACTTCTAGCAACATGATTGACACGTTATTTTCTTTTTCAAAAGATGAGCACTACTAACCCCTCCCTCTACAACGCCTACTGCATTGTTCAAGGCCCCTCCCTCCATATTATCTGTGATCATAGCAAACTTCGTAAACCTGAACTAGTCGCGCAGAGCCTTTAATACCCTCTGTGTTGTATTATCATTCTCATGAGCTCTGTAGGCAACAGATATAACCGCCATGTCGTGTATCTTCTCCCGCATTCACTATTGGTAACTTATTGGTAACTCGGGCTGGTCACATTTTTCATTACCGGGCGACTTGGCCATGCGGTTAGGGGCGCGCATCCCCCTGTAGGTGGGGGCGGTAGAATAACACCCACGGTATCCCCTGCCTGTCGTAAGAGGCGACTAAAAGAGCCGCCAAGGGCTCTGTACTTTGGAGCGTGGGCTGGCGACCACGGGGCCCTTAGCTGAGTCCTGGCATTGCTTCCACTTTCTTGTGCCAGGCTCCCCACTTTGATCTATCCTATCCGACCTCCCTTGGTCAACTCTTGTTCTTTTCTGACCCCGACGACATTACGTATGGAGGCCTAGGGAGTCTTTAATGTTCATGCCCTTCGTGGCCCTTCTTTTGGCCGATACCTTCATTTTTCGAGGTTACGGCCCCCTCCCATCTTTTCTCTCTGATTAATGTTATATAGAGGAGGATTGCCTGGTTGTACTTCCTCTTAAAACAACCACACCTTAGAGGCGCGCAAGTGTGAGCTTGCATCCAGAGGATAATGGATTCAAAGCCCATTGTCAGCAGTCCTGAAGATGGTCTTCCGTGTTTTCCCATTTTCCCACCAGGAAAATGCTGGGGCTGTACCTTAATTAAGGCCACGACAGCTTCCTTCCCACTCCTAACCCATTCCTGTCCCATCGTCGCCATAAGACTTATCTGTGTCGTTGCGACGTAAAGCCAATTGAAAAAAAAATAATGTATAAGGAAAAGGTGTTACATTTCCCTATGGGTTAATCATAAATTATTTTCACGTCGCAACCTGCAAGATCACGTCGACCATTTGTACTCTATCGCCCTTCTTCGATAAAAGATCTCAGCCATACTACACATCACAGCCTGCACGGTTGCTAAGTAACATTGTGACACACATCTTCTACTGCTAATTTCGTGCCGCAGATTTTCAGAGGTCCCTCAGCCGTGAGACCCAGCTTGAAGAAAAATTAGTACACCTGGAAAGACGACATCGATTTTGATCCGATGACGGCAGATGCCACTTGGGGGATAGTATATGTACTGAAAACGGTTTCAACGTCGTCCACCAACCGATAGCTGCCAGAACGCAATCTGCGTGTACCCTTTAATAGGGAATGTTTACAGCCATAAAGCTCAGTGTGATGTATACGTGTGAAACAAACAGGTGCCATACCACGGAAACGCACTCATGCTTCCTACAGCCAACTGAGTGAATTCGGCAGGGGTCACATTGTGGTCTTCCAAGTGGCGGGAATGTCCTTTCGGAGAATTGCCACACAAGATGGACTTCTTGCGTCAGTTGTGCGACGATGCTGGTTGCAGCTATCACGTGATCATTCTCACACCCGGAAACGAGGTTCTGGACGTCCACGCAGCACAGACGTCTGCCAAGATCGTCGTATTGTGAGGGCAGCAGTGGCAGATCGTACCGCTTCCACAGCACAGATAAGAGGGTTTGTGAGGCCAGAAGTATCAACATGAACTGTTACCAACCGGTTACTAGCAGTGGGACTGCGTCTAGCCCGTCTTCCACTCACGCCACAGCATCGACGTGTACGGCTTGACTGGTGCCGTGGGAGAATCACTTGGAAGATGGAATGGCGGGCCGTGGTCTTCAACGATGAACGGAGATTCTGTCTGCACGCAATTGCTGTTCGTTAGCGCGTACGACGTAGACGTGGCAAGCGCTGTCTCGTAGAGTGCATTCGTCCAAGACACACTGTCCCCACCCCAGGCCTTATGGTCTGGGTTGCGATAAGCTACAAATCTCGTTCACCTTTGGTGTTTGTTTAGAGAACGCTTACCAGCGCTCGATATGTGCAAAATGTTGTAAGACCCGGTATTTTGCCATTCTTGCAACAGGAAGGTGACGTGTTGTTCCAACTGGATAATGATCGCCCACACACTGCGCGTTAAACTCAACGTGCTCTGTAAGACGTGCAGCAACTTCCCAGGCCAGCACGATCTCCGGACTTGTCTCCTATCGAGCACGTGTGGGATATGATAGGACAACTGACACGTGTGACTCGTCAACCCACAACTCTTGCAGAACTGCGTGAACAGGTCGAACAGGCGTAGATTAATGTATCCCAAGACAGTATTCGCCATCTGTATGATCGAATGGATGCCAGAATCAGCGCCTACACTGCCGCCCATGGAGGATACACCACGTACTAATATGGGTGTTTGAGGATGGATTGACACCTGGTATCTCAGTTCCGCTTGAGCATTTGCTCATGTACTCCACATGCACTGTTACAACAATAAATATTGAGTAAATTGGAAAAATCTAAGAGGGTGTACTATTTTTTCCGGCAGTGTATGTATGTCAAAATGTTTTTGGCAGTAAAAGTGCGTGTATATTGTAGTAAAGCACCAACACGATCACAACTTGAGTGTGCGGATGCTTGTGGCAGCCAAATTTTCTGCTGTTATCGTTGCAATTGCTAAGTGTGATTCTGGTTTGTTTGTTATCCTTGGCATAAATATTAGATCACATTAGGTCTCAAAATTTGTGAGTTTCCTACTGCCCAAGATTCGAATTGCAGAGCACAGTCGAAAGCCTCTCTTGGCAACTGAAAGTGCAAGACTGGCAGCTTGCCGGAATTTCTGACAGGGAGAAGTCATCAGCAAAGCCTCAGGTTCAGCTGGTAAATGTAGGTGATGGAAGACCCGAAAGAAACGGGAATACACGGAACAAGTCAGTAACAGGGAAGCTTACAAGTTGAGAATCAAGAACACCAAGAGTGTCCATGAAAAGGTTTGATTCCATACCTAAGACGGAAGAGAGGAGGATATTGGAGAATCAAATAATGAGGGAATAATGGGTTGGGGTCAAAGCCCAGAAGCAGCTGAAGTTGAACTAACATGGTCGACAATTGTACAAAATGAAAGAAGATTCACTGTCAGTTGACTATGTGCGTCAATCGGGCTAATAGAAGGTCTATTTAAGAAAATAGCTGGGCTTTAATGTGTTAATGTATATTTATAAGAAAATAGCCTGGGTCCCTGGCTGAATGGTCAGCATAGTAGCCTTCAGTTCAAAGGGTCTCGGATTCGTTTCCCGTCGAATAGATGTTTTAATTTTGCCTGGTTAGGTTAGTGTTTGTCATAATATATAATTTATGTATAGCACATCACACTGCAAATCATCACAGAAATATGAAATAGTGAATATATTCCTTCACATAGGTTGGTGTCAGGTAGTAAAATTGCGCTAAATCCATGCTTAGTACCAGTCACTGGTGATTGGGAAAAGGCCATGAAAAGATGTATTCATAACACAATGCGAATCATTCATAATAGATGAACTTACGCAATCACAAAACAATACTTCACTTTTATTTGGAGCAGGTAGTATAAAACATAAGTAAATATGCATTAATAATCGAAACTTGCAAAACAAACGAATAAATGGTAAGAATCATAATGTGTTAATGTGCCCTGGTGTGATAAGTAATCAAAAGAAAGATTTTAAAATTCAGACCACGACCAAGAAAAGGTTGAGCAGAAAACCGCCTCCCTTAGTAGCATCACACATCACGATGTTATGTTACAAACACTAATTATGAACATCAAGAGTACTAGGACTCGCATTTCTGCACGAGCAGTAATTGACTCAGGCTCTCAGAGGTCATATATCCGACAAGAAATTGTGGACAAATTAGGGGAGAAATAATTAAACATGGTCTCATTGGTGGAGTAAAATCTAATATGAAGAAGCATTTGTATTGCTTTGTAGAGATGCAAAGCCTAGATGGTAAATTTCACTGTAATTTGGAAGCATTGGATCAAACAGTTATCTGTGATGGTATCCCTTCTGTCGAGATAAGACCTCGGTTAGAGCAACTTGCTGAGAGGGATATTCCTTTAACAGATGTAGGTGGAAGGGATGGCCCTGTAGCCGTGCTGATTGGGGCGGATGTAGCTGGTAATGTAATGACAGGGAGACTGAAAGTATTGGATTCGAGCTTAGTAACTATTGAAACTAAATTAGGTTAGACTCTGATGAGGAAGGTTCCATGTCACTCTCCGACCAACTTGCCAGTAGAGGTTACTTTACTACTTATTATTGATTTTGGTTACCTCTGAAGGCTAGATGTCATTGGTATATCGGATTCAGCCACTCAGAAGACCAAAGAAGGAAGAGATCGGGAGATTCTAACAAATTTTCAGGCGTGTATTGTCAGAAATGAAGAATGAAGATTGGTGATACAAGGTACTCATATTGTGGAAGGAGGACCATTTACGCCTTCCAAAAAATCAGGATTTCGCACTAAAGAGGCTAGAGTATACAAGCAGAAAATTACGTTAACAAAATTTGTTTAGTTCCTATGTACCGAACGGGAACAACTGGGGATAATTGAATAGGTGCCACTCAGGCACTGGAAGATTATAGGCACTATTTACCTAAACGAGCTCTTTGTTAAGGAGAACAGCACTACAAGATTGCGTCCGGAATGTGATACTTCTGCGAGAGAGACAGAGAGAAGCTCACCCTCTCTGAAGCAGTGTTTGGAAGTGTGGGCCTAACCTCATTGAGATCATCCTTTCCGTATTACTAAAATTTAGAACAGGAAAGTTTGGAACAGTAGGGAATATTGTAAAGGCCTTCCTGCAAATAGGTATTCGCCAAGAAGACAGAGACAGTGTCCGTTTCCTCTGGTGGAATAAGGATGACAGGGCGAAGGTTAGAGTGTTTCGGCATCAGTGGGTGGTGTTCGGGTTGAAATGTAGTCATTTCATCCTGGGAGCAGCGCTTGACTATCATGTCAGTCAAGCAATGCGTAGCTCACTGTTCAACAATGATGTTATGTTGGGACTGAAACGAAGTCTCTTTTTCGATAATGTGGTGTTTAATACTGATTCAGTATCTGAATTAAAAGAATTAATCAGTGAGGCTGTTAAGGTAATGGAAGATGGTAAATTCAATTTAAGGGGATAGCAGTCCAACCACAGTAGATTTAACTGGATTACAAACGCAGTGGTATTACGAGGTTTGTGTGGGATACAGTTTCAGACACACTGGAGTTGAAATTAGAGTGGTTGGACAATTTTATGCTAGGTGAGGTGATGCAAAGAACAGTTCTTTCAGTAGCCCAGAAGATATTTGACCCTATAGGGATAGCCAGCCCTGTATTGTTAATTCCCAGACTGTTACTACAAAAGCGGTCTAGAAAGCCAAGAATAACGGCCGAGAGATCCGTCGTGCTGACCACACGACACCTCGTAATCTGTAAGCCTTCAAGCTGAGCAGCGGTCCCTTGGTAGGCCATGGTCCTTCAGGGCTGTTGCGCCATGGGGTTTGGTTTGTTACGACAAAAATATTTGGAAGAGTGGGATATCATGAGATGAATCGGTTGGTACAGCTACTAGGATAGAATTTCTGACATGGTACCAAGGTCTTTCCCTTCTTAAAGAGTTTCAGGTCCCACGTTGGTTCCAGTATATTACCAACAACCCTTGTGTAAGTGTTCATACCTTCTGTGATGCCAGTGGACTAGCTTATGCTGCAACTGTGTTTATAAGATTAGAGGTTAATGGTTTGGTTATGATAAGTCTTCTAGCAGCTAAAGCAAGAGTAGCTTCATTAAGACAGTCAGCATTCCCCAACTGGCGTTGATTGCTGCACTGGTAGGAGCTAGGTTGTGTAAGACTGTGATGTACGCACTTGATTTGAAAGATACTGATTGCATTTATGGACAGACTCTACCAACGTTTTGACTTTAATCCAGAAGCAAGACTGTGTTTGTAAATAATCGGGTAAAATAAATCCACTGTTTGACTCAGCCTGAATTGTGGAAGCACGTGCCCGGCCACCAAAACCCTGCAAATCTTGCTTCGAGAGGATGCCAGGCAGATGAACTATTGACACTGAAGTGGTAGGAGGGACCAGACTGGCTTAAGAAACCTAAACAAAAGTGGCCCTCGGAAGAGGTACTAGTGGATGAACAGCTGATCTCCCTAGAGATGAATGAATCGTCGCACTCGGTGAGTTGCTTTATGAAGGAGTCGTTTATTGTTACTGGTGCAACAGTCCTAAGGAAAAGCATAATGAAGAGTGTAAATACGATGGCGTTAGTTGATACTGCAAATACTTCTCCAGCTATGACAAAATTATTCAAATGGTTGCGTGGATGAGGAGATTCATCCATAATTCCCAGAACACCAAGTTGGTGAGGAAAGAGAAGACATGGCTTCCTATGTATTGATAACTTGTGGACGTAATATTAATCGTTCTAATAAATTGTAATGTGTTGCTCTAGTGTTATTTATTCACTCTTTTAATACCTGTAGATACGCAGGTAAGACAGCAATACAACGTAATAATAAAAATAACAATCATAAAACTTTTCCCTTTCAAGTATTGTGATTTTATTCATTTTGTTTCAATTGTTTTGACTCCTCATTTCTGTGAGCATTGGGGTTTATATTGATTTAAAAGCAGCCATCAAAACATGCGACCTGTCTTAACATTTCACTGCGTTGTGAGAAAGGGAGAACTATCTATAAAACCAGTCGTGGTAGCAACAGTCTGGCAACAGCTTTGACCAAAGACATCCATGTCTCAGCTGACCGTGCATGAATTCAAATGAAACTTTTCTCGAGTAAGAATTAGTCCTGTCATTTTAAGTCAAAATTTTTCCACTACTTCAAAAAAATCTTAGAAGCATCGACTTGATATATGTGAAGACCTCGGGGGAAAATAGTGATAACCCTCATTTTGTAAGTTCTGAGATATAATGAAATTAATTTTCAAAAAATATTTACTGCTAATATTCTTGATCATTGAAACAAATTACTCACGTCAGTGGTACATGTAGTCCTTCTTTATCACATTCTGAAGAAAAAAATTATTAAAAACCTGTATTATAGGAAATTAGAGTATATTAAACACTAAATGTACCTATCAATTTGAGGGTTATAATTATTTACATGCAATGTGGATAAAGTAGTGAACAATTTACAATACAAGAAAACATCTCTGTGAAATATACGGAAATACGTACACAAAGAAACAAGTTAGTAACACAATTACAATAATAAAATACTTAAGTAGTCTTTCTCAATCTCAACTGGACTTATCTAACACTTATCATCCTCCTCATCAATGAACATTTCTGTACTGTTTGTACCACTGCACTTCAAACTACCATCAAATTCAGAGTTTACTGGGGGTACTCATTAAAGCACTTTCCTTACAGCCCTAGGAAAGGAAGAAAAATTCTGAATGTAGACTTATGTTTAATAAAATTAATTAAGTTAAAGAAAAATAATATAACAATGTTATTGCGTCTATGTACCACTAACTACTTTTACTGATTTCGGATACGCCGAGATGCTGAATTTTTGTCCCGCAGGAGTTTTTACTGTGCCGGTAAATCTGCCGACACGAAGCTGACGTATCTGAGCTCCTTCAAATACCACCGCACTGAGCCTAGATCGAACCCAGTAACTTAAGGTCAGAAAGCTAGCGCTCTACCGCCTAAGTTACCCACCCTGGCATTTCCGTAAGTTTTTTAAAATGTCATATAATGCAGTTACCCAATTATTTTAAAGAAAATAACTGGTAAACTAATTATAACCTACATAGCACCGGTACATCAACAAGTGATAAAAGTTATAACCCACATAGTAGGCTAAAGGACGTGTAAAGAGAGGCTATGTTTATAAAATTTCAGTATAATGACACTAGCTAATTGTACGTGTTAGCATGATTTCATAATAAAAATGAATACTAATGCTAATACGTTTGCAAAAGGTATTTTACATCACAGCATGTAAATAGTCATAACCCACACTCAAAACCACATGATAAACAAAGCTGCTAGGCATCTCGAAAATGTACTTGTTCACTGCTTCCAGATGAACTTCCATAATATTCCTGGGTTTCAACATATTACGGATCCTTTAAACTGTCATCTCCATCTATAAACTCCTCAACTTCATTGTTTTTTGTACCATAAATGACATTTTGTTTGGCAGAAAGCACATCATTAGAAACATGACCCACCGTCTTGGAAATGTGGGCTGTCATTGTTTACTGCAGAGACATGTGGCTTGTTATAAAAATGAAGCTGAATTGTGTTGCCATATCTCATTAAATCAACTACATTCTTGATAAAAATGAAACTTCATGTTGGATAGAACTGTTTACTACAAAAAAACTGAAAATTTTAAAATTTGAGGGTTATCACTATTTTCCCCCCGAGGTCTTCATATGTAGATTTTAAGTACCGAGAAGACATACTAAAATTCCTCGAAAATAACTTGTGCTAAGGCCACCATCTTGAAAAATGGCAGCCAGAAACAGTTTTTTTTTGTTGCATTTTTTCACAAACGGTCCTTATCAAAAATCTTTAAAGGCTACGTTGTGCATAAACAAGTGTGTAATTATTTTGTTCGCACTTTTTCCATGCAACTGACCTTTAAGGCATAATTTTAAATATTTTAATTAAAGAAAGATTATATTTTGTTTGAGAAAATGAAAACCTACAACCCGTTTTCCAGTCATTTTTGAAATGAGAATGGAGAGTGTTACTGGAATGAAAGATGACAGGGAAAACCGGAGTACCCGGAGAATAACCTGTCCCGCCTCCGCTTTGCTCAGCACAAATCTCACATGGAGTGGCCGGGATTTGAACCACGGTATCCAGCGGTGAGAGGCCGACGCGCTGCCGTCTGAGCCACGGAGGCTCCTATCTTTTCCTTATTAACTTCAATTATTCCACTTAGTCCTTTCTTCACAAGTACAGACTATCCTTTACTTAGGCACCCAGAACAAAACACACAATTCTCGCTTCCCATAATAAGTTTCACTTGGAATTATTCAATGCCTGAAACAAAATAAAAACACTAATAGCTACTCAATAATATGAATAAGTTGTATTGAATTTATACAGAAATATTTTCAACAAACAATATGGTACTAACATTGCACTGAAAGAACAAGAAAATCTCCTTAATTAAAGTATTTACATTTATGGCGTAAGGGTTAGTTATATGGAAAAAGTACTAATAAAAATGTACATTTCTTTATCCACAACACGTTTTGTTTCAAACATTCTTTATAAAGAACGTTTCTGCAAAAATGGCTTTTTAAGGTAATTTTCCTAAAATGACTGCATTATATCTACTGTACTGAATATCTATGGTAGAAAACGTATCAGGCTATTACTGAAGGAATTGTATTTTTTTAAACAGGTACTTGAACCCGCACAGATGTGAGTTGTATGGCAACAGCTGCTTCTCCAAGGAACTGGATATTCCTTTGGAAGAGGTCTTGAAAGGAGTGTTTCCCACAATGAAGTTCAGCCCAGTAGTGATCGACAACACCCGGCCAACCCATCCCACACACTTAGACAAGAGTTTTCAGAAGATGATTCATCAAGAAAAGAAAACAACACATCATGAACCAGTCCACAAGTATAAACAACTATATCATTTTTCCTATTTTGCCTTGCTGTCTTAACTCTTTACTTCTACTCTTCACATTTCCCCCTTCTATTCAGCCTTCCATTCTTCACTCTCCATTCATTTGTTTGCTTTTTCCTTTATATCTTTCCCTTTCACTCGTATGTCATCTCTCCGATTTCATCCTCCCCCCCTCTTTGCTTCCCCTCCATCATATTTCGCTTTTCCTCCCTCTACCACCATCCATTGCATTATTTCCCTTCCGTTGTGTGCTGTATACTCTACTTTTCCCATTCCCCAACCTGCGCTATGAAGAATGTTGATCTTAACGCTTAAATCCTTTTTCCTTTCTTTCTTTCTTTCTTTCTTTCTTTCTTTCTTTCTCTCTTAATCCGTTTACACTCCACGGTTTTCTTCCCTCAGATTCAGCGAGGGATCTCTCCGCTCCCATCTCAAGGGCAGTGTCCTGGAGTGTGAGACTTTGGGTTGGAGGATTCAACTGGAGAGGAGGACCAGTACCTCTCTTAATCGGTCTCACCTGCTATGCTGAACAGGGGCCTTGTTGGGGGGGTGGGGGGAGATTTGTAGGGATTGACAAGGAAGAGGGAATTAAGTGGCCGTGGCCTTAAGTTAGGTAGCCTATCATCCCGGCATTTGCCTGGAGGAGAAGAGGGAAACCACGGGAAAATAGTTCGAGGATGGGTGATGTGGGAATCAAATCCCCTCTATTGAGTTGACCGCCCGAGGCTGAGTGGATCCCATTCCAAGCTCGTACCGCGTTTCAAATTTCGTGACAGAGCCAGGAATCGAACCTGGACCTCCGGGGATGGCAGCTAATCACACTAACCACTACACCACAGACGCGGATATGCTTAAATCTAATTTTGAAACTTTTTGAAACAACCTGGTGACAGGGATTTGAATTGTGTGGGTTAGCCTTCATTTCAAAATGTATAACTTAGGTGGTCTAACAATACTTCAATGATACGAAGAGAGACACACAGCTAACAGAAAAGGCCGTTACCGTAAAATACGTAGACATGGGCGTTTAAACTTCTCTAGAAGTAGAAATAGTATAACAACTCCAGTATTCATCATCATCATCATCATCATCATCATCTGTTTACCCTCCAGGTTCGGTTTTTCCCTCGGACTTAGCGAGGGATCCCACCTCTACCGCCTCAAGGGCAGTGTCCTGGAGCTTCAGACTCTTGGTCGGGGGATACAACTGGGGAGTATGACCAGTACCTCGCCCAGGCGGCCTCACCTGCTATGCTGAACAGGGGCCTTGTGGAGGGATGGGAAGATTGGAAGGGATAGGCAAGGAAGAGGGAAGGAAGCGGCCGTGGCCTTAAGTTAGGTACCATCCCGGCATTCGCCTGGAGGAGAAGTGGGAAACCACGGAAAACCACTTCCAGGATGGCTAAGGTGGGAATCAAACCCACCTCTACTCAGTTGACCTCCCGAGGCTGAGTGGACCCCGTTCCAGCCCTCGTACCACTTTCCAAATTTCGTGGCAGAGCCGGGAATCGAACCCGGGCCTCCGGAGGTGGCAGCTAATCACGCTAACCACTACACCACAGAGGTGGAACTCCAGTATTCTCCAAAATAATTTCTCGATGTAAGACAACAAACCCTGCACTCTGTCAGGATTAACCTGGCCAGGGTTTTTTTATATTTTTATTATCTCAAGCAACTTTTCATCTATTACTGGGCATCTGACAATGCAGTCTGTTATTAAAGAGAAATTTACTTTTTTCAGAAACATTTAAATGTTTCCCAGACACTTGGCATTACATTCTCACTAAACTATAACGAGATAGTGGTTAGGGACTAAAATCAACAGGAACCGAAAGTGTCACTATTAATTCATTGTGAGTACCCCGAATGAACCAGTAAAGCGAGCATAGATGCGAAGTCTATGTACCTTACAACAGGAGGTGCACACACAGACCAAGAACAGGTATTGTATAGGCTGGAAACTGCGCGCTGATTATCAAACCTCGCAATAGCTCACTTGGCAGGAGCGTAGTGAGAGTTGTGATAGCGGACGGTGCTCGAAAATTCTAATCCCACGCAAGTACTTTTTTACAGCCAATTGGTTGAGATGTGGCAAGTTTAAATACTTCATAGTTTCCACAGAGGCCGTGAAAAGGGCCATCGATATGGTGACATATGGTATGGAGCTGGGTTGGAAGAGGCTAGAAAATATGTGACAGGATTTCAGTTACCTGCGTCTTTTAACGCAGGACCTGCTCGAAATGACGACCTTCGTGTTCGATACAGAGCTGCGCGCGATGTTATAAGGACCGTCTGGCACGTTGTGACATCTCCGGTGTAACGGATCGGCATGCCTCGGTGATGAGTTGTCTAAAGTGACCAGGACTGCTCGGCTTCTGCGCATACACCAGTTGTTTTACATGACCCCACAGAAAAAAATATCCAGTGGCGTAAGATCGGGCGAACTGACGGGCCAGGGGACAAGTCCTCCCCTTCTTATATATTTATCATGATACGTTGCATGGAGATGGTTCCGCATAAACACTGTCGCGTACGGTGGAGCTGCGTGATGTTCAAATCACATCATGCAGCGGTCAAGGAGTGGCACGTGTTCCAAGAAAGGTGAGAGATCACCTTGGAGAAATCACAGATAGCTTTCTCCCGTCAGAGGCCCCTTAAAGGAATGAGGACCTCTGAGGTGATCACGCACGATGTCACACCTTACGTTCACGCCTTACTGTACTGAAAAAAATGCTTGTCGTACAGAATGGGGATTATACACACTCCAGTAATGCATATTATGCCGATTAACGGTTCCATTGATGTGGAACAGCGCTTCGTCCGTAAATGAGATGGTCGCTAAGAAGGTAGGATCAATGTCCGCATGCTGTAGCGTCCACTGAACGCCACCAGTTCTTTGAAATTATGACCATAGAGCTCCTGATGCAAGTGCAGATGGCACGGGTGAAACCGCTGGGTATGCAATATCTGCATAACATACGTCCGGTTGATGTTCGTCTCCTGAGCAATGGCCGGTACGCTAGTGTTATGCCGGGCAACGTCCAACCCAACCTCTTCACTGTGAGCAGACGAGCGAGTGAGTTGGCCGTGCAGTTAGGGGCTCGCGGCTGTGAGTTTACATTTGGGCCATAGTGGGTTCGAACCCCACGGTCGACAGCCCCGAAAATGATTTTACATAATTTCCCATTTCCACACCAGCAAATGCTGAGGCTGTACCTTCGTTAAGGCCATGGCCGATTCTTTTCCACTCTTAGACCTTTCCTATCCTATCGTCGCCAAAAGACCTATCTGCGTCGGTGCGACGTAAAGCCAATTACATTCTTTTTTTAATGAGCAGACGTCACGGGACGATCTCGAACAGGCTGTATCATTCCCAAGGGAGCAGTAGCCCGCACAGGTCTTTCCACACTCTAAAATGTCATGCTTGTCGGCTGTCATCTATCCGGATAGCGTTCTGCATTGTATCTAGTTTCTCCATAGATGAGTAACGTAACCACATGCTGGTCGCTGGAATACATGCAAGTATTTAATAACAGTAGGACACTTCTCTTTTGAATAGCAAACAGTTTTAGCACACGCTCTATTGCAGGTAACAATGAAAGTAACCTGGTTTTGGTATTGTACCGTACCCAGGGGTCAATACCCTCTAGGATGATGCCTCCATTCCTGTATGAACATCCGACTAACTCAGGGTTGGGCAGAGTGTGGGTTGGTTGTCGGTTGGGTCAGGATAAAAAGTCGAAGTTCTACTCTAAAATATCAATCAATGACAGGAAATGGAGGTATAACACGAATGAGAAACAATCATAGGGGGTAAGATGGATTTATTGATAAATATCCCCGATCATATTACGAGAAAACAATTAAATCAAGAAAAAATAATATGTCAAAATGAACTCAAAAATGTAGAAAATAAATGGAAATCAAAACGTTACTTGAATGATAAGACAAAATTTGAAAGCAAAAATCAAGTTCAACAAAGAACATTATATTCATCAAGACTAAGCTTCTTCTTATAGTCCAATGTTTATATTGTATGGCTACAAGTGTACGCGAACACTGACATGTGGTATTTCCGTATGGAGTTACACACTATCGCATCACAACGATACGGTTTCCAAATTTAAGTTAAAACGAGAGTCGTCGAAATAATACCGCTAAATAAAAGTTACATTATAAAGAAAAGTTACGACGAAAAGGAAAATAATTAAGACGCAATGGGACGCTATGTAAGTTATGCAAAATACTAGGGGCAAATCCTACACTATATTTACAATAATTTAAATAATCAAACTAAACACATCTATATACATCGGATATCGAGTAAAGTCTTAAATGCTACACAGATTCTAATGTGAATCACGGTTCACTGCAAAAGATCTAGACAGAACTAGATAAACCACCAATACTTCAGCACTCGGGCTGTTCCCTTTTAAAACAACGAGACAAGGTATACAACCACATGTAACAATGTAAAACATCATCCTGTAAGGGAAAAACATATAAATAACCCTTGATATCACGAAGAAAGCAATGGGCAACATTGCCTCCTTCTGCTGCATTTGAGCGCTCAACAGCGCGGTCATCCGTCATGTACTTCCGGGTAGATTACGAGCTGAAAAGAAATGTTGAACTCAACACTATGCTAAAGTTTGGATTTTGTCTCCCGAGGCTTTCACAAGGAAGTATTGTCTCATTCACGCCTAGATAAACACATGCCAGAAATCAGCTTGCCATGAGATAACGCCTTTCGCCGGCTACACGGAAACTCACGTATATTCATTCCTTCTTAGCATGCTTTTACCATTGAATATCATCAGACTCAATAGTCTGGAATTAATACTGTCCATTCTGATCACAATATACACTCAGAAGACACTTAGCAGGCATACAATCAGCCTGTATCAATACATTATAATTCAGCATGCAATCTTTATCTCATTATTTTTCATAAATCCCATTAGCCTTCCACATTATGAGACTCAGTTCGTGTCCTTTACAGACCATCAGGCAAACAGAATCCAACTTAACTCAAAGATCTTATTTTAACAACGACGTTCTGCAGCTCCTTCAGTCAGCTTCCGTAAAATCATGTGTCATGCAGAATATCTATACCTGTCTCTCTGAATAACCGAAATGAAATGAACTAATACGTATTGAACGTTATATAAAGATGAACCTGTCAATCTAGCCCTTCTAGCATATATATAAGGAAAACTCGGAAAATCCTATACTAAGTAACATGCGTAAATAAACAACTAATCCTATCAATCCCTCATTTTCCCAATCATCTAATCATAAAGCAAGATGAAAATAAAATAAACATGCATTATTCTCGTATCCCAATCTATCCTAGTAACAAACTAAAACAAACACATGCCATCAGGCTTACTTTACATGAAGTTAAAAATTCTATCTACACTGCCCTAGTACCTTAACATAATTTACATATCATGCCATAAATAACACATGCATCTTAACTGAATTCCATCCGACGACTCTCGAGATACCAGGATAGCAGCTTACATCCCCGCTGATTGAGGGATTTACTCCATGTTAATCACAGCATTAACTTGCGGGAGTGCACTTCCTTCTTCTGCATACATAGCCATCATCTTGCTGGAAAATAATCCACTGGAACACAGAAGACTATGGTTGACAATATCTTCGCTGCTTAATGCTACGAGCCGAAATACCTTTTCTCTTTACAATATCAGCTAAACACACTGATACATATATAATACACACTTCACTTAAAGGGTGAGAATACAGTTTGAAAAGCAGCACACGGTTCGCCACGAAAGTTCCTCGCGAAACGCGCCCGTCTCGAAGTAGTGAAACAATAGCACGTCTCCACTACACTTGCTACACATCGGTCACTAAGCACCGTCTTTATATATTGAAAGTAAACTCTGCCAAAATATACTATTCCAATTACTCAATCCATTCCAATTACTCAAGAACAGTAAAATCTTCCAACTGCACAATTTAAAATATCATTAAAAACCAGTTACTGTTACTGGAATAACTCTACGTTAAGCACGATCACCAATTCAGAGTTTGTGCTTCCGTACTATCCAAGCATTTAACACAGAGTGACGCTCTCCAGAGCTTGGGTTACTGAGGAGGCTTCCGTGACGCCATTTCAATACTGGGGTTCCCGGGTATCTGAACCAACCACCAATCAGAAAATTCGTCGTATATGATGACACAATATTTATTGTGATATATTTACAAAACACAGCTCAAACACTAGCAAATCGCTTCCACCAATTTTATATTACATTTCCAAATATATCTGACTTCTGAAACTGTAGAAAACCGATTACCGACAGAAACTGACTTTAGCAACTGAGCACGTTGGTCCTTCTGGAATTAAGATTTGGCGCGGTGTAGCCTCCATGTTTTCCAAATCCTGAATTTCCCATTGGCTGAAATATCTTGCTTGGTCAGCATCTACTACACGTGTCGATCCTTGCCAGCGCTTGGTTACGCCACCCTTTCTCACGGTCATACGGAAATATGAAGCAATGTCCAGCGACTCACTGTCTTGCTCAATATCCGGTATCAAATATCTTGGGATACGATGCTTTAACATGTTAGACTGTAACTTTTATGAATAAATTTTACATATTGGGTCAAATAATACTCTAATTATTATTATGGGCCGGCAGGATACGGCTCAGTATAGCTGAGTAACTTTGAATATTTAACTTCCACAAAGTGACAGAAATCACGCCAAGCAGTTTTGCGAACTCTCTAAATGTAAAACATACCCACAATTATTTTCAACACACTTTCAGTGCAAACTGGAAGGCGATCCGGAAGAGATGGGACAACAATGTGGTCCACGGCATATTTTGAAAAACGTACTTCACGGGTGAAAGCAAAGAATATTGTGAAAATAATGCCAGGAACGAATGCGGTGGCAAAAATGCTTTCGACAGAAATTGACTGTTTCCATCAGATGATAAACGCTGAGAACTAGTATATTGTACTAATTTATATTTTTCTAAGAATAGGGAGGAATTGAATTACTGCCGTGAGCGTGATGCTAAGTTAGTGAGTCGTTGTTAAATAATGGCATTGTTCTGTCTATTATCGTTGTTAGGCCTGAAAGGGGGACAGTACACAAGTGTAGAAGAGTTTTGGACTAATGATGGAACATGAATAATTGCAGCGTGGAGTTGTATTTCTTCGAGGTGGATTTCTTTTTTTGTTGAGGAGCTTGCGCTTCGATGACAAAAGCACACGTATCGCACGACAAAAATCTGATCGCCTTATCGCAGTTCGCTCTCTTGTCAGCGCATTTGTCAACAACTGAAAAATCAGCGTTATGCATAGTGAATTTATTACAAGTGACGAAAAATTACTGTAGTTCCTTTCCTTCCCGTGGCTTATGCAGTTTCCTCCAGTTTATGCCCAACAAGCCTGCAAAATACGGTTTAAAACTTTAGGCAGTGAATGATGCAAAAAAACGTTATACGTCTTCCTTGGAGATTCACTGTATAAATAGCCCCCAGGTCCCTATGAAGTATCAAACAAGCCGTATGACATAGTTCACCGTCTAGTGGAACATCTAGAAGGAAAACATTGAAATCTCACAGTTGGCAATTGGTACCCTTCATATGGTCTGGTACTAAGTCTTCTAGAAGATAAAATAACTACTCTTGGGACAGTAAGGAAGAACAAAAGAGAAATTCTGCCACTTAGTCGAGCAGCTCGTCTCCTTTCTCCCAAGTCTTCCCAGCCTAAAATTTGCTACATTTTTGTAACGCTACTCTTTTGTCGGAAATCACCCAGAACAAATCGAGCTGCTTTTCTTTGGATTTTTTCCAGTTCTTGAAGCAAGTAATCTTGATGAGGGTCCCATACACTGGAACCATACTCTAGTTGGGGTCTTATCAGGGATTTGAGAATGGCAGATCAATGCATTCCTCATTAAATATATAAACTTCTTAGTCAGGAAAAATCCCGCCGTGGCCAATCATTATTAGTTCCTATTAAAATCATTTTACACATTACCACGCTACTGAATATGCGTGTCCCTCCAGGGTAACAAACTTAGTACTAGTATTTACAATGCAGATATTACAACGCTGGTAAGCCTGTAACGCCAAAACGAATCATCATACAATTACACAAAGCACGAACAATAAAACTCATAATATGGTGCAGCATTATCCCTGTAAACAAGAAAATAACTACACTTCAATGCTTCCAAAATACGTGATCCCAAAGAGTCACCTGGGATCGATCCAAGGACTTCGATACCAGTCGGGTATCGAACCACGCCTTCTTGACTTCGAGGTGCTATCTGAAATTCCCAAACTACGACTTCATTTTAATATCCTAATTGGAGGAGTACGTCAACTACCGGCTTATTAAACACATATACTTACGAAAATAGAGGCAAATTACTACGTAAGCGATTATTTAAGTACTGTATTCTAAATGGGTGAGACTATCGCTGCAGGTCAGAAGCACCACATGTTTTGAGAACAAAGCCCTGGATTGGAGCCTCACCTCCTTTCTTCACACCTCTACTTTGAGGCCATAAATTACTCGCCCAAGGACACGCGCCCTGGCTAAAAACAGCTGAGCGGAGATACATCATTCCATTCGGAATAAACGATTAATTATTCGTTCATCAATCACACGTTTTCTGGGATATTACCATCCATGGGCATCATTCATGTATCATTCACGTTCTTCCAATGCCTCAGTAAATTACACTACTGGCTTACATTATTATCATTATTTCTCATGTCCTACATGTCTTCACATATTTTCTCTATCGCACTCAATTTCAAAGACATGTAATTAATATCCACACTATCCAGATACCTTCCAGATTATTTTAAGGTGACCTTTACGAACGGGGAATTGCAGTATAACATCTCACATACTCACGTATATTTCTAGATCATTGGTTCGAAACTCGAGCCGTCGTTTTCGTTCTTCACTTATCAACTAAGGGAGGATGACTATAATCATGTAAGATTTTCATTTGTGAAGCAGTTGTAAAACTAATGATCGGAAGTTAAGAAGGTCCTACCAGCTGTTTAAAAATGGAAATTCATAGAAATCAGCCAAATTATTTAAATCCACCCATACATGAGTGCTTCACTAAGCATACATAACAACTTACAGGGCTTTAATAACTAATTCATTCATATTCCCGGGGATAATTTTGGTGATTAACCACTTATCACCCAGGAGACAAAAAATAGAGCGAATTAAAAATCAGTGCCCCTTTTTAAAATCGTATATCTCGCTATCTACACACTATACATGAAATCAAAATGCATGCAGCTGAATTTATCTGCAAAGTTAAATGATAATATTAATGCGACTCATGACGGATTTTCATGCTAAGATATCATTGGAATTTACTCATCATTTCGGTGTGTAACCTGCTGTCATCTGGCGATACCCATATGGATTTAGTTATCCGTGACTGCCATCTCGCTAGTAGAAGGTCCTGGGTTAATATGGCTCCACGTTGACTCCATGATGTACTGGAAACTGTTACCTCCAAGTCATTGAAATACCACGCTGTACTTCCACTCAGGAATACCGCTGGCAAATAGGCGCGATTTGATAGCTGTAGATACTGGATTCACGAGGCACTCACATACATGTGAACACGGATGTGAGTCAAGTTATTTGAAGTACTGTTTATCTGACTTCGAGATAAATGCAATAATGGTAGTGACCACTCATAGGCTCGAGATGGACTATCTCAAGTAGTGATTAATGTTTCTGACGATCGCTACTTGCTCCCTGTTCATAGTGACAATTGATGATTTGTCTATCCCTAAACCGAGCGTCACTATTCAATTATTCATTCCTAGGTAAGATGAATATATTCATTTAGTAGCGTTTAGAGCATCTGATAATTTCACACGGGCTAACTATAGGGTACTGATCTTTAGCTTTACGTACTCACGGTCTTACGCACACTGACGATTACAGATGGGATTCACCCGGTATCTAACGAAAATCATTTATTTAGCCTGTATATTTTATCACAATAATATCCTGTATTCACGCTGTCACAAGAATATAAATCACCGTACTTGATGTATCATACACACCTATCACCCAATGACTGTAGAAAGAAACACTTAGTCTGCACTGTGACGTGAACCACACGAAGAATGATATACAACAAGATGAAATGTTCAAGATGGAAGCGCCTTATATAGTCGACTAGTGAATTTCGCTAGGGAGAGGGAACGCTCCACCCACTTTGACATATTCGCTCCACTAATAGTCATCTTCCATATTCGAATGGATACTCAATGTTTAGCTCTTTAAACCCTCTATCTACTGAACTATTTTCATTCAGATCGGATAGCAGGTTTCCTCGTAATTACGAATGCTTTCTTTGGTTATTTGGGCGCACTGGGTGTGGGTAATGGGGACTTTCCGCGCGTTAATAAACCCCCAAAGACCATCTGGTCTTCATCACTGCGTTGCTGTCTCAAGTGGCGTCATTAGGAATGCGTCGAGAATTCAATCATATTTTTACATCATTAAATACTGCAAATTATGCGAATTTCGCTTATCGCTTTTATGGAGTTACTCCGGGCTTCTGACAAATTATTATTTTTATTATTATTAGCAAGCCCACGGAATCTGCGGATTGGAATCCAGGAAATAGGCAGGGAAGTGATGGTAATATACAGCTCTTAAGTAGAAACCCTGTAAAATAACTACGTCTTCTAACACAGGCAACTTTTTTTAAGTCTAGCGTCATATTGCTAGCTCTCTTGCACTATAGAGAGTGTAACATCAAGGTCGCGCGGTACTCAGAGCTTCTCGCTATCCTTACGCGTAATTAGGGTTCCTGCCTCCGAGCTCACGCAGCGTCGTTCGTGTCCCGGACAGGGAATAAAATGCTATTTATACTCAAATATTTCATAAATTGACGCTGAAAACAGCCCATATATATTACAAGGCCTCCCGACAGGTCTAATAACGTGGTATTGAACGGTTCCAGTATAATGGTGTAAATACCACAACATGGCCATTATGTTTATTTTATGATGCATCTATTGTATGAGGACTCATCATGAGGGGATAAAATGTGAAGGATTTCTTGGACGTGACGACTAAGTTTATTTTTCATCCCGTTTTTATTTTTCTATTTTATATCATTCATTGTATAGTTGTGCAAATGTTACAATATGATCATTATTGCAATTTAATTATGAATCTACTGTTTAACTCATTTTAGGTAGGCAAAGTATCGATATCCCTTTCGGAATGATATCACGTGTTCATGCTTATTAATTTAGATACAGTACATCCATATTAGTCACTAATACATGTTGTAACTGTATGCGGAGAATAACATTAAAACAAAAGAGGATACAACTTTAAATGAAATGTTTATGCGATTGGAAGCCTGTAAACAATTGAAATCGGCACTGGTTGACAAAGTCTACCGTGTCCCGGGTAATGTGACTCAATTTGGCGCGTTCGGTCTAGTGTTAATATTGACAAGAATCAAAGTTATATTTTAATACGAATTAAAAACAGTTACAAATTATTACATCCCCATTTAATAATAATAATAATAATAATAATAATAATAATAATAATAATAATAATAATTAAAACGTATTTTTAACACACGTGAAGTAAGGTCGTCTTTTTAAGAAACATTAAGTAAGGTGAAAAAATTCACTTACGATTAAATCATTACTTAATAACCAAACGTTACTACAACAAATCCAAACATGTATAAATTGCTTTTGGTACACTAGGTCATTGTTAAGGATGGTTTCTTGAAGGAATTTGTTAAAGAATGGTTGCTCGGTCTTAAGCGTAGACCTAAGTTTTACCTTTTACTTGAAGGAAACAATTAAATATCAGCCCTACGATCAGTAAACAGTAAAAAAATATATATATTTGAATGATTATTCCAACATAAATTTTAAATAGTAGTGAAGTCGTACCTTTGAATGGTGAACTCAATCACCTGAAGTCCATTTGAATTGTGAGGGGTTCTGTTCCGCTCATGTATAAACCATCTGTTCCAATAAGAATTCAATAAAAGGAACGGCCTTGCGGTCTTGTCAATCATTTGTTATTTTTACTTGTATTCCTTGTTTAGTGTGTTTTATTGATTTTTTATAGTAAAACCATGACGATTATAAGACCAAGTGTGAGAACTCAGACATTATAGCATGGCAGTATGTGATCCGCCACTACAAGCACTGCAAGTGATTATATCCAACACGTGCTCCAGTAGTTCCGGCAAGCCGGGTATAGAAAAGGGAGGGAGACGTTAATGTGCGAGATATTTCTGTGAATAAGTTGAATTTTCTTTGCTTTCAGTTCCTTTCTCAGTTCATTGTGTTTTGTGTACTTCAAGCGTGCATCTTATGTGGCTTGATGAATTTAATAGTTCAGCATGCCGAACTGTTTTGTGTATGGCTGTAAGTCAGGCTATGGTAGAGTAGTTGATGATATGCGATTCCTTTCACCACCGAAGGATAGAAATCAATATGAAAATTGTGCCAGAGTTATTCTACAGAAGGATTCTGCGTTAACGTGTAACAGAAAAATTTTTCATGTTCATTTCTCTGATGATTTGATAATAAAATCAGACAATTTTATAGTGAAAGGTAAAAAAAAAAAAATCCGGATATGTATCGTGTGAGATGAAAATTACGGCCGGGAGGAGTTTCCCACATTTTTTTCCTAATTTGCCGAAATACCTTTCAAGTGAGATTAAGTCCCGTAAAACTCCCAAAAGGAAAAGATCCTAAACACCACCAGGAAAAGAAGAAAGAAGATTGAGGAGGGGAGTGCAGCAGCGAATGGGGAATTAAAACTTTAGCCTCATGTTGATCAAAATCTAGGTCATTCTAGTGAAATTTCTGATGCCGGAAAGACTATATTATGGCTCAAAAGGCGCCTAAAAATGACAATCGAAATTTAATTCGAGCTAGATCTAGTCTCAACTCAGCAAAATCGAGAATTAATTTGCTGGAGAAGCAGGTTAGAATTACACAGGCATAGAGATAGCAAACACCTTAGCAAGAAGGAAAATATGATAATCGACACCATGCTTAAGAAATGCCAGGTGAAATCTTGTAATGGAATGAGGTACAGCAATGAAATAAATTTAGAGAATTTAGTGTTGAGAATAAAATCACCGCCAAATCTTCAAGCAAGCTTTCGAAAGTCCATTAACGGACAATTTATTTATTTAATTTATTTATTTTTTTTTTTTTTGCTATTGGCTTTACGTCGTACCGACACACATAGGTCTTATGGCGACGATGGGAGAGGAAGGGGTTAGGACTAGGAAATAAGCTGCCGTGGCCTTAATTAAGGTACAGCCCCAGCATTTGCCTGGTGTGAAAATGAGAAACCACGGAAAACCATCTTCAGGGCTGCCGACAGTGGGGTTCGAACCCACTATCTCCCGAATACTGGATACTGGCCGCACTTAAGCGACTGCAGCTATCGAGCTCGGTAACCGACAAATTGATTTGGTAAGTATCTATCTATCTATCTATCAAATGCTTTCATTCCCCACCCGGAAGGGGTCGGGCGGGCCACCTAGAGGGTGTCGCCCTCTCTCTGGCCAAGAGATGCTGGCAGGTTGGGGAGATGTGACGGAAGAAGGAGGTGGGTAAAGGATGTGAATATATAGGAGATGGGAGGGGGCTTGTGCCTATGCCTAGGTGTTGAATTTCGTTGTGGGAGTTTATTAGCAAACATGGTTACAAAGTAGTACAAAAGATATTACACAGATTTAGAAGAACGTAGTAGGATGATATAAAGGCTGTTGGATGAAGGTGGAGTTAGTGATAGATGTAAGGGAAAGGGCTAAGATGTGAAAGATACAGGAGAAATTATGCAGGGAAGTGAGTAAGTTGTGGAGAGGGTTTGTTGGGTGTGGTATTGGAGGAGAAAAACCGGGTGGAGGAGGGTAAAAACGGATTTGTGGACTCGGTGGAAGGAAAGGAGGAGCTGGCCGGGGACGGCGACGGGGTACATGAGATCGGTTAGCAGGTTGGGGAGGAGAGCGAGATGGTTCAGTGTGATGATGGCGGCCTTGAAAATGGATGCCGTTGTTGATGAAATGCTGGGCGATGTCCGGAGTCGGCAGGTGAAGGCGAACGGGGTGGATAGGTCCTGTAGCGTTGAAAATCCTAGTTGCTGGTGTTCCTGTCAGGCGGAGGTCTTGAAGTATGGCGTCGTTGGATAAGAGCGGGTCCACTCCTCGGATGACGCAGGTGCAATCGGTCGATGTTGACGGCATTGTATCGGCGGTAGTGTCAGTTGCAGGCGCTGGTTCTTGACTTGATGAGGTAGAGGAGGGAGGCGTGGTAATAGTAGTGGTCATAATAGGGATAGGGTGGGTTGTTAATGTAGTCGTGAGCGAAGTTGTGAGGGAGGTGTGAACTGGGGAGGTTGTGAGGGTGGTAGTAGTGGTGGTTGTTGTAGTGGTGTAAGGAAAGGACAAGGGTTGTGGCGGGGGTGTGTAAGGAGGTGGAGAATAGTCCGGGAGTTGCTCTAAAGTATCGCTGGGAGTATCTTCCAATTGATGGAGGCGTTGGCAGATGTGTGCACCAGAGGCGAGAAGATTGTCACGTTCGGTGGATGTTTTGAAGAAAAGCAGGACGTCGTTTGATGGTGCGGAACCTTCATGTAGCCTAGTGGCGCTGTATACTCCAGACTTGCGGAGTTCAGATAGGATGGTGTCTTCAGTGATGGATTGTTGGACGTCCAGGACAATACAGGTGTACATATTGGGAGGCCGACGTCCGATTTGGAGTCTGGCCTATATGCTCTGTTGGGTCGGCTGGGTGCGATGGTAGAGTTGCGGCATCACCCGGCCGAATCAAAAATGAGGATAAAGGATGTACAGAGTCAACTGTTGTGACATACAGCAAAAAGCCTTTTTGGTCTCTCTCGTTTGGTAAGTAGATTATTACATTTAAATAGTTCATGGGTGTTTGTTTTCATAGGCTGGGAGTTGCGTGCTATTTATCTCCAGTAACCCGTGCTTTCCGCAACATGTGATGAAGGTAGTAGCTCTTATTTCCATGTATGATTTTTTTCCATTGTTCCCTGCCGTGGTATTTTTATTGCAATCTCGCATTGTCTTTTAACATACTTATCAGTTACGGAATAATAAGTATCCTCTGGCATCAATCCTAAGACCAGCTGATCGGTACTGTGCAGCTTGCCCATTTCAGCACTGCCTGGCGGGACGCGCTCGTACTCGAGGAGTCATCACACTCGTTCTTATATTCGTCATGGTAACTACGTTTGTTGGTCCTAATTTGTAGATAGGCATTCATTAAGAAATGTAAGTTGATGGTCCTTTCTTCCACTGATAACAGACGCAATTTACGAAGTGCAATCTAGAAAAATCTCCAGAGGTGTATTTATTGTACAGAGCTTCCAAAAACTGAAGTCTCTTCTTGTACCGTCCGTTAGTGAGGTTCCAATTAGTTGCTGCATTTCGAATGCCAAAGTATGCATCGATCTGGACGTCCTTAATTGCCTTGAAAAAGACTAAGATATTAGGATGGGGGTGGTAGAAATTTCTTCCTATTTTTTAATGAAACAACTCACACGCATTCGTTGTCCTTCCTGAAGAAGCGAACGATGATGCCCGTAGACTTGGTCAACATACTTAACCAAACACCCAGTGCAACCATTTTCCGTCTTCCGATGTCTCATTTTGTGTTCCTGGCTCAACCCAAGCTGTTGAATATTTCTGCACCAGACCTGGGAAAAATGGTACCTGCAACCCCTCACTTGTACTGTACCGAAAGTCAAGATGATCGGACAGTATTTTGAAGCACTATCTTAAAGTCTACTGTTACATGTTTTGAACTGAAATGCAGCTCATAATCATCGTATTTTGATTTCAGATTATTAAATAGGCTTTTTTCATGTTTTTCTGTCTTGTTGCCCAATGAACAAAAAATAAACAGAACATAGTTGTCATTATCTACGTCGTGAATAGCAAAATATTGAAAAAAGTACTTTGGTGCATAGGTAAAATTACCAACCACTGAAATATCAATTTTTGCATGATATTCCCAGTTACGTTTGGGGCAAAAATTGCAATGCTTTCCACTCTTAAGTTTAACAGCAACATTTCCTCACCCCGAGTACTTGTGATCAGAATTCTAATAACATTACTGATGTATTTAGGAAGAGGAGAAAGCTTATTTCTTCTTGCGTGATTGAGATTCTTCGCTCTCGATCCATTTCACCACGTATCATTTGGATGCTAATGTATTCACGCGCAGACACAATTTCTTGTTTCATCACATTTACAGGCGGTTCGGATAAAGTTTCGATCATCGTGCGCTTTGCACTGTTGGAAATGTACTGCCTGTATAAGTTCGGGCATGGTTCATGGTTATGCCCACCAACGGCTTTCAACAAAGCATCACCAACATCATCTGTAAATAAATGCGTAGAGCAATTTTTTAACATAACGCCTTTTTGATCGCACTGGCTTCTTCTATTTTTCGAACTTAAAAACCTCTAAAACTACTAATTTGAAACCTATCTCACTTAGCATAGAAAACATGTTTCCACTGCCGTCACTCATGGTAATAGACTGAATGTGAAGAAATGGGCAAGGGGTTCCAGTACTGGGAATTTCAACAGAAAGCCACTGGCCAGATCCTCCCACCCCCTGCATGGAGGCTTGAAATACGAAGTTTTGAGTACGGACTCTACACCGCATTTAAATCTTATTTTAACGGTATAGTTTAACTGATTTATAAAATCTGTGACTGTTGGGGGCATTTCCACTCCGAGCTGACCATGGGCACAACTCAACCGTCCTTTATATGGACAGCAATGACAGTGGGCCCAAATCAACATCCCGTGGGGAAGACAGCCAGCCAGTCAGCCTTGGCTCAGCCGCGTACGAGCACTCAAGTTTTATAACGAAAACACTGTAGAACACTTAGCTAGGAGAGGAAAATATTGTGAAACTGTTGAGAATTCTGTGAAAATATCCCAAATTCCATTATGTTAATTTTTAAAATATCTTACCCAACCACAAATGAAAACAGGTAAAAAATAACATCAAAGACAATCTAAAAAACCCTAATTACCCGAGGTTGGACGTAAGAGAGCCTACATATAACGCAGCGTCGGCTGGTAATATCTGAAGCTGGGTGTTGGACCTAAATTTTCAGTGTCACATTTTTATATGAGAAGCTTACAGAAATAACAAGAAAATCCATTATCGTTAAGTAATGAACTACAGTTCTTTCAAAATGAAAAACTTCCGGCTGTCAAAACATAGGAAATAAGAGGCTAATTATACAGCACAACTACAATAATTCTTATCTCTTTTGAACTGAAAATTTGCCCTCCTGCTTTTCATTTTTTCAAAATGTCGGTAATATTGTGGGTGGACCAGTATGGCGTACCCTAGTAGCTTGGAAAACAAACTATCGTGGAGAGAAAGCGGGCAGAGTGGTGCAGTATAACGGGTACATTTGGAGTAGTTACTCGATAGAGAGTTTGCTTGCCCTGTGCTACACCCAAAGACCGATACTGGCGAGCGTTCTACCTGATGCAACGTATAGGCTAACGCTTACCGCTTGGGAGTTGTCCTAGGATAGCAAACTCCCTGAGATTTATTCCAAGCCGGCAGCGTTTATTGCTCCATTGCGAAGCATTAGTACATCGAAGATTGTTTTTAACATTTTTAGAATATATGTTAGGTTTATTAAACTAAACAATTACTGTAGAAGAAAAGACGACAAATGAAGAGTAAAATTATTGGGAGTTATGCAACAGTGCAACAATACCACTCACCGCCCCTGGTAAAACGTGAGAAAGCTGAGATGGCCCAGTGTGATGTGATAAGACGCAACCGTCTAGCCTAGGGAGGTAGGTTAGGTAAAACTGAAAGCCTAGAAAAAGATGTAATCTACTCTCTGTAGATTGGACATTCGCAAGTAAAGAGTCTCAGCAAGAAAAAGGAAAGATCTCAAAAACATAAACTCTGAGCATTCACATCTTTCTAACACCCCCATGATACATTCTAAGCCAAAGAGCTGGCTTCAACACGGCTCCCAACTTATTTTCTTTTCATCTGAACAAGAATGAGCTGAATATTATGTTTGAGGATGGTTGCCTAGTAGTACTTCCTCTTAAAACAACAATCACCACCACCACCTGAATATTCTGTTTTGAGGATGCCATGTAATTACATTTTAATTTTTGAAAATGAGAGGAGCACATTTTACATAAAAGTGTCCAATTCATGGATTGAGTAAAACCTTTCTATGATTTTTGTACAGTGTTCCTTTGTAGTTATTTCAAACCTAGAAAAATGTGTATGTTCTCCTCTCAGTAGTTTGAGAGATATGGATACAAAATCATGGCACATAACTTGGCCGTCACAGAAGGAGCTTTTCTTTCAAAATTCTCTGTTTGAAATAGAACGAATATATTCAGCAGTTTTTAAAATAACTGTCACGTTCTTCAATCTGTAAAAACTAATTTATGAACAGCTCAGAAGGCCAGCACTCTACCTCTGAGCAACTTATTTCGACCCAAATGGAAATACATTTTTAAATGATATAGATGTGAGGGCCAAATTCTGTCCCCGCAGCTAATTTCGTTCCCCTGGAAATTTCCAGGTTTCACTATTGGTACCTAATGTTTAACCACGTGCACACGCGTAGCCCCATCCCGTTTTCTTGTGCTGATAGTTGGTTGCGTGCACCACGTTTAGTTTCCGTGTACAAGGAGGGTTCATTTTGCATGCTAAGCTGAGTTAGTGCAGCCTGTTATTCCTAGAGTGAGCACCGATATGTTTATGTAATACTGGAATGCATTTCAGTTGTGTGGTGTAGGTCCTGGCGTTTAATCGCTAGATTGAGTTACTGTAGTGGTCATTATAATGAATAAAGGAATGTTCGTAATTTCGTCCCCCTTCATTTCATTTTTTATTTATGAAGTATATTTTTATTTTCAGATGTGAAAGCAAGCAGTGGGATAAAAAGGCCATGAAAAAAGGCTATTAAGGCACTGAAGATATGGCTTATAAACGTGCAACTAAAGGGTTTAACATCCCACGAGCAACGCTGAAAAACTATGTTAAAAAGAATACCAAAAAAACATTTTTCATAAATGGCCTTCAAGTAATTAATTGTAGGGATAGTATTCGGTAAGGTTAGAAAGGAAAAATATATTAAAATTAATTGTGCTTTTCATAACTTTGGTGGGGGACGAAATTACGAATTCATTTTTAATAGTTCAATTTTTTGCAGTCCTTATGTTTATGTCAAATATTGACTACCTTACGTTATAACAGTTTCATTGCAACGTGCCCGTAAGTGGCGAATATATTCAGTAATGTATATACTAATGTCCAGCTTTGTGCATAATATTCCCGAATTTGCTAAAGGGACGAAATATGGGTCCCCCTACCCTACACGAATTGAAAATATACCGGAAAGAGTATAAAGTAGCATTATTATTCAACAGGTCTACAGGGAAGACAACTACTCAGAGGACGCGGAGTAACCTAAAAGGCAAAAAACCAGAGCTTCAAGTGGAAGAGATCATGAAAGGCATTTTCCCTACGATGCGTCTTAGTCCAGTCGTGTTTGCGTTTGAAACGGCACGATCTGAAAAGTTACAACGCCGGAAATGGCATGGTGATAAACAGTTCACAGATGATTTCCGGAAATTACTATATGGTTAAAATCAAACAAAAAGAATGGGGGGTACATGGGGAAGTAAAACTGAGTAGCCGATACCACTGTATACTTTCTTCCAATTAAAAGGAAATAAAACTCACTGAATTAAAAATTAGTTCCTATTATTAACTGTAAAAGCTTGTAGTGTTATGCTGTGATACGTGGTTTTCTAGAGATGTACAGCCCCTAGCCTCTCCAATTAAAAGAAAATAAAACTCACTGAATTACAAATTAGTTCCTATTATTAATTGTAAAAGCTTGTAGTGTTATGCTGTGATACGTGGTTTTCTGGAGATGTACAGCCCCAAGCCCCTGTAGCTCCCTTAGACAGCTCCTTGAGTTATAATTTTGCTCTCAACTATCCGTTGTTGTCCAGGGAGACCGAACTAAACATTGCTAAAGATAGGTGGCTCCCATGAGGCTAATTATTGCTTCCCAGTGTGAAAGAATAATGCAAAATGTATGATTTATTATTGTGAGCAATATTTTAAACTTTCTTATTTAGTTGCGTACAAGGTGAATCAATAAGGATGTCCGCTTCAAAATCTTAAGAAATTACTATTGACCGACCATCTTCTATTAGCACTAATCAGAAGGGAAGTGGAAGAGGTCTGACATCTCGAAAACTGAAGGTTAATGGCCATGATTTTGTTAAAGGTGTCGACATCTGTTAAACAATTAGGTAAACAATTATAAATAAATGTAAATATGAGGTAAATCGATAGGGAATCTGCCACCTGGGCGACCGCCCTAAATGCAGATGATTGATTGATTGATTGATTGATTGATTGATTGATTGATTGATTGATTGATTGATTGATTGATTGATTGATTGATTGATTGATTGATTGATTGATTGATTGATTGATTGATTGATTGATTGATTTTCCTTTTACGTTCCGTGCAAACTAATATTTCACAGGTTTCGAAAGTTACCTCTCTCTTTTGAAGTTAGTCACCGTAACATTGAACGTGTCCATGCCATGTACCGTACTCTATCGTAATGCAGTTATGTCCAGTGTTGTGGCACGTCCATCTGCAGTCATCACAGTTGGGCGGAACACACCAAATAATACGTACTGATTCACATTTACTTCTTATTTTTTCTCCTGTGGCTTGTGGTGGTAGAATACCTCCAAGGCGTCCGTCCCCTACTTGTCGAAAGAGGTACATAGAATAGAATAGAATACTCCCGTCTGCCAGTTCCGGATTCGAAAGAGGTGCATGAAAGGGTAACCCAAGGATGAAGATTGGGGACTGAGAGGGGACCATGGCTGAGGCTGTAATTGTTTCAACTCCTCTGACCTCGCCAGTATTAGGTTTCTGAGACGTAAGGAGTCATTCGTTTTCACGCCCTTCGTAGCCCTTCACTTTCCTTTGCCGATACCTTCAGTTTTCAACGAAACGGAGCTCTTCGATTTTTCGTCCTAGTATTGTTAAGAGAGGATAGCTTCCCGTTGTACTTCCTCTTATAACAGTAATCATCGCCACCACTACTCCTTCCTTCCTTCCTTCCTTCCTTCCTTCCTTCCTTCCTTCCTTTCTTTCTTTCTTTCCTTCTTTCTTCCTTAACCCGTTTACTCTCCAGGGATTTTCCCCTTGGACTCAGCGAGGAATCCCACCTCTACCACATCAAAGGCAGTGTTTTGGAGCGTGATACTTTGGTTTGGGAGATACAACTGAGGGAGTGGACCAGTACCTCGCCCAAGCTGCCTCACCTGCTATACTGAACAGGGCCTCGTAGAGGGGGGAGGGGATCGGAAGGGATAGATAAGGAAGAGGAAGGAAGCGGCCGTTGCCTTAAATTATGTACTAACGCTGCATTTGCCTGGAGGAGAAGTGGGAAACCACGGAAAACCATTTCGAAGATGGCTGAGGTGGGGTTCGAACCACCTCTGCTTAGTTGACCTCCCGAAACTGAGCGGACCTCTTTCCAGTAGTCGTACCACTTTTCAAATTGCGTGGCAGAGCCGGAAATATAACCCGGACCTCCGGGGCTGGCAGCTAATCACACTAACCACTATTCCTTCGGTGTGTAAATCATTCAGGACTATTAAATGTGTGACGACTCTTGAAGAACTATACTGAATAAAAATACCATACAAATATCATCGTACTGAATGGTTTGCTATACGGATGAATTTCGCTTTTGATTTAGATAGAGTGAACTTTTCGTTCTTCATTCGTGGTTCATACTGCAAGTTCTGTTTTAATCAAGTATTTGATCTTTGACGAGGACTACTTTCTAAAATAACTCCTATCTGTCCACTTAGAGACAGATGACACTCCATCTAGTCAAAGTTTTCCATTAGCAGCAGGTATTGTGCTAGGCGTTCTGTGGGAGTGCGGGTTGCTGACCATTGGGCCCTTAGCTGAATCTTGAATTGCTTCCACTCACTTCTGCGAGGCTCCTAACTTTCGTCTATCCTATCTGACCTCCCTTGATCAACTCTTGTTCTTTTCCGACTCGACGATATTAGGTTGTCGAGTCGAACGGAACCTTTCATTTTCACGTCCTTCGTGGCCTGCGTCTTTCTTTGGCTGATAACTTCATTCTTCTAAGTGACGGACCAGTAGCGGCGATTAGGAATTAAAAGTGGGGGGCAAAGAAATAAACAGACAAGAGAAAGTAGCCGGGTTGTGGGGTATAGCGGAGGAGGGGGGGGGGTTATACACATCAAAACTGAACAAAAAATGGTAAGTTTTTTATGCTCTTTGAGCGAATTTCGACAGAGAGGTAACGGTTGACAGTGTACCAACTTAAGTGCGGCAATAATAGTTTTTTGAGATTTTGATCAATACTATACAGTAAAACTTTCACCAAATTAACAATATTACACACGTATTACAATTAGATAGGTGTACGGCGTGATTATACAATTAAAAATTCATTTAGCATTTGACTACAAACTAAGAAGCTAATAGACACTAATGAGACTGCAGGACTGACGAATGCACGCGACAAGCATGTGAATCATACCTCACTGTCCACGACCTTGGCAAAAAATGTACCCCTGTTACCCTTTCTCACAGCATTTGCGAAGTCTCCACTACTTGCTGTGGCGCTGTACAAATCGGTTAGCCGCGACGAACAACATTTTGTTCATATTTTCGATAGTAATTTTGTTAATAATTAAAAAAGCACATTTTTGAATAATTCCTAGCTTCAGCCGGCTAAAATGGAATAAAAATATAATGTTTTCTCCACAAAGTGGGAGGGTGACGGCCCCCTCACGCCCCCCTCAGTCGCCGCTACTGTGTCGGACCCCTTCTTATTAGCATTAATAGAGGATAGCTGTCTAGTTGTACTTCCTCTTAAAACAATAACCCCTCTTAAAACAATAACCACCACCACCAATACTCACTTTATTTCTGACGTATACTGCTCCAAATATATCCGCGACAATTGCTTCGTCATGGACCTTGTATATTTTATGATACAAGCAACATTCTAGTTTTGTGACCTCAAAGTGAGATGCATTCTTCGCGAGTAACTTCCAGTACACAAGAACAAGTATATTAAAGAATGTGTCCAATTGAACACTGATGTGCTGAAACCTGTGTTGTTTTATTTATGAAACTGATTTTAGTATTAAAAATTCCACCCAGAAGAAGAGCATATTGTCTTAAGAACACTTTAATATCATTTAAGAATTCGAAAACAGAATATCGAGGTGGACGTTTTTAGTGACTCTCCTTCGGTATTTCAAAAACATTTTCTCTTAACTGACTTCATTTCTAGAAAAATGTACAAATATTGATATCAACTGTAATATATCAATGGCAACAATATTAATAACAAAGTTTAAATAGTACCCAAATTTGAATATTTTCGTCTGACACCATGGAGTGGCACCAAAGCCGTACGTAGGAATTTTTTTCGTAAGCGTTAACATTTGTGGGGGGGGGGGGGTTGTCTTCCAAGAGCAAAAAATATAGTAACAAATATATTTTACTTTCAAATAAATTTTGCAGAAAGAAAAACTTGAAATAGTTTTAGGAGCAGTACCTTTTACACTTCAACGGGTAAAGTAGAAAGGTAAATTCATAGCGGTATGTTGGGTACAACACGCACGTGTCTGCAGTGCGACACAAAGATTTCTGTCATTTGTTTAAAAATGGAGGTAACAATATGTTTCACTCTAAGTATTAAAACATTTAGAGGTTTCATTCATTTTTAAACTATCTAGCGACTCGATAACACAAAAATATTTTATATGTTTATTGAAATTAACTTTTTGGTGCTAACTGTATTAAGAACATAAAAATTAAACAATACCTATGTCACCAAAATTAAAATTTACACTTATGTTTTCAGTAAATTTGTTAACTGTATTCATAGAGAAACATTCAAAGATGGCACAAATTGTATAGGTTAAATTCAATTGTTTATTTTGCAATTGTTTTTTACAATATCTTTTTACAATAGTGTTACATTATTCTTTTTTCTAATTACAAACCCCGTATCTGCTGTTTAATTTTTTAACGTTCACTTTTATTTCGGAGGAGGTTTGAACTCCCATAACCTCGCCCTGGGTACGGCCTTGAGTGGCCCTAACGGGGTTCAAAATACGATATTTAGGTAGCTTGGCTCATAAAGTGTAATGCTATTTCATCTGTCTGCTGAACATCCGAACTATCCTCTTCAGACCCTAACAACAGAAATGTGTATTTCCACTTCACAATAATTTGTTCAATGGCAGTCAACGTGAAGTGCACTATAAATTTAGGAACGCATGCACGAAGCCCTGAGTTCCTTAAATGTATACCACTGACAGCTCATACATGGGAAGATGATGTTGGTGGGAAATAACATCAGGAATGCAGACATCATAACATGTCTTCGGATGAGTTTCTATTCTAATGAATTTTCTTTGTTGTATGATTCAAATATGGTACTATTCCAGCACTGTGATGTCTGCATTCATTACACGATTCAATCGCTCCATATTGAAAGGACTCAGTCACATTTTTATTCTGAAGTAGATTTATTCCTTAGGACTACCCTAACGTACTGTAACGAAAAAGGAGGAGAAATCTCTGCACCATTTTTTTTCATCCGTGGAGATTATGGACTGTGGAGTTCCTCTCTGGGTACACGTTGGCATCACGTCGGACAGTTTGGCAAGGCAATCTTTGTCGCTCCCTACAGACAAAGCTCTGCTGAACAGACGTTTATTGCTGTTTGTGGTGTACGTTGATCACTCATCCCAGAGAAAAGCAAGATAAGTAAAAAAAAAATTATCAGGGGAAGCAGTTTTATTTTAAACAATCCGAAATCACCGATGTTTTCAAACCATTCTGCGTTATATGAAAGAGCTTTTTAAATAATGGTTTTCGTTTAATTCAAAAAAAATTTTCGATCGTGACTGGAACTGACTTTTCCTATATTGACCAAGCATTATTTTCTGATGAGTACCAGTAAAAACCAAAGGGTGCAAGTCATATTTGTGTTCTATTAGGTAATAAGATTGAATAGTTCTCTTTAGCAGAGGCAGCTGTGTAAATTCCCTGCCAATAATTCATTTACATGATAATAATATCCACGTCCACAATGACACTAAAATGTTTTACATATACAGCCACTTTTATTAAGAATAGTCAGAACATGAACAAGAGAACTTATCTTGCTCTTACCGGGGACTGTTATGTATTCTTCTGTAATCCGTAACAAAGATTTGGCTTTTTCAGTATTTTGACGAAATGACTTATCTTGTTAGTGTCAAAAGATAGAGAGTATTGACCTTAGTAGGTGACTGCAAAAATTTAAGAAAAAACGAAAAGTTGACTTATCTGGTTTTCCGCGGGATGAGTGAATTACTGTTTAGCAATGGAAGGATGTGGTCGATGAAGAAGCTGAGAGATCCATCTCGTTGGAAGAAGAATAAAAGTTGATACCCACATAAACTACAACGGTGTCGAAATGTCAGAAAAGGAAGTAGGACCCATTGCAGGTAAAATACATTTCTCCTATAAATAGATATTTTTAGGCACGCATTAGACCACAAACAAGCTCTTACAGGACGGTCATTCACTTAAAATAAATAGCAGTTTTCTTCAAGGGTTTAACATTTAAAACATACGATAATACTGTTTAATGATTCTCAACACTTGTGGCTGCAAGATGAAGAACTAATGTTCTGCAATTAGAGAGGATGATCAGTTGCTGATTTGCTTTTACGCTTTCACGATCTTGGCACCAAGGATAAACAGGACGTATACTTGCCTAGTATGATCCATATCCACGTGGATTCTGATCACAGAGCTGTTTTTTTTTTTCACTGCCCTCTGCAAAATTATCCTTCAACTAATATTATTTTCAAAAGGTTTTTCTCACAACAAAAAATTACAGGTTTTATTTCTATGCTTGAACTGGTTGACTGGGAATTTATATTAGGCGTACCAAAAGACTGGGATGGTAAGAAATTTGATCGTTTCTTTCATACATATTTATTACTGTTTGAGAATTGTTTTCCAGTCATCAAAAAGTCTATAATATTAAACATTCGAAACATAGGTTTCCAAGCTTGAAGTGCTTTACACCAGATCTTGAAATAATGGTAAATCACGTTTCGCTTTGCTATAGATTTTATAAGAGCGATAAGAGCCCAGAAACCTAGACTTTATACACAAATTCAAGGAGTAGATACAAACAAGCTATAATGGCAGCTAAACAAAAAGCTAATTAAAGTTATATTGATAGTACAGGTAATTAAATAAGCTTGGAAAGTAATCAATATAGAGAGCAATAGGAGTGTTAAATATAGTAGGGTCAACGTTGGGAATACACCAGATGAATTCAATAACTACTTTATTCAATCTATAACAGTAATTATGAGAATATTCCTGCCACTGATAGGGATCCATTGAACTACCTCATCAACAGCAGAATATTTGTTCTTGAGCAGGGCATGGCACTGAAAACAGTGGCAGAAGAAGACGTTAAGTGTATAGTAATCAATTTAAAAATTTATGATAGCAAGGATGTATATGGTATGTATAATAACATTCTCAAGACTGTATTTCTATACATTCTGAAACCTCTCACTGTTAATATAAATGATTGCTTACAAAATGGGATTTTACCATTAGCCAGGAATATGAAAAGGTAACCCCTGTTTTCACAAAGGACCCTATAAAAGACCCCAGGAGTTTTCGAGCAGTTTCAGTTATTCCTATTTTTGCTAAACTTCTAGAGTATGTAATGACCCAACAACCAGTAGATTGTTTTGAAACTAATAACCTTCTTTGCGAGAACTTATTAACTATCGCAAAGGTAAATCAACAATTGAAGCAATAGAATCCCTCTTAAAACATGTTCTTTCAGCTTTGGGAAATACGAAAGTTGCCCAGGTCACTCTGTGTGATCTCAGTAAATCGTTTAATTGTGTCCCCCATTCACGTTTAATTTCAAAATTCAATTTTATGGTGTTAAGTATGAACGGCTGAACGTTATAGTTTCCTACCTGAGCAATCGCAGGCAAGTGGTTGTGGTGGGACGAATTCGTTCGACTGAACTTCGTAATTAACTTAGAGTACAACAAAGCTCCGTATTAGGTCCCTTTCTACTTCTTATTCAAATAAATGACTTGCCTAATAATATAGCATCTAATGATAGTTTGGTTTTATATGCAGATTATACTACTTTTTTTAAGTGAGGCTAAAACAGTCGAAGAACTCAATGTGCTATGGAAACGAACATTGAACATGGCAGTTGAATGATTCTCTGCGAACAAACTCACGGTAAATGATAAAAGGACTCAGTAAATTACACTGACTGACAAAGCAAATGCAACACCAAGAAGGAGTGGTTCGAAAGGGATGAAAGTTGAGGAAAAACAGAGACGGCACGGACGAATAAGTGATGTTTATTTCAAACCGATATGCAGGTTACACAATGCGCACGGCATCGACTCAGTAGGATGTAGGACCAACGCGAGCGGCGATGCACGCAGAAACACGTCGAGGTACAGAGTCAATAAGAGTGCGGATGGTGTCCTGAGGGATGGTTCTCCATTCTCTGTCAACCATTTGCCACAGTTGGTCGTCCGTACGAGGCTGGGGCAGAGTTTGCAAACGGCGTCCAATGAGATCCCACACGTGTTCGATTGGTGAGAGATCCGGAGAGTACGCTGGCCACGGAAGCATCTGTACACCTCGTAGAGCCTGTTGGGAGATGCGAGCAGTGTGTGGGCGGGCATTATCCCGCTGAAACAGAGCATTGGGCAGCCCCTGAAGGTACGGGAGTGCCACCGGCCGCAGCACATGCTGCACGTAGCGGTGGGCATTTAACGTGCCTTGAATACGCACTAGAGGTGACGTGGAATCATACGCAATAGCGCCCCAAACCATGATGCCGCGTTGTCTAGCGGTAGGGCGCTCCACATTTACTGCCGGATTTGACCTTTCTCCACGCCGAGGCCACACTCGTCTGCGGTGACTATCACTGAAAGAACAGAAGCGTGACTCATCGGAGAACACGACGTTCCGCCATTCCCTCATCCAAGTCGCTCTAGCCCGGCACCATGCCAGGCGTGCACGTCTATGCTGTGAAGTCAATGGTAGTCTTCTGAGCGGACGCCGGGAGTGCAGGCCTCCTTCAACCAATCGACGGGAAATTGTTCTGGTCGATATTGGAACAGCCTTGTCAGGGTGTCTTGCACATGCTGAAGAATGGCGGTTGACGTGGCGTGCGGGGCTGCCACCGCTTGGCGGGGGATGCGCCGATCCTCGCGTGCTGACGTCACTCGGGCTGCGCCTGGACCCCTCGCACGTGCCACATGTCCCTGCGCCAACCATCTTCGCCACAGGCGCTGCACCGTGGACACATCCCTATGGGTATCGGCTGCGATTTGACGAGGCGACCAACCTGCCCTTCTCAGCCTGATCACCATACCCCTCGTAGAGTCGTCTGTCTGCTGGAAATGCCTCCGTTGACGGCGGCCTGGCATTCTTAGCTATACACGTGTCCTGTGGCACACGACAACACGTTCTACAATGACTGTCGGCTGAGAAATCACGGTACGAAGTGGGCCATTCGCCAACGCCGTGTCCCATTTATCGTTCGCTACGTGCGCAGCACGCGGCGCATTTCACATCATGAGCATACCTCAGTGACGTCAGTCTACCCTGCAATTGGCATAAAGTTCTGACCACTCCTTCTTGGTGTTGCATTTGCTCTGTCAGTCAGTGTATATTTAATTTAATTTAAAATCAAGTAAATCATGATAATGTGTGAAATTATTAAGAATATATTTAGATTCAAACTTGAACTGGAATGCTCACATAGACTTTATTTCAAGTAAACTATCAAGAGTGGTGTATCTCTTGAGAGACATTAAGAGTTGAAATTCCAAGTAAATAGCTGGTAAATGCCTTTTTTGCATTCTTTCCCAGTAGTTTTGAATACGGAATTCTGCTTTGGGGAAACCCCAGGCAGATTTCTGAAATTTTAGTTCTCCAGAATTAGGCATTGTGTGTTGTAACAAAATCTCTTATGATGGCCCACTGTAGGCCTATATTATTAAGCTGTCCGTTATGACAGTTGTGAACACACATATTTATAATTCACTCCTTAAAGTATATGCATAAACAGACAATATCAAGCTCAGAAGTGATGTTCATGCGTATAATACCAGATCAGCTAACCAAGTCGATGTACAGTACATCATCATTGGTTACAAAAGATGGCTTCAAGACATTTCAATGCTCAGTTGAAGATGTAAACTGCCTTCAGATCTAAAATAACTACCTCCTAATATGTTCATAAATAGGCTTAAGAAGTGGTTATTCGTGCATCTATTTTACGCAGTTCAGGAATGCCGTGAAATTAATGAATTTAATGTACAATATGATTCAGCAGCCCCTTCCAATATAGTTTACTGCAGCCCAACTAACGTGCATTTGGTTATAGGGGTGCTATTCCTCTACAGGCGTACTGCGTGGTACTAATGTTCAGTGAGCACATTGTGTACACGGTTCTGAACCGCAGCGAAATGTTATATAATCCGTTCGCAAAACATGACGCCTTTGAAATCATGTAACAGCGTACTTTTACCATGTAAAGATGTTAATGTGTCGTGCCTCGTGACCAGTTGTGACGAAGAGGGGAATCAACACATAAAACTAGGTAACAGTGCAGTAATTAATGTCTTAAACACCGAACCGTAGGGCGTATAAACTCTGTTCTAGTTGTACTAGCAGTACGTTTCCAGCAGTGTTCCGTAGCCGGGTTAGGCGTTCGCCTACAATCGGCGGAATGTGCGAGCGGCGGTTCGAATCCTGCATCGTTCAAATATTTTTGCATCGGCATGATGTCTGAATACGTAAACGCAGGCCCACGTTTGCCACATTCAAACAGTAGAATGTCGCTGTTATTCATCTTGTGCCCTGCACACACTCCGCTGGTTAGGGCCTGAATGTACTGTAATTTCTGCTGTCATTTGGCATGTTTTCCACAGAAGAATATGTTGACATGCTCCTCATTTATGGGGAAGCTAGACAAAACGTGTGCGAGGCACTACGTCTGTACCAGGAACGGCATCCCGACAGGCGACACCCGGCTGCTACGACATTCCGCCGTGTTGAAAGACGCCTAATGACAAGAGGCGTGATTTCCGAACAGCCACCAGTCCGCTATAGGCCCGTTACATCGGGTGAAATAGAAGAGGCCGTTCTGGAGGCAGCATGTAATAATCCACACATCAGTACAAGGGCGATTGCATGACAGGTGAGCACCAGCCAGCCGTCCGTCTGACGAATACTCCATGAACATAAATTTCACACATACCATCTTGAGCTAGGCCAAGAGCTCCATGGACAGGATTTCGAAGCTCGAATGGAGTTCTGTCGGTGGCTATTAGGCAGGCTGGACAATGATGCAGCATTCGTATCGCACATCATGTTCTCGGACAAATCGCGCTTCCACAATAATGGGAACGTCAATCGCCACAACATGCACTACTGGAGCCCGGACAATCCTCACTGGGTGCGACAAGCGGTCCATCAAGTACGATGGGGAGTTAATGTTTGGTTTGGAATCTTGGGGGATCGCCTGATTGAACCTTATTTCTTTGAGGGCCATTGGACGGGCCGACGCTACCTGCACTTTCTCCGTCAGGAGCTCACACTGTTGCTGGAGGATGTGCCCTTGCACGATCGTTTGACGATGTGGTTGCAACACGATAGAGCTCCACCACATTCGACTTTGCCCGTTCGTAACCATCTGAACGAGGAACTTCCAGGGAATTAGGACCAGGAAGCCCTGTTTCTTGGCCCACAATATCAACGGATTTAATGGCGTTAGACTTATTCTTGTGGGGACATTTGAAGAACATCGTTTACACTCAAGCCCCGGAAGACCCAGACCAGCTCGAGCAACTCATCACGGACGCCTGCCGAGCAATTACACTTGGAATGCTTCAGCGCACGAGAGGATCTATTGAATACCGGACTCGAATGTACATAAACCAAAACGGTCTTCACATCGAGCATTTGCTGCGATAAAACATTGTCAGGGCAGTTGTGTTTCTGTTATTTCCAGTCTGTATGTCTCCGGCTTGCTAACTAATCGGCCATTCTTAGGGCCACAAACACATTTATTCACACACAATTTGCATAAAAGCGGGTATTGAACTTACATTGCGTGTGGTACATATGAAAGAAATATTTCAAGAATTTGTAATCTTCACCCTGGACTCGAACCTCCCACCTGACATGCAAGCCTGCTCCGCCACGCCTTTAGCAACTACACTACGGTTCCGTACAGCACAGTTGGCAGCTTATAGCAACTATTAGGTTTACTGCGGTGACAATATCATTTTGTGTTTCGCCGGCGTGTCAGGTTCATATGATCTAGAAGGCAAACGCATGTCTTCCAGTGTTTAATACGAGTATAACTTTACGGCGTCCTATCATGGTGAGGCAGTAAATACCAAGTTATCTGGTTGTGTCGTCTGAGCATACCGGCAGGGAAGATGTTTTCAGGAGGATTTAATATTGTGGGTTGCATAAAACTACATTGGAAGGGGTGGCTGAATCACGCTGTATTTTGAAATTACACTTAGTCTAGTTATTAGATTGTGTATACTGTATATTATGGTTTTATTGTTTGACAATGTCTATTATATGTAATATTCTTAATTACTATATAAAAATCTATTCTATTAAACAACACCAACTGACAAAAGGAGATGTGAGGAGGAGTGAGAAGTCTTTAAAGTACTTTGTTGGTGATTCAAGAGTTGAGGCATGCCTCAAAGCTTTCGCTCCGTACCATGCATTGACATTGAAGAGTGTTGAGAGAATTATCAATCGAGCAGTGCTTGGGAAAAGGATCAGGGATTCGCGTTGAAAGAATAGGGGTGGACATTTTGTTATACTACCGTAAATTAAGGGCAACATACAAAAAAACTGATTAAAGAAGGCCATTAGGCGAGAATATCAAATATATATTTAGATGCTGGAATATAAAAATAAGTAGCCCTAGTCTGAATTACTTGGCGAGGAGATATGCAATAGTTGAAAGTTTAATTCATAAGTTAACAAATGAAGATCTAAAAGGTTCTATTCGAAAGTACAGGAAAAAACAAAAGAGGATGGTGTTCAAAACAAATTAATACGATATATCGTTTTGACTTATGAAAGACCTATTTCTACCAGTTATTCCCAATCAGCAAGTACCGGGCGAGTTGACCGTTTGATTAGGGTAGGCAGCTGTGAACTAGCATTTGGGAGATAGTGGGTTCGAATCCCACTGTCGGCATCCCTGAAGATGGTTTTCCGTGGTTTCCCCCTTTTCACATCAGGCAAATGATGGGGATATACTGCACCCATATCCAAAATTTATTTACTCCAAGTTCTACAATGAGGACTCAAATAGAACTTAGGGCGGAAGTCTTAATCCGAGTAGGCAACTTTAAGACACGTTCCAGGAAGTTCGCAAATGGACAGCACTTGTATGGTACCCCCAGATAAAACTAAGATGCCTACAGCTACCAGTTATCGTTTCCATTCTCAAGGGAAGCAAGACGTTGTGAAAAGTAGGTGACACTCCCAGTGGCAGACAATGGCAGAGCAGCGAAGACAAGGAAACCAAAGTTTGCAGTAAAGGATAGAATGATATCTGTCATCCACCTTTTAGGTACGACCATACGGAAATACGTCAAGACCCCACAGGCGGTCTCCAACCAATCAAGACGTTAACATTTGTCAATATGAAACCAACACCTGTGGCCATTTAGTAGATCTTGGTGGTGAGAGCAGTGTTCACGAAATAGTGAGGTGCTTCAGGCACCTGGTTAAATTAGCATATTTTCTGTGTGGATTTGGTGATTAACTATTTGTGCTATAATTATATGTTTGAAAGTGCTTAGCAATGACGTAGTATGCCGTGTTATGAATGACGTGTTGCCGCTAAATACGGAACTACAATGTCTGCACAGAAGAAGATAGTGATAACCCCGAGCTACTTTAACGAATAAATGTACGGGCAACTTCGCAAAATAAGGCCAACTGTGAATATGGATGAATATTATGAATTCACGGATGCCAATGCCAAAGTAATACTGATAGTGACTTAAAAATTATTTTTGCAAGGGAAACCCACCCTCACAGTGGAGGAATACTGCGCCGTGGAGGGGGTGTGATAGGCGTCATTCAGTTGTAATTAATTATTGAGGAATATATATTTTATTTTCAGAAGCAAGAATATCTTACTTTATACATTGTAAGTACAGGCCAGGCCCAGATAGTGTTGTGAAACCTGCCACAGACTGCTGTCGCCTCTAAGATTAAGAAATACAATGGCCAGCAGAATTAGAATTCTCAGAAATTGTGACGAGGGGGAAGAGACAGGCAAGAGTTATTTCCAACTCAGTGGAAAGGTTTCAGAGCCGTGGGCAAAATTATAGTGCGACACACCGGATAAGTCAGGGTGCAGAATTCCTAGAAATGACATCAGGGGATCTCCAACGTACTAACGAGGGATGAACGCAAGGTTGGTACTTTTAAAAAAATTAACTTATCAGTCCCGCGTCAGCTTGGACCAATCGTAAAATTCGCAGACCAGAAGCAGGTACGACCACGTCGTATTGTAGGAAGCACTATCAACGTTAACTCGACGGATTAAATTTATAGCAGGAAGTGATTTATAAATTCGAGGTAAGGTGAAATTTAGAAGCCTAACCATATAATAAAAGTTATTAAAAGTTATTGATTGAGGGAGATTGGCTGGCGTAATTCTGAGAATTCATGGACGCTATCCGTCGATTGGCTGCAGGCAAGATACGCGCCAAAACAGCGCGAAATCCCAGCCTGGAATACAGGAGCTAAATTCACGATTATATCAATTACCAGCGAAAGATATTATTTGAGACTTGGTATAGAGGCTAATATAACATAATTACATCAGTGGATCCCAAGTTTAAACCACTGGCTGGCCCGCAAATAGTGGTATGAGGATATTGGAACTGCGTGCCTTAAGATGACCTCTCGTGAACCGGGAGGAGAGGGGAGTCTAATATAAATACATGGTCGTGGAGACGGAAGTATCTTACTTGTGATAAATTGTTCGTGCTGTTAATACGCCAGGGTGCGTAACTTACTTGTGGTAAATTTAGTGTTCGTGCTGTTATTACGCCAGGATGCGTACTTACTCGTGGAGAATTGTTTGAGATGGTATTAAGTTACGTAGCACAATGAACAATGACGTGAAATAGTCCATATTACAGTCTTGAACAGTATACCAGCAGGAGGTCGAATATATACGGAACTCATTAAATCAACACCTACAGATAGGAGTGTGAGGTTCTTTATCAAGAATAGGAAGTACGTTACGTGAGAATGGTCGTGGGTGTTCAACGGAATTTCACCAAGTAAACAGTCAATTAATAACTGATACCTGGTCAGCTACGCAAACGTGCGCGCCGGGCCGTTGAGAGTGATACCTAGATATCACATGTTCCTAAAGTCCGGGGAAGGAACGAAGAACGTATTTTCATATTAAGTGGACTAGATAAAAAGCCAAGAGTGTAAAATTTATATGTGAAAGTTAGAGTGGAAAATATTCCATGTGCAAAAGTTATTTTTTATAAGATTTAAAATGTGTGATATTAAAAAGTGTCAAGGATTACCTCTTCAAGCTGGCATGAATACCAGTAGGATGCAGTGAGGGCTATGCTCCTCGTGCGGTTTAGCAAACTACAGGCTGATATGAGTACCCCTTAATATATTTTTGTAGATTGCTATCGTTAGCGGGAGGAAATCGTATTCTTTCATTATGGTAACTTGATTGTGAAATGAACCGTTTCCGGCTCGTATAAATCCAGAGATAGATAGACAAAGGAACAAATTAATATGTACATAATTAGATCAAGCACTCATCATAATTTGATTATTTAATATAGTTGAGTAGGGTTGATTTGTTTATTCAAGACCTTGAATTGTTTGAAATTATATGGAGCACGTTTCACGTAAAGATAAGATTAATATTCATTTTAGAAGTGCTCATATATGGTTGTCAGTTATCAGAAACTTTATAGATATTAAGGCATGTTCTTTTTTCTTGCTAGGGGCTTTACGTCGCACCGACACAGATAGGTCTTATGGCGACGATGGGATAGGAAAAACCTAGGAGTTGGAAGGAAGCGGCTGTGGCCTTAATTAAGGTACAGCCCCAGCATTTGCCTGGTGTGAAAATGGGAAACCACGGAAAACCATTTTCAGGGCTGCCGATAGTGGAATTCGAACCTACTATCTCCCGGATGCAAGCTCACAGCCGCGCGCCTCTACGAGCACGGCCAACTCGCCCGATGAAGTCATGTTCTAAGATTATCCACAGGTAGAGGGTTGCCAAGTGATTTTAACTGTTGTGGGACGGAATGAAGTCCATTGAATTGTCTGTAAATATCGATGATTATTGGTGCCGCGAAGATTCGCCAGTGGACAGAAATATAATAATCAGGAGAAGTATCGGAGTGATAAATGAACATGGGTAATGTGTAAATGCGTGTTTATGGTAATTCTTTGTGAATAATGGCACGGGCCTTAGTTGATGGATTGATCGCAATTTAAAGTAATTTCAATGTCGAGATAATATTTGGCGTGGAAAACTTTAATTCAGGCAGTAAATTTGATTTTAACCTTAATTGTTGATGTAACGTTTTTGGACTCCATAATAATCATAAATGTTTGTCCGATGCCTACGTCGATATAATATGCCGATTCGGTGTCATGAGTGGCAGGAGTCCACGCACCGAAGATTAATTAGTGAATTAAATGTTTGAAGAGTTCCAGTGGAATAAATGTACTTCAAAAGAGAAATGGAAGGAATAATTTAGCACTTGCAGAGATTGGATGTATTTGCCCAACTGCGAGGTGCCATGCAATTTGAGATTTGTCTTGGGAGGACATGGTGTTCCCATAAATTAACGACAGTACGAAAATAACGTTGCGGGTTCGAATACCGTTATTATGTCCCGAGCGGTATGAAATCGGATCTTGGTAGTTCATATTTGGGAGTTAACATATGTGACTAAGTTCTAAAGATTGAAATTAAAATATAAATTTTCGAAATACTAATAATAATAATATTCCAAGTAAATCATGTCTTAATTGATTAAGTGGCAAACTAGATCGGAATTGTAAAAGGGGTTATGCGTAAAACATAATAATAGTTAACTGCCACGTAAAAATTAAAATTAAAATATAGAATTTTCAAACTAATAATAATAATAATAATAATAATAATAATTTGAAGAAGAATAAGAAGAATAATTTATATTATTTCTGAGAATAATAATAGTCGTGGGAATTGAAATTTAAATATAGAATTTTCAAACTAATAATAATAATTATAATAATTTGAAGGAGAATAAGAAGAATTTTTTAAATTATTTTTTTTAGAATAATGGAGAAAAATGAAATTCAAACATTATATCAAAGTTGATAACGTGTTACGATAATCATGATCTCCACTGATAATAATAATAATAATAATAATAATAATAATAATAATAATAATAATAATAATAATAATAATAATAATAATAATAATAATAATAATAATGAAATTAAAATTGTTTTTTATTATTTCGATTGATGATGTTGAATGATACTAGGGAAGTCAGCTGGCGAAATAACGTAATAATGTCAAGTTGTTGTAAATAATAACTTAAGTTGATATTTGTAATGTGATGGCAAATCCCTACATCTGAACCGTTAGGTTAGAGTCCGTTTGTCGTTTCGTTCAGTTAACGATTAGCATATCTTGGTTAGGAACCCGGGGAGAGTTTGTAGTATCCCGGGTTGGTCTCATCTCAATAAAAGTGGAGACGATGACATGATTCATGTGACCGTGCCCATTTGGCCAACAGGTAATTGGTCCATGACCATCAATGGTCATTGTGTTCAAAAGGGTCGAACTGACACCTTCAGAAATCAACGGTTCCACCACCCAGATGGATGGGTGATCAAAAGTCTAAAATATGATGTAAATTTTCAGGAATGATTTGCCAAATAACCGGCAAATTAAGTGTCAACGAATTTTGTTGTGTTAAATTTTTCATCTTAAATATAATGCTCCTTTAGCATTTGCAAGGAAACAGTTCCAGGTGACCCTTGGCGACCGTTTAAATATCCGTCCCCATTCCTAGGACGGAGCCTTCATATTTTTCCCTTAGAGTGTCGCGTTCAACCCTGTAGTACTAATTGGATGACAGCCATACATTTATTTGGAGATCTTATATCTTCATAATTTTTCTTTAATGTTTATTAGTTGCGATATATTCGGACCGTAACACCCCGTGAGATAAATGCTGGTTGGGACTAAGGCTTTGAGCGGGTACAATACAAACTATAATTAATTAATAAAAAGAAGGTGCGCTCAGTTGAGCATAGTACAGAATCTTAGTCCTTACTGTAGTCTGTGATCGACTTCATTATTTTCGTGCACTTTAGTATGTGGTATGTGTCACAATTTTTGCCGCACAGCACACACACGCAATCTACGTCTGGTTTGTGAAATTGCTTGTTAATACGCAGCTTGTAGTGAAAGCCATGTACTGAAAGTCTGGCTATTTTATGTCTTTGCTTCTGGTTCTCTCTGGTCCAGGACTTCTCCACCATAGCAGGCGAGCTGTAGAATTCCAGCTGCATTTTTTCTCTCTTCTCATTTCGGTTCCTTAGTAGCTCTTGATATGGTCCTGTTGATGGTAGGTGATATTGGATCCTGATGTCCTCTATGCAGTAGGTTTCTCCCATCATCTCATATAGAAGTCGTGAAGTGGCTGTCTTTCCTACTCTCATTGCTCTTTTCATGTACATCGCCTTCACCTTTTCAATTTTGGTTAATTCACCTATTTTTAACTTTTTCCAGATGATCTGTATGCCGTAGGTGATGACCGGGGCTATTGCACGCATCTTGAAAAGATACCCGGCCACCGCACTCAGTCTCAGTGTGTTCTGAGCTCTCAATGTGCATTCAGCAGTCAGTGAGTGTGTTTCGCACGCGCCGAATGAGTATGGTATTTAAAACTTGGTAAAATTTTCTGTTTGTAGCTGGAAAAATGCTTAGCGACAGTAACTTTAAATCGGCTACGCCGACAGATAGGGCCTAATTACCAAACTAGTAGGGCGTAGGTGAATGGCTAGTTTTCAGACTTTATTAGGAATAGTAGTTCCAGTGGAGAGATTAAAACTGATGAAATCTATCTTGAACTTTATTATTAAATGTCAGTGTCTTGCCGCATAAACAATAGCAATTTCATACGCGTTAATCATGTTAGATAATCAGCACGGCTGACAGTATTACATCCTAGTTAGTTGAAAAAGGAGTTCCAGAAGGAACTGTGCAGTAAATAAGGGACAGACACTTGTAGTATTCATTGTGTAAAGAGAGAGATGTTTGCCTGAGAGATAGAAATAAACCCCGAGGAGTTCAATGAGCCAGCCTAAATTCTTAGAACTACGGGGTGGGAAACCTTCAACGTAAACCAAGTTGGTGCCCTTGTTGGGAGGCAGTTGTCTTACCAGGATGAGGGGAGGTATTTTCCATGACCAGCTGAGTAACTTGTCAATGGATCCAAGACTCTCAAAATAGGAGCAGGAGTAAGAGCCCGAATGTAAAGAGCGTTAGCGAATATCAAAAGTGTTATTTACATCAATTGTGTATTTAGAAAGTAATAAGAAGAAAGCTATCATGATTGGATACATCAAGATTGCCTTGTTGTCCATAATGTGGTAGATACCCTCTGTGGAGCGCCAAGGGACAAGGGACGAGGCGACGATCGATCATCACATAACTACACTGACTGACAGAGCAAATGCAACACCAAGAAGGAGTGGTCAGAACTTTATGCCAATTGCAGGGTAGACTGACGTCACTGAGGTATGCTCATGATGTGAAATGCGCCGCTGTGCTGCGCACGCAGCGAACGATAAATGGGACACGGCGTTGGCGAATGGCCCACTTCGTACCGTGATTTCTCAGCCGACAGTCATTGTAGAACGTGTTGTCGTGTGCCACAGGACACGTGTATAGCTAAGAATGCCAGGCCGCCGTCAACGGAGGCATTTCCAGCAGACAGACGACTTTACGAGGGGTATGGTGATCGGGCTGAGAAGGGCAGCTTGGTCGCTTCGTCAAATCGCAGCCGATACCCATAGGGATGTGTCCACGGTGCAGCGCCTGTGGCGAAGATGCTTGGCGCAGGGACATGTGGCACGTGCGAGGGGTCCAGGCGCAGCCCGAGTGACGTCAGCACGCGAGGATCGGCGCATCCGCCGCCAAGCGGTGGCAGCCCCGCACACCACGTCAACCGCCATTCTTCAGCATGTGCAAGACACCCTGGCTGTTCCAATATCGACCAGAACAATTTCCCGTCGATTGGTTGAAGGAGGCCTGCACCCCCGGCGTCCGCTCAGAAGACTACCATTGACTCCACAGCATAGACGTGCACGCCTGGCATGGTGCCGGGCTAGAGCGACTTGGATGAGGGAATGGCGGAACGTCGTGTTCTCCGATGAGTCACGCTTCTGTTCTGTCAGTGATAGTTACCGCAGACGAGTGTGGCGTCGGCGTGGAGAAAGGTCAAATCCGGCAGTAACTGTGGAGCGCCCTACCGCTAGACAACGCGGCATCATGGTTTGGGGCGCTATTGCGTATGATTCCACGTCACCTCTAGTGCGTATTCAAGGCACGTTAAATGCTCACCGCTACGTGCAGCATGTGCTGCGGCCGGTGGCACTCCCGTACCTTCAGGGGCTGCCCAATGCTGTTTCAGCAGGATAATGCGCGCCCACACACTGCTCGCATCTCCCAACAGGCTCTACGAGGTGTACAGATGCTTCCGTGGCCAGCGTACTCTCCGGATCTCTCACCAATCGAACACGTGTGGGATCTCATTGGACGCCGTTTGCAAACTCTGCCCCAGCCTCGTACGGACGACCAACTGTGGCAAATGGTTGACAGAGAATGGAGAACCATCCCTCAGGATACCATCCGCACTCTTATTGACTCTGTACCTCGACGTGTTTCTGCGTGCATCGCCGCTCGTGGTGGTCCTACATCCTACTGAGTCGATGCCGTGCGCATTGTGTAACCTGCATATCGGTTTGAAATAAACATCAATTATTCATCCGTGCCGTCTCTGTTTTTTCCCCAACTTTCATCCCTTTCGAACCACTCCTCCTTGGTGTTGCATTGTCAGTCAGTGTAAGTGATTACTCAACTGAAGATGCTGTTTCTCTTTGTGATGTAATTTGCATTCTTTTCCAGACGCCAGCTTGTCGTAGACAGATGCCGACAACACGATGTTGCACTAAATGTTAGCCATGTATGAAGGTTAGGGTAGTCAATCATAGTGTACATAATTTTGCCCGCCACGCATTTTACCTGTAATCATATTACTTAATTGGAGTATGAATCGGATTTTCAGCAGTAAATTGATTTCTGTACGATTCGGTTGTAAACTCACAGTTGAGGGCATAATTCTCCAGTATGATAACGTTCGTGACGCTATTCAGACCGACAAAGTTTCTTGTACAGGGATCAATACTATTATTATTAACAATAATAATAGTAATGGTGTGGTTCAAAGAAATTCATCTAGTGCATTTCATATAAACTCTTTTCATGGAAAAACAATAATTAATGATAATAATAATTCGCGAATTTTATTTTGTTTTGCAGCGAGGATCTTTGCAATACTGTCTTATAATATATTTAGCGGACGCAGCGAAAGCTTAAATCCTGGTAAACACATTTGGGTTTATTTTCAAAAGTTAATAATAGAGGCAGGAAAATTATTGCGGAGATCGGTGAGTCGGTAGTAGAAGGTTGTAAAAATAGTAATTGGTTCAAAATGATGATGATGATGATGATGAAGGGTATTTATATTTGAATTTGTCCTAAGAATACAGGAAAAGATCATTTCTACGTCGGTGAGTAAGCTGACGAGTGATATAGAAAATGTGGAAAGCACTGAGTAAAGGAAATAGAAACAATCAACTATATAGTCTGGGAGGGGAATAATTATGTGAAGTCTGCAATGAAATATGAATTGTGATGAAGGAAGTGATGATGGAGTAAGAAAGCGCTCACTACTTTACTGTAAGGACCCAAGTGCGAAGGAAAGGCCCAAGCAACCAACCATCGAACATCCATTTCAGTAATAGTTATGGAAGGCTCCATCATCACTGTAACCATATTAAAAATTGTTTCGAAGTACATTAATCCACAGTGGTGTTTAAGAGGAAGTTCCGTTGGTAAGGGAGATGGTGTTTAGTGTAACAGTTTAGATTTCTGGTGTGTAAATGTCATCCGAGAGAGTCATTTTTAGCATGCTTGGATTTGGTTATTAAGTACTTTTGTTGTTGTTATGGGAGTTTATTCATGTGTTGTACGACAGGAAACAGCCATGAAAATGCCATGAAGTCACGGGCGCTGATCTCAGTGATGATAAAACCTATAGACACTGAAATCAACACGCGTCCTAGGATTCAGTAATGTGACGGTTGAATATTTGTGTTGAAAATGGCAGAGTGCGTAAATTGGCTTGCACATAAATTAGCAAAATATATTTGTGTAGGATATTTTCAGCCGTGTTCACATTGTTGTGCTGGCTAGATTAGGTGGTGATTGATTGCGATTTTTAGCGTAAACAATTTTCTTGTGTACTCAAGGAGGGACAATTATTGTCCGCATTGTCTTGAGTTACTAGTAGGGTTTTGACAGCTCGTGCCATGTCACGTTAGGTTAATAATTATAGTAAACGGCATCTCCAATTCACTTATTTACATTGTAGCAGCACGTATAATGAGAAACGTCACTGAACAATACACGCACCAATTACATATTTTCTTATGTATGAAAATCAAGCCGACGTTGATCATTGAATTCAGAAGGCAGTTCATGTATTTTGTATGTGTTTAGGTAATGTTGGTCCCTGTGTGACCGAATATGATCAACACATGTCATGTAAGCTTAAAGATAAAAGTGGACCAGCTAAATTATTCAAGGTCGAGGTGAATGACCGCCTATTTTAATGGTTTTACACAGTGTTGCCAACATTGAATCTGTGAACTCGTGATGAAGGAAGAATTAATAATTGGCAATAAAATCGTATCGTGTAATTACTTTATTTTGTTTTGAGATATCAGACGGTGATTTTCTGCCATGAGGGCCATAAGGCCATGTAAAGATTATAGTAATTTAAATGAAGATGTAGAGGGACGAGATGAATGTTCTGAGTTGCTAACTACACACAATTGAATACTTTTTTTTATAACAAGTAAATGCAAGGTTTTTTATTATTACATTTCAGACAATAATTGATGTCAAAGTTCATGACAGTGAGAGTTTGGTTGATTATACATTCATAGAACCCTGTAAATTGTCATAGGGTTTGGGAATCGATATCAAAATTGGATTATAACATAATATCTAATTAATCATGATGTCACTTAAGTTGGCCATTACTAATTAGATCAGAGTGGTTGATTTGGATGAAAAGGATATTTGTTGTATGATAACAATGGTTCGATGACGGTCACAGCTGTTACGCAGATGCTTGAATCAGAGTTATATGGTATTACTTAAATCCCTCATTTTAAAAATTCATTTTTACTAATCATATTAAAATAAAACCCATTTCAACCTCAGTCTGTGCCAGTAGTTCATTTATTTCAGTAGGATAGATTAGCGTATAGCCTAATAGCCTAGTATTCTCCTATCGCACTGCACAAGACAGTCTACAGGACGTAATAACAAACTTGGAGAGAAGAGACGTCTGCGGTGAGTATATTTTATAACAGGGCAGCCGTGTCGGATCCAGAAAGAAGAAATCACCGAAGAGGAAGAAGTGCAAAGGGTGCAGTACTTTAATTAAGGCCATGGCCGCTTCCTTTCCACTCCTAGGCCTTTCCTATCCCATCGTCACTATAATACCTATTTGCGCGGGTGCGACTTAAAGCAAATTGTACTCGTAAAAAGAAAATCAGCAAACATTGTATTTGAGGCACCTAACAGTCAAACATCTTTTACATTCATAATATGTAAGAAAATGCAGCTCAGATGTGCATTTATCATCAGCAAGAAAGTGCCTAATGAGGTGTAATCTTTTCTTGTTGACTACTTACAGAATGATATTTCCTCAGACGTCACATGAATTATATTTCTTCTTGGACAATTACGGCGATCAAAATCCATGATTTCGTTAGATTGCACCTTACTTTGGTCAACATGGGTAGAGCACTACTTCCCCGTTATGAGCCATTAAGTATTTCCCTGTGACAGGGACTACGGTCTTGTAAAATCGTCTCTAGAGAAACATGGCTGAATCAATAGCGTACATATGACATCAGAAAGCATTATAGAAATTAGCAGTCCTAACAAGTTTTTTTATCAAGTGGAAGCGTCTTTTGGCAACCCTTCTATAAAAAAAGGACTTTCCCATCAGAAGCAACTTCTAAGTGACCATGAATTACATATCAATACTGGCAGCAGCTTTATGCATTTCGTAGGATGGGAAAGAAACTCTAAGTAGACGTACTGTTAAAACTAACAGGAATGATTTGCAGAATAAACTAAATGTAAGTAAATCTATACCACTCAAATTGCATATACAGGGAAACTTACTGGAAAACCTGGGTCCTTAAATCTAGATCTAAATCCAAGGATCCAAGTTCATAAGGTAGTAATAAATTATGAGGTAAATTTAACATCAGGAAATAGTACAAATATTGTCCATCTCTATGGCTAAATAGTTAAGCGTGCTGGCCTTTGGCCACAGGGGTCCCGGGTTCGATTCTGGGCAGGGTAGGGAATTGTAACCATCATTGGTTAATTTCGCTGACCCGGGGGCTGGGTGTATGTGTTGTCTTCGTCATCATTTCATCCTCATCACGACGCGCAGGTCACCTACGGACGTCAAATCGAAAGACCTGCACTTGGTGAGCCGAACATGTCCTCGGACACTCCCGGCACTAAAAGCCATACACCATTTCATTTCATTTCAGCACAAATATTAATACTAGAGAAAATCTTTCAGTGGACCAACCTCCATGAACAGTTAAGATCGCTACCAAATATTATCATTTAAATACAGAATTTACCGTTTTCAATATCAATCTGCGATCTATCAGAAATAAGCTGGGTGAAATTGAAATATTTTTGAATTCATTCTCTGTTGGCACTCTCCGCAAATGAACATTGGCTTATAAAGGAAGAGTTTAGATTTTATATTACATCAGGATAAATTACATATTTTTGTAGTTTCATTATTTTCAAATGATTGCTGGAATTCATGGCTGCGTCTAGACAACACTTACTAAATCCAATACAAAACTAATGGCATGCACACAATGGCATGTAGAATAAAATAAAGAATGGACATAAACAAAAGGGTTAAGTGTGAAACCAGTAAAAATTGCAGTAATTATGATAGACGTATTGTAAAGGGAAAAAGAAAGTATGCCTTTGGGGCCGCTGACACTAGCTTGAAGAGCATGGAATATTTCTGAGGGGTGGTACGTAAGCATTGGAGTTGTACAGAGAGGGGTATTAGTTCGTTGAATTATGCTCCTTTGAAAATATGGTTTTATTGTTCATTGGAAACAAATTCATATCACCTTTTATACAAGTTGAGTTGAAGCGTTGTAGCAGGCTGGAATCTCCAGACTCCGAGATAGTTACTGGGCACGGTCTGGACAGGAACCACGCCCGTCCTGGATGCAAAGTTCTCGACGTTCTAAAATTTCTCGAATTTCTGGAGGATCTGGAAGTTCTCGAACGTGCACACGTTGCTGGGTTCGATCTCATACGATAATATTGAGAGGTGAGGCGTGACGCGAACACAAGTCCCCTATATAGCATTCAACTCACTTGTAGCACTGTTAAATAAATTAACATTGACCTTTAAATACTGCATTCATTCAAACACTTCGTTGCATCACAAAGGTTCATAAAATTATCACTTGAAAAGAAAACAATCAAACTGTATATCTGACCACACATTGTATGTCAGTCGAATTGATGCTTGGGAAGATTATGTATAATTTACAAAGTCTAGTTCACGACGCAACTCCACCAATGTTGGCATAACAGACTGGAATGTTCTATTAGATCACCAACCTTTATCATCACAGTTCCTAACTTACTGACTTCGTCAATTTTATAATCAGAACGCAATGTTGAGCGCAAAATTCACAGTTTGTGTAAGTTCAGGCAGGACATATCAGCATGTTCGTGATAAATTAAGCAAATTTAATGGCACTCGGAAATGTCCTATACCGTTTGTAAATAATTGTCAAAACTACGTGCACTTGAAGACTTGTTCATCACTGTCTTTAATAATTATTAAAATTAAACTGCAGTTGAAGAGAATCTAACACTGTTCATGAATAATTGTTATGAAGTGGAAATTATATGTTCAAATATGGCACTGAAAATCTCTATGTTCTCTCGGAACTTTACGAGAGGAAAACACAAATTCAAATATAGCATTGGTATGCTATGTTCCCACAATTTGTTACGTAACACAAGTTCAAATGCAACACTTGGAAATATTCTAAGTTCTCACAGTTTGTTACGAAACACAAGTTCAAGAGTGGCACTTGGAAAAATTACAACACTCACAAGAAAATGTTATGTTCCCTCAGTTTGTTACTGAAACACAAGTCCTGATATGGCACTTGAAAAAATACTAAATTCCGCTTCCACTGGAATCGAGCACTAGAAATGCGGAGTATCGTCCGGACATAGGCTCGGTCTGCCGCACTTTGCAGAGCTCCACCCGTCACCCGTATCATAGAGACGGTGGAGTATTACTGACTCTGTAGCTTGGATCGCCCTACTTTTATACCTGGAGCCGCCAAAGCATCTCGAAACGTGGATATTATCCACCTCAATAACCCCTAAAGTACATAGTGGATTTGCTCGAGAATTTGGTAATTCGCATCTGTTATGATGGCCTCTACGTTGGCGGTGAAAAAATAACAATATCTTAACTCTAAATAGACCTTTACATTGGGGTCGAAACATTACCATATATGGTCACGCCTTGCTGCGTGAAGCCAGCTCGAGGTGGCTACGTCACGGCTATGTACGTCAGCGAGTTCGGCCGGCTTGCCTATCCTCCACCTGGCGCGAAGTTTATCACTCGTACTTCGAACTTGTTTTTACGTAGCGGTGTTTCCAGTACAGTATGAACATTATATAGAAGATACACTAAGTTAGGAGGCATAAAATGATTTCTTAATATAGCGTCTGTATGAAGCCTTTGAGGGCTATTAGAAAATTGTTGTGGACCGAGCTCGATAGCTGCAGTCGCTTAAGTGCGGCCAGTATCCAGTATTCGGGAGATAGTAGGTTCGAACCCCACTGTCGGCAGCCCTGAAAATGGTTTTCCGTGGTTTCCCATTTTCACACCAGGCAAATGCTGGGGCTGTACCTTAATTAAGGCCACGGCCGCTTCCTTCCCACTCCTAGCCCTTCCCTGTCCCATCGTCGCCGTAAGACCTATATGAGTCGGTGCGACGTAAAGCAACTAGCAAAAAAAAAAAAAAAAAATTGTGTTCAACGAGCCCGATAGCTGCAGTCGCTTAAGTGCGGCCAGTATCCAGTAATCGGGAGATAGTGCGTTCGAAGCCCACTGTCGGCAGCCATGAAGATGGTTTTCCGTGGTTTCCCATTTTCACACCAGGCAAATGCTGGGGCTGTACCTTGATTAAGGCCACGGCCACGTCCTTCCCATTCCTAGCCCTTCCTATCTCATCGTCGCAGTAAGACCTATCTGTATCGCTGAGACTGGCCGCACTTATAAGCGACTGCAGCTATCGGGCTCGTTGAACACAATTTTCTAATAGCTCGGTCAATTCTTTTTATGCTTCCTTGTGGAGAAGCACCTTGAAACTTTCCATGTACAACGTATCCTCTTTTTCTCCAATTTTCGGCGATTAGGGACCTTATTGCATGGTGCCTCATATTTCGCAGTGTTCGCATAATCCGAGGACATGTACAAGAGTATCTATCTCATTGCCACATCTGTGACAAGGGATGTTGTCCTGACTTCTTCCAGGCACAACTCGTACTGCCGAAACTTTACAGGTCAACTTATTTCCATTCACAAGCAGAGAGCCGTGAGTGTTTTCAAGTCCATTTATTTACAGGCGTGTAAAATCCCTCCTTTTCGGTCATGCCGTAGGGCATACCAAGAATTAAATTCGAGATCTCGTAGTACAGATATAACTGTTTTTTTTTTTTATTGGTGCAGTTGTCCTTTGTGTTGAGAAGGGTTGTATCAGTTGTTATATCAAGGGCTTGCGCATAGTGTTCAGTGTTCAATTTCATCGTCTATATTTCTTGTTGATTGGAAGTATGCGTTTTGAGAGATTTTGAGTTATCGCAGACCATTTAATTGTTGAAAGGCAGCTTCCCATCGTGTTCTATATAATCCAAATCCCTTGAACTTCCGGTGTGTATTTATGATAGAATCTATGGATGTAATATTTCTTTTAGTACTCCTTTAATTATTTTATCGGCATCTGAAAAAATCATTGAGAGGTAGGGCCTACCTCCTTCAGAGGCATAGTCTAAAATTGATAAATTAACGACAGATGGGTGGAAGAGTTCATTAAATAGAAGTGTTGGTCGGAGTGTAGAAGTGTTGATGAAATGAAATGTCGTATGGCTTTTAGTGCCGGGATATCCCAGGACGGGTTCGGCTCGCCAGGTGCAGGTCTTTCTATTTGACTTCCGTAGGCGACCTGCGCGTCGTGATGAGGATGAAATGATGATGAAGACAACACATACACCCAGCACCCGTGCCATTGGAATTAACCAATTATGGTTAAAATCCCCGACCCGGCCGGGAATCGAACCCGGGAACCTCTGAACCGAAGGCCAGTACGGTGACCGTGCAGCCAACGAGTCGGACAGAAGTGTTAATCATGTTAGCAGATCTAGTTTTGTTTTCGACTCACCCAACGTACAGTGCGGATTGAAAACTGAAACATCAGAAAAATAAACACCCAAGTAGCAAACACATTCTTCTGGCAAGATGCAAGTGATTTTAGCATTCCAAACAATACGAAGATCTTTATTTTCCAGCTTCCCTTTGGCGATGTTAATAGCCACGGGTTTGTGTGTACTCATATCCAGGCCGATTTCATTGAAACGTTGGATGGCCATTCTGTTTTGTTTTGTTTTGTTTTCAAATGAGAGAATTTCAATATACTGGGCGGCCCAACACCAACGTATTTTCTACTTGGAAGTGTTCCGCATGCGCTAATGATGAATGGGATGACTACTAACCGATTCTCACAGGGGCACTACTGCTAGCAGGCTGGTTACGCCAGAATATGAAGAGATAACAACCGGACGGTCACTCAGCGCTACCCGTCTAATGCGCCCCCTAGTATTAGTAAGTATCGTTTTCGATCGCATAGTACTAGGCTGGTATATGGTACAGCAGCACTACCTTAGCTGTATACACATCGGCAAAGGCAACGGCGAATACACATACATCATTTTAATCTACGGAGAGTCTGGTGGGAATACAGGCGAAGCTCCCAGAAAGTATTCGCAAGACTTTTCTGATAGACATCTGCCTTCTAAACACGTATTTCGCCTATCAGAGATGCAATTAAGAGCTAATGGAGCGTTCAAAGCATATACCAGCAAGTATAGACCCGTCTGAGGCAATGCTGACGTTGTTCAGAGTGCACTGCAATACCTTCAATGCAATCCTTCACACGGTGAGTTGAACTTTCCGTTAGTGTGATGATAAAATAATAATAATAATAATAATAATAATAATAATAATAATAATAATAATAATAATAATAATAATAATAATATATAATCCATCATTGTTACAACGTGCACATATTTAATGTTACTTAGGGCAAAGAAGAGCTGCAAATGAGCTAGGAGTATCCCATACGTCAATACAAACGACCCTGAAGGAAAGTACATGGCATCCATATAAGGGGCACCTACACATCAGCATCTCTAAGGAGATGATTTTAATCGCAGGGTAACATATTGCCGAAGAATGGCCGCAACATTACAGCAAGATCCACATTTTATCAGGAATATGCTGTGGAGCGATGAATGTTACTTTTCGAATGATTCCGTCGTCAACAACCATAACGTCCATTATTGGGCTCCAGCAAACCCCCACTAAGTTCGAACATAGCATATGCAACTCCAGTAGGGGATTAATGTGTAGTGAGGCCTTCTGGGAGACTACATCACTGAGCCTGTTGTTATAGCCACTATGCTCCCAGTTAGGCATTACCTGGAATTTTTAGAGACCGGCTTGTCTCTAAGAAAACCTTCAGCTAGTATTGCAAAATTTGTTCCAGCATGTTGTTACACCATCTAACTACTTTCGGGCCGTTAGGGAACATCTTGATACACGATATCCTAAACAGTGGATAGGTCGTAGTGGACTCTATCAGTGGTCAGCACGATCGCATGATCTCACCCCTCCGGACTTTTTTCTGTGGGGGTATATCAAATCGAATGTGTAAGAAACTGATCCAGAAAATGCTGAACAATTACAATAACGAATTCGTGAGGCCTGTGCTGCAGTGACACCTAAAATGTTGAGACGTGTCCATGCAGACTCTGCGAGACGTGTCCAGCACTGCCTGCCCCATCAGGGACATGTTTCTGATCATATCTATTATGAGTAGTTATAGAAGGTAACGTTAGATCCAGGGGTGACATTATAATTTTCTGAGCTTTGAAGCTATAATAATATGTATACGTTTCTGTTTCATACAAACAACTCTTTCCTATACCAGGCGAGTTGGCCGTGCGGTTAGGTCTACGCAGCTATGAGCTTGCAACCGGCAGATAGTGGGTCCGAACTCCACTGGTGGTAGCAGTAGAGATGGTTTTCCGTGGTTTCCCATTTTCACACCAAGCAAATGCTGGGGTTGTACCTTAATTAATACCACGTCCCCTTCTTTCCCATTCCTAGGACTTTTCTATGCCATCCTCGCTATAATACCTACCTGTGACAGTACTACGTAAAGCAAATTGTAAAAAAAAAAATCTTTTGCAGAGTGGAATGTCTGCACGGGAAGTAGTATTAAGTTCTTAAATTTTAGTTTCTGAATCTTTGGTGTATTTACATGTGTAGTAAAATGACTGCTAGTTGTTCCACAACATCCGAATTACAAGAAATTGTAGCGCTCCTATGAAAACAATTGATTATGCATCCCGCGCATCACTAGTGCATGCGAAACATTTGTAAGCAGAAAGTACGGCCTGTTGTTAGAAAATAAATACCAACACGAAATACACTGTATTAGATCCGTATTATATATAAAAGTTATTTGAAGTAGCTGGGGCGATACTTACTCATATTAAAGTGGTAATTATATCTCTATATTGAGCACTTTTGGCTGAATACTTGTAAAGGTATCGGAACTATAAAATCGGAGACATTCATATTAATAATTCACATGAATAATCTGAAAGATCCATTTCCTGTGACCTTCTAAGGTCATACGACTTTATCTTTCCAATGACAAACCTACCAGAAATTATTATTGTCAGACAATGTTCATAGAAGTGATTAACATGTGGTGCCACAGGGCCCATTTTGTGTGGTCACTGCGGTCTCTGGTTAAAACTGGAAAACGCAGTGACCACAGGCAAGTTAAATACTTCAGGATCTTGGGAGAAAGTAATCTTTTTAAGTTGAGAAACGAATTCACTATCACTATCAGCCATATTCAATCGTTTTTACGATGTGGCCCCTTTAAGTCCGAAGCAAGGTACGTTTTCATGGGGTCTCTCCATCTGGGACGGTCTTGAGCGATGTCTGCCAATTGATCCCAGTAATCTTACGGATGTCTTTATCCCATCTGTCCGGTGGTCTTACCCTAGGTCTCAGATGATCTTTCGGACTCAACTCAAGCACAAGCTTTGTCCACCTACCATCAGTTCTCCGAGCAACATGGCCTGCCCACTGCCATTTTAGGGTAAACACCCTTTCTAAAATGTCACTGACCTTTGTGACTGACCTGATGTAATCTGCTCTCTTCCTGTACATAAATTACGAAAACATAATATCAAACTCCAATGACGTTTCAGAAGTAATTGACATTTCTTTACATACGTTAGGTTCCTGCAAGAGACTATATTGTCCTAGAAAAACGGAAACGGAAAGGGAAATTATACACTCCCCACAGGTATCTAATGATGATATATTATATTTCGTGAATTAATTATTGTTTAACTTTCTATTTATTTACGTTTTCACCCAATTATAGCTCCAGAAACAATGATTTCAATAAACTTAATGATCTTTTAGGAAAAAAAGGTGCCCTATTGAATCCATAACCTTTAATCCAAGAAAAAGCAGAGTCTTGAACCAGAGAGGTGAACCAGAGTCCGTAATTGAGAAGTTCGAAAAGTTTGAATCAGGCGGGCAAGCAGCATGAAGAGCTCGAATCATATTTTTCCCTTGGTCAGCCTAGACACGTGCAAAGTCAAAGGAGTATTTCGTTTCCCACAAGTGAAGAAATGACGTCATCCCCAAGTACCAATCGGCTGTAAGAATACAGGTTGCTTGGCGGGAGTTTATGCCAGTCGTGTTTAAACTACAGAGGAACTGCGACGAAATTGCCGGAAGAAACGTTACAAGGACTACAAGTGTAATTAATTCATTGTTAATGACGAAGTTTGGAAGACTCTAGTTAATCACATAAGGGATATCCTGAAAACACGCCCCTGATTGTTAAAATTCTGCGATATAGTACCTGAGTGAACTTTTAATTTGGAAGGTAAGGCTTCTAAAATAAATCTCTTAACCCTTGGAAGAATAAAACAAATAACAGTACATTTTTCCAGTAACGTATGACGAGTGCCGGTTAAAATTATTTAGACATGTAATTTTGTCAGCATCTGGTCTATGACATCATCACGATCCATTACAACAGCTCCAGCCATCTTAATTTTGGTCATTTTCACTTGATAACTCGGAGTGAATCCACGTCGTTTTTCATCGGCTCCCAATGAACGTTTGATAGACTAAGTCCGAAAACGGGACTTAGATTTTAGTCGTAAACGCTAGCCTGGAACATAGCCTCCAGCAGCAGATGTGAAAGTATTGCTGTAACACTAGTGAACTTCGTCTTCGATAATTGCTAGTCAGACGGAATGCATTGGCAGTAGCCAAAGATTTAGTGAAACACTTTGAATCGCAAATCAGATTGTCTGTTATAGCCTTACTTCCGTGGTCTTCGCTTTCATCACATCTCTCTCCCGGTGTATATTTAATGTATATGCTTTGTTATCTAATGTATATCTAGCTGACTGTTTGGTCTGGAACCTAAAGCCAATAAATTATTTTTTTTAAACCGGTGGTCCATTGTTAAACGACACCCGCGGCCAAGATGGATGAACTGTGGACACGCTTCGATGCAACACGAGCCGAGATACCTCAGATGGACATCCAAAGTCTCATCCGTTCAAAGCCGTGTCTTTAACAGCAATTATTGCCCCCCGTAGGGAAGCCACACAGAATTGACTGCCCCAATGTACGTCGGACGGAGCTGCAAAAGTAATCATGTCACGTGCATGATAGGTATTCTGTCCAATAAATCTGGTTGTGATGGTTCACATCCTTCTTGACGGTGCAATGTTAATGGTCATAGGATTATTAAGAGCATTAAAATTGATTGACACACCCGCCATAACTATGAAAAAGCAATAGAATGAAATGCTTGCCCTGTGCATGCAGGAATATATTATATAGCGCCACCGACGACCACCCGATGACGTTGCGACTACGTACAGGTAGATCAGTACTGTGTCTCGTGTCGGCGTCCGGGTGCATTCTTGGAAATAGTTCAGGTAACATGGAAGCATAGGTTACAATCAATGGCAACGTTTGGCGGTGTGGTTTCTGCGGAGGGAAGGTTCGGCTGCTTTACATATTCGCACGAGGTTAGCACGCGTATGTGTGGAAGCAGTACGAAGTCACAGAAGCTGGATAGCAGAGGTTAAATACGGCAATACTGCACTGTCAAAGTCAAAAGAATTGGAAGTCAAAAAGCTGCACACAAGTCAGACAATACCGAGCACGTGTCCGAATTCTAGAGAACAGTGAAGTCATGTTCAGTGGATTAGGGAACACTGTAGGTGTGCTACGTGGAACACTACAAACCCTCATCCATCAGGACTTGATTATTGAAAAGGTTTGTGCTGGATTGGGTGTCGCATTCTTTCACCAATGCACAGAACCAGAAGCACACGAGCAGGGCTGTAATCTTTTGGCAAAACATGCCGTAACTCCAGCTGCTGCGCTGGTGTGATGGTACGTAATGCAGGACTAGGCGCCATGGTACTGCCAGATATGGATGTGACCATCATAGTGCTGCAAGCAGAAGTGGAATACGTCGGAGAAAGCGATGGTATGCCATTTCACAGACCACTGCAGCCACCCACTGTAATGGGTGCCGGAAAAGATGTCTAAAATGCTGCTACAAACGGCGATGAATTGTGATTACGCACACAGATTGATGTGCTGCATGTCTGAAACCCTGATCGAGGATGTTTGATGTGGTTGGATCGCCGCAATCTCCTTCCGCACCACACGTCTGTCCTCTCGCTCGTTGGTGCAACGTGGCCGTTGACTTCTCCTTGAACCCCGACCCACTGATCTCGTGTCCACTTTACTGCGATTGCATTTTTTCCAACTTGAGAAACAATTTAGCGGTAAGATAATCCATAATCGTAATAGGCCACAATCCTCCCGGGGTCGAAGACAGCAGTTAGTATGGTTGTTGTGTTCGCCGCAGCGGCATGCGAACGGAGTGATTGCACAATGCCACTATCTCGCAGTGGCTGTCCGACCTCCACTTATATAACGCTTACCAGTGTTGCCATTGACGCATGTCCTGCGCCGCTCGGCTGAACAACTAATCACATCATTTCCCTACTCCGTTCTATTCTTTACCCATTGTGAGGATTATCAGTTGTATTCTCTTGGTGCTGCAGTTTTAATGGTCAATATTGTAATTCGAATATTGGACCAATTTAGACGGACTTCCTTATCAATACCACCAATCATTCACCAATGTCACGCACACTCAAATATCATTCCTATCCACTCCTGCGAGCCATGTGACTGTACCGCGTGGGGTGGCTTAAGTGTCTCAGTGTAGCAGACAGCCAAGCCCTAGGTGCAACCATATCGGATGGTTATCTGTCGAGAGACCAGACTAGCGAATGGTTAATCGAAAGTGGATAGCAGCCTATCGCAAGTTGCAAGGGTGGCAGTCTGGATGATTGACAGATATGGCCTTGTAATAATATTTAACATGGCTTAGCTATGTTGATAATGCTACACGGCTGCAAGCAATGAGAAAATACAGCCGTAACTAGCTCCCGAGGACATGCAGTTCTCTCCGTATGAATGATGTACTGATGATCTCTTTCTTCCGGGTAAAATATTCCGGAGGTAAATTTATTTTTCTATCAATTTGCTTTCACGTTGCAACGACACGGATAGGTTTTATCGCGAGGATGGGATTGGAAAGGGCTAGGAAAGGGAAGGAATCGACAATGGCCTTGCTTACGGTACAGCCCCAGTATTTGCCTGATATGAAAATGGGATAGCACGGAAAGCCATCTTCAGAGCTGCAAACATTGGAATTCGAACCCACCATCTCTCGAATTGAAGGTGACAACTACGTGACCCAATGCGCGCACTGAATTTATCTGTGGATGTAAAAAAAAATAACCATTCGGACCTCCGGGTGGGGACTATACGACGGGGGGACGGGAGTGAGGGGAAATACTCAGGAACATGAATAGTGACATTCTGCGAGTCGGAGCGTGAAATGTTAGAAGTTTGAATCGTTAATGTAGGTTCGAGTATCTGAAGAGGGAAATTGATAGACGAAAGTGGAGTACGTTGGCTGGAAGGGCGAGATTTTTGGCCAGGCGACTACAGAATTATCAACACAAAATCAAACATTGGAAATGCAAGAGTTTAATAATGTATTTTAAAAATAGGGCAGTAGGTAAGCTACTACGACCATCATAGTAAACGAATTATTCTTGTAAAAGACAGACGCTATGCCACTGCCCACCCCAACAGTGCAAGCCTATATACTTACTGGTTCAGCAGATCAAGAAATCAAAACAATAATCGAAGAGATAAAATATCTAATACAATGCGTAAAAGGTGACGAGAATATAATTGTAATGAGAGACTAGAACGCAGTGGTAGGACAAGGATGAGAAACTGCTGTAGAGTAGGAGAATTCGAATTGGGACAAAGGAATGGAAGAGGAAATCGACTGCTTTAATTCTGCACCCATCTTAATTTAGTCCTTGCTAATACTTGGTTCATACATTTCAAACGATGGCTGCATACATGGGCGAGACCTGGAGACAGATCAATGTATCAAATAGACTTCATTAACGCTTACCAGTGTTAATTTTTAGATTGCAAGACCTTGCCAGGAGCAGTTGTGGACTCTAATTAACCACAATTTGTTGGTCACGAAATGCTATCTGAAGTTGAAAAGAAAGGAATAAGTACAGAAGATGGGCTCTAGGTAAGTTGAAAGAAAAGAGTGTGAGAGGTTGTTTCAAGATATATGTTGCACAAGGACTAAATGAAAGGGCTGAAGGAAGCACAACAGATGAAGAATAGACAGTTGTGAATAATGAGATCAGTAGGGCTGCTGAATCAAGGCAGGGCAGTGGTGGAACTAATATAGTTCAACGTTCCCGGGGCAAGGTGGAGTTAGTGTTAGTTGGCCGTGGTACGCGACTGCAGTACTGCATACGGTAACCTGAAATACAGGGTCTTTGTTTATGCTTGGAAAGGACTTTCTCGTTCGACCTTGGCCGCCAGTGACGGTTCAATTGACGGCTACCACGCGTGCGTATGTACGGCAGAATACGGTGCTCAAAATCATTGATCATGCATTTTACTCACCATCTTTACAGTTTATGCTCAAAACTCATTATCATGCATTTATCATGCATTTTACTCACCATTCTTACAGTTTATACTGAAAATGTTCCCTATGCGCTGCCAAAATAATCGGCATCTTCTAATGAAGGTATCGGTTACTCTACAAAGTTCTACAGCACTGATGGATGCAATTGCAACTCGTATATTGTCTTTAAGTTAATCTAGTGTGTGAGGGTTGTTCCCATAAAGTACATTTTTTTAACATTCCCCACAAATAAAAATCACATGCCGTTAAATCTGGGCTTCGAGGGGGCCACAGATTTTTACTTATGATCATCGTACCAAACACGCTTCAGTAAGGAGATAACAACCTTTACGTCTATTTTTATTGTTTACTGAGCCTGTAGGTTTGAATCTCTTGGCCAGTTGTTTTATTGTCCCATTGATAGGAATGGGTCTCCCTGGAAATTTCGCTCGAAACTTCTGTCTTGTCCTAGCACACGATTTTCTGCACTTAATGTAAGTATTGTGCAGATATACACTTTCACGTAACAAATATTTCACATACATTACAGCACTATACACAGTCACAATGAAACACTATACAGTACGCAGTAGCTTCATTGAACACCCTACTATCTCGGAGCTCAGCGCTCAACCGCAGAAGTGCCGGCCGCGGCCTGTCATCGGCGCCCAAGTTCGAGTGATAAAGTACCTTCCAAGCATAAATAAAGACCCTGTAGCTAGAGCTTCTGTACATAATTTAAATACGCATTAGTGCAATTATTATTGGGAGTGCTATATAACGCACTAAAGTACTGTTTACAGAAATAAATGGTCGAACATGTAAATTAGGGCACACATAATTGAAAATGCTTACCTCTAATAGGAAGAAACTTTCAATACTTTTCTTGCTGCTTTAGAAGATGACCTGGACTTCGCCTTTCCGCCTTTCTTGATAGTTCTTTTGCCCGAAAGATAAATTTGCACTTAATGTAATGGAATGTAATTTTGACCAAATATAAAAGCAGACGGTCTTCTCAGCAGCACAAATTTCGTAACACTGGAAGTTCGTATATCATCTCCACACAGTCTGAAAATATATCACCCCACAACGCGCCTTCTTCATTCAGTTGTACTTCCATTGTAGCGTCTACACGTTTCATCACGTCATAGAAGGCTAACGAGGGATATTTAGGCATTTAGAATCACTGCCGCCAAAGTCCCGTCATTTGGAAAGATTGCTCACATCACTATATATATAAGTTACTACACTCATGCTCCAAAATGAAGGTTAATGCTGATACATGGTGAAACAACGCTATGGTGGGTGGTTTGCGGTTTTAAATCACCTCGGGGTATGACCATGTGGTGCATTTGACCTGCGGTCGTCGCAGGGTGGCGCTGGCAGCAGTCCAAATACGCAGAGGTGTGTTGGTGCATGTCAGAGTACGGTGCAGCGAGTAAGTGTACAGATGTTTTCAGGCGTGCTAATCGTGACTGTGCGGTGAAAATGGCCCAACGAACACATATTGATGACGTTATGAGAGGTAGAATAATAGGGCGACTGGAGGCTGGTCAAACACAGCAGGTCGTAGCACGGGCCCTCCGTGTTCCACAAAGTGTTATCTCAAGATTATGGCAACGATTCCAGCAGACAAGAAACGTGTCCAGGCGCTACAGTACGTGACGTCCGCAGTGTACAACACCACAAGAAGACCTATATCTCACCATCAGTGCCCGCAGACGGCCACGGAGTACTGCAGGTAGCCTTGCTCGGGACCTTGCCACAGCCACTGGAACATTTGTCTCCAGGCACACAGTCTATAGACAACTGAACAGACATGGTTTATTCGCCCGGAGACCTGCAAGGTGCATTCCACTGACCCCTGTTCACAGGAGAACCCGTAAAGCCTGATGTCAAGAACACAGTACATGGTCATTGAAACAGTGGTCCCAGGTTATGTTCACGGACGAATCCAGGTATAGTCTGAACAGTGATTATCGCCGGGTTCTCATCTGCCGTGAACCAGGAACCAGATACCAACCCCGTAATGTCCTTGAAAGGGACCTGTATGGAGGTAGTGGTTTGATGGTGTGGGGTGGGATTATGATTGGTGCACGTACACCCCTGCATGTCTTTAACAGAGGAACTGTAACAGGTCAGGTGTATCGGGACATCATTTTGCACCAATATGTCCGCCTTTTCAGGCGTGCAGTGGGTCCCACCTTCCTCCTGATGGATGATAACGCATGGTCCCACCGAGCTGTTATCGTGGAGGAGTACCGTGAAACAGAAGATATCCGGCGAATGGAGTGTCCTGCCTGTTCTCCAGACCTAAACCCCATCGAGCACGTCTGAGATGCTCTCGGTCAACGTATCGCTGCACGTCTTCAAACCCCTAGGACACTTCAGGAGCTCCGACAGGCACTGGTGCAAGAATGGGTGGCTATACCCCAGCAGCTGCTCGACCACCTGATCCAGAGTATGCCAACCCGTTGTGTGGCCTGTGTACGTGTGCATGGTGATCATACCCCATATTGATGCCGGGGTACATGAGCAGGAAACAGTGGCGTTTTGTAGCTCATGTGTTTTGGGACGGTTTTCCCAACTTATCACCAATACCGTCACTTCTGCTTCACGATCATTCAACCTCTCTTGAATTACTGCTCTCCAATTTGGACAACAGTCTCCGCCTCCAATATTAACCAGTTAGACAGAGCAGTGTCCTTCTTTGCTGCAATAATTAGGAACAGAAACCCCAAGCTCAGAAATCAGTCTACGCAGCTGGTATTAAATATGTCACTGCTGCACATCAAGGCGACAGGCAGCTGACCTGACTTTCCTCCAGTGAATGTTAAATGGGCAGTATCGCTTAGAACATCTGGTCTCACTCTTCTCTCTCTCTCCGTATTCCTTCCCGCTCCACCAGATTCAAAAACTTCTCCATCTTCCCCACATTCAGCACCCAATACTTCAACGATCTTTCCCAATCCGCCTCCCAACTCTCTTTAACACTTGATATAGCATCAAATAAAAGCATATTCGAGAGGGGTGTAAATAGTATCGTAAGAATAAGTTGATGTGAAGAGGTTATACCACCCTCTTGACCCACGACCACTTGGCTATGAACATGGACATTCTCATGTTTTTCGATTTGGACAGTTGTTATTATCAGACTGTGTATCTGATCTTGTTATCTTTAGTTATGTTTGTTATATTTTATCATGAATATTTACATCTGTTAATTAGTCTGTTGACAGAATAACTGTAATTTTCTGTACCTTGAGCTTCGTAAATAAGTAAATAAATAAAATAAATAGTGAATAGAATGTGTAAGAGGAGATCGATTTGGGTAAATTTGACCAGAAGAAAAGACAGAATGACAGGACAATTCTTCTTAAGACCCCTAGGATTTGTTCATTTTTCATTTTTTTATGGATGTGTAGTTGGTAGGAATGTTAAGGGTAGAGGAGTGTATGAATATGGCAAGCAGATTAGAGCAGATTAAGATGTAGTAGTTACGTAAAAATGGAAAGGTCAGCACAGGATAGAATAGCATCGAGTGCTGCATCAAACCAGTCTATTGACTGATGACCCAGACAATAACGTTTCATTCCCATTCTATGATTCAAATAATGTCAAGAGTTATGTAGAATTGCACAGGATTACTAAACCCTAGCTAAGCTCTGTGTCTCTATAAGTGCCCTTGTGTACTTTTTAGAACATCAGCTAATGGCTCAGTGATAAACAATAGCTTATTATATTTGAGGTCGACCTCTATATCTGAGAGTCTTCCAGAACTTTCCGAATTTTCTATGGTGGAATATTTGGCACTGAATTTTTATCAAATGAATGAACTTCGGAACAGGTAACAAAATGTGTAGAATTATTTGTAGTAAAAGAAGGAGGGCACATTAACAGGAGCACAATAAACAATAAAAAGAATTATTATTATTATTATTATTATTATTATTATTATTATTATTATTATTATTATTATTATTATTATTATTATTATTATTATTATTATTATTATTATTATTATTATTATTATTATTGCATGAAAAGAAGAAGAATATACCTATCGATTTCTACTCCACGGAGGCTATAACATCAAACGAATAGAAAAGTACAAACTATGAACTGAAACACACAATTACTCGTTTTGCGCCCGGCTCCATGGCCAAAAGCTTAGCATGCTGGCCTTTGGTCAGAGCGCTCCCGGGTTCGATTCCCGTCATGGTCGGAAATTTTAACCATCATTGGTTAATTTCGCTGGCACGGGGGCTGAGTTTATGTGTCGTCTTCATCATAATTTCATTCGCATCACGACGCGCAGGTCGCCTACGGGTGACAAATCATAAGATTTGCACCTGGCGAGACGAACACGTCCTCGGACACTCCCGGCACTAGAAGCCATACGCCAATCATTTAATTTTACTCGTTTTGCGGTGCATGGATTTCACTTTAAAGTGTCTACAAATGAAAAATCTACGATCCAACGTTACACTGCAGATGTGAATGGTGTATGTGACCAGGTGCCCGATACCAGGGCCTCTCAAACGCCCAAAATCTCACGCGTACAAATCGAGGGGCAAGAGCTCCGTGCACTGTGTATCGGTCCCGTTCGGCTCGGCTCAGACCAACGCTTCGTCTCTAGGCTACTCGGCTAAGCTCGTCTCAACACGGCTCAACTCGGCTTGGATTTAGAGCGCTACGGAGCAAGTGAGGAATAGGGAGTCAGGGGGAGTGAGCGAGAGCGGCTTGGGGAAACAGAGAGACGACGCTACTGCTCTAAATCGAGGAGTGGGGTGTCTGCACTCTGGTCAACCAAGTGATGTGTTCTTTTGCATCGTGCACAGAGCATGCACCAGGCGCATGCACCCTGAGAGGCCCTGCATCTAGCGTGTAATAAAAGGACTGTTTCGATACAGCAGCTTTGCGGTGAACAACCGTTTAAAATACTGTAACGTGCAAATTGTGGGATTTTCTGCGATTTTCTGCGAGTACTTAGGTAAATAAATAGAATTGACTAATTCATTACATTTGACTGATAGAACTACTCTTAAAATTGCCGGAACTTCCTGTTTCCAGTGTATGACACTTGTGGAACTGAAAGTGAGAACGAAAGAAGAAAGGGTCAAAATTTGATTAAAGAAAAAGAAATAAGTATCAAACATCCTTGTCCACGTTTAAAACTAGATATTTCGTCCGTATAAGGGCAAACGTACCTAGATGAATTCTCAAAAAAATGTAATTCTTATCGCTTCGAATTGCATGTTTTCATGCGTTATGATGGGATAGGACTGACACTCACGTAAATGTAAAAGAGGAAAAATTAATAGTTTGACTGGCATTTCCTTCTATACCTTTATACAGCTCTAGAAATCAATGTCAGATTAATGAAATATTTATCATCTTCACAAGGAATAATATTATTATTCACATTTAAGTCCCTTGAGCGCTTAATAATTTCCACAGAATCGTTTACATAAACAATGGTAACTCTATACAATGTTCAAAAGAACATTTGTTCAGAAGGCTCGCATCCATACATCATTCTTGTAAAAATAAGTTACTTTTAAACTTTCTTGTTTATCATTAAGATCATCCATGAAGACTATCTCCTCTACATGGGAAATACTGCTTGCTCATGTTTCGTACAGAATCGCTGGTTCTGATTCCTCTACTGAGGGCTCTGGTTCATCCCATCCTGAAAGAAAGATAATATGTTTTTATTAACAACCAAAGGTTTACTCAATTAATTGTAGTCAAAACTAGCTGATGTACCCGTGGTTCTCAGAAAGACTGACGTTGTGGATTTCCTAACGAAAGTCAACACAGGTCATTACAAAAACGTCAGTAGGAATGTAGGGATTAAAAGCAATGTTATCATATAAAATACTCGATCAAATGAAAAACAGCGCATTTTCTCACTTTTAACGAACAGTACTACGGTGCCGATCCAACAGTCCAAAGTTCCAGAGCTGGATGACCAGGCCGCAGACTGCCGTGAACATTCCTGTGCTATGTAAACTGCTCATTCCTATCAGTACCTCAGAGTAGGGATTGAATCGCTCGAATGTTATTATGAACCGGTGTGTTACGTACCAGTAGTATCAGAAAATTTATGAACCAGAGGAATGGCATGCTAAAGAAGAAATCTAATTCCACAGCTACTTCCCGCCAATATTCAGGCAGGCTGTTACACTCGGTACGACCGGGCGGGTTGGCCGTGTGGTTAGGGGCACGCAGCTGTGAGTTTGCATCCAGGAGATAGTGGATTCGAACTCCACTGTCGGCAGCCCTCAAGATGTTATTCCACGATTTCCCATTTTCACACCAGGCACTTGGGGCTGTACCTTATTTAAGGCCAAGGCCGCTTCCTTCACACTCCTAATCCTTTCCTATCCCATCGTCACCGTAAGACCTATCTGCGTCGGTGCGACGTAAAGCGAATAAAAAAAATACTCGAAACGCAACAGTAATCATATCTATCGGGAGTGGCAACAGAAGACATAAAGCACATCGCAACAAACAATGGTCAATATAATGTTATTGTTGATCAATTTTATGAGCTTTCTATGTTGTAGCCCTTCACATTTAGTTTTATTTCGACTCTGTGATATTAGGACGTCTTATAAAATTATTTGTAGCGTAGAGTGTAGTTCCTTGTTCTCCCACTTTATATACCGTTTTTCATTAAATTCTGCTTACCCGTGATTTCGTGACTCGGCGCTGATATGGACTAACAAAAATCCAGATTCATGAATATCTCTGTGATCATAGTCGGTAACAATGTATAAGACATAAATGATCGGAAATTTAATACTATATAACTTTAGATATGGTATTTTAGGGGAAGGGCTAAAATGTATTTCTCAAATATTTATGTTATTAGTGGTCGTATCGATAAAGATTATTTTTATCCTAGCTTATAGCGACTTATTTCTCGACTTTGAATACCGATTTTCATTAAGATAGGGCCACTAATAACATAAATATTTGAGATTTTTTTTTTGCTAGTTGCTTTACGTCGCACCGACACAGGTAGGTTTGGAAAGGCCTAGGAATGGAAAGGAAGCGACCGTGGCCTTAATTAAGGTACAGCCCCAGCATTTGCCTGGTGTGAAAATGGGAAAACACGGAAAACCATCTTTAGGGCTGGCGACAGTGGGGTTCGAACCCACTATCTCCCGGATGCGAGAATTAAATTTTAGGCCTTCCACTAAATTACCATTTTTCATAGCGTGAATACAATTATTCATAGCCTAGATTGTAACGACTTATTCCCCGACTTTGGGTACCAATTTTTCATTAATACATAACCAGTAATGACATAAATATTTGAGAATTAAATTGTAGGCCTTCTCCTAAACTACTATTTCATACAGCGTGAATACAATTATTTGTGGGCTAGATTATATCGACTTATTATTCCGACTTTGCATACCGCTTTTCATTAAGATACGACCATTAATAACATAAATATTTTAGAATTTTTAGGCCTTCCCCTAAACTACCATTTCACTTAGCGCGAATAAAATTATTTATAGCCTAGATTACAGCGACTTTATCCCCGACTTTGCGTACCGATTTTCATTAAATTCCCTTCATCCGTTTTCTCGTGATGCGTGTACATACATACATGCATACATACATACATACATACATACATACATAAATACATACAGACAGACAGACCGACAGACAGACAGACATTACGAAAAATTAAAAGGTGCATTTCCTTGTTACTATGGATACGAATGATATAGAAATACCATCCTTTTTAAATTCTGAGCAATGTACAGACAAAACTCTTGATTTATATATAGAGATAACTAAGGATATATATATGCACTACTTACATGGTAGAAATTATATCAATAAATTTTCGGGCAGGGAGTACTAGTTTATCATTTCAGTTACTTAAGATGTAAGTGTAGTAAGTAAAATCAAATCAAGTTGTAGCAAATATAATTCAGTCCGGTGACAGTTGCGGTCAACGATATCTATATATATATATAAAAAAAGAGTTTTGTCTGTACATTGCTCAGAATATAAATAGGATGGTGTTTCTGTATCAGTCGTGCCCACAGCAACAAGGAAATGCACTTTTTACTTTTCCGTAATTTCTATCTGTCTGTCTCTATGTATGTAAGTATGTAAGTATGTATGTATGTATGTATGTATGTATGTATGTACAAGCATCACGAGAAAACGGCTGAAGAGAATTTAATGAAAATCTGTATACAAAGTCGGGTAATAAGGCGCTACAATCTAGGCCATAAATAATTTTACTCGCACTGACTGAAATGGTAGTTTAGGGAAAGGCCTAAAATTTAATTCTCAAATATTTATGTTATTAGTGAGCATAGCTTAATGAAAATCGGTATACAAAGTCAGGGAATTAGTCGCTATAATCTAGGCCATAAATAATGTTACTTACGCTGAGTGAAATGGTAGTTCAGGGGAAGGCCTAAAATTTTAATTATCATATATTTGTTATTAATGGTCGTATCTTAACGAAGATCGGTAGGGAAAGTCGAGGAATAAGTCGCTATAATCTAGGCCATAAATAATTGTATTCACGCTGAGAAAAATTGTAGTTTAGGGGAAGGCCTACAATGGAATTCTCAAATATTTATGTTATTAGTGGTCCTATCTTAATGGAATTCGGTATGCAAAGTCGGGGAGTAAGTAGCTATAATCTAGGCCATAAATACTGTTATTCACGCTGAATGAAATGGTAGTTTAGGGGTAGGCCTAAAATTTAATTCTCAAATAATTATTAGTGGTCATATCGATAAAGACTACATAACAGTGTAGTTATGTAGTATTAAATTTCCTATCATTTATGTCTTATACATTGTTATCATACCGGATATGATCAGAGATATTCCTGAATTTGGATTTTTGTTACCAAGTCCTTATCAGCGCCGAGTCAAGAGAAAATGGGTAGACAGGATTTAATGAAAATCGGATTATAAAGTCGGAGAATAAGGAACTACAGTGTACGCTATAAATAACTTTTAAGCTGCCCCAAGATAACAGAGGAAAGAACACTAAATGTGGAGGAATACAATATAGAAAGCTCATGAAATTGATCAACAATAACATTACATTTACCATTGTTTGTTGTGATGTGCTTTGTCTTCTGTTGCCATTAATCTCCGATAGATTGGATTACTTCTGCGAACCGAGTATTTTTTTAATTTGCCTTACATCACACCGACGAGGATGTGATAGGAAAGGGCTATGCATGTGAAGGAAGTGGCCTTGGCCTTTTCTTTTTAAAATGCTATTTGTTCGGGGCGTCGACCTATAGAGATCTTTTGCCCCTACTTGCACCATATGTTATGAACATGCGTGTAATTGGAATTGCGGAAGTGTAGAGTGTTGAATGTGAGGAAAGGAACGGTAGGGATGGCACAAACACCCAGTCCCCAGGCCAGGGATATTAATCATTTATAATTAAAAACCCCTGACTCGGCCGAGAATCGAACCCGGGGCCGCCAGGTGACAGGCGGACGCGTTGCCCCCTACACCACGGGGCCTCACGGCCTTCGCCTTAATTTAAGTATAGCCCCAGCATTTGCCTGGTGTGAAAATGGGAATCCACGGAATAACATATTCAAGGTGGTGGTGGTGATTATTGTTTTAAGAGGAAGTACAACTAGGCAACCATCCTCTATATAACACTAATCAGAGGGAAAAATAGAAGGGATCCGACACTTCGAAAAATGAAGATATCGGTCAAAGAAAGACAAGGGCCACGAAGGGCGTGAAAATGAAAGACTCCCTAGCACTCGCAAAGCTAATAGCGTCGGGGTCGGAAAAGAACAAGAGTTGACCAAGGGAGGTCGGGTAGGATAGATGAAAGTGAGGAGCCTGGCACAAGTAAGTGGAAGCAATGCCAGGACTCAGCTAAGGGTCCCGTGGTCGCCAACCCACACTCCAAAGTTCAGAGCCCCTGGGACCCCTTTTAGTCTCCTCTTACGACAGGCAGGGGATACCGTGGGTGTTATTCTACCGCCCCCACCCACGGGGGTTAACATATTCAAGGCTGCCGACAGTGGGTTCGAATCCACTATCTCCCGGATACAAGCTCACAGCTGCACGCCCCTAACCACACGGACAAATCGCCCAGTCGTATCGAGTATAACAGTCTGCCTAAATATTGGCGGGAAATAGGTGGGGAGTTAGGTAACTTTCTTCTTTAGCATGCCATTCCTCTGCTTCATAAATTTTCTGATACTACTAGAACGCAACACACAGGTTCATCGTAGCGTTCGAGCTATTGAATCCCTACTCTGAGGCAGTATGCATATTTAACGGAATAATGGCAGAGAAGTGTTCACGGCTGTCTGCGGCCTGGACATTCCAGCTCTGGAACTTTGGACTGTTAGGTCGACACCGTAATACTGTTCGTTAAAAGTGAGAAAATGTGAAGTTTTTCATTTGATCGAGTATTTTATATGATAACATTGCTTTTAATCGCTACATTCCTACTGACGTTTTTGTAATGACCTATAATGACTTCAATTAGGAAAACTACAAAGTTAGTCTTTCTGAGAATCCCGTAGCGAAGCACGGGTACATCAGCTAGTCTATATATATATATAATAAGTGTTTTGTCTGTACATTGCTTAGAATTTAAAAAGGATGGTATTTCTGTGTCGGTCGTGCCCACCGTAACAAGCTGACAAAGGCGTCATCACGTGATAGAGGTGAGTATTTAATCAAATTTAATATGACATGATTAGATGTTGTGGGAACCATTGATTATAACCTGACGCTATAATGTTAGAGATTGTAACTTCATTTAATGTAGATGTGCTATCATGATGCACGTAGCTTCTATTTCTTATTTTATTTAATTAATAACAGGCCTGAGTGATTAATTGTAAATAAAGGTATAATCAGGTAAGTTTGCATGTGGTAGTAGATTGACTTATTCATTTTACTTGGGGAAACTTGTGATCAATTGATGCGTCAGGAGACCAATTTTTAGTAATCTAGGGTAATTCAAGTTAGTTTGTAGTTAGTCCAGCGTTGATAATGCATGGCTGGTAAGTAGTGTGATTTTACTCCGTGAGGACCCAGAAGTACGAGATATGACAATGGAACTGACACCCCAGGCCTCCGTTGAAATATTTAGATAGGGAGTGTTACAATTTAAATTAGCAGGTTTATCACAATTTAAGTGCAACTTGAGGATGAGGTAATTATCGTGTGGATAATTAATTGTGAATATTTAATGGAGTAATTATCGTGTGAATAATTAGTTGAGTTGATTACAGTGTGAATATTTAATTAATTATCGTGTTATCGTGTGATGTATCAATTGGAAATTAGTAATCCGTTAATCAGAAATTAATTAGGGTTCGATTATAAAATTAATTGCCGTTTGGATATTTAATTACCTTATAATTATGAGGAAGGTCCGTGTGACGATTCAGTAAGATCTAATTACCAGGCAAATCACATAGGAAGACAGGATAAAGATGGAAGAAATAATAATAATAATAATAATAATAATAATAATAATAATAATAATAGTGGCAATCATGCAGATATTAATATCAGGAAACCGGTGTTATGTTATACGATAGTTGTGATGTTTGAAGTCATGGGTTGGCCATGAGAAATATTTGTGGAATTGAGGTAAGTGATTGGAAGCCGGCGCGATGTTGTTAATGAGGAATAGGCCTCAATTTACGTACCTCGGAACGGGATCCATTTAAAGAAACGATGTGTTATGCTTATCAAGGGCAAGGCCGTAAGAGGGTGGAGACGTTTGACCTGTTTTTTGTGTGTGACTTGCCTCTAGTGAGGGAGCACTTTGTTGAGAAGGTAAGGTCCTGAATGAGTCGGCTAATGAGTAGAAATATTCCACACACCAGAATGATGTACTCGATGAAAAATGAAACGGTGCCTGATACTGGTATTTGCAGATTATGACTGTACTCATTTGAGTATAATGTAGCTAGGGATTTCAGTACCCTCTTCCAATCACAGGGGTCGTCAGTTCGATTCCATCTCACAGTGCTAACATGAAGAATGGGGTGCCTCACGTATTCAGTGTATATAATGTGTGGTTTTTAGAGTCGTTTTGTGTGACATGTTGTGTATAATTAGCGTAGGAGATGGTTCTGTTCCATCGGCACGGCAACTAGTAACGTAGCGAGGGTCGGTTCGAACCCGGGTGTTCGTTCCGCATTTATATAATTTCTTTCATGATATTTCGTTGGGTAATTATTGTGTACTTTAGAATAGGTACCGCTCAGACTTGTGGAATGAATGATAATTTTATTTGTTAATAATGTGATATAGCCTCAGTGTCTATGATAAATATTTCCGCTCGCGTCACGTCATGATACATCGCTTCGCGATAAATCTACTCAACCTTGTTACCAAGGACTATAAGTCAAGGAATAATCCACAACGATGATTGTCAATAATTAATGTAATTCATTTGTGAATATATGTGCGTCATTCCCATCATCATCCAGGTTGAATAAACCGGTTGTATTAGTTCAAACTTTAATCCGAATGTGTTCTCATTGTAATTAGATATGACCCGTTTCTCCTACCCTGTATGACTTTAAGGAAACTGTAATTGAGCGCCTATTTTTAATTCTTTCACCCGTGAACGACCCTGTTGATCTCAAGCCGGAGCCTTTATGGGTAGGGGTCGGGTGCAATATAAACCAAACCCCACGGCAATACAGCCCTTGAAGGGTCTTGGCCTACCAAGCGACCGCTGCTCAGCCCGAAGGACTGCAGATTACGAGGTGTCGTGTGGTCAGCACGACGAATCCTCTCGGCCGTTATTCTTGGCTTTCTAGACCTGGGCCGCTATCTCACCGTCAGATAGCTCCTAAATTATGATCACGTAGGCTGAGTGGAGCTCGAACCAGCCCTCAGATCCAGGTAAAAATCCCTGACTTGGCCGGGATTCGAACCCGGGACCTCCTGGGAAGAGGCAGGCAAACTACCCCTACACCACGGGGCCGGCATATGCATATATACTGAATATAAAATATCTATACACAAAATACTTGCAGCAGCAATAGGCCTACTCATATCAATCGTCAAGGATGGAATGGGTCTACTAATAAGGAAACATGCAGACAAAAAATCGTTCCCTCTACACCTGATTCCTTAGATAAGACGTTCAAACAATCCACACTGAACATTATTTACTGGTCTATCAACAGCAACTTCATTGCCTTATATTCATTATATTCCGTTAACTTGAAAATATCCTAATTTAAAAAACATGGCAATGACATGAACTTTATTAAGGAGGAAAAGACCCACTCGTCCTATATAACATAAGGGAACATTGCCAGCCTCGGAGGGGCAGCTCTATCATCATATTACCGAGCTCCATAGCTGCAGTCACTTAAGTGCGGCCAGTATCCAGTATTCTGGAGATAGTGGGTTCGAACCCCACTGTCGGCAGCCATGAAGATGGTTTTCCATGGTTTCCCATTGTCACACCAGGCAAATGCTGGGGCTGTACCCTACTTAAGGCCACGGTCGCTTCCTTCCCATTCCTAGCTCTTTCCTGTCCTATCGTCGCCATAAGACCTATCTGTGTCGGTGCGACGTAAAGCAACTTGCATAAAAAACTATCTACATATTTACATGGAAGCATATAGTTACGAAGGGCGTACTGTATCGTTTTACGCGTTATTTTTTCTACCCAAATGAAGTACATTACACATCAGTTCTTACGTCCACCTTCTCAACATAATCTCCTTGTAACTGTATGCACTTTTGACATCGATGTGTCAGTCTCTCCAGACCTACCTGAAACCATTCTTTCGAAGTGCTGCCTTGACAGCTGTGTCCAGTTCTGCAAAGTCCGCAAAACGCCGACGACGCAGAGGTGTCTTCATGTTCCCGAACAGGTCATCCGCTGCAGGGTGTTTCGGCTAATTCCCGTGCCTGCCTCCATTTCCTTAAATGTGATGTATTTGTTTCCTTGGAAGGCCTGTTCGACCCAGGCAATGTTGGCTGGTGTTGACACTGCCATATTCCTTCCAGAACTGGTTTCTTGTCCACCGATGTGCGCCTTGTTTTCCAACCTTCCGCCAAGTTCTAAACTGTTTTCCGCGACGTCGCATGTTCTCCACAGAGTGTCACCAAGCGCCGATGAATTTCTGCAGTGGCCACGCCTTCTTTCAGTAGAAACCCAGTCGTGTAGCGCCGTCCCTGACGTTGCTTTCCACGTTGTCTGCTCCTACGCTGGCAGTGTTGTTATGAAATGGCTATGACGAGTGCATTCGTTGGCCCCTGTACGTGTGCTGCTACCAAACGGTGAAACAAGACACTAGTTACTAGTCTCTACCTTCAAAAGTGAAATGTTAACCATACCTGGACGTACAAAAAAGAAAGTGTAAAAGAATACAGTACGCCCCTCGTATTTTACAGTTGAATTTGTTTTTACGTCGCACCGACACAGACAGGTCTTATGGTGACGATGGGATAGCAAAGGTCTAGGAGTGGGAAGGAAGCGACCGTGTCCTTAATTAAGGTACAGACCCAGCATTTGGCTGGTGTGAAAGTGGGAAACCACGGGAAACATGGGTATTCTTATAAAAGTTAAATCATGTTATTTCCGCCGATTATTAAAACTGGTACCTATTTTTCCTGTTTTAAACGAAAATATCTCCTTTATTCAATACATAACGCCCTTATTTGTCAACAACTAGAAAATAATTTGAATTCATTACCATGTCAATATACTCGCATTTTAATATTTTTCACCCCTACCTATGAATGCATTGCTGCGCATGAAGAGTTAAATCTACCCACCTATTTACGCGGAGTAAAAAGGGTATACTCTGAGTTAACTCGAATGCATTTTATGAACACCTTGTAGAGTTAACTAATTACTGTTGTGAACGGATAGAGCGTACTCTGAGTTTACTCGGAGTTGGAGAGTAGTATTTTGTGAACGCAAGCCTGGCATGCTGGAGTGTAACGCTTAGTTCCAGGAACTATACCAGGTGGACCTCCAGCCACGTACTTTCTTCTTATAAGTGTGCCGTATTCACTAATGATAAATGGGATGCCTAATTCCTGGTTTACGAAGGAACGCTAAAACGTGCTGTACTTCGGATGTGAAGCAAAACGATCAGTAACGGGGTGCATTTGTAAACACACCAAAGATACAGAAAATAAAGTTTAATGACTCATCAATGTATACACATACAGACATTCCACTCAACAAAAAGTTTCCTTGTATGTGACATGGCCTTGAACGATCCATTAGCTCTCAATTATAACTCTGTTTGGTGAAATACGTGCATAGAAGGCAGGTGGCTATTTGGAAACTCCTTACGGATACTGTCCGGGAGCTTCGGCTGCATTCTGCCCAGAATCTCCATATATTAAAATGATGTCTGTGTTTCGTCATTGCTGAATACACCAGCCATTGTCGACATGTTGACAGCAACTATAATGCTACTGTACCAAAACCACCCTACAACTGATCGTTCAAAAAATAGGCTTATTAACGTAAGGGGGGTGCATTTGACGTAGAGTGCTGAGAAACATGCAGCCGGTTGTTATCTTTTTATATTCTGACGTAAACAACCTGCAGGCAGTAATAAGCCTGTTAAAATCAGTTATTAGATATCCCATCTATCATTAGTGCATGCGAGACACTGTAAGTACTGATTTGGTGGGCCACTTGGTACACCGATGAGGCGAATTGCTTTATCTATATAAATAAAATTGTAATTTTTTTTGTTTTGCCAATTTTTCAGATTTTTATCCGTTTTAGGTCAACTCAAGACCAAATCGGTGGTTTTTACGTTTCGTGTCTGTTTGTCTGTCTGTTTGTCTGTTCCACCATCACGTCGAAACGGCTGGATAGATCTCAACCAAACTTCATATTTAGAGTATACTCATCCCGGGGAAGGTTTCGATATGCATATCGTTTTAAAATCTTTGAATACACGGGGGGTTTATAGGAAAACCAGAATGGTTTTTCCACCATCACGTCGAAACGGCTGGATAGATCTCAACCACACTTCATATTTAGAGTATACTCATCCCGGGGAAGGTTTTGATATGCATATCATTTTAAAATCTTTGAATACACGGGGGCTTTATAGGCAAACCTGAATGGTTTTTCCACCATCACTTCGAAACGGCTGGATAGATCTCAACCAAACTTCATATTTAGAGTATACTCATCCCGGGGAAGGGTTCAATATGCATATGAGCTAGTTGGTTGCGTGGTTTGCGCCACGTAGCTGTGAGATACCAGTCGGGTGATAGTGGGTTCAATCCCCAATGTCGATAGCCCTGCAGATATTTTTCTGTAGTTTACCATTTTCACACCAGGCAAATGCTGAGGCTCTACCTTAATTAAGGCCATGGAAACTTCTTTCATAATCTCAGTCCCTGGCCGTGTCCTGTCTCATCGTCGCCATAAGACCTGCCTGTGTCGCTACGATTTAAAACAGGGGGAAGAAACCAGGAGTGTATTTAGCAAAAATCTCTGTTACTTTGGTTTCTCCACTTTATACCATAAGTAATGAAGATTATTTGTGGTAGGCTGAGAAATGCTTAAACTTCGGCAGTGCTATTTGAGGAGCCGATAGGCCTTCAGATTGGTGGCTTATCAGACATCCTACTCAGGTCATATTCCACGTGACCGGCAGAAATCAGCTTTCATACCCATCCCCAAGAAGGCAAACAGATGTAATCGTTTCCTTCTGATCAGCCTCGTGAGTCACATCTTCAAACTGTTCCTGAAACTAGCCATGGCGGTAAGCAGTAACTCAAGCTGATAAGCCAAGGACCTATGATGACTGTTTCCCTGGATATTGACGCCATGAAGGAGCAAAAGGATGGGTCCACCCAGTCCGAGGTCGATTCCAGATTCTGTTTTTCTTTCTATCACAATTTGCTTTCCGTCGCACCGACACAGGTAGGTCTTCTGGCGACGATGGCATAGGAAAAGGCTAGGAGTGGGAAGGAAGTGGCCGTGGCCTTAATTAAGGTACAGCCTCAGCATATGGCTGGTGTGAAAATGGGAAACCATGGAGAACCATCTTCAGGGCCGCCGACAGTGGGGTTCGAATCCCACTATATTATTATTAATATTATTATTATTATTATTATTATTATTATTATTATTATTATTATTATTATTATTATTGTTATTCATTTTCTCCTAGGTGGTTAAACATACTTTACATTCTTAAATCAACAGAGTACTCATCCTATAGAATCTGGACCGGGCAAGTTGGCCATGCGGTTAGGTGCGCACAGCTGTGAGCTTGCATTGGGGAGATAGTGGTTAACCTCAACTTTCTAAGATTTCCTTGCTAAATTATAATACGTAACTTTTTATTTTATTTTAGATGACCTTCTGAATAAGACTATTTAATTATATAATCAGAAATGCCACACAGTGCATTTATAACTCTCACGAAACGGATCTGTACGAATCAGGTGCTACGGGTCAAATTGCAACCAGAAGTTGCTTTCGTGGTTCTTGCAATGGTCTTGGTTGTTTCCCGATTTTGGAGTTAGAAAGTTTACGGCCAAGGACTCTGAGTAGATGTTCGAATGTTGATCCCGGCAATCGGAAAAGTTGTTTAAATTCAGTTTCGTCGTAGTTGTTAACAACATAATTTGCATAGCTAGTTGTCCTAAATGGTTTATCGTGCACCAGTGCGGAGCCTATGTATTGGCATTCATCATCAATGTGATCAGATTGTTCCAACGAGATAAAGAATAACGGATATATTTTAAGGCACAACTCGTGGACGAAAGTAGTAACAACTCATATAGCACGCTGCTATGAAGAAACTCGGCAGGAAATTAGACATTATTCCTCGCAAATGAGGTTATGGTAAAACAAATAACCTTCCTTAATTGATTAGCCATATTCTGTGACTCTGTATTCACCAAGGCCCCACACCGTTGGCTGCGCAGAAGCGTGTGACTGGTGAAGACATGTCCATGCGCGTACCGCCATGTTGCGGGCGCTCCTCAGCTTGACGCGGAGATCGTATGGAATTCATGCTTTCACTTACATTTCGCACATATGAAAACAGTCGCCTTATAAAATGAATGACAGCCTACACCGACTACCGTGTACACACGCAATAAATAAGTTATACATAATATCAAGACTGTGGTAATATTAAAATATACTTCTGTATAAAAACTGAACAATCTACACAAATTATTTGGATAGCCTATAGGTGGCGCACCTAAAAAAAAAAAAAAGGAAACCTTTATCAGACTGAATAAGAAGACTGAAAAATACACTACTACAAAAGTACACTAGCGGTAACTCGAAAATGATCTTGTCGCTCACTTTAATATATGGGTCATGTTTGTAACTGATGTGTTTGAACATTGTACGTATGGCAAGAAGGCCAGAGTCAAAGGACGAGAATCGCGTGGCAATCTGTCTCTTGAGAAACCTAGGATCAGCAATTATTAAGCTTTATTGAAAATATGAAGACATGTTCAAAAAGCTGTCTACAACTTAAGTATGATTACATGTCGTGAGATAAAAATTACATGCCTCTCAGCAGACTGGAGAACACATAAATTAAATATTTACAAACTCCTGTACCGATAACAATAATCTTCAATATCAACAAAAAAGGAAACCTGTGAAATGAAATCTTTCTATGAAAGGTGCATAGCTTACTTCGTATGATTCCTCTCAGTTAAGTCATTACAGCAAATTTTACTCGATTATCTGAACAGATTGTTTAAAAATTACATGACTGCAGAAATCCTTCTAAAACAATCAGATACATGTTTTATCATTTTCCGAATATGAAATACCGGCTCTGCGGTGTAGGGGTAGCGTGTCTACTTCTTACCCGGAGGCTCCGGGTTCAATCCCCGGCCAGGTCAGATATTTGTACCTGGATTTGAGTGCTGGTTCGAGGTCCACTCAGCATACGTGATTACAATTGTGGAGCTATCTGACGGTGACATAACGGCCGAGAGGATTCGCCGTGCTGACCACATGACACCTCGTAATCTGCAGGCCTTCAAGCTGAGCAGCGGTCGCTTGGTAGGCCATGGCCTTTCGGGCCTGTTGTGCCATGGGGTTTGGTTTGGTTTGGTTTGGTTTGGTTTGGATATGAAATAACGTAATTGGATGAGTAGACGTTAAATTATCATGTTTGTGTGATTTGGATTTCGGTAAATGTTGCCTGACATTCGTTACACTAGTGCTAGTCTTCTGTTGTGTATTTCTTAAAATGAAATTAATGTCTAGGGTTAGTTTGAGTTTCTCTGCGTGGTTTAGGCTTAATTTTTATTTTCTACAATTTGCTTTTCGTCGCACCAGCACAGATGGGTCTTACGGCGATGATGGGATAGGAAAGGCCTAGGAATGGGAAGATCCCGTAGCCTCAATTAAAAGTACAGCCCCAGCATTTGCCTGGTGTGAAAATGGGCAACCACGGAAAACCATCTTCAGGGCTGCCGACAGTGGGGTTCGAACCCACTATATCCCGGATGCTAGCACACAGCTGCGCGGTCCTAACCGTACGGCCAACTCGCCCGTTTAGGCTTAAGTAAGAATGTTATCATTTAAGATGTAAAACCCTCCTCATAATATTATCTTCTTAAATATTACTGCTTTTACAAACTCATTCTGAATTAACATTATCTGATCACATTAAAATTGAAAGTGCGTTCTAATTTTTCTCTAATATGAGCACCATGATTTACACCAGAAAGAAAATGAAACTGAAAGTAAAGCACTTGCAAACAAAAAAGATTAATATCATAGTGAAAAGTTAATTTGATTAGCGTTTTCTAATGCTGACTTGGATTGACAAGATTGTAATGAGCTTTGTTTAGACTGTATATTGTCAGATTTTTCTGGCATAGCGTATCAGCAATTGTATTCTTTTATTATACAGCAAATGGGAAAATTACTAATAAATCGTTTTTCAGATAATTGATAATTTGAAGCAATACCTTACCCTAATTTTAGAAGGTTTAATCAAGTTGTATCAATCATATATTACGGATTCTAGGCCCAGGTTTATCAAATTTGTAATACCGCTACACCGTTTGTATGAAAAATATGTAGTCTTTTTCAGAACAGCTTTTTAGTTCTAAACAATTATCCCCGATGAATTGGAAAAAGACAAACAAGAAAAAGAAGCCTAAATATTCTAAATTGCATGTCAATGCGTTCTCTGAATCAACCACCCTATAACCTGTTTAGTTCTCGATTATGGTAAATGAAAGTTATTTTTTAACAGTTCAATTTCTACTCACATGTGAAAAGAAATGCCAGATCCCTTCTGATAGCAGTCTGTACAAATGAAGGCTGCACACGAATTAACCCTCGTGAATATCTTTCCATTCCACAGGTAATGCCTAACTTTAGGCCTAATATTGCCGATAAATTTAACTAACGTAATGTATCAGCTCCCACATTCCTTGAAAATATTTCACAATTTATTATCACTCCGTCACATATAATACCAAACCAGACCCACTAGCAGGCATGATTCAAATCGAAAACATGCAAGGGTCTGTAAACATTACCACGTGCTAGCTATGCATTCGAAGCTGAAGCGCCCGCAACATGGCGATGCGCGAAAGTGTTCAATATTCCGCTTAGCATCAGCGCGCTCTGTGAGTCTAGATAAGTAATTTTAAAGTCTTTGGTATTCACTCGAAGCGTTCACGAAATACCGTTACTCAGAGTTAACCTTACTACTGTCGGATTTTTTAGTATGGACACTCGAGTTTAGCCTTTAATTACAAACGAACCAATAGGCCTATTGCGATGCAAGTTACTCCAATATTTTCCTTGTTTAATCCTACATTAGCGTATATAAGACACATTGTTTTTGACGTTCATTAAATATTTTTTATTTGTGGTTATAATAAATATTGCCCGGGTTCTTGGCTTCTTCTCTAGGAAGCGCTCACTTAGGAATATATACAAGGAAAACTACTTGTCTGGTGGTAATGAAATTTTTATATGTTATAACCACATGTATTTGTAGTGTAATACTAACGTTTTAATTTTTTTCAACCACCCCGAAAAAAGTTCTTATCATTTTTCTAAAGCAACTCTTTCTCAGCTCAGGATGAACGTACAACAGCAAACTTGGGCTTGTTTTGAAGCACTCAATCATGGTTATCAGAAACTACAACAACTGCAACCGTACAGTTTGGTTCCGAATTTATGAAGAGTAATATTGAAAGGAGGTTTTGTGTATGCCGGACCGTGCGATTAACAACAGGCCGGGTGGTGAAAATGGGCGCAGTGTTGCCGCGTTCAGTAGGAATCATGCGCGCAACGAACACAGCTTTTCGTTTACTTTCAACCTTTAATTATTTTATTTCCTCTTATAAATTCCAGTTCCCATCACCTTTTCTCATAAGGGCTTTGGACCTTCAAAGGCAGGTTTAAAAGTGGTTGACTTCCTAATTTAGAAATATCACACTACAATTTTTACAAGAGTTATTTGCATTATTATTTACATATAAGTTATTTACAATATTTAATTCTATCAATTTTCTTCGTCTGAAAAATCACTGTGTCCCGATGAATCGGTGCTGCTGTCATTCATGTTGATTATGACTGACTCGAAATAAGGGACGTTTTCAGTCAGTCCATTTTTTTCCCAGTAGTTGTCTTCAATTTTCTTAGCGTTTTTAATGCATTGTTTTCAGAGTTCGGGGGGTCACTGGTTTCCTGTTTAGTTCTTTGAATCGGAATCCCAAGCTTCGAACTACTTTCAAAAGCGTAGAAATTGACATATCAGGAAAATCCGGCATATTTTCTAACAGTTTCATACGGAGGCTTTTAATTGTGGGAAATATCTTATTCATATAAAACTCGTGCATATTTCTTCGTATTATGCCCAAAGTAAAATCATCGAGATGGATTTTCGGACGCCCCTGCCTCACACACTGCTTCTTTCTTGACCTGGATGACGTATTTCCATCATTCTCCTTTGAAGCGGCTCCTACTCCCTTCACTGACGACAGCGATAATCCAAGACACTCTGCCACCTTCTTGTAGACAGGGAACCTCTTGTCCTCTAGTTTTTCCCCCTCACATTGAAAGAAACAAATAACACCCAAAATCATTGCAAGTTCACCCTCTGATAACGGCGGTCTCGGAGGCATCTTGAAGTGACGTGGCCAACATGCAGAACATAGGACAACTGAAAGTAGCTTGCTGATAAACCAAGGTCATGGGCATTCCATTGCACAACTGCCCGAGGCGAGTGTACTGTGTTCGTTGCGTGCATGATTACTGCTGAACGCGGCAACACTGCGCCCGTTTTCACCACCCGGCCTGCTGTTAATCGCACGGTCCGGCATACACAAAACCTCCTTTCAATATTACTCTTCATAAATTCGGTACCAAACTGTACGGTTACACTTGTTGTAGTTTCTGATAACCATGACTGAGTGCTTCAAAACAAGCCCAAGTTTGCTGTTGTACGTTCATTCTGAGCTGAGAAAGAGTTGCTTTCGAAAAATGATAAGAACGTTTTTCGGGGTGGTTGAAAAAACATTTAACTTGAGTATTACACTACAAATACATGTGGTTATAACATATAAAAATTTCATTACCATCAGACAAGTAGTTTTCCTTGTATATATTCCTAAGTGAGCGCTTCCTAGAGAAGAAGCCAAAAACCCGGGCAATATTTATTACAACCACAAATAAAAAATACTTAATGAACGTCGAAAACAATGTGCCTTATATAAGCTAATGTAGGATTAAACAAGGAAAATATTGGTATAACTCGCATTGCAATAGGCCTATTGGTTCGTTTGTAATTAAAGGCTAAACTCGAGTGTCCATAATAAAAAATCCGACAGTAGTTACTCCGCGATACTCTACTCTACTCCAACTCTACTCGGAGTCGTATTTTGCGAACGCAGCCCAGCAATGCAATCTCCTGCAATCTCACTAAGTTGATAGCACTTAACTGCGTTGCGATCACCATATTAAGGTGTAACATCTTTGGAAATAAATGTGACAACAGACACCAGAGAGTAACAAGTGATGTACGAGTACCGGTACTTCTAGAAAATTGTTGTATGTTCTTTGTAGTCGGAGAGAGATTGTTGTTCACTATTATCAGTCTTGGTCTACATTCCCTTCGACTATATACAAAAAAGTTTAAAAAGTATTAATTAAGTTACTGTCTATTTAATTATATATTCAACAGCTAAGGCATCATAATATATTGGTGACCCCGACACAGAACACACGTGAAAACAATGACAGAAGGTGGAGATGAAGTTACAAATAACATTCCGGTACTGGTCGCGACAAAGATCAATGGAGCAGAACTAGCACGAGTATCTCAGAAGATACCTCCGTTATGGAAAAGACACATTACGACACGGTTCCTCCAGATTGAAACCCAGCTCAATGCTATATGAATATTAATGTAACAACTAAATTCAACCATCTTACTGCACCTTTAGATACTGATGTTGCAGAACTGATATCAGATTTCTTGATGTGACCTCTAACATCAAACCCTTTTGCTGGCCTTAAAACCAGTTACCAAACTCTTGACCAAATCAGAACTAGGAGTTAAAAAACCATCACAGCTGTTGAGTGAAATGCATACACTAGCAGGTACACTGGTGGAAGAAGACAATTACATTAAAACTATATTTATATTGAGGCTTTCATTGACGGTGCGCTCAATTTTAGCTACACGCAAGGATGATATCGACACGTTAGCTATCATGGCAGAGAGGATCATTAAGTTCTTCATCCACATGGTCAAATAGTTATATACACAGCACTGAATGTCCATCCTCACAAGTCCCCAAAAAGCCGGCATCAGATTCTATAAATGACACAGGTAGCTGAAGTGATACAGCAACAAAGTTTACATTCAATACCACGTTCGTCCTCACGAACAAGCTCCCAGTTTTCACGAGACAGATCGCGTTCGAAAAGGAAACAGAATTTCAGTCCTAGTGGACCCCTTTGCTGCTATCATTCCATGTATCGTCAAAGAGCGAAGAAACGTACCAGCCCATGTTCATTACATCCGTCAACCACTCTAAGCCCTAGCGGTGTGTTAAACTAGAACATCCCACACTGGAGGCAGTGCGTGATGGGAGCCTTATTTCTCACCGCTTATTTTTTAAGGACAGAACAAGCGGATACAAATTTTTAATCGACTCAGGCACCGATATATCGGTAATTCCTCCTTTGAACGAAATTCGCAGAAACGCATCACAGCGGAAACTATACACGCAGCGAACGGTTCACACAGTAGAATTTATGGTGAACGCCTCCTACAGCTTGATCTGGAACTTCACTGTAAATTTACACGGAATTTTGTTATTAACATTTTCAGTCACCTATCATTGTTGTAGACTTTGCCCATCATTTCAACCTTCCAATTGAATTGCAACACAAAGTAGAATCTGTACATGTTATGCCTTACGAGCAAAAATTGCAAAGAATTTCCTCATTTACTACTTGAAAACATTACTTTTAACTCACCTTCTACAGTTTATCACATGATTGTTACGGAAGGTCATCCATTTGTATCAAAAGCGAGCAGAACACCTCTCGACAAACATAATGCTGCTAAAATTGAGTTCAAACAGATGGTCGACATGGTAATCTGCCAAATTTCGCAAAGCTGTTGGTCAAGCCCCCCTCCATTTAGTACCAAAGAAAGATGGTTCATGGAGACCATGTGAAGACTATCGTTCTCTTAACAATATCATGAAACTAGACAGATATCCTATTCCTAATCTTCAAGACTTCAACACGCAGTTACACAGCAAACAAACATTCTCCAAAATAGACTTGATTAGAGCCTACCAACATATCCCGATCCATCCAGACGACGTTCCTGAAACAGCCGTTATCAAATCACTCCGACTATACGGGTTCTTTCGTCTTCCATTTGGTCTTATAAACGCAGCCCAGACCTTTCAACGATATAAGGATTCGGTTCTTATGGAATTTGACTTTGTCTACTGTTACATTGATGATACCCTGATGGCATCAAAAAATGAAGAAGAGCTCGGATGATATTATAACGACTTAACGATTGTAACATTTATATCAACATCAGCAAATGCCAGTTTGGAGTGACTGAAGTGCCATTTTTAGGTTACCTTGTTGAAAAGGACAGTATACGACCACTTCCAGAGAAAGTTCAAAACAATCATTCACAATCCGTTGCTTTCAACAATGAAAGACCTGCGCCTTTTTCTTGGACTCATAAAATTTTATTGCAGGGCACTTATTCCACAAACAAACAAACTGCTCTATCTCAATGAATTAATGGGGAAAAACGGTATATGGGGAAGAGACTGGACCGAAGACCTTCACGAAGCTTTCAATATTTAAAAATTATTCTAGCCGAAACATCACATTTAGGTCCTCCATCATCACAGTTACCTCTTGTCCTAGTGGTTGATGCTTCGGACTTCACAATTGGTGTTGCCGTCATCAAATTAAGAACAATATGCTCCTACCCTTAGCAATCTTCTCAAAGTGTGCATTCACATCAGACATCCTACACTAACACACGGCGTTCTGGCCTGGGGTACTATCGGGTACAAACGCTAGATCATGTATAATGTGGGTTAATACCACGGTATAGAGGACTACTTACCTTAATACCATTTTGGGGTGATCATGTTTCCATATCTTGAAAGCATCCCCGGGGCCATATTTCAGCACTTTCTTCCACGAAAATAACCTAGCACTACTGCCCTGGACGGCAAGGCCACCCGATTAGTAGCTCATGGATATTGTTCTAACTACGGGTGCAGAGTTATGATTGGTTATATCTCAGGACTGCTTTTCAATAATATTTGATGCAATACCTCGGCATGCATAGCATGTTATAGATTCCAAAAATGGCTATACTTACTATCATAAAGCATTAGGTCGTAGAATGTTGAATTCTTAATCATTTATTCAGGATTTTCCAATGTAAATACCCTGTGAAAATAAGCGTCATAGCTCAACATAAGGATCTCCGAGTTTTGTGCATAGTTGTATGTTTAGAGCTATGTGCAACACATCCCAAGTAATAATAACAATAATAATAATAATAATAATAATAATAATAATAATAATAATAATAGGGTAGGGCTTACCTGGACCACATCCAATTAGCGTGCATCCTACAAGACCTGACTCTGGATAACACCAGCAGTGATTGCAATCGTCCATGAAAGTTATTCCTTTGGGACACAGTGTTGGAACTATAATCAAAATATAATGATGTAAAACTTTAACGAAAGAGACCGTTTTAAGAGAGTTATGAACTGGGGTGAATCATTGAAGTACGGCATTAAGTATATTTTATCAAAATAGGCCCACATGCCCTAAAATAATAATGTGGTTCGTTTAGGTGGGTATCATTAGTACGTAATGATTATTAAGAAACAAGCAACTGTACGTGGAATCTACAAACCATTGAGTATTTGGTAAAGGACAACAGAGACCTTACTCCGTATATGTCCGAATGACAAGACCGCAACGAAATGAATAAAATATGGTTTTTTTACAAGGCAGATGCCATATAGTCACGTGAGTGAACGTCACAAAATGTGTCAGTTTGAATAATAAGACTATTCATTACTACTGTATAACCGCCTTACTATATGTGCAGACTGCCACACAAAACAAAGTTGCTAAAATAGATTCGAGTATACCATAACATTACATTAACGATTTGTATCCATAATTTTTGCCACTAAATAATATAAACATTACGTGTACAGATGGATTTTTACGGATAAATAAACAGGAATATGATTCTGGCCACGCAACAATAAATTCAAATTCATATCTGCACCATTATACAGGAGAAATAAGTATTCGAACAGTAACATTGTATACAAGCTTCTCCATACTTTACTCCCTTCAGGACGGGTTTTGTCAACGTCTTCTTGTACATGTCTGATGTTTCACTTTCTGCGCTGTTAGCGCGTTATAAAGAACATCCCTCTAAAATGGGTCGGAAGACAAAAGAAACGACTTTGGAAGAAAAAAAGAAAGAAAGAAAGAAAGAAAGAAAGAAAGAAAGAAAGAAAAAGAAAGAAAAAGAAAGAGAATTAGTAGATTGCAAATGCAAAATATTAGAGACATTTCTAGGATAGTGGATACATATGTAATAACAATCCCTGATGTCATTGACAGGTTCGGTAAAAGAATATAATTACAAAATGTGTTACAAAAATTTGCCCCAAACCCTCGACGGCCAAGAAAATTAAGTGACGCTGATGGCTGAGCTACAAAGAAAAATCTAACGATATCCGAAGTTCAGTACACCAACCATCGCATCGGAACTGAAACAAGATTTAAACATACATGTATTGTGCCCTACCACTTGTCCTAAAGTGCACCTGGCTAAGCTCAGCTGTTTAGGGTGTGGATCGTCCGGAATGGGGCACCCAAAATTAACGATATAATACTTAAATATTGATAACAGGGATATGAAGACATAAATATGAATGAGAGCTATTCGAAGTAGTAGGTAAAAACATGTTTATTTACTAAGATCTGAAATAGGGGATCAAAATTCCCGGGTATAAAACACTGTACAAATGAGCAAATGTATTCAAAATAACGGTTGGGTCTAGATCCTTCATTACTTTAAAAGTATTCACTGGAACACGTTGTGTCACTATAACACGAAAAGGAAGATTATCGCGTAAGTCATATCAAACTTTCTAGGCTTAAGGCATAGTCCCCTGTAATCTAGTGATATGAGAAAGTAGCGTAAGTATTCACAGTCGTAACTAACAAGAATCCCGCACATACAGGGAACACAAATATAAAACACAACACTCGAAATGGAACCAGATTCTACTACCTCCAGAATAATACTGAATTGAAACTCTGAGACCTGGCCTAGGTACCACTGGATGAGGAATGAACTCCACGACCTTCAAATTAGCGTACGATGCTAATTCCCTTTTAACAACAGACATAAACACAACAAACGAAGAAAGAAACCAACAGTAGTTGGTCGCTAACACCAATACAGATTCATCGCTTCAGGCAGGGTCATCCAGAGTCACCATTTGCTGTTAAAGCTATCCAGCGGGTCGGCAGGAGGTCGGTCACTCTCAGAAATGGAGTAAAGCTTGGTTCTAACATTATTAGGTTATGCACAGAAAGCCGCTTCACCAATGTTTTAAATAGCTGTATATAGTTGTAATGGTAAATACTGATCAGTCTCTGTTTTAACAGCTTGGAGTGAGACTACAGGTTTATTTGCATACAAATCATTTTCTTGTAATTCCGTAAGGGTATTTAATTAGGCACTTTTGTGTTATTGTAGTCATCACGATAGTTTGGAGTATTTTCTTTTAAGTCCAAAATAATGACTTGTAATTAACAAAGTCATCTGTATTGGTAGAATGACACTGACCTACCTTAGAGCTGAAGTAAGATTATTTGTGTAGCTAAGAAGGCAATTACTTTTAAATCGTGGGTTGTGCATGTGCATGTTTTCAGGTACCATGTGAGAAGATATATAGGCCACAATGATACCAGGGATGTTATTGTATGTAGAGTTCTCCGTATTGAGGGTGCGAGCCAGAGTGTGAGTGCTAGTGAAATATCCTTGGAATTATTGGGCTGTAGTCTGGGCCTTACTATCGTTACGCGTTGGCGGGGTAGATAAATAAAGACGGAAACTGGTAGCGTTAAACTCCTACAATACAATTAACTAACAACTTAATCTATTCATTAATACACTCAGGCACACCAGACCTGAAAATACCTACCACCGACTTCCATGTTAAGTCCACTTGTGATGCCATAATGACTCATGATGATCCACTACACGTGACACGAGTTCTGTATTCTAAATATAATTAAGGTCACCCAATCAATGTACTGTAGACCACGAAGGATGTTTACGTCATGGATCCTTAATTGTGTCGGCATAACCCACCGACGAGGTTATGGATTGATATCTATCCTAGTAGTATAATACAGGGATTCGGGCGCCGCCACCGCCACCGGGCTCCCAGAGGCCACCTCCACCACCACCACAGCCAGAGGCCTCCCAGATGCCACCTCCACCACCACCACAGCCAGAGGCCTCCCAGAGGTCTCCTCCACCACCCGCGGGAAATTAGAATTTGTAAACAAAGCCACGTGCTTTTTGACAGCTGTCATCGACAACAACGCATCGCTAACCTCAGTACTGCCATCTTGACGGGCCTAAACCTCAGTAGTGCCAACTTAACCTAACTAGCGCGAGATAAACAAAGCCACGTGCTTTTTGACAGACAACAACGCATCGCTAACCTCAGTACTGCCATCTTGACGGGCCTAAACCTCAGTAGTACCAACTTAACCTAACTAGCGTGTGGTAAACAAAGCCACGTGCTTTTTGACAGCCACGTGCTTTTTTGACAGCTGTCATCCGACATCTTTAAACTACAGAGCACTGTGCTGCCCTCTTTATCGTAGTAGATGTAAAATTCGTCACCTGTCATCGGCAGTGCTGCCATCTTGGCGGGCCTAAACCTTAGTGCTACCAACTTAAACAAACTAGCGTGAGATAAACAAATCCACGTGCAGCTGTCATCCGCCATCTTTAATCCATAGAGCACAGTGCTGCCCTCTTTAGCTACTTACCTTTGAAATGTGGTACGTCACAGCTGTCATCCGCCATCTTGCATCCGAAACCTCAGTGCTGCACTCTTTAGCTAGATACCTTCGAAATGTAGTGGTGGCAAATTCTTTATGCTCTTGTTTGGAAACAAAGCCACGTGCTTCTTGACAGCTGTCATCCGCCATCTTTAATCAAGAGAGCACCGTGCTGCTATCTTTAGCTAGATACCTTTGAAATGTGGTGGCGGCAAATTCCACGTGCTCTTGTTTAGTAAACAAAGCCACGTGCTTTTTTGACAGCTATCATCCGCCATCTTTAATCAATAGAGCACTGTACTGCTATAATGCGGGTAATTTCGTCAGCTGTCATCCACCATCTTTAATCTACAGAGCGCCGTGCTGCTCTCTGTAGTAGCGGGCAATTTGAAAAGTTCTGTTACTTGTCATCCGTCATCTTTAATCAACAAAGCTTCGTACTGCTATCTTTAGCTACATACATTTAACATGTGGTGGCGGATAATTTGAAAATAAAAACCTTCCGTTAGCTATCATCCGCCATCTTTATTCAACAGAGCATCGTGCTACTATCTCTAGCTACATACATTTAACATGTGGTGACGGCAATTTGAAATTCTATCTAGATGCCATCTTTAATCAACAGAGCACCGTGCTGCTATCCCTTTGAATTGTGGTGACGGATAATTTGAAATTCCGTTAGCTATCATCATTAAACATTAGTGCATTCGCTAACCTAACCTCTCATCTACTATCTTGAAGGAGATTATACGACACCTCCTCTACCTCCTGCTCTTCCTCCTCCTCCTCCTCCCCTACCACCTCCGCCTCCTCCTCCTCCTCTGTCAAGGCATAACTTTATCGAACACGCATCGCGAAGGCAAGAGTGTGCAGCGATATGCATGTTTAGACTTGCGGATTACGAAAGAAACATAACAAGACTTGAATCGAACACTGCACTCGATGACGTTAACTTCAAAATGTGATTAAAACATTGTCTGGTGTGTTCAGAACACTACATAAGTAGAATCGAACGCTGTACAACATGTTAGGGGATACCTATGTTCTAAGAAGATCAGATTGAAACATAAAAAGACTAGAATCGAACACTACACTCGATGTCGTTAACCTTAACATGTGATCAGAACATTGATCGATGTGTTCAGATCACTAAACAAGTAGAACCGAACACTGTACAACATGCCAGGGGATACCTTTGTTCTAAGAAAATTAGATTGAAACATAACAAGATTAGAACCGAACACTGTACAACATGTTAGGGGATACCTTTGTTCTAAGAAGATCAGACTGAAACATAACAAGACTAGAATTGAACACTGCACTCGATACAACATGTGATCAGAACATTGATTGATGTGTTCAGATCACTAAACAAGTAGAACCGAACACTGTACAACATGTTAAGGGATACCTTTGTTCTAAGAAGATCAGATTGAAACATAACAAGACTAGAATCGAACACTGCACTCGATGTCGTTAACCTTAACATGTGATCAGATACAACATGTTAGGGGATACCTTTGTTCTAAGAAAATTAGATTGAAACATAGCAAGACCAGAATCGAACACTGTAAGAACATTGTTTGATGTGTTCAGAGCAAAAGTACAACTTCAATGATTTACCTAGTGTAAAAATCAAAAACACACACTGTGCACATATCGCATAGCTATCTCGCCTATCACTTACCTAGTATGAAAATCAAAAATACACTGTGCACATATCGCATAGCTAACTCGGCAACACTTCAAATGATTTGCTTAGTACGAAAATAAAAAATCTATACCGCGTAGCTAACTCGTTCATCACACTGCTAAGACGCTTAGTAATTGCAAATACACTGATATATGTCATACGAAAATCAAGAAAGCACACTACGTAGCCAACTCGCTCGGGTCACTCGCTTAGTAATTGCAACACGACTAACACACTGATACCCGTTACTCTTTTTTTTCTCGAAACACACACACACGGATAAGAATGTTCCGAGATACTACATACATTTAAAAAAATAGGGGGATGAAAGTTCATAAATTATATGTACACATGTTGTCTCCTCCAAGTTGTAAGACGAAATAGACGCAGTACTGCGAGTTTCCGCTCTAGCTGGCGAACGGAAGTAGCATGATATCTCAGCAAAAAAAAAAAATACGCGTGAGCTTGCATACATGCAAGTCAGACACAATGATGAATACCGCGATTCAAATCCTGGCAACTTATGCCGTCAGGAAGGGCATCTGGTGAGCATCTAGCTGTAGATCCCCGATTCTCATGTTAAAAAGAGCATCTAGTTGTAAAACAGATTCTTAATCCGAGTTCTTTGACGTCAGGAAGGGCAACCGGCCGAAAACAATAGTGTATGATGTAAGAGGCTAGATACTGCCAGTTTTGCGTCAGGAAGGGCAACTAGTCTTAAAACAAATTCTTGTGATTTAAAATCTTAGTTTTGCGTCAGGAAGTGCATCCGGCTGTAAAACAATAGTTCTTGATACAGCGATTTAAAATCTAAGAAGTGCATCTATCTGTAAAACCCCGATTCTCGTGCTAAAAAGAGCATCTAGTTGTAAAACAGATTCTTAATCCTAGTTCTTTGACGTCAGGAAGGGCAACCGGTCGAAAACAATAGTGTATGATGTAAGAGGCTAGATACTGCCAGTTTTGCGTCAGGAAGGGCAACTAGTCTTATAACAAATTCTTGCGATTTAAAAATCTTAGTTTTGCGCCAGGAAGGGCATCCGGCTGTAAAACAATAGTTCGTGATACAGCGATTCAAAATCTAAGAAGTGCATCTAGCTGTAAAACCCCGATTCTCGTGTTAAAAAGAGCATCAAGTTGTAAAACAGATTCTTAATCCGAATTCCTTGTCGTCAGGAAGGGTAACCGGTCGAAAACAATAGTGTATGATTTAAGAGGCTAGATACTGCCAGATTTGCGTCAGGAAGGGAAACTAGTCTTGAAACAAATTCTTGCGATTTAAAAATCTTAGTTTTGGGTCAGGAAGGGCATCCGGCTGTAAAACAATAGTTCGTGATACAGCGATTTAAAATCTAAGAAGTGCATCTAGCTGTAAAACCCCGAATCTCGTGTTAAAAAGAGCATCTAGTTGTAAAACAGATTCTTAATCCGAGTTCTTTGAAGTCAGGAAGGGTAACCGGTCGAAAACAATAGTGTATGATTTAAGAGGCTAGATACTGCCAGTTTTGCGTCAGGAAGGGTAACTAGTCTTAAAACAAATTCTTGCGATTTAAAATCTTAGTTTTGCGTCAAGAAGGGCATCCGGCTGTAAAACAATAGTTCGTGATACAGCGATTTAAAATCTAAGAAGTGCATCTAGCTGTAAATCCCCAATTCTCGTGTTAGAAAGTGCAAGTAGTTGTTAAACAGATTCTTAATCCGAGTTCTTTGACGTCATGAAGGGCAACCGGTCGAAAACAATAGTGTATGATGTACGAGGCTAGATACTGCCAGTTTTGCGTCAGGAAGGGCAACTAGTCTTAAAACAAAACAGATTCTTAATCCTAGTTCTTTGACGTCAGGAAGGGCAACCGGTCGAAAACAATAGTGTATGAAGTAAGATGCTAGATACTGCCAGTTTTGCGTCAGGAAGGGCAACTAGTCTTAAAACAAATTCTTGCGATTTAAAAATCTTAGTTTTGCGTCAGGAAGGGCATCCGGCTGTAAAAAAATAGTTCGTGATAGAGCGATTTAAAATCTAAGAAGTGCATCTAGCTGTAAAACCCCGAATCTCGTGTTAAAAAGAGCATCTAGTTGTAAAACAGATTCTTAATCCGAGTTCCTTGACGTCAGGAAGGGCAACTGGTCGAAAACAATAGTGTATGATGTAAGAGGCTAGATACTGCCAGTTTTCGTCAGGAAGGGCAACTAGTCTTAAAACAAAACAGATTTTTAATCCTAGTTCTTTGACGTCACGAAGGGCAACCGGTCGAAAATAATAGTATATGATGTAAAAGGCTAGATACTGCTAGTTTTGTGTCAGGAAGGGTAACTAGTCATAAAACAAATTCTTGCGATTTAAAATCTTAGTTTTGCGTCAGGAAGGGCATCCGGCTGTAAAACAATAGTTCGTGATACAGCGATTTAAAATCTAAGAAGAGCATCTAGCTGTAAAACCCCGATTCTCGTGTTAAAAAGAGCATCTAGTTGTAAAACAGATTCTTAATCCGAGTTCTTTGACGTCAGGAAGGGCAACTGGTCGAAAACAATAGTGTATGATGTAAGAGGCTAGATACTGCCAGTTTTGCGTCAGGAAGGGCAACTAGTCTTAAAACAAATTCTTGCGATTTAAAAATCTTAGTTTTGCGTCAGGAAGGGCATCTGGCTGTAAAACAATAGTTCGTGATACAGAGATTTAAAATCTAAGAAGTGCATCTAGCTGTAAATCCCCGATTCTCGTGTTAGAAAGTGCAAGTAGTTGTAAAACAGATTCTTAATCCTAGTTCTTTGACGTCAGGGAGGGTAACCGGTCGAAAACAATAGTGTATGATGTAAGAGGCTAGATACTGCCAGTTTTGCGTCAGGAAGGGTAACTAGTCTTAAAACAAATTCTTGCGATTTAAAATCTTAGTTTTGCGTCAGGAAGGGCATCCGGCTGTAAAACAATAGTTCGTGATACAGCGATTTAAAATCTAAGAAGTGCATCTAGCTCTAAATCCCCGATTCTCCTGTTAGAAAGTGCAAGTAGTTGTAAAACAGATTCTTAATCCGAGTTCTTTGACGTCAGGAAGGGCAACCGGTCGAAAACAATAGTGTATGATGTAAGAGGCTAGATACTGCCAGTTTTGCGTCAGGAAGGGCAACTAGTCTTAAAACAAATTCTTGCGATTTAAAAATCTTAGTTTTGCGTCAGGAAGGGCATCCGGCTGTAAAACAATAGTTCGTGATACAGCGATTTAAAATCTAAGAAGTGCATCTAGCTGTAAATCCCCGATCCTCGTGTTAGAAAGTGCAAGTAGTTGTAAAACAGATTCTTAATCCGAGTTCTTTGACGTCAGGAAGGGTAACCGGTCGAAAACAATAGTGTATGATGTAAGAGGCTAGATACTGCCAGTTTTGCGTCAGAAAGGGCAACTAGTCTTAAAACAAAACAGATTCTTAATCCTAGTTCTTTGACGTCAGGAAGGGCAACCGGTCGAAAACAATAGTATATGATGTAAGAGGCTGGATACTGCTAGTTTTGTGTCAGGAAGGGTAACTAGTCTTAAAACAAATTCTTGCGATTTAAAAATCATAGTTTTGCGTCAGGAAGGGCATCCGGCTGTAAAACAATAGTTCGTGATACAGCGATTTAAAATCTAAGAAGAGCATCTAGCTGTAAAACCCCGATTCTCGTGTTAAAAAGAGCATCTAGTTGTAAAACAGATTCTTAATCCGAGTTCTTTGACGTCAGGAAGGGTAACCGATCGAAAACAATAGTGTATGATGTAAGAGGCTAGATACTGCCAGTTTTGCGTCAGGAAGGGCAACTAGTCTTAAAACAAATTCTTGCGATTTCAAATCTGTAAAACATATTTTTATTCCCAAGAGAATCGAACCCGAGACTGCCGGGTGAGGGGCATGCACACTAAACCAAACTGTAGGCTATAGGTTACATTTTTTTTGTTCCACAGTCTTTGAAGTTGTATCGGCGCAGTCATTCAGAGCGAAGTGCGGAATGCATGTGTTGGCTGAAATTGTACACGCATCTTCCGTCTGTAGTAACCTTGAACGAAGACACTGCGTGGTGATAAGCTACTTGTAACTCACGGAATGTCTTCTTAGCTGAGTAGCATTCAGCCCGTGTAAGCTCCTAACATAAAATATCATGATTGTACGGAGAGGTTAAAGCACATTGCCAGCATATAGCCCACTCCTATCGAAAGAGCCTGCACGGCGCCGGCATGTAGGCTACTCCTGTTGAAGGAGCCTTTACAAGGTTTAACACCCCTCTATCAACAGCCCTTACTTAATGCTGGCTTTTTGCACGCCCTCGAAACTGCCTAAGAATGTAATATACAATAGTAGGGAGAGGGTAAAACCCGGTGCCGGCACATAGCCTACTCCTACCGAAGAAGCCTGCACACAGCTTAACGCCTCCATCCGACAAATGAATCACCCTCAACACTCTTGTACTCACAATCATTTTCGAAGGAGTCTGCATAAGGTTTAACGTCCCCATCAACAGCCCTTACTTAATGCTAGCTTTTTTGCACACCCCGCCTCTTAGATCAAACACCATAGTTTTACGACCGGTTACCCTTCCTGACTAGGATTTTAAATCGCAGTATACGCGATACATTTGTTATAGCGGGTTTTATAACTAGATATCCCGGTACCGGCACATAGCCTACTCCTACTGAAGAAGCCTGCACAAGGCTTATTGCCTCCATCCGACAGATGAATCACCATCAACGTCTTGTACTCAAAATCATTTTCGAAGGAGTCTGCACAAGGTTTAACGCCCCCTATCAACAGCCCTTACTTAATGCTGGCTTTTTTGCACACCCCGCCTCTTAGATCATACACCATAGTTCTACGACCGGTTACCCATCCTGACTAGGATTTTAAATTGCAGTATACGCGATAAATTTGTTGTAGCGGGTTTTATAACTAGATATCCCAGTGCCGGCACATAGCCTACTCCTACCGAAGAAGCCTGCATACAGCTTAACGCCTCCATCCGACAAATGAATCACCCTCAACACTCTTGTACCGGCAATCATTCCCGCTACTTCGGGAGATAGCAGGTTCCAACTCCTACTGTCGGAAGCCGTATAAAATAGCAAATGCTAGGCGAGGGACCTGCGCGATCGTCATAACATGATCTAGACGGATGCCCTTCCTGACGGCATAAGTTGCCAGGATTTGAATCGCGGTATCCATCATTGTGTCTGACTTGCGTGTATGCAAGCTCACGCGTATTTTTTTTTTTGCTGAGATATCATGCTACTTCCGTTCGCCAGCTAGAGCGGAAACTCGCAGTACTGCGTCTATTTCGTCTTACAACTTGGAGGAGACAACATGTATACATATAATTTATGAACTTTCATCCCCCTATTTTTTTTAAATGTATGTAGTATCTCGGAACATTCTTATCCGTGTGTGTGTGTTTCGAGAAAAAAAGAGTAACGTGTATCAGAGTTCTAGTCGTGTTGCAATTACTAAGCGAGTGACCCGAGCGAGTTGGCTACGTAGTGTGCTTTCTTGATTTTCGTATGACATATATCAGTGTATTTGCAATTACTAAGCGTCTTAGCAGTGTGATGAACGAGTTAGCTACGCGGTATAGATTTTTTATTTTCGTACTAAGCAAATCATTTGAAGTGTTGCCGAGTTAGCTATGCGAAATGTGCACAGTGTGTTTTGATTTTCATACTAGGTAAGTGATAGGCGAGATAGCAATGCGATATGTGCACAGTGTGTGTTTTTGATTTTTACACTAGGTAAATCATTGAAGTTGTACTTTTGCTCTGAACACATCAAACAATGTTCTTACAGTGTTCGATTCTGGTCTTGCTATGTTTCAATCTAATTTTCTTAGAACAAAGGTATCCCCTAACATGTTGTATCTGATCACATGTTAAGGTTAACGACATCGAGTGCAGTGTTCGATTCTAGTCTTGTTATGTTTCAATCTGATCTTCTTAGAACAAAGGTATCCCCTAACATGTTGTACAGTGTTCGGTTCTACTTGTTTAGTGATCTGAACACATCAATCAATGTTCTGATCACATGTTGTATCGAGTGCAGTGTTCAATTCTAGTCTTGTTATGTTTCAATCTGATTTTCTTAGAACAAAGGTATCCCCTAACATGCTGTACAGTGTTCGGTTCTAGTCTTGTTATGTTTCAATCTAATTTTCTTAGAACAAAGGTATCCCCTGACATGTTGTACAGTGTTCGGTTCTACTTGTTTAGTGATCTGAACACATCGATCAATGTTCTGATCACATGTTAAGGTTAACGACATCGAGTGTAGTGTTCGATTCTAGTCTTGTTATTTTGCAATCTAATTTTCTTAGAACAAAGGTATCCCCTGACATGTTGTACAGTGTTCGGTTCTACTTGTTTAGTGATCTGAACACATCAATCAATGTTCTGATCACATGTTAAGGTTAACGACATCGAGTGCAGTGTTCGATTCTAGTCTTTTCAATCTGATCTTCTTAGAACAAAGATATCCCCTAACATGTTGTACAGCGTTCGATTCTACTTATGTAGTGTTCTGAACACACCAGACAATGTTTTAATCACATGCTGAAGTTAACGACATCGAGTGCAGTGTTCGATTCAAGTCTTGTTATGTTTCTTTCGTAATCCGCAAGTCTAAACATGCATATCGCTGCACACTCTTGCCTTCGCGATGCGTGTTCGATAAAGTTATGCCTTGACAGAGGAGGAGGAGGAGGCGGAGGTGGTAGGGGAGGAGGAGGAGGAGGAAGAGCAGGAGGTAGAGGAGGTGTCGTATAATCTCCTTCAAGATAGTAGATGAGAGGTTAGGTTAGCGAATGCACTAATGTTTAATGATGATAGCTAACGGAATTTCAAATTATCCGTCACCACAATTCAAAGGGATAGCAGCACGGTGCTCTGTTGATTAAAGATGGCATCTAGATAGAATTTCAAATTGCCGTCACCACATGTTAAATGTATGTAGCTAGAGATAGTAGCACGATGCTCTGTTGAATAAAGATGGCGGATGATAGCTAACGGAAGGTTTTTATTTTCAAATTATCCGCTACCACATGTTAAATGTATGTAGCTAAAGATAGCAGTACGAAGCTTTGTTGATTAAAGATGACGGATGACAAGTAACAGAACTTTTCAAATTGCCCGCTACTACAGAGAGCAGCACGGCGCTCTGTAGATTAAAGATGGTGGATGACAGCTGACGAAATTACCCGCATGATAAGAGCACAGTGCCCTATTGATTAAAGATGGCGGATGATAGCTGTCAAAAAAGCACGTGGCTTTGTTTACTAAACAAGAGCACGTGGAATTTGCCGCCACCACATTTCAAAGGTATCTAGCTAAAGATAGCAGCACGGTGCTCTCTTGATTAAATATGGCGGATGACAGCTGTCAAAAAGCACGTAGAATTTGCCACCGGCATAAAGAGGGCAGCACGGTGCTCTCTGGCGGTTGACAGCTGTCAGAAAAGCACATGGGTTTGTTTCCAAACAAGAGCGTGTAGAATTTACCACCACCACATAGAGGGCAGCACGGTGCTCTCTAAATTAAAGATGGCGGATGATAGCTGACAAAAAAGCGCATAGGTTTGTTTCCAAACAGGAGCATAAAGAATTTTTCATATTGCCGCTACTACATTTCAAAGGTATCTAGCTAAAGAGTGCAGCACTGAGGTTTCGGATGCAAGATGGCGGATGACTGCTGTGACGTACCACATTTCAAAGGTAAGTAGCTAAAGAGGGCAGCACGGTGCTCTCTGGATTAAAGATGGCGGATGACAGCTGTCAAAAAAGCACGTGGCTTTGTTTCCAAACAAGAGCATAAAGAATTTGCCACCACTACATTTCAAAGGTATCTAGCTAAAGAGTGCAGCACTGAGGTTTCGGATGCAGGATGGCGGATGACAGCTGTGACGTACCACATTTCAAAGGTAAGTACCTAAGAAGGGCAGCACTGTGCTCTATGTATTAAAGATGGCGGATGACAGCTGCACGTGGATTTGTTTATCTCACGCTAGTGAGTGTAAGTTGGTAGCACTAAGGTTTAGGCCCGCCAAGATGGCAGCACTGCCGATGACAGGTGATGAATTTTTCATCTACTACGATAAAGAGGGCAGCACAGTGCTCTGTAGTTTAAAGATGTCGGATGACAGCTGTCAAAAAAGCACGTGGCTGTCAAAAAGCACGTGGCTTTGTTTACCACACGCTAGTTAGGTTAAGTTGGTACTACTGAGGTTTAGGCCCGTCAAGATGGCAGTACTGAGGTTAGCGATGCGTTGTTGTCTGTCAAAAAGCACGTGGCTGTCAAAAAGCACGTGGCTTTGTTTATCTCGCGCTAGTTAGGTTAAGTTGGCACTACTGAGTTTTAGGCCCGTCAAGATGGCAGTACTGAGGTTAGCGATGCGTTGTTGTCGATGACAGCTGTCAAAAAGCACGTGGCTTTCTTTACAAATTCAAATTTCCCGCGGGTGGTGGAGGAGACCTCTGGGAGGCCTCTGGCTGTGGTGGTGGTGGAGGAGGCATTTGGGAGGCCTCTGGCTGTGGTGGTGGTGGAGGTGGCCTCTGGGAGCGCGGTGGCGGTGGCGGCGCCCAAATCCCTGTATTATACTACTTATCCTTATTAACCTTGATTTGCACAAATCAGTGTGGTTGATGATCAAAAGAAATTAGCTAATGTGGCTGCGGGCCCTAATATAATGTCACAGAGGCTGATGGCCTGAAAGAAATCTGAGTAAAGGCGGCTGAGCTTGAAAACGCAGTTAAGCTAAGGTGGCTGATGGCTAAGGTTTCCATATTAAATCTCCAGCAGCTCTAGTGCCCAACAATTCAAAAATCAAGAGTTTCCTCCCATAGTGTTGTACTACAATCTGTACCTCATTCAGCTCAATGGGATTTATATTAGATTTTATATAAAATATTTATTTTTAGTATTTTCAGCTGCTCGGAATAAAAACTCGACAAAAATATCTAAATCACAATCTATGTTAGTGATTGAGGAAGAGTACGAAAATTCTTATAAACTTGGAACTTAAAAGGGAAACAGTGATATATTGTTAAAAAGGCGGGAAATTTAATTTAAAATGTTATAATTAGAATTTTGACATTATTGCATTTGCTTCTGATTGCTGGGAAGCATGCCAATACTGGGATATGTGCAGAATTTTTCAACAACGTTTGTAACATATTTAACAATCGAATGAATATTGGCCTGTTTTGTCCCGTGTTGAGCTAGGTCTCCCCCCTTAATTAAGGCCACGACCGCTTCCTCCCCATTCCCAGGCCTTTCCTATCCCATCGTCGCCATAAGACCTCTCTGTGTCGGTACGACGTAAAAGAAATTGTAAAAAAACGAGTCTCACACAAATGCACCGTTATTAATTTTGACCATCCCTAAATCACGAGATTTTTCCTAAATAGTCCTCAACTTCCAAACTGAATAATTACCTGGGCACTATATTTTGACCGATGTCACAGAGATTCGTGGTCTGCCGCGCTTCATAGGGTCCTTTCCTAGATATTTCTCATTTTAGCTCCTACAGACTTAAAGTTTTCTTCATTAATGATGAGTTGATGGCATTTGTAATCCTTGTGACTCCTCTTCCCTCAGTTTCTTCCAAACTTTTCTGCAGCTCAAATACAACTGGCATAAAATCCCGCCAAACATTCTGTATTCTTACACCCTGTCCACACGTATATTTGTGGGAAACGAAATACTCCCTTGCCTTTCTAAGTGTCTAGGATAACCAAGAGAAAAATGTGAGTCGAGCTCCTCATGCTGTCTGCCGGTCTGATTCAAACTTTCCGAACTTCTCGTTTACGGACTCTGGTTCACTCCTCGGGTTCAAGACTCTGGTTCTTCCTAGCTCAGAGGTTATGGGTTCAATATGTCTTAGAGCTAGGGGGCCATCCAAAAATGTGTGTAACGAAATAGTATCATGTAACAAAATGAGTGACGGGAGTGTAACCTAACAAGCGTATAGGCTGTGACTTAAAATGTGTGTGTGGGGAGGAGGGCAGGGTCTCTTAACTTTCGAACTTAGTTTGGCGACCACGGAGCACTTAGCTCATTCCAGGCATTGCGTCCACTTACTTGTGCTAGGCTGCTCACCTTCCTCTATTCTATGCGACCTCCCTTGGTCAACTCTGGTTCTTTTCCGATCCCGACGGTATTAGGTTTGCGAATCCTAGCGAGTTCTCATTTTACCCACTTTGTGGCCCTTGTCTTTCTTTCTTTTCTTTTTTTTTTTTTTTTTTTGGTCAGTGCGTTCATTTTTCGAAGTTTTGGACCACTTCCCTTTCTTCCTTCTGATTAGTGTTAACAGAGGATGGTTGCCCGGTTGTACTTCCTCTTAAAACTAATAAACACCATCACCACCTGTGATGTAAAGTATGGATGGCCAGACAGCAACTGTGCAAGCAATGTCTTATGGCTGTCGGTCTCCTGAATGCTCGAAAGATAGATAAGACAAACTAGCAAATACATCCGTGCTTCGCTATGGTATTCTATTTTGTATACGTAGTTCTACGCAAGTTACTGTACACGCAGCGAGTAAGACTATATTCAATTGCATGAGTCTTAACACTATATAGAAACAAAACGAGGAGGATCCCATACGTTGTTTCCAATGTAAGGTGCACTTTTGCAAAATGTTGATAGTAATGGCAGGTCACATTTCCGACTGCCATTCACAATCGAGTTCGGAAGTTTATACTAAAACGTCAAGCTCGCTTGCCAACTGACATTCACAATAGAGATGGATAGTTTTCATTACAATGACAGGCTCCCCTTCCTAATGCCAGTTACAATCGAGTTCGAGAGATTTGATTATAATCGAGAAATGCAGCTCTATGGAAAGTATAAAGAATTGAAATATGACAATATGTCATAGGACCAAAGTTGAATATCTCCCCAAATTGAACGGTGATGGTGTAATCTCCTTTGTGAAATTACTTAGCGTTTAGGAAGCAGTCACCACGAAACGAAGGTCTGCATCGTCATTGAAATTGCCTCCATATTTAAATATTTTTTCTGGGCCTTAAAGTAATATATCTGAACAGTCTGCAAAATTTCCCTCAAAGGAAAGAGTGCCAGTGACCGAGAAAAGTTACGTACATAACAAAAGTTGTATAATATGAAGCGACGTTTCACATATAGTCCACGAAATTTACAGAAAATCAATAGTATAGGAGAAAATGTAAGAAAACTACTTTGGTTTCCCTATAAACCCCCAGTCTATTCTGTGATTTTAAATCATATGCATATCTAAACCTTCCCCTGGATGAGTATACTCTAAATCTATCCAGCCGTTTCGCCGTGATGGTGGAACAGACAGACAAACATGAAAGCTAAAAACCACTGATAGGGTGTTGAGTTGAGCTGTAAGTATGATACATATCTGAAAAAAATGGCAAAATAAACGAAATTACAGACAGCGGACCCCCTACAACTTTATTCATATAAATTAATTATAATTTGTTTTTCTTATAGGGAAATTTGAGACATTATTTTAACATGCACATGTTTTTGGCTGGGGGTCTGGGTGTGTCTAGAATTAGGCTCGACAGTTTTGCGCCAACAAAATTTTCGGACACCGCGATAACCATGCAAACCTGTATACTTCATCCATGTATATAGACAAGGGAAAAACATACCCATGCTTCTATGCTTCCCCGTGTAGCGAAGGAACTTAGTTGAAAATTTTGCTATGTTGATTTATGAAGCTGAATATGTTTAACTGAAGTATACAAAGATTTTAGTGAAATACTTTAAAATGTAAAAAATAAGTGTAATTCAATGTAAAAGCTTGTAATGTATTACTTGTTTACTGTAGTATAAAGTACGCATACCTCTGCACTTATTGTTCATTCTCGCCTTCATCTATCAATTCAGTTTGGTGGCTTTGCAGGTTACTTGTCAAGTGGTTCGTAGTTTGTTCATGTCTAACGGCAAAAGTCATATATTAAAGCAGTCTATTTCCTTGAACTTTCCCGCAAGTAAAGTCATAATTAGATACAAGGTAACTCTTAAATGTTTAGATCCGGACTAGAGCCTGTATAGTCTCCCTACTTTGAAATTATAGGAAGAAGTGCTGTAACATAAATTATAGGTAACAGTAAATGAGTGAAATGGACGACCGATGTGTGTGGTTGTCTCGTTTATGATTCATTCAGTTTATACTCTCTGTGAGCCTCATCATCTGGCAGTAAAGTAGCTCAACATTTGCCGAAAGAATAACGTCAATAGGCGATATACAGTGCATATACCTTAAATTAACCCCTTATAGGTTGGTGGCTAAATATTTAGCCACCCCACCCAAACGTCCATATTGTTAACAAATTGCCATGAATTTGGTCTTTTATCGCCATAAGTCACATGCCTGAAAGGATAGTGGCTAAATAGTAAGCCACAAAGAAGATTATGAAGTCTGTGCAATCAATTGGGATTGGAATACGATCGAGGTGGCTAAGGATATTGCCACCATCCAATGAGGCTCCATGGGAAAACGCGGTTATGCTGTATTGCAGAGAATTCGGTGTTGTTTTTCTAGCAAACAGAATTTGAATTGCTAGTGGTGGCTATATCAGTGTCTACAGTTGATATTCAGACTGTCTGTTCTGCCAACGGTTAGCAGATCTCTTCACAAGTACATTATTTTATGAGTTGTTTTGTTGACGTTGCGCCAACTAATTATTTTACATTATAGAGGAAACACTTGCAGTTATAGAATAGTGTGAGGTAGAAATGCATGTAGAAACAAACATATGAAACCAATATGCGACTTTAGTATGGGAAATTATCCGCTCAGATAATATTATCGCCTTTATCCGAGTTGGCAAGTGACGAAACATAACCTCACTTTTAACCGTAGGCCTAGGCCTATGTTTATGCTATAAATGATCAATATTACATCATCCAGTTGCCAGAAAACATCTGTCTAACCGTAATTTATTATCGGTGTTTCAAGATACGTCATGACGAAGTACGTGGACGTAAATAAGGTGTCGGCCGACGAGCTATTCGACTTACTAGACACTGTTTCAGCAGATCAAGCATATGACTCCAAGGAAGGTGGAGATAGTGATGTTGAAGATTCTGTTGCATACAGAAATCGGGTGATTGATATATTTACTCGTTCTAAAAGCAGCAATGATTCTGTATTGCATGATCATGTGTCAGAGATTGAATCAGCTGATCCCATGGATACTGATGACATTGACATACAAAATGATCCTGAAAATTCTCCTAGTCTGTCATCAAGGTTCATCCAAATTTGTAAAGACTACTTGTATTTGTCCTACGGTATTGTTTAAAAGTTCCTACCAATGAAAGGAAATTGTGACTTCATGTAATGATGGTGGCTATATAAGTAGCCACCATCCATGTACAGAAAGTTGTGGGTCAGAATGAATGGTGGCTAAATATTTTTTTTTTTTTCATTTCAATATAGGCACCTGAGCCAAGGCTCTTCTTGGTGCAATACAAATAAATGACAATGGCAGCTATATTCACAATCTGATTACAAAATAAAATACAGTAAGTATATAATTTAACATGGTGTAAGAGATAAGATAGGACAACGCTTCCTAACCATAATTACCATACTACTTCAGGTATTTAGTTACATTACTTTTGAAGATAGATAAAGTTGGTAAAATTTTTATATTTTTTGGAAGCGAGTTATACATAGTTATAGAAAAATGCCAAAGAGAGTTTTGACCATAACTAGTGGAATGAATCTGATTGTAGTGAATATTATAAATAATTCTTGTTTCATAATTATGAATCTGTGAATTGGTAATTACTGATGTGTTTGAGCGGACTAATTTGTTTTGAATTTTATAGATCATAATTATAGAAGCCTTTATGCGGAGGTTTGGAAGTGGTGGCTAAATATTTAGCCACCCTATTTTTATTCGTATATAACAAATTTAGGAGCAAATTGCCTTAAAAACTGTCCTAAGCTATTCATTTGCAAGTCAGGATTAAGAGAAACATAAAAGTATACTCATAACCAACAAAAAAAATCCTGCCCTATAAAGGGTTAAAATCAAACAGCAAAGCTTGATAGAGAGAAATATGTGTATGAACTAGCATTATACAATTTCTGCAAAAATAGGACGAAGGATCTTTGTAAGTCTGATCATGGACAGTAGAGCGCAGACGAACTGCCTCGTCCCAAAGGAAGAAATAGAGAATTACTCAAGTAACATTCCTGGTTCAAAAAATAACTTACCATCCATTGAGGCCCTTCACATAGATAAGTCTAATACACACTATATTTTAGATATCACAGAGCAAACGAACATGATACTATTCAAAATGAGCGCTAATGCTGCTTCAGACCAAAAGGGTTCTCAAGCACATTAAAGTGGCTAAATTCATATGGTTGCTTGGTACGATGAAGCTTCGCTTTGGACTCCCTTCGAAACTGTTGAAGAAGCCACGAACAATATTAATTCATGAAGGAGACAATCGAAATTAATTTACAAGCTGGAGACCGATAGCTATATATTCGATCATAAGAACAACAATTGAGTAGGTTCTTGATCAACAATTGCAAAATTAAGCAATCCCATCATGTCATCAGAGAGGATTTGTTTCTGCACTAGGAACTCACATCATGGATATTGATGAGGTAATTAAAGACCTAAGTGATGTTAAACTACCTTCATGATATGGCTTTTAATTGCAACATTCGCTGAGTAATCGTACTGCTATGGCATTCGCTCATGATATTGCCCTAATAAACGATAAAGAAGCTGACATACAACGTCTTATCAGCTTCACAGACAGCCAACTTTAAATTCTTAATCTATTAATTAATCCCTCAAGTGCAAACGTATTGCCATTCAAATTGTAATCTAACATCAATGAACATGCCACTAAGGGTCTTGCAATAAATAAAATTATTGACGGATACAGAAGAGCGATTCAGATTCTTACGAATTGCTTTTCAACGATGAAATTGCTCTTGATGAAAATGAAACTACTCAAAAATTAAAGTGTCGGTAACTAAAAATGCTTCGAAACTATGTACTTCTTCCTTACTGAAATCTTACCAGAATAACTGCGGTAGTGGTGGTGGTGCTGGTGGTGGTTAAATATATTTGGCATAATATTATATCACTTGCAATGGGCATCGCTGACGAATAAAACGAGGTATTTGGCCCAATATTATATCACGTGTAATGGGCATCGCTGACGAATAAAACGAGGTATTTGGCCCAATATTGTATCACTTGTAATGGGCATCGCTGAGGAATAAAACGAGGTATTTGGACCAACATTATATCACTTGCAATGGACATCGCTGACGAATAAAACGAGGTATTTGGCCCAATATTATATCACGTGTGATGGGCATCGCTGACGAATAAAACGAGGTATTTGGCCCAATATTGTATCACTTGTAATGGGCATCGCTGACGAATAAAACGAGGTATTTGGCCCAATATTGTATCACCTGTAATGGGCATCGCTGACGAATAAAACGAAGTATTTGGCCCACCATTATATCACTTGCAATGGGCATCGCTGAGGAATAAAACGATGATTCTTGGAAGATATTGATAAAATCATAGAAGGTGTAGTCAAGAAACTGGTTTACCTGTAAACGCTGTATCATCAGAGATTAACCTGGACATGGACGTTACTAGTATTTCTACCAATAACTGTCTCTCAGACCAGGGATATTTGATTTGGTGAAGGAGAAGTTCTGAGAAAGTGAGGGAAAGGCGGCGTGGCCTCTCATCATCATCATCATCATCATCATCATCATCATCATCATCATCATCATCATTTCCCTTTATCCCGCTGTAGCCGGGTAGGGGCAAATATGGCCCCTCTCCACTTTCTTCGGTCTTTCCACCACTCCTCCTCCAACACTGTGTCCCAGTTCCGGTTACTTTCTCTAATACTGCTTTGGATTGTGTCCTTCCATCTCAATCGTGGTCGTCCACGGCTTCTCCTTCCTTGCATTTGCATCTCCATCACCTTTTTTGACACTCTTTCATAACTCATTTGCTTTATGTGTCCAAACCATCTTAGTCGGTTCTTCTCTATTCTACCATTCATTTTTCCACTCCAATTTTCTCCCACATTTTCTCATTCCTTATTTTGTCTCTTCCACTCTTCTTTATCATACTCCTCAATAACTTCATTTCGGCTGCCTGTATTCGACTCTCATCCTTCTTTGTCATTGTCCAATTTTCTGCTCCGTAAGTTGTTATGGGTACGTAATACACCGTGTACATATTTTCCTTTGCTTCCTTTGGAGCATCTTTGCCCCAAAACAGGTTTCTTACACTGCGATAGAAACAGCTTCCAGCTTGAATCCTCGTAATAATCTCAGCATCAAGTCGAGCATTCTCCATTAATTCACACCCCATGTATTTGAACGTCTCCACTACTTCCAGGGGCTTGCCTGGAAGTCTAATCTGACCTTTTTCTTCTTTCTCCATCAGAGTCATAACAAGAGTTTTACTTTATTCTACGCTTATTTTCAATTAACATTCTTCGATTTTCCCATTCACTACATCCAACTGTTCTTGAACCTTCATGTCCTCTTTTCCCCAAATCACAATATCATCTGCAAATAACATGATGTTCATTTCTCTTCCTCCATACGTTGCTTTTGCTGTTCTCATGATGTTTTCCATTACTATTGTAAACAGGATTGCGATAGAATACTTCCCTGTCTCAGCCCACTAGTGATTTTGACCTACTTGTCCTGCCTACTTGTGTTTGCACGGAACTAGAACATTCCTTGTACATTGCCATGATAATTTTTATTAATCTCTGTCCAATTCCTTTTTTCACCATACTGTCCCAAACTTTAGTCCTGGGGACACTGTCATATGCCTTTCCAATGTCAATGAATGTCATCAACATATCATTCCCATACTCCCATTGCTTTTCCATTAGTTGTCTCATAATGAAAATGGGCTCTATTGTTGACCTTCCACTTCAGAAACCAAACTGATTTTCCTGTATCTGGTCTTCAACTCTCAACCTTATCCTACTTTCCAGTATCCTCCATTATCTCAGCAACATGGGATGTCAGAGTAATTCCCCTTTATTTCTTCAATACTTTCTTATCGCCTTTCTTGAAAATTTTGATGATTATTCTTTTTTGCAATCCTCAGGGACCACCTTATTCTCCCAGACAATTCTGAGAACTCGATATGTCCACTGCAGGCCTACAACTCCAGCTACCTTTATCATCTCCAGTAAAATTTCATCTATTCCAGGAGTTTTCCCATTCTTCATCTTTCTCACTGCCATTTCATTTTCATTCATTGTAATTTCTTTATCCATTTCTTCATCAACTAATAGCCTTTCCTGGTGGTCTATTGAATGACTGTCATTAGTTCTCATGTTCAGCAACTTCTGAAATTACTCTCTCCATCTACCGAGCTCGATAGCTGCAGTCGCTTAAGTGAGACCAGCATCCAGTAATCGGGAGATAGTGGGTTCGAGCTCCACTGTCGGCAGCCCTGAAGATGGTTTTCCGTAGTTTCCCATTTTCACACCAGGCAAATGCTGGGGCTGTACCTTAATTAAGGCCACGGCCGCTTCCTTCCAATTCCTAGACCTTTACTATCCCATCATCTCAATAAGACCTATCTATGTCGGTGCAACGTAAAGCAAACAGCTCTCCATCTATTTCTTACTTCTTCTGGCTTTGTTAATACTATATCGCCTTCATCCTTCACAAATCTGGTGTTTACTTGATCTCTCTTTTTCTTTCTTAAGATACCATACAATAATTTTTTGCTGCCCTGCATATCATCTCTCAATTTCTGTGTCAATGAGGCCCAGCGTTTACTCTTTTCTTCCTCCACTATTTTCTTGGTCAAATTCCTTGCATCCACACATTTTCTTCTACTTTCTTCAGTCTTGGATATTTTCCACGCTTTCCATGCCATTTTCTTTTCCTTCACTTTAATCCTTACCCTATCATTCCACGAGTTTTTTTTCCTTTGACTTTCACATTTCCTGATGTTCCACCACATACTTTTCTGCACATCCAACCAGTGCTTCCTTAAATCTTTTCCATTCATCTTCAACATTCCCCATCTCAGTCCTGGGTACCAAGGGTATTATTTCTCTTTGAAACTCTTCTTGTATACTTTTCTCCTTCAACTTCCCTACTATTATTCTTTTCTCTCTTCTTAATGGGGGTTTTGCAATCTTTCCCACTTTCAATTTTCGTATCACAACTCTATGATCTCCACCAAAGGCTTCTCCGGGCATGACTGTAACATCTAAAAGGTTTTTCCGGTGCTCTTTCTCTATGATTATATAATCAATCATGGTCTTTGTTCGTCTGTTTCCCCAACCATACTTGAAATCTTCTGACTGTTCTTCTTCCTAAAACAGGTGTTTCCAACAATCTTTTGGTTTCTCATGCAAAAATACACCAACAACTCGCCTTCTGGATTTAAGTGTCCATATCCAAAGGGCCCTACAACATCTTACTTTCCTTGTCCTTCCATTCCAACTTGTGCATTTAGATTTCCCATCAATAGTACTTTCTTATCTTCTACCTGTCTCTCCACTTTCTCTAGAAAGTCCTCTTGATTTTCATCTACGCAACCCCTTTGTGGGGCACACAACTGAAACAGATCTCTCATGCCATTTTCAAACTGGAGTCTTATCACCATCATCCTATTGCTGCCGCATTTTGTATATTCCACATATTCTTGTATTTCCTTTCTAAGAATGATGGCCACTCCATTTTTTGCCTCATGCCCTCCGCTGTAATACAGCCTGTATCCTTCTTTCAGAGGAATCTCTCCCGTACCCCTCTTCTTGGTCTCACACAATCCAAGTATGGCTATATCTGTTTGTTTCATGAAGCCAATTAGTTCCTCTGTCTTTCCCGTCAGTGTCAGGACATTTGCTGTTGCAATCTTGATGTAGTTTGGTGCTGGTTGCCCACTTCTCGCAGTTCTCCCAACACCCAAAGTGCTGCGCGTCGCTTTTAGCAGGCGACGCCCTAACCTTTTCCGAGGCCCCATATCTGCTTTACCTATATAGGCTATTGTTACGATGGGTTCGCCACACCCAAAGACATTTTATATCTACTGCCAGGTTCAAAATTAGGTCGCCCCTAACATGGATACACACCTTTCGTTGCCGCTCTCTGTAAACCATGGAAAACACGGTAACAATTATTATTATTATTATTATTATTATTATTATTATTATTATTATTATTATTATTATTATTATTATTATTATTATTATTCTCAATTATGAACAATTATCGAGGCATTTCTCTACTCTTAATAACCTACAAGATTCTTTCAAAATCAAATTATACGAGCAATGGAAAATGAACTGGCTTAAAACTTCCACTAGAAACCTCCAAAAAATTAAAATGATATCTACGAGAATATATCCTCTCCGAAACCTCACCAGACATGAACAAGTCTTAATCTCTCGACTAAGGATAGGAGACACCAAGATCACCCACAACTATCTCCTATAAAAGAAACAACCTCCCACTTGCAGTGAAGATAACTGTTCTCTCACTGACAAGGATATCTCAGAATATCAACTGTATCACCATTGGCGCGAACACCACAACATACCTAAGGAAATGGAAGTGACACTGGCTTCACCAGCGCTGAGTCATCAAGTCATCAGCTTCCTCAAGGACACTGGATTGCACTCCAAAGATTTTTTAACGTCGCACCGACACAGGTAGGTCTTATGGCGACGATGGGAGAGGAAAGGTCTAGGATGGGAAGGAAGCGGCCGTGGCCTTAATTAAGGTACAGCCCCAGCATTTGCCAAGTGTGAAAATGGGAAAGCACAGGAAACCATCTTCAGGGCTGCCGACAGTGGGGCAAAGTCTAATTACATTATACGTATTTATATTTTCCTTATAATTACAATATTATTATTACTCTGCAATCATAGATTATATGAGAGTCGCGATAAGACCTTGAAGTTAAAACGACTATAAACAACCCCCAATAAAAAATAAGATTCTTTAAAAGGCGCTTCAGAATAGAGCAGAGGAACAGGTTGGACTCTTAGCTGGGTGAATACCAAGCAGGTTTCAGGAAAGGACGCTCATGTGCCGAACAAATCATGAATCTTAAATTTATCATCTCCTACCTGAAACAGAGAAGTAGACCTTCGTAGACTTCAGAAAGTCTTACGACTCAATTGACTGAGCCACTCTTATCGAAATCTCGAAAGAATTTGGCCTAGATAGTAAAACAAGAGCAATTTTCCAACAGACTCTTACTAACACCACCTCCAATGTGAAATTCATGGGAAAGATTTCGGATGCCTTTGAAATCAGGATGGGAATCAGGCAAAGAGATGGTTTCTCTCACCTTTAATTTTCAACTGCGTACTTCAGAAAGTCATCCGTGAGTGGAGAAAGGGAATGAGCAGCAAAGGTGCTGAAACAGATGTCAGACTTGGCTATAGACATATGAATCTGAACGTTGATTGCTTCGCCTTTTCAGATGACCTTGCATTTTTTCTGGTTCGCTAGACATAGCCGCAGAACAAATTAATGAGCGGCAAAGGTGGGACTCCAGATTTCCTTTGTGAAAACGGAATTTCTAACAAATATTGTCAGCACCGACAGTGCTAGAGGTAATAGTGTTGGCTACTGAATGCATGATTCGAAGCAGTGTATCGATTCATTCAAGTGTCTGAGTGAATCGATTCACAGGAACGGCGAGCTCACGGCACACGATTCAGCTTACTCCCAGCGGACAGTGCTGAGTGGCGCACTCACTGGACACGCGGAGAGCCGAGCTTCCGCTGCAGCGAGACATACAGTGAGCCATAGCACACCGAAAGAATCGTGAACGAACACGGCTCAGTGAGACACAAGATACACACGGCTCCTTATCGGCTCACTGCAGCGAGACATACAGTGAGCCATGCTACACTGAAAGAATCGTATGCTATAATGGACTCTCGAGCTCAGCTCATTTGAAAATAATACCCATTTGCATTCACTGTCCTCTTCTTACAGGGAGGTTTAAATAATAGATGGATTTATTTGCAGTGTTACAAAGGTAGTCAAAACATAATTCTGAAGTAGCTAGTAAGTAGGTAGGCTATTACGTGATACTATTTATTAGTTTAATGAATCTTAGTATTATAACTTAGTTGACTTTTGACAATTAAACTCGACTCTAGCCTGCCCTATGACTATGAGTCATGCTCATGACCACTCAAAAGTACCTGTTTTATATTGGGAAGAACGGCTCAGTATTCTCTCAGTTCATATGTCACATCGTTGCACAAGACTTCAATCATATGTGGACAGACGCAATAACAGTATGTTGAATCAGAAAACCAGCGGGCTATTGTACATCTCGGGTAGCCTATACAAAATATGCCGATTTAAAAAATCCTCAGCTGATAGAAAAATACATATTTTCAAAAATGACTGAGCGAGTTGTCGTGCGGTTAATATCGCGTGGCTATGCGTTTGCATTCGGGGGATGGTGGGTTCGAATCCTACCGTCGGCAGCCGTTAAGATGGTTTTCCGTAGTTTCCCCATTTTCACACCAGGAAATGCTGGGACTGTATCTTAATTCAGGCCATGGCTGCTACCTTCCTAATCCTAACCTTTCCCACCCTGCGTCGCCGGAAACCTTCGATGTATTAGAGTAACTAGCATTCTTTCTAAGAAAGGAGTTCATAGTATGAAGACCAGATGGCAGCTGCGAGCACTGAATGCTGTTGCTGCTGTCTTACCCAAAGACGTTAATATTACTTATCTAGACTCACAGAGCGCGCTGATGCTATGCAGAATATTGAACACTTTCGCGCATCGCCATGTTGCGGGCGCTTCAGCTTCGAATGCATGGCTAGCACGTGGTAATGTTTACAGACCCTTGCATGTTTTCGATTTGAATCATGCCTGTTAGTGAATCTGTTTTAGTATTATATGAGATGGAGTGATAATATATTGTCAAATATTTTTCCAGGAATGTGTGATCTGATATATTACAGTAGTTTCGGCACTATTAGGCCTAAAGTGAGGCCTTACCTGTGGAATGGAAAGATATTCACGAGGGTGAATTCGTGTTCAGCCTTCATTTGTATAGGTTGCTATCGGAAGGGATCTGCTATTTCTTTTCACATGTGAGCAGAAATTGAACTGTTATAAAATAACTTTAATTTACCATAGGGTCTAATCGAGAACCAAACATGCTATAGGGTGGTTGATTCAGAGAACGCATGGACATGAAATTTAGAATATTTAGGCTTCTTCTTTTTGCCTTTTTCCAATTAATCGGAGATAGTTGTTTAGAACTAAACAGCTGTTCTGAAAAAGGCTACATATTTTTCACACAAACCGTGTTGCGGTTTTACAAATTTGATAAACCTGTGCCTAGAATCCGTAAGATATGATTGATACAACTTGATAAAACCTTTTAATATTAGGGTAAGGTATTGTTTCAAATTATCAATTATCTGAAAAATGATTTAATAGTATCGTATGTCTTAATTTTTTCTAATTTTTCCCATTTACTTTATAATAAAATAATACAATTGTTAATACGCTATTCCAAAAAATCTGGCAATATAAAGTGTAAATAAAGCTCATTACAACCTTGTCAATCCTAGTCTGCAGTAGAAAACGCTAATCAAATTAACTTTTCACTATGATATTGATTTTTTTATTTGCAAGTGCTTTACTTTCAGTTTCATCTATTTTCTTTCTGGTGTAAATCATGGTGTTCATATCAGAGAAAAATTAGAACGCACTTTCAATTTTTATGTGCTCAGATAATGTTAATTCTGAATGAGTTTGTACAAGCAGTAATATTTAAGAAGATAATATTATAAGGAGGGTTTTACATCTTAAATGATACCATTCTTACTTAAGCCTAACCGGGCGAGTTGGCGGTGCGGTTAGGACCGCACAGCTTTGAGCGTGCATCCGGGATATAGTGGGTTAGAACCCCACTGTCGGCAGCCCTGAAGATGGTTTTCCATGGTTTCCCATTTTCACACCAGGCAAATGCCGGGGCTGACTTTAATTAAGGCCACGGGCTCTTCCTTCTCATTCCTAGGCCTTTCCTATCCCATCGTCGTGATAAGACCTATCTGTGTCGGTGCGACGTAAAACAAATTAGTAAAATAACTTAAGCCTAAACCACGCAGTGAAATTCAAACCAACCCTAGACATTCATTCCATTTTAAGAAATACACAATAAAAGACTAGCACTGGTGTAACAAATGTCAGGCAGCGTTTACCCAAATCCAAACCACACAATTATGATAACTTCTGCTCATCCAGTTACGTTATTTCATATCCAAACCAAACCCCATGGCACAACAGGCCCGAAAGGCCACGGCCTACCAAGGGACCGCTGCTCAGCCTGAAGGCCTGCATATTACGAGGTGTCATGTGGTCAGCACGGCGAATCCTCTCGGCCGTTATCTCACCGTCAGATAGCTCCGCAATTGTAATCACGTAGGCTGAGCGGACCTCGAACCAGCACTCAGATCCAGGTACAAATCTCTGACCTGGCCGGGGATTGAACCCGGGGTCTCCCGGTAAGAAGTCGACACGCTACCCCTACACCGCAGAGCCGGCATTTCATATTCAGAAAATGATAAAGCATGTATCTGATTGTTTTAGGAAGATTTCTGCAGTCATGTATTTTTTAAACAATGTGTTCAGAGAATTGAGTAAAATTTGCTGTAGGCCTAATGACTTATCAGAAAGGAATCATAAGCTATGTACCTTTCATAGAAAGAATTTATTTCACAGGTTTCCTTTTTTGTTGACATTGAAGCTTATTGTTATCGGTTTGTAAAATATTTATGTGTTCTCCAGTCTGCTGAGAGACAGGCAATTTTTATCTCACGATATGAAATCATACTTAAGTTGTAGACTGCTTTTTAACATGTCTTCTTATTTTCAATAAAGCTAAATTGTAGAGTCTAGGTTTTTCAACAGACATATTGTCACGTGATTCTCATCCTTTGAGTCTGGCATTCTTGCCATACGTACAATGTTCGAACACATCTGTTACAAACATGACCCTTATATTAAAGTGAGCGACATGATAATTTTCTTAGTACAGCTAGTGTATTTTTCAGTCTTCTTATTCAGTCTGCTAAAGTTTCTTTTTAGGTGCGACGCCTATGGGCTATCCAAAGGATTTGTGTAGATTGTTCAGTTTTTATACAGAAATATATTTTGATATTACCACAGTCTTCATATTATGTATATTAATTGCGTGTGTACACGGTAGTCGGTGTAGGCTGTCATTAATTTTGTAGGGCGGATATTTTCATGTGTGCGAAATTTAAATTAAAGCACGAATTGCATACGATCTTCGCGTCAAGCTGAGGAGCGCCCGCAACATGGTGGTACGCGCATGGACATGTCTTCCCCAGTCACACGCTTCTGCGCAGCCAGCGGTGTGGGGCCTTGGTCTTACCAGCACATACTACACAGATGCAGTAGGAGCGGTGACCAATGAGCCGTGAATCGGATCATTGTATCGATTCAGTAACGTGAACGGAATCAAATGAATCGATTCAGTAAAATGAATCGAATGTCCCATCACTAAGAGGTAGGAGAAGCGAAAATCAAACGAACGGGGAAATTCAAATACCTTGGAGAGTGGGTAAATCCCAGTACTACTGAGAAAAAAGCCTTTACATCACGGATCAGGAAAACGGAAACGGCGTATCAACTAACCAAAAATGTCTACAGGAAGAAATCTGTATCCATTAACGCCAAGTTACAATGTTACTGCACAGTATTGCGACCGGAGGCTTTATATGTTGCACAATGCCTTACTCTGAATAGGAAACGTCTGATCGAGAAATTAGAAGTAAAAGAAAGTCAGATCTTAACGATAATCCTAGAGTCAATCAAAATTGGTTCCAGCTTCTTTCTATTTTGTTCAGTCTGATGGTGGAGACTACTTTTGATTTGATCAGCTACCGTGAGTTGCCTTCCTTCATAGATGCCCACAACATTTTTGCCTTTTCTGATGATTCTCTATGCCAACTTGATTTTATATGGTCTTTGACGCTGGCATTCAAGTCCTTATATTTTGTGAAAGATTTCGTAACGATTTACCTGGTATATTTTGTTGTCCAGACTCCTCACAGACTACATTTCTGACGTCTGACCGATCATTTTCTGGTAAATCGTTTGTAGCTTGCTCTAAAATAAAGAACAGATAATAAGAAGCCGAACTAGAAATATGTAATCAAAATAAACCTGATTACTGTATCGTACGTGTAAAACAAGCGATTTGTTGTTGTTATTATAATGAACAGATTTACTTACCACTGATGTCAAAGCCTGTCTTCTGACACAAAGATACCATTATCCGGCCTCTGTGAAACATAATGTGTGTGCCCACTAAGACTGTCTAGATGACAATGCACTAAAAAGTTCGGGGAATTGTTAAATGAACAACACTTATTATTGTGTATTCCCGCCAGATTTAAGACCATTGTCACTGGACTACTTCAATTGTTGAAACAATCTGTTAGCAATAAAGGCCAATGTCGACATTGGCCCTTCTTGAAACAAGATAGAGGGCCAATGTCAAGATTGCCCTTTTATGCTAATGAGAAACTTGCTAAAACACTTTGGTGCTTACATCTTAAAAAGCCAGTATCATCTCATCGTATGTGACTCGGACACTGGCCGTTTTAACAATATGGCGAGCAAGTGAAACTGTATGGCATACAGCAATAAAATCTGTTATGATAAATCTTGACAAATGGCCCTTTTAGAACCAAACCACGGAAATATCTCCAGAACGTGCTTTCCCTTATGGTCACTGCCGAGGGCAAATTCCAAGGGTACCGTACGGGGGGTGGTAAAAGTAGGTAGTCGCCACTCATGATGATGATTAGTGCAATGGAAACATACCTAAAACTAATAACAATAATAATATTTGCTTTACGTCCCACTAACTACTTTTGCGGTCTTCGGAGACGCCGAGGTGCCGGAATTTAGTCCCGCAGGAGGTCTTTTACGTGCCAATAAATCTACCGACACGAGGCTGTCGTATTTGAGCACCTTAAAATACCACCGGACTGAGCCAGGATCGAACCTGCCAAGTTGGGGTTAGAAGGCCAGCGCCTTAACCGTGTGAGTCACTCAGCCCGGCATACCTCAACCCACGGTAGGCTTAACCATATTGGAAACTGGTTTCCATTAGTAACCTACTGTATGACGTTACTAGAATATTTTTCTTGAATAAAAAACCAATATAACGTCAGCAACATTAAATTGTTTACAGACATTTCCGGTTATAACAGATGCTACATGACTGTCAGTAAGTTCAGTTTATGAAATAATCTGGTATGGTATTAAACAATAGAACAGAATTTCAGGCGGGCCCTTGCGCCCTCTAGCGGCCGCCCATGTGCTAGGGCTTTAACTTTCGCCCAGTATTCCCGCATTCGAATAATATGCTGTTCCTTCCTCGCTTCAGTCCATGTTTTGCCAATTTTTTTAGTTTCAGCTTTCCTTGAAGACCAGGGTGCTCTTGGAGTTTCTTCTTGAGCGGAATACGTTTCTGGATATCCTCCTGAGTTATCTCCACTTCTTGTAAGTCTTTCTATAGCTCGGTGAACCACACCTCCTTTTTTGTTGTTGTTGTTGTTGTTGAGAAAGTAATTAAAGATCCTATTGCTCAGCCTTGTAGGGGTCGTGCGGGCAATGTGGCTATAGAAAACAATTTTCCTCCTGTGAATGGTGTCTGTGATATTTTCCACATGTGTGTAGATTTCATGATTATATCTTCTTCTAAATTCACCATTGTCTTTGATTGACTCTAGGATTATCGTTAAGATCTGACTTTCTTTTACTTCTAATTTCTCGATCAGACGTTTCCTATTCAGAGTAAGGCATTGTGCAACATATAAAGCCTCCGGTCGTAATACTGTGCAGTAACATTGTAACTTGGCGTTAATGGATACAGATTTCTTCCTGTAGACATTTTTGGTTAGTTGATACGCCGTTTCCGTTTTCCTGATCCGTGATGTAAAGGCTTGTTTCTCAGTAGTACTGGGATTTACCCACTCTCCAAGGTATTTGAATTTCCCCGTTCGTTTGATTTTCGCTTCTCCTACCTCTTAGTGATGGGACATTCGATTCATTTTACTGAATCGATTCATTTGATTCCGTTCACGTTACTGAATCGATACAGTGATCCGATTCACGGCTCATTGGTCACCGCTCCTACTGCATCTGTGTAGTATGTGCTGGTAAGACAGCAGCAACAGCATTCAGTGCTCGCAGCTGCCATCTGGTCTTCATACTATGAACTCCTTTCTTAGAAAGAATGCTATAGAGCATCCAGCGTTAAGAAAAGACTACAGGCCTTATGGGCTTTTACTTCTATTGGTGTTACCCATTTTAGTTCTACATGTATATAAAAATTATAATGAATTCCTATCAAAATGTATAATTTTTCTTATGAAACAAGCATTGGTTGTGCCATACAATACCAAGGAAGACGTAAAAACATTTTGATATCTTTGAGTTTATCCTTTTAAATATCGTATATGCGGTTCAGTACACGGAACAGCCGGCCATGCTTGTCGCATTGCGCGCCACATTTCAGCGTGTAGTGCGGAAGTGTGTACAGTAGACAACACGTGTAATAACTCAGCTTAACCACTGCGAATCATCATTGGTGAGGTCAGTGCGGCATGTTTCCCTTTTTGTGTGTGTCACTCATTACAGTGATTGGTTATGTAAGGGAGATATTCGGCAGAGTGAAGTGATCGTCTTCCTGGGGCGCATAATGTTTTGTTATAAATACAGTATATTGTGTTTCATTTTTCGTGTATTGCATTGCTTTTTGTTGTGTGTATCGTGTATTATCTTTTTCTGTTTAGTATTTTATATAATCAATCAGCGAGTAATACATTTAAATTATAGCTGAACATGTGAAAAGGAGAAGTAGTGAAGTTGTCAGGAGAAAGGAATGGCAAATGGTGCTTAATTCATTTTCATATTTGAAAACAAAGCATCCAGGACGAAGCGTAAACTGGGTAGTAGATAAAGCCGCAAAGTTTTTTAGGAATTTCGAGGTCTTCTGTCTTCAAAATAAGGAAGGAAGCCAGCGAAGGGCCATTCCAGAGTCCCAGCAAGAAGCGGGAAAGGAACGCAGTAATTCCAGACTCATTAAATACGATGATTTTGTCAGAAGTGGAATACGGCGCACTGTTCATGAATTCTATTTTAGAGATGAACCGCCAACTCTGAACACAATCCTCACTTCCGTAAACAGCAACCCCGAAATACCTGATTTTAAGAAATCATACGAATAGGTCATTCAGCGTTCTGTATTTTATGTTGCGGAAGAATATTTAAGTTATCGTATTTTGTGATAAACATGAAGCCCTTGCATCTGTTGTCACTTACGAGTAAATTTATCTGAAATGAGCTGAAGGATACATCACCGAGATAGAGATATCTCGCCGTCAGCTTCCTGTGTTGAAACCACACATATTTGCCTTAATAATGAAATGTTTCTGGGGGCTAATAGACTCAGCACTGCGCTCCCTTAAAGCAACAATAATGAAACTTTCTCAGATATAAGAAACAAGACAATCATTTCGGTTTCTGGGCATGCATGTTATTATTATTATTATTATTATTATTATTATTATTATTATTATTATTATTATTATTATTATTTAGTTTGCAAAACTGCATGTTCAAACTCTTACTCTATTTCGAATGATACAGTCAGTGGCTATTATCCTTAGAAACGTTATGGCAAAACGAAATGTCATGACTGTAATTTCATTAATTCATTAATGACTGGAGATAATCTGGCATTTACAACAGCTGTACCAAGCGATGTATAATTTTATGTCATCACTGTATTTCACAAGCAGTGTCCGAGCCTCGGTGAGTGAGCGAGTATGGCAACAGTGGAAGGCAGCAGGCCCATAAGGCCTGTAGTCTTTTCTTAACTCTGGATGCTCTATAGTTACTCTAATACATCGAAGGTTTCCGGCGACGCAGGGTGGGAAAGGTTAGGATTAGGAAGGTGGCAGCCATGGCCTGAATTAAGGTACAGTCCCAGCATTTCCTGGTGTGAAAATGGGGAAACTACGGAAAACCATCTTAACGGCTGCCGACGGTGGGATTCGAACCCACTATCCCCCGAATGCAAGCACATAGCCACGCGATATTAACCGCACGACAACTCGCTCAGTCATTTTTGAAAATATGTATTTTTCTATCAGCTGAGGATTTTTTAAATCGGCATATTTTGTATAGGCTACCCGAGATGTACAGTAGCCCGCTGGTTTTCTGATTCAACATACTGTTATTGCGTCTGTCCACATATGATTGAAGTCTTGTGCAACGATGTGACATATGAACTGAGAGAATACTGAGCCGTTCTTCCCAATATAAAACAGGTACTTTTGAGTGGTCATGAGCATGACTCATAGTCATAGGGCAGGCTAGAGTCGAGTTTAATTGTCAAAAGTCAAATGATGCTGGGGCTGTACCTTAATTAAGGCCACGGCCGCTTCCTTCCAACTCCTAGGCCTTTCCTATCCCATCGTCGCCATAAGACCTATCTGTGTCGATGCGACGTAAAGCCCGTAGCAAAAAAAAAAAAGTCAAATGATTTTTCTGTGGCACCCGTGATATCTCACTTGGAGGGAAAACGTCAGACAGCGGAATTTTCCATTATTTATTGGAATTCCTCCTGGAGGCGGGAGATGCTCTACTACAAGAATACCTCTCAAATTCAGCAAAAAATGCCAAGTACATTTCTCATCGAATTCAGAATGAGACTTTTTGAACAGGGATTTCGAGAGATACTGGTTACGGAAGCAAATTCATACAATGCTCTTTCTGTTATTGCTGACGAGACAGCTGTCCTATCTGGAACCGTGGAGCTGTCTATTGGAATTCGGTTCGTCAAGAATGCATCTAGTGATGATTTGAAAATATGTGAAGAATTCCTTGGGTTTCAGCCTTTGGAAGAAATGACTGCCAGAACAATCGCAAATTCAATTTTGAATTTTTTAACAAGCTCCGGTCTGGATGTAACCGAACTATGTGGTCAAGGAAAAGACGGTTGCAAAATTAACACAAGTTTGGTATCAAAAGGCTATTTTCTGTCACTGTGCTAGTCGTAAAATTTAACCTGGTAATAAACGACCTCAATGAACTCTCCGTTGTGAAAAATGCGGCAGGTGCCATCAAGAAAATAATTCACTTTTTTAGTGAAAGTCCACTCCGAAGAAAGCAGATCTGCAACTTACCTTTTTTTCTGTGAAACTGGTCCTTAAAATACAAAAGCATTAGGCTCTTTTCAGAAAACTTTTCCAGTATCTTGAAGGCTCTCGAAAATATGTATAACTGGCGAAGTTTCAATTCCAAGACTCGTCAACGTGCATATAACCTTCACTGTTCAGCATCGAACTCGGCCTTTATTATTGCAATGCACGTAATGGCAAAATACAGTGGCGTTTTAGAACCCGTAACAAACTCCCTTCAAGTGGAAGGACTGGACCTCTTCAAAGAGAATATATCTTGTTGCTAGTGGGCCTTTTTAAAAAAGCAACGATCAGACGCAATTACCCACTTTCAAAGAACAATGATAGACGCTGATGACACAGCTTCTAATAGTGGATGTTAAATAACGCTCCCTCGCCTCGCTGCCAAGCAGCGTCACAGGGCGAACCACAATGAAACTAGGGCTGACGACTGTTACGGAGTTTCAATTTACATTCCCTACATGGACTCACTGATACAGTCTCTATAATCGCGTTTTGGAGAACAAAACAAGACCATACTGATGCTGTACTCTCTCCATCGTTGTGTTGTGAAGACATTAAGAAAGGAAGATGTTTTGCATTCCATGAAAGTTGTTTCTAATGTCTACAAAATAGACAGGTTAATGGTGGACGCAGAGTTGTGGCATGACGTGTGACAAACCCAGGACTGTAAACCAGATATGAATTTCCTGGAACTTTCAGAAGAAATTAAGGATTTTTACCCAAGCGTAGGTGTTGTTTTAGAAATTTGTATTTCGCTGCCCACGACAATGTCCACAGCGGAGAGGAGTTTCAACTCTCTTCGTAGGGTAAAATCTTGGCTTAGATCAACAATGACAAGCGATCGACTTAGTGGGCTTTGCATGCTGCCTTTGTACAGTGAAAGAGTGGCAGAGGACAAACACAAGTTTTATTTAAAAAGTTCTCACACGATTTTCTAGAGAAGCTCCAAGAAGAATGCAACTTCTCTTAACCGATTCTGATGTTTAAGGACATATTAAGTAAAAAAAAAAAAAAAAAGTAATTTAAACTATTAATCAGGTTTAAGTGTGGTTTACGTCCATTTATATACAATAATGGATAATATTTGTCAAGTGATAGATATGTGTTGATAGAATTAATGTGTACGCTGGAAATCGTATTACGAAACTAAGCCTTCATATTCGTAACGCTGCTAAATCAGTACAGAATTTTTGATTCGTACTTTTTTCTTCTCATTTAAAGTAGACAGAACTTTCGCGTTGGCAAGGCATTTTACCACTGCCGTGAGACTAAGTGTATGAGGAAATAAAATGAACATTACAAAGTTTGTCACACCGTGCAAGTGTTTCATTATTCTAACAAGAGCATTGCAAGATATTCATGATTGGTTGTGATGAAAAGGAAAAGCGTGGTGATCCACTGGAACGGTGAGTACAAAACTAGATTTTTTTAAAACATTTGGGAACATTATGTTTAGGTAACTGACGAATTATTCCATTGTGTGTGCTATTCGAGTAATTAGCCAGGTTGAGTTTTCGAAATATTTCTATGGTTTAATTTTACTTGGAGTTTTCTCAAAATATATCCATTTGTTTAGAAAATCCGTCAACTTAGTTAATATTACCATTTTAAGAACTGCTTGATTTCTAACTTTTGGAAATACGACATGATCATTATTTGTAACCATCTTAAGAACTGAACCTTTTGATAATAAATCACAGGAGAGGAAAAACAAAATGCTGTGGTCAAAATCTCTGAACTACAGGCTAAATATCCATCCATTCCGGTCATAACGTAGCCAACGGTTTTAGAGCAACGAAGTGCTGCATTTAACGAAGCAGGTAAGAAATGCAACAAAAATGGGTGGTGGTGAGGTTGGTTGCGCATCATCATCATCTAGGTAAAAAATGAAAAAATAATTTATCTTCTTTTTATAGCAGGAAATTTGATCTAGAAAAGTGTTAATGTGCCCCCCCCCCCCGGGAAAGATCCTGCGGCAACCCATGCCCAAGCAGAAGGGAAAGGAATAGGACAGCTGAAATAACGTGGTCAGTAGATGGCCGAAATGACAGCAAGAAGAAGAATCATTATCTGATTAGTTTGGTTTGCTTTGTTTCGCTTTTTTGACGTAGAATACATCTGTAATATCAGAACAGTACTTGGACCGATGAGCGTTAAGAAAACATGAACATTTTAACATCGAAATAATTTTATAGAAAACGCGTTCAACGACAGTGTTCATTATTTCACTTCAAGGAGAAAGGACCAATAAGAGTCTGACCTGGGCATGAAGTTACTGAATGATGCCTTCTTGATGTACTAAGATCTCCTCCATTCCGCACAGTTAACAATGACTGTAGTTGTGGACTCCGGCGTGGTAGCATGTTGTATAAATCGTGGTTGTGATTATTGTTTTATGAGGAAGTACAACTAGGCATCCATCCTCTCTTAACACTAATCAGAGGAAAAAATTCCAAGTGGTCCGACACTTCCAAAAATTACGATATCGACCAAAGGTCGTGAAAATGCAAAACTCCCTAGGATTTGCAAACCTAATACCATGGGGAACGGGAAAAACAAGAGTTGACCAAGGGAGATCAGATAGGTAGATGAAATTGAGGAGCCTGGCACAAGTAAGGCTGCCGATACGGAACAACTAGCTGATACTCGCGCAACTTAGCACCAGCTAGCGCAACTTTTATAAACATTGCACAGTGTTGAAGCGTTTAAAATTCGAATTTTATCACTCACGAGCTGGCGCTATCTAAAGTCAGTAAAGCTAGTGTAACGGTCCTCTGTCGGTTTCCTCGTGCAGGTTGAACTTGTCAGCAGAGTGAGTCGTAGAAGTGGCGTATGGTTTTTTTCTTTGCTACTTGCTTTACGTCGCACCGACACAGATAGGTCTTATGGCGACGATGGCATAGGAAAGGGCTAAGACTGGGAAAGAAGCGGCCGTGGCCTTAATTAAGGTACAGTCCCAGCATTTGCCTGGTGTGAAAATGGGAAACCACGGAAAACCATCTTCAGGGCTGCCGACAGTGGGGTTCGAACCCACTATCTCCCGGATGCAAGCTCATAGCTGCGCGCACCTAACCGCACGGCCAACTCGCTCAGTCGTGTGGCTTTTAGTGCCGGGGGTGTCCGAGGACATGTTCGGCTCGCCAGGCGGTCTTTTGATATGACACCCGTATTATAATCATTATAAAATATCAAAGCCATTTCCTTTTTTTTTTTTTTTTTTTTTTTGCTATTGGCTTTACGTCGCACCGACACGGATAGGTCGTATGGCGACGATGGAATAGGAAAGGGCTAGGACTGGGAAGGAAGCGGCCGTGGCCTTAATTAAGGTACAGTACAGCCCCAGCATTTGCCTGGTGTGAAAATGGGAAACCACGCAAAGCCACTTCTTATTACCAGTGCTGATGTGTTTATTTTATTATTATTATTAATTATATACTGTCGTATCAGCACACACTTTATTAAAACAATACCGATTTTCGGACACTGAGGTCCATCATCAGTGTTTAAATTTAATTCCACATGAGTGTGTCGTCAAAATTGGTTAAAATGACTTTAAAATGTAGCCCTGTTAACATCAACTGTAAAAATAAGAAAAATAAAAAAAACAAGTCTAAAAGTATGAAAATAATACATATAAACTTACAATGTTGTTGTAAAAGGTATGGACATACCATATGAAGGGCTGGCTTTTCCTCGTGCTCAGGCTATTGGTCGAGTACTGACAAACGTTCAGCTTTAACTACGGAACCGCGCTGTGCTTACAGATTACAGCACCCGTAGGTGCTTACAGCGCTGTGCTTACAGCTTACAGCACCCGTAGGTGCTTACAGCGCGGTTCCGTATTTAAAGCTGAACGTTTGTCAGTACTCGACCAATAGCCTGAGCACGAGGAAAAGCCAGCCCTTCCTATGGTATGTCCATACCTGTTACAACAACATTGTAAGTTTATATGTATTATTTTCATGTTTTTACACTTTTTTTTTTTTTTTTTACAGTTGATGTCAACAGGGCTACATTTTAAACTCATTTTAACCAATTTTGAAGACACACTCATGTGGAATTACATTTAAATTAGCTGCCTCTGTGGATCCGTGGTAGAGTGTCGGCCTCCGGATCCCAAGATAGCGGGTTCAAACCCGGCAGAGGTAGTCGGATTTTTGAAGGGCGGAAAAAAGTCCATTCGACACTCCATGTCGTACGATGTCGGCATGTAAAAGATCTCTGGTGATACATTTGGTATTTACCCGACAAAATTAATTAAATCTCAGCCATAGACGCCCAAGAGAGATCCGGTTTACTCTAGGTCCGCTAGATGGCAGACAGAGTAAACCGGAACGTCGAAATTGACGAGCAGACAGCCAGATGGCGTCAATTCGAAATGTCTGCAAACGGTAGCTGAGGCCATACGATTATTATTATTATTATTACATTTAAATTTTAACACTGATGATGGACCTTAGTGTCTGAGAACCGGTTATGTTTTAATAAAGTGTGTGCTGATACGACTGTGTATAATTAATAATAACAATAAAATGACCCCCGTAGGTGACCTGCGCGTCATGGTGAGAATGAAATGATGATGAAGACGACACATATACCCAGCCCCCGAGCCAGTAACATTAACCAATGATGGTTCAAATTCCCGACGATGCCGGGAATCGAACTCGGGACCCCTGTAACGAAAGTCCAGCACGCTAACCATTTAACCATGGAGGCTGACAGCAAAGTGTGTGGTAATCATGGATTGTGAAAAATGAATAAACGAAGATAATTTGATTTCATTCTTTCGACAGGCAGGGGATACCGTGGTTGCTCTTCTACCGCCCCCACCCTGAGGCGAAGTATTTTATGTGACATATCTTTTCTATCGCATCAATGATTTCTAAATTTACATGGAAAAAATTAAGTCGAAAAGTGAAAATTTGAGAAGATTCTGGAAGTACAAAAAAATTATTTCGATCGTAAAATGTCGCTACACATGGGCAATAAATGGCTTCCAAAATTATCGGAAAACTATTCGAGAAAACGCATTGGCTTGTCAGAATTCCAAAAAAGCCAAAATCACCAATGTTGGGCTTTATATAGCCTGTCAATAACGTCTCAAATACATTAGATTCTCGCTGATCCGGTCCTCAACAGCACAGTCTATCAGAAATCAGCCCTCTAGCAGAGAACTGCTTCCATGCCCTTACGAATCACTATCAGCAGCTCTACTGGAGCTACTAACTGGACCCCAATAGTGTGTCAATAGTTTTATATCTATGGCTGAGAACAATAGTAACGTAACTCAAAATTTGGCGATTTTGATTTAAGTCGATCAAAAATCCACACAACATAGTCCTGTCAATGATGCACAAACCGCGGAAATTTCACGTGGTCTTGCACTGCTACGGGGTGCTCAACGTCAGTATTGCAGCGAGTGTATTTATCCCCAATAACGCACCAGCCGAATTATTACTCAGAATTTAGAAATAATTCTCTATTCAGACAACTAAGGGGGACAGGAGAAGAATAAGGTTATTCTCTGCATTCTTGTACGCGGTAGCCTATTACAAAATCAGAAGCATTGCTCTGAAGTTCTTTGCAGTTGGACACAGTCAAAATGAAGGTGACTCCTGCTATTCCGTTATAGAAAGAAATGTTAAACGAGCCTTGAAATCTGGACCCATCTATGTACCATCCCACTACTCAGCTATAAATCAGTAGCGTAAAGCGAAGTGGAAGTGCGTTTACGGAAAGGGAAATGACTCGCACCGATTTCGTTGATGTGTGGTGTGGTTAGGAGCACGCAGCTGTGAGCTTGCATCCAGGAGATAGTGGGTTCGTACCCCACTGTCGGCAGCCCTGTAGATGGATTTCCGTGATTTCCCATTTTCACACCAGGCAAATGCCGGGGCTGTACCTTAATTAAGGCCACGGCCGCTTCCTTCCAATTCCTAGGCCTTCCCTAGCCCATCTTCGCCATAAGACATATCTTTGTCGGTGCGACGTAAAGCAAATAGCAAAAAATACAGATAGTTTTCCGTGGTTTCCCATTTTTACAACAGGCAAACGCTGGGGCTGTACCTTAATTAAGGCCACGGGGGTTTTCTTCCCACTCCTAGTCCTTACCTATCCCATCGTCGCCATAAGACCTATCTGTGTCGGTGCGACGTAAAGCAACTTGTAAACAAACAAAAAAATGAAGACACTGATAGAGATGAATTTCAATTCAGTAGCATCGTATTAGTGAAAATCACCAAGGACCATCTGGACCGCCACTTCTACAAGGGCTCTTACACTGGAAATGAATTTAAGTCGGTATAATCTGCCGAAAGAAAAGGAAAGAAGCAAATTACATTGAAAGTTATGGATTAACCCCAGCTTATCCGGGAATTTGGTCAATCCCGAAGAAGAAATTTGACGACTTACAGAGCCTCATTAGCAACACATCCATACCGTCACCTCTCGATGTGTTTTTTTTTTTTTTTTTTTTTTTTTTTGCAAGCTCAGAATGCGAGTAGGGTACAAAAATCTGATTCATCAGTGTGGACTGACAGAGAGTTCTTGCATTATCTTTATAATTTTAATTTAGTTTTTCGTTTGGTTTGATGTGACTCCATGAACTTTTTCTACTTCCTGTACGGTAATTGCTTTCTGATTTTATTCAGTGAGAAATCTAAAGTATAATGGATAATATTGTGTTTTCATGCTTTAACTAATATCTGTTCGTTTTTCTCATTCATTGCTTGTATAATCCTGTCAATATTTGTGGTCTATTAGGGGAGCAAACAGTTCTGTAAGAGTAAATAACATTCATTACGTCATTATTGCATCCATATTTTCTTGGAATATGATACAAACGAATTCATTATCGACGTAAGTCAGAAAAACACAAAAACATTTATGAAGATGCAAAAATACTGTACTTTCATATTATGTTAACTTGAAGAGTACTGCCTGTAAATAAAAAATAAATTCTGAACAATATTGAACGTTGACAGCGGAATGAAAGCTTGAAGTTGCGTCAAAATATCGAAGATTATTTTCTGAGAACTGCTTATTTTGAGTTACGTCACAATTGTTCTCAGCTAACGATACACAGATTGAGGCTTCAGTTACAGGACAGTATCATGGCTTCAAAAAGCAAGCACGTTAAGTCAGATCTGAAGAAGAAACTGAGCATTTTAGACAAGTTATGTGGAGGTTCCTCTTATTGCTACTGGATAAAATGTTGAACGTGCAACTGTTTATGATATCAAAAAGAAATAAAATGATATTTCACAATACGCGGTCTAAATATACAGTGATTTGGGAAAAGCAAAAGGTTATACGTAAGAGTGAGAACGACCAACTTGATACAGCTGTTTGTAGAAATCCTGTGCCCTGACACTAAAAGGAAAAGCAGTGGCACTTAAATAAGTAAAGTAGATATTGAACTAAATTTCTCAGGTACTCTCAGTAATTCAGCACTGTAGCTAATTTGGCACCCTTCTGTACAAGGAATGGCCGGTTTAGCGCGAGTCTAGTCTGAGAGAGATTTGTATGGAATCATCTAAAAAATATGATTTTTCAATTAATTTTGTATTCAAGATAGCAACTCCTATAGCTCATTCCGTGTTAAAAAAACAGTATTGCTCTTATGAAAACAGGGTTACCACATCGAACGGCTCTGCTCATCGCCATCACGGGTAAACGGAGGCACATAAATATGTGAAATCCAGTATTTAAGTTCAAGACAAAAAGCTGAAGAAAGTAAGCTACAAATTACTTTTATGAACTAAAAGGGAAGGGGATATACAGGGGATATTTCTGGTTTGTACAAAATCAGAGATAAACTACGACAGTTAAAAACACCTAAGCAGGCAAACTGGGAGAGAAAATAGACAAATAATTTATGGGCTCGAGGGATGAGGAAGGTACTTAATTGCATTTAATATATTTATCCAGGTAATAAAGGCTAGAAAGCAGATGCAACAAATAAATACTATAGATGACTCTCCAAAAGATCACAGTATTAATGTTAAAAAACGAAATCACACACGTAACTTATCACATAACTCTCACTCAACACAAGACAATTACGCACTGGTTTAAAGCTTAAAAACACACACGCTACAAATAAATACTTTACATGTCTTCACTATAGAAGTGAGCTGTCGGCGATTCACAGAGTGAAGGACTATACGAGGCTTGTACGAGAGCAAAACAGAAGAAGGAAAATGAAGGAAGGCAACGAACCGATGGCTGTTTCCGACATTGTGCTGCCTCCCTATAAATGTATTTATGAAGAAGACAATGTTATGTACTTATTTTAATAACTCTAGGGCAAAAATGCCTCATCCTTTTTACCTATCTTTCATAATACAAGTACGGTATAACATCCCTAATTAACGAGGAATTATGGGGGTCTCAGAGGGTATTTTTCACTCCTTACAGGTCCATAAGAGCATTACTGTTTTCTTAACGTGGAATGAGCTATAAGCTACGATTTCCCAAAGTTACAACGGCGTGATTGCAATATAAGTGTCGTAAAGATAATTATATCTCTTTGGCTGCCATCATGCCACACCCCTTTTTAATTGCAGCTCGTTCACAGCTATTTGCCAGACCGAGTTTCTTGGCTTTGCCTTCAGTAAAACAAGCAGAGAGTACATCTGCAAGATTGTGATGTGTACTCTTTGGTTTCGTAAACCATTTATGATGTACCTGGCTTAATTTTGGTGATCTTAGTAACATAACAATTATTAACAAATATATCGCAATTGGGAAATATCCCGTTGGCAATGATCACTGTAGTGTGATAATAAAGTATAGTTAAAACATAATTACCCAACAACAACAATAACAACAACAGAACAACAACAACAAGCAATGCCATGGAAAGAAAATATATTACAATAAATACTAGTAGTTTAACATTCTAAATCCATCATCATCACACACAAATTTACACACAACTTAGGGATTTCCAGTACTTAACACTACAGCTTACAATACTGTTACGTGCCAGGCCTGTGATAGCTCCTTTATGTACTTGCGGGAAGGGACTAGTGAATCAGCTGACCGGGAAGCTCCCAGCCGGCCTGGAGGGCATGGCTGGTATTTCCGTGTACAGTATTGTTCTCGTCGGCTGTCTTACCTGTGAGTTTCTTGGAGATTCAACGGGAATGTTCCGCCTCTAGCAACTCGCGAAAGTTCTGCCTCATGTCACCTGAGCTATAAAATGGGAGATTAGCCGCGGAGAGTCAGGCAGAGTTGGGCTCCGTGGTTGAGTCAGAGTTAGCACTGGACTCGGGGCCAGTGTTGGACTCTGTGGTGAAATTAGTGTGAGACTCAGTTTGTTGGGGGTTCGGTGGCTGGGCTGAGGGCGACAGAGGTGTTGGCTGTCGCTACCGTCCCACCGAGGTCTGAACGAGGAGCTGTTGTTGGTGTGTCTAGCGAGTAGCTGACTGCAGACGACGTGCAGAACGGAAGACTGTGTACTATCTAAGAGTACTGTATGTTTGTTTATTTTGTGGACTGAGAATGACCGTGAGTCAGCGAGGGAAGCCGCTATCATGAGTGTGGAGGTAAATGGACCTGTGTTAATGTTCACTGTTGTGAGTATCGTCCTGCTGTTGAATACTGTTGAGCCGTTTGGTTGTTCACTGCATGTGATTGTGTGAATTACTGGAGTGTTCCTGGAGTCGAACCAAGGAATAGTCATCGCGTGTTGTGTAGCCCTGTGTTCAAATCGAGTAGTTTACACACAGCTGCTGTGTGAGGTGACTGGACTTGGGAAAGTGAAAGTAAGGATTAGTCGTCCCCAGGTACAGCAACGGGCCGGACAGCCTGCTGTGCCATAAGGAAGAGAAACTTGCAAATTGACAGCAATTAGCGAGTGTGGCCATTCATAGCTGATTACAATTCTGTGTATGTGTATATATATTTGTTTTGTGTGTGTGTGTGTGTGTGTGTGTGTGTGTGTGTGTGTGTGTGTGTGTGTGTGTGTGTGTGTGTGCATTTGTTGGGTCATCCTGAAATAAATTAGAGTAATGAAACAGACGGAGTTTTATTCGTAACAATATAGGTTAAGCTTACTGCTAGCGTAACATTACAACACCGTCATACACAAATTCGCACGTACCTTGTTTGCGGTTTGAGTATATTTGTGCGTGGATATATTTTCTGTACGTCTTGAATATAAATCCACGCTCAGCACGGGTGTTGTTAAAATTGCGATATATGCAGTCATAGATTTTAATGATAGAAATACTGTTGTAGGGGAGAGGGGGTGATGAAATTCTTGAAACGAATTAGGTTCACAGCAGGTGCGTTCACACACGATATCCTGACGAAAAAATTAACACAGCGTACCGCAGGAGCTGAAAGAACAATTCAGGACAAAAAAGGGAAGCAAGACGAGAAGTCTTAAGGAGGAGGAAGATCCTTGGTACAGTTCTGGAGCCTTCTAAAAGGGTAGATTTTTAAATTAATGGTTGCCTAACTGGTTCCAGAAAAAATTGCATTTTTTGTACTGTATGTACATTTCCTTTCAGGTCATTTTAATATTATAGGGATGAAATTGTGTACACTGGGTTTTAGTAATATACTAAAGATTTTCATTAGTGCAAATCATAAAATTTTGTATTTGAGATAAGACAGATAAATGAAAAGGCAGAAATTAATGAAAATATTTCTGAAGCATGTCAAAATAAATATTTAAACAATTGTTTAAAATCGCCCAATCAAAATCCGTCTCGTTGGATTTTTTTGAATATGTGTAAAGATTCTTCAATTGAAAAAATCACGAAAATCCATCAAATAGATTTTGAGAGAAAGTGGCATTTTTGAGTTAGGCTAGAAACGAAATTTAAATTTAATAAACATTTGGATAAATACATTTACGGAAAATTTGCCTTATATATTACGAATGTTGAACAAGAAATTTCACAGCGCTGCCCTAAAATCGCGGGTGTAGCGCTGCGCATGTATTTCATAGACGTCTTCGCTTGTAAGACAGCCGAGCAGTGTGTTCCGCGCTACTTGACCCCCAGCCAACCATATCAAATGTTCCACTGGGGGAAAATCACTTGGAATTAGTGGTTTTGGAGATGGGTGAATTTCTTTAGAATTAAGAACTAAATTCAAACCAATTGTCAAGATGGCGCCCGACCCAAGCAATTATTGTTGACTCTCGGAAGCTCCTACGCGTGATCAACAGCGCACGTATTCCATATTTGCTTATAAACGATAAAATCACTCCTCACAGTACAACTGTGACTGTAGTTTTAAATTGGACGGGCCGGGCTGAGTGGCTCAGACGGTTGAGGCACTGGCCTTCTGACCTCAACTTGGCAGGTTCGATCCTCCCTCAATCCGGTGGTAATTGAAGGTGCTCAAATACGTCGGCCTCGTGTCAGTTGATTTATTGCCACGCAAGATAATTCCCGCGGGACTAAATTCCGGCACCTCGGCGTCTCTGAAAACCGTTAAAGTAGTTAGTGGGACGTAAAGCTAATAACAGTATTAACAGTAATATTAAATTGTACGGAACAAACCAAAAATGTAGGTCAGAAGATTTTTGTTTCGCTTCATCCACTGAAAAGAAGCAAAGACCTCTTACCACAGGACATACGGTAAAGACTAGTCGAGCCTTAATTTCTCCTTATCCTTGACTACTATAACGTAATCCTTGTTGACCCAACTTAGGAACAAACCATGAAACTGTAGCGAGCTTTGAATTGTTGCCTCAATTTCATTTTTAACTTGAGCAATAATGTGCATAATAAGTACTTCTTATTAAGAAACTAGCTGATGTACCCGTGCTTCGCTACGGGATTCTCAGAAAGACTGACTTTGTGATCTTCCTAACTGAAGTCAACATCAGAGAGTGACAGAGAGAGAGAGTCATCTCCGTACAGGCAATGAAGGCTCTGGGAGGGGTGGAAGGTAAAGGCTTCCACCATCCGTAACCTCGGCACTTGGTGGGGTAGACTGGTTAGCTCCACGCCCGGCCGCCTTTGCCCACAGGAATTAGCCTGGTACTCATTTATGATGTAGGCTGAGTGAACCTCAGGACCATGTGCACCTCCGGAAGTGGAAACGTAGTTTCTTAAATTTTACGACTTCCTGACGGGGATTCGAACCCACGTCCTTACGGGCGAACCGAGTACGCCTTTACCGCCTCGGCCAGGCATTATAGGTCATTACAAAAACGTCAGTAGGAATTTAGCGACTAAAAGCAATGTTGTCATATAAAATACTCGATTAAATAAAAAAATGAACATTTTCTCACTTTTAACGAACATTACTACGGTGCCGATCTAACAGTCCAGTGTTCCACAGCTGGAATGACCAGGGCGCAAACAGCAGTGAATAATCCTCTGCCATTATTCCTTGAAATATGCACACTGATCGTTCCAATAAGTGCCTCAGAGTAGGTATTGAATAGCTCGAATGCTATGATGAACCAGTGTGTTACGTACCAGTAGTATCAGAAAATTTATGAACCAGAGGAATGGCATCCTAAAAAAGAAAGTTATCTAACTCCCCAGCTACTTCCCGCAAATATTCAGGCAGACTGTTACACTCGGTACGACCGGGCGATTTGGCCGTGTGGTTAGGGGTGCGCAGCTGTGAACTTGCATCCGGGAGATAGTGGATTCGAACCCCACTGTCGGCAGCCCTGAAGATGGTATTCAGTAGTTTCCCATTTTCACACCAGACAAATGTTGGGGCTGTACCTTAATTGAGGCCAAGGCCGCTTCCTTCACACTCCTAGCCCTTTCCTGTACCATCGTCGCCATAAGACCTATCTGTGTCGGTGCGACGTAAAGCAACTAGCAAAAAAATCTAAAACTGTCTCCTCCAAGGGTTAGATGGCTCTGGCATCTATTTTCTAGCTATCTCTGCTGGGATAAGGGTCTGTACTGCGACAGCCAGATGAAAGTGCGCTTTAAATTTATATGGCAGTTTGCAAATTTATCTGGAAGTTCGGTTGAAAACGCGTACTACGACTTTCGTTGATGTGCAGTCTCCGAGAATATTCTCGAGTTTAGCTATGCCGAAGTAGGAGAGGCAGTTATTGATCCTATCTGGGACTTTGCTCCTATCGAGGACGCTGCTGTAAGAATCATGATGGCTACACATCAAGATGAATCTACATCTGCATGATGTTATACGGAAAATAAGTTGTTACAATGTAATCTATATATATAAAAATGAATGTATGTTTGTATGTTTGTATGTAAATGACACATCTCCTCCTAAACCACTGGAGCAATTTCAATCAAATTTTGAACACTTATTATTTGCTATCCGGAGACGAGCACTGTGGGGGTAAGCCACCTCTAGCCCCCCTTAGGAGTGGGAGGTTAGGGGGGTCAGGTAAAAAATAATAGAAAATGATGTCGAATCCATAGTTTTTGGGGTCGCTGAGGTGAATAGTGACACTCCCGATTTTTTTAAAGTCAAAATTCTGCTCCCATTTGGGTGGGGGGTGAGGGGGGACTGATGATGAATGTATGTGTGTATATGACACATGTCCTAAACCACTGGAGAAATTTCAATCAAATTTTGAACACATATTATTTGCTATCTGGAGACGAGCACTGTGGGGGTAAGCCACCACTACCCCCCTTAGGGGTGGGGGTTAGGGGGTCAGGTAAAAACATAATATAAAATAGTGTCGAATCCATAGTTTTTGGGGTCGCTGAGGTGAATAGTGACACTCCCGATTTTTTAAAAGTCAAAATTCTGCTCCCATTTGGGTGGGGGGCGAGGGGGGACTGATGATAAATGTATGTGTGTAAATGACACATCTCCTCCTAAACTACTGGAGCAATTTCAATCAAATTTTGAACACATATTATTTGCTATCTGGAGACGAGCACTGTGGGGGTAAGCCACAACTACCCCCCTTAGGGGTGGGGGTTAGGGGGTTCAGGTAAAAGCATAATCGAAAATAGTGTCGAATCCATAGTTTTTGGGGTCGCTGAGGTGAATAGTGACACTCCTGATTTTTTAAAAGTCAAATTTCTGCTCCCATTTGGGTCAGTGGCGAGGGGGGACTGATATATAAAATTAAACGAAAATGGTGTCGAACACATAGTTTTCGGGGTTGTCGAGGTGAATTGTACACTCCGGATTTTTAGTATAAGGAGACAAACCACGTGGGGTTAAGACAGCCAAGGAAAGCTTAGGGGCGGGGGGGGGGCAAGGGGGTCAGATATAAAAATTAACGAAAATAGTGTCGAATCCATACTTTTCAGGGTCGCTGAGATGAATAGTGACACTCCGGATTTTTTAAAGTCTGTGTTGAGCCCCCTTTGTGGTGGGGGTGGGGGTGAGGGGGGAGTGATATATAAAAATAAACGAAAATGGTGTCGAATACATAGTTTTCGGGGTCGCCGAGGGGAATTGTACACTTCGGATTTTTAGTATCAGGAGAAAAACCACGTGGGGGTAAGACAGCACAGGAAACCTTAGGGGAGGTGAGGGGGTCAGATACACAAGTTAACGAAAATAGTGTCGAATCCATCCTTTTCGGGGTCGCTGGGATGAATAGTGACACTCTGGATTTTTTTAAAGTCCATGTTCAGTCTCCTTTCGGGTGGGGGCAACGAAAATAGTGCCGAATATATAGTTTTCGGGGTCGCCGATGGGAATTGTACAGTCCGAATTTTTAGTATCAGGAGACAAACCACGTGGGGGTAATACACCCCAAGAAACCTTAGGGGCAGGGGGGCAAAAGTGCTCAGATAGAAAAATCATCAAAAGTAATGTTGAATCCATACTTTTCGTGGTCGCTGAGATGAATAGTAACACTCCCGGTTTTTTTTAAACTCAAAGTTTGACCGCCTTTAGGGGGGAGGGTAATGAGATATAATAATAATCGAATATACTGCCTAATCCATAGTTTTCCGGGTCGCTGAGATGAATAGTAACATTCCGGATTTTTAAAGTCCAGCCCCTTTGGTATAGAGGATGAGAAAGGGTGAAATAATAAATTGTCAAAAATGCCCCCCTTTGTCATAGAGGGTGAGAAAGGGTGAAAAAATAAAGTGTCAAGTATGCCCAAGGTAATAGACGTGTGTATGTTTCAGTATGACTTTCAAGTATGACTTACTACCTGGAAAACACACTGTGGGAGTAAGACGCCCCTAGAACCACTTCGGAAGCGGGTGAAATATAAAATCCATATTAATAAATAGACGTCAGTTTGGCGCGATCTATATATACTGTACTATATATATATAAATTAAGGCATAAAAATGAAAACAGCCGTGAATTAATGAGACCATTCTAGGCATCCTAGAAACTTAAAACTTGGTACCAGACAACCTGATGACTTCAGGATCCCTAGAAAAATCTAAAATTCTTAAAATTCTCTAAGAGGGACACGTTGGGAATTTTCAAATCTGCATAAGAACACAGTCGGTGATATTTATCCTGAAGGATGACCTATACGTTTCATGGGCTTAAAAGTTTCCTGAAAATCCTAATTTTTAACCCCCTCCCCCATATCAAGATCGCAGCACAATCTCCCAGACGAGTTAGAAAATAGAAATTTGGCAAAATTAAAGCTTTTTGCCTGTAATCGATGGAAGATTTACGATATGTTTAAAAAATAATTTTTTACCCCCCAAAAATATCGAAATATGGAGGCAATTTTAATGACGGTGCAGACTTTCCTTTCGAGGTGTTTGGTGGCTAGACGGTAAGTCGTATCACAAAACGGATGGAACAATCTCCGTTCAATTTAGAGTGATCTACAACTTTGATCCTATAACTTTTTGTTGTATCTCTATCCCTTATGTTAAATTTGGCTCTATTTCTGGAATTACCTAAATTTTGCACTTTGTACACGTAAATTGATGGTTTGATTCACTTATAGGAAAGATGGGATCATCAAATTCTACACGAATATTGGCCCACCCAGCCAAATTCTATGTTTGAAGCTGTCGCATAAGTATCTGAAAAGTAATTCACTGTGTGAAAACCTTACACAAATTTCACCCTATTCAACGCTTCTAAAATAATCTTGCCTTTAAGTAGATGAGATACGAGGAAATACCATAGGGCCAGCCATTTAGATAGCTAAATGAGGCCAGAGTCGTCTTTTAATACAATCCGTTTTTCAATATGAATGCACCGTTTAGCAGCAGTTATTCTGTAAACGAAGGTGAACATGCATATACTTCCGTATGTCGATCTACATTTATTAATTTAAGTCGATTTTTAGCGATCTAGAAAGGGGTGTGTCTTACATTGTAATTAATACTTTACAAATCAAAAGTGACTCTCAGCAGGAGGGCGTCTGCTGTTGTAATCAGTACTCCCCACATCGACCTTAACTAGCAATGGGAATGGGGTAGTTCTCCAACCCCTGTGTACCGTTGTAATGTATAATTCCCTTCTTGGTTTGACTAGCAGAAGGCAAGGGAGCGTGTATTTTTTTAAACTCTTTTACCTGATTCTCTTTATCATTAGGTATAGGTGCACCCGATTATAAGCAAATTTACCCATCAAAATGTGACTGACGTTACGCATAGTGAATTGCGGCAGACAAGTGGACCTGTCGTTATCATCACAACTCTGCAACTCGCACTTTACATTGGAAACAACGTCTGCGGACCTCCCCATGCTGTTTCTCGGATAACGCTAAGAGACATGCAATTTTAAAACAATCTTATTTACTGCATGTACAGTATTTACTTCGGTATTCGGATACAATGTAGAATACCGTTGCAAAGCACGGGTACATTTGCTAGTCTATATATATAAAATAAGAGTTTTGTCTGTACATTGCTCAGAATTTGAAAAGAATGTTATTTCTGTATCAGTCATGTCCACAGTAACAAGGAAATGCACTTTTTACTTTTCCGTAATGTCTGTCTGTCTGTCTGTCTGTCTGTCTGTCTGTCTGTCTGTCTGTCTGTCTGTCTGTCTGTCTGTCTGTCTGTCTGTCTGTCTGTCTGTCTGTCTGTCTGTCTGTCTGTCTGTCTGTCTGTCTGTCTGTACACGCATCATTAGAAAACCGCCAAAGAGAATTTAATGAAAATCGGTATGCAAAGTCGGGGAATAAGTCGCTACAATCTAGGTCATAAATAATTTTATTCACGCTGATAGAAATGGTAGTTTAGGGGAGGCCTAAAATTTAATTTTTAAATATATACGTTATTAGTGGTCCTACTTCATTGGAAATTGGTATGCAATGTCGGAGAATGAGCCGTTACAATTTAAGCTATAAATAATTTTATTTACGTTGAATGAAATGGTAGTTTAGGGGAAGGCCTAAAATTTAATTATGAAATATTTAGTTGTCGTATCGATAAATACTACATAACCAAAATTATATACAATTAAATTTCCGACCATTTGTCTTAAACATTTTTATCGTAGCGGCTATGGTAACACAGATATTCATGAATTTGTATTTTTGTTGCTAAGTCCATATAAACGCCGAGCCACGAGAAAATGGGTCAACAGAATTTAATGAAAATCGGTATATAGAGTCGGGGAATAAGAAACTACAGTCTAAGCTATAAACAATTTTAATCATCCTGGATGAAATTGTAGTTTAGGGGAAGGCGCCTAAAAAAGAATTTTTAAATGCAAATATTATTAGTCTATCGAAAAGTACTATATAAAAAGTTATAGAGAATACAATTTCCGATCATTTATCTTTTAATTCAGTTATACCGTACCGACTATGATAAGAGTGGTATTTCAGAGTCGGAATGAAACGAAATGTGAAGGCCTATAATATCGAAAGCGCATAACATTGATCAACAATGACATTACATTGACCATTGTTTGTTGTGATGTTCTTTGTCTCTTATGCAGCCTCTCAACTCCGTGTACCGAGTATAACAGCCTGACTGAATCCTGGCGGGAAATAGCCGGTGAGTTAGAAAACTTTCTTCTTTAGCATGCCATTCCTATGGTTCATTCAGTTTCTGATACAGCTGGTGCGTAACACACTGGTTCATCATAGTATTTCAGCTATTTGATCCCTACTTTGAAGCGCTGTTTTGATTGAGCAGTGTGCAAACTTAAGGCAGAACCTCACTTAGTGGTAGTAGTAGTAGCAGTAGTAGTAGCTGTAATAGTAGTATGGCCTGGTCTAGAATAACAATTTAGGCCTATTCCAAATTATAGCATCTCAATATTCACTAAATAACTCAAAATTCAACCCTGAAAAGAGCCGTTTCTTAAGAAAAGCTTCTCTCTCTTCACTTTTCTTAAATTCTACATTCAATTTATTCCAAATTAGCAGTGAAGAGGAGGTTTCTCCTCTGACTTGAAGGGAAAAATTTGCCTTCAAGTCAGATAGGTTTTTCCGCCGCCAGTCCAGTGATTTGATATTTTCCAACTCATCGGGTAATCCTAGGAAACAGATTAGTAATTGGGCATAGTTTTTTGCCCTGGGAGTCTCCACTATTCGACCCTCTCCGCGCCGAAGAAAGCCGAAGAGTGTTCACGGATAACGGCTGTCTGCGGCTTTGTCATTCCAGCTCTGGAACTTTGGACTGTTAGATCGGCAGCGTAGTCCTGTTCGTTAAAAGTGAGAAAATGTGTGGTGTTTCATTTGAACGAGTATTTCATAATATGAAAGCATTGGTTTTAATCGCGCCATTCCTACTGACGTCATTGTAACGTATGTTCATTTCAGTTGGGAAAACCACTAAGACAGTCTTTCTGAGGATATAAAAAGGCATTATAATGGAAACATCCCAACCTGATTGTGACTGATGGTATGAAAATGGGTCTACCATTACAATGAAAATTTCCTAACTCAGTCTTCATATGAGAAAAGATGTTTGGTGACTTCCCGTCGCGTTTCTAGGGTAACGTTAAGAGCTATGCAATTTCATACAATCTTGCTCACAATGTGTACACTATCTAACCTAGAATTATGTATACAATGTAGAATTCTGTAGCGAAGCACGGGTACATCAGCTAGTCTATGTATATATTTATAAAATATGGCATGCTTCCTGTCCAGCTATCACACAATTGTTAAAGATTTCCCAAGCTGGCAAGTTGTTGCTACTGACTATATGAGTTGCACGCAAGCAGTTCAACAGCAAGCTTATTAGATAGCTGTACAGTTGGGCCCACAAGAGTTGAAGTCTGACGTTTAGCACTACCGGCGAGAAAAGTTGACTAACGCTGCTCGAAAATTATCTGCTGCTATGGCAACGATAACAGAGATGCCACTTTTAAGGATACTACCGCTACGTGGTTTGGCTAGCTCTCAGTCACTTTTGTGATATTATTCGGACTAGTACTGTGTTAACTTTAGTAGTTGTTGCTGGTTTATGTAATAATTTAAGTCTTTGTTTCCTGAATGTTATTTTCACTGTCAGTGGCTAGTTGTCCCATTCTATTCTCTATTTAACATATCGTCGTTGCCGGGACAAAACCTCCTATGTGAAATATTTTAGCTTAGAACTGTAACGGTTCAAACCCCGTTACAAGATGATATCTGTATTTTTATTATTTTATCTGTATTATTATTATTATTATTATTATTATTATTATTATTATTGTACCGGGCGGTACACCTCCACGCCGCTAATTTAAAATGTGCGCCTGTTGAAACTCCTCTGCTGGAGGAAGTCTGAACTTTATGGACAGTATTAATTTTCTACTTTCTCAGAAGATGTCACTACCTGTAAATTTTGGAGTTTTAGAACTGTGTCATTTTTGATGTGTTTTTGTTTTGCTTGAAGTAAGAAGTGTGAACTTTCTCTTCTAGAGGACACTACTGAAGAACTACAATAGTGCACCCTAGCGCGAAGAAAAAGAACTGTTCTTTGGAGAAAATTTTATTTCAAAAGTTGGTTTCTGGTTAAATTTCTTTCTGTTATTGTTTAAGTTGGCTGTATACCCCTCTTTTTCCCCTTGTTTTAGATTTGTCCAATCCCGAATTTCTTTGAGTAATTTCCGACCAATCCGATGTATCTTCCCCCAACTTGGATATGTTTCTGTACCCTAGCCAATAAAGTGATTGTGGGCGGGTGTTCTCTTCCCTAAAACGCCTAGAACCTTCCGCGAGAGTATTTAAACTGCTGATTTTTGGGTCTCTGCGCCACTTCTGTTCCATCTTTCAGTGTGTAAGGTACATAGCAGGGGGCGGGAAGCGCCTCTTTCTTCTCCAGCTGTTCAACACCAGGTAATGGCCTCTTAATAACTTCTTTTCTTGCTAGGTCGGCAGTTTAACACTCGGGGCGGGTTCGAAGCGTTTAGACCATGTAACCTTTTCCTAAAATGTAACCAATCTTTTCATCTATTCTCTTTTAAAGCTGCATATTGGGATAGAGAGTGCTAACCCTCTCGAGCTCCCACTCACATTATTTTGAGGTGAACTTATTTTCTCAACCTATTCTTCGTTAACGTAAAACAAATTGCTCTCTTCTAAAGTCACCTCTGTAGTATGGGATTAGCCCTTGCACTAGTGGCCTAGAGCCAGATTAGGTTTTAAAAACAAGTGTATTAGGAGTGCAGATCGCCTCCTCTCAAATTGTTATTTTAGAGGTCATGTAATTGCCCCGTTTCATTTAATAGACCTCAGTAGGTTGGGTATTTTACCCCTGTGTCTATGTCCAGTGAGGACAACTCGAAGGTGGAGTTTGGTGTGGCCTTTGAGAGGCTTAAAGTTGAGAGCGAGTGGCTCTTTTGAAAATTGAGTGTTGTATGCCTCGTGGAGGCTTTTCAGTGTAATTTGGAGCAAGGGCTCCTAGGCATGAATGGGGTTTTCTGCCCCTATGTTGAAACTTGTGTTTGGGGTAAAACTGAGCTGATTGCCCAAGCATTGTGAAGTCAGGGCGCGAAGCCCAAATCCTGTAAATATTGTAACTACCCTTTGGACTTGCTACTTTGTACCTGCCATGCTTGTTATTTCTTTGTTTTTGAAAAGAAAATATAACCTTGTTAAATTTTACATTAACTTTGATTCCGTAGTTTGAGACCCGTTCACTCCCGCACCTTCTTTCACCTCTACCTACCACTAAAACACGGTAACAAGTGGTAGCAGAGCGTGGTTGAATGGGTCTCAATTTAGCCCCTTTTGACGGCTAAACCTCGTTTTGTTCCGAACTCTAACGATTTTCTCAGTTGCTGGAAATTTTGATTTTTCCTGTTTCAAAATGGTTCTGTCATCATGCCCGGCCCTCGCGACGTTCTCCATCTTGGGTATTTGCGCAAGGAGGAGTTAATCTATGAGTTAACTATTAGAAATGTGCAATCTGGAGGCACGGTTGCAGTAGACACAAACAAGCTTAGAGAGTCCCTTGAATTGCCTATTTCAATCCCCACCTTGGGAGAGAAAGAAATTGACGACTCTCTTTCCACGATCGTCGAGAATATTACTGGGCTAGCCTCTGTAGTTAGTTTTTTTGATGAAAATGATCCTTCTCCTAATCAAATTAAGCGTGTGCAAGCCAGGCTATATCACTTTTCAAATAGAGTTAATGATCTGTTGTCTCTAAAGTTGAATGACGTTCAGAAGAAGGAAGCTAGTACGCTGCTTGAAAACATTTCTGAATTATCTAGCAAGGTCACTCAATTGTTAACTGGGGAGGTTCCTCCCAAAACTGATCAACCCGTCACGGTGAATGTAGGTAGCGAGGAAGAGCCTCATAAGGGAGAAGTCAATAGGAAAACCATTGCTGCTCAAACAACCTCTGCCCCATTGGACGAGTCTGAACGCCGTAACTCATTAAATAATGTACGTTCTGAATTAACTACCTTGCCATTGAAACCTTTACCTACTATGTCACCCGGGTTTAGTAGCTTGCCTCATCCCTTGGCAATGTTGCTCAGAGGTATCTCTAAGTTTTCCGTTCATACCACCAGTGACGTAATTTCATTTTTAAGATTTCTAGTTGAATTTCAGGATCATGCCCTTGTTTTTTTTCTTTCTCCATGTCAAATTTTGCAAATTATCTATCCGTATGCTATTGGTATTCTCTCCGATAAAATCATAAGAGCCATTGCCGAGCAATCATCTATTGAGGATTTCCATGCCCACTTGCTAGCTAACCTCATCCCTGCTAGGGCCAGGTCCTCCCTTATTCAGAAGTACTATTATCGGGTACAGCGCTTGGATGAAAACTTGGCAGACTTCATCCAAGATATTAAGTTTTATACTAGGGTGTTTGCTCTTCATTTCCCTGAGGATCAGATTGTACAAGCTATTGTGGAAGGGATTTCACCAACCTACAGGTCATATTTGTGTTTCGCGGCGTGCCCGCAAACTTTCTCGGAACTTGAAGCATTGGCCGTCTCAGCGGAAGGAGTTAGATACGCCGATTCTTTGCGTGTAGCGAAAGAACCCCCGCCTTCCTTTAGTAATACTCGGCCTCCACCTCGCCGATCAGTCACCCGTCGTAAATGTTATGCTTGCGGGTCGCCTGACCATCTTCGCAATAAGTGTCCACTGATCAAGTCGAGTGGGACAAGGAATGGGGCTGGTTCATCACAGGGCTGTTCTAAATGTGGGGCTTTCTCACATGTCGCCAAGAATTGTCCAAATTCGAATAGCACCCCCTCCTGCTCAACTTCTGGTGCAAATTCCACCTATGCCAATAATAAAAAGTGACTAGTGGCTTCGGCTGAGTCGACTAATCCATCTTCCCGAGACTCAGCCCCTAGTAAACAGGTTGTAAATTCAGGGAACGAGCAATTTTCAAATGCATCTTTTGAATGCCCCAAAGAGTGTCTTAGGATTGCGGCGGATTCCCCCGCACCTATTCCTTTTCTTAAGATTGAGTTAAACAATGAGCCTATAACCGCTCTATTAGATTCAGGCAGTGTCTGTTCGATTATTTCGGCTGAATGGTATTCTAAATTGAAATCTGTTTGTAAACTACCTGACTATGTCTCATCTCCTGTTCTATATGTTTCGGCTAATTCATCTCCATTAGAAATTCTAGGTTCCTTACTGGTCAAAATTCGTATTTTTAAATTTACATGGAAAATCAGACTGTTTGTGGCTAAGCACTTGTCTTGCCCCATCATACTGGGAGCGGACTTCATTTCTCACACTGGTCTTGTGCTCGATCTCCAGAGTAAGTCGTGCACATTCAAGTTTGCGTCCAATCGTAAAATTCCTTTGTTAAAGTGTAATTCTGTATCATGTTCATCCATTTCGCCTACCCAGGATGAGATGTTGTTAGACCTTAGACATCTACCTGAGGAACAGGCTGATAGTATTCGCAAATTGTGTCAGTCCTTTCCAGAGGTGTTCTCTGATACTCTTGGTGTTACTGACCTTATTGAATACAAAATCGAGGTCACGGATTCGATTCCTGTCCGTTTTCCACCTTATAGGCTATCCCCACCTAAAATGAAGGCTCTGAAAGAAATTATAGATCAGATGTTGAAGGATGGTATTATTAGGCCCTCTAAGTCAGCGTATTCTTCGCCTATTTTTCTAGTCCCGAAACCCCAAGGGGGCTTCAGGCCTGTCATTGATTACAGGGCTCTCAATCGGAAGGTGGTGTTACAATCTGTGCCCCTTCCCGACCTTCATTCTTGTTTTTCATGGTTTCGTAAGGCCAAGTTCTTTACTATCTTGGACTTGAATCAGGCCTATAATCAAATTCCCCTTGCCGAAGAGTCTAAACACCTTACAGCGTTTGCCACGGACTGGAATTTATATGAATACAACCGCGTGCCTTTCGGGCTCCCCACGGGAGCAGCTGTACTCACTAGGCTGCTAGATAGGGTCTTCTCCGACATCAAATTTGAATACTTGTACCACTACTTGGATGATGTCGTCGTATTTTCGGAAACCTTCGAAGAACATCTAGATCATCTGCGAGAAGTTCTCAATCGCCTTCGTAAGGCTGGGTTAACTGTCAAGTTGTCCAAGTGTGCCTTGCTAAGCCCTCTATGTCATTCCTAGGGCATATTGTGTCACCTGATGGTGTTGCAGTCGATCATTCGAGAGCACAGGCCATCCGTGATTTTAAACCTCCCAAGGACATTAAAGGTATCGCCAGGTTTATTGGTATGGTGAATTTCTTCAGAAAGTTCATTCCTAACTTTGCTAATAGAGCGGCGCCCTTAAACCTTCTTCGTAGGAAAGGCATCAAATTCGAGTGGGGACCTTCTCAACAAGCCGCTTTTGAAGATCTTAAATTAGCTCTCTGTAATGCCCCTGTACTTGCTATGCCTGATTTCTCGAAGAAATTCATCGTCCAAACTGACGCGTCGTCGTCAGCAGTAGCTGCAGTCCTTCTTCAAGAGACTGAACTAGGGAGGCGACCCATCGCCTATGCATCTAGGACCTTGTCGGCTCAAGAAGCCAAGTATTCCATCTATGAGCTCGAAGGTTTGGCAGTTTTATTCGCCTTAGAAAAGTTCCGTCTCTATCTGGAACACGTCAAATTCGACCTGGAGACAGATAATCAAGCCTTAAGCTGGGTCTTAGGTAGGCCGCGTCGTACTGGTCGTATAGCCCGTTGGGCCATCCGTATTTCTGCCTTCCAATTCGATGTCAGGCATATCAGAGGTACCGAAAATGTTGTTGCTGATGGACTCAGTCGTATGTTTTCTAACGACGTCGAGACCCATGAACCGGCCGACAGTTCATCACCTCCCGAGTCCATACTATCTGGTGTTAATGCCATCTTAACAGATGCTCCCATGCTTTTTAGGGATATTGAGAAATACCAACGTGAAGATCCGACGCTGGCTCCGATAATGGAAACCCTTTCTTCTGGGGAACATGTCGTCCCTTATGTTCTGAGGAATGGTGTTTTATGTTGCCCTTCGAGGCATGACAAGATGATGAAGGTTGTCGTTCCAGCTGTTCTTGTGCCTATGATCTTCAAATACTATCATGAGATCCCATTGGGGGGGCATCTGGGAATATTTAAAACTCGTGAAAAGATTCGTGAAATGTTCATCTGGAAAGGTATGGACGGTGAAATCCGTGAACTTGTAAAAGCTTGTAAATCTTGTTTGCTCAGTAAACCCACCATGTCCACCAAGGTAGGCCTTTTGTCTTCGCATCAAGCGTCGCGCCCCATGGAACGCCTGTATATTGATTATGTAGGACCCTTCCCCCAGTCAAAGGGAAATGCTAACAAGTTCATCTTTGTATGCGTAGATGGCTTTACTAGATTTTCCTGGTTATTTCCGACTAAGCTGGCTACCGCTCAGTCTACCATTACTTGCTTAAATTCTATTTTTGCTTCTTTTGGTCCGTGCCAATATATTGTATCTGATAATGCTAAGGCTTTTACATCTAATTTATTACGTAAATTCTGTTTTGACTTGTCCATCTCTCATGTAACTACTTCTGCTTATTACCCTCAACCATCTCTGGCTGAACGAGTTAACCGTAATCTCAGGTCCGCACTTATTGCCTATCATCATGAAGATCATTCCAGGTGGGACACGTCCCTGCATTGGTTAGCTTTTGCTTTGAATTCGGCGGTTCATGAATCACATAAATTTACTCCAGCCTCTTTGATGTTCAAGTTTGTTCCCAACACGCCGCTCTCTAACCTCTGGTCTCTGAGTGACATTCTACCCGAGACAATAGATCCGGACAACATTAAAGATCTTTGGAAGAAGGCTAAAGCCAATCTTAAAGTGTCTCATGAAAAAGTTAGGGAAAGGTATGATCGTGGACGGAGACCCACCCCTTTGAAGGTAGGTGACCAAGTTATGGTCAAGAACTTTGTTCCCGCGGGCAAGCTTGCCCCCAGATTTCATGGACCTTGTATCATTCTCGATTTTCTTACGCCGGTTACATTGTTAGTAAGCAATCCAGCCACCGAGAGGATATTTAGGGTTCACCTGTCCCAGGTGAAACCGGTGTAAATTTTGTGTCAACTTGCTTCATATAATTTGATAGGAATATGAAGGTTATATATTTTTTTTTTTTTGAGTTTCCACTCTTAAGGCATTCTGCTCCTTCTATTTTGTTTTATATGTAAGCATTTTTTGTAAAACCTTCCCCGATCCGTTAAACTGCCATTCTGTCCTTACCATGGCCATTACCACGCTCCCGTCTCCTGCTATACACACTGTGGCTTGCTTAGATTAAATGCCATGGATATTTGCACGCCGCTGGCCCCTCTACCTCTCCAACAAGCCTGTGCCCTCAAAAAAAAAAAAAGATGATGGTCCAACAATATTCTGCCGCCTAGTTTTAATGTTTCAGTGCCCCCGCAGCCGCGCGGCGCTGTGCCGCGACTGGGTTTGAGGACGGGCCCCCTCGACCCCAGCGAGGACGACATGTGCACGGCGAGCCGGAGCTCTCCTCCCGGCCAAGGCTGATGTGCGGCGCACGACCTGCTACTTGCCCGCAGCCTGTATACCTTCACCGCGGGCGCGGCGTGTTTCAACACCAGTGCTCCCCTCATAGTGCGGGCGAGCGGTATCTCAGGGTACTTGAGGGGTCCGAGCGGCCTCCTTGGACGCAAGCTGCAACGGCCGGTCTGGCCATCCAACTTAATCAACATCAACTACATGGACAGTTACTATAAGCAATGACTACACTTGGGAATTCAACAGCAATATTTGGTGGACATTGCAAAAATTTTCATCACTTTTAAGTATTAAAAGTTTATCTTCAGTATTCAACTTCTACAAACATAAAGACTTTACTTCACCTGCAACAACAAAATTTTGAAACTGAATCAAACCACATTAAGAAAATCTTATTAATTTTTCGGCAATTAATCTCCATATCTACATCAAACTTGGACCTTGTTTCAAACAGATTTCATGTGTCACCCCTGGAGGAACTTTTGGGGGGGGGGGAGGTCTGTACCGGGCGGTACACCTCCACGCCGCTAATTTAAAATGTGCGCCTGTTGAAACTCCTCTGCTGGAGGAAGTCTGAACTTTATGGACAGTATTAATTTTCTACTTTCTCAGAAGATGTCACTACCTGTAAATTTTGAGTTTTAGAACTGTCATTTTTGATGTGTTTTTGTTTTGCTTGAAGTAAGAAGTGTGAACTTTCTCTTCTAGAGGACACTACTGAAGAACTACAATAGTGCACCCTAGCGCGAAGAAAAAGAACTGTTCTTTGGAGAAAATTTTATTTCAAAAGTTGGTTTCTGGTTAAATTTCTTTCTGTTATTGTTTAAGTTGGCTGTATACCCCTCTTTTTCCCCTTGTTTTAGATTTGTCCAATCCCGAATTTCTTTGAGTAATTTCCGACCAATCCGATGTATCTTCCCCCAACTTGGATATGTTTCTGTACCCTAGCCAATAAAGTGATTGTGGGCGGGTGTTCTCTTCCCTAAAACGCCTAGAACCTTCCGCGAGAGTATTTAAACTGCTGATTTTTGGGTCTCTGCGCCACTTCTGTTCCATCTTTCAGTGTGTAAGGTACATAGCAGGGGGCGGGAAGCGCCTCTTTCTTCTCCAGCTGTTCAACACCAGGTAATGGCCTCTTAATAACTTCTTTTCTTGCTAGGTCGGCAGTTTAACACTCGGGGCGGGTTCGAAGCGTTTAGACCATGTAACCTTTTCCTGAAATGTAACCAATCTTTTCATCTATTCTCTTTTAAAGCTGCATATTGGGATAGAGAGTGCTAACCCTCTCGAGCTCCCACTCACATTATTTTGAGGTGAACTTATTTTCTCAACCTATTCTTCGTTAACGTAAAACAAATTGCTCTCTTCTAAAGTCACCTCTGTAGTATGGGATTAGCCCTTGCACTAGTGGCCTAGAGCCAGATTAGGTTTTAAAAACAAGTGTATTAGGAGTGCAGATCGCCTCCTCTCAAATTGTTATTTTAGAGGTCATGTAATTGCCCCGTTTCATTTAATAGACCTCAGTAGGTTGGGTATTTTACCCCTGTGTCTATGTCCAGTGAGGACAACTCGAAGGTGGAGTTTGGTGTGGCCTTTGAGAGGCTTAAAGTTGAGAGCGAGTGGCTCTTTTGAAAATTGAGTGTTGTATGCCTCGTGGAGGCTTTTCAGTGTAATTTGGAGCAAGGGCTCCTAGGCATGAATGGGGTTTTCTGCCCCTATGTTGAAACTTGTGTTTGGGGTGAAACTGAGCTGATTGCCCAAGCATTGTGAAGTCAGGGCGCGAAGCCCAAATCCTGTAAATATTGTAACTACCCTTTGGACTTGCTACTTTGTACCTGCCATGCTTGTTATTTCTTTGTTTTTGAAAAGAAAATATAACCTTGTTAAATTTTACATTAACTTTGATTCCGTAGTTTGAGACCCGTTCACGCCCGCACCTTCTTTCACCTCTACCTACCACTAAAACACGGTAACAATTATTATTATTATTATTATTATGTCAGTATTATTATTATTATTATTTTATCTGTGATATTGTTACTATTATTGTAATTATCCGTTTTATTCAATTCGATTTTGCAATTGCCTGTTGCTTGCAAGATTGTACTTAGATGTATGCATATATACGTATGTGTAGAATAGCACTCAATACCTGTACAGTGAGAATTGTTGTATATATCAGAGATCGGATGTGACGTTGTTATATTGCGACACCACTGGCGATTCTGCCAAGTCATCGCCACTCCATGGCTATGTCATCGTATTTATTTAGATATGCGCTCACGGAGTTAGTCGCCGCGGGGCTATTTCACCACTGGATGTAATATCTGTCGCGTAGGTGGGAGTATGTCATTGTTATTTCTGGAGATTACGTAGCGGTGTCAACCAACGTCTATATAAGGTGGATGCATATTGTAGCGTCAGTCATTACTTATACGGATGCAGTACAGTGAAGTAGTCTACTAGATCAAGAGGCCTTAGTTGGACAGTCAACCAGTGTGAACGAGAGATGGTAAAGACTCAGTGAGCCATTATTGGTCATTGAGAGAGTGAGACCAAATGGTTGGTCCGTCACTTAGTGGAAGACGCGGACGCAAGGCTTACCAAGGAGTCAGAGAGGGCAACCCTGGACCTGCCAAGAGGTCATACCATATTGACTTACAAAGAAGTCAAATGATATGGAGAAGAAGCAGTCTCAAGGATGTATCACCACGTTAGGCGTGACACATCTACAGTAAACACCAGAGCAATGGATTACGTCGTAATTACACTCAAAGTGTCAAAGGTACAGTCAAGTGAATCAGTGAGGGAAATATTTCGTATAAATTGTTAAATGTCCGGTCAAGAAGAATTCAAATTCATGCCTAGTTTCTTTCAGTTGCAATGTCATAATTTCACATTCTCATCTGTTTTATCGCAACAAGACTCACTATTTTTTTATATATTATTTAAAGAATATATATTGTTCTATCAAATGAATTCATAGTTTTATTTCATTAACAGTAACATATCTTAACCTCAAAATTAATGGGGAAACCGAACGCCAATCTCCTTTTCCCAGAACTTATATGGTATGTTGTCAAAAGTAAGCTTATTACCCCACACCCTAGAGATAGTCAAGAGTCTCATTCTAATATTGCTGTACTGAGTGACAGCTGGCGCCCTTCAAATAACGTATGCGTAAGTGAGCAGGTAACAAGTAAGTGTGAGTACAAGGTTCGACGAGTGTATATTTTATATAATGAATATTAATTTCATAATTTCCATTTTAAATGCAGATATTCAGATTTTTCAAGTTAAATGCAGATTTATAATATTTGTAAAGTTAGTCAGACAGATAGGAACATGTTACAGAACTTTGGCCGGTAAGGTTCTGTCATCTAAGGTGCAATATTGTGTGAATATTGTCAAGGCATTCTCGCTCTTCATAACGTATGTGCTGCGGGTCAGTATATCTCCAAAAATATTACCACATAGGAGGTTTTGTCCCGGCAACGACGATGTGCATTGTTTGTTTTGCTTATTGTCAGTTTAGTGAATACGAAATATCATATTTATCGGCAATGACGTCCTCTGTCTTAAATGCCGAAATTATTAGCACGAGCTAAGGCAAGGGTCAAAGTTTATTGAATTGCATTAGACCAACATAGCTGATTAAATATTCATTCTGTATGAAAGGGTGATATGCCGCATATTGAGGTAACTGTGACAACGCATCGTACTTCGTAGTTACTTCTTTCACCGCTCAAATGTCAGACTACAACTCTCGTGGGCCCAACTATAGCCGTTACGGCAACATCGTTTGATGCCGCCACGCATTTATTTAGGCTATGGTTTCGAGTCCCAATAGTCCAACATTTTTTCCCTTCTAAATGTTAGTCGATAGGGTACTAGAGGTGAAAGTACACATTTCCTAATCATTTGAGTGCGTGTCAAAAGCTTGGGTTCTATTCCAAATCTATTCGCGACGCGCATATGGAGTAAAGATACACGACGTTGTTTTTTTTTTCAAGTTATTTCACGTCGCTCCGACACAGATAGGTCTTATTGCGAAGATTGGACAGGAAAGGCTTAGGAGTGGGAAGGAAGCGGCCGTGGCCTTAATTAAGGTACAGCCCCAGCATTTTCCTGGTGTGAAAATGGGAAACCACGGAAAACCATCTTCAGGGCTGCCGACAGTGGGGTTCGAGCCCACTATCTCCCGAATACTGAATACTGGCCGCACTTAATCGACTGCAGCTATCGAGCTCCCACCTCAGAGTGAGATGACATTAGATCTTGGTCATTTATCTGAGGATCAGGCCACCAATATTCGATCATTATGTCAGCCACATTCCTCCCTATTTTTTGAAAAGCTACGTGTGACCGACATGATCGAATACAAGATTGAGGTTAAGGATCCGATCCCTGTCATATTTCCTCCTAAGACGAAGGCCCTCAAGGAAATCATTGATAAGATGTTGACATTGATGTTTTCACGCCCCGTACTTATAGACATGATACTGTATAGGCTTTTGGTCTGATGCCGAGTTAAGAAAAACCTATTGATAAGATGTTGAGTAATGGTATCTACTCTACTTGGGCATATTCGTCACCCATTTTTCTGGTGCCAAAACTACACGGCGGCTTCAGGCGAGTAATTGATTATAGGGCGTAGAACCGTAAGATAGTTCTCCAATCAGTACCCTTTCCTGACTTATATTCATGTTTTTCGTGGTTTCGTAAGTCTGAATTCTTCACGATCTTGGATCTCAATCAAGTCTACAGTCAGATACATCTTGCGGAGTAATGGAAGCATTTAACGGCTTTTGCTACGGACTGGAATCTCTACTAATGCAATCGCATGCTCTTGCGCTCCCCACGGAAGCAGCTGTTCGTGCTAGCTTGCTAGATAGGGTCTTTTCTCACATTGAATTCGACTATCCTTACCACTATTTAGATGATGTCGTTGTTTTCGCAGAGACTTTAGGAAAACATCTGGCTCATCTAGGGAAAGTGCTCAAACGTTTCTGAAAGGAAGGGTCGACTGTCAAGTTGTCGAAGGTACCGTTTGCTAAAGCATCAACGTCTTTCTGGAGGCATATAGTCTCCCCCGATGGAGTTTCTGTGGATCAGAGAACTCAAACGATCCGTGATTTTAAGCCCCGTAAAGATGTCAAAGGTGTTGCGAGGTTCATCGGTATGGTAAACGTTTTTAGGAAGTTCATTCCAAACCTTACTAACCGGGCGGCACCCCTGAATCTGCTTCTTAGAAAGATGTCAAGTTTGAATGGGGTCCATCCCAACAAGCTACTTTTGAGGATCTCAAAGTAGCTCTCTTCAATGCCCCCATTTTTGCTGTGTTTTTTCCAGCAAGTTTATAGTTCAGACCGACGCTTCTTCATTTGCTGTCGCAGAGGTTCCTCTACAAGAATCCGAACTCGGAAGGCGTCCTATTCCCCATGCGTCTCGTACCTTGTCACCTCAATAAGCGGAATATTCTGTGTATGAATTAGACGGACTTACTGAGCTTTTCGCCGTGGAAAAATCTAGCCTGTATTTAGACCACGTCAAATTCCTTCCCACTCCTAAGTTAGTTGCTTGCTAGGCCTCCACGTACTGGTCGAATTGCTTGCTGGGCAATTCCAATCTCTGCTTTCCAGTTTGATGTGTGACACATCCGAGGTTCCGAGAATGTGGTCGCGGATGGGCTAAGAAGGATGTGTTCTGGGGATCCCACTTGTTATTATGATTCCGAGGAAGACCCTCCGCCTTCTCTTCCTACACATTCTGGTGCAAATTCTATTTTTACTTATGCTCCTATTTTATATCATGATATTGCTAAGTATCAATGTGAAAATTCTGTGCTTGCTCCCATCATTGAAACCCTTTCTTCTGGGGAACATGTTGTCTCTTATGCCCTGAGGAATGGGATCCTATGTTGCCCATCACGGCACGACCAAAAGATGAATATTTTAATTCCATTCATTTTAGTGCCAATTATCTTCAAATACTACCATGAGACCCCATTAGGGAGGACATCTCGGACTTTTCAAAACCAGAAAAAATATGAGGGAGTTGTTCATTCGGAAGGTCATGGATGCCCAAATTAAAGAACTGGTGAAATCATGTACAACCTGCCTAGCAAGCCCCCATTAACTACCAAAGTTGGATTGTTTTCATCCCATGAAGCTCCTCGCCCAATGGAGCGACTCTATACACTGGGTCTTTTCTTGAGGTCGCTCCGTGTGTCAGGGGAACATGCACGAAGGGCGATAGTGCGTCTGGGTGACTCATTTGCCGAGAGATATATTGCTTCATGACCGGCTAAGATGATCTAATTCAGTACAGTAGCGACAACCATTGCTTTACAGCAATAGTTTAGTTTAACATCTGTGGTATTGGTAGCGTGTTAAATGTGTTCGCTTTAAAGTAGAGTAGTTTCTGTAGGAATACTAAAGTAATCGTGTGTTTAATGAGTGATGTATACAGTAGAACAGCGTGTATTCATTGTGTTGTGCTATATGAAGCATTCTTCTTATACAGAGTGCCGCTTTCGATTCATTCGTAAATTTTCTGGCATCCTCCCTCCCCATAGGAGTACGGTACGGAAATTAGTAAAGAAGTTCCGCACCACCGGGTACATTCTTAAAAAGAAATCACGCAGGAGACGGAACCGTATCAACAGAGGAAAAGCTTGACGAAATAGGAGCTCTCTTGGAAAGAACTCCAACAAAATCCCAATCTTGTCTCGCAGTACAAGCTAATGTGCCATTATTCTGCCCACAAAGCAACAAAACTGTTAAAAGCAAAACCGTACAAACCCACTCCTACCCAATATTTAAGAGGACCTGACAGCTTCGCTGGGGTTCGGTATTGTAACTGGTTGCTTCAGTCAGTTCACGATGGGTATGTTGAGCCAGAACTTTTATTTTATAGTGATGAAGCATGGCTACACTTAAATGGCTATGTAAATAGTCAAAACAATCGCTACTGGTGTGCAGAAAATCCTCACCAGCTGCATGTCCATCCACTTCATGATGTAAAGGTAGGAGTTTGGTGCGCAATGAGTACTCGCAAAATTATAGGGCCTATAGTTTTCCGTGAAACAATAAATGCTGGCCGATATATAGACCTCATTCTCATACAAGATAACGCGACGGCACACAATGCTAATAGGTGTATGGAGATAATACGGGAAAATTTTTAAGATCGTGTGGTGAATTATCTCCCTAGATCTCCTGATTTAAATCCCTGTGATTATTACCTGTGGGGGATGCTGAAGAGAAAAGTGTATGTGAACAACCCTCACACAAGAGCATATTACACAAGTTATTTCAAACATCACACATTTCAAACATCGTCGAGTGTCTGCAAACCTATTTACGAGGTGTCAGGCGTGTTTCACAGCTGAGGGACAATATTTTGAACATCAAATATAATTCCAGGTAGGTTTTAGACTAATTGTTTCACTAGAAATGGATTTCTGTAAGTGTGAATTGCCGTGAGGAAAAGCGCGCATTACACCGGCTAGCGACGGAGTGTCATTGCGCCAGTCGTGCCGTGCTCTGAGTGGTGCTGCGGAGCGAGCAATAAAAGAGACCGTGTAGAATTCGTGGGACCTTTCGCTCAATCAAAGGGGAATGGCATAAATTCGCCCTTGTGTGTATGGATGTTTTTTTTCCGATTTTGATAGTAGTTTCCTACTAAGCTCCCCACTAAACAAACTACTATTTTGCCTTAATTCAGTATTCGCCTCATTTGGACCATGTTAGTAAGCTTTCACTTCCAACCTATTTAGCAAGTTCTAATTTGATCTTTCCATTTCACACGTTACTGCTTACTTATTACACCCAGCCATCTCTGGCTGAGCGAGTTAATCGAAATCTTCGATCAGCACTTATTGCCTTCCACCACGAAGACCATTCTCGTTGGGATACATCATTGCTTTGGCTATCTTTGGCTTTCAATCCTGCCGTTCGTGAGTCCCACAAGTTCTTACAAATTTCATTTATGTTTAAGTTCGTTCCAAACACACCATTGTCTAATTTGTAGTCTATCAGCGACCTTTTAGACAATAGATCCAGAGTATATCCAGGATCTATGGAAGAAAGCTAGGAATAACTTTAAAGCCTCTCATAAGAGAGTAAAATCGAGGTATGGCCGTGGAAGAAAACCCACCAATTTGAATGTTGGAGATCAGGTCATGGTTAAAATTTTTGTCCCTCGAGCATGCTTTCACCCAAATTTCATGGACCTTGTGTAACTATGGATTTTCTCACTCCTGTGACACTTCTGGTGAGTAATCCGGAGACTGAAAAGATATTTCGTGTTCATCTTTCTCAAGTAAAGCCTGTGTGAAGGCTTCCCTTCCATTGGCCTAAATGTTACCAATTTCTTCAACTGTTGGGGTAATTCTATTTCTTTCCTTAGATTATTTTATAAGTGCAAGTATTATTAGGACAACTCGTAACCCCTTATCTCCTGTTAACTAAAGGTAAGTAGGACTTTTGCTCCTTTGTTGTAATAATAATAATAATAAAAATAATAATAGTAATAATGTTATTTGTTTTACGTCCCACTAACTACTTTAACGGTCTTCGGAGACGCCGAGGTGCCGAAATTTAGTCCTGCAGGAGTTCTTTTACGTGCCAGTAAATCTATCGACACGAGGCTGTCGTATTTGAGCACATTTAAATACCACCGGACTGATCCAGGATCGAACCTGCCAAGTTGGGGTTAGAAGGCCAGCGCTTTAACCGTCTGAGCCACTCAGCCCGGCCCTTTGTTGTGTATCAGAAATTATGTATGTTAATTAGTACCTATTCATATGGTTAGGGTGCATCCTAAATTTTAAAGTAACTTATAGTGATTTTGTAAAATTTAATTTTGTAAAAATCTTCCCTTCTTCTACGTATTCTGCCATAGCCACGCCTGCCTCTAAACTTAATAAGAAAGTGTTGTCCCTCCTCTAATTGCCTCAGCCACGTTCAAGTATTTAAGTAAACATCTTGTATGACAGTTACTCTGCCCAACCATACACCTGAAGCCACAAGCAGTCAACCAGGAAGAGATGCCGGCGCACCTTGCCCGACTCAGACTCCAAACTCTACCTCATTTGGGCCTGTCACCGTGGAAAAATGCTGGGACGCAGCACTAATCCTTCTGCTCAATCCTCGGATGGGAACTGGCTCTTTGGTTTTGACCTCTCATCATCCCGACTTCAACCAAACTAACTCTCATTGTATTGGGAGGATGGTCTCTGAGGATACCCAAGGGATCCGAGTATCGCATCTGGACATCGGCAGTTGCGGCCGCACCTACCGTTAACCCTGGGCACTACAGCCCGGACTTGAACTACTTCGGTGCTCTTAGCATCATAACTCTTCATCAGCAAATCAAAACAAACAAAAAAGGACACTTAACCAAGACATATCAAAGATTACCGTTGTATTTCTGAATTTCAATATTTCCAAAATTTAGTTGAGCTTCATGACTTCAAAACTGTTCACTCTATTGTAAAACCTTAGGGAGTGAAGGTCTGTACCAGGGGTACAGGGGTACCTTCCCCGGCTATTTAAATTGTGTGCCTTACCAACTATGAGCATCTCTGACAGTGATTAAGAACTTTTAAGACTTTCTAAATCTATTTTCTCCGATTGTTAGATGGCTCTGGCATCTATTTTCCTAGCGATCTCTGATGGACTAAGTCCTACTTTATCTCCAGAGAAATGTAAATTGTAATAGTTGGTTATTGTTTTTTACGTGCCGACGTCATCCTGCTTCTCCTCTAATGTAATCTGCCTGTAAGACGCCTGTAACTAAGTTCTCTACCAATCAGAACTCATTGTAGTGAATTAAAATCTAGCCTATCAGCGACCTGGGTTCCAATTTGGTCTAGAACTTTCCCAAGCGGATCTATTTAAGGAGAGCGCTGTCACACTATCTTGTCTGATTTGCTCCGGTGATCGAGAATGTGACTTGACGGAGGTTAGAGGGGGCAGGAGGCAGGAGGCAGAGGTTGACCGGCTTGAAGGCTTGAAGAAGATCCAGTACCAACAGGTAATGGCAGGATTTACCTAAATATATGATAGTGCCGGCGTGAGTTTTAAGGAGAATATTTCAACAGTTCTCCTTCAAATATAATATGTCATATTTTCATTTTTTGCTGAAATGTAGGACCTTCTGCGCAATCTTCGGACTCAATTTATATTTTCTACTGAGAAGATATTTAATGAAAGGAAGCGCGAGTGGTGACCCTCGGAACACTCCTCTTCTACTTTTGAGCTGGGTGACTAAAGTTTTTTAAACCACTAAAATTTTGGAAATTTGTCTCGGCCTTTAAAAGTTCCCCTTTAGTCACCCATTTTAGCATGGAATTAGCCTCTATGACTTTGGGCCTTAAGCCCACTTAGGTTCTTGTTTTTCCCGAATGTTATTTTAAGGAGTGCTCGTGTTTCGCCTCCTTTCCTTTTGTTAATGGCCTACTTCTGATAAAAAAAACATTTCTTCTTTCCTTTCTTAAGGCCAGGCACGATGGGCAATATGCCCCTGTATATTCTTTATGGTTTTTCGGGAACCATGTCTACGTTTAGGTTTCCTTGCGGAATAGTAGTTAACATGGTAGTGAAATTTTGTAATTGATAAGCCCACCATGGGGCAACCTGTGTATGAACACTACAAAGTGGGGTTACCCAATTGGTTAATTGTGTAATTGAGAATGTGATAAGTGACATATCGCTTTACTGCTTCTAGCCTTTATTTTTTTGGAGCTCATACTCTATAATGTGTACACGTTCGAAGCAATTATGCTGTTTGATATGTAGGTTAACGACTGGGAGTTTCTTCCAATGAATCTTGTACCTGATTAAGTACTTCTACGTTCAATGGATTGTTGTAGCTGGCAAGCTCGTTGTTACATGTGAATATTCTCGAGTAATTTTTCAACTGCTTCTTGTTAAACCATTAGATTACTCAACTTGAGTTTTAAGAGAGAGAAGAAATAAAATTTCCAATTTTTGTTAAAGTAAACTTTCTTTAAGTGATCACCTGTCCAGCCATTGAATCCACGCGCTTCCTTACCCCTTCGTTTCACGATAAATCCCGGTATCAATAACTGTAACACTGGCGCTGATACTACCCTCACTATTCCTCTTCACCATTCATCTACATATAACAATCCTTTCATGGTGGCCGGTTCCAGACTTTGGAATTCCTTACCAGTCAGTGTCAGGGGCAGTGATTTATTAAATACATCAAAATATCTTGGCGAAATTACCTGTTGAAAGCTGCTGACTGACCTGAGCACTGTACAGCTCAGTGTGTGAATGGTGGAGGAGTACGGAGTATTTCTCTTGTACTTGTAGACCTAGTTCAGGAGTGGCAAATCGATTCTGACTCCCGTGTCAGCTAAGGTCTTGTTTATTCCTTTTTACTGTCCTGTGTGCCACCGGTTGCTTTCCTTTAAAATTATCATGAAACTCCATCATTTGACGTCGTTTAGCTATTAGATTGCATTACATATAAACCCATTCGACGGAATGTTTATGGTTTTATTTTGAAGACATCACTGAAAATTATATTTAAAACAGGCATATTTTAGGTTTAAGACAATTATATTTTATTTTTGGTAGTTGCTTTACGTTTCATCTACTCAAAAATGTTGCTTGGTGACTGTGAGGTATGGAAATACTAGGCTGGGAAGGAAGCAACCGTGGTCTTAATTAAGCTAATCCCAAGCATTATACTGGACTCCCGACAATAGGGTTCGAATCCACTGTCACCGGAATGCAAGCTAACAGATGCATGACACACACCTTGCAGTCAACTCACTCGGTTCTCTAATTAGTACTAAGAAAGGAGGGTTGCCCGGTTGTAGTTCATTTTGAAACAATAATCACTACCACCAGAAATGTCCTTAAGTAGATGTCAAATCCTAATTCAGGACTATCAATGCACTACTCTAACCAAAACCACGAAGAGCAGTGTATTTCTCGGTGAAAATACCTTCACACAGATTATCAACGCTGATTTTTGAGTTTGTTTCATCTAGTTGATAATTTCACGAGCGCGCAACGCAAGGAAATTATTTGAACACGATGAAACTACGAGTTGTATTTGATAAGTTTAATTACTGAATGAAATGTCCGACTCGTTGGCTGAATGGTCAGCGTACTGGCCTTCGGTTCAGAGGCTCCCGGGTTCGGTTCCAGGCCGGGTCGGGGATAGCCTTCATTGGTTAATTCCAATGGCTCGGGGGCTGGGTGTTTGTGCTGTCCCCAACATCCCTGCAACTCGCACACCACACATAACACTATCCTTCACCACATTAACACGCAGTTACCTACACATGGCAGATGCGGCCCACCCTCATCGAAGGATCTGCCTTACAAGGGCTGCACCCAGCTAGAAATAGTCACACGAAATTAAATTAATTTAACTGAATGAAATGTTTAATGAACAACATTAATAAAATGAAAATAACAAAAATACTTTATGTATTTTCTTAGTTCCGTTTGGGCCTGCTATAGACAACGTGGTTCTTATCTCTAGCAGCTTTGTTCTTAGACCAGTACTCCTTCATTATTGTACTCTGAACGTCTTTGCGCTCCGGAGTCCATTTCACACCGCTTCCCGGACGCACGGTTTTTTTTTTTTTTCTGTTAGTGACTGGAGAAAGTTTGATGTTCTGATCAACATTCTGTACCTATTTCTGTCCTAGATTTCACTGGGAGCAATGTCCAATTATTGAAGATCTTTTCTGACAAGTCTTTCCCACTTGACATTAGTCGGTTTCCCTCTAGAGATGGTGTAGAAGATTCTGGAGATGAGCCTCTGATTGTCCATTCTCATTACATGACCATAGAAGTTCAATCTCCTCTTCCTCATAGATGTTGTAATGCTCTATAATTGTCGATACAGTCCATTAATGTGCCTGATTCTGTACTTGGCTTCTTTAATACAGCCCATGATTTTTCTCAGGATCTTCCTTTCCTTCAGCTCCAGTTTTCTGATTTGCCCTTTTCTTACCATGTTTAGGCATTCTGAGGCGTAGATATTTCATGTAATATTATTTAATTGAATTTATTCCATATCAAGGTTATAACGTCGCTTCTGCAAATCTGCTTCTTTAATTGCTTTGATGTTTTATTTATTCACGGTCTTGTAAATACTACGCGTTGGGTTACAAATCGGCTAGAATTGCGAATCACCTTCGATAAATTCCAAATAGCGAATCACCTTCGATAAATTCCAAATAGTTGCCTACCAATCTCATTCCCTTAATATTGCCGTGACAGTCGAGAGAGTCGACCGTGATTGGTTGAAACTGACACCAACTGTAAATTGGATTGATCAATATTCAGTACCGAACGAGTTGGCCGTGCGGTTAGGGGCGCGCCGCTGTGAACTTGCATTCGAGAGATAGTGGGTTCGAACCCTACTCTCGGCAGCCCTGAAGATGGTTTTCCGTAGTTTCCCATTTTCACACCAGGAAAATGCTGGGGCTGTACCTTAATTAAGACCACGACCGCTTCCTTCCCACACCTAGCACTTTCCTATCCCATCGTCGCCATAAGACCTACCTGTGTCCGTGCGACGTAAAGCAACTTGTAGTAAGATAGCAATGTTTAATGCGTGGTCGATGAGGTAAAACAAAGTCACTACACATTTCATAATCTATATCACTGATATTCCGGTAAAGCTACTTACTAATAGACTTTTAATACTTGCCTTGATCAGTTGTAATGGAATATATAAATTCGAATAAAACCAAAGTGACCCAGATAATCTTCATCTTAAATAGTGTACTATATCCTCAGTCTCTTCCTGAGCGGCAACGTTTATTGAGTGAACTCAAAGGAACGTGCATATGGGGAACAATTTTATAGTGCCTACACATAGACTACAACCGACAGTAGTTGCCTTTCTAGAGTGGCCGTGTCTTATGGTTGTTTAATTAACCGTGCATAATCACGTATCCACTAGATATATTAATTTCAAGGTTATTGTCACATTAACCTCAAATAAAGCTCCACTTTCACTCATTGTACAACCGATTACCGTCTGTTTGTTTGGTTCCTTTGTCTGCTGTGCAGTTCTACTGCTGCGAATTGTAATTTTCCGGTATGGAGATGAAGAAAAGGTATAACAAACGTTTCACCTTTCGAGAAAAGTTAAGTCACAGGAAAGGGAGAGTAATGACTCTAAATTCGCAGTCCTCTACGTCAAATATAAGAAGGTCTGTAGACGCGGAAGTAAATGAGACAGGCTACCGGGTGAACGCATAAATCATTTCCGGCTGCACTAAGAGATGGCGCCAGCCAACCGTACGCAGCGTATGAATTTGACACATACGTCAGTTTGCTCTTCTGACATAAACCTACCAACCACTAGCGTCTTAGTTGTATTCTTCAGTGATCATGTCGGCATTTGTGCATGAAAACGAACATTTATTGCATGCATTGCTTTTCTTATTTAATATTTAATATTTAATTTAATAATTTAATAAAAAGGAAAAGGTTGTGGAAAGTCATCGTTTGCTGGTAGAAACATATGATGAACACACTCCATCGATTAGAACATATAATAATAATTTCGTGTGGCTATTGCTAGCCGAGTGCAGCCCTTATAAGGCAGACCCTCGGATGAGGGTGGGCGGCATCTGCCATGTGTGGGTAACTGCGTGTTACTGTGGTGGAGGATAGTGTTGTGTGGTGTGTGAGTTGTGCAGGGATGTTGGGTACAAAACAAACACCCAGCCCCCGGGCCATTGGAATTAATCAATGAAGGTTAAAATCCCCGACCCGGCCGGGAATCGAACCCGGGACCCTCTGAACCGAAAGCCAGTACGCTGACCATTCAGCCAACGAGTCGGACGATTAGAACATGTGAGACATGCTTTCGACAATTTAAACGTGGTGATTACAATGTGAAAGACAGTGCGCACTCTGGTAGACCACAAAAGTGCGAAGACGAGCAATTGCAGGCATCACTGGATTATGACCCAAATCAAACTCAAGGCTATCGCCAACGAATTATTAATTTAAATATCGTATTAACCGAAAGACGACCAGAATGGGCCAGAAGAGATGGAAAAGTGATTTTGTCACACGACAATGCGCCGTCTCACACAACAAAACAAGTGAAAAACGCCTTGAAATCTTCCCGCACCCGCCGTACTGCCCCGACCTGGCGCCATCTGACCATCACCTCTTCGCATCAATGGGGCACGCGCTCGCAGAGCAGCACTTCAGCAATTATGAAGAAGTTGAAAAATGGCTCGACGAATGGTTTGCCACTAAAGACAAGCAGTTTTTCTGGCATGGTATTCATAACTTACCTGAAAGATGGGTGAAGTGAGTAGAAGACGATGGTCAATAATTTGAATGAACAAAAAATGAATTTCCTTTTAAAATTGCGTTTTTTCTTTACCATTAAAACCGGCAAAAACTTATGGATACACTTGATATTATTAATCATATAGGACTAGGCAACCATGGCTTCCCATTACACTCTTTCAGCAGTAAATCAGCTGAACAATCAACCACCTCTCGCTAGAAAAGTGATCTTGCTTGGTGCAGACTTCTGAGAGTGCATGGCATTAGTTCCTCACTGTTACAGAACAGCAGTTATCCAGTCAAGATTTAAATAGTCTACTTTATGGCCCAAAATTATCTAACTTCACTGAAAGGCTTCTAAAAATCGGAAACGGAGAACTAGGACAAATTACACTATCGAGATTCAACAAAATCGGATTTCAAAAAATATTGTACGAGATTCACTTGGTTCCTCTTTTCATCCTAGTGAGAGCACAATGTTTTCTAAATTAACTTTTTTTCTATCGTTCATGCAGAAATTCAGACGGGCTCAAATTCAGAAAGAAAGCGTTTTCTTCCATTATTCAGCAACTGTTAATCCGAATACCATTATTTTTAAATGGAGGCAATTTCTTCTAAATGTAGCCTTCTCTGTCACAATGAATAAATCACCAGGACAAACTTTAAAGTTAGGATAAATCTCTCCACTCCAGTGTTTCGGACAGTTGCATGGAGCTTTCTCAAAAATTCGCAGATCCATAGACGTCAAAGTACAAATCCAAGCTACATCCTCACTCAGTAGGCTATAGTTTGTAAGGAAATACTATAACACCTGTTTTGATTCCATTCAAATGCCATATAAAATCTGGAAAGTGTAACTTTTATTCATCAGATATATTAATAGTTTATTTAAAATGTCCATTCACTTTAAAAACTGCAATTTCGAATGTCGAAGACAGGCTTATGTACTAGTTTTATTAATAAAATGACCGGATGTCTTTCTCCCCTTACTAGTATTTTCAATTATTGTCTAACACGGGAACTTTGCCGGTCATATGGAAGGATGCTTAGTGATCCCAGTATTACAGAATGTTAGCTCTAGTAGCTCGCTTACGAAAGCACTTGGTCGGCTAGCACACCAGTAACCATATTATGACTTCAGATCCTTGGCAGGCTGGTTTCCAGAAAAGCCACAGTACAAGAATTGTACTTCTTCGGCTAGCAGATGATATTACGTTTGCTTTGCATAAACGGCAGGTGACGGTAGTTATACTCCTTGATTTCAGCAGTGCATTTCATACAGTAATGAAATGAAATGGCGTATGGCTTTTAGTGTCGGGATATTCAAGGACGGGTTCGGTTCGCTAGGTGCAGGTCTTTTGATTTGACTCTCGTAGGCAACCTGCGCGTCGTGATGAGGATGAAATGATGATGCAGATAACACATACACCCAGCCGGGAAGCGAACCCGGGACCCCTGTGACCAAAGGCCAGTACGCTAACCATTTAGCTATGGAGCCGGACATTTCAAGTTATAGTACGTCTCCTTTAGAAATAGTGCTCCTTTGGCGTTGACTTGTGAGCGCACAACTTCTTTACATGGTACCTCACAAATTATCGGCTATATGTCTCAGCAAACAATGTAACATCCTAATTGATTATCTGAATACCCAACGTCCTACAAGAAAGGAACCTTTATTTTCCAGCCTGCATATCAATGAGATCTCATTCCTGCTTCCAATTGTGTAAATACCATCTATCCGCTGATGACTTACAAATATATTACCATACCAGTGAAGATTGTGTAGAATATGTGAAGCGGCCCATTATATGAATACTGACTTACAACGACTTGCTATATAGACCAGAAACAACCCGTTAATCTCCCACCCACGCATGACTAAAAGCATTGTAATATTACGTGCCCTAAATAATAAAAATTCACCTCCGCTTACCGTCATTGGTAGTGCCGTTTATTTCACCAGGACAGACACAAACATTGGGTTCGCCATAAATGAGACTTTAACTTAGAATGAATACATAAACCATTTTCATCGCTTGGATATTAAATTAAATTTTACGCAAGCACTCCTTTTGTCAATTTATTACTACTGTGAGTGCGTCTTATTGACCGTGAACAAGCAACAAAGGTATAACACGTACAGAAATCTTGATTCGATATTCCTTCCAGCTCCGACATGACGCCCTTTGTAGTACCGTACTACAAAATGAGGGGTTCACAATCAAAGTAGACCAAGTCCACCGGTCAGTTTAGGGATTAATGCAATCTGGGACTGACAAGACTTTGATTTTTTCACTGCCTTTGCAAACTAAGTCTATAACTAATTTGATGCTTCACAGAGGGCGTCACTTCCTGGGCAAGGTTAAGGTTACTAAGGATTTGTCACTACCATAGTGAACCACGTCCATTATTCTACAGACCATCATTATTGTATGTCTTTTATTTGGTCAATAACATGTCTAACGGTGAAGATTATTTTCCTAATTCATCAACTGACACGTATCTATACCACGAAGTATGGGTGCATATTATCAAATCAACAAAGCGGAAGAATTCTCAGTTAAATGTGATCAAAATGAAGCGAGAGGAATTCTTATCTATAAGGGTTTTGAAGGAAAAATCATCAATATAAAAATGACTGCTGATGGTCAAGCTTTCCGTTGGTTATATAAGGTGATTAAGAGTGGTGAAAGGTTCCCCTTGCAAAATATTTTTTAAGGAAACGCTGAATGAAGATATGTGTCTTTCTTAGAGGTAGGGCAAGACAAGAGCGCAGAACAATCATTATTAAAATCGTCACCCGTATTTCAAAAGCCCTTATATGGAATTCAACGAAGGATCTCCGCAGCTAAGAAGGACATGATGGATCTCTTGCCCTCTATGCCTTCAATTTATCATCGCTTCTTCACAGTAGTCAAATTCTTTATTAGCCAAATATGGTAGCGAGAATTAATAACTAATTAATTAAAATATATTATTTTATTACTTTTTCCCTATTTAAAAACCAAACCCCAAACCCCATGGCACTACGGCTCTTGAAGGGCCTTGGCGTACCAAGCTACCGCTGCTCAGCCCGAAGATTACGAGGTGTCGTGTGGTCAGCACGACGAATCCCCTTGGTCGTTATTCTTGGCTTTCTAGACCGGGGCCGCTATCTCACCGTCAGACAGCTCCTCAATTCTAATCACGTAGGCTGAGTGGACCTCGTACCAGCCCTCAAATCCTGGTAAAAATCCCTGTCTTGCCGGGAATCGAACCCGACACCTCCGTGTAAGAGGCAAGAACGCTACCCCTATTCCACGGGGCCGGCTGCTCCATACTTAACTTTTACCGTTTACCTGATTTGTAGTTGATTGTCATGATTTATATTTACTGAGAAAATCAACAACTTTCCGGATATACTGGACTGCTACAAGAACAAACTTTAACTACATCAAACCAAGGTAACAAAATTAAATGTGGACATACAGAGTGTATTAGAACTATACCGACAAAATTCAGGGATGTTTTTCGTGTTATGCTAACAACGATCGTGCAATCGGATTGGCGGAGAATTTTTTCCATAAAATGGGGTTATTTTATTATTTCCGGGCGTGCGATTCAAATTGGCGAACTCGCCGTTTTTGCTATGCCGGAGCGTAAGCCACCGCCGTGCTTTAGGGAGCAGAAGGGTAAAGAAAGGAAGTGAGGTGTATGACGCAGAAATAATGCTCCGTTCGTGTGCACAAGTTTCCTCGTTCGACTCGCACAGGGTTGTCCTTGTCTCTTACCGGCAAAACAACAGTTCGTTTATTAAACAGCCGTAACTGCACACACAGTACAAGAACACGCTGTAATTTAGACACACTTGTCAGTTAAGGAATGCACCAGATAGTTTCTCCTTTCGTCTGTTGGTCGTAGTAACATTCTTTATTATTTAACATGTTCGAAGATGCAACGCTGCTGCCCCAAGACTGTGTATTCCTTCTCTCACACCATTGTAAATGGAATGAAATACTGAACGAATGAAACAATTCGCCCAATGGTTTGAATACAGTAGATGTTCAATGTGCTCCCCTTCTACTTCGATGCACAGTTCACTGTTCAGCATGTCTGGTGTGTCGCTAACGAACTGGAAAGCTGGTTGTACTCTTCGTACAAGTTCATCTTCTCTTTCTACAGGATTCGCATAGTAGTAAATTTGTGCGGAATAAACTGTATACTACCTACTGGGGCTGGGAAGCGGCTATGGCCTATGAACGAAAAACTTGTGCATTAGCACCAAGCATTACCTCTGTCTCCCACTTCCCACTTCCACTCCCTTCCCTTCCCTTCTCTGATGCATAGCAACAGGCAGCGACTGGCTCTCTGGCATAGCAAATATGGCGAGTTCGTCAGTTTGAATCGCGTGCCCGATAGAAACAAAGTAACCTAATTTTATCGAAAATAAATGTCTCCGCCAATCCGACTGCACCATCGCTTTTAACACGACACGAAAAGCATCCTTGATTTTTTTTTGTCGGTATAGTTCGGATAAGGTACAATATTAAACATCTTCTGATAAATAGCTAACTCTAAAAACTGAAAAACTAATAACACAATATATACTGTAGTCTACACCTACAGCATTAACTGTTGGAGATATAAGAAGGAAAGAACAGTATATTCGGCATTAAGATATTGTTGCGTGTTGGCGGGGTAGATAAATAAACACAACTGGTATCGTTTACTTTAAGAACTATTACCAGTTCTCACACAACTACACTAGCACATCAGGACCACAACTTAGGCTAACACAGTACACACAGTTATATTCGTTCGCGCTCTCTCCGCTCTCACTATTCAATAGCATTAATTGTCCACACTGTGGCTTATAGCCTAACACAATCATAGAACAAAATTCTTCATGACGGTCACATAAAGGCCGGCCCCGCGCTGTAGAGGTAGCGTGCATGCCTCTTACCCGGACGCCCTGGACTCGATTTCTGGCCAGGTCAGGGATTTTTACCTGGATCTTAAGGCTGGTTCGAGGCCTACTCAGCCTACGTGATTACAATTGAGGAGCTATCGGACGCTGAGATGGTGGTCCCGGTCTAGAAAATCAAGAATAACGGCCGTGAGGCTTCGTCGTGTTGACCACACGACACCTCGTATTCTGCAGGCCTTTGGGCCGAGCAACGGTCGCTTGGTGGGCCGTAGCCCGTCGGGGCTGTTGTGCCATAGGGCTTGGTTTGGGTCACTTATAGACGAAGTCGATTTCACAGTTATTCTTGCTGTCGCTATCAGAGCCACTCAGTTCACAGCCCGCGCACAAGTCTTACACCTTAAATAGGGAGGCCAGTGATTTCAGAACCTCTCGGTCTCCCATCGTCTCTAGGTTTCTGGTCATCGCCAGCGGCTCCCAGAGGAAGACCGATACATCCCATTACAAGCTCCTCCTTCCTGAGTGAACGCGCAATCAGCGGCTAATAGCCCAGCTGTGATGTCGGTTGCTTGTGGGTGGGGCCGGACCAGCTCACTCCTTTAGGCTCGGAATCAGCATGGCGGACACCGTCACAGTATTAACGGGAATATAAGAGAAGTAGAAAACTATTGAGAATATAAATGTAATTTTAAAATAGACAAAGAGCTCCGTAAAGTAGCGACTCCTAAAAGATGGATTCTGGACTTTTGTAAGCCAAATCTGTTCCAGAAATGAATAAAAAGCGTACTAATTTTTCCATTTGTTCCTACCATTAAAGCCAATACTTCCATCTCTTCTAAATGGTACTTCATCCCGTAGAATTCAATTTTAGGTGTGTAGATGTTTCTTTTTCCGTCCTATTTGTTGGATTAATGGTCAACATTCTGCCCTTCGATTAAGAAGCCCCGGGTTTGATTTTAATCGTCCCTGATTAATTCTGGCTCGAGGACTGGGTGTTTGTGCCTGTTCTAACACTCTCCCCTTCATATTCAGACAACACACCACACTACCAACCAGCACAGAAATACGCAATCGTGATTACATCCCTCCATATAGGGTTGGCGTCAGGAAAGGCACCCGACCGTAAAACAGGACCAAATTCACATGTGCAACGCAGTTCGCACCCACGACCCCATAGGTGTTGGAAAAACGGTAGAAGAAGAAGATGTTCCCCTTTTCAATGTTAATCTCCTCAGGCTGGCACTCCTGTGCGGGAGGGTGTTAGAATAACACCCACGGTATCTCTTGGGGCCCCAGAAACTCTTATCTTCGAAGTTTGGGTTGGCGACCACGGGACCTTAGCTGAGTCCTGGCATTGCTTCCGCCCACTTGTATCAGGCTCCTCACTTTCATCTACCCTATCTGACCTCCCTTGTTCTTTTGTTCTCTTGTTCTTTTCCCACCTCCATGGTTTGCAAATCCTAGGGAGTCTTTCACTTTGAGACCACCAGACAACTGAGCTTAGGAAGCGAGTTCTTGCACAGTCTGAGCCAGTTAGTCTGGTTTTTATTAGAGAGGAATTAATGTAGTCTACAGTGATACCACATCTTGACAATTAGGCGAATATTTTTACTCTACCAAGCACGTTACATTATGAGACGAAGTATTAGTACACGCACCGCATGTTTTTAAATAAGCTAACCACAACTCTCAAACTTTGCAAATATTCGTTTTATGACTTAACGACTCCAAATAACCGTTCTTATTCCCTGCATGTTTGCATGTTTTGACCTTATTAGGGGAATATCCATGCATAATACATATTTTGAAGCTTTTGGATTTAATATCGAATATTTGGTCGTTTATATTGCATAATACGATTTTTATCTCGACTTTGGTGCATATATAATGTTAACTTGCATGATATGCCTTTTATGAATGTTGGTTTGCAGAATTTGGGACCGTTTTTCCACGTTATACAGTATGTCTGTTATTGAGAAACGGAGGGAATGTATTCCTGGCATCCTATCTGACAATCAAAGTTATTACATACGGTAGAGATCCTATAAACCAATTAACCAAGCATTTTCTTATCTGTTACTCCGGTAAACTTTGACGTAAGCCGGAAGACCCCACGTCGATCTCTGCAATTTTTAGAAATGTGGTGTCCCAGTTATAAACTGCTATAAATTGAACCGTAAATTGTGCATTGCTAAATGCAGGCTCATTTTTTCTTCAATATTAGACAAACAAAACAGAACTTGTATCACACTTCTGTGGGGCCGCGTTACTGAGATAGCAGCTTACAAATCTTGATTTTGAAATTAAGCTTCCGTTGTTATCCTGCAATTTTCTACCCGGAATTGTCACTCGTCACACCTCTTTGTTATCGCAGCTTCATCCTTGGCAGTTATTAAAGACATCATCATCTGCAATCATCGCATGGAGAAGCAGCGGCAACTAGAGATAAGCAGAACAAAATGATCCGTTCAAATCCTGATTTTGAATTCGTCAAGCTTATAAAAGACCTATTGTAGTGAAAATGCAATTACGTACAATTTGACCTCACTTTACCCCAGACGTCTTCATTGAAGTATGCCCCTGTCACTTCTTGTGACACAGAGAGGTCATTTTCTGTTCTTATCAATGTGCTGACGAACAAACAGATAAGCTTAAGTCACGACAGTTAGGATAAATTAGGTTTTGTACGATGTTTCAAAATGAACTGCATTTTGATAGTACATATTTTCCAGTTTATTGTGCATGTTTTGACATGTGATAGTGCATGAATGCATGCATATTTTGAGATTTGATAGTACATGGAAATCCGGGCTCTAGTGATAAGTAATAACCTATCAAAAAGTCTCGAGTGGCGAGAGTGGTGTCTATATTCAGAGAATTTGATACAGATAAGAATATCCTAACCCATATTCCAGATGCTAACCGTCAGACCTGTGGAATTCATCAAGCGCTAATAACAACGTATTTCTGATCAGGTTTAAGTAGAGGAGATGTAAGCACATCTAACTTTCAAAGTTAATCTTATCGGTGAAGGGAACGCCAAGGTAGTTAAATTGTTCACTTTGTTTAATAGTGTTAATCCCGAAACGGCCGTAAGGCTATGCGGGTTAGTTCACATGTTGCCTTTTGATTCTTTCTTATGATAATAGTCTTGTCAGAGAACACCATTATAGTGAGTGACGGAAAATCTGATGTAAGTTGTAGGTCTACCCCGTATTTCGATGCGAGACTTTCCTCAGGTAATTCATCAAAAACATTGTTGGTGGCCAGATTGTATAACGTTGGCGACAGAGCCTTGCATGAAGCCTTTTTGTATACAGATTGATTTAATTTTCCTTTCTGTGTCTCTACGTACGCAGTGTTAAAAGTTTACAACTCCATTACTAGATTCCTTAGTTTAGCAGGAATTCCTTCTGCTTATAATGTTGATTTTAAATGTGTATGTCCTGAGCTATAAAGAGCTTTTGATATATCAATAAAGACTATTGTTGTATCCTAATTTCTCTCCTTTAGTGATTTTAGTAGTCCTGCAAGAATAGATGTCTACAAGTGTCCGCGGTTAACTGCAGAAACCCCTCTGATGTTCAATGAAGTTTAACGAAAGATCGCAGTTTACTATCTAAAACTCTATTACCCTCCTAACGACGGAGTAAATGGCATCCGGTCTCCACTTTGACAGAAATTTGTTTCGCCATTCTTGTGCAGCAGAATTGTCCTAGCTGTTTTAAAAAAGTAGGTAATTTCTCTGTTGATAGCATACCAGTATCAATCATGGCTGTTATTACACAAGCCATATCTTCCCTAATGACTCTTGTAAGAACCCGATCAGTCTCTGGAGCGGTGCCCACAACTATGTAATGTGTTTCTTTAGCAACCTCGTCTTTGGAAATTATGCTGCTAAATAAGTCGTCTAACTGGATACGTTCAGTTTCAGACATCTTTGGAGGATATTCTTTCATTCGTATTTTCTTCAACTGAGAAATATTTCCCAAACTTTGAAATATTTCTGGAATTTCTATTTCTCAAGATTTGGATGATGATTCGAGAACGCGTCTTACTGCCTTCCTACGTCCATTGTGGAATATGCGTTGAATAAGCTCGTAATTATACTTGCTTCCGCATTTTTCATGGGCTCTTTTCGATGCCCGTTCAGGATTGGAGGATTTACTGAAAGTTATATGTCCATTAGTGAGCCTACGCTTTTTTCTGGCCTCATAATCCTTAGTAGCTGGGTTCATAGGCCCTCGTAAAAGGTTTATGATACTTTGGTAGAAACTACAAAAATCAACATTCTTGTTAAATTCAGCGTAATCTGCGTGAGGTATATCCATGAAATTAACTTCCCATTCGATCAAAGCATGTCGAATCTTGGATGATAGCTGATTTGGTTTATCATTACTACTATCATTTGACCGACATCTCTATCTCCATATTTAGCTACTAAGTTATGCGGTGAATTTGTGGATGTGAGTGGCTAATATGAATACTTAAACCTCTCTCTCCCCTTCAAAGAAACCCACGTAATGAGGATATTTTACTTCTAACGTGTTAATGATTTGTGCTGGTTACAAGCATAATCTCAAAATGCACCGTCAAATCCATCCAAAATATTCTAGCACTAGCAATACAGAAGATAGCAAGTAAGCTATTACATATATCTACCAGATCACTGAAGCCGAGCTGAGTGGCTGAGATGGTTGAGACGCTGGCCTTCTGACCCCAACTTGGCAGTTTCGATCCTGGCACAGTCCGGTGGTATGTGTAGGTGCTCAAATACGTCAACCTCTTGTCGATGGATTTATTGCCACGTAAAAGAACTCCTGACGGACTAAATTCCGGCACCTCGGCATTTCCGAAAACCGTTAAAGAAGTTATTATTTATTTATTTATTTATTTATTTATTTATTTATTTATTTATTTATTTATTTATTTATTTATTTATTTATTTATTTATTTATTTATTGCTAGTACATAACTCTACATACAAACAATAAAAATTTAACAAACAATATGACACTTCAAACAATCAACCAATCTCAAAAACAGTTCACAAACTCAAATCTAAACCGTCCAAACATTGGACAACCCCGTCAGAAACACACACAAACTGCTTCAGCTGACCGGAGTATGACCTTCTTGGACATTCAATGACAATATGACGGATGGTCTGTTTCTTATCACCATAGTCGCACTCAGGGGAGGAGTCGCATACCCTACTTATTCAACAATGACCCACATCGTCCATGACTGGTACGAACTCTGTTGAGAAGAACACAATTTCTTGTGGGGAGATTAAAACCAGGTGGTGGATATTGAAACTAAAGAGGGTCTGCCATTCATCTGGAGCTGTGTTGGTCCACTCCGATTGCTATTCATGAGAACCGTTAAAGTTTCTATTGATGAGTTCCCTTTCAGTCTGAATGGGCGGAGATCTTAATTTCGGACGTGCATACCTTACAACCATATCTTCATGAATGCGAAGACTTGGGTTCATTGTTATCTTCCTAAACTCGCGTATTAGGTTGTTTTGTCTGCGTATTCTTGGAGGTGTTATGTGGCTCAAGACTATCAACCATAAACGAGGAGTAGATCTAACTGCGCCGCTGACAATGTGCATCGTCTAATTCAGAACAACACCAATATTCTTAACATAAGGACTATTCAGCCAAACAGAAGAACAATACTCGGCTGTAGAGTATACCAGTTCCTATGCTACGACCTAAGAGTGGATGCTGATGCTCCCCATGTGGAACCTGCAAGTTTCTGAATGATATTGTTCCTGGCCTTCAGTTTAGCAGCGGTATTCATTGAATGTTTCCTGAAGGATAGTGTTCAATTAAGAGCTACTCCTAGGTTCTTAGGGTTAGGATTGTGTGGTAGAAGAGAGCTGTCGAGGGAAACATTCAAAGTAATGTTCGCCTGCCTTTTATTAAGGCGAAAGAGGCAGGGTTCTGTTTTACTGGTGCTAGGCATCAAACACCACTTATCAAAATACTCGCTCAAAATGTCAAGGTCTCTGTTTAGAACTGCTTCTATCTCATTCACATTGGACTGCTGAGTAACTATTGCTAGGTAATCCGCATAAGCAAATTGGTGTAATGTAGTGTCAGGTATATCGGCAATGTACACATTAAACAGTAATGGAGAGAACACAGATCCTTGAGGGAGATCATTGTTGAGCTTTTTAACTTTACTATGTTTGTTATCCATAACTACCTAGAACATTCCATCTGATAACTTGTTGTTTATGAGTTGTGACAATACTCTGCATCCAACAACTTTAAAAAACTTAACACAACTCCCTCTCTCCAAATCGTATCATAAGCGGCTGTAAGATCTATGAACACTGCACCACTCTTCAGTCGTTTTTCAAAACCTGCTTAATGTGGGTTATTAACGCAAGAACTTGGTCTTCACAACTACGGTTAGGTCTAAAACCGGCTTGTTCTGCTGGGAGTGATCGTAAAATTACAGGGCTTATTCTATTATAGATGGGCCGTTCCAGAAGTTTGTAACAAACACTCATTAGAGCAATTGGACGCTAACTTTCACGACAATCAGAAGGTTCACCTGGTTTCAGAATAGCCATAATCTTAGTTCGTTTGAACTCTGGAGGAAGTTTGCCTGTAGTCAGAATATTTGAGATATCAGTGACAACCATTTTCTTGTACTTTTTACACAATGCTTGAGGAATACAGGGTGAATTGTTATCTTTAGAACAGACAGGAGCTCTTCTTCGGTGAAGGGTTAGACATATTTGATGAGCCAATATTATGTCTTTTCATGAAGGTTAGTTCTTTTCTTATTAACCGATTGAGTTCTTTCTTGCGTTTCACTTTAGACAATACAGCAGTCCCTTTGAAAACTTGATCAGGTGATACAGCAGATTTGGCTGTGGAATGTGAGGTTATCTCCCCAAATTATTTAAGAGGCTCCAAGCCTTCCTGCTAGAATGTTTGAAATCCATAGTCTCCATAGTCCACTTCTTCCTACTGACTTTATCTAAGTTGTTCATGAGTTCATCAGCAACATCCGTTTCTCCATTCTCTTGAAACCCACTGTAGAGTTTTTCACATGTTTCATTCCATCCAGGTATATACTCGGTTCTGACTCCTCTAGGAATGTGTCTTTTTGTAGCGGCAATTATTGCTTTAACAAATCTACAGTAGTTGTTGAAAAAAGGGTTAAAGTAATTAGTAGCACATAAAACCAGTAAAATTATTATTATTATTATTATTATTATTATTATTATTATTATTATTATTATTATTATTATTATTATTATTTCACTGAACACCTACCTTCACTGAATTTATTACACTAGTAGTAAATCACATAAACACATATTATTAACATTATTAGGTGTCAAAATAGCAGGACATAAATCTCCCTTGATGTGATGAGTCAGGGCCTTCTTGAAATATACTGTAAATGTTAGTCTAGCACATAACTCTGTCTGTAAGATATGCCTTAAATGATAACAATAACAACAGTTGAAATGTGTCAAGCAGTTAAACAACTACCTACTTTAAATAGTAGCGATGATAACAGATGTAGATCTAGCACATACCTGTCCAGCAGTTAAAGAATCACTCTAGGTAGTATCAGTGACAACAGGTGTAAGTCTAGCACATACCTGTCCAGCAGTTAAAGAATCACTCTAGGTAGTATCAGTGACAACAGGTGTAAGTCTAGCACATACCTGTCCAGCAGTTAAAGAATCACTCTAGGTAGTATCAGTGACAACAGCTGTAAGTCTAGCACATACCTGTCCAACAGTTAAAGAATCACTCTAGGTAGTATCAGTGACAACAGGTGTAAGTCTAGCACATACCTGTCCAGCAGTTAAACAACTTCCTACCTACCAGGACTGAAGAAGCGCCGTGGGGGATTATTATCATTTGGCCCCATCCTCACAGACCTGTACCGGAACTCTCCGGAGACCACACGCCATTATTATTATCTACTTAGATATATGCATATAATCGAATGACGGTGTGTCTGTACATTGAAAATTTTGACGAAATTTTCGTACAGTTATCCGTTTCAGGTGTAATACTGTAATGACCATCTGCATATTTTTTTAGCTTTGGTGTCTCTTTGTCTGCTTAGCTTTATCGTACTTCACGTTACTGCCATGTGCTTTCGTAGAAAATTACTAGAGGAAAATGCTGTAGTAAACGTTTGAATAAAGGTGTTTAACTTCGTCTAACTTCATAAAGGAAACATGTAGCCATGTCAAGGATGGGTACGAATGCTAGTCTCTAATATATTTAGAGTTAAAATCATAAACCTAGAATATGTATTATCTTCCATGGTGTTCTCATACTGATGGAACATTACTAAATTTGCTCTCACATCTTTGAATAATGTCTTGTTAATTTGTTTGTTTGTTTGTTTGTTTGTTTGTTTGTTTGTTTGTTTGTTTGTTTGTTTGTTTGTTTGTTTGTTTGTTTGTTTGTTTGTTTGTTTGTTTGTTTGTTTGTTTGTTTTACCATTTACTTTACGTCGCACCGACACAGATAGGTCTTATAGTGACGATAGGAAAGTAAAGAGCTAGGATCCAAAAGGAAGCAGCCGTGGACGTAATTAAGGTGCAGACTTAGTATTTACCTGGTGTGAAAATGGGAAACCACGGAAAGCTATCTTCAGGACTGTTTTATTTTGCTAGTGGTTTTACGTCGCATCGACACAGATAGATCTTATGGCGACGATGGAATAGGAAAGGCCTAGGAGTTGGAAGGAAGCGGCCGTGGCCTTAATTAAGGTACAGCCCCAGCATTTTCCTGGTGTGAAAATGGGAAACCACGGAACACCATCTTCAGAGCTGCCGACAGTGGGATTCGAACCCACTATATCCCGGATGCAAGCTCACACCCGCGCGCCTCTAACCGCACGGCCAACTCGCCCGGTTTGAGGACCGTTGACAGTGGTGTTTGAACCTACTATCTCCCGAATGAAAGCTGACAGGTACACGACTCAAACCACGCAGCCAGTCGTTCGGTTTGAATGTATTCCTTGAAACACAGTAAGCATAGCATTGTACTTCATGTGTGATATTTCCGATATTCTCTCGAGCGTCAATGATATACTACACTTTCTCTGCATTCTTGATCCAGAATATAGAACATCAGCCCTGCGATTGCTTGGCAGCGGGAGATATTTTGCCCCGGAAACGAAGATTGTAGAGTTTCTAGCCAAGAAGTGGTGCCACGCTGACGCGTGCTGGATGCCAAGTTCCGCAAGTAACTGGCACAGCGTAAGGCTATGTATCCACTAATTAAAATATTATGTCAGCTCCACTCGCATTTAGAACTGTGACCCAGTAGATCTGAAGCCAAAATTAGATCCCTAAGAGAAAGTAGCAGGCAGTCGCCAATTTCAATATCACGGTACTGTACTTTCAAATGTTGTTAACAAATGTTACGTTCGATATGTTTCTGAATGTCACAAAATAAATCTTGAGTGTATTTACAGACATTTGTTTGCTTTCATGTTTCTCAGGAATAGAGAGAATTGAATCCGGCAAAACATACAACAGTAGACAGCTGGCCAAAAAGAAGAACGAAACAATATCTGAATGCTTATCTGTACTAGGTACATTTATACAGTAGGTGTAGCTTCTTCACTGAGAGATCCGCAAAGACGTTAAGAGGGCCCCGGGTTCAAATTCAGTTGCTTCTGTTTAATTCTGTTAGCTAGGGAACTGGATGTTTGTATATTTCTCAAAACGACCTCTTAATTTACACACTACACAGCCAACCAACATACAAACACACAATACTTGTAAGGAAGACTTCAGCTAAATCCGCAATGAATGACGGATTTTGAGAATTATTTCGATATAACATCCGTGCACTGAAAAAAATTCTGTTACTTGTGTTATATTTATATAGTACCTAAAAACAAAATTTCCTCTCTCAACCAATTAAGCCGGGCTGAGTAGCTGACTCCAACTTGGCAGGTTCGATCCTGGCTCAGGCCGGTGGTATTTGAATGTGCTCAAATACGTCAGCCTCGTGTCGGTAGATTTTTCGCCACGTAAAAGAACTCTTGCGGTACACAATTATGGCACCTCGGCATCTCTGAAATCCGTCAAAAGTAGTCAGTGGGACGTAAAGAACTATAAAATTATTATGATTATTATTCGATGAATTTACTTCATTGTAATTGCAATCTTCGTTCTAGAGTGTATCCCACACAGGCGCAGCGTCCACGAAGAATGCATCCATGGTATACCCTGCCTGTCATAAGAGGCCACTAAATGGGAGACCAGGGGCTCTCAACTTCGGAGCGCAGGTTGACGACAACGGTTCCCCTACCTGACTCTGGCATTACTTCCACTTAATTGTGTCAGGCTCTTCACTTTCATCTTTCCAGTCCGACCTCCCTTGGTCAACAGTTGTTCTCTTCTGATCCCATAGGTATTAGATTTGTGAGGTCTGAGAAGTTTCTCATTTTCAAGCTCTTCCTGGTTCTGCCCTTTCTTTTAACGATACCTTCATTATTTGAAGTGTCGGACCACTCGGACTGTCCGACCTTCTCCATTTTATTTCTCATTAAAGAAGTTAAGAGAGAGGGTGGTTGCTCGGAAACAAATGGTCTTAATAATCAAAAAAGCAAAAGCTAAGTCACCTCCATATAAGCCATGAAGGCCCTTGGAGGAGTGGAAGGTAAAGGCTTCCACCATTGTTAACCTCGGCAAGTGATGGGGTAGAGTGGTTAGCTCTAAGCCCGGCCACCTTTGCCCCCAGGAATTAACCTGGTACTCATTTTTGGTGCAGGGTGAGTGAACCTCAGGGCCATATGCACCTCCAGAAGTGGAAACCTCGTTTCTTAAATTATACGACTTCCTGGTGGGGATTCGAACCCACGTCCTTCCGGGCGAACCGAACACGCCTTTACCACCTCGGCCAGGCAGCCCCTTAAAACAATAATCACAAACACTATTTTGGCTAAATACGCAGCAGTCCGCGAAATTGTTTCCAATAGCGCTACAAATAATACTTTTTCAAATTAGTAATAAATATTGTAGAAGTTCTCACAATAAAGAAGTCTGTCTTTCAAACACAGTCAAAGGGATAAGTTTTTTGTATTTGTCTTTAATAGTGGGGAAATTAGGACTCTTACACTTAACCACATCATTGCAGAAAAAAATTATGCATACATATAAAAATCATCATTATAGACCGTTATGCCTTTCAGCTTTCAGTCTGCAAGCCCATCTGAATTTACTCAACGTCGCCACAATCCTCTGTTTTTAACTAATGCTGTGGCCTCATTCAGTTTTATACCCTCTTATCTTTAAATCATTAGAAACTGAGTTAAACATCGTCTTCGTTGTCTCAATTTACTTCTCTTACCCTCCATAACTGAGTCCATTATTCTCCTAGGTAACCTATTCTGCTCCATTCACCTCACATGATCACCACCACAGAAGCCGGTTTATGCGTACAGCTTCATCCATTGAGTTCATTCCTAATTTAGCTTTTATCCCCTTATTCCGAGTATCCTTCTTCCATTGTTCCCGCCTGTGTATATTAGCAATCATTCTTGCTAATTTCATGCCTGCTACTTCTAACTTATGAATAAGATATCCTGAGTCCACCCAGCTTTCGCTCCCGCAAAGCGAAGTTGATTTTAAACGGACCGAAATAAAGATAGTTTAGTCCGCGAGCCGACTTCCTTCTTACAGAATACTGTTGATCGCAACTGTGAGCTCCATGCACTAGCTTTACTGCATCTTGATTCAATCTCATTATATTACCATCCTGGGAGAACACACATCCTAAATACTTCAAATTATCTACCTGTTCCAGTTTTGTATCACCAATCTGTCATTCAATTCTGTTGCATTTCTTATCTACTGACATCAATTTAGTTTTGGAAAGGATAATTTTCATACCATACAAGTAACCTTTACTTTTATTATTTTTACAATTAACTTTTATTTTCATACCATACTCATTTCACCTCTTTTCAAGTTCCATGATATTAGACTGCAGGCTTTCGGCACAATCTGCTATTAAGAACAAGTCCTCAGCATAGGCCTGAATGCTTCCTACATTCCCACTTAACTGAATTCCTCCCTGCCACTTTATACCTTTCAGCAGATGATCCATGTAAACTTTTTTTTTTTTTTTTTTGCTATTTGTTTTACGTTGCACCGACACAGATATGTCTTATGGCGACGATGGGATGGGAAAGGCCTAGGAAGTGGAAGGAAGCGACCGTGGCCTTAATTAAGGTACAGCCCCGGCATTTGCCTGGTGTGAAAATGGGAAACCACGGAAAACCATCTTCAGGGCTGCCGACAGTGGGGCTCGAACCCACGATCTCCCGATTACTGGATACTGGCCGCACTTAAGCGACTGCAGCTATCGAGCTCGGTCCATGTAAACTACGAACAACAAAGTCGAAAGATTACAGACTTATCTAACCCCTGTAAGTGAAAAAAAGTCCAGGCTGAGTAGCTCAGACGGTTGAGGCACTGGCCTTCTGACACCAACTTTTAAGGTTCGATCCTGGCTCAGCCCGGTGGTATTTGAAGGTGCTTAAATGCGTCAGCCTGGTGTCGGTAGATTTACTGGCACGTAAAAGAACTCCTGCGGGACTAAATTCCGGCACAACGGCGTCGCCGAAAACCGTAGTAAAGATTACTTAGTAGGACGTAAAGCAAATAACATTATTATTGATTAACCCCTGTAAATACCCTGAACCAAGAACTCATTCTACCTTCAGTTCTCACTGCAGCCCAATTGTCAACATAAATGCCTTTGATTGATTTTAATAATCTATCGTTAATCCCATAGTCACCCAGTATGGCGAACATCTTTTCTCTCGGTACCCTGTCATACGCTTTCTCTAGATCTACGAGATATAAACATAACTGTCTATACCTCTCGTAGCATATTTCAGTTACCTGGTGCATACTGAAAATCTGACTTTGATAGCCCCTCTGTGGTCTGAAACCGCACTGGTTTTCATCCAACTTCCTCTCAACCACTTTTCAGACCCTCCCTTCAAAGATGCCAGTGAAAACTTCACCTGGTATACCAATCAATGAGATATCTTAATAGTTTTTGCAACCCTTCCTGTTCCCTTGCTTATAGATAGGAGTAATTACTGCTTATGTCCAGTCTGAATGAACCTAACCAACAATCCATGCTAACCTTATTACTCTATGAAGCCATTTCATCCCTGCCTTTCCACTATACATCACCACTTCAGGTCTAATTTCATCTATCCCTGCTGCATTATGAAAATGGAGTTTATTCACCACCTTTTCCACTACAACAAGCGTAACTTCACCAACATCATTTGCTCCCTCCCCATGAGCTTAATTGTTCGTTACTCCACCAGGAAGATTTCCTTTCACGTTGAGAAGATTTTCAAAGTATTCCCTCCACCTGGCATCCATTATGACTTCATCTAAATTACACAAAACACTGTTTATTTCCATTTTCTCTCCCTTCCTAAGTTGCTTTATTACTGTTCACAAAGGTTTTCTTAATGCTTTACCTAAACTTTCCAGGTTATTACCAAAATCTTCCCACGACTTCCTTCTGGACTTCTTTTTGGATTCAACAACTATTTGTTTCGCTGCGTTTCATTCATTTGCGTACAATTTCCTGTCTGCTTGGGCCCTTCTTTGGAGCCATTTCTGATAAGCCTTCTTTTTACGTTTACAAGCTGCTCTCACTTCATCATTCCACCAAGGGGTTGGCTATTTCCCATCTTTATACACAGTTGTTCCTAGGCATTCCCTTGTTGTTTCTGTTACAGCATCCCTGTACGCCAACCATTCTCTTTCTATATCCTGTACAGCTTACTGTCCACAGTTCGTAACTTATCACTAATCATATCCATGTACTTCTGTCTAATTTCCTCGTCCTGGAGGGTTTCATTCCTTATCTGTTTGCAGACAGATTTCACCTTCTCTTTCCTAGACCTAGAGATATTTAGTTCACTGCAGATCAGATAGTGGTCTGTACCATCCAAAAATCTCCGGAAAACACTTACATTCCCAACAGATTCTCTTAATTCGAAGTCGGTTAACATATAGTTTATTATGGATCTGGTGCCCCCACCCTCCCATATGTAGCTGTGAATAGCCTTATGCTTGAAGAATGTATTCGTAAATGCTAAACCCACACTAACACAGAAAACCAGCAAACGCTTCCCATTCCCATTAGCTTCCATATCTTCCCCACATTTACCAATCACCCTTTCGTACCTTCAGTTCTATTCTCAACTCTCGAGTTGAAATCGCCCATTAGCACTATCCTATCCTTGCTGTTGACCCTGACTACGATGTCACTCAATGCTTCATGAAACTTGTCAACTTCATCCTCATCTGCACCCTCACATGCTGAACACACCGAGACAATTCTCGTCCTAATTTCTTCAACTGCCCAATCCACCCACATCACTCGCTCATTTACGTGCCTAAGAGAAACTATGTTGTGTGCAGTCGTATTCCTCGTGAACAGCTCTACCCCGCACTCTGCCCTTCCCTTTTTAACAGCCGTCAATTACGTTTTATAATCTCCTACCTCTTCCTCGTTATCTCCACTTACCCGAATATCACTTACTCCTAGCATATCCAGGTGCATCTTCTTTGCTGACTCAGCCAGTTGTACTGTCTTTCTTCCATAAGCCCCATTAATATTGATAGCTCCCCATCGAATTCCATTTCGTTCGCCAAGTTGTTTCCAAGGAGTCCCTCGCCTGTCAAATGGGAGTGGGACTCCGTTACTCCCATAGGTCCGAGGCTTGCTTAAAATGTTCTGAGCTTGGTAAATTGGTGAAGCAGAATGCTACCCTACTTACGCATTGTCCAAGTGAGGATCTCTCCTCTAACGGGTTAGAGACCAACTGTGGATTGTATAGTCCTAGCCGCCTGAGCACAAGGAGGGCCATGACTCAGAATTTGTCCCATTCCGTAGCAAGTGGTGCCCCGACTCTCAGGACCACTTACTAGACCACTAAACCGTTGATGGTGATTCACGAACCAGGATGTGACTACAGTAACCCACACCATGACCCGTAGAATTTTTTTTTTTGTTGCTAGTTGGTTTACGTCGCACCGACACAGATAGGTCTTATGGCGACGATGGGACAGGAAAGGGCTAGGAGTGGGAAGGAAGCGGCCGTGGCCTTAATTAAGGTACAGCCACAGCATTCGCCTGGTGTGAAAATGGGAAACCACGGAAAACCATCTTCAGGGCTGCCGATAGTGGGGCTCGAACCTACTATCTCCCGAATACTGGATACTGGCTGCACTTAAGCGACTGCAGCTGGCGAGCTCGGTCGTAGAAATATTAATAAGAATATTACATATTTTAAAAGAAACTAATTTGTAACATAAATTCAAAATATACGCAACATAGTAATCATACCAATATGTACATATCATTTTTCAAACTACTAAATGAAACGTAACTATAATATTTAAATTTATTTAATGCAAATTAACTAAATTACACACCCTCACTCGCCATCATTCACTCGTCAAGTTTCACACCGTTGGCTTATGCATCTAAAAGTAACTTTCTGTAGGAAGACTTTAAAGACTCTAATGAGTTAATGCTGCGGATGTTACTAGGAACAGATTTCCATAATCTAGTTCCCGTCGCAATAATTTAGCGATTATGGGCAGCTGACCTGTTAGAGGGAATGGGAAGATAGTGACAGAGCGTGCGTTATGCTAGCGAGAAAATGAAAGGTATGTAAAGTTTTATGACAGGTACTGGGGTGATCTCTTAGTCAGTGACCTGAACTTCAACACGGCTACATGAAGATTTCTGATTTCTTCAAATTTCAGGAGGGAACGTTGCTTGTAATAAGGCGTGATATATGTGAATCACAGCGTAAGGAAAATATAAATCGGATGCAGGAATTCATGTTCATTTGCATCTGTTTAATTTGTTCTTTTGTTGCATCTAAGAATACAGTATTACAGTAATATAATTTAGGGAGAACTAATGTTTTTCTAAGCCTAACTTTCAAATTTAACGGTAAAATGTTTTGATGGCATTTCAACGGATGGAGAGAGGCATTTATCAGATTCGCGTGACAAGTTCTCTCCATTTTAGTTTTTCATTTATAACAACACCTATATTATTTACCGAACTTTCATACGGAATTTTGGTACCAGACAAAGTGGGTGAAAGGATGTCTAAAGTCTCTGCCATTATTATTCATTTCGATTGTCCAACTATAATGGCTTTTGCCTGGGAGAGATTTATTAATACAGAGTTTTCACAAGCATATGATGATATATTTTGTAAGTCAGCATTCGTACTGTCAGTTGCTATACGAACAACTCCCATTTTTGTGCGTTAATATATTTGAAGGTCATCGGCATATATATCACGTATATGATAATTGCAATATTTCAATCGAGATGCTATGAAGCATGAATTGTGAATGAATGATTTTATGACGGAATTGTGCTCGCGTATGAACGATTTTTGTAAGTATTTGCTTTACGTCGGACCTACATAGATAGGTCTCATGGCGACGATAGGATAGGAAAGTCTTAGGAGTTAGAAAAAAGCGACCGTGGCCTAACTTAACGAACAGCCCCAGCATTTGCTTTGTGAGGATAACTTAACATATGAATTTCTTAATTCAAGTCCCTCTCAAAATGTAAACAGAACTGTATGGACCCTTGTCCATGTAGTTCTGTAATGTGTTCTGCATGTATGGCTCTATACTCTCCTCTTCTTGGTATGGCTGAGCGGATGCGGATGGCCCTGGTGAGTGTTGGGGGTAGCCATGTTGGTAGCTTTTGCCTGATCTTTCTACGAGACAAACGTGCCATGTAGTCTTCTGTATTTTTTCGGGTGTTTATCCCAGTTTCCACCCTCGTTTGGGGAATTTGGTTATAATGTATTTTACAGTTATTAATCTACCTGGTATGTAAATTTAATCCTTTGATCTGCATTCTCCTCCAACCTCCCATCCTATTCCGGTATTCCGGTTAGTATATATCATATTCTAAGATGCGTTATTTTCTTAATTTCATTACTGGCCCTTTTCTAAAACTCCTTTTCCTTCTGGTTTGTGGATTTAAAATTTTACCAAGGTCAGTAATTTTCTGTACGCCTTTAGGTTTAGGAGGGTTTCAAACTTGTACCTTACCATTGTAACTCTGCATCCTTTATTACGCAGGTTTTAATTCTGCTTATGTCTGATACCACTCGTATTATATCATGTTTTGTGGGAAATCTTGCCCAATTTCCTTAGATTGAATTATTTCACCTTCACTTTAAATGTTGAAAGGGGTTTCATGTATTTTACCCATCAGTCGGGGAAGCTAACCGTGAAAATGACTATCATTTAATATAAAGAAGTACCGGTATGTAAAGGGAAAAATTGAAACCACCTTTATTGCGGTGATTTGTCACATGTTTTGTCCGCATGTTTTATGTTCTTTTGGGAAGGGTCCCCTTGGTGACTATTGTTTGATGGTTTTTTTTTGTTTTTTTTTTTTAAGTTGGGACTGATTGGATTTGGTGGTGTGACATGTAGATCTCGATTTCATGTGAGATATACCCTGCATATTCTGGTTTGATATTTAATTACCTGTTACTATTTTCATCCTAGTTTTGTTCCGGATTATCTGCGATAATCTCTGTTATAAACTTTACCTTCTACGTATGAAAATATTGAATTAGGGAGTGAGCTCTACTCCCTATGAACTTCGGCCTGGTGATTTAAAGGTGATACCATTGATATTGGATATCACCTCTCTGGTTGACCTTTTGTATCTAGTCTTTGATTCTGCTGATTTTGAAATAATGCGTAGTTTAGTAATTGGGAGTTTTCACTCCATTGCATGTCCTTGTGCTTTGGTGTCAATGACTATATGATCAGTCCTTGTTTAATCATCGGATTTCTTTAATTAGTTTCGGGAATTCCGCCCTCTCTTCCTGGTACGGATTTCAGCCCCTGTGATACTTTAAGGTATTTACTCCGTACTAAGGTTCTGGTTTCATTTCTCTCCTTATTTCCCTGTTAATTTTACCTATTATACTTATTCCTTTCTTAATCAAATATTTAAAAAAAAAAAAAAAATAACGCAGATCATTTAACCTTGTAACCTTCATATTCCTCTATTAAATTTTATGCTCTTAATACTGTTTTATCCTTGTGACAACGTTGGTAATTATACTCTGAATTTGGTAAGTTGGTACTGATATAAAGGTCACGTTGTAAGATCCACTCCTAGCTCGCTCTCCACTTAATTACCCATTGAGGTAAGTTGTTTTTGCATGTTAATTTAATACTGCCGCTTGAATTACCCTGTGCTTGATGACACCGCTGTGGAAATTGTGTTGTGGGTGTAAGTGTATGGTGTGTCATTCTTAACCTAACCTGAAACTAGTACTGGGTATCTTATTTTTACTCACCTAGCCATCGTTATATCCTGATTTTAATTTTCTGGGGCTAGTGTGTTTGTGTTGTATTTTAAATTGAGTGATCCAAATGTCACAGTGTTTTAAGTTAACTTGCAACTCGGCACGTCACAGGATTATGTTGTTTTTATTATAACTCGCCCTTGTATAACAGTACTTCCCATTGCTTTTGTGGAGTGACTCTGTAAGATTGGGGCTTGAATGATTCCTGTGCTCTGAGGCCCTTACTTCTGCTGGAGTTGTGTTTGTCACCCAGTTGGTCGTTGTGCCTTTATATCATTATACTTATTGGGTGCCGGTCGTTACTACGTTACTGTGTCTATACTTAAGTGTGTCCCCTATGTGCTGCGGATTACTGCCATTCTTTGATGTATCTATAACTCCCCATGTATAAACGTGCGCCACTTAGCACATAGGTATGTATTATTACTCCCCCAGTACAAGCGCAGCGTCACAGTGTTGAATTTGATCCCATATTTTGTATATATAATCGACCGTTACAGTGATCATTAACCTAACCTAACCGTAACTATATAAATAATCGACCGTCACAGTTTGGTGTGAAAATGGGACACCACGGAAAGCCATCTTCAGGGCTGCCGGCAGTGGGGTTGGAACCCACTATCTCCCGGATGCAATTTCACAGCTGCGCGCCCCTAACCGCACAGCCAACTCACCAACACTCTTCTCGCCCAATCACGGATAACCACCAACCGGGGAGAGAGCATTCATTAATAAGTGAGCTTGAATGAAATGAACTCAATGCAAGCACTCAGCCTACCGCTGCGGAACCGGGTCGTTAAGGAGAGAACATTCCATTCTGCATGAATGAATGAATGAATTAGTGGATAAATGAATGGATTGAGTTTCTGTATATATACATATATCTCCTCTCTCCAGGTTACGGGAAACCACTAACTTGAACGATAGTTTTATGAGTGAATAAATGAACTGAATTGAATGAATGGCTGCAAGAATTGGTGCATGAATGATTTCATGACTGAATCGTGTTCGTGCATAAAAGAATGCATAAACACTCTTCTTATCCAGTCACGAATAAGACAGTAAGTTGCTTTACGTCGCAGCGACACAGATAGGTCATACGGCGACGATGGACAGGAAAGGGTTAGGAGTGGGAAGCAAGTAACCGTGGCCTTAATTAAGGGATAAGACAGCAACGGGTAAGAAAGCATTCATTATTGAGTATCCCGGTTTATATCTTATTCATGTATCAGTATAAATACGAGGTACATATAAGCTACCTGGCTCTTAGATCAAGGCCGAACTGCCCGCCGTAATCCTCCACTTATCTAAGACCCAGCAGCTATCACTCCATTATTTTTTTGGACGAAAAGTATGTAGGTAATTCCCGATCCTAGGGTATTCCCTGGCCTAATGATCAAGAAGGATGTGACACTGTTGACTTGGCCGTAATTTCAGTATATAGTTGGGGAAAAATCATGACGACCTCGCCTCACACCACTACTTTCCAGCGGCAGCTCGGTGTCTATTAGCGATTTAATAGGATTTACTACCTCTAGTGCAGCCCGAGTTGCCAAATCGGCTACTGCACTCTACACGAAGAAAGGGTAAATACTACAGAGAGTGAGGAAGAAAGTGGTTTGGCGGCCTCTTCAAAATAAACAAAGATCATTTAGAACTCGTTATCTCAGCAGGGTGCAGGGTGTGATTGACTACTGGCTTCCAGCTCGCTTCCGGGAACTGAGGCCGTCATGTTTGTCCCCAACTACAGTATACGATATGTGCGAGACGTGAGGTATAAGATCGAGTCACGTGCATTACGACACCGTAATTGCTTTCAAGCGTAATTTCGATATAGCCTGAGTTGTGAAAAAGCGTTCAAATTTTACGACAAGTCAAAAAATTCCAGTGATTTAATTTGCGGAGAAACACGATAATCGTGCCACGGGCCGAAAATGTAAAGTGGAGAAGATTAATGTACGCTACAAGAGAAAAGAGAAAGTTGCCCTTAATAACTTCAAGAAATCATGATAAACGTTCCGGGGGGCAAAAAGTGAAAAGATTCCTGAGATCTAACAAGAACTGCTTCAGGTACGTGAAATGTTTACTTGATGGTGTATATGGTGTTACATACGAAATGCTGCAATTTACAGCACGTGAAAAAGCAGGGTATTAACCATACGGAGCTGAAGGTGAACCTTGGCCGAATAGCCCGATTCATTAAGAGAAAGCGGAAATGGCAGGAGAGCGTATACAGCTACGAATGGAATCCTACAAATGTTGATACTTGTAATAATGCTCAATAACATGTTACAGAACAAGATAATATGCAATCCATTTGCGAATTCATGCGGCTTTATTACCTTTAAAATGTAACTTAATTATAATTAAATTATATACACTAAATTCACCCAAATATCTCGCACCTCGAACTTTAAACCCGAATTTGCAGGAAAAGTGCAAATTACATGCAGTAAATATGGTATGCCCAATCTAACAGTTAAAGAGGTTCTCTGCTGTTAACGCTAGTTTGTTGTATAGTAAGGAAAGTTTTAGGAATGTACTGTTGGTTTGTTTTAAATAGAGTAAACTACATTCACTTTACTTCTTTTGACAACGAATTTTATTTTTCTCAACATTTGATTCTTCCCAGAATGCAACAAATCGAGATATAACAATAGGTGATGATGCATCATCCGTAACTTGAAATATGTTGGAAAAGAAAGGTCTGTCCTGCAGAGCTTTTGCTAAACGATGCCTCCTTTATGATGTTGCTTCCTCCACTGTAGGGGGTACCTGAAAAAGAAATGACAGTTATAGTTTCCATAAATCAAAGTGGGTAAAGAAAAAATTAAAATATACATTTCCTCCCGATAACCAGCTAATGAAATATCATAAGATTTTTTTATTATACTCATCATGTTGTAGGAAATTTGAAAAAAATAAGGGGTTACCAAGATTGATTGCTGAATTAAATCAATGTTAGAAACTATATTTATTTTATATGGCTGATGTTTTTCTTATTTCTCTCATTCCTTCCTCGTTTTCATTTTCTGTTTTCCATTTGTTATGAACGACACACACACCCAGCCCCAAGCTAGTGGAAATAACCTATTAAGGTTAAAATTCCAGACCCGGCCGGGAATCGAACCCGGGGCCCCTTGAACCAAAGGTCAGCATTCTAACCATTTGTACATGGGGCCGGACTCTTTAATGATCGGCTAACGAACGATACCAGCTTCTAAATAGCTCTTAAGACGAAAATATGAAAATTATGAAAATTAATAAGTATTAATTCCATGACATATATCCAAGGCCCAGATACAATAACAGTGTACAACCTGGGTGGGAATGATGTGGGCCCTGCACTGAGTGATTCCTTGTTATTACAAAGCCAAACTGAAAGAAAATGGCACACTATTTATTTATTTATTTATTTATTTATTTATTTATTTATTTATTTATTTATTTATTTATTTATTTATTTATTTATTTATTTATTTATTTACTTGGGGTAAAAACCTATCAAATTCTATGACCAAATAATTTTCCGTTGGACTGATGTCCAAATCCCCAAGGAGAAAATTACTATTAGAATAAGACGATCTGTCATTGCTAAGTAGCATCTTGAAAAGCCGTGACAGTGCAATTGACGAGTCCAAATGGCACGAGCGCGTCAAAATACCACACACACGGCCTAATAACCCAGTCGATTGCTGTCATTTCTTTATCTTAGGGCGTGAAGAATTAATTGGCCATGAACCACTTGTTTTAACAGCCGCATCAATATCACGTATTTCAGCTCAACCTGTGCAGCGTCACAAATCTCTACTGTGAAATCGTAGAGCCACTGAAATTTATCCTACACTCGTACAGCAAAACAAGCCCTCGGCACGAGTTGTTCTCCATGGACACGGCATAAACTGCCAATACGATGCTGCTCAGTGAGGGGACTGTTCAGCACATACCTCAGCAGGTCCCCTATGAAGTTTTACTGGTGCCGGCTCAGATTTGGTGCGCCAGTAAAACTACGTTTACACTAGCAAGTTCTTTTGGCTATTTACTTGCACTGAGCAACTTTCTGTACCACTTGCAAGTCTAAATCTATATATATATAATAAGAGTTTTGTCTGTACATTGCTCGGAATTTGAAAATAATGGTATTTCTGTATCGATCATGTCCCTAGTAACAAGGAAATGTAATTTTGACTTTTCCGTAATGTCTATCTGTCTGTCTGTCTGTCTGTCTGTCTGTCTGTCTGTCTGTCTGTCTGTCTGTCTGTCTGTCTGTCTGTCTGTCTGTCTGTCTGTCTGTCTGTCTGTCTGTCTCTCTGTCTGTCTGTCTGTCTGTCTGTCCGTCCGTACACGCATCACGAGAAGACGGCTGAAGAGAATTTAATGAAAATCGGTATGTGAAGTCGGGGGATGAACCGCTACAATCTAGGCTATAAATACTTTTACTTGCGCTGAGTGAAATGGTAGTTTAGCGGAAAGATCTAAAATGTAATTCTCAAATATTTATATTATTAGTGGTTCTATCGATAAATACTACATAACGAAAGTTATATAGAAATAAATTTCCGATCATTTATGTCATACATTGTTACCGTACCGGCTTTGATAACACAGATATTCATGCATTTGTATTTTTGTTGCCAAGTCCATATCAACGCCGAGCCACGAGAAAACGGGTTAATAGAATTTAATGAAAGTCGGTATATAGAGTCGGAGAATAAGAAACTACAGTCTAAGGTGTAAACAATTGTATTCACCCTGGTTGAAATTGTAGTTTAGGGGAAGGCATCCAAAATTTAATTTTTAAATACCTATGTTATTGGTCCTATCAAAAAGAACTACAAAACAAAATTATAGAGAATACAGTTCCCGATCATTTATGTTTTATTCAGTTTTACTGTACCGACTATGATAAGAGTGGTATTTCAGAACCGGAAGAAAACTACTGTAAATGTGAAGGCCTACGATAACGAAAGCGCATAACGTTGATCAATAATAACATTACATTGACCATTGTTTGTTGTGATGTTCTTTGTCTCTTATGCTGCCGCTCAACTCAGATGGGAATACTGCTGCGTAAAGAGTATAACAGCCTGACTGAATATTGGCGGGAAATAGCTGGGGGGTTGCAAAACTTTCTTCTTTAGCATGCCATTCCTCTGGTTCATACATTTTCTGATACTGTCGGTACGTAGCAGACTGGTTCATCATAGTATTCCAGCTATTCGATCACTACTCTGACGCGCTGGTTTGAATGAGCAGTGTTCATACTTAAGGCAGAGGCTCACTTAGTAGTAGTGGTAGTAGTAGTATGACCTGGTCTAGAATTACAATTTAGGCCTATTCCAAATTATAGCACCACAATTCACTGAACAACTCAAAATTCAACCCTGAAAAGAGGCGTTTCTTAAGAAAAGCTTCTTCCTCTTCAGTTTAAATTAAATTCTACATCATTGTATTCCAAATTAGCAGTGAAGCGGGGATTTCTCCTCTGGCTTGGAGGAAAAATTTACCTCCAAGTCAGATAGATATTTCCGCCGCCTGTGTAGTGAACTGAGATTTTCCGACTCATCGGGTACTCCTAGGAAACATATTAAGTCTTTGCCCTGGGCGTCTCCACTATTCGACACCCCCACCCGGCCGAAATAAGACGAAGTGTGTTCACGGATCACGGCTGTCTGCGGCTGGTCATTCCAGCTCTGGAACTTTGGACTGTTATATCGGCAGCGTAGTACTGTTCGTTAAAAGTGAGAAAATGTGCGGTTTTTCAATTGATCGAGTATTTCATATGAAAGCATTGCTTTTAAACGCGCCATTCCTACTGACGTCGTTGTAATGACCTATGTTCATTTCCGTTGGGAAAACTACTAAGACGGTCTTTCTGAGGATGTAAAAAGGCAGGTGGAGAGTGAGTGTCTGCCATTATAATGGAAACCCCCCAACCTGATTGTGACTGATGGCAGGCAATGGGGCCTACCATTATAATGAAAATTCCATAACCCAGTCTTCATATGAGAAAAATCGTTTGTGACTTCCCCGTCGCGTTTCTAGGGTAACGTTAAGTGCTATGCAATTTAATACAACCTTGCTCACCACGTGTACACTACCTAACCTAGAATTCTGTATACAATGTAGAATTCCGTAGCGAAGCACGGGTACATCAGCTAGTTCCCTAGAAAGCTGACTTGCAGCGGTTAGCAATTTCTTGGAAAAGAAGCTTGAAGCCAGTCCAGTGCAAGCAGTGTGAAGGACATTTCGTGAGCTTCCGCAAGTTACTTGCACCGATAGAATCCATTCCTATCTTGTGCAAGTGGAAGGCGTAAGTAGGTAAGTACGTGATCACATTTGAACAATTTGTTTCTGTGTATAATGTAATTTAGAAAACGTAATTACATTCATGCAAACACCACATATATGCTCAAATATATTTTTCAGAAATGGAGGAAAAACGCGAATGGTCCAGGAAGTAGGTACCTAGTGAATTTACAAAAAATCGAGATCTTCCCAAAAACTTGGGAAGTTCACAGCAGTGAATTCAGAAACAGAAGTAAGAAATTCAATGCTTTCAGCACAATTGCGGAGGACTTAAACACGTCACCGAAAGAAAAACTGCAAAAATGGCACAACTTGAAAACACAGTTTTTTCAGGAAGTGAAGAAACTTGCAAAATTAAAAAGTGGCCCCTCAGGGATACCGGGCAAGTATCAGTGACCGTATTTCTCAGCGATTAAATTCGTAGAAAGTAGCGTAGCAACGACTCTGGACAGAGTATGTTCCTTAGCAAAGGCCCTATTTGTTTTGTTTTTTTTTCATCTGAGAGCGAGGTTGTGGATCCTTTATTCCGTATTACAGAATTTTTTTTCTTCGTTTAGGCCTACGATGGACCACTTGGTTCTTAACTCTGGTGAGCTCCTTTCTTCCCTTAGCCCAGTATTCCTTCATTCCCCTATTACAGAATATTTATTACCGTAGTTGCTTGGTGAGTTTTCAAAATACAGTGCATTGAATTTTCGGTTGTGATTTTACGAAATTTTACGCCTGTCTTATTTAGGAGATGAAGTGAGTTTTGTTAGGACAGGTCCTTCATTACGTTAATGTTTTAAATATCGCGTAAGGTGACGGTATTTCTCGACGAAACTTGTCATAAGCCGCTTGACCGAAGCAGCAGCTGACTGCGGATGAGGCAGATGTTGGGTACCGAACGTTGAAACATTTTAGGCCCAGAGAGAATTAGTATCGTGTGGTGTAAAAGGAGCCCACATGCAACGAATGTAAAGTTGTCAAAACGTGGAAATTTTAAATAGTTGAATTAGAATATGAAATAATATTTTCTAGAAGTTTTTTTGTAGCTCCTTGACGTTTACCGCTGGTACGGTCTGGGTGGGCCCGTTTATTGTGAGTTTGATCTCTAAGAGAATATCATAGAGAGAGTTTGTCAGGAAGCACATTTCTACTTCGTTCTGATCTACTATGGGCTAAAAATCATTAAGGAGAGAGATACACCATTCGCCAATCTAAATTTCAGGATTTTTCACATTTTAAAATTCCATGAATCCTCATTCAAATGAAAATGTTCAATGTTAATATTATCTTCCACCGCATTCGTAGCACAATAACATTAAAGAAATGTTACCCTCTTGTCATAAGTGCACAGTAAATTTTGCTGGCGTAATTTGCGAAGTTGGAGAAGGTTTTTACCATAAATACCCCAATTATTTAGCCTATTTATTCATATGATACTCGTTCTTTATTCATAAGAATTAAGAGAGATGCTGTATATAGCATCTGCCTGTATATTGCGATTTTGTTTGACTAGCACTGCAAGCACATGTAAACAGTACCTGCAAGTTATTGCTTACTTCTAAAAAAACTTGAACAAGAAACGTGCTTAGTTTTCTTGCATGAAGTCTAAACCCAGCAGCAAATGTCTGGCAAAATTTGCAGCAATAACTTGCACAAGTTATTTGGTAGTGTAAAACTAGCCTACAAATACAGTAACTGGTTATAACTATGCCTATTTTAAATTCGGATATCCGGTCGTATTTATTTCAGTGAAACATTTTACTTCTAATTATTATGTATTAATCTTATGTATTAAACTTACTTCTGAAATATGTTGAATATTCTAAGAACATAATGGGGCCTGCGTCGACTTTGTAATGTGATGCTAAACGTACGTACCGTACTATATGCTTTACGTCGCACCGACACAAAAAGGTCTCATGGCCATTATAGAATAGGAAAGGACTAGGTGTGGGAAGGAAGCGGCCGTGTCCTTAATTAAGGTATAGCCCCAGCATTTACTTGGTGTGAAAATAATAAACTACGGAAAAACATCTTCAGTACTGGCGGCAGTGGGGTCCGAATTAGACATATGCTAAATACTTCAATGAAAACGAAAATCCGCAGCCTGTTTCCAGTCATTCGACTGGGTCAGGAATGGAATGAATGAAGCCTCTATCTAGCAGAAAGGATAGGAATTGTGCCAGCTGCCGAAGCCTGTCGCACTCCTCTGGAGCAATGATTAATGACTGACAGATGAAATGAAATGATATTGGAGATTGTTGCTGGAATGAAACAGTACAGGGAAAACCGGAGTACCTAGAGAAAAACCTATCCCTCCTCCGCGTTGTCCAGCACAAATCGCACATGGAGTAACCGGGATTTGAACCACGGAATCCAGCGGTGAGAGGCCGGTGCGCTGCCTCCTCAGCCACGGAGGTTTTAAATACATAAATACAAACGGCAAATAGAAAAATAAGTCGTAACGTTTCTACATTAACCATGGTCATGTGGTCGTGGTCATGTTCATTACAATATCAATGTGCATTGTCTTCCAGTTCCCAGAACCATTTCTTGTGCGAAACAATGCTTCCTGTGTCCTAGAACAAATGTGTTATTACAATCATCCAGTCTCAGGTTTATTTTGGCAATAGGAAAGTGACACAGCTACGAGCGATATTAATAACAACATTCCTTATGCATTCTCTTCCTGTTATAGTGTGAAAGTATTACTTGCTGGGTCAGCTGGTGTGTATATCATTTCAATGCACTTGAACTAATGCGTGATAACACCTTCGGAGAAAATATCACATTCTTAACATCCCTAGTACGCCTCTTCAATAATATCTGGCTTACCAAATGAGGGCACTGTTGCGGATCAGCATGATTATTCTATTATTTCGGTAAAAACCAAGTAGAGAGAAAAACAAATTTATCTCCGTACAGACTATGAAGGCCTGTGGAAGGGTGGAAGATAAAGGCTTCCAATATCCGTAACCATGACACTTGGTGGTGTAGAGTGTTTAGCTATACACCCAGCTGCCTTTGCCCCTACAGCAATTAAACTGGTACCCAACTCCAGAAGCGGAAATCTCGGTTCTTAAATGTTTAGACTTACTGACGGGGAATCGAACCCACGTCCTTCTGGGTGAACCGAGCACCTTTTTACCACTCCGGCCACGCACACCCCTCTATTATTTCGGTTCACAAATCAAAACCAGCATAGGTCTACCTGTTATTGAACGAGCACCGGAGAAAGTATCACATTCTTAACATCCCTAGTCCACCTCTTCAGTGATATCTGACTTACCAAATGAGGGCACTGTTGCGGATCAGGGTGATGATTCAACATTGTTTTGACAGCATAAAGTTAATTTCCGTTATTGAGTTTTTAGCCTGACAAAGACAATGTATAAGACTGTGGTTTAGCTTGGCACTGATAAGAAAGGATGTACTATATCATTTCTTACTTCTAGACCACAAGTATTTTAGAACTGATCCCATATTCTTTTAATCAACCAACAACTCCTTTTTACGTCTTCACGGCCTCGAACAAATACAGTACCATCTAGTCTCCTTTTTTTTTTCACAATCTTCGTGTCACCATGGAGCCGCTACATCACTCCCTCTTGAGCGACAAGCTTGCGAAGGAAATTTAAAATTAATTGGGAACTAAAATAGTATTAAAAAATAAAGCAATATTTACAACTTACACTAGAACAACTTGTTCAAGAAAACGTTTTGGAAAATGGACTGTTCTACCAACTCGTCTTTTCACTCTACTTTCTTTTATTATACCGAGAAGTGGTCGTCGATATTGGTGTTGACAATGAGTTGTTTCCTTGTTGAGGCGGAATATTTTTAAGGTGATCCGTGTTAACCTGGTGTTCGTCCACTAACAAATATGATGGTTTTAATCTGTGTACCAAAATGTTACAGTTTCTTGACGTGAACACAGAGAAAAATGTATCAGTTCTATCAGCCTTGGTGAATGGACCTTCATAAGCAGGTTCCAGGGGCTACTTCACTCTCTCCACACGTACAAACACAGGTGAACAAGAGTTCAACACCTTGTGCACAAATATATTTTTCTTGCTTTTCACTTGTACAGGGACAGGCTTTAGTTTTCTCACAGTTAAAAACGAATAACTCACTGTACTTACATGTTTTCAGATTATCATTTACGTCGAACCATCCTACGAAACACTGTACCCTGTAGGAGGTTATTTAGGTGGTGGAGGAGGTAGTCGTTAACTTGTTGGGGAACAGCTGGAGGATAATGTTTAGGTGGCATTGGTGGTGGTGGTCCATAAGTTGGAGGAGGGGCTGGTGGATAATACTTAGGCGGGGGTGGTCCGTAAGTTGGAGGAGGAGGAGGTGTTATTGGTCCATATGTCGGAGGAGGAGTTGGTGGATAATACTTAGGTTGTTGCGGTCCGTAATTTGGAGGAGGAGCTGGTGGATAATACTTAGGAGGGGGTGGTCCGTAAGTTGGAGGAGGAGCTGGTGGATAATACTTAGGATGGGGTGGTCCGTAAGTTGGAGGATGAGGAGGTGGTGGTGGTGGTGGTGGTGGTGGTGTTCCGTGCGTCGGAGGAGGAGCTGGTGGATAATACTTAGGCGTGGGTGGTCCGTAAGTTGGAGGAGGAGGTGGTGGTGGTGGTTCGTGTGTCGGAGGAGGAGCTGGTGGATAATACTTTTGAGGGGGTGGTCCGTAAGTTGGAGGAGGAGGTGGTGGTCCGTGTGTCGGAGGAGGAGCTGGTGGATAATACTTAGGAGGGGGTGGTCCGTAAGTTGGAAGAGGATGAGTAGGTGGTGGTCCGTAAGTTGAAGGAGGGGGAGGTGGAAAATTATCTGCAGGTGATAGTGGGGGTAGTGAAGGATATGGGGGAGAGTAGGTTGATTTCTGTGGCACTGGTGGGCCATGGTCTCCCACCGACAACGCCAAGACGCCAAGCAGCACGGCAAACTGCAAACAAAACAGAATATAAATTATTGTGTTAGCATGCTACCTCATTTCTACTTTTGTCAATGCAATGCGCAAAGTTATAGAGACCCAGACTATAAGACCAAAGTTATCAGCAAGATGTGTTTCTCATGAACCGACCTCAAGGACACAATCCTGTAGTTCTTTTATGTGGGTGTTAACTTCCGGAGGACAAAATTTGACACCTCAATGTCTGCTGTCACCGTAAGAAGTTGGTTATAAGGAGCGAAGTTATACCGTATGCCAATTCTTTTGTCGTGAGCATTTTCCTGCAGGGCTTGTTACTTAACTTCTGAACACTTATATTTTTAAATCTTATGTGTATATATCACATATAGTCATTCTACTCGTCAGTCCCAGAGAAAAAAAGAACAGTATTTAGTTTTAATTAGCTTGTTACCCCTCATTCTTACCAGTCAGTTTAAAGAAACATGGTGGCTAATCCATGTATTATCGGCACACTTTATCTGGATGCATTTGTGTACGGGGTTGAGGAGTAAGGAGGGAGCTGTCCCGGTTCCGGTAGTGCTGCCAACTGAATGAAAATGAAATCTGAATTGAATCGAGAATATGATCAATGGATATGAAGTTTCTAAACCGTTATTATCTTAAGCGAATAACTGTCACATACACATTATAAAACATTATATAACATTTCTCGATGCGAATCTTGTTCCTAGCATGAATTCTATAGTTTGGCTTTCCTGTGTAAACAACAACAGTACTAGTAAGTAAAGTGTACGCCGGATGTCGCACAACGATGCTTAAGCGATTCATAGTTTGTGTTTCAAAGGTTGCCAGTATGAATCTCGAGGACTGCCGAGGCCGACCGATTCAGCACTAGGGTGTAAATGCATCCAGATAAAGTGTGCCGATAATAATGATTTGAGCTGCAATTGTATTATTAATTAATTGTACGCTAATAACGTGTCACATATTCACAGTGAATGGAGCGAAAGTGATCAGATATTCGGCAATACATCAAGCGACAATTCTGTGCATTTGGGTGTGTGTGATGTCAAGAATGACACTTTTATAAAGCAGCATGTGCAGTCAGAGCATCTAAATTCTCTCCAGTAGGTGAAGGATGTGGTGCGAGCAGGATTTTACCCCAGTTTTGAAACTTTTTAGGGGATATCTAATTTATATAGCCAGATTTCCGAATTTGGCCTGCATCCGAATATCAAGTTTCTCCAAATATGACTAAAAACATTGATTTTCAGGTGCCACCCTAGATTTATAAAATGTCGGTTTTCAATTAAGGATATCAATTGACAAGTTTGAACCCTGCGTCCAAAAATTCTTCGAGACACCGAGTTTTACTGAAATCGGTCAAATATGTTATAAGAATATTTATTTTCACAAGAACATCATCATACGTACCGTTTGTGATCACAAGGATCCTGAATTTTACAAAAAGCGCTAGTAGACATAATGTTACAACTTGAAAAAATAAAAAAACTATTCGTATGCACAAAAATAAAATACTGCTTGGAATTCACGAAATGCAACACATTCATAGAGGGTTATCTCACAAAGTGGCCTAGTTTAACAATTATGAAACATATAGGTTGTGGTGCAGAATGCTTGACGACTCTCTGATAATGCCTATTATGATGTTGTTGAGGATATTTCTAGGGATCCTAACCCTTTCAAGATATTCCAGATGTATTTTGTAATACCTCCACTCCTATCAAAAAGCAATCCTTTAACTGACCGGTGCTCAAGTCGGATGTTGTAATATTTGCTTAAATATGGGAGGTATGGCTGATAAATATCTTTTTCTTCTCTGTCAACGCCAACGGCCGTGATATTACCGAAGTTAAGCAACACTGGACGTGGTCAAGATTTAGACGGATTGCCACGCGCCGTTGGTGGGGGATAAGGGAATAGGGATGTACTGAAACACTACCGATAGATGTCTCACGTGTAGTACCCGGTATGCGCTTGTCGATCGTCATTTGTTTTTATGTGTTTTAATGGAAGGTACCTAGTTAAATGCTGAAGTTAAAGATTTAATACATCGTTACGACAACAAAGACGACAAGAAAATTGTGATGCCTGACTATTGCTGTGTCCCAATGTCCCAAAATCAAGGTCGACCGTATTCATACCATCAATTTCCTAAGCAAGATGCTTTCCGTAAAAAGTGGTTGCATGCGATTCGTAGGCAGGACCTATGGAATAAAAACATGAAAAAATGAAATGGCGTATGGCTTTTAGTGCCGGGAGTGTCTGAGGACAAATAAAAACATGGCTCCTAATATCAAAGTCTGCTCGAAACATTTTACAGATGGAGATTGTCATTACTGAAACTGGTAAGTTAAGCTAATTAGTACTAATTAAGAAATACAGTTATAATAAAGTAATACTTTCTGAAAAGTTAACATGACCTATTTCAATAATTTTAGGCGAAAGACTTAAGGAGAACACTGTACCTTCGATATTGTCATGGTATGGCACCGGTACCTTGGAAATAACTCCGAGAGCAAGAAGATAAAGAAGTAGAAAAACAGCCATAACACCGTGTGCGGTACGGAACCTAAATCACACAGTGACCTATAATTTGACACTGGAGCACCATCAGTTTCAGACTTCCTGAACATTACTTCCAAATTTAAAAATTTTATACCGGCATTTGGCTTATGGTCCGAAACAAGATCCTGAAACTCGTGCGCTACACGGAAATGAAGTTCAGTCGTACTGGATGTAGCCCCAGGCACTGCTGTCACACCAATGTCGTGCCTTATGTAACCGACAAAGAAAAGAAAAAATACCGTATTTGGAATTTTTCAAAGTGCTATTTGTACTTTAAGAATTCAATCTTAAAAAAAAACGCTAAAAGAAGGAGTTGCTTCATTTATTGCCTACTGGTACCTTTCAATCAACTCTCGCATTTTTCCGGATATTTTTTAGCCCCTTTTCTTTACTTCTGCTTCCAAATCCGCAATCGTCATTGTACCTATACCATTTCCCTTCTTGTTGAAAACATTAGCAGAATATGGTAACTCCATTTTAAGGCATTTAAAGCAAAAGTTTCGTTTCGATGATCGCAAATGTAGGAATACTCCATATAAGTCTCATGTAAAACAATCGAGCAGCGGAAAGCGCATACCGGCTACTATCATTACGGTGCCTAGCGGACAAGTTTTGCGTGATACATCCCTATTGAGGAGCGGAAAAGAACTGGCCACCATACCGTACGTAAACTCCGGCACAGGCACACCTCTGAGGAGTTTCGGGCCTGTCTTCGGGCAGAACCTTAAACGCCTGCTGAATGTCTTTCAAAACAAATGGTGAGATCCAAAGCTAAAGCAGTGTGCTTTTTTGGATGAAAAAATGAAATGGCGTATGGCTTTTAGTGCCGAGAGTGTCCAGGGACAAGTTCTGCTCGCCAGATGCAGGTCTTTTGATTTGTCACCCGTAGGTGACCTGCGCGTCGTGATGAGGATGAAATGATGGTGAAGACGTCACATACACCCAGCCCCCGTGTCAGAAGAATTAACCAATAATGGTTAAAATTTCAGACCCTGTCGGGAATCGAACCAGGGACCCCTGTGACCAAATGTCGACACGCTAACCATTTAGCCATGGAGCCGGACGCTTTTCTGGTTGAATGGCAATGATGTCGGCTCTTCTATTCGACCCCGTAGAAGAAACACAGAGAACTTCTTCATAAACTTGCCACTTCATTTACCATAATGCTGCACTTAGGGCTGATCTAACCCTGTGATGGCGATTACTCCTTTCCAGTGCTCCCTTGGGACAGACACCAAACACGCGTCCTAAAGTTTCAGTGTCGCCACAGTCAGGATGACGGCAGCGGGTTGTACTTGTGCACCTTCCAGGGACTGCTCGAACCGCCCTGATGTCGAACGAACCGAGCTCGATAGCTGCAGTCGCTTAAGTGCGGCCAGTATCCAGTATTCGGGAGATAGTGGGTTCGAACCCCACTGTCAGCAGCCCTGAAGATGGTTTTCCGTGGTTTCCCATTTTCACACCAGGCAAATGCTGGGGCTGTACCTTAATTAAGGCCACGGCCGCTTCCTTCCCACTTCTAGCCTCTCCCTGTCCCATCGTCGCCATAAAACCTATCTGTGTCGGTGCGACGTAAAGCAACTAGCAAAAAAGAAAAAAAAATGTTGGACGACATTTTAATGGCGTTTATCCACTTTCCTCACAAGGAGTGAGAAGCCCATGTATGAAAGGCTTTCTCTCTAAAGACTTTTCTTAATCACCCGCCAGTCCAGTTATTGATATCAGCTTCGTTGATATTTAAAATGCCAAACACAGATTTCCAGTGGCATGTGGTGAACACATTCGTTACCCCAGCTGCAATTTTTTTAAGTAATCGCAGTCCAACCTCTCTCTTTCTCTCTCTAAAGCCATAAACTCACTCGATAACTAAGTGTAAATACAACAAGCAAACAGATCTGATGGTAAATAAATAAATACTGTGCATGAATAAATAACTTATTTATTATAACGCACTTGAATAAGAATATGTCCAACCACATAGGCTACTCGCATATACTGTACTGTATTTCCGAATTGGAATTCACGGCAGTGGCCTGGATATTACTTTGCAATTTGAGATAATATAAATATTAATATCTAACGATGTAGCCATACGCTAAATATAATAATAATAATAATAATAATAATAATAATAATAATAATAATAATAATAATAATAATAATAATAATAATAATGGACTCGGTAATGGAGGATAAGAGAAATAGAGGGAGATCAAGGTGACGATGGTTAGTTTCGGTTTGTAATGATTTAAAGACAAGAGGTATAGAACTAAACGAGGCCAGAGAACTAGTGACGAATAGAGGATTGTTGCGTAGTTTAGTAAAATCACAGAGGCTTGCAAACTGAACGCTGAAAGGCATAATAGTATTTAATGTAGATGCAGCCCATCCGACTCGTCGGCTGAATGATCAGCGTTGAAGTCTTCGGTTCAGAGGGTCCCGGGTTCGATTTCCGGGCGGGTCGGCGATTTTAATAGCGTCTGATTGATATTCGGTGTTTTTGTTCGTCCCAACACTTACGTCTTCATATTCAGACAACATCCTACACTACCAACCACCACAGAATCACGCAATATTGATTACACCCTCCATATAGGGTTAGGGTCAGGAAGAGTAAAACAGGACCAAATCCACATATACGATACAGTTCGCACCCGCGACCCCACAGGTTTTAGAAAATCAGTAAAAGAATAAGAAGTATCGAGATGTAGCTCCTATGCATGTTATTCAAAAATGCCAGGGTGATTTTAATATTAGTAATGAATAACCAGAGATGGTTAAAGATTTGATCTTCCTCGGTTTAAAAATTAATGGCTGAGGTGACTATGCTTCTGAAATCAAGCTGCAGTTGTATCTTGAGAGGTCTCCCATGATAAGCTTGGAAAATAAGAAAATCAAATGTATGCTGGTCAATGCCTTGTTTTCCTTCTATCAACATTGGCTGCTAACCACGGACTCTGAAGAAAGCTGACAGGAGAAGGATCAATGCACTTGAACACTGCGTTGGTAACGTCTGCTGAGAATACCATGGCAAGAAAATCTTGGATAAGATCAAACCAAAAATTAAAAATTAAAAACTAAATAACGTCCGCCTCTGTGGTGTAGTGGTTAGTGTGATTAGCTGGCACACCCGGAGGCCCGGATTCGATTCCCGGCTCTGCCACGAAATTTGAAAAGTGGTACAAGGGCTGGAACGGGGTCCACTCAGCCTCGGGAGATCAACTGAGTAGAGGTGGGTTCGATTCCCACCTCAGCCATCCTGGAAGTGGTTTTCCGTGGTATCCCACTTCTCCTCCAGACAAATGCCGTGATGGTACCTAACTTAAGGCCACGGTCGCTTCCTTCCCCCTTTCTTGTCTATCCCTTCCAATCTTTCCATCCCCCACCAAGGCCCCTGTTCAGCATAGCAGGTGAGGCCACCTGAGCGAGGTAATGGTCATTCTCCCCAGTTGTGGTCTCACACTCCAGGACACTGCCCTTGAGGCGGTAGAGGTGGGATCCCTCGCTGATTCCGAGGGAAAAACCAAACCTGGAGGGTAAGCAGGTTAAGAAGAAGAAGAAATAAATAAACGACCCCTTTGGTTAGGTGGTGGTAACGGAAATACTAACACGATGATCGCAGAGCTGAAAGAAACTGCCCGAAATAGAGCTGATTTGAGACACACGACCCATAGTATAACTGAGAGCAGTACTCGACTAAATGGACGGAGAGGGAGAAGTGCTATCAATCAATCAATCAATCAATCAATCAATCAATCAATCAATCAATCAATCAATCAATCAATCAATCAATAGAATTAATAATCAATCAGCCAATCAATCATCATTAATCTGTATTTAGCCCTTCCTCTCAAGTGTCAGATTCCCTATGTATTGTTTACTTAGTATTTTCTTAAATTATTTCGAAGTAATTGGAAATTTATGGAACATTTACCCTGATAAATTAATCCAATTCCTAATTCCTCTTCCTATAAATGAATATTTCCGTTTTGCCAACGTCATTAACTTGTTATGATTTTAGTATTCCTTCATTATCTTGCTTGCAGCTTCTTTCTATCCGTCAAATGTTGTTTCTTCTTGGTCGTTATTATTATTATTATTATTATTATTATTATTATTATTATTATTATTATTATTATTATTATTAATCACTTATGGCGAGCTCAAATGCCACCAGAACGCCTAAACTTCAAGTGCGAAAGTTCATGGCAGATGACACAACAACAGCAAGTTGAGCGAGTGGAGACCAAGCATAGCACAACAGCAGGTACGGTTTATATTGAAGACGCTGTGTCCGAATGTAAAAATTTACTCCCTTCCGAAGTTTTTGTTTTAAAAAATGCAATATTTAAGATGTTAAAAGTCAAAAGCTAATATTTGATATAATAAGCAGATGCATATTCCTTCCTGAGGTTGAGGAAGAGGTTGGCGAAATGCTTTGTTTGGAGTGTGGTACTGTATGGAATAGAGACCTGGAGGCTAAGGCAGGAAGATAAAATGAGCCTATACAAGCGTTTAAGATACGATTATGAGAAGGAAGGAAGGAAGGAATAACCTGGGTAGAAACGGTAAGGAGTGAACAGGTATTGGAAAGAATTGGATAAAATAGGAGACTATTGAGATATAATACAGAAGAGGAAAAGGACCTGGCTTGGACACTGCCTGCGAAGAGATGGTTTTCTGATGGACGCTGTAGAAGAATTAGTAAACGGAAGGAGTGGAAGAGGTCGGGGAAGATATCAGTTGGTTGACAGTATCAAGAAAGCAAGAAGCTACTAACAACGTAACAGAACAGCTGAAGACAGGAATGCATGGAGAAATTATGTGTGAAGACCTGCCTACGGGCTGTACACGTTACTTATATACATATCTCACTACTACCATCCACCACAGAAGCACGTAATAGTGAATATAGCCCTATTCGTAGGATTGGCAGCAGGAAGGCCATAGGGGCGCGAAACAAGGACAAGTCACATTTGCCACATAGTTTTTAATATATTTTAGACACTTTTACTGGTATGTTCTTATTTTTTCATTCTTTCCTTGTTTTCGTTTTAATTTTTACTTAAGGCGACACACACACACACACACACACATACAGTCCCCGAGCCAGTTGAAATAACCAGTTAAGGTTATAACATGCAACGTGGCCGGCAATCGAACGCGGGATCTCTTGAACGAAAGGCAAGCTCGCCAACCCTTTAGCCATGGAGCCGGACAATTCGCACCCACGACCCCACCAAGATGTGGGTAAATTGGTAAAAGAATTAATAATAATAATAATAATAATAATAATAATAGTAATAATAATAACATCATCATCATCATCATCATCCAGCCTTAAAGGCGGCTGCATTTAAGGTGCAGAATTCTTCAAAATTCTAATTAAATTCGTAAAAGCAAAACCAACAACACCAGCTAGTAAAATATGTTTTGGAAAAATGGAAATGGTTAACTACATATAATAGAGAGTCAGTAATCTGTAAAAGGTAAATTATGAGGTTTCTTACCAAAAGCATGTTGAAGTCCAAGTTGTACAGTACACCAAGGGCCAGTGATTGAAGAATCTCTCCTGCTATGGGACTTTTATACTGTACTTGTATTTCATATGAAGCAATATCGAAAGCCAGGTTACTCTGATCATACTAATAGTAGCATTGTTCCCAATTTCATCCGGTTATTAAGAGAAAGTGAAAGTAACTGGAGACTGCACATTTGAAAGAAAGTATGAATACTTTGGTATTAATCGGTCATTCTCTAAAATTAAAGCTGAGTTTAATATTTAATTCCATAAAATAATATTTAATGAAGCCTTCCATCTTTATTTTAATTGATCTAGAGACATGGTAAACCTTCACCACGCAGACGGGTTGGATACTCGAAAACCACTATCATAGGTTTATGCGTTTAGGGACAGCGCAGAAAGCTACTGCAGCGCCGTAAAGAGGTGTACAAGACTTTTCAAGTGTGAAGTAACATGCCATTGTTTTCTTCACTGGGACAAGATGTGCTATTGCAGTGCTATGAGTAGCACCTTTGGTAACTTACGTCCTGCTTTGAATGTGCTTACCCAGCGCCACCCATACCTCAGTTCCTCCCATACTGTTATATCCATGAATAAGACTGAGAAAACACATCTTAAATACTTGAAATGGTCTACCAGTTCTAGTTCCAGTTTTGAATTTGTATATATTTAATATTTACACTCTGCCCTACGTCGTACCTACTCAGGTAAGTCTTACGACGACGATGGGCAAGGAATGAAATCTGATAGCTACGTGACTCAAACAGCACAGACACTTGCTCGGTTTTGTGTTCCCAGTATTGGAAATGCTAATTTTGTCAAGAAATCAATGCAAAAATACTAGACCCTACAGGAATTGTTAACATGCGGCAGACTTTAATTAGAATATACTAATGTATTAAAGCAAATCTTTTAACTCTTAAATATAAGACTCCGGTCTTGTACGTATGAGAATGTGATCAGTAGGGCTCGGAAGTTGAGAAAAAAACATGTCCAAGGATGAGGCTCAACATGACATAGGCCTATGTTCATTCTGGATCATTGTGGACCAGAAATTGGTGGTTTTCGCATGTCCTTTTTTTTTTCCTTTTTGGCGTTTTTCGCTTATTGGACATTGTTTAGTTTTTCTAGGTCTTAACGGCATTTTAATGTTGAAAACGCTTTTTAGCAGACAAAGTAGGAGTCCCCATACTATGAAAAACGTAAAATTAAGCAGTGTCTCGGAAAGGTTTTAAATCTATCAAACTAAGAAAACAAATTTTGACAATCACTTCCGACCTAAACGCAGTTCCGAAGAAACAACAGCCTAAAATCGCTTGTTTCTTTACTTATTCTTCTTCTTTTTTTGATGTTTGCTTTACATCGCACCCATACAGATAGGCCTTATGGCGGCGAAGGGACAGGAAAGTCCTAGGAATGGGAAGGAAGCGGCCGTGGCCTTAATCAAGGTACAGTCCCAGCATTTGCCTGGTGTGAAAATGGGAAACCACGGAAAACCATCTTCAGGGCTACTGACAGTGGGGTTCTAACCCACAATCTCCCGGATGCGAGCTCACAGCTGCACACCCCTAACCGCACGGCCAACTTGCCCGGTCCTTTTCCTTTTATTCAAATCGTAGCCATATTATCTTATTTACATAAATATTTCTGTAATGTGTTCCATGTTTCAATACCCACAGACGTGTTTTGGTTTTCTTAAATATTCACAGCCAATACTCTGCATTGACTCACAACAGCGCCCGTAGTAGTAGAAAAAGGCAAACTGCTAATCTAATCGACCGGACAACGATGGGGATTGTAATTTTTAGGAATAAATAAACAATATATTCTCACACTTTATTATAATTTATTTGCCTAAAATTCATAGCTCATGTCGCTTGGATCTTTTCAACACTGAGTTGCTTGCCTGAAGGGATTATTTTTCAAATTTTTTACCGAGCTCGATAGCTGCAGTCGCTTAAGTGCGGCCAGTGTCCAGTATTCGGGAGATAGTAGGTTCGAACCCCACTGTCGGCAGCCCTGAAAATGATTTTCCGTGGTTTCCCATTTTCACACCAGGCAAATGCTGGGGCTGTACCTTAATTAAGGCCACGGCCGCTTCCTTCCCACTCATAGCCCTCCCTGTCCCATCGTCGCCATAAGACCTATTTGTGTCGGTGCGACGTAAAACAACTAGCAAAAAAAAAAAAAAATTCAATTTCTCCTTCTCTCGACTGCATTTTTACTGGTCATTCTCAGTTTGAATCATCACTACATAAACATCTTTCCTTTAATAAATACCATACTTGAAAAGAGAGGAAATTAAATGAAATGACATTGAAAACTAGAACTAGTGCTTGAAAAACAACAGGGCTATCAGATTATGTGCGAAATAAGTGAAATCTTCCTCTTCTTCTTGTTCTTCTTCTTATTCGTTTTCTACTTTACCTGTTTACCCTCTAGGCTCGATTTTCTCTGGGACTAAGCCAGGGATCCCACCTCTACCGCTTCAAGGGCAGTGTTCTGGAGTTTCATACTCTGGGTCGGGGGATTTAACTGAGGAGGATGACCAGTACCTCGTCCAGGTGGCCTCACCTGCTATGCTGAACATGGGGCTTGCGGGGGGATGGGAAGATTGAAAAGGATAGATAAGGAAGAGGGCAGGCCTTAAGTTAGGTACCATCCCGGCATTTGCGTGGAGGAGAAGTCGAAAAACCACTTCCAGGATGGCTGAGGTGGGAATCGAACCCACCTCTACTCATTTGACCTTCCGAGGCTGAGTGGACGCCGTTGCAGCCCTCGTACCACTTTTCAAATTTCATGGCAGAGCCGGGAATCGAACCCGGGCCTCCGGGGGTGGCAGCTAATCACACTAACCACTACACCACAGAGGCGGACAAGTGAAATATTGAAAGGATGAAAAAATTTGATGTAAGTGTTTTTGAAGATTCGCTTGCTTCGAGTACGAACCTTTAACATAAATTGATGTGAAGAGAATTTTCTCGACTTTTCGCAACGTTGACTGAATGGTCAGCGTACTGGCCTTCGCTTCAGACGGTCCCGGGTTCGATTCCCGGCCGGGTCGGGGATTTTAACCTTCATTGGTTAATTCCAGTGGTCCGACGGCTGGATATTTGTGCTGTCCCCAACATCTCTGCAACTCACACACCATACCTAACACTATCCTCCACCACAAGAACACGCAGTTACCTACATATGGCAGATGCCGTCAACCTCGTCGGAGAGTCTGCCTTACAAGGGCTGCACTCGGCTAGAAATAGCCACACGAAATTATTAATTATTATTATCTAGTAGTGTTTCACTCATACAGTTTTGCATTGTATGTTTAATACCACCAGAATTTTGCAATTTTTAAGCGTTTTATTCCTTCATCAATTAAAAATAAAATTATGAATGTTCTTGGATCGCATTTTTACACCCTTTTTTCCTCTTTTTAGGTCATATTAAGATATTTTAAGTTTGTATAGGTCTTTTTTTTTAGAGATCATCCATGGCTCAGGCGGCAACGCACCGGCCTCTCACCGCTGAGTTCCGCGATTCAAATCCCGGTCGCTCCATGTGAGATTTGTGCTGGAAAAAGCGGAGGCGGGACAGATTTTTCTCCGGGTACTCCGGTTTTCCGGTCTTATTTCATTCCAGCAACACTCTCCATTATCGTTTTATTTCATCTGTCAGTCATTAATCATTGCCCCAGAAGAATGCGACAGGCTTCGGCAGCCGGCACAATTCATATCCTCGCCGCTAGATGGGGGCTTCATTCATTCCATTCCTGACCATGTAGAATGACTGGAAACAGGCTGTGGATTTTCAGAGGTCGTTTTAAGGTAATTTATAGGTCTTCATATTCCGAGCCCTAGTTATCAGTACGTCTGGTGAGCCATCTGGTGACGAATGAACGTACCATTTCCACTTCTATTATAACGTCTAAATTTTAAAAAGGCATTGTTTAAGAAGCCTTTCTCGTGGACAGTCGAGATTTCTTCTGATGACGCAAAGCACAGTTCTCTGCCAAACGTAAAGAATTACACCTTATTTTCTTTACACGGCATAAGCCCAAAAGCCTATACAGTATCATGTCAATCAGCAGAATGTTATTACTTATCCGTTTTGTGGGCATAAGACATTGTAGGCTACCGCATTTAGCTTTCTTCCGGCTCGACACTATTGCGGCATTCTTGTTTGGGAAAGATTATTCCAGTAACGTTCAACTTGTAAGGTTCCAACAAGATGTAACAAATATTTTAGATCTGGGCAGAAAAATGGACTGTATCCCTATTGACCTATCACGTGTAGATTATGGGAGACTATTAACTAAAATGTGGACTATTGTTCTAAGCAAAAAATGGTGATTGTATGGGTGGCTAAATTTCTAGAAAACTGAACTCAGAGAATTAGAGTAGGTTGAGCCTTATGTAATCCTGTAGTAATTAAGAAGAGAGTTATTGGACCTTTATGTTTTCTTATATTGTTATACAGTTTCGTATATGGGTAGAGAACTGGAATCACAGATAAGGTTTCTAACATATGGTGTAATACGGTACAGAGTAGTAAATACATTACACGATTGCGGGCGTCCAGTTCCATGGCTAAATGGTTAGCGTGCTGGCCTTTGGTCACAGGGGTCTCGGGTTCGATTCCCGGCAAGGTCGGGAATTTTAACCATCATTGGTTAATTTCCCTGGCACGGGGGCTGGGTGTATGTGTCGTCTTCATCATCATATCATCCTCATAACGACGCGCAGGTCGCCTACGGGAGTCAAATCAAAAGACTTGCACCTGGCGAACCGAACATGTCTTCCGACACTCCCGACACTAAAAGCCATACGCCACTTCACTTTTTTCAAGATTGCGGGCGATTGCAAAAAATACTCTGACGATATTGTGAGATGGACTGCAGACAATGGTATGTTAAACGGGATGAAAGGTGGGTTGTAAGTTACACGAAGAGGAAATGTCATATCAGTTTTAATTACTGTGTGGATGGGTTGAAAGTAGTTCATGGGAATCATTGTAAGTAGCCCAACCTAGGTTTTAATATAAGGAAAGATTTTCATTGGAGTAATACAGTAGAGACAATACGCGACACTCTGCGAGATATCGAGGGACAGCGATTAGAGCTCTGTCTAGCGGAGTGACCTGGGAGTTACTGATTCTGTCATAAGAGCACGTGTATTTGTTTGTGAAGTTTTTGGCGTTATTTATGCGTTTGCATTAAGTTGACATAAGTAAATAGTAGCGTGTGTCATTCCTTTATGTCTCCTCTCAAAATGAGTGGAAGGATATATGCTGTGTTTGGCTGCAATGACTATGAAGTGCAGAAGGATTCGCGGTCTTTCTTCCGTTTCCCACGTGACAAGAAAATATAAATAAATATTGTGTTTGCATATATATTCTTCCAGTTCCAAAGAGATTTGTATAGTACTTCCAATATTTCTGACCTTCCCGATCCATATTTTAACTGGTTTAAAATATAATCTTATTTTATTGTATAGTGCAGCAGTTAATCTTCGATACCGATGTGTTGTTGTAAGTGTGAGCTGTGGGTTTTGATTTAATTCAAGAAAATGCATATGCATAGGTGTGTGGCTGGTTGTGTTCCAAGTTACCCCATTTGGAATGCCGTAATGCGCTGTCGACCACTGAAGGAAATATGGGTGATTTAAGAAATGTACATATTTTGTTGAAACAATATGACGATGCAAATTTGCTTTACCCTAATGTAATGGCAAGTATTGTTTATAGGGAAATTTTGAATGTTCTTGAGGGTAAATTTATAGATTTTCTTTCTGTTGGTAGGCTTCAAGTTAAAAGGAAAAATGTCCAGCTCTTAAATATAAATTCATTGAATCATATGTGTAAGGAATGTGCCGATATTTTTATTGACAAGTGTCTTAATGTGATGATACAATGCTTTTAAATGAGAAAAAGGACAAATATAGCCGTGAAAGTTCAGGTAGCAATACCAAAGCTAAAAAAGTAATGCATAAATGGAATATCAAGCCCTTTCACAGCAGTCAATTTCGCATCTTGGTTATATGTCTAATTTCAGTCTTTAAATAATAACCTGTTAAATAAATTTTCATTTATTTATCCAGAATTTCTTTAGCAACTTAGCAACTTAGTAACACTTTCTTTCTAGACGTAATTCATTTATCCATTTAGTATATGCATTTCCATTGATATTTGAATTTAGCGCTAATTTTCAGGTCACGCCACTAGGAGCGCCACTTGCAAATTGTCTCCCATTTTAACAAGGCTAAATCCGGAAGTGTGGAGTATTGTCTCTACTGTATTTGGTATTACTTTAACGAGACTGTAAATAAAAGGTACGTACCTCATAAAATGGTTATGACTGTATTTAGGAGTTGTAGTAAGGATGTAAAGTATAGGGCATATAAGTCACCAGTAAGACCTTAATTAAATTATGATTCCAGTGCATGAGACACTTACCAGTATTCCTTGGTTCGAGAACTAGAAAAAATACAAGGGGAAGTAGCATGAAATATTCTGGTTGATTTCCTAAGAAAGAGTATTGTTACGGACATGTTGCAAACTTTGGACTGGGAACACCTGGGAGTAAGGAGACAGGCTGCTTGACAAAGCGGTATGTTTCGAGCTATCAGTGGAGACGTGGCGTGGGACGTTATTAGTAGTCGAATAAGTCTGAATGCAATTTTTGAAAGTAGGAAAGATGAAGATAATGTTGGTCAAGAGGACACATTCGAGCTAATATTCGTTTTAGGAAGAGGGATTAAAGATTGGAATAATTTGTCGAGGAATTGTTCGGTAGATTTCCAACATTTTTGAAATCGCTTAAGAAAAATTTGATAAACAATTGATACGGAAACTGCCACCTGGTGACAGCACTGGATGCAGATCAGTGGTGATTCATTCATTCATTCGTATATTTATTTATTTATTTATTTATTTATTTATGCATGCATGCACTCAGATCGCCACAACGTTGGAACGATGAACTATCGCCCTTTGACATCGTCAAGAAGCAAGCAATCAATATTTTTCCTCTTCTTTTACTGCGTACCCCACCCAAATGCCTACTGCGTTCCTTTCTGATTATCTGTGTTAAATTCCAATTATTCACTCCATGGAAAATTTGAATTGTTATGAATTAGTGTTCTTAAATCACAACAACACAATATTGTTGTGTTCTGTTCGCAGAATGAGTTATCTATTTTGTAACTTACATAGTAGAATTGTATGTGCAATAAAACTACCTAGTTCCAGGAACATGCAACACGATTTATCACGTCCGCTTCTGTGGTGTAGTGGTTAGTGTGATTAGCTGCCACCCCCGAAGGCCCGGGTTCGATTCCCGGTTCTGCCACGAAATTTGAAAATTGGTACGAGGGTTGGAACGGGGTCCACTCAGCCTCGGGAGGTCAACTGAGTAGAGGTGGGTTCGATTATCACCTCAGCCATCCTGGAAGTGGTTTTCCGTGGTTTCCCACTTCTCCTCCAGGCAAATGCCGGGATGGTACCTAGCTTAAAGCCACGGCCGCTTCCTTTCCTCTTCCTTGTCTATCCCTTTCAACCTTCCCATCCCCCACCGAGGCCCCTGTTCAGGATAGCAGGTGAGGCCACCTGTGCGAGGCACTGGTCATCCTCCCCAGCTGTATCCCCCGACCCAGAGTCTGAAGCTCCAGGACACTGCCCTTGAGGTGGTAGAGGTGGGATCCCTCGCTGAGTCCGAGGGAAAAGCCAACCCTGGAGGCTAAACAGATTAAGAAGAAGAAAGATTTATCACCCTACAAAGTAGCTCCTATCTTCAGGAATAGAACGCCTAAAAACCGCTGTAGAGAGATTGTAAGTATTGTAAGTACAGGAATAGAACACCTAAAAACCTCTGTAGAGAGATGTTACATGCTTCTCTAACACAGCTGTACATGAGAGTAAGTGCAGTTTCCTGAATAACCTTCACAGTTACGAAGAAAACGCAAATGAAAAATTTTATAGCCAATGTATTTCTTTATTTTGTACTTATTCTCTATTTCTAATTAGAGTTATTTGACAATTATTTTGATTCACTCGGACAAATTATGAGCCAAGACAGATAAGAGTATATTTTCAACAAAAAAACTGAGTTACGAAGAAACTGCATATGAACTGTCTTATGGGAAATTAAGTTCACTTGTTAGGATTCATCTTTAAACTTGACTAATCGTTTGGGTAGCCGACCCCGTGGTGTAGGGGTAGAGTGCCTGCCCCTTACCCGGGATTTTTACATGGACCTGAGGGCTGGTTCGAGGTCCACTCAGCCTACGTAATTAGAATTTGAGGAGCTATCCGACGGTGAGATAGTGGCCCCGGTCTCGAAAGCCAAGAATAACGGCTGAAAGGATTCGTCGTGGTGACCACACGACACCTCGTGATCTGCAGTCCTTCGGGCTGAGCAGCGGTCACTTGGTAGGCCAAGGCCCTTCAAAGGCTGTAGTGCCATGGGGTTGGGGGTTTAACGTTTGGGTAGTTTATTCATTTTGAGGGTCCCGGGCGTACATTTTCCTCTGACAATTCACTCATTGATTGGCCCTGTGGAGAGACACTATGATAGGTGTTTTTTTTTTTTTTTTTTTTTTTAATCATGGTTCATGTTTGTGGGTTACTGTAGTCACGTCCGTGTTCTTGAACCATGGGCAACGGCTGAGTGGCCTAGTAAGTGGTCCTGAGAGTCGGGATACCAGTTGCTATGGAATGGGAGTTGGCATCTCGGACATATTCTGAGTCGTGGCCCTCCTTGTGCTCAGGCGGCTAGGACTACACAATTCACCGGTGGTCCATAACACGTTAGAGGAGAGATCCTCACTTGGACTATGTGCAAGTAGGGCAGCATCCTGCTTCATGAATTTACCGAGCTCAGAACACTTTAAGCAAGCCTCGGACCTATGGGAGTAATGGAGTCCCACTCCCATTTGACAGGCGAGGGACTCCTTGGAAACAACTTGGCGAACGAAATGGAATTCGATGGGGAGCTATCAATATTAATGGGGCTTATGGAAGAAAGAAGGTAGAACTTGCTGAGTCATCAAAGAGGATGCATCTGGATGTGCTAGGAGTAAGTGATATTCGGGTAAGGGGAGATAAGGAGGAAGAGATAGGGGATTATAAAGTGTACTTGACGGGTGTTAGAAAGGGAAGGGCAGAGTCTGGGGTAGGGCTCTTTATCAGGAATACCATTGCACGCAACATAGTTTCTGTTGGGCACGTAAGTGAGCGAATGATATGGGTAGATTTGTCAGTGGGAGGAATTAGGACAAGAATTGTGTCCGTGTATTCACCATGTGAGGGTGCAGATGAGGATGAAGTTGACAAGTTTTATAAAGCATTGAGTGACATCGTGGTCAGGGTCAACAGCAAGGATAGAATAGTGCTAATGGGCGATTTCAATGCGAGAGTGGGGAATAGAACTGAAGGATACGAAAGGGTGATTGGTAAATGTGGGGAAGATATGGAAGCTAATGGGAATGGGAAGCGTTTGCTGGACTTCTGTGCTAGTATGGGTTTAGCTGTTACGAATACATTCTTCAAGCATAAGGCTATTCACCGCTACACATGGGAGGCTAGGGGTACCAGATCCATAATAGACTATATCTTAACAGACTTTGAATTCAGGAAATCTTTTAGGAATGTACGAGTTTTTCGGGGATTTTTCGATGATACAGACCACTATCTGATCTGTAGTGAACTAAGTATCTCTAGGCCTAGGGTAGAGAAAGTGAAATCTGTCTGCAAACGAATAAGGGTAGAAAATCTCCAGGACGAGGAAATTAGACAGAAGTACATGGATATGATTAGTGAGAAGTTTCGAACAGTAGACAGTAAGCAGGTTCAGGATATAGAAAGTGAATGGGTGGCATACAGGGATGCTGTAGTAGAAACAGCAAGGGAATGCCTAGGAACAACTGTGTGTAAAGATGGGAAAAGGCGAACATCTTGGTGGAATGATGAAGTGAGAGCAGCCTGTAAACGTAAAAAGAAGGCTTATCAGAAATGGCTCCAAACAAGGGCCGAGGCAGACAGGGATTTGTACGTAGATGAAAGAAACAGAGCGAAACAAATAGTTGTTGAATCCAAAAAGAAGTCATGGGAAGATATTGGTAATAACCTGGAAAGGCTAGGTCAAGCAGCAGGGAAACCTTTCTGGACAGTAATAAAGAATCTTAGGAAGGGAGGGAAAAAGGAAATGAACAGTGTTTTGAGTAATTCAGGTAAACTCATAACAGATCCCAGGCAATCACTGGAGAGGTGGAGGGAATATTTTAAACATCTTCTCAATGTAAAAGGAAATCATCATGGTGGTGTTGCAAACAGTCAAGCTCATGGGGAGGAGGAAAATGATGTTGGTGAAATTATGCTTGAGGAAGTGTAAAGGATAGTAAATAAACTCCATTGTCATAAGGCAGCAGGAATAGATGAAATTAGACCTGAAATGGTGAAGTATAGTGGGAAGGCAGGGATGAAATGGCTTCATAGAGTAGTCAAATTAGCGTGGAGTGTTGGCAAGGTATCTTCAGATTGGACAAAAGCAGTAATTGCACCGATCTATAAGCAAGGGAACAGGAAGGATTGCAACAACTATCGAGGTATCTCATTGATTAGTATACCAGGCAAAGTATTCACAGGCATCTTGGAAGGGAGGGTGCGATCAGTCGTTGAGAGGAAGTTGGATGAAAACCAGTGTGGTTTCAGACCACAGAGAGGCTGTCAGGATCAGATTTTCAGTATGCGCCAGGTAATTGAAAAATGCTACGAGAGGAATAGGCAGTTGTGTTTATGTTTCGTAGATCTAGAGAAAGCATATGACAGGGTACCGAGGGAAAAGATGTTCGCCATACTGGGGGACTATGGAATTAAAGGTAGATTATTAAAATCAATCAAAGGCATTTATGTTGACAATTGGGCTTCAGTGAGAATTGATGGTAGAATGAGTTCTTGGTTCAGGGTACTTACAGGAGTTAGACAAGGCTGTAATCTTTCACCTTTGCTGTTTGTAGTTTACATGGATCATATGCTGAAAGGTATAAAATGGCAGGGAGGGATTCAGTTAGGTGGAAATGTAGTAAGCAGCCTGGCCTATGCTGACGACTTGGTCTTAATGGCAGACTGTGCCGAAAGCCTGCAGTCTAACATCTTGGAACTTGAAAATAGGTGCAATGAGTATGGTATGAAAATTAGCCTCTCGAAGACTAAATTGATGTCAGTAGGTAAGAAATCCAACAGAATTGAATGTCAGATTGGTGATACAAAGCTAGAACAGGTCGATAATTTCAAGTATTTAGGTTGTGTGTTTTCCCAGGATGGTAATACAGTAAGTGAGATTGAATCAAGGTGTAGTAAAGCTAATGCAGTGAGCTCGCAGTTGCGATCAGCAGTATTCTGTAAGAAGGAAGTCAGCTCCCAGACGAAACTATCTTTACATCGGTCTGTTTTCAGACCAACTTTGCTTTATGGGAGCGAAAGCTGGGTGGACTCAGGATATCTTATTCATAAGTTAGAAGTAACAGACATGAAAGTAGCGAGAATGATTGCTGGTACAAACAGGTGGGAACAATGGCAGGAGGGTACTCGGAATGAGGAGATAAAGGCTAATTTAGGAATGAACTCGATGGATGAAGCTGTACGCATAAACCGGCTTCGGTGGTGGGGTCATGTGAGGCGAATGGAGGAGGATAGGTTACCTAGGAGAATAATGGACTCTGTTATGGAGGGTAAGAGAAGTAGAGGGAGACCAAGACGACGATGGTTAGACTCTGTTTCTGACGATTTAAAGATAAGAGGTATAGAACTAAATGAGGCCACAACACTAGTTGCAAATCGAGGATTGTGGCGACGTTTAGTAAATTCTCAGAGGCTTGCAGACTGAACGCTGAAAGGCATAACAGTCTATAATGATAATGTATGTATGTATGTTTTTTTTATCGTATGGCCTCAGCTACCGTGTGTAGACATTTCAATTTGTCGCCATCTGGCTGTCTGCTCGTCAATTTCGATATTCCGTTTTACTCTAGGCCCACTAGATGGCAAACCGAGTAAACCGAAACACTCTTGGGCGTCTATGGCTGAGATTAAATGAATTTTGTCGGGTAAACACCAAATGTGTCACCAGCGATCTATTACATGCCGACATCGTACGACATGGAGTGTCGAATGGACTTTTTTCCGCCCTTCAAAAATCCGACTACCTCTGCCGAGTTTGAACCCGCTATCTTGGGATCCGGAGGCCGACACTCTACCACTGATCCACAGAGGCAGCTACGGGAGTCCGGTGCCTTGGGGTCTGCCTGAGACTTGTTCTCAAACAAAACTGTCGCTTCGGTGACATCAATCTTCGAAACCACAATCGAATCGCAATGCAAAAAGCCTATAAGTTATTCCAGGTCATACTCTTTTTTTTTTTTTTTTTTTTTTTTTTGCTAGTTGCTTTACGTCGCACCGACACAGATAGGTCTTATGGCGACGATGGGACAGGAAAGGCTAGGAGTGGGAAGGAAGCGGCCGTGGCCTTAATTAAGGTACAGCCCCAGCATTTGCCTGGCGTGAAAATGGGAAACCACGGAAAACCATTTTCAGGGCTGCCGACAGTGGGGTTCGAACCTACTATCTCCCGAATACTGGATACTGGCCGCACTTAAAGCTGGGTTCACACGGTGCGAGTAGACTCGGAGCGAGTGGACTCGCATGATGCGTGCGCATGTATGGCCCGCCACTCGCATCATGTGAACAGTTCATGCGAGTCCAGTTGCCTGAGTTTGAGAGAAGCGAGTCAACTCGGACCGTGCCCAACTTTCTAGAAGCGAGTAACAAATTCAAGATGGCGGAAAGCTTGAAGACGGTGCAAGGAAGGAAGTGGAGCGATACGCAGACAATAATACTTGTACAATTATACGAATCTGAAGAAGTGTTGTGGAATGCTAGGTTTCCCAGTTATAAAATAAAAGATGCCAGGGATTCAGCGTTGCTACTGATTGCTGAAAAATGAATATTCCTGGGGTAGGCGTCGAAGAAATCAACAAAAACTAAAAACATTCGTAGCACGTACAGAGAACTACTATTAAAAATTAAGAAATCCAAGAAGTCAGGCACATCACGCGAAGAAATGTATTCACCGACACTGTAATGGTTTAACATCGCTGATAGATTCCTGAATGGAGTAATGTGTACGAGAAGCAATTTCACTAACTTGGTAAGAGTGTGATGTTTATTTATTTATTTATTTAATTTATTTATTTATTTATTTATTTACTTATTTATTTATTTATTTACCGGCATTTATTTATTACTCCGTTGTCATCTATCATTTATTAAAGGGTCAAAGAATATAATACCTACATTGTAAACCATTCAATATTACCGGGCTGAGTGAATGTTTAACAATGTATTATATTCTTTGTCACTTAATAATTGATGCATGCGAACACACTATGATGCATTCTTTCAGTACATCATAGATCGCATCCAACACAGCCGACACAAACGTGGATATTGTAGTCTTTGGAACTCGATATAAAGATTCCAAAGATCTGAGACAGTCACAAGTCGCCAAGTACCGTAGTGTGACCTGGAGTTTTAGACGGGCAGTTGAAGCCGCTCTCATATTTATGTTGCGTTTCTGTATTTGTACTTTAAACATCTGTAGAAGTTGATCGAACTGGATAGCAGTGAGTCGTAAGTGATTTTTAAATGTGTTTTCATCCCCCTCTAGAACTTCACGTAAAAAATGTGTCGACGTACCGAATGCACTACGTCATGCAATCCACTCTCGCGCTCACATTACACTTTCCTTTCTATTTATTTTTCCAACACTATTTACTAACTCGGCAATTAACATATCAGCAACAACTTACGAGGTCCGCCATCTTAATTCAGACGCGAGTACAACGTCGTGTGAACACCATTACATGCGAGTAGCTGGCCTGAAGATGCGCACGCATCATGCTAATCCACTCGCTGCGAGTCCACTCGCACCGTGTGAACCCAGCATAAGCGACTGCAGCTATCGAGCTCGGTAGGTCATACTCTAAATAAGTGAAATCCTTTCCATACGTATCATTCGTTCAAACGTGACAGTTCCACAAACATCCCAACTTATTTTCGAATTCATTTTAAGATGTTAGTTCAGATTATGGTAATTTCTGACACTTCTATAGATCCCGAAATATCCCGCGTTATCAGGCAATCTTCAGGGATACAAATGGATATTAATAATACTGTCCAAAATATCAGCAAGTCGAACAGCATACTGCATAAATTTCCCGTACTCTCCTTCGTAAGGCATTGCTCAGTTTCACTAATTCAAGGGAGAAAGTTGCTTAGTGAATGATGGAGGTATACTTGGGGACAAAACATGACGGCCATAGTTCCTGAAAGCGAGCTGGAAGCCAGTAGTCAATCACACCCTCCACCCTGCTGAGTTAACAGTTCTAAGCGATCCTTGTTTGTTGTAGAGAGTTTGCTAAACCACTTTCTTGCACAGTCTCTTTAGTCTTGACCCTTTCTTTACGTCGAGTGCTGTAGACGATTTGGTAACTTCGGCTACAGTAGACGTAGTAAATCCTATAACCCGCTAATAGACACCGGGCTGCCGTTGGATAGTAGTGGTGTGAGGTGAGGTCGTTATGTATTTCGTCATGTTGTGTCCCCAAATATACTGGCTCCAAGACGCATTGTGACAACTACCGTGTTCCGATTACTTTCGCTTGCACTTTCTCTGGAATCTGTCTGTGGTAGGGAAATGTACAAGAAATGAACGTGTTAACAAAATTCCCTAGTTTACGAAACAACTTCAGACAGAAAGTTTACTAAATTATTCAATAGGAGAGGCGTTAATGAAGCTAATGATATGCATGTCTCTAGCAATTTAAATTTAAGGACAAAACAAGCTTCTACATCTAGATGATCATATTTCCATACGGTATTCGCCTCAGATGAATGGTGTAATAATAATAATAATAACAATAATAATAATAATAACTAGCAAAAGTACCCGTGCTTCGCTACGGTATTCTACATTGTGTACGGATATCGAAGTAAATACTGTACGTGCAGTAAATAAGATTGTTTTAAAATTACATGTCTCTTAGCGTTATCCGAGAAATAGCATGGAGAGGTCCCCATACGTTGTTTCCAATATAAAGTGTGGGTTAAGGAGCTGTGGTGATAACGGCAGGCTCACTTGCCTACTGCCATTCACAATCGAGTTGGGAAGTTTACATTATAATTACAGGCCCCGTTGCCTACTGCGCGGTCACAATCGATTTGGGGAGTTTTCGTTACAATGGCAGCCCCCTTTCCTACTTCCAAACAGATAAAAGTTAAGGAGTTTTTATTATAATGGCAGGCAACTTCCCTACTACCAGTCAAAATTGAGTTGTGCAGGTATTATTATAATGAGAGGCCCTTTTTCCTTCTGCCAGCCAGCTTACTGCCAGTCACACAGAGTTGGTGAGTTTCCATCAAAATAGCAGGCCACTATGCCTAATGCCAGTCACATTTTAGATGGGTGCATTTGTTTATAATGGCGGACACCCTTACCTACAGCCAAACACAATCGGGTAGGTGACTTTTGAACAAAATTGCATGCTCCCTTGCCTTCTGCAAGTCAAATCGAGAAGTGAATTATTCATTACAATGGTAGGCCCTCCTTACCAATGCCAGTTACACAGGAGTTGGAAAAGGACCCCATTCCTACTGCCAGTCAAAGTGTGTGTTGAGAGTACTGATTACAACAGAAGACAAACCCTTTCCGATCGCAACAAATCAACATCATTGTATATATATAGATCGACATACAAAATTATATGCATGTTTACAATATTGCAAACCTCCATTTACAGATTAACTGCTGCTAAATGATACGTCATATCGACAAAGGAGTGTACCATAAGACGCAGTATTTAGCGGCCTAAATGGCTGGTCCTATGATATTTTCTCGCATCTCATCTATTCATGGGTAATATTGAGTTAGAAACGTTGAATAGGGTGACATTTGTGTAAGATTATCTTACATTGCATTACTTTTCGGATAATTATGTGACATACATTTGCCTCACACATAGGTACTGGGTGGGCCAATGTTTGTGTAGAGTTTGATGATACTATATTTCCTGTAAGTGATTGAAAGTATGAATTATGCATGTAAAAAGTCCAAAGTAAAGCATAATCGAAAAATAGAGACGAATCTAACGTATAAGGGATACAGTTACGACAAAAAGTCATAAGACCAACGTTGAAGTTCACTCCAAATTGAACGGAGATTGTGCCATCCGTTACGTGATAGGACTTCCCGTTTATCCCACGAAATACCTCGAAACGAAGGTCTGCACCATCATTAAAATTGCCTCCATATTTCGAAATTCTTCTGGGATAAAAAGTGAAAAATTTAAAGATCTTGGAATTGCTCCGTCCGTTACATGCTAAAACGTATAATTTAGCCAAATTTTAATTTTCTTGCTCGTCTGGCAGATTATGCAATCTAGATTTTTGGTGAGGGGGGTAAAAATTAGGACTTTCAGGAAACTACACCAAAAATATGTAGATGGTCATTATTACCCCTCAAGCAGGTAGCTGTACGAAAATTTCACCAAAATAGTTAATGTACAGGCACACACAGTCGTTACGATTTTATTTATATATAGTTAGATAAGGAATCTACTCCACGTACAACTAATTTTGGGCTATGTCCGCTGGACTTAACCTGAAAAACCGACCGTTAATGATATCTCACTTATTAATCCTCCTGTCGAAAATGCACATGAGAAAAAATATTTAGAAATGGATTTCCATTGAGGATTGTAGATTTCCATTAATTTCGGATGAGCATATTTTGAGGGAGTGGAAAATCATGGTCTCGGTTTCGAATAAACCCCCAATATTTTTTAGGTATTCTGAAATAATATTGGCCCTAAAACCTACTCAAAGACAAGTGGATTCTAAATATCAAGTTTGGTAGACATATAACCAGTAGTTTTCAAGTTATAAGAAATCATACAAACGGACACCAAAGCTAAGAAATATGCAGATGGTCATTATTACACTTGAAACCGATAACTGTACGGAAATTCCGCCAAAATAGTCAATGAACGGACAGACGGTCGTTACGATTATATTTATACAGATAGATGACATATAAACATGGGCACGTTTGTAAGTGCGAACCTTCATTTCAAGATTTGCTGCTCCTAAACAATAGATCATACCAACAAACGGTTTGCACCCTCAGACGTCCCTTTTATCGCACTACATGCTTGGTCTTAAAACATTTTCTTGTGTCTCCCGTATTTATGGGTTCGACTGAGTTACGAAATTTGAATGGAATTTCAATTTTCCAGCTCGTGTGGCAGGTTGTGAGGCAATCTTGATTTTGTGCGAGGGGGTTAAATTTAGGACTTTCAGGAAACTATAGCTAAAAATATGCAGAGGGTCATTATTACCCCTTAAACGGCAAGCTGTACGAAAATTTCACCAAAATAGTCAATGCACAGACACACGGTTGTTACGATTTGATTTATATAGATAGACAAGGAATCTGCTCCACGTGTAACACCTTTTGGGCTATGTCCGCTGGACTTAGCCTGAGAAACCGACCTTCCATGATATCTCTCTTATTAATCCTCCTGTTCAAAAATGCACATGAGGAAAAAGTTTAGAAATTAATTTTTATTAAGACAGGTAGATTTCCATTAAGTTTGGTTGTGTATGTTTTGAGGGAGTGCAAAATCACGGTTTCGGTTTCGTATAAACCCCCAGTCAGTCCAGAGATTTTGAAACAATATTTGCCCTAAAACCTACCCAAAGACAGGTGTATTCTAAATATGAAGTTTGGTGGAAATATATCCAGTAGTTTTCAAGTTATAGAAGGACAGACAAGCAGACAAACAGACACCAAAGCTAAAAATTATGCAGATGGTTATTATTACACCTGAAAAGGATAACTGTACGGAAATTCCGCCAAAATAGTCAATGTACAGACACACGGTCGTTACGATTTTATTTTATCGATAATAATAATAATAATAATAATAATAATAATAATAATAATAATAATAATAATAATAATAATAATAATAATAATAATGTTGGGATTCCGGTTTCATAACCTTCTAATTAAAACTCGCAGCTAATTTCTGGTAAATGACGTTTTTTATATGACGTGGATGATTTTAGCAAACCTTCAAATATTTCGATATGAACTCATTCTACCGAGCGAGTGGCTACGCGGTGTGGGTCACGTAGCCGTCATCTTGCATTCAGATGATAGTGGGTTGGGACTTCACTGTCGGCCACTGGGGTCAGAAGGCCAGCACCTCAACTGTCTGAGCCACTCAGCCCGGCAGGAATTAACTAGAGCATAAGTTAATACAATACATTTTGAAATTTTATTTTTTTCCTTTAAAAAAGAAATAAAATTTGATAAATAGAAGATCTGAATAAACAATAACAATCTTATAATGAGCTCGTCACTGAGCTCGATAGCTGCAGTCGCTTAAGTGCGGCCAGTATCCAATATTCGGGAGATCGTGGGTTCGAACCCTACTGTCGACAGCGCTGAAGATGGTTTTCCGTGGTTTCCCATTTTCACACCAGGCAAATGCTGGGGCTGTACCTTAATCAAGGCCACGGCCGCTTCCTTTCCACTCCTAGTCCCTTCCTCCCTCGTCGCCATAAGACCTATCCGTGTCCGTGCGATGTAAAGCAAATAACAAAATAATAATAATAATAATAATAATAATAATAATAATGAGCTCGTCAGCTTCAACAACAATGACTAAAAAAAGTCATGTACAGAACTTGAGAGAATTACAAATGATAAATTACACAGAAAAGAGCTGAATTGTTCTTGGCAAGTACAAGATTTACAAGAGCACGATTTGCTCCGTTCCTTCGCACAACAGGCGAGTCTGCGCTCCAACTATATCATCGTCTAGCCTCGCAGAGGCATCAGTTTCTAATTGCGCACTCCCGACCTATCGGCTGTCCTTAATTAAAGAACTTACACAATTTAGCCCCGAGGTGGGCTTATCTATTGCTCAACAGTTTGTAATACACTGTTCCAGAAACAATTACCGAATAAACAGGGGCAATAAGTGACCATACTAAATGGCTTTAATGTAAAAAAGGAAAGGTTCAACATGGCTGGCCATAAACAAAAGGCTAGGAGGCGAAAACACTTGCACTCCTTCTAGAAATATTAAAATCCTAAGTGGGCTTATGGCCTAATGATACAGAGGCTAAGCCTATTCTACAGCGGGGTGACTAAATGAGAAACATTAAATACCAAATACGCGTTAAGGATTTTAGAGATTTAGAAACTTTAGTCACCCCGTACCAAGTTCAATGGGAATCAAGAGAGGATAATCACTCTTTGTTCCTTTACATTACAAGTTTCCCAGTAGGGAATAGAACAGAGTCCTCCGACTGACCGAAAATTCTACATTTTAAGCCACCAGATTTAGAAATTTACATGAAATAAAAGAGGTTGAAACCTTCCCTTCAAGCTGTCTGCCCGAGCTGTCACATGTTATGAAAAATCTGCCGTTATCTTGCTTTGTGGGCCCTTCCGAACGCCGCCCGCAGCCCCTGCCTCCGTTAGGTCACGCCACACTCAATTAACTGGAGCAATGAAGAATGCGACTTTAAAGCGCCCAGCTTTTATATCAATTTTGAGGAGAAGATTCCAGAACTCTTTACTGATAGGCTGGATTCCTGTACACACCCCAAATCTTAATTGGCTAAAGAAATTATTTACAAATTTCTGTTATGTTGAATACTATTGAAGAAGGAACCAGCAGAAGTGTTGACAGCTTTGATACATGAACAAAACAATCTTCAAAACCTCAGGTTTGGCAAATATGAAAATACAATTTCTTACAGAGTTCGACCCGCTTGAGGGAGCAATTAAACCGATGACAGAGACATCTAACGGACGAAAACCAAAGTATCTTGTAATAAATCACTTCAAGTTTACATAGATGGCCTTCTAAAAGGCGCGCAGTTAAACTCGCCGGAGAAAGTGTACCCCCGGTACAAATATATTAATGCCACTTGCCATGAAACAATATTTCTTGTATTCATTAACCCGAAAGTTGACACTAAATAAAGAATTTCTCTCCATCTCGGTCGAAAGACGGAAACATACTGATAGCGACATTTGGGCCATCAAGTAAGCATACCTGAAGTATCTTACAAGTGAATCTTCCACGGTGTCTAGAATTGTTTATTTATTTTTCTGGGTTGAACCGTGTCGTTGTTTTCTGGACATTCCGTATAGTTTGCCGATGTTCGAATACATTGCAATATTGTTTGTCAAGGCGACTGAAATACCCCAACTCGACCTGAGGTAATCAGTCTCCCAGGCAGCAATCACATTACGGGAGCTGCCATGCCATCCCCATGTTCGATGCATTGAGCCGTAGGCTCAATGCGAGAACTTTTTAGCCCGTCGACCGATACCGGTCTTGAGCGCTATGTCTTTAATATTTAATCCCATGGCTGTAAAATTGCTGGTGAATGGGGTTAGGGTGAGAATCTAGACAATCTTTGGCCAGAGTATGGCCGGGCGCGTGAGCGCTGTGTTACATAGTTATTTGTACAGTAGTGGTGCTAGGCACGTAGAAGAGAAAGTAAAATGCGCTAGGTGCGCGGAGAAGTTTACTTTACGAGTACCAGCGGTCTCTTGTGTTTGAGGCCGCGAGTATCGTAGGAGCCTAGATTGTGAATAAGAGGGTTACCACTTAGTGGGGCCTTCCTGTAGATTGTCTTGGCTAGGTTTATCATTCTCACCCTAACAGTGTCTATCTGACACAGGTCGTGGAGGTGGGTGATACGTGTATACCGATCGCAACCCGTAATAAGCCGCAGGGCCCGGTTCTGAACGGACTGCAGCCTACTCAGGTGGCAATCAGCGGCCACGCCCCATATAGGACAGGCATACTCGAGTAGCGGCCTAACCATCGTCGTGTACAGGAGGAGCCTGTTTTGTGGTGTGAGGCTGTTTTCAGCATAGATCAGAGGGAATAATTTTGATACCCTTGCATGGGCGTTGCCTGAAATGTTAGTTACATGCTGACGGTAGGTCAGTCCGCGGTCTAGGGTGACCCCCAGGTACTTGGCGCTGTCGGACCATCTGATTACCTCACCAAAGAAGTTCAGACCGCCCGCCAGTCTGCCGCGTCTCTTCGTGAAGAGCGTGGCCTGACATTTCCCTACATTAATTTTGATGCGCCACTTCTCGAGCCAGGGCTCGATAGTGGTCAGCGCTGTCTGAAGGTGGTGTTCGACTCTCGGGGCCTGCCATGAGACCGCGGACAGAGCTGTATCGTCAGCATATAAATATAGATTGACATTCTCAGGTTTTGGCATGTCGGAGGTATAGATTTTGAAAAGCACTGGGGAAATTACCCCACCCTGCGGTACTCCGGCTGTGATGGGGCGTGCTGTCGATAGCTCCTTGTTTACGGAGATTTGGAAGCTACGGTCGCTGAGGTAACTTGCGACTAATGCTGTGAGATACCCAGGGAAACCAAGGGTTCTTAGCTTATATACTAGTCCGTCATGCCAGACCTTGTCGAATGCCCTAGCGACGTCAAGAAAACAGACTCCTGTGTACCTGTTGTCGTTAAAGTTTTTCGTAATGTCCTCAGTCAGTCGTAGTAGTTGGTGAGTGGTGGAGTGGCCCTTCCTAAAGCCGAACTGCTCGTTCGGTTCTATATTGAGGTCGTCTATTACAGTCTGTAGGCGGGAGAGGAGAATAGCCTCAAACAGTTTGGAGATAACTGAGAGCAGGCTAATAGGTCTGTAGTTCTGTGGGAACGTCGGGTTAGCTGTTCCTTTTCTCAGCATTATAACCTTAGCCACTTTCCAGCAGGCTGGGAAGTGGGCAAAGCGAAATATTGCGTTGAAAAGTTTAGTCAGAAAAGTAATGGCCTTCTTAGGGAGATTCTTAAGGAAGGTAGATGAAATCCCATCCAGGCCGGGGGTTTTCCTGTTTTTCAGGCGCTGGATGTGACGTACTACCTCTCTGGTAGAAACAAATTTGAAGTCCCTAGGAAGGTCATTATCGTCATGTTCAAGGAGGCTGTCCTCGACCTCATCTATAAAGTCTTCGTCTGCTGGCTCCTCATTCGGAGAACACGTTGATTCGAACGTGTCTGCGAATGCCTCTGCCTTGTCTTTGTCTGAGTGGGCCACTCCACGTTGTCCGTGCAGTGGGGGTATGCCTGTCCTTTCACCTGTAAATTTACGTGCCATACGATAAATGGAGCCGTCCGTAGAGCTTAACTCGGCCAACCTCGACTGGAATGCAGCTCGGCGATGGTGTTCCATTAGTACTCTAATGTTTCGCCGGTGTCTATTCCATAAGATCTTCATATTGGGGTCCCTGGTGACGTGCCACAGCTTCCTAACTCTATTCTTGAGCTTCAGAAGCTGGAGTACTGCAGAGGGGAGCGGGCGCCGTAGCGGGGGTCTGGTCTTCGGTCCCACGGAGGAAGTTTCAGCTGCATTCCTAATAGCTGTGGCAATTAGTTCAGCTTGGACGTCTATGTCATCCGAAGAGCGAATGCTGGGATTGCCTGTGATGTTCTCTGCGAGTGTGGTCCTGAAAAGCTGCCAGTCAATTTTCCTTCTATGTAGTGGGATGAGGGGTGGGTCGGAAAGGGGCGTGGCGTCTAGGGTGAGAAGGACGGGGCAATGATCGGAGTCTAGTGGGTCTTGGGTGTAGAGATTAGGGTACATATTGAGGTTACGGGAGATAGCGATGTCTATTGTGTCAGGAAGTAGGCCGGAGTAATGGTAGTGGGTGGGTTTATCGGGTGGGTGGGAGAGTAACTGATGTCTATCCAAGTAGCTGGCAAGCTTCTTCCCACGGTCGTTGAAAACCCTGCTCTTCCATCTAGGATTCTTCGCATTGAAGTCCCCAGCTAGGATGATTCTAGGACGTCCATTATTTACTGAGTCGAGGTCGGCCGGGAAAAACTCTACATTGGGCGGTAGGTAACACGAGGCAACGGTTAGGGGTCCTTTACTGGTCTCAACCTCAACGAGGGTGGCTTCTAGGGTTCGAAGGTCGGCTGGAGTGGGTATGCGGGTATGAACTAAGGTGTTTTTAATGAAGATAGCTGTTCCCCCACCGTCACGATCACCGGGGCGATCGTTACGGTAGAGAGAATAGTTTGGAAGGAAGATCCGGTTAACAGGTTTGAGTTTAGTTTCCCCGATGAGGATGAGATCTAAACACATCTCCTTGGCAATCTGACTTAATTCAGTCATTTTTCCAAGGATCGAGTCCGCATTCCAATAAAGGATCCTTAACTGCTGGGGTCTCATGTTCAGTCTACGGGCCATTGCTGAACCATTGGAGGGCTGCACTCATTATGACTTCCATTTGTTCTGACTTGGAAGTCGCGGCTTTGAGTCGAAGAAGAGTGGAGTGTAGGAGGGAGAAGAGTGGCTTGATTGTGGGGTCAGACAGAAGTTTAAGGATATCTATGAAACCCCCTTCAGACGGGGAGGGGGAGGGGGTGGCGGTAGTGGTAGAGGGGAGGGAGGGGAATTCTGTGGCAGAGAATATTGCAGGGGAGGTGGAGGAGCTGGGTGCGGGGTTCGATCCCATGCTCTGTGAGTATGTGACGTCATCCCGTCTCCAGGCCTGTCGCTGTGGGTCGATAGGTGCCGCTTCACGTCTCTTATTGCCAGGAAGACGTTGGTAGCTTGATTCTATAATGCGGCGGTACACACTACAGCCTCTGAAGTTGGCTGTGTGCGCCTCGCCGCAATTGGCGCAGGTCGGCCGCTGTTCCCTGTCGTCTTTCCTGGGGCATTCTCCTGCCCGGTGGTTCTGGCCACAGATCACACATCTGATTAGACAGTGGCAACCTGACGTGCCGTGACCGAACCGCTGACATCGGAAACACTGGACTGGGCCTTGGGTTCCCCGGAAACGTTCCATCTTAACTGCTATTCCTTGGATGTGCTTGATTTCAAACACGGAGTTCTCCTGGGCGTTGGTCCCGTCGTACGTGACGAGGAACAGCGGCATTTTCTGTTTGGTTCTGAACGATGTCAGTTGAACTACGGAAGATATCACGTAGCCTAGCTCTGTGAGTTCGGCCTTGATATCCTCTGTCACGTTGGTGGAGTGCAGCCCTCTAATAACTACCTTCCTGAAACGTTTCTCCAGGAGAGGACGGGTGTGGAACTCAGCTTGGTAATGTTTAACTAGTTCCGTCAGTAGCAGGTAGTCCTCTCTAGTGCGCGTGTCGACTCGCACCCCGTCGTGAAGAACTTTCATTCTATAATCGATCTCATTTTCTCGTAGAAGAGCGATGAGGTTATTCACGTCTTTCACATTCCTGATGTAGACAGGTGGAATATTGATGCGCCTAGGCTGAGGCTGGGCAGCAGCTGCCGTGGCAGGGGACGAGCCCCCGGGGGTGGCAGGAGTAGCTGAGGTTGAGGGTTGAGCGGTGGCGCTTGTCATTAAAGGGTTGGCAGTGGACTTGGGGGTGGTAGAGGTGGCAGAGATGGCGGAGGCGGGTTTGCGGACTTTCAGGTTAGTGTAGGAGGGAGTGTCTATTGAGGGGGAGTTAAACAGGGAAAATCTGTTCCTGGTAGTGATTGGAGCACGGTTGGACGTGAGCTTGATAGGGGTAGGAGGTGGGGAGCTCGTACCGTCGTTCTTTTTCTTCTTATTTTCCACTAGGATGAAGCCGACGTCTTCACTTGGTGGGTCAATAAGTGGATTCGGCGAGGCATCAGGGCTCTCGGGGCTGTCGCGTTCGGGGTTTGAGTTGGCCGGCGAGGTGCGGCCGTTTTGCCGGAGCGATGACGTCATCGCTGCACTAGAGGGGGAAGGGGTCGCTGATGACCTGCTCACATTTGTCGTATGGCGAGTTGTGGCCCTCATTTCTGGCCCGTGCTTACCCTTAATTGAAACATTGACTTTCGGACCAACTTTGGTCATTTTGACTACAGTTTGATAGCAAACATAAAGGAGTGACTCCTGCCGAGGTCAGGAGGCGTGCAAGAAAGGTGTGGGGCGGAACCTCACGAATACCTGCGCAATATTACAGCCATATCCTAATTGCTAAAAATAGCAGTGGTTGTAGGGGGGGGGGTGTCAAACACGCCTGAGCGTGGACACAAGGAACCGCGCAGCGGCTTACCACTGTGAGACAAGGTTATGTTGACACCGTTAGGTTTCGGCGAGTCTCACAGTGGGACCGGCTAACGAACCCAGCTACGTTTGCAAGATATGTTGGCCGCTAGTCGACTAGAAAAATAATTGGGGGCCTAGGGCCGCCGCCTGGCGCTGAAGTGACACCTAACTACCAGCCAGGTGGCGGTAATCCCGCGGTGGACGTTAGGTATGCCACCTAGACCAGCGGAAGGCAGACCAAGTAGCCGTAAGACATGTTTTGCTCTTTTGGAGTTGCTCTTTTTCTGAATTAGGCTACTGGGCTGCTGTGCTGGTTAGGCGGGACAACCCGACAATTTGAGTTTGCCCGCACAGTGGCAGGCAGGCTGGCAGCTGGTTCTGGTGTCGTTGGCGACTGGTGTGGATATGCAGGACCGCAGAATGGTGGTTACAGGACGGTATCCAGAAGATCGGACCGCCCTGTAAACTCCAAGATGGCGGCCGTTGCCGGTCGACCCTCGGAGTAGCTGGCGGCGAGCGAGCCGGGACTCGTGCTGGCAGGCAGTCCGGTGAAGCGCTCCAAGCGGCCGTGGATGAATCAATGGCTGTGAATGGCTCCGTCAGTGATGGCTGAATGTCGAATGGTTCTGCTTGGCCTTATATACCTACCCTCTCCGACTGGCATAACCCCCCTGGCTGTCTCATGAGAATTCTGGATTGTTATGTCTATGTGTCACAGTCCGGTAGTGGGACTTGCCCACGCTGTTAATCTTTATGATTGTAAGAATTTAGAAGAAGGATATAAAATCAGCAATTCTTGGATGCCTATCATACACAGATTAAGACATACAGACTTCAGCAGGGAACAATTGAGGCGGTCCGTTCCAAAACTCGTCTTATCTATCATAAGTGATTTTTCAGGAAAAGCGAAAAACCTGTAAATTTTGTAATATAAGTCTCACTTGTTTAAATGTATTACGACGCGTTCAAGTCCAATGTCATAGGGTCGTCTTACTGAAAAATTATAAATATAATTAGTAGAACGTCAATAAATTACATTTGTATTTTGGATAAGACGAGTTTTGGAGCACCCAAAAAAAATTCAAAATATATTACCTCACACAACTTACTTTTAAACAAGAAAAATGAAAGGATTGAGAATATAATGTTGTAATAAAACTCACCAGTATTTTTTGCTATCAGTATAATGATATTCACAAATAAATTAAACACAGCAGTGTGATTTATCATATTCACATCCTATCCATAGTATTTGGAGAGAAGTCTTCCTTTATAGGCTACACTGCACTCACAATAGAAGTAACTTGAACAATAAAACATCACTTTGTTGTTAATAAAACTCTCAAATCTGTTCCCTCCTCTTGAGATCCATCACAAAGAACTTCTGTTTCGTCAACAAGATTGTTTTCGTGTACAGAAATTGAGGTGAACAGATTCTTATAAAATGAAAGCAACTCATTCCTATCCCAATCCATTCCAAAATGCTTTTCAAGCAAACTTTTTACGTCCTTTACTTTGGCGGGATTTAAGTTTACTCCTGGCAATAATTCAGTTGGCATTAGCATATCCTGTAGGCGATTTCCCTTTTTCATTACGGATTTTCCTAAACCGATGTCTGAGTTGTATTGAGGTTCTCCCCATAAGGGTGACATTTCCCACTGAGTCTTTGCTAATAACAAATCGTTTCACTGAAGACAAAGTGCCAAGATGCAGGCATTTTCATCATATTTTCAGAAACCATTTTCCAATTGTTCACCGAGCAGTCTCTGCCAAACTTGAAGACTTCAGCATGTTTGCTAAAGATGTCTTCATATTCTGCTGGATTACAGATTATAGGGCATTTCCGTATCTCTCTCTCTCTCTCTCTCTCTCTATCTCTCTCTCTCGACTTGAGCAAATACCCTGCCAGAGGGCAGAAATAGTGGCCTGTCATATGAAAGACCAATTCAACACTTTCTATATTAGGCGGAGCTGTGTGTGTCAAGAAATATGAGCACATTGCAATCATTGTAGATTTGTGGTTCTGTCCTCCGCAGCCATCCGCACGAATTCGTATAGTAGTCAAGTTTGACAAATCAGTTTGTGATAATCGATGGTAAACTGCAGATGACGTTTCATTAGACCCCTTGTTGAATTCATGCTCCATCCATGTGTATGTAAAAACATTCACCTTTGTCAACTTGGCATGTGAGATACCCCTCACAATGGTAAAATTATAGGTGTACAATTGGCGACTGTAATAGGCAATTTGATCTGGAACTTTTGGATTCAAAAGATTCTTTTGGCAGTCAAATGAAAATATTGCCATGCTGTCCCTTCCTTCTTGGAGCTTTTTGAAAAAAGCTGCAACCCTTAGTTTGTGTACTCTAAGTTCCAAGATTAAATCATTCTTCAGTGATACGTTCGAACTTTCAAGTTTAATTTTCTCCTTGAGCTCTATGCACTTTGAGCAAGCGTCAGTAACTGGTAACGCATAAAAATTTCACGGAAGAACCACCGCTTCACTCTGAGTTCTTCAGGTAATTTCTTGTTGTACATTTTGTAAAGCTTAGCGATGCTTAAATTTCCGGGTAGATACTGTCTGACCGGTGACTTTCCGCGGCAATAGTGTCTTTCATAACACTGCAAACTTTCAATGAAACCTTTCACGGAGTGCCTCTTTTCAGCGTACTCTGGTTTGATTCTAGCTCCTCCCCTATTTTCTGTTGGAAGTTTCCCTGCCGTGAAGTGATTTCTGGCAATCCTCTGAACCCGACCTTTGATGACATGCAATACATTCAAGAATGTCTTTTGGCAGACTTGAATGTGAAACTGTTCTGTATTAGCAAGTTTTATATACCTTCCACAACAAGAGCAAAATTTTCGGTCATCTTAATACACTATTCACAGCACAAATCTACATGAAAGATTAACACAGTTCAAGAACAACTCAAAGAGTGTAAAGACTGGCATAAAATGCGGGTAAATTGTAGCATGATTCACGTGCTGAAATTATCCATTCCTATTGGTTGATTGCATATAGCGAGTTTTGGAACGACAAGCGCCGTGGATAAGGCGAGTTATGGAACAATAGCCGAAGTTTGGTGACAGATTTCTATGGGAAAAGGCGAGTTTTGTTGCTTAATTTTGTGTTAGAACTATCACAAACATCACCAAGAAGGCAATGCTACGTATAGCTCATTTTTTTTAAAAAAATGGATAAGACGAGTTTTGGAACGGACCGCCTCAATTAGAACTCGTCAACTCAGCAGGGTGCAGAGTGCGACTGACTGCTGGCTTCCAACTCGCTTCCAGGAACTGATGCCCTCGTGTTTTGCCTCCAAGCGCAGAAGAACATTGCCGGGCTCAATGGTCGCCCTCGTGTCACCGTACCTCCGCATTAGGAAACTAAGAAACCACAATGGTTACAATGGTCCTGGAGGCGAAGGGGAAAACCGAAGAGGATAGAAGTTCACGTGATCATGTCTTCTATTACTCTTGCAGCTAATAATTACTTAAAAATTGTTGTATTTCTTAACAAACAGAATGTTCCAAACGATCAGGAAAACCCAGCCTGCAAGACATAAAAGAGGATGTATTAGACTTTCGGGTTAATGCACCTTTCCAAATTATTTCTCATTCCTTTGCAGCTGAGATATTCAAAACGAACATATTAATTAAAAATCAATTTAAACAAAACTATAATTCTTTCGTTTTTTATCGTGAGGGGAAGAAAGTGACCGTGGCTTTAATCAAGTACATTACCAGCATTTGCCTGGGGCGAAAATCAGAAACACGGAAAGCCATCTTCAGGGCTGCCGATAGTGGGGTTCGAACCTACTATCTCCCGAATACTGGACACTGGCCGCAATTAAGCGACTGCAGCTATCGAGCTCGGTATTATTATTATTATTATTATTATTATTATTATTATTATTATTATTTTATTAGTTAATTCCTCGTCTACCCATTCACCCGGGTACTTCGTACCCCTCTGTAAACCATGGAAACCCCGTAACAATATTAATGTGCAAACATTGTAATGCAAGGTCTGAGTGGAAAAGGCGCGATTGATGCGAAAAATACATTCAAAGTAAGTGACATTTAAATTGTGTTCAGCTAACGAGTGCACATGATTCCGCTCTCAAAAGGCAGTGCAATATTGAAGAAAGTCTTCAAGCACAGAAGAAGTGAAAGAAGTAAAATACGAATTCGTATTTTAATCGCGTCTGATTAATTCTTCTGGCCCCGTGACTGGGTGTTCGTCCCAACAGTCTCTTCTTCATACACAGACAACGCACCACACTACCAACCACCACAGAAACACGCAACAGTGAATATATCCCTCCGCATAGCGTTGCGCCATGAAGGGCATGCGGTCGTAAAACGAGGCCACGTCCACATTTGTGACACAGTTCGCACTCGCAATTCCACACATGTGTAAAAATCGATATAAGAAGAAGATTTGAGGTTGCAAATATTATTTGCGATATATTATCTTTGAAATCACCTAAGGCACTGTGCTCATATTTTTTCCTGTTGCTTCCTCGTCATGTGGAAAGTAATATGATCGAACAAATTTTAAGAAAATAATAATAAAACGCTTTATTCGGGTACTTTACAAGATTATCCTTTGTTTGGAAAACTTTTAATCGATACTTTTTTTAGTTCAGAATTTTTTTAAGTATGAAAAGGCTCAATTCTTTGTAATAGGAGCTGGTAAGAGTAAATTCACTGTTTAAGGAAGAAGTGCAAATTTTGGGAAATACGGGCATAGTAAAACATATACCGGTACATGCAGACGTTATTTAAATACCACATCCTTACATGAAAATTAATGGAGATATAAAAAACTGATGTAAATAGAGCAATTTATGAGCGTTTAACAATTACAATATATTTCCTTTTCACTTTTTGACCTGCAACCTCGGTTAGTCCGCCGTTAATCTCAGTCCTCATCGTTGTTAATTCACTTCGTTCTCTCCCGTTGCTTGATCACTTCACATTTCCTTGAAGTACATAAACAATGAAATTAATTACACGTCCTTTATGAAAGATAAGACTTACACAAATAGCATAATAAAGACAAATTACCTTTCAGAGTGGCCATCAATGTAAAACTGGAAGGTGTTGTTCATATTCCCCATTGAATACCAAGGCTCGCATTCAAAACAGAGCGGGATGACCGTGCGGTTAGAGTTGCGTAGCTGTGAGCTTGTTTTCGGGAGGTGGTTGGTTTGAATCCCACCATCGGCAGCCCTGAAGATGGTTTTCCGTGGTTTCCCATATTCCCACCAAGCAAATGCTGGGGCTGTACCTTCCTTCAAGCCATTGCCGCTGCCTTCCCATCTTTGCGTCAATGAAAACCTTCCATATTACATGTAACAAGCTGTAACGGCTTCATTTCTGTTGATGATGATGATGCTTGTTGTTTAAAGGGGCCTAATATCGAGGTCATCGGCCCCTAATTGTACGAAATGACAAAAAATTCAAATTCATCCACTGACCAAAATAAAATAAAAATGTCATGAAGAATGAATGGATGGACATGAACCCTACAAAAAAAAAAAAAAAAAACAGTGGATCAGACTAAAAAAGAAGGTAGTTAATTAGAGTATTACTGACCAAGGGACCATTTATAAAGCACAATGATGCTTGATGTCTGAAGGGGTGCTAAATTCACGTCTAAGGCCCCACAGAATGGTACATGTCGCGAGTAAAGTAGAACCATGGTATTTGTCATTTTGGGGGTACTGATGAAAGGTAGCGAAGACTCACGGTGGTCCACACAAGATGGTACTACTCACAAGTATTCCAATTCGTACAGGGAACCCAGACCTATGGTGTTTCGCACACAATGGCGCCACTCATAGCCAACGCAAACCGGTAAGGTTCCTAACCTAGGTGTACTAGTCACGGGCGCCGGTATTCCCGTGGTGTTCCTCACATAGTGGGTACCAATCACAGGCAACGCTGACCCACGGTGCCACTCATATAGCGGTACAACTCACAGGCTACGCCCAGACCCGTGGTGTTGCTCACATGGGTACAACGCACGGGTACTGGAATCCACCAGGCCAGGCTTTTTACTGCAACTAATCACAAACCGATTTCGTACCAATTTAGTGATACTACTCGCAAGTACATGCAACCCATGGTGTTCCCCGCATGATGGTACGAATCAAGAGTAGGTTCATGGTTCTAATTCAATCATCCCTTGGTCGCCCCTTGTAGTCGCCTCTTACGACAGGCAGGGGATACCGCGGGTGTATTCTACATGTGCGTCCCCTACCCGCAGGGGGTAGTGTGTTTGGTCCGCGAGAGGTATTTTATTTCCCTCAATTCCGCCGGCAAGCCGGTTTGGACCCCCTATCCGCCACCTGGGACGCGCCACGTGGAAGTATCACGTGGAGCTTCATTTCTAATAACAATAATCCCGTATTGACTATATATATATTTTATTCTAATGAAATGGCGGATTGATTTTAGTGCCGGGAAATCCCAGGACGGGATATGTTAGTGCAACCACTAGCAGAAAAAAACGTTATGGTTAAGAGAAAAGAAATCTGAAGAAAGAGCTTACAGATTCCATAGTGTGTTGTCGATAAGGAATATTATCAGAAAAAGTCGCATAAATATTAAATTAATTTTAGTATGATTATTATTTATTTCCTCAAATGATTGGGTTGCCAAACCGACAAATATCACACAATATACATTTAGTAATCTAACTACATCACAGAATAAAAAATAAACAGTTATTCTAATGAAATGGCGGATGGCTTTTAGTGCCTGGATATCCCAGGATGGGTTCGGCTCGCCAGGTTCAGGTCTTTTGATTTGACTCCCGTAGGTGGCCTGCGCGTCGTGATGAGGATGAAATTATGATGCAGACAACACACATACCCAGTCCCCGTGCCAGGGAAATTAACCAATGATGTTTAACATTCCAGACCCTGCCGGGAATCGAACCCGGGACCCCTGTGACCAAAGGCCAGCACGCTAACCATTTAGCCATGGAGCCGGGCAGTTATTCTAGTGATAATGTAGAGAAAAACAATCCTCAGTGACAAAGAATAAGCAGATAAAATACTTTAACCCCCATGGCACTACAGTCCTTGAAGGGCCTTAGCCTACCAAGCGACCGCTGCTCAGCCCGAAGGTGTCGTGTGGTTAGCACGACAAATCCTTTCGATCGTTATCCTTGGCTTTCTAGACCGGGGCCGCTATCTCGCCGTCAGATAGCTCCTCAATTCTAATCACGTAGGCTAAGTGGACCTCGAACTAGCCCTCAGATCCAGGTAAAAATCCCTGACCTGGCCAGGAATCGAACCCGGGGCTTCCGGGTAAGAGCCACGCACGCTACCCCTACACCACGGGGCCGGCAGATAAAATAATTTAATTGATTTAATTAAGTGGGTGGAGCGTAGAGGCGATGCCTCAAGATCGATATCGAGGCTTTCAATGTATGGATAGCCCAGCCTACAATGGCCTCACATTCGGCACACCAAAGCGGGTTCGAACCCACTAACTCCCGAATGCAATATTATAGCTACGGGACCCAAACCATACCGCCACTTGCAGGTTAACTCGATGTTCAATGGGTCTTTGACATGAGAAGTAACGTAGGCTTACATATGGTTAAGAGGTCAACTGCAATATTATGGGCGAAAGTTAAATCCATCACCACCCATAGTGGTGGTAGTTGGGAGGGTCAGATAATCTAGACTGTGATATTTTAATACGTTTTCATGTAGATTAGAGCGTCTAAGGTCAGTCTTGCATCGATATTGAAAACTCCAACATCTGTGTTTCGACTAATGTTTCAATAGATCTTCGTTGTAGTCTCAGAGTAGGTTATCATTCCTCCACACAGCAACAGCGCAGAACTCGCCACACGAGATTTGTCCACCTTAACTTTGAGATGTTCCCGGAAAGCTTATTGAGATTCAGCGTTGGTGATTTGAGCTTTCTTAAATTTTGACATACCGTGCTGCTCTCTCGAATGCGTGGCAATTTTAACACCATTTATTATCCATGTGCCGCAACATTTTGCGAAATATATATATACATTGCTCAGAATTTGAAAAGAATTGTATTTCTGTATCGGTCATGTCCACAGTAACAAGGAAATGCACTTTCCGTAATGTCTGTCTGTCTGTCTGTCTGTCTGTCTGTCTGTCTGTCTGTCTGTCTGTCTGTCTGTCTGTCTGTCTGTCTGTCTGTCTGTCTGTCTGTCTGTCTGTCTGTCTGTCTGTCTGTCTGTCTGTCTGTCTGTCTGTCTGTCTGTCTGTCTGTCTGTCTGTCTCACGCATCACGAGAAAACGCCTGAAATTAATTTAATGAAAATCGGTACGTAAAGTCGGGGGATGAGCCAATCCAATCTCTTCTTAATTCTCAATCCTAAGATTGGTTGGCAGTACACCTCCACGCCGCTAATTTAAAATGTGCGCCAGTTGAAACTCCTCTGCTGGAGGAAGTCTGAACTTTATTGACGGTATTAATTTTCTACTTTCACAGAAGATGTCACTACCTGTAAATTTCGGAGTTTTAGAACTGTGTCATTTTTGATGTGTTTTTGTTCTGCTTGAAGTAAGAAGTGTGAACTTTCTCTTCTAGAGGACACTACTGAAGAACTACAATAGTGCACCCTAGTGCGAAGAAAAATAACTGTTCTTTGGGGAAAATTTTATTTCAAAAGTTTGTTCTTTGTTAAATTTCTTTCTGTTATTGTTTAAGTTGGCTGTATACCCCTCTCTTTCCCCTTGTTTGCATTTAACCAATCCCGAATTTCCGTTATTAATTTCTGACCAATCGTAGGTATCTTCCCCCAACTTGAATATGTTGCTGTATCCTACCCAATAAAAAGTTTGTGGGAGGGTGTTTTCATTCCCCTAACACCTAGAACCTTCCGCGAGAGTATATAAACTGCTGATTTTAGGGTCACTGGGCCACTTCTGTTCCATCTTTCTGTGTGTAAAGTACATAGCAGGGGGCGGGAAGCGCCTCTTTCTTCGGCAGCGGTCAACAACAAGGTAATGGCCAATTAATAACTTCTTTCTTTGCTAGCTCAGCAGTTTAACTCTCGGGGCGGGTCCGAAGTTTTTCCATTATGTAACCTTCCGTAAAATGTAAAGAAACTGGTATCTATCCTATCTTTTAAACTGCATATCGGGATAGAGAGTGCTTAACACTCTCGAGCTCCCAATCATATTGTTTTGAGGTGAACTTATCTCCTCAACCTATTCTTCGTTAACGTAAAACAAATTGTTCTTTTCTAAAGTCACCTATGTAGTATGGGATTAGCCCTTGCATTAGTGGCCTAGAGCCAGATTAGGTTTTAAAAACTAGTGTATTAGGAGTGCAGATCGCCTCCTCTCCAATTGTTATTTTGAGGTCATGTAATTACCCCTTTTCATTTAATAGACCTCAGTAGGTTGGGTATTTTACCCCTGTGTCTATGTCCAGTGAGGACAACTTGAAGGTGGAGTTCGGTGTGGCCTTTGAGAGGCTTAAAGTTGAGAGCGAGTGGCTCTTTTTGTAAATTGAGTGTTGTATGCCTCGTGGAGGCTTTTCAGTGTAATTTGGAGCTAGGGCTCCTAGGCATGAATGGGGTTTTCTGCCCCTCTGTTAAAACTTGTGTTTGGGGTAAAACTGAGCTGATTGCCCAAGCATTGTGTTTTCAGGGCTCGAAGCCCAAATCCTGTAAATATTGTAACTACCCTTTGACTTGCTACTTTGTACCTGCCATGCTTGTTATTTCTTTGTTTTTGAAAAGAAAATATAACCTTGTTAAATTTTAAATTAATTTTACTTTCGTAGTTTGAGACCCGTTCACACCCGCACCTTCTTTCACGCATAACTACCACAAAAACACGGTAACAAGTGGTAGCAGAGCGTGGTTGAATGGGTCTCAATTTAGCCCCTTTTAACGGCTAAACATTGTTTTGTTCCGAACTCTAACAATTTTCTCAGTTGCTGGAATTTTTTTTTTTTTTTTGAGTTTTTCAAAATTGTTCTGTCATCATGCCCGGACCTCGCGATGTTCTCCATCTTAACTATTTGCGCAAGGAGGAGTTGATCTATGAGTTAACTATCAGAAATGTACAATCTGGAGGCACGGTTGCAGTAGACACAAACAAGCTTAGAGAGTCCCTAGATTTGCCCATTTCCATCCCCAGTTTGGGAGAGAAAGAAATTGACGACTCTCTTTCCACGATCACGGAGAATATTACTGGGCTAGCTTCTGTAGTTAGTTTTTTTGATGAAAATGATCCTTCTCCCAATCAAATTAAGCGTGTGCAAGCTAGGCTGTTTCATTTTTCGAATAGAGTTAACGATCTGTTGTCTCTAAAGTTGAATGACGTTCAGAAGAAGGAAGCTAGTACGCTGCTTGAAAATATGTTTGAATTATCTAGCAAGGTCACTCAATTGTTAACTGGGGAAGTTCCTCCCAAAAGCGACCTACCCACCACAGTGAATGCAGGTAGTGAGGAAGCGCCTCCCAAGGGAGAAGTCAATAGGATAACCGTTGCTGCTCAAACTATCCCTGCCCCATTGGACAACGAATCTGAACGCCGTGCATCTTTGAGTAACATCCGTTCGGAATTAACTTCCTTGCCATTGAAACCTTTGCCTACTATGTCACCCGGGTTCAGTAGCTTGCCTCATCCATTGGCAATGTTGCTCAGAGGTATCTCTAAATTTTCCGTTAACACCACCAGTGACGTAATTTCATTTTTAAGATTTCTAGTTGAATTTCAGGATCATGCCCTTGTGTTTTCTCTTTCTCCATGTCAAATTTTGCAAATTATCTATCCTTATGCAATTGGTATTCTCTCTGACAAAATAGTAAGAGCCATAGCCGAACAGTCATCTATTGAAGATTTTCATGCACATCTGCTTGCAAATTTTATTCCCGCCCGCGCGAGGTCATCTCTGATTCAGAAGTACTATTATCGTGTACAGCGTTTGGATGAAAACCTGGCTGACTTCATCCAAGATATTAAATTCTATACTAGGGTGTTTGCTCTTCACTTTCCGGAGGATCAGATTGTACAGGCTATTGTAGAGGGAATTTCACCTCCCTATAGGTCATATTTGTGTTTCGCGGCGTGCCCGCAAACTTTCTCTGAATTTGAAGCATTGGCCGTCTCAGCAGAAGGAGTTAGATACGCCGATTCTTTGCGTGTAGCGAAAGAACCCCCGCCTTCCTTTAGTAATACTCGGCCTCCACCTCGCCGATCAGTCACCCCTCGTAAATGTTATGCTTGTGGGTCGCCTGACCACCTGCGCAATAAGTGTCCACTGATCAAGTCGAGTGGGACAAGGACTGGGGCTGGTTCATCACAAGGCTGTTTTAAATGTGGGGCTTTCTCACATATCGCCAAGAATTGCCCAAACTCAAATAGCACCCCCTCCTGCTCAACTTCTGGTGCAAATTCCACCTATGCCAATAATAAAAAGTGACTAGTGGCTTCGGCTGAGTCGACTAATCCATCTTCCCGGGACTCAGTCCCTGGTAAACAGGTTGTAAATTCAGGGAACGAGCAGTCTTCAAATTCATCTTTTGAATGCCCTAAAGAATGTCTTAGGATTGCGGCGGATACCCCCGCACCTATTCCTTTTCTTAAGGTTGAGTTAAATAACGAGCCTATAACTGCTCTATTAGATTCAGGTAGTGTTTGTTCAATTATTTCGGACCTATGGTATTCAAAATTTAAGTCTGTTTGTAAACTACCTGACTATGTCTCCTCTCCTGTTCAATATGTTTCGGCTAATTCATCCCCATTAGAAATTCTAGGTTCCTTACTGGTCAAAATTCGTATTTTTAAATTTACATGGAAAACCAAACTGTTTGTGGCTAAGCACTTGTCTTGCCCCATCATACTGGGAGCGGACTTCATTTCTCACACTGGTCTTGTGCTCGATCTTCAGAGTAAGTCGTGCACATTCAAATTTGCGTCCAAATGTAAAATTCCCTTGTTAAAGTGTAATTCTGTGTCATGTTCATCTATTTCGCCTACCCAGGATGAGATGTTGTTAGACCTTAGACATCTACCTGAGGAGCAGGCTGATAGTATTCGTAAATTATGTCAGTCATTTCCAGAGGTGTTTTCTGATACTCTTGGTGTTACTGACCTTATTGAATACAAAATTGAGGTCACGGATTCGATTCCTGTCCGTTTTCCACCATATAGGCTATCTCCACCTAAAATGAAGGCATTGAAAGAAATCATCGATCAAAAGTTGAAGGATGGTATTATTAGGCCCTCTAAGTCGGCGTATTCTTCGCCTATTTTTCTAGTCCCGAAACCCCAAGGAGGCTTCAGGCCTGTCATTGATTATAGGGCTCTCAATCGGAAGGTGGTGTTGCAATCTGTGCCCCTTCCTGACCTTCATTCTTGCTTTTCATGGTTTCGTAATTCCAAGTTCTTTACTATCTTGGACTTGAATCAGGCCTATAATCAAATTCCCCTTGCCGAAGAGTCTAAACATCTTACAGCGTTTGCCACGGACTGGAACTTATACGAATACAACCGCGTGCCTTTCGGGTTCCCCACGGGAGCAGCTGTACTCACTAGGCTACTAGATAGGGTCTTCTCCGACATCAAATTTGAGTACTTATATCACTACTTGGATGATGTCGTCGTATTTTCAGAGACTTTTGAAGAACATCTAGATCATCTGCGAGAAGTTCTCAATCGCCTTCGTAAGGCTGGGTTAACCGTTAAGTTGTCCAAGGTCGCCTTTGCTAAGCCCTCTATGTCATTCCTAGGGCATATTGTGTCACCTTATGGCGTAGCAGTCGATCATTCTAGAACACAGGCCATCCGTGATTTTAAACCTCCCAAGGACATTAAAGGTATAGCCAGGTTCATTGGTATGGTGAATTTCTTCAGGAAGTTTATTCCTAACTTCGCTAATAGAGCGGCGCCCTTAAACCTTCTTCGTAGGAAAGGCATCAAATTCGAGTGGGGACCTTCTCAACAAGCCGCTTTTGAAGATCTTAAATTAGCTCTCTGTAATGCCCCTGTACTTGCTATGCCTGATTTCTCGAAGAAATTCATCGTCCAAACCGACGCGTCGTCGTCAGCTGTTGCGGCAGTCCTTCTTCAAGAGACTGAACTAGGGAGGCGACCCATCGCCTATGCATCTAGGACTCTATCGGCTCAAGAAGCCAGGTATTCCATCTATGAGCTCGAAGGTTTGGCAGTCTTATTCGCCTTAGAAAAGTTCCGTCTCTATCTGGAACACGTCAAATTCGACCTGGAGACAGATAATCAAGCTTTAAGCTGGGTCTTAGGTAGGCCGCGTCGTACTGGTCGTATAGCCCGTTGGGCCATCCGTATTTCTGCCTTCCAATTCGATGTCAGGCATATCAGAGGTACCGAAAATGTTGTTGCTGATGGACTCAGCCGTATGTTTTCTAACGACGTCGAGACCCATGAACCGGTCGACAGTTCATCACCTCCCGAGTCCATACTATCTGGTGTTAATGCCATCTTAACAGATGCTCCCATGCTTTTTAGGGATATTGAGAAATACCAACGTGAAGATCCGACGCTGGCTCCGATAATGGAAACCCTTTCTTCTGGGGAACATGTCGTCCCTTATGTTCTGAGGAATGGTGTTTTATGTTGCCCTTCGAGGCATGACAAGATGATGAAGGTTGTCGTTCCAGCTGTTCTTGTGCCTATGATCTTCAAATACTATCATGAGATCCCATTGGGGGGGCATCTGGGAATATTTAAAACTCGTGAAAAGATTCGTGAAATGTTCATCTGGAAGGGTATGGACGGTGAAATCCGTGAACTTGTAAAAGCGTGTAAATCTTGTTTGCTTAGTAAACCCACCATGTCCACCAAGGTAGGCCTTCTGTCTTCGCATCAAGCGTCGCGCCCCATGGAACGCCTGTATATCGATTATGTAGGACTCTTCCCCCAGTCGAAGGGAAATGCCAACAAATTCATCTTTGTATGTGTAGATGGTTTTACAAGATTTTCCTGGTTATTTCCGACTAAGCTGGCTACCGCTCAGTCCACCATTACTTGCCTAAATTCTATTTTTGCTTCTTTTGTTCCGTGCCAATATGTTGTGTCTGATAATGCTAAGGCGTTCACATCAAACCTTTTTCGTAAATTCTGTTTTGACTTGTCTATTTCTCATGTAACTACTTCTGCTTATTACCCTCAACCATCGCTGGCTGAACGGGTTAACCGTAATCTCAGGTCCGCGCTTATTGCCTATCATCATGAAGATCATTCCAGGTGGGACACGTCCTTGCATTGGTTAGCTTTTGCTTTGAATTCGGCGGTTCATGAATCACATAAATTTACTCCAGCCTCGTTGATGTTCAAGTTTGTTCCCAACACGCCGCTCTCTAACCTCTGGTCTCTGAGTGACATTCTACCCGAGACAATAGATCCGGACAACATTAAAGATCTTTGGAAGAAGGCTAAAGCCAATCTTAAAATGTCTCATGAAAAGGTTAGGGAAAGGTATGATCGTGGACGGAGACCCACCCCTTTGAAGGTAGGTGACCAAGTTATGGTCAAGAACTTTGTTCCCGCGGGCAAGCTTGCCCCCAGATTTCATGGGCCTTGTATCATTCTCGATTTTCTTACGCCGGTTACATTGTTATTAAGCAATCCAGCCACCGAGAGGATATTTAGGGTTCACCTGTCCCAGGTGAAACCGGTGTAATTTCTGTGTTAACTTGCTTCATATAATTTGAAAGGAATATGAAGGTTATATATTTTTTTTTTTTGAGTTTCACTTTTAAGGCATTCTGCCCCTCCTATTATATTTTGTTTTATATGTAAGCTTTTGTAAGACCTTCCCCGATCCGTTAAACTGCCCTTCTGTCCTTACCACGGCCATTACCACGCTCCCGTCTCCTGCTATACACACTGTGGCTTGCGTATATTAAATGCCATGGATATCTGCACGCCGCTGGCCCCTCAACTTATCCACCAAGCCTGTGCCCTCAAAAAAAAATGATGATGGTCCAACAATTCTGCCGCCTAGTTTTAATGTTTCAGTGCCCCCGCAGCCGCGTGGCGCCGTGCCGCGCCTGGGCTCGAGGAAGGGCCCCCTCGACCCCAGCGAGGACGACTTGTGCACGGCGAGCCGGAGCTCTCCTCCCGGCCAAGGCTGATGTGCGGCGCACGACCTGCTACTTGCCCGCAGCCTGTATATGTTCACCGCGGGCGCGGCGTGTTTCAACACCACTGCTCCCCTCATAGTGCGGGCGAGCGGTATCTCAGGGTACTTGAGGGGTCCGGGCGGCCTCCTCTGGACGCAAGCTGCAATGGCCGGTCTGGCCATCCAACTTAATCAACATCAACTATATGGACATTCCAGATCAACTTTACTACCCTTTCTTGGGTATTCTACGGCAATTTTTGGTGGACTTAGAAAATTTTCCACAACTTTAAAAACTAAAGTTTTCCTTCTGAATTCAACTTCTACAAACATAAAAACTGTACTTCTCCAGTTACAACAAAAATTTTGAAACTGAATCAAACCTCATTACGAAAATCTTATAAATTCTTCAGCAATTAATCTTCATATCTACATCATAACTTGGACCTTGTCTCAAACAGATTTCATGTGTAACCCCTGGAGGAACTTTTGGGGGGGGGGAGGTCTGTACCGGGCGGTACACCTCCACGCCGCTAATTTAAAATGTGCGCCAGTTGAAACTCCTCTGCTGGAGGAAGTCTGAACTTTATTGACGGTATTAATTTTCTACTTTCACAGAAGATGTCACTACCTGTAAATTTCGGAGTTTTAGAACTGTGTCATTTTTGATGTGTTTTTGTTCTGCTTGAAGTAAGAAGTGTGAACTTTCTCTTCTAGAGGACACTACTGAAGAACTACAATAGTGCACCCTAGTGCGAAGAAAAATAACTGTTCTTTGGAGAAAATTTTATTTCAAAAGTTTGTTCTTTGTTAAATTTCTTTCTGTTATTGTTTAAGTTGGCTGTATACCCCTCTCTTTCCCCTTGTTTGCATTTAACCAATCCCGAATTTCCGTTATTAATTTCTGACCAATCGTAGGTATCTTCCCCCAACTTGAATATGTTGCTGTATCCTACCCAATAAAAAGTTTGTGGGAGGGTGTTTTCATTCCCCTAACACCTAGAACCTTCCGCGAGAGTATATAAACTGCTGATTTTAGGGTCTCTGGGCCACTTCTGTTCCATCTTTCTGTGTGTAAAGTACATAGCAGGGGGCGGGAAGCGCCTCTTTCTTCGGCAGCGGTCAACAACAAGGTAATGGCCAATTAATAACTTCTTTCTTTGCTAGCTCAGCAGTTTAACTCTCGGGGCGGGTCCGAAGTTTTTCCATTATGTAACCTTCCGTAAAATGTAAAGAAACTGGTATCTATCCTATCTTTTAAACTGCATATCGGGATAGAGAGTGCTTAACACTCTCGAGCTCCCAATCATATTGTTTTGAGGTGAACTTATCTCCTCAACCTATTCTTCGTTAACGTAAAACAAATTGTTCTTTTCTAAAGTCACCTCTGTAGTATGGGATTAGCCCTTGCATTAGTGGCCTAGAGCCAGATTAGGTTTTAAAAACTAGTGTATTAGGAGTGCAGATCGCCTCCTCTCCAATTGTTATTTTGAGGTCATGTAATTACCCCTTTTCATTTAATAGACCTCAGTAGGTTGGGTATTTTACCCCTGTGTCTATGTCCAGTGAGGACAACTTGAAGGTGGAGTTCGGTGTGGCCTTTGAGAGGCTTAAAGTTGAGAGCGAGTGGCTCTTTTTGTAAATTGAGTGTTGTATGCCTCGTGGAGGCTTTTCAGTGTAATTTGGAGCTAGGGCTCCTAGGCATGAATGGGGTTTTCTGCCCCTCTGTTGAAACTTGTGTTTGGGGTAAAACTGAGCTGATTGCCCAAGCATTGTGTTTTCAGGGCTCGAAGCCCAAATCCTGTAAATATTGTAACTACCCTTTGACTTGCTACTTTGTACCTGCCATGCTTGTTATTTCTTTGTTTTCGAAAAGAAAATATAACCTTGTTAAATTTTAAATTAATTTTACTTTCGTAGTTTGAGACCCGTTCACACCCGCACCTTCTTTCACGCATAACTACCACAAAAACACGGTAACATATACATTGCTCAGAATTTGAAAAGAATTGTATTTCTGTATCGGTCATGTCCACAGTAACAAGGAAATGCACTTTCCGTAATGTCTGTCTGTCTGTCTGTCTGTCTGTCTGTCTGTCTGTCTGTCTGTCTGTCTGTCTGTCTGTCTGTCTGTCTGTCTGTCTGTCTGTCTGTCTGTCTGTCTGTCTGTCTGTCTGTCTCACGCATCACGAGAAAGCGCCTGAAATTAATTTAATGAAAATCGGTACGTAAAGTCGGGGGATGAGCCAATCCAATCTCTTCTTAATTCTCAATCCTAAGATTGGTTGGCAGCAATTCGTCTTCTCCACTCTTCTCTGTAATCCGCTAATCTCTTCATTTCCACATATGAGCCTGTTCCTACGTCATCTCTGATCTCTCTTGAATATTGCAGTCTAGGTCTTCCTCTTCCTCTTTTACCTTAACATTAACTATGAAACCATTGTGCTTATAGAGATGGCCAATTAATTGGTCTCTTCTCTTTCTTATTGTTGCTAAAAAGGATATTGTTTCACCTATTCGTCGAAGAACTTCATTGTTGAGTTTTGCTATCCATGAGATCTTTCCCATCCTCCTCTAGCACCATATCTCAAATGCTTCCAGACGTTTCTTATCACATGCACTAATAGTCCACGTTTCTGAGCCATACAATGCCACACTCCAGACATAGCACTTAATAAATCTCTTCTTAGTCTCCACATTTAAATTCCTTGATGTAAGTAGTATCCTTTTCTTGTAATAAGCAATCTTTGCTTGGGCAATTCTGCTCTTTATGTCGACTGAACTTTTTCCATCTGAAGTGATTTTACTTCCTAAGTAGGTAAAGCCATTTACTTGCCTTAGTGGTCTCTTGGGCTGTTTGAACAAGGTGTTTGTAATTATTAGTCCTTTTGCTTTACAAAAGTCTATTATTTGTTGTCCTCTGTACTCCAAGACCATACTGACCTACAGTATTCCCATCTTCTCCTTCACCAACAGAAGCGTTCCAGTCACCAAGAAAAATGAGGTTCTCGTTGTCCTTAATCGTATCCATCAACTCCTCTAACTGATCATATACCTGGTCTACTCCTTCATCTGAATGATTCGTTGTAGGCATTTACACCTGTAACTTATTATTATAATGTCAACTGGTTCATTTTCTATTCTCACCATAATTATTCTATCGCTGCATTGTACATAGCTCTGAACTCGTATACCTACGTTTTTACTTAATACTATTCCTACACCTGCATGGCTTCCTTTTTCTCCAGAGTGTATAATTCTAAAGTTATCACTCCAAAAGTCCCCCTTCTCAGGCCACTTTATTTCACTCACTCCTAATATGTCTATGTCATGTTTAGCCATCTCCTTTTTTAAGTTTTCTAGTTTACCACAAATGTTGAGAGATCGTATATTCCAAGTTCCTAAGATAATATTTCTTGTGTTTCTTCCACGCTTTGCCCCTGACCCCAGCCGGAGATCCGAATCGGGGACTATTTTACCTCCGGAATTACATTTAGTTCCAAAGCCCACGATCATTGCAGCATAACAAAGGATAACCAGTAGATCTTTAATGAAGTGGTTTCCCTCTGGCCTTCTCCATCCTATGCCGTTGACCATACTGGTTCATCCACCTTTAGGAGCAGTTTCCCACTCCAAGGACAAGAGAGTGCCCTACCCTATACCCGCTCATCCGCCCTCCTTAGAGGCCGTTGGCACTTGGTAAAGGAGGCCCCCTTGTCCCGGGGGGTATTCGGTCCATATCTTCTATCTAAAAATAAAACCAACTTGGTAAGACTTGGAGTTAGTTATTCCGCCCTCCAAGCCGTTGGGAGACCTCCTCTTCCGCCTTTTTCTTTTTAGCCTCATTTGATCCGCGGGTGCTTATTTGACCATGCCTTATTCGCACCTGTCCTGCATATCTACAGAACGTCCCTTATCACCCCGTGTCGGGGTTGAGACCCCAGTGTTTCACGCAGGGTTATGTTTAGCTCCTACTCATTTCAGAGCCAAACCCCTACACAAGCTGACGAGGTAATGTGTAATATAAGTCTCTGGTAAGACCCAACTAGAGTATGGTTCCAGTGTATGGGACCCTCACCAGGATTACTTGATTCAAGAACTGAAAAAATCCAAAGAAAAGCAGCTCGATTTGTTCTGGCTGATTTCCGAAAGGAGTAGCGTTAGAAAAATGTTGCAAAGTTTTGGCTGAGAAGACTTGGGAGAAAGGAGACGAACTGCTCGACTAAGTGGTATGTTCCGAGCGGTCAGTGGAGAGATGGCGTGGAATGATATCAGTAGACGAATAAGTTTGAGTGGCGTCTTTAAAAATAGGAATGATCATAATATGAAGAATAAGTTGGAATTCAAGAGGACAAATTGGGGCAAATATTCCTTTATAGGAAGGGGAGTTAGGGATTGGAATAACTTACCAAGGAAGATGTTCAATAAATTTCCTATTTCTTTGTAATCATTTAAGAACATCTAGGTAAACAACGATAGGAATGGACGATTGCCCTAAATGCAGATCAGTAGTGATTTATTGGAGACGGAGAGGGGCTGGTCCCTACCGTCGGCTGTCCTGAGAATGGTTTTCCGTGGTATTCCATTCTCCTGCAGTAAGGGGAATGCCGGGACAGTCCCTAGTATAGACCACGGTCGCACCCACCTCACCCTTCTATAAATCACAAATCACCGTATAACATCTTCTGGCTTCTAAGAGGCCCGCCTTTCCCTTCAGGGGAGGAATTAAAACTTTGAGTAGTAATAGTAGTAATAGTGGAGTCCAGAGCTACACTAATTGGCAGACTCACGGCACAGCGATGTAAATATATAGGCCTACCTCAAGATGACGCAATACCGAGGTCAAGTACACTGGTCTTTTCTCCTTACAGTGGGAAATTAAACACTTGTCTAGAAATTATTTCGGTTTTTAAAACGTTCATGTTTTGACGTAAAATACGCCTATAGATTCGGTACGATACTCAGGCCAGAGAACGTTAAAAAGAAATGGAGTAATTTCGATAGCACGCCTGCTACGACAGTGGTCTATATCTCAATAGCAATAAGGAGGACCACTGTATCTATCAACAAGAAAATGACGTCGGTAAGATTCAATCGTTTGATGTAATAGCAGTGCCATCTTGAGTTACTAAAATCACCGTGCCGAGAGGCTAAAAGTTAATGTAGCTCTGAACTCCACTAGGATAGCACATCATATGAGATGTCGTTCGATTCGTCTCAGTGAGTTATACAGGAATGCGTCAAAATAAATTAAATTATGAGAAAATCGTTGTGCGAATAAGTGCAAAAACTTACTTTCGTTCTTTCTTTCTTTCTTACGTAAACTGTCGAGACAAATGGATAATAAATGGTTTCAACATTTTCTAAAACGCTTTTAAAGAAAATACATCAGCTTTATAGAATTCTAAAAAGTAAAAATCACCACAACATCGAGGGTTAGAAGACTTTCGGGAGCGTCTGAAAGTTAAGGCTGAGCGTCATGAGGCGAATTCCGCGCTACTGCAGATCCAACCGGGCACGTCTACTGCTCCAGTGGCGGAAAATGATATATAGAGCTCATGAACTTTGACTTTAAGTTGTGTAAATTCGTTCGAATTTTTTTTTTTTTTTTTTTTTTTTTTTTTTTTGCTATTTGCTTTACGTCGCACCGACACAGATACGTCTTATGGCGACGATGGAATAGGAAAGGCCTAGGAAGTGGAAGGAAGCGGCCGTGGCCTTAATTAAGGTACAGCCCCGGTATTTGCCTGGTGTGAAAATGGGAAACCACGGAAAACCCGTTCAAAATTAAGAAACAAATTATGTGCGTTCAGTCCTCAGCCCGAAGGCTGGCCGGATCCTCAACAGCTCCATCATTAGCTATCATAGATGGCCTAGGCATCACTGAAGAGGCGTACTAGAGAAATGAGGAGTGAGGTAGTTTCCCGTTGCTTTCCTCACTGAGCCAGAAGTCGCTATTACATATCAGTCTACCAAGCCCACTGAAATCCACCCTATGAACGACATTTCCAGACCTTTTTCTTTGTTAGTTGCTTTACGTCGCACCGACACAGATAGGTCTTATGGCGACGATGGGACACTAAAGAGCTAGGAGTGGGAAGAAAGCGTCCGTGGTCTTAATTAAGATACAGCCCCAGCATTTGCCTGGTGTGAATATGGGAACCTACGGAAAAACCATTTTCAGAGCTGCCGACAGTGGGGTTCGAACCTACTATCTCCCGAATACTGGATACTAACCGCACTTAAGCGACTGAAGCTATCAAGCTCGGTCCAGACCATTTATAACAGGGACTGGCTGTATTAGGAATGGCATAAATAGCAACGCTCATACCTCAGTCACTTCCATATTGTCAAAGCCAACGATGAGACTGAGACAGGTCACTAAAAGTAACAAATTTAATTTAGCCCATACCAGAAGACAAAGTGCACTGTAAACATTAGGTCTCACCAGCAAAGGCATAAATAACATAGCAACAATAACATTTCAAACCTATACTGACTAGACACTTTAATTCGACAGTAGCTATCAAATGGTACGTATTCTACATCAAGTAGTTGTAAGTAAATTTGCCAAAATAGTAATGGGATTGCCAAGCTGCACTGCAAACAGTGGGGTGAGAATGAAGTGTGAAGGGGTGAGTATACGGGTAGATATTGTTAAACGAGTAATTTCATATTGGTTGAGGCTAAAGACGGGGGCAGGAGGTGAAATTCTAAGGATAGCATACCAGCACCAAATGACAACCATAACCGACTGAAAGTATACATCATTAATTTTATTATGAAATGGCCCCTAATCATCCTGAAACATGAAAGGTATCTCGAGGGTAAAACTGTTTCTGTAGCTGTGTTATTATCGTTACCCTTCATGTAAGGAAATTGGGATCCTCACCTCTCCAGATGCGAAATCGAAACAAAAAAATGAGTGGAGAACATCTCTTTCTGGAGTTACACTGCTTCCATTGCGACTCCCTATGTGTACAAAAAATAAAAATGTGTCCACAAATTTGGGCATCACCTGTGTATCTTTTCTTCTTCTTACTTTTCTTTTATCCCAGTTTATTTGGGGAGGCACTTGATGTGGATTTGACCTAGTTCTACGACCGTAAGTCCTTCCTGACACCAACCCTATGCCGAGAAATGTATTCACTACTAGCGAATGTACCCGTGCTTCGCTACGGTATTCTACATTGTATTCGGTTATCGAAGTAAATAGTGTACATGCAGTAAATAAGATTGTTTTAAAATTGCATGTCTTTTAGCGTTATCCCAGAAAGAGCATGGGGAGGTCCCCGTACGTTGTTTCCAATCTAAAGTGTTTGTTACGGATTTGTGATATAACGGCAGGCTCACTTGCCTACTGGCCTTCACAATCGAGTTGGGATGTTTACATTATAATTGCAGGCCTCATTGCCTACTACGCGGACAGAATCGATTTGGGGAGTTTTCGTTAAAATGGCAGCCCCCTTTCCTACTTCCACACAGATTACAGTTGAGGAGTTTCTATTATAATTGCAGGCAATTACCCTACTATCACTCGAAATTGAGTTGTGCAGTTATCATTATAATGCCAGGCCCATTTTCCTACTGCCAGCCAGCTTACTGCCAGTCACACCAAGTTGGTGAGTTTCCATCAAAATAGCAGGCCACTATGCCTAATGCCAGTCACATTTTAGATGGGGACATTTCTTTATAATGGCGGGCACCCTTGCCTACTGCCAAACACAATCCGGTAGGGGAGTTTTAAACAAAACTGCATGCTCACTTGCCTTCTGCAAGTCAAATCGAGAAGGGAACTATTCATTACAATTGTAGGCTTTCCTTACTAATGACAGTTACACAGGAGTTGGAGAAGGAACCCTTTTGTACTGCCAGTCAAAGTCGGTGTGGGGAGTACTGATTACAATAGCAGACCCACCCTTTCTCGATCGCTAAAAATCGACATCAGTGAATATATATAGATCGACATACGAAAGTATATGCGTGTTTACAATATTGAAGACCTTCATTTACAGATTAACTGCTAATAAACGTACGTCATATCGACAAAGGATTATACCATAAGACACGCCGGATTTAGTGGCCTAAATGGCTGGTCCTATGATATGTCATCTATTCTTGGGTCAGATTGAGTTAGAAACGTGGAACAGGGTAAAGGTTTGGTAAGATTATCTCACACTAGCGAATGTACCCGTGCTTCGCTACGGTATTCTACATTGTATTCGAATATCGAAGTAAATAGTGTACATGCAGTAAATAAGATTGTTTTAAAATTGCACGTCTCTTAGCGTTATCCGAGAAAGAGCATGGGGAGGTCCGCGAACGCTGTTTCCAATGTAAAGTGTTTGTTACGGATTTGTGATATAACGGCAGGCTCACTTGCCTACTGCCATTCACAATCGAGTTGGGAAGTTTACATTATAATTAGAGGCCCCATTGCCTACTGCGCGGTCACAATCGATTTGGGGAGTTTCCGTTACAATGGCAGCCCCTTTCCTACTTCCAGACATATTACAAATTGAGGAGTTTTAATTATAATGGCAGGAAACTTCCCTACAACCAGTCAAAATTGAGTTGTGCAGTTATTATTATAATGATAGGTCCCTTTACAAACTGCCAGACAGCTTACTGCCAGTCACACCAAGTTGGTGAGTTACCATCAAAATAGCAGGCCAGTGTGCCTAATGCCAGTCACATTTTAGATGGGTACATCTGTTTATAACTCCGGGAACGCTTGCCTTCAGCCAAACACAATCGGGTAAGGGGAGTTTTGAACAAAAGTGCATGCTCCCTTGCCTTCTGCAAGTCAAATTGAGAAGTGAATTATTCATTACAATGGTAGGCCTGCCTTATTAATGCCAGTTACACAGGAATTGGAGAAGGAACCCATTCCTACTGCCAGTCAAAGTCGGTGTGGGGAGTACTGATTACAAAAGCAGACACACCCTTTCTCGATGGCTACAAAATCGACATCATTGAATACACTGACTGACAGAGCAAATGCAACACCAAGAAGGAGTGGTTCGAAAGGGATGAAAGTTGGGGAAAAAACAGAGTCGGCACGGAAGAATAATTGATGTTTATTTCAAACCGATATGCAGGTTACACAATGCGCACGGCATCGACTCAGTAGGATGTAGGACCACCGCGAGCGGCGATGCACGCAGAAACACGTCGAGGTACAGAGTCAATAAGAGTGCGGATGGTGTCCGGAGGGATGGTTCTCCATTCTCTGTCAACCATTTGCCACAGTTGGTCGTCCGTACGAGGCTGGGGCAGAGTTTGCAAACGGCGTCCAATGAGATCCCACACGTGTTCGATTGGTGAGAGATCTGGAAAGTACGCTGGCCACGGAAGCATCTGTACACCTCGTAGAGCCTGTTGGGAGATGCGAGCAGTGTGTGGGCTGGCATTATCCTGCTGAAACAGAGCATTGGGCAGCCCCTAAAGGTACGGGAGTGCCACCGGCCGCAGCATATGCTGCACGTAGCGGTGGGCATTTAACGTGTCTTGAATACGCACTAGAGGTGACGTGGAATCATACGCAATAGCGCCCCAAACCATGATGCCGCGTTGTCTAGCGGTAGGGCGCTCCACAGTTACTGCCGGATTTGACCTTTCCCCACGCCGACGCCACACTCGTCTGCGGTGACTATCACTGACAGAACAGAAGCGTGACTCATCGGAGAACACGACGTTCCGCCATTCCCTCATCCAAGTCGCTCTAGCCCGGCACCATGCCAGGCGTGCACGTCTATGCTGTGGAGTCAATGGTAGTCTTCTGAGCGGACGCCGGGAGTGCAGGCCTCCTTCAACCAATCGACGGGAAATTGTTCTGGTCGATATTGGAACAGCCAGGGTGTCTTGCACATGCTGAAGAATGGCGGTTGACGTGGCGTGCGGGGCTGCCACCGCTTGGCGGCGGATGCGCCGATCCTCGCGTGCTGACGTCACTCGGGCTGCGCCTGGACCCCTCGCACGTGCCACATGTCCCTGCGCCAACCATCTTCGCCACAGGCGCTGCACCGTGGACACATCCCTATGGGTATCGGCTGCGATTTGACGAAGCGACCAACCTGCCCTTCTCAGCCCGATCACCATACCCCTCGTAAAGTCGTCTGTCTGCTGGAAATGCCTCCGTTGACGGCGGCCTGGCATTCTTAGCTATACACGTGTCCTGTGGCACACGACAACACGTTCTACAATGACTGTCGACTGAGAAATCACGGTACGAAGTGGGCCATTCGCCAACGCCGAGTCCCATTTATCGTTCGCTACGTGCGCAGCACAGCGGCGCATTTCACATCATGAGCATACCTCAGTGACGTCAGTCTACCCTGCAATTGGCATAAAGTTCTGACCACTCCTTCTTGGTGTTGCATTTCCTCTATCAGTCAGTGTATATAGAGTTCGACATACGAAAATATGTGCTTGTTTACAATATTGCAGACCTTCATTTACAGATTAACTGCTGCTAAACGGTACATCATATCGAGAAAGGATTGTACCATAAGACACGCCGGATTTAGTGGCCTAAATTGCTGGTCTTATGATATCTCATCTATTCATGGGTCAGATTGAGTTAGAAACGTGGAACAGGGTAAAGTTTTTGTAAGATTATCTCACATTACATTACTTTTCGGATAATTATGTGACAGCTACGTACATAGCATTTGGCTCATATATGGCTACTGGGTGGGCCAATATTCGTGAAGAGTTTGATGATTCTGTATTTCATATAAGTGAAAGTATGAATTATGCATGTGAAAATTCCAAATTGACTTAACATCGATTAATAGAGAAAAATCAAACGTAAAAGGGATACAGATACGGCAAAAAGTCATAAGACCAAGGTTGTAGATCGTTCCAAATTGAACGGAGATTGTGCAATCCGTTATGTGATAGGGATTTCCGAAGGTGTGCACCATCATTAAAATTGCCTGCATATTTCGATATTCTTCGGGGATAAAAAGTGAAACATTTAATGATCTTGGTAGTTTTCCGTTCATTACAGGCTAAAACGTATAATTTTGTCAAATTTCAATTATCTTCTTTTTCTTCTGGCAGATTATGCCGCAATCTGGATTTTGGGCGAGGCGGGTAAATATTAGGACTTTCAGGAAACTAATCCAAAAAATTATGCAGATGGTCATTATTACCCCTTAAACGGAAAGCTGTACGAAAATTTCGCCAAAATAGTCAGTGTAGGGGCACACAGTCGTTACGATTTGATTTATATAGATAAGGAATCTGCTCCATGTAAAACACCTTTTGGGCTATGTCCGCTGGACTTAACCTGCAAAACTGACCATTCATGATATCTCCCTTATTAATCCTCCTGACGTAAAATGCACATGAAAAAAGGTTTAGAGGTGGAATTCCATCACGTTTGTTCGATTTCCAGTCAGGTTTGTCTTGTTCTGTATATATTGTGGAAGAGTAAAATCACCATTTCGGTTCCCTATAAACCGCCAGTCCATTCCGGAACATGAAATGTTATTTACGTTTAAAACCTACCTTTGGACAGGTGGATGCTAAATATAAATTTTGGTTCTAATGTCTTCAGTAGTTTTCAAGTTGTAAGGAATACGCTTTACACGCACCCGCTCGTGAGTTAAGTCCGATGGGGCTTGTACAGAAAAACGGTCCGTTAATGATATCTCCCTTATTAATCCTCGTATCGAAATGATGCACATGAGAAAAAAGGTTTAGAAATTAATTTCTACCAAGGTAGGTAGATTTCCATTAAGTTTAGTTGTGTATATTTTGTGGAAGTGCAAAATCACTGTTTCGGTTTCGTATAAACCCCCAGTCAGTTCAGGGATTTAGAAACAATATTTGCCCTAAAACCTATCAAGGACAGGTGTATTCTAAATACGAATCTTGGTGGAAATACATCCAGTAGTTTCTAGCACTCGCGTACATACGGCGTAATTAACGAAGAAAATAATACAGTTAAGAAAGTCGAAACTAATAGAAAATGGATTATAACTGAGGGCAGCCGGATAACGACAAATATGTAAATGCCAAGTGAATGTATTGGAAAATCAAATGCCCCTCAATAAATTATTCTAGTGTGAGTTATGGATATAATAAAGCGGTAACAGAGGAGAAATTTAGGTCCAGTGATTCTTAGGTAAACAAATAATAAGAAGATGACTAATGGTGTTATTACTTAATCTATTCGAGGGCGGTTATAACCTCCAACGATATTCCGCCAATATCCCGCAGATGGGCCGATTGACGCCTCTCTTGCCATCTACCCAAGGAACAACCACGAATTTAAAATCATGATGAGGAAAATGGCAATACGTTACTTCCCTGCTGGCATGCAGTCAGAGACGTTGCCATGGTAACCTGTAGGTTCGTTGTCGGTCTATCGGTCACTAAATCCAGAGCATGATACCAGCAGAAAATTGTAAATTTCTCCGTCATGTGAAGAGTAAGGTAAATTATGAATATAACGTAAGTTGTTTATAATGAAGAGACGTTTCACGTACGGTAAACGAAGCTTACAGAAAATCAATAGTATAAGAGAAAATGGAGGAAAACCATTCTGGTTTTCCTATAAACACCCCGTCTATTCAAAGATTTTAAAATGATATGCATATCGAAAGCTTCCCCGTGATGAGTATACTCTAAATATGAAGTTCGGTTGTGATCTATCCAGCCGTTTCGACGTGATGGTGGAAAAACCATTCTTGTTTTCCTATAAACCCCCGTGTATTCAAAGATTTTAAAATGATATGCACATCGAAACCTTCCCCGGGATGAGTATACTCTAAATATAAAGTTTGGTTGAGATCTATCCAGCCGTTTCGACGTGATGGTGGAAGAACCATTCTGGTTTTCCTATAAACCCCCCGTGTATTCAAAGATTTTAAAATGATATGCATATCGAAACCTTCCCCGGGATGAGTATACCCTAAATATGAAGTTTGGTTGAGATCTATCCAGCCGTTTCGACGTGATGGTGGAACAGACAAACAGACAGACAAACAGACAGACAGACACGAAACGTAAAAACCACCGATTCGGTCTTGAGTTGACCTAAAACGGATAAATATCTGAAAAATTGGCAAAACAAAAGAAATTACAGACAGCGGACCCCTTACAATTTTATTTATATAGATTACATGTTTCTGTGGTGGTTTCTAGGGTACATGGCGAGTTGGCCGTGCGGTTAGGGGCGCGCAGCAGTGAGCTCGCATCCGGGAGATAGTGGGTTAGAATCCCAATGCCGGCAGTCCTGAAGATGGTTTTGCGTGGTTTCCCATTTTCACATCAGGCAAATGCTGGAGCTGACCCTTACTTAAGGCCCCGGCCGCTTCCTTCCTATTCCTAGGCATTTCCTGTCCCATCGTCGCCATAAGACCTATCTGTCGGTGCGACGTAAAGCAAATAGTAGGTTCCTAGGGTAAAGTTTTGTATGTAGATGAGAAGTCGAACACAAATAATCAGTCCACGAGCCAAAAGGAATTAACGTACGCAGTTAAAATCCCAGGCCCAGCCAGGAATCGAATTCAGTGTCTTCTGAACCATTGACCAGTAAGCTGACCATTCAGTCAATGAGCCTGAATTGCTGTGTAACTTATCATTTCTAGACCCAATGTTTATTTTTCCAACCCTTTTCCCATTTTTCTACGGGGTCTGGTATGAGGTGAGATGAATCTGTCGTGGCCGGTTTTTATGACTGGATGCCCTGCCTGACGTCAACCTCATCACAGGAGTTAATGAGATGAAATGAATGGCGTGATATATGATAGAGTGCGAAACCCGATGCCTACTCCTGTCGAATAGCACCAACGTGTCTGCTCAAGGTTTAACATCCCCATCCGACGCACGAATTACCATTAACAGCGTCACTCCACTGCGGAGAGGTTTGGAATTTAATCCTCACTTTTATCACCCAATTTAACGTAGATAAAAATGATATCCACAATTATTTCAAGAATTATAAGAAAAATCAGTATATCTTCTTCACGAAGAGAGTCCAGGTCTAATCCTGCATGAGATACGTAAATCAGTTGCTTAGCAGTGGCGGCCAAACGCACCCAGAGTAGACGGCGGCTTAATCTCAAAGTGCAGAGAAAATACATATTTATAATAAACTATGGTGTTAAAAGAGTCCATTAAAGATAACATCACCACAATGCGGTAAACAATTTCAAATTTCATTAACAGACAAACAGTAAAAAAGCTATTAATATCATTACTAGCATATATACCCGTTCTTCACACGGGAATTTGCAGTGGATTATGTGTTTCCTTCAGGAATTTATCATGGCTCTATTCACACGTATAATGCGGCGTTTTAAAATGATATTTTCCAACGACAGCCTGAACGAAAATATGATGAAGCTGAACAAAATCGGAAGAGAATGAGGACGATTTCCGAATTTATGGTACGGTACTGTTGTGCGATTTTCTCCGTGGTTCTCAGGTTGCGTATTGTATCTCTGACCACTTGCGTGGCGTTCTGACGTCGATGATACTTCTCTTAATATCTGCCCTACGGAAAAAATTAAAGTGGCTCTTTAGCTTTTCCCGTTACTCAACTTGAAGTGTCATGCCTCACGGGCCTTGGACTAAAACTCCAATTATCCGTCGTACGATAAATACGTACATGGCATAAAGGAACGGAAATAACTTATTCTTAAACACTTTTATATAAAATGCTTTTGATAGATGCAATGTCAACGAAAATATTTGAGAATAATCTTCCTATAAATACCAACTCCATGTGGTTACCATGATATCATATGCACCTGATAACACAATCCGCAGAGTAGATTCCAAATAACGAATTTGGATTCAATAAGTCCACCAGTTTTCCACTTGTAGGAATATACAAACAGATAGACAGATAGACAGATAGACAGATAGATAGACAGACAGACACCAAAAGAAAGGTTCTACCTCAAGTTTTCTCGGTGTTCAGATACATTAGGTGGGGTTACTTTTCAAGCCGAGATAAATATTATGCATCCTCAGATATTCTCCTGTTATGGATCCTTCAAATAACTGTAGGTTTTTATTTCGTGTCAGAGTGTTGAAAAACCTTAAAATATAGATAAGGTATTATATACAAACAAAACAAAGTTCATATTGAACCCTTTAACTTACCATTCCATCGTTGGTCGGCAAAAGCTGCTGCAGTAGAGCAATATGGAATGCTTAAAATCTTGGGGTCGTAGCGGGAATATTTCTGTCACGATCTTAACCAAACGATGGGGTTCACAAAAGAGCCTAACTACTTGAAATGAAGAGCAAATATGTGCTTACTAACTTTTATTTAATTAATTAAATGAAAAAATTATGTTTATAAAATCATTCATAAAAAATTACTTATTCATTGTTTCAAACACAGTCACATTGCGTGGCGTTAGTTTTAGTAGTTACAGTTATCGAAGAACTTTCTTCGGAGAAAATTAGAAATATCACGGATTAGTGGACAACGAAAACTAGAAAAATGAAAAGAAAACATGAAAATCGGGCACTTATTGATCCAAAAGATAACTGAGAATTGATCCACACGATCCGTGGAAAATCTAACCTTCAACAAATAGAGTTCCAGATTTACTTTTAATTAAGGTTATCGGATATGGGAACACCCGCCGAATGGACCCTTAATCGAACCAAATTGACTATCAGTTGCTTTGGATAGGTTGTGAGATACTACTGGAAAGCATGGTGTTCACTACAAGTTAACAGCAGCAGTCATAATTAAAAATAAATTTCCACCATGTATTGCCATCTCGTGACACCCTTAAGTTATAGAATAATCCCGATGCTGAAACGTGCAACACCCAAACAGCTGTTCAGAAGGAACCAACAACAACTCGATCCGAGAGGATCTTACGTTACATCGTTCTGAAGGAACAAAACTGCGAAATGCAGGAAACACTTATTCACCATGCTTTAGAAGAACTGCCAAACACTGAAGTTAAAGAAAAAGTGGTAAATCACTTGAAAAATATTCTTATGAAACCAACTTTCAGGTTATAAACGGTTACGTTAAGTTTAATAAAATTACAAGTCCACATGGTAAAATAAAATAAAAAATCTAGGGAATTATTTCCTTTACAACTCCGACTACCATTACAGATCCCTCTACTTAGTGTTTGCCCCAACAAACTACCTACAAAGTTATTGATCGACCACAATCAACTATTATAAAAATGAAACAACGAAAAATTGAAAATAAAATATATTCCCAGCTAACGAATCGAACACGCATTCGTAACTCAAGTCTCACATAAATAAGCTGAGTGTCAACACGCACGCTAACAAAGCAATCGGACGTCTGAACGACAAAACAATTAAGTCCTTAACTAAAATACAATACTGAAGTTCAATTAACTCAAACGCGCATGGCAAACAGCAGTAAATACTCAATCACCGTTAGCTCAGTATCCAATATTGGACAACCCTCACGTTCATGCCACTAGTGGTTCCATTATCTTATGTAAACACCTTCCAGCTGGTAAGGGTGTGCCAAAACATGGCCTCAATATTACTTCGCTAACACTCTTCGCATTGCATACACTACTGCAGACACTATCATCGTTCAAGTCAGTTCGCAAAAACACCTTTTTTTTTGCTAGGGGCTTTACGTCGCACCGACACAGATAGGTCTTATGGCGACGATGGAATAGGATAGGCCTAGGAGTTGGAAGGAAGTAGCCGTGGCCTTAATTAAGGTACAGCCCCAGCATTTGCCTGGTGTGAAAATGGGAAACCACGAAAAACCATCTTCAGGGCTGCCGACAGTGGGATTCGAACCCCCTATCTCCCGGATGCATGCAAGAAAAAACACCTAACCTAAGACTTGAATATATACAGACGACACCCTAAACCTATCTTCGGGCCTACATAATATCTACGCGCCCTAACACTAACATCTATGTACACACACACCTTCCTAAATCTATCGTCGAGCGTAAACTGGGACGTCTCATCATCAGTATACTCCTATGATAATATGTGACGTCCTAAATCTATCGTCGAGCGGAAACTGGGACGACCATGCATCCTCTAGAATGTCAGGCGAAAATCGTAACTTCAAACACATTCTTTGATATTTTGCTGGAAACCTTGTCGAAACTATAGCACACAATGAAACGAATCTTGCCACAGAATGAACGCAAGTCGGGAAATGCAACAAAATTCCTATCTTGTTATTACACGTGAAATTAAAAATAAATAACGCGTGGTAAACAATCCACAACTCAAACACGACCTCGACATACGCAACGGAGTTTGGAAAAAATAATAATGAATTTCAGCACACGTCTAACATTATGTGAATATCGCCAAATCAGTAATCAACACCATCGCAAAAATCCACACTGAAATTCTAGGATGAGGCCCAAAATCGTCTACCATCTCACTATTCCAAACATTCATATCCATAAACTATCCAGTGAAGCGAAGTTCAATGAATCTACACAACCAAACTATCTCTTTAATAACGTCCAATATCTCATCCCACAATGTTTCCGAATTAATGATAATTTAACGTCTCGTAATATATGAAATTTACTGAGTGGAAATTTGTTATATCAGTCAAATAACACCAACCATGTATTCGGAATGCTCTTCTACCCTTGAGGTCGCATACTATAATATTCACTATGCTGACTTTACATAAATCGCCATTCGGACTTAACTGCCAAGAGCTACAATCTTCTACAGAAATTGCTTTTCACTGGGAGGTCTTAACTTGAAATCAGAATGTGCGTCACAGAGCACTCATTTCGAACCAACCTTCACCCTGATTGTTAGCGGAATCTCACTACAGCCTGCCTCAGAAATATCATATTTAATATACAGCCTGTCTCAAAAATTCTTCACCATCAACAAATATAGCCTGTCCCAAAAATTCATCTTCATCGCCTATCACGGCGGCATCACACATGAAATACAGGCTTCCTATGCCTTCAACATCTACTCAACTATTATCTCAACATATCATTCCGACACAATCCATTTCTTCCTGTTTCAAACTTTTCAAACCTCAATACTCCCGTGACGAACAAATGTATAATGATTTATTCATTTATTTTTTTACTACAACATTCGGACCTCAAGAATACAATAACACACTGTGATTTCCTATATCACCGACAACACGATATCACAAAAATTACCTTCCCACGAATAAATAGAACTTTATCAGACTCCACTGGATTTCGAGATGAACGCAAATCTTACTCAATATATCTATTAAATACGCCTTTAACATAGAAAAATGTTATCCTGTTGTAATTATTATTATTATTATTATTATTATTATTATTATTATTATTATTATTATTATTATTATTATTATTATGGGGCGAGGGGCCTCAACCCCGACACGGCGCGTCCCATATGGCTGATAGGGAATGTTCCTGTAGATATGCAGGACAGGTGTGAATAAGGCTTAGCCAAATAAACACCCGCGGATCAACTGAGGCAAAAAGGTCTGCAGTCAACGCTCTCGATGGCGGATGAGGATATTTCCCAACGGCTGAGAGGGCGGAAGAACTGGCTCTACGGCTAACAACCGTAGTTCTAACCACGGACAGAGTAATCTGTCCCACCAAGCATTACCATGAGGTAACATTATGCATGATGGAAACACTTTCAAGGAAAACTACCCCAGGTGGTACCCAGAAATGGAAATCCACCGTCGCACCAGGCGGCGCAAACAAGCCTTCGGATTCTGGGGAGCTTGTACCAACATGCAAGATGGAGTCGGAGCCATCTGATGACGTACTGTGCCCTACTGGACTCTAAAGTTCCGGCCAGGCGAAAGCCGGTCTCGAACCCAGAGTACAGTAGTGAAAGAACTCTCACAGACGTGAGCTGGTGCACATAGTCTTACCTGAATACATATCTCTTCACTCAGCCGGATAAGAGCGCTCTTCTCAGGGATAACATGGGGATCAATGGGCAACATAAAGATAAACACTAGGATATGTGACTAATCAGGTAAGAATTCGCTAAATAAAAATAAAATATCTAACAGAAAACATCGCTGCATTCAAAGTTTCACAAGTAGGGATTTATTACATAAAATTGAATTATTTACAAAGATAAGAGCTTTCAGAATGCTTGGGTCAAGATAATGCTGAGCCGATGACAACCAGTTCACTGCATTCACGAAACAGCTGTGCTGTAACAAGCATGTTACAATAATGTAAGTAACGAACTCTAGAAAAACGGATATCCACTGAAATACACATCAAACAGTGATTCCCATAAAATTTACTATGCCTCGTACCATCGAACCCCGGTGCTAACAAATATCAACACAGAATATACAGTGTCCTGACTCGGTCACGAACCCTAGTCCCATGAAGAGTCATGCGTATAAGATACCGATACAAGCCAAATAAAAAGAACATAACCAAAATATCCACGGGTGTCAATATCAAACGGGCCAGTGTAAAATTAACGTAGAACAAATAGAACATAAAAAGATCTCTTCCTGCTTTCAAAACATGAAGGTCGTTTCTTCGCTTAGCACACTTGACAAGCTGCAGACGGCAATATCACAAATTTCAAGACTGTGACGTCAGGCTCAACGACCTTCACCCTCCAACCACTTCACCAGTGACAGTCCACATAATTTACGAGCTCGTCTGGGCGGCAGGCTAAAAAAATCTCGCCTTTCAAAAAAAACACCTCACGTAATCTGCTGCTAAAAGCCCTCTTTTAAATACACCTGGGCTATCTGCCCTCGTCTCAATATCACTAGCAATATCGCAAATCTTACTTCCGCCTCTCATGGGCTCAACCTTAGTGCTACAAAAACACAAATCACTAAGCGACAGCCATATGGCCCTCATAAGGCATCTCCAGTACATCAAATACACTCTCTAACTGTGCGGGGCTTTCTCATCTTAAATACATACAGTCAGCTATCTGCATAATGCTCATATCTCTCAAATATTCGGACTCGCTCGCCCTGTCAGTGAAGCTGGGTGAATTATGGGTTCCATCCTGGTCTCAACTATACGTATCTACGTCTGCAGAAACAAACGCCTAAATGCGCTACAATAAAAAGTGCCTGTCTGTTAGACTAACCTACTATGACCAAAGGAATTCGACCTGACCCATAAAAATAACACGTACGTTAAAATAATACTGTCAAAGGAAATATAAATACACCAACAACGAATCTACAAACAATCATCTACCCTAATGTACGGGGTTCGAGCTTGAGGCCTAGCTCATTATTACCAAGAAAATTTCCTCCCATAACTAATCTGTTGACTGACGGCCCCCATATTCCTATCTAAATTTAAATGACATGCTTGAAACAGAATTGGAAAGCTCTGACCTTATGTTATCGATGACATGACGGAGCGGCCCTCCCTGTGGACCACTGAATTTACCACATCATGATAGACTGCGGCGCTTGCATCAGATACTGTTGACCACTTGGAGACATTCTTTCTTGTGTGGCTCCTTCGTACAGCTCCCTAGGTTGGAAGATGTCCCCTTCGACGTCGCGCTGATCAGGTGCTCCCAACGTTCCTGGATCGATGCCCGTTGTCGTGATGGCTTCAGCTCCGGTTGTGGCTCCCTCGCAATGATGATGTCAAAACTCGTTCTGACTTGATGCTGGGGTAACTGAAAACAAATTCCTTCATTACAGACTGTCCAAACTCGATGCCTGTTTCCACTACTATCGTGTCTCACACGTCACATTGACCAAGTCTTGTTCAGAATCTTAAACCTGGTACACAATAGTTTCTTCACTACTCTAAGTCACTGTTATTTCATCCCTTCACTCGGACAACATGTCGTTCTGAATTACTACCCTGAGCCAATATTAATTCTAGCATTTCGTCAGTAATACCTTGACCTCACAGAAATATGAAGCTACTAGTTCGTCAGTTTTTACAGGCAGTACCTCATCTCCCCATAGCATATCCTCACAGGTAAAATCTTAAATTCAGCTGAATATTCAAGTTGATTACTTACTTCCTCGCAGGTACAGCAGTACTAGTAGTATGTGCAGCTCGAAGACAAAGCGTTGTTCTCAGTACCAACACGCAGTATGACGACTCGTTCAAGCAGCCTTCTGGTCAAAGAATGAGACTGATATGCCAGGCGGCCTTGTTTTTATAATCCAGCTTAGCGTAACCACGCCGTTTGATCGCGTGCAGGATACGCGCGCGCGCGACTCGAAGTTTTCCCGCATAAAGTACATCATGTGCTCTATTTAACGAATGCATTTATGAATGCAGCCCTATTGCATATCAAAATTAAGCAGAAATTATGCAGATTGCAATTCTTGTCTCAAATCCAATGCAACTCTTCCGTAACCACAGATATTAATTTAATTCTTTCTTCCCTCCTAATATAAGTTTTGCCGGGATCCAGGGAGCGTCCCCAATCTTCATCAAGAGGCTTGGCTTGGGACATAACTCCCTTTAATGAGGTTCTGGAGATTTCTCATAATGACGCTCTAGCTCACTTCACACAAGAACGCTTCTTCTGGACTCCTTTATGAAATATACTGTAAGACAATGGCTTCGTGGGTGGCCTTGTGTAATCCCCATATCCAATACTAAAATCAATACAATTGAGCCATGAACAGTATGGTTCAGTACTAACGACAAACACGACTAACCTAAAACAAAATCTAAGGACAAAGAAACATCACTATTTTGGAACTATCAACATACAGACTCTACTTAGGACGGGGAAATTAAAACGGACTTTGGATGAAATGGAAAATCAGAATATTCTAATACTAGCAGTGCAAGAGACGCGTTTTACTGATATTAATACGTTTGATTCAGAAAATTATAGAATCTTTAAGGGTAAACCTGGACGAAAAATTGGAAGAAATCTGCAGCAACTTGGCACAGCATTTTGTGTAAACAAAAGGGTTATTGACTCCGTAACGGACTTCTCTTCTCCTTCTGATAGACTCTCCACTCTAACACTGAAATGTGCAAACAAGAGATACACACTATTCAATGCACACGCCCCCATAAATGAAGACAACAGAAACAATCCTGATAAGGTGAAAATATTCTGGGATCAATTGGAGAATGAATTGCTAAAGACGCCAAGCAATCAAGTCAAAATTCTGATGGGTGATTTCAACGCGCAGGTTGGGAAAGAACGTCAGTTCCGAAAAATAGTAGGTGGTTATCCAGCTCACACCAGAACAAATACGAATGGGAAGAGAATTATTGACTTATGTGAGACATTCGATCTTAAATTAATGTCCACGTACTTCATAAGACTGCCAAGGAAAAAGAAAACGTGGTGTGATCCACGGAAAGACCTAGGTGAATATCAACTGGACCATGTTGCAATTTCAAGGAGAAACACTACAGAAATTATGAATGTGGTAGTACGGAAAGGAGCCAATCTTGACTCTGATCACTTCTTGACCCGCATAAAATTCAAGCCGTTACCGCTAAACAAGAAGAGACTCTCTCCGAATGCGTCAATAAAAGTAAACCATGAAAAACTTCAAGAAAACAGAAACGACTTTCAAAGACGTATGCGGGAGAAGAAAATGGAGACTTGTGAGGATATTCGAGAGAATATGGCTAATATAGCTAAGGATGTTGCACCATTGCGATGAACTCGCAGACACCGATGGTGGACTACAGACTGTGATGTAGCAGTTGATAGGAGAGCTGCAGCCTATAAAGCATGGTACGCAGATAAAACAGAAGATAAATTTGAGACATACAAAGAGGTACGCAAACAGACAGCAAAGATCCTCCGGCAAGCCAAAAGGAATCAAATATCTGAAGAAATTCGAAGTATTGACACGGAATTTAAGAAGAACAATACTAGATACTTTTATAGGACCTTTAAAGAGCACATACATGGATATCAATCATCTACCATGGGATTTCGAAGGGATGATGGAAAATTGACAGTGAATAAGAATGAAAATTGTGAGATATTAGCTACATATTTTGAGAAATTGTTGAACTGTGAAAAACCTAAATAAATGGCCAAAAGAGGATCCAAAGCAACGGAATGAAAACTCAATACCCCCTGACGAAAAAGAACTCTGTGAAATAATTACAGACTTAAAGAACAACAAAGCTGCAGGGGAAGACTCTGTCACAGCAGAGATGCTGAAAAGTGGTGGAGAAATCGCAATAACAATTTTAAGGCGAGAAATGGAAAAGATATGGGAAATGGAGGTAATCCCTGAAGATTGGAAAAATGCTATCATTCATCCTCTACACAAAAAAGGTGATAGAGCAGATCCTAACAACTACCGCGGCATTTCCATCACATCTGTAACTTATAAGACATTCTCTAAAGCACTACAGAGGAGACTTGTGGAACAAGTGGATCATCAACTAGGCGAGTATCAAGTGGGATTTAGGAAGGGAAGATCGTGCGTTGATCAAATCTGGAGTCTGAAACGTGTACTAGAGAATCATCTCTCAAAGGATCTGGTAGTCGTTTTTGTAGACTTTAAAAAGGCGTATGATTCAGTCGACAGGGAAGTGCTATTCAATATATTAGTGGAATTTGGAATTGACGCCAAAACAACAGCAATTATTAAGCAGACTTTAACTGGGACACATTCGAAAGATAAGTTCATGGGAGAGAACTCCAAGCAGTTCGAAATTAAAACAGGAGTCAGGCAGGGTGATGGATTGTCTCCAGTTCTTTTCAACTGTGTGTTGGAGAAGATTATCCGGGAGTGGGAAAAAGAACTGGACAGAAAAGGATTACTTAACCAAGTATACATTGGAGGGTCAAAAAGTGGTGTCATGATTAATTGCCTTGCCTTTGCTGATGACGTTGCGCTACTATCTAGGAATACTGACACAGCAATAGAACAGCTGAATGTACTAAAACTACAAGCAGAAAAAGCAGGACTACAGATTTCTTTCGAAAAAACTAAATATATAACAAACATCAAAACAGCCCCTCGGTACCTGAAGACAGAACACGGTAAAATAGAAATAGTTGATAGCTTTAAGTATTTGGGTGAAATAGTGCAATTGAAAACAAATGAAAGAGAAGCAAACAACACCAGACGGGAGAAAATGGCTGCGGCTTTTCGTAGGACATATCCTATATACAAGAAGAAAACCATCTCCAGACGAGCTAAACTAAGGCACTACAACACAGTGATTAAAACGGAATGTCTTTATGCTAGTGAATGCCTCCAAATGACAGGAAAAGCGGGACTGAGAGAAGCTGATAAATTTGAAAGAAAGATCCTTCGCAAAATAATGGATCCAAAGATTGTGGATGGACAGTATAGGCTGCGAGGAAGGGAAGAACTTTACCGAGACAATGAAAGGCTAACTGAGTCCATGAGAAAACGGAGACTTAAATTCTATGGGCATTTATTTAGAATGGATGAGAAGAGACTCACGAAAAGGATTTTCACAATACTAGACAGCAGACCTAAAGTGTCGGACAAATGGTTCAGGGAGGTAAGAAAGGATCTCAGACAGGTGGGACTAAATTCGGAAGACATCTCAAACCGAACAAAGTTTAGGTCAGTGATCGACAGATTTCAGGGATTCCATGACGAACCAAAACTTAACCGTGGGTGGAAGGACGAAAGAAGACAGGCTGCCAGAGAGAGGATGCTGAAGTTCTGGGCTGTGAGGAAGGCTTCCAGAAACATGTAATTGTTATCTAACGTGGTCTCTAATGGCCGTAAACGAATATATATTATTATTATTATTATTATTATTATTATTATTATTATTATTATTATTATTATTATTATTATTATTTTTGTTCCGAGGATTCTGTGGAACAGCAGAGGTGAAAGAAGGTGCCGGGGTGAATGGGTCTAACTACAAAGCCGAGATATGAATTAAAATTTCATTAAAGGTTATATTTTCGAAAATAGCAAAACTTAACAATTTTCACATAGAATTTCAAAATTTAACAAATAACAACAACTCAACGAATAACCGACACTCAGGTACAAGACCAGGAAAAACCAAGATTTAGAGACAATTTAACAATCTGGCTTCAAGCTCACGTTTTACAATTTCTGAGCTCTCAGCTCACAACTACATATTTACCAGAGAGCAGAAATCCCCTAATAACATGGAGCACTTGCTCCCACCTAGCGATGTCAAGCCTTCTAGAGACACATTTCCAATACTTAAAAGAGCTGACCCGCTCTCAGTTTTCAAGCCTATTAAAGGCAATACCAGGCTTTACACTAAATTGCCATCAAGGCACAACTTACACAAAATGAAACGGGGGTATCTTGCACCCAACCTACTGGGCCTTAATAGAAAAATAATAGGTTAAGTAAATGGCCCCAAAATGCAAAACTGAATGGAGGTGTGAATTTGCACTCCTACATGAAACTTCTTAAAACCTAAGAGGCACTAGGCCGATGAAACAGGGGCTATTCCCAAACTATGGAGGTGACTCGTATACTGAATAAATTTAACACATTAAGGAAGAGTAGAAAATCGCTTACGAAAACGTAGTTACTTCAAATCAAAAAGAAGGGGAGCTCGAGAGGGTAAAGCACTCTCTATCCCCGATTTACAGTTAGAGATATATGAAGTTTTTACATAAACAGGTCGAAATTTACATGTTTATAGAGATAGGTTACATGGTAAAGGTTTCGGACCTTCCCCGCGGATTAAACTGCTGAGCTAGCAAGAAATAAAGATGTTAAGCGGCCATTACCTTACTGAAGTCCGACTCGTTCGCTGAATGGTCAGCGTACTAGCCTTCGGTTCAGAGGGTCCCAGGTTCGATTCCCGGCCGGGTAGGGGATTTTAACCTTCATTGGTTAATTCCAATGGCCCGGGGGCTGGGTGTTTGTGCTGTCCCCAACATCCCTGCAACTCACACACCACACATAACACTATCCTCCACCACAATAACACGCAGTTACCTACACAGTGCAGATGCCGCCCACCCTCATCGGAGGGTCTGTCTTACAAGGGCTGCACTCGGCTAGAAATAGCCACACGAAATTAAAAATTAAACCTTACTGAAGAACTGCTGCCTGAAGAAAGAGGTGCTTCCCGCCTCCTGCTACACTTTCATACACTACCGGTAAGTTAGATGTTGATGAAGTGGCCGAGAGACAGGAAGATCAGCAGTTTATATACGCTCGGGGAAGATTCGAGACCTTTCATGAATAATTAAGACACGCCCACAGGCGTTTATTGGGTAGCTTACAGTTACACATCAAAATCGAAGAAGAAACACGATTCGTCAAAAATTAATTACAGAAATTCTGGATTGGCTAAGTTCAAAACTGGCGGAAAGAAAAGATTAATATTGCCAACCCACAAATGAAAGAACGAAATTTAGTAATAAGTAAACTTATGAGTACAAAATATCTTCAAAGAAAACTCCCTCACTTCGCACCAGGGTGCATGGACATAGTCTTTTTGGTAGTGACATCTATGAGATAATGTCCAAACTTCTTGATAATTAGTAAACAAAAACACGTCGAAATTCACACAGTGACATCTTCAGAGGAAAGGTTTAAGTAGATCCAGATTTAAGTTCACAGTTTCTCCTGTAGAAGAGTACTTTAAGGCGGAAGATTCAAATGTGCGGCGTAGAGGTGTACCAGCCGGTACAATTTCGACAAAGAATCCTGAACTCATACGATATTCGAAATTAAGGCTTTCACCACGACTACATTATCGTTATCACCTTCCTAATTTTACTCAGTTCGAACAATATGTCAAATAATTTTAACACATATTTTAAACTTCGCATTTTTACAGTTTCTCGGCTTGGATTTTACTACACTGAAGAGTTTCACACGATGACCAGAAATATAACACATTCGCCTGATCAATATTAAATATTAATTCGACATACGCACTGAAAATTTTATTGGGACAAACAAATTCTAAACTACAACATTGATACAAAATATAGACACAGACCTTTAATAGTAGTCATCTTGAAGATTCCGGCCACATTTAGCCAGCTGCCCTCTTATTTAGCCGATCATGGCTACAACAGACATCGTCTTCTTATATATATAACTTAAACTACACAGATTTTACACTTGGTATCGATTAACACCGCAAATGACGCACTTTCTTCGCGTTTAACATGCGATGAACATCCTTTTCAACTGGCGACTGCCACTGTTTTCCCAGAACTCTGTTTTCGTCCACCCTAATGCTGTCCAGGTGTTTCAAATAGATAACAAAAAATCAGCCCTCACCGGCTAGCCTCCAGACTCTCTTTGACAATATCAAACACACACAATTGTAATACGGAGAGAAACTCAGCTACGTATTTTAAACTGATATCTAAGCCTTCACAGTTTTCATCGGCGAGAGCTCAGGAAAATTTCTATCACCTTCCATTTAATATTCTACTTGAACCATTGACACGAATATATAACAAATGATTTTGAGAACAAATCCCCGCACTTCCTTGTAGACGAGCGACGTGGGTTTCACCATCCAGACCATCAGATAGAATGAAAAAAGTAGGTGGAGGGGATTTCTTATATACCCTCTGAAATGACGCCATCCTCACCATGAAGCTCGATGGTGCAATCTGCTAATTCCACATCCACTGGACCAATTTCCTTCAAATTTATTCCATAAATTCGGACAGACTTCTAATTCATCATGGCGTTAATTTTATATTTTTCCCATACATACAACGGGCGTAATGAATTTCTGACATGTCGTTCCGCGGTCTTTCTTCAGCAATCGGCCTTGACACATGTCGCAAATCCTTGAGTAGGACGCCAACTTTCCTCCAGGCTTAACTGCATTTATATTTACCCTGGGGATACTATCTTCACGTAAGGTTTATTAATAATTTAGATTCTTTATTCCTGGATTTACCATGTCGCCAAAGTCCCTCGTTATGAAGGATTCTCGAAATTAATAAATTATTTGGTACTCGAGGTCAAACGAAGTATCCCGGCATTTTACGAGCTCGCGACTCGCTTGGCACGGTGAGTGCGTTCCCAGAAGAGGGCGAAGCTCTTGAAATAAAAGCATGGCTACTCTCAAAAAAATGTTTGTAGCTGAAATAAATATTTGGAATTATTTTTCATCGTAGAATTTTGGGTTCAATATTATGTCACAAACATGTTTCACACAAATTTTGCCCATAAATGGGCAACAGCAATTCCCTCTTCAGTCGCTTGAGTCAAGTCTTAAAGTGTACAAAGAACAGGGCAGGACTGACAGTCATAAAGGTGTTGGCTAGTTTTTTGCTCCCCAAATCGCAGAAGTCTGGCTGATCTTTCAAATAACCCCATTTTCTTAGGTTATCCTTCTATTTACCTACTCCACTCCTGAAACGATTCAGTCTTTTCCAATTTGTCCATTCCAAATGATGACTAGGGGTGGAGATTCACAAGACACCATCCAGTCAGAAAGATGCTCCATAAAACCTTTATCCTAAATAAGTAGTCTCTAAATATTAAGTTTGGTCTAAATACAATTAATAGAATGAAAGAAAATTTAAAAATATCTTTTGATCATCCTATAAACCCCCAGTCTATTCAGTGATATTGAAATAATATGCATATCGAGACCTGCCTTTGGATAAGTAGACTCTAAATATGAAGTTTGGTTGAAATATATCTAATAATGTAAAGGAAAATTGAAAGAAACCCTCTTCTGGTCTTCCTATAAACCTCCAGTCTGTTCAGTGATTTCTAAATGACAAGCATCTCGAAACATGCTCCTGGATAAGTAGACTCTAAATATGAAGTTTGGTTCAAATATAATCAGTAATGTAGGAGAAAATTTAAAAGAACTCTTCTGGTCTTCCTATAAACCCCCAGACTGTTCAGTGATTTTTAAGTGATATGCACATCAAATCCTGGTCCTGAATGAATAGACTTAATATGAAGTTTGGTCGAGACACAATCAACAAAAGAAAAATAAATTTTAAAAATATCTTCTATTCTTCCTATAAACCCCCAATCTGTTCAGAGATTTTTAAAAGATATCCATCTCGAAACATGCTCCTGAATGAGTAGACCCTAAATATGAATTTTAGTAGAAATAGAATCAATAGTGTAAGAGGAAACTGATAAAACTCTTCAAGTCATCCTATAAACCCCCATTCTATTCAGTGATTTTTAAATTATATTATGTCGAAACCTGCTCCTGGATGATTAGACTCTAAATATGAATTTATAACATTTAGAATTTAGAACAAACAGACGAACAGACAAACATACACGAAAGCTAAAAGCTACTGATATGATCTCGGGTTGGCCTAAAACGGATAAATATATCAACATTTGGCGAAATGAATAACCTTACAGTCAGCGGACCCCTAGAATTTTATTTATAAGATTATTATTATTATTATTATTATTATTATTATTATTATTACTATTATTATTATTATTATTATTATTATTATTATTATTATTATTATTATTATTAGTATTATTATTATTATTATTATTATTATTGTAATAAGAATCGGGGGTTTGAAGAAGAAGCAGCAATCCAGAAAGGAGTGAGACAAGTTTGCAGTCTGCCTCTCCCCCCCCCCCTTCCCCTACTTTTCAAAGCTTATATAGAACAGGCAGTAAAGGATATCAAAGAGGAATTTGGGAAGGGGATCACAATCCAAGAAGAGGAAATCAAAACCCTGAGATTTGCTGATTATATTGTTATTTTATCTGAGACAGCAGAAGATCTGGAGAAATTGCTGAATGGTATGGACAGAGTCTTGGGTAAGGAGTACATGATGAAAACAAATAAGTCCAAAACAAAAGTAATGAAGTGCAGTCGAACGAAGTCAGGTGATGCAGGAAATATTAGATTAGGAAATGAAGTCTTAAAGGAAGTAGATGAATATTGTTACTTGGGTAGTAAAATAACTGAAGATGGCAAAAGTAAGGAGGACATAAAATGCAGACTAGCACAAGCAAAGAAGGCCTTTCTTAAAAGAAATTTGCTCACTTCGAACATTGACATAGGAATTAGAAAGACGTTTTTGAAGACTTTCGTGTGGAGCATGGCATTTTATGGAAGTGAAACATGGACGATAACTAGCTCAGAAAGAAGGAGAATAGAAGCTTTCAAAATGTGGTATTAAAAAAGAATCCTGAAGGTGAGATGGATAGATCGAATCACGAATGAAGAGATACTGAATCGAATTGGTGAGAGGAGATCGATTTGGTTAAATTTGACGGGAAGAAGAGATATAATGATAGGACACATTTTAAATCATCCAGGACTTGTGCAGCTGGTTTTTGAGGGAAGTGTAGGTGGTAAGAACGGTAGGAGTAGATCAAGGTATGAATATGACAAGCAGATTAGAGCAGATGTAGGATGCAGCAGTTACATAGAAATGAAAAGGTTAGCACAAGATAGGCTTGTATGGAGGGCTGCATCAAATCAATCTATGGAAAACATTATTATTATTATTATTATTATTATTATTATTATTATTATTATTATTATTATTATTATCAACAAAAGTAACTCGTCATCATTGAAGTTTTATGACATCTAGTATTTGGACTCTATTTTCCTGTCCCTTTTGACGGCATTCAGTTCCACAAAGAATTCTATCACGGTTTGATCAATAAAACGCCGTCAGCTAATCGATCATTTGAGCGAGGTGAACTCAGCGAAAGAATTGGTGGGCTCTTACACAAGCGTAATATAAGATAATTAAGAAATGTTAAAGAATAAACAGACAGTTGCAGTTTGAAGGAGGAGAAGGTGACGTGGTCCAGTGTGACCACGCTGTTTAATTCTGCTCCAGGTAGCAGAATTTTGGAATATGGTATTTAATATTCTACTTGAACCATTGACACGAATATATACCAAATGATTTTGAGAACAAAACCCCGCACTTTCTTGTAGACGAGCGACGTGGGTTTCACCATCCAGACCATCAGATAGAATGAAAAATGTAGGTGGAGGGGATTTCTTATATACCCTCTGAGATGACGCCATCCTCACCATGAAGCTCGATGGTGCAATCTGCTAATTCCACATCCACTGGACCAATTTTCTTGAAATGTATCCCATAAATTCGGACAGACTTATAATTCATCATGGTGTTAATTTTATATGTTTCCCATACATACAACGGGCGCAATGAATTTATTTCTGACGTGTCGTTCCGCGGTCTTTCTTCAGCAATCGGCCTTGACACGTGGCGCAAATCCTTGAGAAGGACGCCAAATTTCCTCCAGGCTTACCTGCATTTATATTTACCCTGGGGATTCTATCTTCACGTAAGGTTTATTAATAATTAGATTCTTTATTCCTGGATTTACCATGTCGCCAAAGTCTCTCGTTATGAAGGATTCTCGAAATTGATAAATTATTCGGTACTCGAGGTCAACCGAAGTATCCCGGCATTTCACGAGCTCGCGACTCGCTTGGCACGGTGAGTGCGTTCCCAGAACAAGGTGAAGCTCTTGAAATAAAAACATGGCTACTCTCAAAAAACTGTTTGTAGCTGAAATAAATATTTGGAATTATTTTTCATCGTAGGATTATGTGTTCAATATTATGTCACAAACATGTTTCACACAAATTTTGCCCATAAATGGGCAACAGCAATTCCTTCTTCAGTGGCTTGGGTCAAGTCTTAAAGTGTACAAAGAACAGGGCAGGACTGACAGTCGTAAAGGTGTTGGCTAGTTTGTTGCTCACCACAATCTCAGAAGTCTGGCTGATCTTTCAAATAACCCCATTTTCTTAGGTTATCCTTGGATTTACCTACTCCACGAATGAAGAGATACTGAATCTAATTGGTGAGAGGAGATCGATTTGGTTAAATTTGACGGGAAGAGGAGATAGAATGATAGGACACATTTTAAGACATCCAGGACTTGTGCAGTTAGTTTTTGAGGGAAGTGTAGGTGGTAAGAACGGTAGAAGTAGATCAAGGTATGAATATGACAAGCAGATTAGAGCAGATGTAGGATGCAGCAGTTACGTAGAAATGAAAAGGTTAGCACAAGATACGCTTGCATGGAGGGCTGCATCAAATCAATCTATGGAAAACATTATTATTATTATTATTATTATTATTATTATTATTATTATTATTATTATTATTATTATTATTATTAACAAAAGTAACTCGTCATCATTGAAGTTTTCTGACATCTAGTACTTGGACTCTATTTTCCTGTCCCTTTTGACGACATTCAGTTCCACAAAGAATTCTATCACGGTTTGGTCAATAAAACGCCGTCAGCTAATCGATCATTTGACCCAGGTGAATTCAGCGAAAGAAGTGGTGGGCTCTTACACAAGCGTAATATAAAATAATTAAGAAATGTTAAAGAATAAGCAAACAGATGCAGTTTGAAGGAGGAGAAGGTGACGTGGTCCAATGTGACCACGCTGTTTAATTCTGCTCCAGGTAGCAGAATTTTGGAATATGGTATTTTCGCCACAGGTCCCGACCATTAAGCTACAATGTACCTTATAATAGGCCAGTAAAAATCGACAATAAATTAACAAAACATGATGTATCTCTGATTATTTAGTATGTTGTTTGGACCCATTATGGCTAGGTATACCCAAGTTTGCAACTCTCAAGAAATTGTGGAAAAATTTTTACACACGAAAAACCGCGAAATTTGTTTACTTGTTTCAGATTCTGCTCTATATCCCCTAATCCATACATTTTTCGTCGAAGCTATTCTATACGTTTTTACTCTCATTAAATTTCTGGCAAATTAAGCCAAACCTAAGCTCTGTAGGTCAATTGGTTACCGAATTACGGAAGTTTTTCCAAAAATTCTAAAATTTTTTTGGGGCCTTCTTTGGGCCGAAATGGCGTCGAAACCACTGATCCCACGAGTAGAACTTGTAGAATGTAATTTATAGGCAATTTAATTAGCTTTAAATTAAGCGTAGAGCGGCGTCTGTAAGCCTTGTAGTTCCCTCAAAATCTCAAGAAAACCCATATAAGGTAAAATCGCATTTTTCCAGAAATGTACCATAACCTTTCGTTTGTTATTTGGTTTGGTAATGAAACAGAAGGCATGTAATCATTTAAAAACGGTGAAATGTATTTTAATATAAACATAATTAATAAACATAAGTAATCAAACGTACAGTATTTAAATCAAATTAGACACGTAGTCAAACTCGTCGCCTTGTTTTTGATGGCCCTGGGTAGTCACTTTCGTTGCTGTCTTCAATATGTAGGTCTTCGTCCCCTGTAGGTAGGTACTCAAGTATTGGTGGATCGTCAGGGTTGTCTTGAAGCTCGTCATCGTCGTCCACTTCAATGATGATAAGGGCAGCGTTCTGGCGCGTTTCCCCAGAGCAGGTAGCACACATCCCAGAACATCTGAGCCCTGCTTTCAGGCAAGTGCAGCCACCTCTGCACCCCTTCTTGCATTTTCAAGAGAGGAGTTTTAGGAGCTCTGCAGGGGTAGGAGCTTGCCGACTGGTAATGGGGATGAGTCCAGCCGAAGTCAATTCCCAACCCAAGTTGGTGGCCTCTTTCTCCACCCCAACCACTTTTGCACCTGGTGGTATGTGCTGTAGTGGCGATACGACGCAACCTCTTGGTTGGGGGCGTTTCGTTTCGTCTCCTCCATATAGGGCAACTAGGCACTTGTCACCGGCTGCTGCGACTTATTGGTGTGTGGCATCTGTCTGGAGGAAAACTCATGCTTGGTCCACTAGGGCTTGATTTTGTCTGAAGTGGCCCCACATTTTCATCTTCCCCTGCCAGAAGAGGGCAGAGGTGGTGTTACACCGCAGAGGAACACGAGCAAATCCACATCCTCTCCAAAGATGATGATGTGGTCATTGGAGGTACTTTTTTTGCAGAGCAGTCACACGATATCGCGGTCTGCGTTTCCTTTTGATATTTTTGTCTCAATCCCCTCGAGAGCAAAAGCAGAACAGAGATGCTCAATGAGACGAACCTTGTTTTTGTCATTCGAGAGCATGTTCTCTTGGGAGGGGAGGGGGAGACTGTGATATTGGTCGATGCGTCAAACACAATTTCCGCTGATGCTGCAGAATACCGTCGTGATCGCTCTGCAAATTTGGTGCTCTTTTGGGCGCCATCCTCAGGATACCCGTCGAAAACTACACACACATTTCTCCCAAAGTGGTTAAATATGTAGCTTACGTAGCTTGCTGTGATAGCCCGTACCGAATCATTCCGATGCCACACGACTTTATGGACGAGATATCCTCCATCGACGACAGCAAATGTTTTTGCCTGCACACTGACGTTCTCTGTGGCTTGAGTGAAGGCAGCGTAAAAAGCAGATTTTGTGCCTTTACGCATTTCTTCGTCAGAAAATAGGGCCATTGGATATGGAGCGAGCTCGTATATGAAGTGGGCCTTCAACTGTAGGTCTGACTGTTTCATGATACACATGCGCTGGAAGACGGTGAGTGGCTCGACATCGACCCTCTTCTTGTGGATCTTGATAGAGGTGGTAGACGTTGCCAAAGAGAGGACCTTTTCTTTCCTAGAGAGTTTTTCCAAAAATTCGGATCAACCTTTTCAGTCCTTCTTCTCGGGCAGTGTGGCAATTTATGTGGGGGCCACCCATAGAGCCACTTATGATGGATACGATTTTATCTATCAATGAGAACGGTGGATGGTTATTGAACCAAGCTTTCAGTTCTTTCACGTCGGAGGTATCTCGTGCAATTTCCGTACGTCGCATATCGACATGCTGTTCACTTGTTGTGGAGGAAATATACCAATACCCTTCTACCTCTTCACATATATTCAGCATATATACCATCCCGCCCGTCCAACGAGAGAGCACATTTGAGCGATGCGAGAGAGGGTTGGAAGAGGGGAACCAAGGAACACCTGCCTACACACAACAAAGAACCGCTACAATCCTCAAGGGCAAGGGCGCTTGTCACTCTACCATTTTTTGCACACATTAGCTTGTTGACTAATAATATTGGTACCTACCTACAATTTTTTCAACTTAAATACCTCCTATATGATCATAACATGTTTTGCATGTTTAAATCTCATGCAAATCTTCATGCAACAAAAAAGTGGTTAGGTACATTTCTGGGTAAATGCTATTTTACCTTATAAGGGTTTTCTTAAGATTTTGAGAGAACTACGAGGCTTACAGACCCCGCTCTGCGCTTAATTTAAAGCTAATTAAATTTCCTACAAATTAAGTTCAGCAAGCTCTACTCGTAATATCAATGATTTCGACGCCATTTCGGTCCAAAGAAGGTCTAAAACTAAAATTTACAATTTTTGGAAAAGCTGGCCTATTTTCAAAGTGCCATAATTCGGTAACCAATTGACCTACAGAGCTCCGGTTGGGCATAATTTGTCACACATTTAATGCACTTAAAACATATAGAGTAGCTTTCGACGAAAAATGCACGGATTAGGAGATACAGAGAAGAATCTGAAACAAGTCCAAAAATTTCGCGGGTTTTTCGTGTGTAAAAGTTTTTCAACAACTTTTTGAGAGTTGCCAACTTGGGTATACATAGCCCTAATAGGTCCAAACAACATACCGAAAAATCAGAGATACATCATGTTTTGCGATTTTTTTTTTTTTGGTGTCGATTTTGACTGACCTATAATTAAATTGTGGTTAGGCCTAATAATGGTTTGACAGTTAAAGGAAAGATTCTTATTACGGAAACGTTTCACATTATGAACTCCGGAAGATTGAATCCTTGTATGAGTAAAATGTAAGGCACAGTTAATACCAGGAAATTCATTAAATGACCAAGCGAGTTGGCTGTGCGGTCAGGGGCACTCTGCTTTTGAGCTTGCATTCGGGAGATAGTGGGTTCGAACCCCACTGTCGGCAGTCCTGAAGATGGTTTCCATTTTCACAACAGGCTGTACATTAATTAAGGCCACGGCCGCTTCCTTTCCGCTCCTAGCCCTTTCCTATCCCATCATCGCCATAAGACCTATATGTATCGGTACGACGTAAAGCAACTTGTGAAGGAGGAATGCATCAAATAAGTTGTATCCACTATTACGGAGCATAGCTCTGTTCTTGAAGTGAACATCGCGTACGAGGAGACAATGAAGTTGTGATCTCTGATACATCACCAATAAACTGTGCTTTCGTGCGATATGTTGTATATTGGCATTGTCCCCAATAACTTCGTCGAAATCACCTGTTGCATGTTCTTTAAATGAATTTACGGTTCATGGACGAATAACAGTGTTATTGGCTTTACGTCCCACTAACTACTTTTACGGCTTTTCGGAGACGCCGAGGTGCCGGAATTTAGTCCCACAGGAGTTCCTTTACTTTCCAGTAAATCTATGGACACTAGACTGACGTATTTGAACACCTCCAAATACAAGCAAGGATCGAACCTGCCAAATTGGGGTCAGAAGGCCAGCGCCACAAACGTCTGAGCCATTCAGCCCAGCGTTCGTGGACGAGACAGGGTTATTTCTATTAGTAGGATATTCTAACCTGTCTTTTAGTCTATTTTTATTTATAAAAGTGCCTCCCAATGGAGGTAGCCCCAAAGGACTCAGTATACCTACATGACAATAATAATTATCATTAAAATTATAATTAAAATATTAAAATATAATAATATGATGTAAAATTTCAAACAACACCTAGAGGTGTAGATTAAGATGGTGATTCAGAATTTGACAACTCTTCTTTAGTACTATGGTGACTATCTCATCTCGTACGGAAGTTAGAATGTAATATTATTTTCGAAATTCCTAAAAAAAATCGAGATATAGCACCTCGTGCTCCTATCAGCAGACTTATTACATCAACGCATTTGAGCCTACCTCTGTCTTTGAAATAATTAACGGTATGTTCATAGATAGCTTTATTTTCTTTATCCACCTACTCAGCTTGTTGAAGACCAACCTCGAATCAGACAGAAGGGTCAGTTATTATGCCATGCCAAGAGGTGTTGGAATATGCAATAATATCAACTCTTCTAGTAGACCTATCTGAGGAAACGCATGGGATTTCTTCGTACATTTGCCGCGCTTTCTATCGCAAAGCATTAGCTATCTCAAACCTCACCATGTGATGGCGTGAATTACGTAGTAATATTCCTCAACCACAGAATCCTAAGACATGTCCAAGCGATTCGTTCTCGGTCACAATAGTGTTCAAAAGGATTTGCCCTTTTCCGCAATAACACTCCACCAAGTCGATTTCGGACACCATTCAGTTGGTTTTCACAAACTTCGAAATACTGTATCTCCGTCAATATTCATTCCAACTAAAAATAGTAGCCTGCATAACGAAGTGATAGGAAATCCCATTTCAAATCATTTATATCTGACACATATTCACCCTAGGACATATAAGAATTGAGATGCTTACAAATTTATACGTATTGTACCGGGAAGTACACCGCAACGCCGCGCATTTAAATCTAGCGCCTAAAAGAACTCCTCTACTGGTGAAACAGTGAAACTGAAACTATACCTACTTAAAATACTCAGAAGATGTCACCACAGGAATCTGCTGTGATTTTGTTATTGTGAAGTTTCCTGAACTGTGTGCATCTCTACTTGTTTTGTTTGTTATCCATCAAGAAGTTTGGACATTCTCTCACAGATGACACTACCAAAAAACCATGATCATGCACCCTGGTGCGAAGTGAAAGAACTTTTGATTTAAAGAAGTTTTGTATTCATAAGTTTTCTTTTACTGATTGATGTTCATTTATTTTTGGGTTGGCAATATTTACCTTTCTTGCCGCCAATTTTGAATCTAGCCAATCCCAAATTTCTGTAATTAATTTTCTACCAATCACAGTCTTCTTCGCTTTTGAGTGTAACTTTTAAGTTAACCAATAAAATTGTGAGGCTGTGGCTATTTTTATCGGGAATGGTCTCGAACTTTCCCCGAGGGTTTATAAACTGCGGATTTTCACGTTTCTTGGCCAATTGATCGTCAGCTTACTAAGTGTGTGTGTCAAAGCAGGAGGCGGGAGGCCTCTTTCATCAGGCTGCAGTACATCGACAAGGTAATGGCCACATAACATCTTTATTTCTTGCTAGCTCCGCAGTTTAACCCGAGGGAAAGGTCCGAATCCTTAACTATGTAACCTAGTTTTCCTAAAAATGTAACTTTCAGCCGGCTAACGTAAAAACTTCATAAAACTTTAACTGTAAATCGGGGATAAAGAGTGATGTACCCTCTCGAGCTCCCCTTCATCTTGGTTTGAGGTGCCACGTTTTTGTAACCTTTCTTTTCAGCAATGTATTAAAGTTATTTCCATTCGTGCTACCTCAGTTGGTTGGGAATAGCCCCTGTTTCGTTGGCCAAGCGCCCTATAGGTTTTTAAAATTTTTTTTTGGGGGGGGGGCACAGTCGTCGACTCCATTCAAATTGTACTCGGGCCGTTTATTTAACCTGTTCTTTTTCACGAAGGTCCTGTAGGTTGGGTACTAGCTATCTTTGTGTAATGTGATTTCTATTTGTAAAGAGTGCCTTGTAAGGCCAGAGATTTTTATATTTTCATGCAATGTTGCCTTGAGTAGGCTTGGAAAACTTAGAGCCTGTTAGCTCTTTTTTCAATTTTGTGATTGTAACGAGTGCTTCTGGAAGGCTAGATATTGTATTATGGGAGCAAGTGCTCCATGAATTAGTGGGATTTCTGCCCTTGTATAGGTTTGTGATTTTTGTAAACTTGAGCGCGTAACTCAGGAAATGTAAAGCTAGGGGCTTAAAGCCCAAGGTATTAAGATTCTGAATCTTGGATTTTTTACCAATCTTATTTAACGTTTGCTACTTGTAAAAATTGCCAATTTTGATGTCTGAAAATATAACCTTCACTTTAAGTTTTAAATTCTATTCTTGACATTATAGTTAGACCCATTCATCCCGGCACCTTCTTTCACCTCTGCGGTCCACAAATACCCCGGATCACGTATGTTTATCGCTAAGTCCGTCATCTTTGACGTGGAAATATTGCTCAGTCGTCAAGGTAGCAAACTAACTGACGATGGTGATTCTTGTTGTCGTAATTGCTTTGAAACTCTGTGGTAATTGATCATTAAGATAGTGAAGATTCCCGGGTTGAATGGCGCAGACGGTTGAGGCGCTGGCCTTCTGACCCCAACTTGGGAGGTTCGATCAGTCCGGTGGTATTTGAAAGTGCTCAGATATGTCACACTCGTGTCGGTAGATTTACTGGCAGTCAAAATTACTCCGGATGGACAAAATTCCGGCACCTCGGCGTCTCCGAAAACCGTCAAAAAGTAGTTAGACGTAAAAACAATAACATTATTATATAATGAAAATTATTACAGAAATGAGAAGAAAACGCCTGAAGTAACGATTACTCAAAAAATAAGTGAGAAAAGGAATCCTATAGGCGGAGGCTATAGTAGAACCGAAAGAGAACGGAATTGATGGCCTGCAGTCTCAGCAAAACCATTATTGGCCTAAAGTGACCATTGTTGACAATAATTGCTACTTGCTTTGCTTTTTCTACTCCCACTCATCTCCAATTACTGCTACAATTACGAAAAGTAACCCATCAACAATAAATAAATAAGTACTAGTATATTAACCTAATTTTCACGCTTGACCGTAGAACTAAGGTGTTTGGTCTTTGAGATGTGGTCTTAGGTTAAATCCAGCAAAAACGCAAGCCATCATCCTTGGATACCCGAAACTACTCGCGAAGGTCAATCGACTAGAGATTCCACCTATAAGGTTGTGTAATACTAACATACCATTCATGTCATCAGTAAAAGTCCTAGGCGGTTTTTTTTTCGATGATGACATGTCATGGAAAACGCATATCACGAACATCACCCAGAAAACATTCTCTGCATTGCACATGCTGCGAGGGTATAAATACTTATTTCCTGAAAAACTCAAAAAAATGCTGGTAGAAACTCTGGTTTTCCCTCATTTCGACTATTGTAACGCGATTTATAGAGACGCTCGAGGCAAGTTATTGAGCAGATTACAACGTGATCAAAATGCATGTGTGAGATACGTCTGTAACCTACGGTACTATGACCACGTAACTCCTCCATATAACCATCTATCTTGGCCCCGACTAGAAATCCGTCGCACTGTGTATACCCTATGCCATCTCCATAAAATCCTTCATTCTTCACAGCCATTTTGCCTTACTTCATATTTCAAATAGATATCCTCTTATCACAGTCTTAACACCAGATCTGCTAATAATTCCATCCTTGCTTTACCTACCCATAGAACTGCCATCTACGATAAATCATTCACAGTAATTGCCTGCCGTGAGTGGAACTTCCTTCCCGAAAATATCAGAGGGTTAAGCACTATTCGCACTTTCAAGGAAGCACTTTGGAGACATTTTATGCACAGTAAGGATCATCTGTAATCTTGATGCCGCTACTTACAACCATTCTATTAATATGGATGTCCTGGTAGAGAGTCTAAAATTCTTATCCGATTTGTTTTTAAAATCAAATTTTATGTACTGCCTCCTTTTTTACATGTAGGATATCAGTTTTAAGAATTTATCCTTTTGTTACATCTGATTTATTTCATCTTAATTTAATCTTAATTTATTTCTTCTTAATGTAATCTCACCATTCTTGTATTACTAATTTGTATTAGATCTAGTTATTATAAGTAATACAATGTAATATATTTATATTTCAGTTCCTGGTTACATGGAAGAGAAGGCCTGAAGGCCTTAATCTTGCCAGGTAAAATAAAACATTACTAAACTAAACTAAACTAAACTAGGATTCAGAGTTCGGAAATCAGAGCTGACCACTGAGTCCCTTTATCACTTAGGTATTTGGGAAGATGTTGGACGTAGCATCTCATAACAAACGAGTACCAAAACATACATTCCAAGAACAGGTCCATTAAGGGTTGGTCCTTTTATCAGGACCAGATTCAAAACATACCGCTCTGTGGAATGAGTACATTTTCACCCTGTCCACACGATTTATAATGTGAACTTCAGGTGAAAAATATTCATTAACTAAAAGAATTTTTCAAAACAACTTTCTAATACACTGAGCAGGAACGCTGTTTTGTGTCAGATCATTAGCCTAAAAAAGTGGTGTAAAAAAGCAATAATGACAATAGAAAATTAGTCCCAGATTTTAAGTCGAACAAGTATCTGGACCTTCCCGTTGTCACTGTCCTCAACCAGATGCCTGCTCCCCGGAGTCGTGCATTTTACAACTCACTAAAATGTTCACACAGGGACTATTATAGTTAGCAGGTTTTGAAATTGTTTTCTAGAGAAATGAAATGTCGTGTGGCTTTTAGTGCCGGGATATCCCAGGACGGGTTCGGCTCGCCAGGTGCAGGTCTTTCTATTTGACACCTGTAGGTGACCTGCGCGTCATGATGAGGATGAAATGATGATGAAGACAACACATACACCCAGCCCCCGTGCCATTGGAATTAACCAAGTAAGGTTAAAATCCCCGACCCGGCCGGGAATCGAACCCGGGACCCTCTGAACCGAAGGCCAGTACCCTGACCGTTCAGCCAACGAGTCGGACAGTAACAGAGAAGACGGTGTTCTACTCAGTCACCGGGCTGAGTGATTCACGCGCTAGAGGTTTGTTGGCTGACTCAGTCCGGTCAAATACAACACCCTACATTCAATATATTTACCAGCAACTAAAGGAACACCTATGGGGAAAAAGTCGACACTTAAGCGTCTCCGAAAACCGTAAACAGGCAATAATAATAATAATAATAATAATAATAATGATAATAATAATAATAATAATAATAATAATAATAATAATAATAATAATAATAATAATTGTACCGGGAGGTACACCTCTACACCGCACATTTAAATCTTGCGCCCTAAAAAAGTCCTCTACAGGAGAAACAGTAAACTTGAAACTGGAACAACTTATACATTTTCTCTGAAGATGGCATCACTAAAATTTTGTTATTGTGAAGTTTCCAGTACTGTGTGAATTTCAACTTGATTTATCAAGAAGTTGGACATTCTCTCATAGATGTCACTGCCCAAAAAAAAACTATGATCATGCACCCTAGTGCGAAGTGAAAGAACTTTTTTGAAGAATTTTTGTATTCATAAGTTTTTTCATTGCTAAATTATGTTCATTCATCTTTAGGTTGGCAATATTTATCTTTTCTTTCCGCCAGTTTTTAATTTAGCCAATCAAGAATTTCTGGAATTAATTTTCAACCAATCCCGTATTTCTTCTTCGATTTTGAGTGTAATCTTTTCATTCACCGATAAAATTGTGAGGGTGTGTCTTTTTATTCTTGAAAGGTCTCGAACTTCCCCGAGGGTTTATAAACTGCAGATTTTCTCGTCTCCTGGCCATTTGATCGTCGTCTAACTTAGTGTGTGTGTCAAGCAGGGGGCGGGAGGCGCCTCTTTCATCAGGCAGCAGTTCTGTAGTAAGGTAATGGCCAATTAACATCTTTATTTCTCTGCCCCGCAGTTTAACCTGAGGGAAAGGTCCGAAACCTTAAATATGTAACTAACTTCTCTAAAGTGTAAATCTCCTGTCGGCTCATGTAAAACTTCATAAATCTTTAACTGTAAACCGGGGATAGAGAGTGACTCGAGCTCCCCTTCATCTTAGTTTGAGGTACCGCATTTTTTTCTGCTATGTATTGAAGTTATCTCCATGCGCGCTACCTCAGTAATTTGGGATTAGCCCCTGTTTCGTTGGCCTAGTGGAAGTTGTGACACTTGCACGGAGTGACATTTGCACGGAGACGGAATGTGTTGACACTTGCACGGAAAGCCAAAAATTCCCGGAAATTACTAATCATGGCTATTTCAAACAGTGACACTTGTACGGAGGCCCAAAGAGGGTTGGAAAACCAGAAACAGTGGAGGGGAAGGCCCACCCGGTAAGTGGAATTAATTGCTACAGTTGACACCTGTGTGACAACTAGTGTTCCGAGTTGAACTGGTGATAATTTCTCTGCAGCTATGGAGTTCACTGAGACCGCCTTTGTTGATTTACGACGGACATCAGTATATTGTGGACTATACCAATAAAGATCAAATGACTTATTGGCGGTGCGTATATTTCAAGAAAAGTAAATGTAAAGGAAGAATAACAACGAAAGATAATACAGTTTTAGGCGAGACGAGTCATGTTTGCATTCCGGACGACGCGGCGAATGAAGTGAAAAAAAAAGTATAGTAAATGCAAAAAAAAAAAAAAAACGTGCAAGGGAAACAGACAGTATGATTTCAACAGTTTACACCGAAGAAGTAGGCCAGCTCTTCAATAGAGGCTATGACCGTGTGACATCGATGCCATCACATAGAAGTGCCAAACAATCATTACATCGTATCCTACGGAAAAGAATGGGACCTACAAAAGACCCGATCGATTCTGGAGGTGTAATAATACAGGAAAGACACATAGCAATGAACGACGGTGGAAAATTCCTACTTGAAGACGCCAACAGGGGGCTTAAAGTCAGGATATTAGTGTTTGCCAGCGAGAAAGGAAAATATGCTTTATCAAATTGCTCTTCCTTCTTTGTCGACGGGACCTTCAAAAGTTAAAGCAAGCAGTTTGGGCTGTTACTTAACATCCACGCCGATTTTAGAAGTTCTTGGGAAGAAACCAACACGATACCAGCTGTCTACGCGCTGTTACCAAACAAGAAACGGGAAACCTTATGCTCGTTTCTTCGAAGCTGTTAAAAACAACGAACTAGGATGTAACCCTGTGACACGTATTATGGACTTCGAAATCACCATCGTTCAATCAGCTAAAACGCTGTTTCCTCAAGCTGAGATTTCTGGTTGCAACTATCATTTTAATCAGTGTCTATGGAGGAAAGTACAAGATTGTGGCCATGTGACTGCGTACAGGGAAAATGAAGGAATTAGACTTCATATTCGAATGTGTTCAGCACTAGCGCTCATTTCCCTAGAAATGATTGATAATGGTTGGCTATGTATTCAGGAGAGCTCGCCTGAAAATCAGAATCTACAGGTGTTTTACGACTATGTCGTTGGTCAATGGCTGGATAACGAGCACATGCCAAGGAATATGTGGAACTGTTGTGGAAGGCGGCATCGGACCAATAACGTTTCTGAAGGCTGGAACCAAAGAATAAACAGTTTAATTTCGAGAGCGCACCCGAATGTATATTCGCTGATCAAGACTCTTCGAGATGACGCAGAATACTACGGTTACCAATTTGTCAGGATAGTTTTGAATATCGATGAGAAGAGAAGGAAGAAATCAGCAGTGAAGATCGATGAGTGGATTTCAAAGGTCTTAAAAATACTTGAAGTTGATGGCAAACTAAGATCATTCCTAGTTTGTGTTGCTTACGCTCAGAAACTGCAGTGAAACTACCCTGGAATATTACAGGATTTGTAAATCTTGCAAATATTGTAAATATAGAAATATTCTGAATCATAATTAATAAAAAGAAAACGTGACAATGAAATATCACTGCATAACAATGCGAATATCTTGAATCAGCACTTAAAAAATAAAAAACTTGACGAACTTGCATAAAGTGAAAAAAAAATATATGTTTGAGGAACGCAAAGAGACTACCTCCCCGTGGTGTTCCCTGGAAACGGCGCTAAGTCAGCTAAATGTCTCTTACAATGTATAAAATTAACCATAAAAACAAACCCCATGGTGCAACAGCCCTTGAAGGGCCTTAGTCTACCAAGTGACCGATGTTCAGCGCGAAGGCCTGCAGATTACGAGGTGAGGTGTGGTCAGCACGACGAATCCTCCCGGTAGTTATTCTTGGCTCTCTACACCAGCGCCAATATCTCGCCATCAGATAGATCCTCAATTCTAATCTAATCACCTCGAACCAACCCTCAGATTCAGGTAAAAATTCCTGACCTGGCCGGAAAACGAATCCGGGGCTTCCGGGTAAGAGGCTGGCACGCTACTCCTACACCATGGGGCCGGCATTTATAAAATTAACGGTTACTTATAAATTGCATCTAAATTCACTACCGTGATTACCAGAGCTAGGATTTTTGGTGACATGTCATTTTTTAATTGGTTCTAAATAGACATTGCTAACTTGTATAGAAATCCTTATCATAGTTCCCACACTGCAGAAATGCTAATTACCGAGAAAGTGACCGTGCGGTTAGAGTCGCGCAGCTGCGAGCTTGCATTCGGGAGATAGTGGGTTCGAACCCCACTGTCGGCAGCCCTGAAGATGGTTTTCCGTTGTTTCCCATTTTCACACTAGGCAAATGCTGGGGCTGTACCTTAATGAAGGCCACGGCGGCTACCTTCCCAATCTCCCACCCTTCCGTCGCCGAAAACCTTCGATGTCTTAGTGCGACCTCAAACAAATAGCCAAAAAATGCTAATTTATTAGGTCATTTTTGTCATTTTTTGCCATTTTGTATTATGTCATTTTATAAAGTTGTAAGTCATTATGCGGTCATTTTATGGAATTTATTGTCCGGCTCCATGGCTAAATGGTTAGCGTGCTGGCCTCTGGTCACAGGGGTGCCGGGTTCGATTCCCGGCAGGGTCGGGAAGTTTAACCATAATGGGTTCTGGGTTCGTTCCGCTGGCACGGGGGCTGGGTGTACGACTCGCAGGTCGCCTATGGGAGTCAAAACAGAAAGACCTGCACCTGGCGAGCCGAAGACTATTTTATACTTTTTGAGTCATTTTCTTACATGTTGTAGCATTTACGCGTGTGGTATTGGATTTCCAGGAGAGGCCAGTATTTATGTGCATTTTCGTCAAAGTACCTATCAAATTAGATTAGGTATCCAAAATTTATGTTAGTATGACCATTCTACTTCTGAATCATCAGGTAGAGTGAAAGCTCCGTGGAAGTGTCACTCCGTGCAAGTGTCACTCCGTGCAAGTGTTCCAACCCCGGCCTAGTGCCCTATAGGTTTTTAATTTTTTTTTTTTGGGGGGGGAGCTCAATCTTTGACTCCATTCCGGTTGTACTCGGGCCGTTTATTGAACCTGTTCTTTTTCACTAAGGCCCCGTAGGTTGGGTACTAGATACCTCTGAGTAATAAGACGGCTATTTGTAAATAGTGCCTTGTAAGGCTAGTGATTATTAAGATTCTCATATTGTGTTGCCTGGAATAGGCTTAAGCACTGAGAGCGTGTGAGCTCTTTTTCAAGTGTTGTAAAATTGCCTCTGGCAGGCCTGATATTTCAATTTTGGGAGCAAATGCTCCAGGTATTAGGGGATTTCTGCCCTTTGGGTAAATGTATATTCTTCGTAAAATCGAGCTGCGTACCCAAAAATTGTAAAACTAAGGGCTTGTAGCCCAAAGATGTTCAAATTCGGAAATCTTGGATTTTTCTAAATCTTATTTCTAATTTGTTATGTCATTGTGATTTCACCAACTGAAAAGTTGTTAAAGTTTTGTTATTTTTCGAAAAATATAACCTTTGTTAAAATTTTAAATTAACTTTGACTTTGTAGTTAGACCCATTCACCCCGACACCTTCTTTCACCTCTGCTGATCCGAAAGGGAACTATGACGACGAAACAGTTACCCTATGAATAATGCAGAATAAATAGTGGCATAATTACCCATACTAAACGGCCTTAAGTGTAAAAAGAAAGGTTGCACATAAGATATCATAAACAAAAGGCAAGGAGGCGAAACACTAGCACTCCTTATAGAAATTACAGGAAACCTAAGTGGGCTTAAGGCCCAATGAAACAGAGGCTAATCCTGTACTACGAAGGGGTGACTAAAGGAGGAACGTTTAAAGCAAGACAAGATTTACAAAATTCAGAGGTTGAAAACTTTAGTCACACAAATGCAAGGTTGAATGGGAGGCGGCAGAGGGTCACCACTCTTCGTTTCGTTACATGTTTCCCAGGAGGGAATAGAAACAGAGTCCTCAGACATCGCCGAAAATCCTACATTAAAACCACCAGTTTACAAAATTACATTAAAAGAAAACGGCTGAAATCTTCCCCTCAAACAACCCGCAGGGGCTATCACATGTTTAGGTCAATTCTGCCTACCTTGCTTGTATCGCTGGATGTTCTTCAAGCAGGCCGCGCCCCTGCCCCCTAAGCTTCCGTCAAGTCGCACTCCGAAGCACTGGAGCAATTCTAACAAGACGGCCGTAAAGTGTCCTGCTTTTATAGTTGCGTAGAGGAAACTTCCAGATTAAATTGGAACTACCCTTTGCTGATAGGCTGGATTCCCATACACACCCCCGGGTTTGATTGGCCAGAGAACATATGTACAAGCATCTGAGGAGGAACCAGCTGAACTGTTGACAACTTCGGTGCATTAAAAAAATCCTCAGAAAAAGGTTTACCAGCTCCCAAAATAAATATTACTCCATCCAGTAGTTTATTTTTAGTCCAGCAGGGAGCATTAATAAATAGATGGCAGAGCCATCTCACCATTGCAGAAGTAAGTTTTTGGGAGATTAAAAATTCAAGTCCGTTGGCATAGATAGCCGTAGAGAAGGCGCGCAGTTTAAATAGGTGGGGAAGGTGTACAATTATTATTATTATTATTATTATTATTACTATTATTATTATTATTATTATTATACCGGGAGGTACACCTCAACGCCGCGCATTCAAAATAAGCGCCTTAATGAACTCCTCTATCGAACAAAGTGGAAACTTATACAACAGGAACTTAAAACTTTAATCAGAAGATGTCACCACTAAAATATTGAGTAATTTTGTTATTGTGAAGTTTCCTAAACTGACTGAATTTCTCCTTGTTTTGTTTGCTCTACATCAAGAAGTTTGGACATTTTTCTACAGATGACACAACAAAAATGTGTGATCATGCCCTCTGGTGCAAATTGAAAGAACTTATAATTTAAAGAAGTTTTGTATTTCTAGGTTTTTGTTACTGATTGATGTTCACTTATTTTTGGGTTGGCAATATTTCCTTTTTCTTTCCGCCAGTTTTGCATCTAGCCAATCCCTAATTTCTGTAATTAATTTTCAACCTATCACAGGCTTCTTGTTCGATTCTGAGTGTTACTTTGAATTCATCCAATAAAATTGAGAGGGTGCGGCTAGTTTAGTCTTGAATGATCTCGAATCTTCCCTGAGGGTTTATAAACTGCGGATTTTCACGTTTATTGGCCAATTGATTGACGATTATCTGAGTGTATGTGTGTTAAGCAGGAGGCACGCGGTCTCTTTTGTCGGCAGCTAGAACATCTTCAAGGTAATGGCTACATAATTTTATTCCTTCTTGCTACCTCCGCAGTTTAATCCGAGGGAAAGGTCCGAATCTTTAACTATGTAACCTACTTCTCTAAAATGTAAATCATCTTCCGTCTAATGTAAAAACTTCATAACATCTTTAACTGTAAACCAGGGATAGAGAGTGAAGTACCCTCTCGAGCTCCCCTTCATCTTGGTTTGAGGTGACTACGTTTTTCTCTAACTGTTTTTCCTACTGTAATGGGTTAATGTAATTTCTATACGAGTCACCTCAGTAGTTTGGGAATAGCCCCTGTTTCATCGGCCTAGAGCCCTTTAGGTTTTTTGAGTGTTCATTATCTAGGAGCGCAGTAAGCCTCCATTCAGTTTGTGTTTCGGGCTATTTTCTTAACCTGTTCTTTTCCGCAAAGGCCCTATAGGTTGGGTACGAGATAATCCTGTTTCAAATTGTAAGTTGGGCCATGCAAGGCCAGAGAGTGTAAGATTTTTGAGGTTGCCTCGAGGATGCTGAAAGAAACGGAGAGCCTGTTAGCTCTTTCTCAAGTTTTGTAATTGTGAGGAGTGCTTCTGGAAGGCTAAATATTGTAATCTTAGGAGCAAGTGCTCTTTGAGTTAGGGGATTTCTGCCCTTTACTAAAATTGTTCTTTTTTTGAATGGTAAATTTGTGCTGGGAGCTCAGGAATTGTAAAACGAGGGGCTTGAAGCCCAAAATCTGTCACGTTCACTAATCTTGTATTTTCCTTGACTTGTTTTAAGATTGTCATTGTACCTGATGCTTCATTATTATGAAAAATTGTTAAGTTTGAAGTTCTAAAAGAAATATAACCTTTGTAAAGTTTTAAATCAATTCTTGATATCGTAGATAGACCCATTAAAGCCCGCACCTTCTTTCACCTCTGCGTTCCACAGATACCCCGGAACATTTATTATTATTATTATTATTATTATTATTATTATTATTATTATTATTATTATTATTATTATTATTATTATTATTATTATTATTAATATTATTATTATTATTATTATTATTATTATTATTATTATTATTATTATTATTCAATGAAATGTAAAGCACTGGCAATGATCACATAAAAATGCTTCAATCCCCTAATATTTGACGACAGTGAACAAAACAATACTAATATTAATAATGTATAGGCCTATAAACAGTTAACCGTAATTTTAATAGCCCATGATGGACTATTGAATTTGAATTCCTCAAAGATGGTCACCTCGCACCCTCAGTAGAATAGCATAGAATAGAGGTGCTTTCCTTGAGCCTCCGTGGCTCAGGCGGCAGCACGCCGGCCTCTCATCGCTGGGTTCCGTGGTTCAAATCCTGGTCAATCCATGTGAGATTTGTGCTGGACAAAGCAGAGGCGGAACAGGTTTTTCTCCGGGTACTCCGGTTTTCCCTGTCATCTTTCATTCCAGCAACACTCTCCACAATAATTTCATTTCATCTTTTATTCATTATCATTGCCCCAGAGGAGTGCGACAGGCTTCGGCAGCCGGCACAATTCCTATCCTCGCCGCTAGATGGGGGCTTCATTCATTCCATTCCTGATCCGGTCGAATGACTGGAAACAGGCTGTGGATTTTAATTTTTAGAGGTGCTTTCCTTCGAGAAGATACTGTAAAAGTAGGGTCTAAATCAAAATAAAGAATTCAGACAATCTGACGCTCTCTACATGGCAAAAGATTAGAAATAATTAACGGTGACTCATATTTGACTTCCGATTCATTCTTTTTAACATTGTCTGATGCACGTGATCGATAATAATACTTAGTCAAGGAGTTGTTTGTCAACAGCTATAGAAACACTTTCACCTTGCACATACCTTTCTGTTCCATAAATGTTCATAAACAAATAACTGTGAAATCACTTCAATAATTGAAAACTTTTCCTTGTTTCAGAAATAACTACTACATTCTAGTGAAAGTGTAAGCAAATTATTTAAGGTTGATTGGGTCTCGAAACAGGAAACTGAGCTTGAGCAAGCCACCAGTCTCCTCATGGACTTCTCTGTTCACAATAAACAGCAGAAAATAAGAGAGAGGCTCATGACTGAGGTCTTTATGAATATCAATCAATCAATCAATCAATCATTCAATCAATACTGAATATTCTAGAACACTACAATAATCATCCGTTGGAATATATATTTGCATACACAACCCGAATATTTGAAAGGCCAGGGACATCGACATCATAAACCCTGTACACTCATTATCTGAAGCTTAAACCGTCCATCTCCTGTGCACAAGGTTGGGAGATCGAATTCCGGGAGAGATTGACATTTAAGAATGTATAAATTCAAGAGATCCCCGCCAGTATTTTAGCTGGTCTACTGGTCTCTTAAAACCGATCCCGTTAGCATTACTATTAGTAGTAGTAGTAGTAGTAGTAGTAGTAGTAGTAGTAGTAGTAGTAGTAGTAGTATAGTAGTAGTAGTAGTAGTAGTATTCATGTACTGGCTTTTTTTCTTTTATTTCACAGTTTGTTTTAAGTCGCACCGACAAAGATACAACAATACAATACAATACAACAGATTTGTTTTGTCTGGCAAGATTAAGGCCATTAGTCCCTCTCTTCCATCTAACCAGAAAATACAGGTTTTACATGTGCAAAATTGAAATAAGTACACTTACAATTGAAACATCTTGCAACTACTAAACAATACAATATTATGATAAAAAAGGAATAAATAGGAGAATGATGATGATGATGATGATGATGATGAAGATGATTATTTACACAATTATGACATGATTAGCTAATTTCTATTATCCTTGGTAATAACAGTGGGATTATATAAAGCCTATAGTTTGAGGAAGGCTAAATCTACAATATTTCCATAGCATTACTTAGTAGGTAGCGGTGACAAAGTTGCCTAAAAGTAGCAGGTGAGGCTCCTCTGACAGAGACGGGTAGTGCATTCCATTGTCGTGCCGAAGAAATAACAAATGAGTTTGTGTATCGTGTGGTGCGGTGAGGTGGAATAGATAAGAGTGTATCAGATTTTGACCGTGTTCCAAAACTGTGATTGGATGAGAGGTGGTGAAATTGACTGTACAAGTAGGGAGGTGAGCATGAGGAGAGTATGCGACGAAGAAGGCATAAAGCATGAAGATTAAGGCGCTGTTTGAGTTTTAGCCAACCGAGTTCATCGTAGGCAGGTGCAACATGGTCAAAGTAACGTAGGTCACATATATAGCGAACACAGGCGTTTTGCGCGCGTTGTAGTTTGTCGTTAAGAGTAGTAGTCAGGTCGTTGTACACGGCGTCACAGTAGTCGAAGTGAGGCAATACCAGAGTGCAAATAAGGCGTTCTTTTAATATTCGAGAAAATATGTTGCGGAATCTTCTAAGTGAGTTAAGTGTCGCAAATACTTTCCTGGAGATGCTGGTAACCTGCTGCTTCCAAGAAAGATGTTTGTCTATCATAACGCCGAGATCTTTGACAGATTCACTGAAATCAATGGGTGAATTTTGTAGGTAGAGTTTTGGTAAAGTGAATTTGCTTATAGTTATGAACAAAGCCGAGGATGTGAAATTATTATAGCTTGAGATTTTACGTTATTTAATCGAAGTCCATGCATGTCAGTCCACTTACAGATTTCTTGTAAGTCTCTATTGAAATTTTTAATTTCATCGGTTAGTCTTTCCGGTTCACAGTGCAAGTATAATTGTATATCGTCAGCGTACATGTGGTGTCTGCAGCTGTTTACCAACGACGTAATATCATTGATATAGACAGAAAATAGAAGCGGTCTTAGGACAGACCCCTGTGGAACACCAACCTCTACGGATCGCCAGGATGAATATTCATTGTTGTTGTTTCTTACACACTGCAGACGACCGCGGAGGTATGAATTAATCCACTGAAGACTGTTTGTCGAGAACTGGAGTTTAAATAGATAGGTCTTACGGTGATGGTTGGATTACAAAGGGCTGGGAATGGGAAGCAAGCGACCGTGACCTTAATTAAGGTACAGCATTAACATTTGCTTGGTGTGAAAATGGGAAACCATGGAAAACAATTTCAGGGCTGCCTACAGTGGGTTTCGAACCCACTATCTTCCGAATTCAAGCCGATAACTACGTGACTCAAAACGCGCAGCCACTTGTTGGGTGTTTGCTATTTTAATGCAGAACTGCCACATATAGGTTTACTGCCACATATAGGTTTTTCGTGACAATAAAACTGGAAAGGACTAAGACTTGGAAGGAAGCGGCCATGGCCTTATTTAAAGCCCAGCCGTGGTGTGAAAATGGAGAATCTACGGAAACCCATCTTCAGGACTGCCGATAATGGAGTGTTAACACACTCTAACCTGAACGATGCAAGCTTCAAGCAACACGATCCGTACTACCTAGATAACCCGCTGAGTATAATATTATTATTATTATTATTATTATTATTATTATTATTATTATTATTATGTTGTTCTCGTTGTTGTTGTTGTTGTTGTTGTTGTTGTTGTTGTCGTTGTAACAATGGTCGTTATGAAGTCAAGTCTTTGTGGTTTGATACCGTTGCTAGCTGGTTTGAATCTCGTAGGTGAAAAATATGTCAACATCATAATGCTGGCCGTGAGAGTAGGAGAGGGGATGAAATACAATTTCTGAATACACTACTAGATTGCGTGGGTTTATTTCCAAAACTTTCCGCAGTGTTCACATGAAGTGAGGGTAATTCGTCCGTCGGATGGAGACGTTAAGCCTTGAGCAGACCCCCTTGGTGTTATTCGTCAGGAGCAGGCTATGTATCAATACTGGGTTTCACAATCTCTTTACATCATCATCATCATCATCACACACCTAGATGCGCAGGTCATCCATGGGCATCAACCAGAAAATATATTTTACATGCTATATGCATATGTCAAATAGGAGACTCTATGATTACGGATGATATAATGAAGTAAAATTCTGAATCATAAATGTATAAAGTGTTAGCTGTTTTACCCATCAATGTAATTTAGCGTGTGCATGATTATAATTTTGTCGACCTTTTATAGAACATTCTAATAGAACTGAGACTTGGAAATACCTGGATATTGGTTCAGTGCCTTAATGTTTCTTGGTTTATTTTCTATTGGTAGGTTTGTTGAATGGAGTACATATTTCCAAACCCGGAATCAAGATATTTTGATAAAATGGAAACCCAAAATTTGAAAGGCCAGTCTGAAGTTACATTATTGCTATTTAAAGTTGATTGATATTATAATTCGAAACTCAAAGAGTAGATCTAGTCAGCATTTACGAAAATTCACCCTTTATATTTGATCGATCTCTGACGGAACTTCCTTATTTGTCTTCGTGTTCCGGCTTTTCTCTGCCTTCGCATGGATTTCAAAATCCCAGTATAGAAACTAAGTATCAGGTTAATATTTTAAAACTGTGTACAGATGAACAAAGCATTTAAAATATTGTCGGGATGATCTCCACAACAACACTCCATAGAGCTAGTTAAGGGCTCTTTGACTTGAACTATCACAAGACAGCCACTGATATTTCCCTTACTTTTCACTGTATTGGAAGAAAATGTAGAACGGAAAGACTGTAAATAAAACGAAATTTTGGCTTGAGACATTTTCCTGTAAACACACTCTTAAGTGACAGATATATCGAGTTTTATGTTTTAAGCTTCCTCTAAAGTCCCCTCCGACTACGATTGACAGGTTTTTTAAATTCCAATAAGGGACAGGTCATGTCGACACAACATAACAGTTGCTCAAGCAAACACTGAGATAAAATTTACTGTACTATGTATAATTACACTGTAGACAGAAACTTTATTGCAGTATTTTCCTGTTTTATTTCCAACAAAAAACTTTAAAACCCGTATTTTTCTTCACTTTTAGCCTTTTTTTTATAATCTCCCTTAATCGCACGTTATAACAACACTAGTATGAACCCACTCTCACCCCACCACAGTACAACACAAATTACCAGCTTTCAGAATGTCTGCTAAAAGAATTTGAAAATGAAAGAATTGAAGGTTTCGTGAATTTTTGCGTAGACGTAAAGCAGATGCTTCTGTGTTCGCCCTGCGATTCTCATTTACTTGCCTTCCACAAAAACAAAAATAAAAATCTTGCACTGAGCTCGATAGCTGCAGTCGCTTAAGTGCGGTCAGTATCCAGTATTCGGGAGATAGTAGGTTCGAACCCCACTGTCGGCAGCTCTGAAAATGGTTTTCCGTGGTATCGCATTTTCACTCCAGGCAAATGCTGTGGCTGTACCTTAATTAAAGCCACGGCCGCTTGCTTCCCGCTCCTAGCCCTTTCCTGTCCCATCGTCGCCATAAGACCTATCTGTGTCGGTGTGACGTAAAGTAACTAGCAAAAACAAAATCTTGCTCCCGCACGTTTCGCACCCCCCTGTGGGTGGGGGCGGCAGAATAACACCCACGGGATCCCCTGCCTGTCGTAAGAGGCGACTAAAAGGGGCCTCAGGGGCTCTGGACTTTGGAGCGTGGGTTGACAACCACGGGGCCCTCAGCTGAGTTCTGGCATTGCTTCCAATTTCTTGTGCCAGGCTCCTCACTTTCAACTATCGTATCCGACCTCCCTTAGTCAAATCTTGCTCTTTTCAGACCCCGACGGTATTACGTATGGAGGTCTAGGGAGTCATGTTCATGCCCTTCGTGGCCCTTGTCTTCCTTTGGCCGATACCTTCGTTTTTCGAAGTATCGGACCCCTCCCTTTATATTCTCTCTGATTAGTGTTATATAGAGGATGGTTGCCCAGTTGTACTTCCTCTTAAAACAATAATCATCACCACCACCACCAAGTTTCGCACTTGGGCTCAGCGCCGGCGGTTCGCTCGCTTACTACACATTTATATCATAGTGCAGAATCGCTAAATGAAGAATAATGGACTGAAATGCAGGATCGGTAAATGATAATGTAAATACATAATTTCAACCATGGCAGAATGGTTTATATATGGGAGAAAAGGGCGTCCCGCATAGTGTAAAGACGGGACAGTACTTCAAATACGGGAAATCCCGTAATAAACGGGGCACCTGGCGACCCTACGTCCAATTGGGTTTTTAACAGCATCACTTATAGCTAACATTCTACTTGCCTGAACCTAAACTTAAATACCTAATTTCATGAAAATTCTATTACCCGTTTTTCCGTGATACTGTTTTCTTTTCTTCACAAGTTGGTTTACGTCGCACCGACACAGGTAGATCTTATGGCGACGACGATGGGGTACGAATGGGCTAGGAGTGGAAAGGAAGCGGCCGCGTCCTTAATTAAGGTACAGCCCCAGTATTTGCCTGGTATGAAAGTGGAAAACAACGGAAAACCATCTTCAGGGCTGCCGACACTGGGGTTCGAACCCACTATCACCCGTGATACTGTAGCAGACAGACAACAATTAAACTAAACCCGACATAGGTCAATTAAAAAATTTATTTCCAAAAGGTACCAAACCCCAATATATAGGCCTATATATATACACACACACAGTTCAAAAAATTTAGGGGAACATGTTTTGTAACATCTGGTATGTGAACGTTAATTTGGTAGATGGGGTTCCAATGGTCGTACAGCATACCTTGAGACCTTGGCTACTCAGGGTATGTCAAATCGAAGTTATACTCCATACATTATACTCCATACATTCCATACATTGAACTGTCAGGTGACCCCTCAAAACAAAGTGAATACCGGTGCGTCCGTGTGTCGTTGTGAGGAACACAGACTACTGCGGTCATTTGAGCACGTTGTACGCACGAAAACCAGCACATCCCATGAGATATCTTAACGAGGTTCAAGTCGCCACTTTGATTGAGGAAGGATGGATTTTTCGTCGTGTTGCTGTGGATCTCAACGTCATTCCATCAGTTATTCAACGCTTGTGGAATCGCTACAATAAGACAGGCCAGTTCACAAGGAGGGTTGGACAAGGTCGTGGACGCACGACAACCCCACAGGATGACCGATATCTGACCTTCTGTGCGTTGCGGCGTCGTTCAGCAACTGCCAGAGAACTGCAACAAGACCTCAGGAGGGTCATTGGAGCCACTGTGTCTGACCAGACAGTAAGGAAGAGGTTAAGAGAAGTGTCCTTATGACCCAGACGTCCTGTTCGAGTGCCCCGTTTAACGCAGCAACATCGCCCAGCTCGCCATCTCTTTGCCCGTAGCCACGTCAACTGGCAACTTCGCCAGTGTTGTTCACAGCCGAGTCCAGATTTCCTCTGACACAGCGTGATGGACGTCAACGTGTATGGAGACGCCGTGGTAAGCAGTACATGCCAAATGTTGTCCAGTAAGGCGACCGATTCGGACAAGGTTCTGTGATTGAGTGGGATGGCATCAGTTTTGATGGCCGTACGGATCTTGTCGTCGTCCGTGGTACCTGATATGTTTTTGACATTCAAGTTCGTCTTATATAACCCATGTATAGCGGCCACCTTGCCTCGGGACACTGGCACTAGGTAGTTGCACGCGGCCGCCATCTTGCTCATAACCCCCTGTGCCAGCTCCGCTCTTTTATCACTACTACGTTGGTAGGAAGCCCCGTAACGTGAAGAAACGAAATAGTCAAAATGGTTCAAATCCATGTCAACAGGACGTTTCATGCCAATAAGTACCAAATCCCACGGGGTGAATTGGACAAAATATAACGTATCCACGCAACCAATGATGAACCATTTCCGGGGCACCTGACCATTAGAAACAGAACACTTCGTTTAATTTACATGATTGTGTTCTAATATTTCTTTCTTTCTTAATCCGTTTACCGATACCCCTCGGAATCAGCGAGGGATCCAGCTCCACCGCCTCAAGGGTAGTATCCTGGAACGTGACACTTTGAGTCGGGGATACAACTGGGAAGGATGACCAGTACCTCGCCAAGGCGGTCTCACCAGCTGAACATGGCCATGCGGGGGATGGGATGATTGGAAGGGACAGACAATGAAGAGGGAAGGAAGTGGCCGTGGACTTAAGTTAGGTACCGGCCCGGCATTTGACTAGAGGAGAAGTGGGAAACCACGGAATACCACTTGAGGTAGGAATCGAAACCCCTCTACTCAGTGGACCTTACGAGGTTGAGTGGACCCCGGCTCAGTCCCCGTACCACGTTTAAAATTTCGAGCAAGGGATTGCAGCTAATCATGCTAGCCACTACACCACAGAGGTGGACTTCGATTATTTCTTTTTATACTGTGTTATGTAACTAATCTGTTTCCTCACTATAAATACATTATTTTCAGCATTTTTTATATAAGCTAGCTGGTGTACCCGTGCTTCGCTACGGAATTATTGTATACAGAATTCTAGATGAAATGGTGTACACGTTGTGAATAAGATTCTGTCAAATTGTATAGCATAGATACTTACAAATTCATCTTTGGCATCTTCCTCTAAACTACAATTTTATCTAGTGTCAATGAAGTTAGTTATAGCCTAGACTGTAGTACCTTACTCCCAGACTTTACAAAACGATTTTCATTAAATTATGTTCTCCGATTTTCACATCGTTCGGCGTTGATATGGCGTTACCAACAAAAAATCTAAATTCATCAACATCTTTATTATAATAGCCGGTACGGTAAAAATGTATAAAACATACATGATCGCAAATTTAATTCTATGTAACTTTTGTTATGCAGTATTTATCGACAGAATCACTAATAACAAATATTTGAGAATTAAATTTTAGGCCTTCCCCTAAAGTACCATTTTATTCGTACATACATACATACATACATACATACATACATACATACATACATACATACATAATCATTATAGACTGTTATGCCTTTCAGCGTTCAGTCTGCAAGCCTCTGAGAATTTACTAAACGTCGCCACAATCCTCGATTTGCAACTAGTGTTGTGGCCTCATTTAGTTCTATACCTCTTATCTTTAAATCGTTAGAAACCGAGTCTAACCAACGTCGTCCTGGTCTCCCTCTACTTCTCTTACCCCCCATAACAGAGTCCATTATTCTCCTAGGTAACCTATCCTCCTCCATTCGCCTCACATGACCCCACCACCGAAGCCGGTTTATGCGTACAGCTTCATCCATCGAGTTCATTCCTAAATTAGCCTTTATCTCCTCATTCCGAGTACCCTCCTTCCATTGTTCCCACCTGTTTGTACCAGCAATCATTCTTGCTACTTTCATGTCTGTTACTTCTAACTCATGAATAAGATATGCTGAGTCCACCCAGCTTTCGCTCCCGTAAAGCAAAGTTGGTCTGAAAACAGACCGATGTAAAGATAGTTTCGTCTCGGAGCTGACTTCCTTCTTACAGAATACTGCTGATCGCAACTGTGAGCTCACTGCATTAGCTTTACTACACCTTGATTCAATCTCACTTACAATATTACCATCCTGGGAGAACACATAACCTAAATACTTGAAATTATCGACCTGTTCTAGCTTCTTATCACCGATCGGACATTGAATTACGTTGAATTTCTTACCTACCGACATCAATTTAGTCTTCAGGAGGCTAATTTTCATACTATACTCATTGCACCTATTTTCAAGTTCCAAGATATTAGACTGCAGGCTTTCGGCACAGTCTGCCATTAAGACCAAGTCGTCAGCATAGGCCAAACTGCTTACTACATTTCCACCTAACTGAATCCCTCCCTGCCATTTTATACCTTTCAGCAGATGATCCATGTAAACTACGAACAGCAAAGGTGAAAGATTACAGCCTTGTCCAACCCCTGTAAGTACCCTGAACCAAGAACTCATTCTACCATCAATTCTCACTTAAGCCCAATTGTCAACATAAATGCCTTTGGTTGATTTTAATAATCTACCTTTAATTCCATAGTCCCGCAGTATAGTGAACATCTTTTCCCTCGGTACCCTGTCATATGCTTTCTCTAGATCTACGAAACATAAACACAACTGCCTATTCATCTCGTAGCATTTTTCAATTACCTGACGCATACTGAAAATCTGATCCTGACAGCCTCTCTGTGGTCTGAAACCACACTGGTTTTCATCCAACTTCCTCTCAACGACTGATTGCACCCTCCCTTCCAAGATGCCTGGTATACTAATCAATGAGATACCTTGATAGTTGTTGCAATCCTTCCCGTTCCCTTGCTTATGGATAGGTGCAATTACTGCTTTTGTCCAATCTGAAGGTACCTTACCAACACTCCATGCTAATTTTACTACTCTATGAAGCCATTTCATCCCTGCCTTCCCACTATACTTCACCATTTCAGGTCTAATTTCATCTATTCCTGCTGCCTTATGACAATGGAGTTTATTTACCATCCTTTCCCCATTTTATTCAGCGTAAATAAAATTATTTATAGCCTGGATTGTAGTGCCTCATTCCCCGACTTTATATACCGATTTTCATTAAATTCTCTTCTGCCGTTTTATTGCGATGCCCTTACATACATACATACATACATACATACATACATACATACATACATACATACATACATACATACATACATACATACATACGAAGATGACGGACGATTAAAAAGTGCATTTCCTTGTTACTGTGCGTACGACCGATACAAAAATACCATTCTCTTTAAACTGTGAGCAATGTACAGACAAACTAATTGCTAAAATGAATTGTCAGTTGTAATTTTTTACTCCGGGCCTTATTCCTCTCTCCTTAAAAAGTTTACTTTTGGATTTGTTACTTTTTGGAAATAAACTTCTCAATTGCCCTGTTCAGTACTAAAAGCAAGTATAATTCTAATATTCAAAAAGTACGGACAGAAAGACGATTTCATACGTACAGATTTTAAAAAATCTAAATCTTACTTATAAACTAGAAATTTTAAGTACGTGTACAGGACTACGTACTTTTAGTTATATTTTACTACTTTGGGGCTGCCTAGCCAAGGCGATAAAGGCGTTGTCGGTTCAACCGTAAGAACATGGGTTCGATTATCCGTCACGAAGTGGAGACTTTTAGAAGTGAAACTTCCTCTTTTGGAGAGATCCATGGCCCTAGTGTTCGCTCAGCCTACACCAGAAATGAGTACTAGGTAAAGTAGCCGAGCACAGAGCTAACCACTGTAATAGCGTTATTTGCCTCACATAATTTTCACGTCATTATTGAATGACAAAGCTGTTTAACGCATGTCACCGGAAGCGTTTGGTTGAACTCCCGGGCTACACACTTCTATGAAACGAACATAGACGTGAACTCCGTAGAGGTTTAGTGGCACTTCCAGGGGCGTAGCCAGGGAGGATTATTGGAGGTTAGATCCCTCCCCAAAGAATTTTTGATGATGACGATGATGATGATGATGATGCTTGTTGTTTAAAGGGGCCTAACATCTAGGTCATCGGCCCCTAATGGCACGAAATGAGACGAAATGTAAGGACAGTTAAAAATCCATAATCCTCCACTGACCAGAATTCAAAACGTGAGGACGAAGAATGAATGGATGGATGTGAAATTAAAACAATCAGTGGATCCGACCCGCAATGCCCCCCATTCCTAGAAACTAGCATTAAACAATAGTATTGCTGACCAAGGAACTGCTTCTAAAGCACAATACTGAATCGATGATGCTTGTAGTCTAAATGGGTTCAAAATCCAGGTCATAGCCCTTCATAATGATACTTATAGCTGCCTCTGTGGATCAGTGGTAGAGTGTCGGCCTCCTGATCTCAAGATAGCGGGTTCAAACCCGGAAGAGGTAGTCGGAATTTTGAAGGGCGGAAAAAAGTCCATTCGACACTCCATGTCGTACGATGTCGGCATGTAAAAGATCTCTGGTGACACAGTGGGTGTTTACCCGACAAAATTAATTCAATCTCAGCCATAGACGGCCAAGATAGTTTCGTTTTACTCGGTCTGCCATCTAGTGGGCCTAGAGTAAAACGGAACGTCGAAATTGACGAGCAGACAGCCAGATGGCCTCAAAATGAAATGTCTGCACACGGTAGCTGAGGCCATACGATTATTATTATTATTTTTATTATTATTATTATTATTATTATTATTATTATTATTATTATTATTATTGTTACCTTGTTTTTGCGGTAGTTAGAGGTGAAAGAAGGTGCGGGTGTGAACGGGTCTCAAGCTACGAAATTAGAGTTCATGTAAAATTAACAAGGTTATATTTTCTTTTCAAAATAAAGAAATAACAAGCATGGCAGGTACAGAGTAGCGAGGCAACAAAATGTAGTTACAATATTTACCGGGTTGGGCTTCGCGCCCCGACTTCACAATTCTTGGGCAATCAGCCCAACCTTACTCCAAAATAAGTTTTAACAGAGGGGCAGAAAACCCCATTCATGCTCAGGAGCACTTGCTCCAAATTACACAGAAAAGCCTCCTCGAGGCATACAACACTCAATTTTCAAGAAAGAGCCACTCGCTCTCAACATTAAGCCTATTAAAGGCCATACCTTCAAGTTGTCCTCTAAGGACATAGATACAGGGGTAAAATACCCAACCTACTGAGGTCTATTAAGTAAGAAGAAAGGTTAATTACATGACCTCAAAAATAACCACTTGAGAGGAGGCGACCTGCACTCCTAATACATTTGTTTAAAACCTACTTGGCACTAGGCCATTAATGCAGGGGCTAATCCCATACTAAAGAGGTGACTTTAGAAAGAAACAATTTACATTACGTTAAAGAAGAATAGGTTGAGAAAAAAATAAGTTCACCTCAAAACAATATGAATGGGAGCTCGAGAGGGTTAAGCACTCTCTATCCTGATATGCAGTTTAAAGATAGAATAGATACCAAGGGTCTTCACATTTTAAGGAAGGTTACATGATGGAAAACTTCGGACCCGCCCCGAGAGTTAAACTGCTGAGCTAGCAAAGAAAGAAGTTATTAATCGGCCATTACCTTGTTGTTGACCGCTGCCGAAGAAAGAGGCGCTTCCCGCCCCCTGCTATGTACTTTACACACTAAAAGATGGAACAGAAGTGGCGCAGAGACCCTAAAATCAGCAGTTTATATACTCTCGCGGAAAGTTCGAGGCGTTTCAGGAAGGAAAACACCCGCCCACAATCATTTTATTGGTGGATAAAGAAAACCCCTACACAATATGAAGAAGAAACACATGATTGGTGGAAAATTAATTAAAGAAATTCGGGATTGGCTAGATTCAAAACAAGGGGAAAGAGAGGGGTATACAGCCAACTTAAACAATAACAGAAAGAAATTTAACAAGAAACAAAACTTTTGAAATAAAAATTTCTCCAAAAAACAGTTCTTTCACATCGCACTAGGGTGCGCCATTGTAGTTTTTCAGTAGTGTCCTCTAGAAGAGAAAGTTCACACTTCTTACTACCGGTAAAACAAAAATACATCAAAAGTGGCACAGTTCAAAAACTCCAAACTTTCCAAGTAGTGACATCTTCTGAGAAACTTGAAAATTAATACCGTCGATAAAGTTCAGACTTCCTCCAGCAGAGGAGTTTCAACTGGCGCACATTTTAAATTAGCGGCGTGGAGGTGTACCGCCCGGTACAATTATTATTATTATTATTATTATTATTATTATTATGGTACTTATCGCTAGCAAAATAGAACCATGGTATTTGTCACGTTGCGGTACTAATCAAAAGTAGCGTAGACTCGCGGTATTCCACACATTATGGTACTATTCACAGGTAATGTATGCGTAAATGTAATACAGACATATGGTGTTTCGTACATTGTATCGTTATTTACAGGCAACGCAAACCTATACAGGTAACGACAACCTATGGTGTTCTTCACATAAGTGGACTAACCACAGGGACTCGCACTTTCCCGTGGTGTTCCTCACATAGTGGGCAAGGCAGAACCATGATGTCGCTCACCCATGGTGTCGCTCATGTAGTGGTACGAATCACAGGTACTGTAAAATGCATCCTGAGCACACATTATCGCTTCTAATCACACCTATTGTGTACCTAACATTGTGGTACTACGCGCAAGTAAAAGTGACCCATGGTGTTCCCTGCGTGGTGGTACTAATTACAAGTAGTATCATGGTTCTAATTTGATCATCCCTTGGTCGCCCCTTTTAGTCGCCTCTTACGACAGGCAGGGGATACCATGAGTGTATTCTTCATCTGCGTCCCCCACCCACAGGGGATTGTGTGTTTGGTCCGCGAGAGGTATTTTATTTCGCTCAAGTCCGCCGGCAAGCCGGTTAGGACTCCCCTATCCACCACATGGGGCGCGCCACGTGGGAGTATCACCTCTCCCCCTGCTGCGCCAGCGTCGTAGGTTCGAGGCAAAGATTAAAAATAAAAAATTAAAAAAAACCAGAAACTGACAATAAACATTCAGAGACATAATTGTAGAAACGACAGATCTGTTGAATTTATTTCCTAAGAAGCCTCGAAGGTTGTATTTTAGATTGTAAACTGAACATCCCATTCGCTGTAAAACTGTTGAACTTGATTGTATTGTTCTTGTTCTGTATTTTAAAATAACATTTTGTAGTGTACTGCAATCTGAGTATCAACATAATTAACTTGTGTCAGTGTCAAAATGACAAGTCTTGCATGCCTGCATCACACATCACAAGCACCTTCGTGTTCTATTATCATTTTGTACCTCTACTCCCACCCTCCCCCATCGGCCGATCCTGGCTACACTTCTTCTTCTTCTTCTTCTTAATCTGTTTTCCCTCCAGGGTCGGTTTTTCCCTCGGACTCAGCGAGGGATCCCACCTCTACCGCCTCAAGGGCAGCGTCCTGGAGCTTCAGACTCTGGGTCGGGGGATACAACTGGGGAGGATGACCAGTACCTCGCCCAGGCACCCTCACCTGCTATGCTGAACAGGGGCCTTGTGCAGGGATGGGAAGATTGGATGGGACAGGCAAGGAAGAGGGAAGGAAGTGACCGTTGCCTGAAGTTAGGTACCATCCCGGCATTTGCCTGGAGGAGAAGTGGGAAACCACGGAAAACCACTTCCAGGATGGCTGAGGTGGGAATCGAGCCCACCTCTACGCAGTTGACCTCCCGAGGCTGAGTGGACCCCGTTCCAGCCCTCGTACCACTTTTCAAATTTCGTGGCAGAGCCGGGAATCGAACCCTGACCTCCGGGGGTGGCAGCCAATCACGCTAACCACGACACCGCAGAGGCGGACCCTGGCTACACTACTGATCATTTGTTTCGAGTGCATCAGCCATACAATAATTTCTAAATCGCCTAATGAACATGATAGTAGACCTGAATATATCTATATCTCCTGAAATAGTTCTTTGTGGCGTGAAATGAATGGTGGATGTGATTTATGAAAAAAAATTATCTGAATTATTTTCATGAAGTAGAAGAAGGAATGCATAAAGTTATATCTGATTATTCCAATATTGTACTACAATTATGGCTGACATTGCATGGAACTTGAGCATCTCACTCTAAATAACTGCAAACGACTCTTACAAGAGCTTGCAATCTTGCTGTTCTCCATCTTAATCCTACTCAGCATAGGACTACGTCACATATGCTATCAGACCATATTTTCGTCGATAATCGTAAATTCGATTTGAATCATAGACAGTATTCTGTTCCAGGTGTATCCGGCCATGATCTAATTTTCATATCATTTCACATAAATACCTGAAAATCAAACCTAGGTTAGTCATTGAAATTTACGACGTATTGGGGAGGACATGCTTAGAGACATAAAAGACAAAGTACCGAGCGAGTTGGCTGCGCGGTGAGAGTCACATAGCTGTGATCTTGCATTCGGGAGATGGTGGGTTCGAATCAATCGTCGTCAGATCTGAAGATGATTTTCCGTGTTTTCCCATGTTCACATCAGGTGAATGATAGGGTTGTACCTTAATTAATGCCACGGCCGCCACCTTCCAAATCTAAGCCCTTTCCTACCTTGCGTCGCTGAAAACCTTTGATGTTTCAGTGCGACGTTAAACCACTAGCAAAACAAAGATAATAAATAACAAAGCGACATACTTCAGTTAACAGTTAGTTAGCCCTTTGGCTTAGCGACGACATGCGCTGCCGTTTGAAAGATCGTAACGTAGGCCTACTATAGCGACGCGGCACTTCAAAGAATATCCCTCTGCGAACAATCGGACCGACGGCTGCGAAATACAACAACTCATCAGATCAGAAATGCCAAATTACGCCATACTCATAATCTGATGAAGGAAAATGTTTCGAATAAGGCGCTTTGGGGGTCGGTGAAAGATTTTGGTACAATAAAACCACACTCCTCTCTGACGTGATTATCCCCGTTGATGATCTTAAAAAGCATTTTACTGCACTCTATGCCTACAATTAAAGAGCAGATGTTGACGAAACATTATTCCACTAAGCGTAGCGACACAGACAAATTTCATATCCAACCTGCGACGTACTCCCCTCCGGCGGGACTGAATTCCGGCACCACGCCGTCCCAAAGACCGCCAAAACAGAAGTTAATGGGACGTAGAAATCAATAAAATTATTATTAATCTTTTTTTTTACGTCGCACCGACGATATTCTCTGTTATCCATTGCTAAAACACATTTTAATGTTGTCAAAATGGGTCTTGGCATGTTTAACTGTTTATTTAGACTTTCCCTTCCTTTACATAACCTGAGGAAACCTTCCGGCAACTCTCAAATCATTAGTAGGTCTACTCTCCTGACATTGCTTCATCCAATGAATAGACGCAAGTGCAGTATAAATATGAAAAGACAATTTGAACCTGCAGTCATTTACCTGGCGTTTGCTCACCAACTCGTACTTCAAGATGCTCTTCGTAAGTATACAGTTCAAACTCCTGAACTATGATAAGTCCTACGAACTACTGAAATATTGAATTATAAATAATAAATCAAATATTCGCCTTTGTCAAATTCCATTCAGAGCACTATACTGAAGAAACTTATTATTATTATTATTATTATTATTATTATTAGTAGTAGTAGTAGTAGTAGTAGTAGTAGTATTACGTTCAACTGCGTGGCTAACTGGTTCAATCAATCAACCACCAATCACTACTGTTCTGCATTTAGGGCAGTCGCCCAAGCGTCTGATTCCCTATCTGCTGTTTTTCGAGCCTTTTTTTAAAATGATTGCAAAAAAAATTGGAAATTTACTGAACTGGTAAGTTATTCCAATCCCTAATTCCCCTTCCTACAAACGAACATTTGCCCCAATTTGTCCTCTTGGACTCCAACTTTATCTTCATATTGTGATATTTCCTATTTTTAAAGACTCCACTCATACTTATTCGTATACTAATGTCATTCCATGCCATCTCTCCGCTAACAGCTCGGAACATACCACTTAGTCGAGCACCTCGTCTCCTTTCTCCCAAGTCTTCCCAGCCCAAACTTTGGAACATTTTTGTAACGCTACTCTTTTGTCGAAAATCACCCAGAACAAATCGAGCTGCTTTTCTCCAGATTTTTTCCAGTTCTCGAATCAAGTAATCCTGGTGAGGGTCCAATGCACTGGAACCATACTCTAGGTGGGGTCTTACCAGAGACTTATATGCCCTCTCCTTTACATCCTTACTACAACCCCTAAATACCCTCATAACCATGTGCAGAGATCTGTACCCTTTAGTCACAATCATATTTATGTGATTACCCCAATGAAGATCATTCCTTATATTAACACCTAAGTACTTACAATCATTCCCATAAGGAACTTTCACCCCCATCAACACAGTAATTAAAACTGAAAGGACTTTTCCTATTTGTGAAAGTCACAACCTGACTTTTAAGCCCGTGTATCATCATACCATTGCGTACTGTCCATCTCAAAACACTATCGAGGTAATTTTGCAGTTACTCAAAATTGTGTAACTTATTTATTACTCTATACAGAATGGCATCATCCACAAAAAGCCTTATATCCGATTCCACTTCTTTATTCATATTATATATATAAGAAAACATAAAGGTCCAATAATACTGCCTTGAGGAATTCCCCTCTTAATTATTACAGGGTCAGATAAAGCTTCGCCTGCTCTAATTCTGTGAAATCTATTGTCTAGAAATATAGCCACCCATTTAGTCACTCTTTTTTCAAGTCCTATTGAACTCATTTTTGCCAGTAGTCTCCCATGATCCACCCTATCAAATTCCTTAGACAGGTCAATTGCGATACAATCCAAATATCCATTCATTGGGTATAGCTCCTTCATTCAAACAATAACCAGATAAGTACATCAGATATGGTACTATATTCCAACCCATTATCTTTAGTATATCCCTCGAAATGTTATCAATTCCAGCCGCCTTTCTAGTTTTCTACTTTTTTTATCTTATTGTAAATGTCGTTGTTATCAAAGGTAAATTTTAATACTTCTTTAGTATTAGTCACGCCCTCTAACTTGACATTATCCCTGTGACCAACAATATTTACATACTGCTGACTGAATGCTTCTGCCTTTTGAAGATCCTTGCATACATACTACCCTTGTTCATTAATGATTCCTGGAATGTCCTTCTTGGAACCTGTTTCTGCCCTTCCATTTTTCACTATAATTTGTATGACTGCCAGTTATGCTTGCCATCATGCTATCTTTAGCCGACTTCTTTGCTAGATTCAATTTCCTAGTAAGTTCCTTCAATTTCTCCTTACTTCCACAGCCTTTTCTAGCTCTATTTCTTTCCAATCTCCACCTCCTTAGTCTCTTAATATCTCTGTTATGATATAGCGGGTATTTACCATTCCTTACCACCTTTAAAGGTACAAAACTGTTTTCACATTCCTCAACAATTGCTTTAAACCCATCCCAGAGTCTGTTTACATTTTTATTTACCGTTTTCCACCGATCATAGTTACTTAACTCCCCCATGCCTGTTTTATCAGTCATATAGTACTGCCTATTAGTCCTACTTTTAAGACCTTCCTTTCTATCACAATTAATTTTAACTACGACAAAAACAACTTCGTGGTCACAAATACCATCTATTACTTCGGTTTCTCTATACAGCTCATCTGGTTTTATCAGCACCACGTCCAGAATATTCTTCCCTCTAGTTGGTTCCATCACTTTCTGAACCAGCTGTCCTTCCCATATCAACTTACTTGCCGTTTTTGGTCATGCTTCCTGTCGTTCGCATTACCTTCCCAATTGACATTTGATAAACCGACATCTCCCGCTACAATCACATTCCTTTCAACACCGTTTCCCACATTGCTGATTATCTTATCAAATAATTCTGAATCAGCGTCAGCACTACCCTTTCCCGATCAGTAGGCCTACACTCCAAAGACATCAAGTTGCCTGTTATCTTTAGAAATGAGGCTTACACCTAGAATTTCATGTTTCTCATCTTTAACTTTTTCGTAGCTTACAAATCGTCTTTCATCAGAATGAATACTCCTCATCCTACCATTCCTAGCATGTTGGAGTTTGGTCCAGGGGTGCAGGGTTCGATTCCCGGTTGGGTTGGGTATTTTAATCCTCACTGGTTATATCCTCTGGCTCGGAGACTGGGTATTTGTGCACTCTCGATCACTAGATCATCCTCGATAGGGCTCCATTCTCACAGATGCACAGGTGGCCCTTGGGTGTCAACCCGAAAGACCTGAACCGGGGCTTCTGAAGAGGCCACACGCCATTATTATTATTATTATTATTATTATTATTATTATTATTATTATTATTATTATTATTATTATTATTATTATTATTATTATTATTATTATTATTATTATTATTATTATTATTATTCATATTAGCCACCTGTAAGCTACGATTACACAACTTCCATCTCATATGTGTGTGCTCTATTCTCTTTCCTTCCCCTTTCACTTATAACTTCCATTCTCTGACTCGCCCTAGCTCGTTCTTCTGAGAACATTGTTATTGTTCTGAGTTGTCAATCGAGCGATGTACTGCATGGCTCCATGGCTATATGGATAGCTTACAGGCCTCTGGTCAAAGAAGCCCCGGGTTCAATTCCCGGCGGGTTCGGCTTGGGGACTGGGTGTGTGTGCCGTCCTTAAGATCATAAGTAACGTCTAAGTAGCTGAGAGCGCCTATAGGCGTCAATTCACATTATGAATAAGATATCTCGTAATCACCATGCCTTCCCTCTCCAACAGTAAAGTCGGTCGGAAAACAGACCAATAGTTTCGTCCTGTAGCTTTCTTCTTTCTTAAATGCTGTTGATGGTAAATGCGAGGTTACTGGATTAGCTTTATTGCATCTTGGTTCTATTTCACCTATCTCACTACTTTCCTGGTACAATACACATCCTGGTAACAGTGACTATGGGATAGGAAAGGGCTAGGAGTGGGAAGGAAGCGGCCGTGGCCTTAATTAAGGTATAGCCCTAGCATTAGCCTGGTGTGAAAATGGGAAAACCACGGAAATCCATCTTCAGGACTGCCGACAGTCGGGTTTGAAGCCACTATATCTTGAATGCAAGCTCAAAGCTGCGCTCCCCTAACCGCACAGCCAACTCGCTCGGTAAGATAGGAATGAACTCAATGGATGAAGATGTGCGTATAAAACGGTTTCGGTGGAAGGTTCATGTGAGGTGAATGCAGGAGGATACAGGATTTGGACATGGAGGGTAAGACGGAAACCAAAGCGATGCGTTATGCTTTGACTCGATTTTCAAAATTGTTTAAAGATGAGATGTATGAAGTTTAGAGAGGCCACAGATTGTGGAGACAATTATTATTATTATTATTATTATTATTATTATTATTATTATTATTATTATTATTATTATTATTATCATTATTATTATTATTATCATCATCATCATATTGACAATATTATTGTTGGGAAATTATGATTCCAAGTGTGTGCTGAACAACAACATTGAAGATTATCTTACCAATGTAGAGGGATAAAATACCTTTAAGGCACTCCTCCACAATTCAACTTCGATTTACGCAAGAAATGTTGAGTAGCTCCGTGTAAACATTTATGCAGTCGAAAAGTTGCATGATCCACTCGAATCTAGCGCAACTTTCAAGTTGCGTGGAATGTCAAAATTGGCATCGTGTTCACAGCGGAAGTGAGGAACATGCGTGAAAAGTTTATATCATTTTCGTGGTACAACTTGCTTACGTGGTCGTCTGCTGTGCCATTATACTGACGTTCGAGAGTTTCATACTTTGAAATACATTAATAAATTGTAATTAATTCATTAAGATATAGCAGGTATTACGCGTGAAATAGTGCATGTTGGTATCTGGCATAGATACATCAGTGATTGATAGCTGTCGCCGGTAAAGAAACAAAATAATATAGGAAATTACAATAAGCTAAGAGATATTACTCCTTGTTTTTATTTTAATCGGCTTACCTGTTGCTAGATATTTCAATGTCAACACAAAGCTTTCCTTGAGTGATACTAATTTTCTTAACGTCTCTTCCTTTTGTATTAACGGCACTACTCTTCTCAGCAGGAATTCAAAATCAATTGCTGATACTCGTAGGAAATTCTTATATCAGACATGGTCTCGCATGTACAATTCCTGTAGCAAGTCATCCACTAGACTAGAGTCCGAAAGTTAGGCAAAATGTATTTTTTTTTATTTGCATGTTTATATAGAAGTGTCATGCCTTTGCTGGTAGGACCTAGTGTTTACAGTGCACTATGTCTTCTGGTATGGGCTAGAGCAATTTTGTTACTTTCACTGATCTGTCCCTGTTTTATCCTTGGCTTTGACAATATGAAAGTGACTGAGGTATGAGCGAAATTAGTAATGCCATTCCTTCTGCAGCCACTCCCTGCTATGAATGCTGCGAAAATGTTGCTCATAGGGTCGGTTGGTGCACGCATTTCAGTGGGCTTGGCAGACTGATATGTAATAGCAACTTCTGGCTCGGTGCGGAAAGCAACGGGAAACTACCTCACTCATTTCCCTAGTACGCCTCTTCAGTGATGCCTAGGCCATCTATGACAGCTTATGGCAGAGCTGTTGAGAATCCAACCAGCCTTAGGGCTGAAGACTGAACATACACATCGAAGTGTCAAGTAGAAACAAATATATTTCCGTACATTTGGGAACGGTAGGACCAGTTATTATTTTGCCTATTTTAGCTTCCATTGCCTATTTGATAGTTTAATGCCTTTCTGTCCTTTTACGAGCTGTGGATATTTTTTGCTGCTATTTATTAATCAAATGGAAGAAAAGAAAGTATAAGAAGAAGAAGAAGAAGAATCGTATGGCCTCAGCTACCGTGTGCTGACATTTCAATTTGACGCCATCTGGCTGTCTACTCGTCAATTTTGACGTTCCGTTTTACTCTAGGCCCACTAGATAGCAGACCGAGTAAGCCGAAACTCTCTTGGGCGTCTATGGCTGAGATTTAGTGAATTTTGTCGGGTAAACTCCAAATGTGTCACCAGAGATCTTTTACATGCCGACATCATACGACATGGAGAGTGTGGACTTATTTCCGCCCTTCAAAATCTGACTACCTCTGCCGGGTTTGAACCCGCTATCTTGGGATCTGGAGGCCAACACTCTACCACTGATCCACAGAGGCAGCTAAAGAAAATATGATTCCCATGTACTGTGTTAATAATGCAGAAGACTATTTCAATTTAACTTCATCATCATTAGTGGTTGTGCTCATTTCTGAGCGTCGTGACCTCATAACTCTATCATTTCCATGTTGCAACCTTGACGAGATGTCTCCATCCCGAGCGGTTTTCACATTTCTTTAATCTGATCTAAAGTGGTAGACCAGTGATCTTCTTCGCCTGATCTATCCATCTACTTTCCGTTTCTCCTCGTGGTCTACTGCCTTCGATTTTGCCTTGTAAAATGACCTTTTCCAGGTTATCTCCGTCTCGTCTTAAAATGTGGCCAAGGAACTGGAGGTAACACTCACTCATACGGGAAGATAGGCGTCTCTTGACGCAGAGTTCGTCCAGAATGGAAACATTAGTTCTTTCTTTCCAGGGTACACGTAGCATTCTGCGCCAACACCACATCTCAAATGCATCAATGCGCTTTTTTGTCTTTAGCTTTCACGGTCCAGGTCTCTACTAGATTTAAAATAATCATGTTTACACACACGATATTTTAATACTACACAAATCTCTACTGAAAACCCACTCCACAATCCAAATGGTCGAGAACGCTGCCAGGTCCCACCCCTGCTACGTGAGATTAAGTGGTGGTGGTGATTATTGTTTTAAGAGGAAATGAAACTTGGTAACCATCTTCTATTAACACTAATCAGGAGGAAAATGGAAGAGGTGTGATACTTCGAAAAATGGAGATATCGGAAAAAGAAAGGTAAGGCCCATGAAGCGCGTGAAAATGAAAAACTCCCTAATCCTCGAAAACCTAATACCGTTGGGGTCGGAAAAGAACAAGAGTTGACCAAAGGAATTCGGGTGTGAAAGATAAGAGCGAAGAACGTGACAAGTTAAGTGGAAGCAACGCCAGATTCACCTCGGGGAACCGTGGTTCCAACCCACACTCCCAAGTTCAGAGACCCTAATCCCCCTTTTAGTCACCTCTTATGACACTTGATGTTATCCTATCACCCCCACCCACAGGGGGGACGTAAAATTAAGTAGTAAAATGTGATGCAGATGTGTGTTACGTAGCTGACATTAAACCATCTTTATTAGTTTAGTGTCAGTTTTTATCATTAGAAATGCCTATTTAAATTATTTTACTGCTTATTTCCTAAATTTAAGTGCTTATTTGCCTGCCTTTTTTAGCCAAAATAAATGCCTGAACTTCCGGGCTCTATTGACCTCAAATCCAATCCTTCAGCCAGCATTTCCATTTCGCTCTTTTTTCATCTTTCTCTCCGTCGCCGTAATAAACTCAGCGATAAACAGGCCACTGATAACACCACGTCAGAAGACATGCTTGCTGCCATCAATAAAGGTGCTTGCACGAAAACTTGCGCCACCTAAGTAGCGTGGTTTAATAATAATAATAATAATAATAATAATAATAATAATAATAATAATAATAATAATAATAATAATGTTATTTGCTTTACGTCCCACTAACTACTTTTTACGGTTTTCGGAGACGCTGAGGTGCCGGAATTTAGTCCCGCAGGAGTTCTTTTACGTGCCAGTAAATCTACCGACACGAGGCTGTCGTATTTGAGCACTTTCAAATACCAGCGGACTGAGCCAGGATCGAACCTGCCAAGTTGGGGTCAGAAGGCCAGCGACTCAAACGTCTGAGCCACTCAGCCCGGCAGTAGTGTGCTTTAAACACTCCGTGCAACATTTCTTTGGGCGCACAAGTTTTCCAGTTGCGCAACAAGAAAAAAAAAAGGCAAACTTGCATGCTGTACATAAACAGTGCGTGCCATTCTTTTTGCGCAACACAAAAGTGGCACGTAAGTTTTTTGCATCATGGACAAGTACCTTTACTAGCATATACAGTACATGTCTTTTCACGAGAGTTTAATCTTGATGTAAACAAATAGGCGGAGCATTGCCTTTCCACGTGGACATACACGTAGTTGATTGGAGAAGCAACCGTCGCACTCACTCGACTGAATGCGAGTTCAAAGGAAAGTAATACGTGGCATTAATTTTATTTTAGTTTATTACATTTAGCTTAAAGTGTTCTGAGCTCGGTAAATTCATGAAGCAGGATGCTGCCCTACTTGCACATAGTCCAAGTGAGGATCTCTCCTCTAACGGGTTATGGACCACCGGTGAATTGTATAGTCCTAGCCGCCTGAGCACAAGGAGGGCCACGAGTCAGAATATGTCCGAGATGCCCACTCCCATTCCATAGCAACTGGTATCCCGACTCTCAGGACCACTTACTAGGCCACTCAGCCGTTGCCCATGGTTCACGAACTAGGACGTGACTACAGTAACCCACAAACATGAACCATCCGTCGTTAGATCAGTCGTTGAGAGGATGTTGGATGAAAACCAGTGTGGTTTCAGACCACAGAGAGGCTATCAGGATCAGATTTTCAGTATGCGCCAGGTAATTGAAAAATGCTACGAGAGGAATAGGCAGTTGTGTTTATGTTTCGTAGATCTAGAGAAAGCATATGACAGGGTACCGAGGGAAAAGATGTTCGCCATACTGGGGGACTATGGAATTAAAGGTAGATTATTAAAGTCAATCAAAGGCATTTATGTTGACAATTGAGCTTCAGTGAGAATTGATGGCAGAATGAGTTCTTGGTTCAGAGTACTTACAGGAGTTAGACAAGGCTGTAATCTTTCACCTTTACTGTTCGTAGTTTACATGGATCATCTGCTGAAAGGTATAAAATGGCAGGGAGGGATTCAGTTAGGTGGAAATGAAGTAATCAGTTTGGCCTATGCTGACGACTTGGTCTTAATGGCAGACTGTGCCGAAAGCCTGCAGTCTAATATCTTGGAACTTGAAAATAGGTGCAATGAGTATGGTATGAAAATTAGCCTCTCGAAGACGAAATTGATGTCAGTAGGTAAGAAATTCAACAGAATTGAATGTCAGATTGGTGATACAAAGCTAGAACAGGTCGATAATTTCAAGTATTTAGGTTGTGTGTTCTCTCAGGATGGTAATATAGTAAGTGAGATTGAATCAAGGTGTAGTAAAGCTAATGCAGTGAGCTCGCAGTTGCGATCAGCAGTATTCTGTAAGAAGGAAGTCAGCTCCCAGACGAAACTATCTTTACATCGGTCTGTTTTCAGACCAACTTTGCTTTACGGGAGCGAAAGCTGGGTGGACTCAGCATATCTTATTCATAAGTTAGAAGTAACAGACATGAAAGTAGCAAGAATGATTGCTGGTACAAACAGGTGGGAACAATGGCAGGAGGGTACTCGGAATGAGGAGATAAAGGCTAATTTAGGAATGAACTCGATGGATGAAGCTGTACTCATAAACCGGCTTCGGTGGTGGGGTCATGTGAGGCGAATGGAGGAGGATAGGTCACCTAGGAGAATAATGGACTCTGTTATGGCGGGTAAGAGAAGTAGAGGGAGACCAAGACGACAATGGTTAGACTCGGTTTCTAACGATTTTAAGAGGTATAGAACTAAATGAGGCCACAACACTAGTTGCAAATCGAGGATTGTGGCGACGTTTAGTAAATTCTCAGAGGCTTGCAGACTGAATGCTGAAAGGCATAACGATCTATAATGATAATGTATGTGTATGTATATTACATTTAGAGTGTTCGGACGAGTACGTAATCAAATGGTTGTCATATATACCGGTATACATGGGCGCCCGCAAGGGGGGCACTTGCCCCCCCCCCCCTGGAATTCTAAAGATGTTGATGTTCAATTCTTTAATACCATACCAGATTATTTCATAAACTGAAATTACTGACAGTCATCTAGCATATGTTATAACTGGAAGTTTCTGTAAACAATTTAATGTTGCTGACGTTATATTGGTTTTTATATTCAAGAAAATTGTTAATGTGCCCCCCCTCCCTGGAAAAGATCCTGCGGGCGCCCATGCCGGTATATATATATATGTTTTTTATATATAAAACAGTGATTAAATAACGAGAAATGAAGGCACAAGGCGTGGTGTAATACAGGAAGTCTCGTAGTGGGGGAAAGTCCCAAGCTGTACAGCGTGAAGATAAGGTGTTGCATCTTGCAGCAGCAGTCAAGTGTCAGTATTCATAGTGAGAGAAATGGAATAAGAGGTAGGACCATCGCGTGTAGTGAAGCACAAAAGAGGAGAACCGCTCAGAAGTGACCATATGCAGTGCATTGTGAATGTGTTCAATAAACTAAGTGAACAGAATCCAGGTTTACAGTAGCGGCGATTGGGGATTAGAAGTGGGGGGGCAAAAAATATACAGACAACAGAAAGTAGCCGGGTTGAAGGATATAGCGGGGGGGGGGGGGGTAATACTCATCAAAACTGAACAAAAAGCTGCAAAATGGTAAGATTTTGATGCTCCTTCAGGGAATTTCGACAAAGAGGTATAGGTTGACAGTTTACTAACTTGAATGCGGCAATAATAGTTTTTTGAGATTTTGATTGAATACTATACTTTCACCAAAGAAAAATATTACACACGTATTACAATTAAATAGAAGCACGGCGTGATTATAAAATTAAAAAATCATTTAATATTTGACTACACTTTAAGAAACTAACAGACAATATTAAAGAGACTGCCAGACTAACGAATGCACGCGGCAAGCAGGTGAATCATACCTCAGTGTCCACGACCTTGGCAAAAAATATATCCCTGTTACCCTTCCTCATAGTATTTGCGAAGTCTCCACTACTTGCAGTGGCGCTATAGCAATCGGGCAGCCGCGACGGATGACATTTTGTGGGTATTTTGGATAATAATTTTGATAATAATTAAAAATGTGCACAAATTGTTTTTAATATTTACTTTAATTCCTTGTTTCAGCCGGCTAAAATTGAATAAAAATGTAACGTTTTCTCTAGAAAGTGGGAGGGTGGGGGGGGCAAGTGCCGCTACTGCGAGGTTTAGTCGTTTATTCACTAGTGGAGACGTTCGCACAGTTATCGTATGCGATGCTCAGCCCTGTACGTCCGAACACGAGACGTTGACGTGGGTGGAGGTCGGTACTACTCGATGACAACTCTTTCTTTGGCGGAGGCGTGGACATACCGTGTTTACATCAGGATTAAATCTCGTGAAAAGACATATATTAACGAATATGACGTCATCGCAGTACAATCAGCCAAGGAGAACAACTGGAGCTCTAACCAAGAGCGACTACAATACACGTTTCCATTAACACCAATATGGCCCATGCATAGGTTGTATGTGATCACGGTTACGAGTTTAAAGTAATAATTGTGAAATCATCATTTCGAGTCTGCTTGTGATCGCACTTCGTATTACCTTTATTCGGTTTACACTTGATCACTAGCCGATAACAGAAATTAACCGGACTGTTAAGACAGAAACAAAACTAGCCGCTTTATTCTTCTTAATTCAAAAATTACACATATATGGTATTTCAATTACAGTAATGTAGCTAAATCAGTCTCAAAGTTCTCAAGTTTTCCGAACAAACACAGCATCTCAAAGAAAGTCACAATGCAAGTGTTGAAGCAGTAGGCCTATATCATCTAATCGGACCAACAATCTAACGGTCTTTAATTTTGCACCAGTTACAATCTCTTACGTCGCACCGACACAGATAGGTCTTATGGTGATGATTATGTTTTTCTAGTTCGTTGAACCTGACCATACGGTATTTCCATGCGCTGCGCCAACGTCACCGCACTAGTTCACATTCTTTCCGCGGATCCACTCGCCTTGGTCGGGTAATACTTGCACATCTATATTGATACACTGTGTGTACGTAGAGTATTCAGCCTTTCATAAGGTTGGGTCTTAAACAGCTCCACCACCAGCTGCCATAGGTAGCCTAGGCGTCACTGAATAAAGGGAATTGAGGAGTGAGGTAGTTTCCTCACCGAGTCAGAAGTTGCTATTACATGCCATTTTGCCAATCCAACAGTATACACCAACCAATGCGTATTTTCAATCTCTTTTAGTCATTTGACAGCCACGTCCCCTTGCTTATGTGACCACTGGAAACATGGCGGACATTCAATTAGCTTCAGCCAGGCAGCGCTTCCGCCTCACTATATTATTATTTTTATTTTTTGCTATTTGCTTTACGTCGCACCGACACAGATAGGTCTTATGGTGATGATTATGTTTTTCTAGCTCGTTGAACCTGACCATACGGTATTTCCATGCGCTGCGCCAACGTCACCGCACCAGTTCACATTCTTTCCGCGGATCCACTCGCCTTGGTCGGATAATACTTGCACATCTATATTGATACACTGTGTGTACGTAGAGTATTCAGCCTTTCATAAGGTTGGGTCTTAAACACCTCCACCACCAGCTGCCATAGGTAGCCTAGGCGTCACTGAATAAAGGGAATTGAGGAGTGAGGTAGTTTCCTCACCGAGTCAGAAGTTGCTATTACATGCCATTTTGCCAATCCAACAGTATACACCAACCAATCCTGTGAGCAACATTTTCACATCATTCATGTTGTTGTTGTTGTTGTTGTTGTTTGTTGTTTTAAGGGGCCTAACATCGAAGGTCATCGGCCCCTAATGGAATGAGATGAACGACATGAGATATGAAGTTAAAATTTTTAAAAAAAGTATCCACTAACTAGAGTTTTTAAAAAATGGTGAAGAAGAAAAATGAGGGTGAGATTAAAACAATCAGTGGATCTAATACGCAATGCCTTATTTTCTAATAAAACAAGAGCACATCATTCATAACAGGAACTGGCTGCATAAGGAACAGCATTACTATTACCGTCCATACCTCAGTCACCCCCATATTACCAAAGTCAAGGATGAGACTAAGACGTATCAATATGAAATGGCGCGTGGCCTCCGGAGAGGCCTGGTGCAGGTCTTTTGATTTGACTTCCGTAGGTGACCTGCGCGTCGTGATGAGGATGAAATGCTGATGAAGACGGCACATTCACCCAGTCCCCGTGCCAGAGGTATTAACCAATTATGGTTAAAATTCCCGACCCTGCTGGAATCGAACGCGGGACCCCTGTGACGAAAGGCAAGCACGCCAACCATTTAGCCATGGAGCCGGACAGACGTGTCAATGAAAGTAACGAATTTGTTCTAGCCCGTTACTGAAGACATGGTGCACTAGGTCTCGGCTATCTGTATTGATAATCTGTAATTCTCAACTTACCAAACACAGGAAATACAATATTCAATAATGTTCTCTTCGTTTGTTTGCAGGCTGCTGTGTTCCTAAGTGCCCTGGCACTTTCAGTGGGAGACGCTCCTCCACCACCACCACACTTAACTTACTATCCCCCACCTCCACCACCTAAATATTATCCTCCTGCACCTCCTCCAACATACGGACCCCCTCCTCCACCACCACCACCACCACCACCACCAAAATACTATCCCCCTGCACCTCCTCCGACATACGGACCCCCTCCTCCACCACCACCACCACCACCACCACCACCACCACCGCCAAAATACTATCCCCCTGCACCTCCTCCAACATACGGACCCCCTCCTCCACCCCTTCCACCACCACCACCACCACCACCACCGAAATATTATCCCCCTGCACCTCCTCCAACATATGGACTCCCTCCTCCACCCCCACCACCTAAATATTATCCCCCTGCACCTCCCCCAACATACGGCCTGCCACCTCCTCCACCGCCTTCCGCGTATGGACTTGTACCCCCAATTGTAACACCATATGTCATCGCTTAGAAGAGGACAATGCGTGGATGATCTAGACCAAGTAAGTGTAGATGTTCTTATAACAAAAATTGACACTTATTTTTATATTTGTTTTGACGTACTTTTTCAACAACGCATTTACTATATATGTATTAAACAAGGAACAGGGATTTTTTGTAAATCTGCAAATACCAACATCGTCCTCGATGAGAAGCCTATGCATGTGACATTCGCGTGTTTTACATTCCGCTACCTACTAATAATAATGCATTTGGTGTGCAAGACAACATACTAACTTATTGACCATACTGTAGTGGATGAATATGATCTACAACTCTGCCCTTATTTACATTGAGCTGGGCATGACTATTATTCAACATTTAATACACTCTTCTTATCACCGCTATTAGATTGACTGATATACTTTAACAAATGCTCAATTATTCTCTGATTAATGGGCGCCAGTCACCAATAAAAGTGACGATTAAGTTGAGAACGACATATTATCTCGAAGGCGTGAGGTAATAGCTTACTTGACAACATACCATGATAAAAGTTTCGGAAGAGTGTCTGGTGGTTAGATTTTCACCAAGAATTTAAAATTACTTAAGGTTTTACTTCTTCTTCTTTATCTGTTTACACTCCAGGGTTGGTTTTTCCCTCGGACTCAGCGAGGGATCCCACCTCTACCACCTGAAGGGCAGTGTCCTGGAGGTTCAGACTCAGGGTCGGGGGATACAACTGAGGAGGATGGCCAGTACCTCATCCAGGCGGCCTCACCTACTATGCTGTACAGGGGCCTTGCGGGGGGATGGGAAGATTGGAAGGGACAGACAAGGAAGAGGGAAGGAAGCGGCCGTGGCATGAAATTAGGTACCATCCCGGCATTTGCATGGAGGAGAAGTGGAAAACCATGGAAAAACACTTTGAGGATGGCTGAGATGGGAATCGAACCCACCTCTACTCAGTTGACTTCCCGAGGCTGAGTGGACCCCGTTCCAGCCATCATACCACTTTTCAAATTTCATGGCAGAGCCGGGAATCGAACCCGGGCCTCTGGGGCTGGCAGCTAATCACACTTACCACTACACCACAGAGGCGGACTATGGTTGTACTGCATAACATAATTAATTTACTCGATTTATCACAAAACAAAGGTATATTCTGTGAATTTAAATCAGATATTTTGAGATTTGTCTTTATAACATTACTAAAATTTAACTAAAACTGAAATAATAATAATAATAATAATAATAATAATAATAATAATAATAATAATAATAATAATAATAATAATAATAATCATAATAATAATGAAGCAACTGGGATTTGTTTCAAACTTCAGTTCGCTGGATGATTACGCGTCTTCCTGAAACTCCGCTGACTCATGTTATCTTGAAAGGGCCTGGGGCGCTGTTCGAACTTCTTTCTTGGTAGTGGGCATCAGTGACATTTGCTTGTTCCCTCGTTCAGTGTTTCCACTTACGTAAGTGGATGTTGTCGAACCAGTCCTGTCGGCCTAATTTTCATGTTTACGATATAATGCCACCCCAGGAACTGTCCTTGGTTTGCCAATGAAAATACTAGCCATATGCATTTTTTTTTTTTTTTTACAATTTGTTTTACGTCGCGCCGACACAGATAGGTCTTATGGCGACAATGGGATAGGAAAGACTTAGGAGTGGGAAGAAAACGGCCGTGGCCTTAATTAAGGTACAGTCCCACCATTTGCCTGGTGTGAAAATGGGAAACCACGGAAAACCATCTTCAGGGCTGCCGACAGTGGGGTTCGAACCCACTAACTCCCGGATGCAAGCGCACAGCTACGCGCCCCTAACCTCACGACCAACTCGCCCGGTTCTGAGATAATCATGCGTAGGCTACTGCTTACTATGATAGCTTCACACGTCCTAGTTATTAGTTATTACATTTGGGATAGATTGAACTAGCTGTATCCACATAGTCTCAGCTCTCGTTATAAACTTATTTGCCATGATCGCATGATGACTAGAGTCCGGATTGTTAGGTACTGATAGGTTAGAATGCAAACTTACTTAAGCCAGTAACAAGTATACCCTACACTGTGCAACGGGTATTCTATGAGATTTGCATAGATATTAGGGGTACAGCCTATACAACTCCTTGAATTTATTCTACCCTTCCTACATTATGGTACAACGGGTTGCAAGACACTTCCTACAAACCAAATTACTGTGCATTCTAACCTATTACCACCTAAAAATCCGAGGTGTAATGATGACAAAGCTATGTCAGACCATATGAGATCAGACTAGATCCAGAACATCCTTCAAAGACAAGTTAGAATTCTGAGATACGAGATCTGAGGTAAGAAGATGTTAGAATTGAACAGATCAGAAAATTATCAGGTTATCAGATGCCTCTCCAAGGGATGAAAGCCCTTACATCAACTTATAAGGTCACGTGGCTTTTTCTACTACGAGGCATGAGTCAAGGAGCTAATAGTCTCTGCGCTAAGCTTACACGATATTAATACCTACCTTGCGCAACTATGCCAACTTCTGAATTTGTTACAATCATTTTAACATCTACCATACTTCGACAAATCTGACCTTATATACAAATGTTTATCCTTTATTCTAATACTCATATATGATCAATCCAAATATAATACAGGGTCAATAACATGAGATGGTGTGGGTGGTAAAAAATTAATAGTGGAACTGAAGACGGAATATAACACAAAGATAATTACCGTATCTATAAAAAGAGTTTACTAAAAGCAGCGGGTTAGGCTAAGCCTTCGTCTGCAATTATTAGAGTGGTCATTTAATTATTTTATTTTATGACTAGCTGATATACCCGCGCTTCGCTACGGAATTCTACATTATATACAGAATTCTAGGTTAGGTAGTGTCGTTGTGAGTAAGATTGTAATAAATTGCATAGCTCTTAACGTTACCGTTAACGTTAACGTTACAAACGCGGAAAAGAACAAGAGTTGACCAAGGGAGGTCGGATAAGATAGATGAAAGTGAGGAGCTTGGTACAAGTAAGTGGAAGCAATGCCAGAACTCAGCTAAGGGCCCCGTGGTCGCCAAACCACGCTCCAAAGTTCAGAGCCGCTGGGGGCCCTTTTAGTCGCCTCTTACGACAAGCAATGGATAAGTAATCTGACCTATTATAACGAATGATGTGGAGCAGCGCGGCTCCACTCAACTATATATTAAAAGAGTTTACTAAAAACAGCTTTGGCAAATCCGTCCGTCCGTTCTACTGGACCGATTTGCTTTATTTCTGTTTTATTCTCTCCGGAATTACCTACCGGTAAATCGTGAGACATTGATAGGTCTCTAAGTTCAGCCAACTTTGAGTAATCATAAAACCAAATAATTAAAATGATCACTCTAATAATTACAGGCGATGGCTTATCCTAACCCGCAATACATTCTGTACTTAGTAAATTGCTAAGTGACTAATACTTTTAATATTCTGATATAATTATGTGATTTTCATCCTAAGTAATATCATTGCATGCAGCCATGTTTGATTACTGACTGTCAAGCCAGAGAGTATACACTTCCTCTGAACACGGAAGAATACTGTTCCCTGCTAAATATTGTTTGATTCTCTAACCTTTCCCGGCTTCCAAATATATTCAACAGATAGCAGAACGTTCCTAACAACTTACCTGCTGTTAAGAGAAAAAAGTCTACGTACAAACAGACCCCATCACGACATACGCTTTATACATTATTCGGGAACCACCTATCGAAAGCTACACTAGAAAGAGCGAAGGCCATGTGTCTTAAAGAAAAAAATCTGGCTGGCAAAAAAAGGCTCTTTCAAGACTAACCTATGAACTCACAAGACAACCGTTCTTCATAAAAGAACTGTGGTTAAAAATACGATTGCCTTCTTCGACACAATACCAAGCTTTAGATCAAGAACCGCGTGATAAAAAAGCGAATATATGGATAGATGTTTACCAAACAGGCGGCATGATGACATTAGAATGGATTAATTCTCACTACGAACTGCGGTATACCATAACGCGCTTTTTATTAAATGTCCATAAAACCATTGAAAAGGACAGGCAAAACAATATGACTACGGCAGGCATATCAAGACGAGTTATCGGACCTATTTATAGCGAATGTTGCAGAGCAGCACGGACCCTCTAATATTTAATTAATAGTAATTGATGATGAGGAGTGCATGTAACTAAGTTGAACAGTTACAGTATATCACTTACTGAAAGTCCGGCTCCATGACCAAATGGTTAGCATGCTAGCCTTTGGCTATACGATTTGGTCACAGGGGTTCCGGGTTCGATTCCCGGCAGGGTCGGGAATTTTATCCAAAATTGGTTAATTCCCCTGCCACGGGGATTGGGTGTATGTGTCGTCTTCATCGTCATTTCATCCTCATTCCGACGCGCAGGTCGCCTACGGGAGTCAAATCAAAAGACCTGCACCTGGCGAGCCGAAGTCCTCGGACACATTCCGGCACTAAAAGCCATACGCCATTAATTAATGAATTACGGAAAGTTTACATTGTTTGGGTAACTTGACATTAACAGATAGAAATGTTGGATGCCCTTACTTTCGAAGTCTTCTCACACGCTAAGTAGTAAAATTCAACAAGAAACGTAAATGAAGTTCTCTTAACTTGAGTCAGTCAGATGCCGGTATCAACAGCTATACGATACGTGTCTGGAAGCAAAAGATACAAAGAGTATTACACATTTAGATATTGTTTAGTTGAGAAAACATCAACTGAACAGTAAGTAAATTACCAGTGGACTTTCCAACTTTCTTGTCACCATTATCCAAACACTTATTTCGTCTGTATAGCAGCTTCCATATCCCAGAGTCGTAGAAGTCTGCCAACTGACTCTTAACTTCAACCATGTCTTGACTTATTCTTTTAAATCGTTATCGTCGCCGAATTCTTGTAGGCCAAGGTGCTTCTTCGGGTACACAAAGAAATGAACATCACTGTATATAAGATCACAACAATCACAAATGCCTACCGCTCCTGAGATCGTCAAGAATATCGGTCCTGCCTCCAGAGAATTCTTGACATTACTTTGTTTATTCACAAACACCAACAATTTAACTCTGAATTTTCGCTGGGCGTTCAATTCTTGCGATAAATGAAACCGCATGAAGGAGCGCCCCTCTCATTTGGTAGGATTCTGGATCGACGCAGCTATTTTCAACACGTGTTGATTGAATAGGACTCGGTGTACCACTGCCGGATGAACCCGAGAGGAAAGTGAAGTAATTCCGGCCAAAGCCAATGTATCCACAGTACGCATTACAAAGTTACCCTTCGATCTGTATGGGATGTTCCTTTATTCTCCGGACACGCCTCGTTGTACCGAAACGTAAAGCGTTCACATTGTCAAGTACTTACGCCTCTAGGAATGTGCTAATCGAACGCCTTAATGTACCTCTTAATCAATGATGGACGGTCCACATGGGACCAGGAGGACTGCACGCAGTCGTTTACGATACTAACTGCGTCTCTTACCAATATACGTAGTATAGTCATTAAGTTCTGAGACTGACCGCATGATGGCGCTGTGGTGCACTATAGCGCATAGGTGGCGCCGTTGTATGGTACCATGTCGGTTAGTCACTCGTCCCTGCAAGAGACAGTTGAGTGCATGCACTAGAAGCAGGCGTACGATCGTTGTTGTCACGGTGATTTGAATGCGCCAGTCGAACCTTCATATGTCACAGTTTGAGCAACGGACAAACATCAAGTTCTGCCAGAAATTAGGGAAAACCGCTGCCGAAAAGTTTGAAATGATGCAGCAGGTTTACGGTGAGGACGCATTGAGTTACAGTGTTGTGTTTAGGTGGCACCGAAGTTTTGTGCAAGGACGGGACAGTTTGGAAGATGATGTGCGTACTGGTCGGCCACCATACAATAAAAAAACCTTTACCGATGTATTTAGCTCCTACCCTATTTTCAGCGCAGCCGGATTGGTGGCGAACAGCCACCACTGTTCTTAATATCTGTTACACCTTAACGATAATCTGTTGAGACGTATAAGAGCTAAATGAACTAAATATAATCGTGTATAGTGCATACATCACGAGAGCTGCACTGAACAGATGGACTTGTGGATTTCATATTGGTAGCAGGAAGATATCGAATCACCGATACGCGGATGACACCGAACTCATTTTCGTGGATGACGCAGAAATGATTGAGCTTCTGAACCTGTCACAAATAACAGTGCCGGGCTGAGTAGTTCGGAAGGTTGAGGCGCTGGCCTTCTGAGCCCCATTTGGCAGGTTTGATCCCGGCTCAATATGGCGGTATTTGAAGGTGCCTCGTGTCGATAGATTTACTGGCATGTAAGAGAACTCCTGCGGGACAAAATTCCGTCACCATGTCGTCTCCGAAAACCGGACGTAGAAACCAATATTATTATTGTTATCAAGATATAAGTGTATCAGTTTGGGTTTGCAGATCAGCACGCAAAAGATCAAAATGAGGTAGTTGATTGGGCCGGCAAAGTGACAGAAATGAACGCTTCTAGGGAAATGAAAACAGTTTTAGATATGTTGTACCTCGGTGGTATTATAACTAGCAATAACAGATGTGAAGCAGAGACAAGGAGAAGTGATGTGGTAGTGATTATTGTTTCGAGAGGAAGTACAACTAGGCAACAATCCTCTATATAACACTAATCAGAGAGAAAAAATGAAAGGGATACGACATTTCGAAAAATGAAGGTATCGGCCAAAGAAAGACAAGGGCCAGGAAGGCCGTGAGAATGAAAGACTCCCTACGCCTCGAGTGCTCTAATAGCGCCGGGTTCGGAAAAGAACAAGAGTTGACCAAGAAAGGTCGGATAGGATAACTGAAAATGAGGATCCTGGCACAAGAAAGTGGAAGCAATGCCAGGACTTAGCTCAGGGCCCCGTGGTCACCAACTCACGCTCCAAAATTTCAGAGCTCATGGGACGATAAGGAGAAGGTTTACCATGACCATGACTCAACTATCTCATGTTTGGAAAGATCGCTCCATTTCAGTCAAGCAAAAAATGAGACTAGTTCATACTCTGGTTTTCTCTGCCTTCCTTTACGGTGCTGAAACGTGCAGATATGAAGAGTATCAACTTATTTGAGATGCAGTGCTGAAAAAGAATGCTTCGCATTCCTTGCACAGCACTAAGTACCAGTGAGTCCAACCTGAAGGAGATTAACATCAATATCAGGTAATCATCACTGTGCCAGGAAAGAATTCTCTAATTCTTTGGTCACATCATGCGACGCAGACGAGGATTCCTTGAAAAGCAGATCATTTTAGGCAATCTACCCATAAAGAGGGAGCACTGACAAGCTCCTACACGCTGGACCTGTGGCGTCCAAAATTTTGGGGCGACGTATCCCCAAAATCCAATGGTTTTTCCTTCGTATCCCCGAAGTATGAGTATATTGCGATATACCAGAAATAACAAAGGATTGTTGCTGGATGCAAAATAATATTGACTATAATAATAATAATAATAATAATAATAATAATAATAATAATAATAATAATAATCCGCAGCTTATTTCGCTTGCTCAGGGTCCTCGCACGCACTGGGACATGAACGAGTTGTGGTCGGGAATTTAAGGACGCACGCCCTTCCTGACACCACGGCCAGCAACACCAGGAATAAAAGCCGGAATGACAGGCGAGCAGTTAACCCACTACACCACTCCATCCCCCAATAACAACAATAATGTATTACATATATAGCCGGCCCCGCGGTGTAGGCGTAGCGTGCCTACATCTTACCCGGAGGTGCCGTGTTCGATTCCCGGTCAGGTCAGGGATTTTTACCTGGATCTAAGGTCCACTCAGTCTGCATGATTACAACTGAGGAGCTATTTGACGGCGAGATGGCGGCCCCAGTCTAGGAAGCCAAGAATAACAGCTGAGAGCCCTTCATGGCTGTTGCGTTGGGGGAGTGGGGAGGGGTGGATTGTATATCATTCTGTATAATTGTCGCTGGACAAGGGAAACCTCGTAACTCATTCGGAATAAACTTTGCAGAAGAAGTCCAAAACTGGAGCGGTCAGCAACGACCGGAAAACTGTTCCTGGCATTTTCATTGCTTAATGATAGCCCAAATATTTGACCATTGGAGACTTCTGTTCCTTTTTCAGGCAACGCGGCAAGCCGTCATAAGGCAGATTGAGAAACGTGGTCTTCTAGTGAATGGAATTACGAGGTTTTCATTGCCTGGAAGTGATACATACAGTAAATGAGTGTAATTATTAATGCAACAATTATTGTTGTACTCTATAAGCTGCTGCTGAAAACAATCGAAGTGGATTACTGAATTTCGAAACAAAAACATTTTAAAAAGAGCAATGCAGCATAAGTAAGCATTTTTGCACACCTAGTCAATTGGAGGTTCGAACTGACACATATTCGGGAAGGGGACTTTGTGTAGTGATAGACGAAAACACTCAAGAAAAACAAGATTTGATTGCAAAGGAGCAGGCTCAACTCTTTTCTGAAATGCTCACTAAAATAGTTAGAAGCTACGCTTGCATACCCCTTCAGACGATCCCGCGTTCCGCTACTGGTACGCGTTCCACACTTTGAAGACCACTGCGCTTGACAAATTGTATAAAATGTGACACCTAGACATCCCCTCATACAAGCAACCCGTTTGTCAGAAAGAAGCGAAAGATGCAAACGGATGCATTGAGGGAACGACAAGAAGATAGCATGAAGTCCACTCAGTAAGGATTTTCACTTTCTGCCTCTTTCAAAAACAGCTGTTATAATGTATATTGGCAAGATATCGACCCAGAAGAGAACTTATTTCAGCAGTTGGAAGAATTGCTGTCTTCAATGACACATCAGACGTTCTGGAATAGTACCTTATCCACATTCAATTCAACCACTTGTTCGATGGTTGCTCGACATTCATGCGCTGGCACTTTTGCTTTACAGTACATATTTATATTCTTATCCTTTATTTATTACAGTTTGCACGTAATTTTCGTTGTATTAACGAGTATTTTAGAATTATTTAGTTCTATATACTGTATATCCGACCTTCATTATATTACGAAAATGTTGCTTCAGTTTATTCCTGTAATTGTTGTATCATTATGTACTGTATCTCCGCAGGTCCTTCTACAAATGGAAGCAGCATTGACCATTGATGGAATAAACTGAAGGACGCAGTTCACCTCTCTTGTGCCTTCACTCTATGGATGAAGAGTCATCACCCATTGCTGTCTTCAATGAATTTTATACTTTTGTACCGTAGTATCACGAATGACACAAATAACTTGTACAAATATCGAAAAATAAATGGTTGGTACCGATTTGTTCTCTTTCTATGGTGTGACACCCTTCTCCTGTCGGAAGTATTGCAAACTTCCTTTCTCAAATAAGAAGGCAAAAATGAGTATTGGATATTACAAATTTACTTCATTTCCTTTCTTAATCCGTTCACCCTCAAGGGTTGGGTTTTCCCCTCGGATTCATCGAGGGATCCCACCTCTACCACCTCAAGGGCAGTATCCTGGAGCGTGTGACTCTAGGTAGAGGGATACAACTGGGGAAGAAGACCAGTGCCTCGCCCAAGTGGCCTCACCTGCTATGCTGAACAGTGGCTTTGTGATGGTTGTGGGGGGACGTCGGAAGGGATAGATAAGAATGAGGGAATGAAGCGGACGTGGCCTTATGTTAGGTACCATCCCGGAATTTTTCTGGAGGAGAAGTGGGAAACCACGGAAAACCACTTCGAGGATGGCTGAGGAGTGAATCGAACCCCCTCCCCCTCTTCAGTTGACCGAGGCTGAGTGAACCCTGTTCCAGCCCTCGTTGCACTTCTTAAATTTCATGGAAGAACCTGTGGAGGTGGAAGCTAATCAAACTAACCACTACACCACAGAGGTGGACACAAATTTACTTACGCGAATGTATTCCAATACACACCGGTGCTCCTGTTACAATATGTTCGCATCTAACATTGTGGCTTGCCTGCCTGAAGTCTTAAGTTACCTGCCTTTACTCATCTTGTATGATCATACCTAGTAACCTGGTTCCTATGCACAACATACTCATTCATGTATCTCCTCTCGTAATGAGCGTGGCCTACGTATTTCGAACCCATTCAATCCAAATAAGAATTTACTATGTGAGTGAGTGTAATGAATTTGTGATAGAATATTACATACTTAAGATCAGCTAACTGATAAGGTAAAATATAATTTCGTGTGGCAATTTCTAGCCTGATGCAGAACTTGTAAGGCAGACCCTCCGAAGAGAGTTGGAGGTATCTACCATGTGTAGGAAACTGCGTGTTATTGTAGTGGAGGATGGTGTTGTGTGTAGGGTATGAGTTGCAGGGAAGTTGGGGATAGTACGAAACCCAGTCTCCGAGGTAAGGGAAATAATCATTTAACGTAACATTCTCCGACTCGGCTGGGAATCGAACCCGGGGACTTCTGAACCAAAGAGCACTACGCTTATCATTCGCCAAGGAGCCGGACATTAAAAAAATATGAGAATAGTTTTGAGCCACCTTTGTGGCGAGGTGGTGGTGGTGATTACTGTTTTAAGAAGAAGCACAACTGGGCAACCCTCCCCTATTAACACTAATCAGAGGGTAAAATGGAAGAGACTTCGAAAAATGAAGGTATCGGCTGGAGAAAGGAAAGGGCCACGAAGGGCGAAATTGAAAGACTCCCTATGTCTCACAAACATAACACCGCCGGGGTCGGAAAAGAACACGAGTTGAACAAGGGAGGTCGGATGGGAAAGAGGAAGGTAAGGATCGTGATATAAATGGAAGCAATGCGAGACTCAGCTAGGGGAACCGTAATAGCCAGCTCACGCTCCCAAGTGGAGAACCCAATCCCCCCTTTTAGACGCTTCTAACAACAGTTAGAACCCATTTAATCCAAATAAGAATTTACTATGTGAGTGAGTGTAATGAATTTGTGATAGAATATTACATAGTTGAGATCAGCTAACTGATAAGGTAAAATATAATTTCGTGTGGCAATTTGTAGCCTGATGCTGAACTTGATCCGTTGATGTTATTCTACCATCCCCACCCACAGAGGGACTTATCTGATGAACCAGAGGTTAGTGCAGACATGGAAATCGAAGAGGTAGCAATCGTGGGAAAGACTTATTGGTTATAGATGGTAAAATGTTTAGGAAGGTCTATACAGAATACTTTTTTACAATTTTGCTCTACGTCACGCCGACGCAGTTAGGTCTTATGGTGATGATGGGATAGGAAAGGGCTAGGAGTGGGAGGGAAGTGGCCGTGGCCTTATTTACTTTTTTTTTGCTATGGGCTTTACGTCGCACCGACACAGATAGGTCTTATGGCGACGATGGGATAGGAAAGGCCTAGGAGTTGGAAGGAAGCGGCCGTGGCCTTAATTAAGGTACAGCCCCAGCATTTGCCTGGTGTGAAAATGGGAAACCACGGAAAACCATTTTCAGGGCTGCCGATAGTGGGATTCGAACCTACTATCTCCCGGATGCAAGCTCACAGCCGCGCGCCTCTGCGCGCACGGCCAACTCGCCCGGTTTATTTACTATACGGCCCTAGCATTTGCCTCCTGTGAAAATGGGAAACCACGTGAAACATCTTCAGGTCTGCCGGCAAGGAGCCCACCAGGTACGGAAATGAACACGAAACCTTTCCTGGGTCCGAGCTACGCTCTTTGTTTCCTCATAATTCACCACTATCTTCACCTTCTGTTCACGCGTCAATCTCCCTTTGTCCGCCATGCTGTGTAACTGGCAGCCAATCCGACTGCACTATAGTTCTTAATATAACACGAAAATCATCCTTGAGTTTTTTGTGATATGGTTCTGATACAACCTCTATATCAGACTCCATTGTCGCTAGCTTCTCACCAAGAAGGCCGCAATTCGTTTGGAGGTCCTGTGGCTCTCATAAGGATACGAACAGTCGCATAGTAATGCTAAGAGAACTAAATAAGTTATTTCTTTCTTTCTTTCTTTCTTTCTTTCTTTCTTTCTTTCTTTCTTTCTTTCTTTCTTTCTTTCTTCCTTAACCTCAAGACCTTTCCTCAGGACTGAATAAAAGCCAAAACTTTCAAATCGGTCTACATCTAGAAAAGGAACTCCTTTATACCAAAAGGGGTTACTAAGAGTGATAAAAAGAACAGGAAGGATTTGTGCAGGACAATGAGTAATAGATGGTGTAGTCAAGGAATTCTATTACCTTATCGGTTTCATATTTTGAAAACTATTCTGAATCGAGACTTACATGTTCTCAAAGCAGTTTGGGCTACACAAACCACCGATGGTCCCTAAACCATTTAATTGAAATGACGATGGGGCGACATGTATATACAACCAGTACCCCGCCTCAAAGGAGGCTTCCCAGCTGAGGCGGTAAGGACGTGCTCGGTTCACCTGGAATAACGAGGGTTCTATTCCCCGTCAAAATTCGAATATTTTAGAAATGAGGTTCACGCTTTTAGAGAGGTACATGGCTCTGATATTCATTCAGCCTACACCAGAAATGAGTACCAGGCAGCCGAGCACTAAGCTAATTACTCTATCCCACTTAGTGTAGAAGGAACGTACAGGTTTTCAGAAAAGTGTTTCATTATATCGACCTCTGTCTCATATACAATTAACTATTTTAGGCCTAATGTGCAGAAAGGAAAATCTGTTTTACCATTGATAAAAGAAAAGTACCGTAAGGATAAAGAAATTAGATCCAGGCACAAAGGCATGGTCAGTGGCAAGTTTCACACAATACATAGTTGTCAGTACGTCCAGGGAATGGGTGATTTATGAGAATGCAGTACTAGAAACAGTAGCGTAGCCAGGATGGGCCGATGAGGAGTAGAGTGTGTGGTGCGCGCATGCAAGACTTGTCATTATAAGGACACCGATACAAGTGAATTATGTTGATATTCAGATTGCAGTACACCACAAAATTCTACATTGAAATACATAAAAAGAAAAATATGATCAAGGTCAACAGTTTTACAGCGAATGGTATGTTCAGTTTACAATCTAAAAACGAATTTTCGAAGACTTCTTAGAATATAGATTCAACAAATCTGCTGGTTCTACAATATGTCTCTGAATGTTTATTTAGTTTATTGTCAGTTTCTGTTTATTTTATTTTGGTGAAGTTTCCATGGGGGGTTCTAACACCCCCCCCCCAGTAACTTCCCCCCTCCTATCCTCCTTGGCTACGGCCCTGACTAGAAACGAAATAATGCAAAACAGCTTGTAAACTTGAACAAAGGGTATATCCAAGTGACTTCAAAAACTAAATCCTGTTGATAGGTAACAATATACGGAGGAAATGGATGGAGAAAAACAAATAATTGTGGAATCAAAAAGGAAACTATAACAGAAATTTTAAAATAATTAAGAAAGACTACGTAAATCGCCAGCAACATTTTTCGTAATAAAATATCTTAGAAATGGTGGGAAAATAGTGTGAATAGCACTTTTAATCATTCTTGGTCATCTAGATCCTACCGACTCACTGTATAAAGAGAGTGAATATTTTTTAAACCTATTCACTGTAAAAAGTTATATTTCGAATGAAATATCGAATTACAAAATTCATTATAATTAAAACTATAAGGATAATTAAATCACACTTGACGAAATGAAGACAATCCTAAATATGACACAGGCACGATTTTATTTGGCCTATTCTACGGAACACCAATATATAACAGAGCTTGGAAACAAAGATGACCGCAGCGCTCCTAGTGGGCTGGGTACTAAGTGATAGCACGGCCGAATGGATCCCTTGCTGCGCTAGCGAGACCGACGCATCAAGTTAGCCGTGGTGATAGGTGATGATGATGATGATGCTTGTCGTTTTGAGGGGCCTAACATCTAGGTCATCGGCCCTGATGGTACGAAATGAAATGACAAAACAAAAGTTTTAAATCATCCACTGACCAGAAGAAGAAAAGCTTGAAAAATGAATGGATGGACATGAACCCAAAACAATCAGTGGATCCTACCCAAAAACTACCATAAAGTAACAGCGTTACCGACCAAGGGACCACTTCTAAAGTACAATCCTAGTGACAATGATGATGCTTGTTTCTAAAGGGGTCCAAAATCCAGGTCAACGGCCCCTCATAATGGTACATGTCGCTAGTAAAGTAGAACCATGGTATTTGTCATATTGGGGTACTAATCAAAAGTAGCGTAGACTCACGGTGTTCCACACATGATGGTACTACTCACAAGTATTGCACGTCGTACAGGTAACGCAGAACTATGGTGTTTCTCACATAATGGCGCCACACATAGGCAACGCAAACCGATGGTGTTCCTCACTTAGGTGTACTAATCACGGGCGAGGGTAATCCCGTGGTGTTCTTCAGATAGTGCGTACTAAGCGCAGACAACGAAGCCCACGGCGCCGCTCATATAGTGGTACTAATCACAGGCAACGCCCAGACCCGTGGTGTTGCTCACGTGGGTACGACTCACGGGTGCTGGAAACCCACAGTGAACCACTCTCTACTGCTGCTAATCACAAACCTATTTCGTACCTAATATAGTGGTACTACTCGCAAGTACAGGCAACCCATGGTGTTCCCCGCGTGATGGTACGAATCAAAAGAAGTTTCATGGTTCTAATTCAATCTCCCTTTGGTCGCCCCTTTTAGTCGCCTCTCACGACAGGCAGGGGATACTGTGGGTGTATTTTTCGTCTGCGTCCCCCACCCACAGGGGTTAGAGAGAGAGAGAAAAGAAGAAGGCCTCGAATGCCCTAATACCGTCGGGGTCGGAAAAGAACAAGAGTTGATCAAGGGAGGTCGGACAGGATAGACGAAAGTAAGGAGCCTGGCACAAGTAATTAGAAGCAATGCCAAGACGCAGCTACGGGCCCCGTGGTCGCCAATCCACACTGCCAAGTTGAGAGCCCCTTGGGCCGCTTTTAGTCGCCTATTACGACAGGCAGGGGATACCGCGGGTGTATTCCACATGTGCGTCCCCCACCCGCAGTGGGTAGTGGATTTGGTCCGCGAGAGGTATTTTATTTCTCTTAAGTCCGCCGGCAAGCCGGTTAGGACCCCCTATCCGCCACCTGGGACGCGCCACGTGGGAGTATCACCTCTCCCCCTGCTACCCCAGCGTAGTAGGTTCGGGGCGTGGTGATAGGTGTAAGAATCTTAGTTTGCATAGTACCTCCTGGTATGAAGACTTTCGTTTTGTTATTTAGGATACCCCTCATCCCCACAGCCAACGGCCGTAGCCGTGTTGAAACACCGGATCCCGTGAGATCTCCGAAGTTAAGCAACATTGGGCGTGGTCAGGAGTTGGATGGGTTGCCATGTGCTGTTGGTGGGGGGGTAAGGGAATGGAGGAGCGGAAAGGAACTGGCCACCCTACCGCACGTAAACTCCGGCTCAGGAACACCTCTGCGGAGGTTCGGACCTGCCTTCGGGCAGAATACACCCTTACCTTTCCTCATCCCCACATGTTTCTCAGTGTTTTAACATACCGGTATTGAAAAACGTGGAATAGTCTGCAATTTTTCTCTCATAATGAACATGGCATGACCGCTCTACGTCACGCCGACGCAGTTAGGTCTTATGGTGATGAAGGGATAGGAAAGGGCTAGGAGCAGGAAGGAAACGAACGTGGTCTTATTTAAGGTCTGGTGTGAATATGGGAAACTACGGAAAATCATCTTTAGGGCTGACGACAGTGGGATTCGAACCTACCATCTCCCGAATGCAAGTTCACAGTTACGCGACTCTAACTCCACGGCAAGCTCGTTCTATTTGGAAACCTACAAGCTGAAAAATAAACTTTATCACAGGGAACAGGACCACAATGTCGCATACTATGACATTATTTGTACAGTTTGGAATGAGGAGCTTTGAGCGATTTGTATTCTGTGAGAGAAACACTAACATAACCTTATCAACCATAAAAAACAATATCAAGATGGCATTTGAAGTTTATAAAAATTAATTAATACATTGAAAACATTATAAACATTATAAATGACAACAGGAGAAGCAGAGGAAACTGATCTTTCCTTCAGAGAAAGGACATGTAACTTACATGAAAGAAGGCAATCAATCAATTAATCTGCATCTGCATTTAGGGCTGTCGGCGAGGTGGTAGTTTCATTACAATGTACACAAACAATTTTTTTTTTTTTTTTTGCTAGTTGCTTTACGTCGCACCGACACAGATAGGTCTTATGGCGACGATGGGATAGGGAAGGGCTGGGAGTGGGAAGGAAGCGGCCGTGGCCTTAATTAAGGTACAGCCCCAGCATTTACCTGGTGTGGAAATGGAAAACCACGGAAAACCATCTTCAGGGCTGCCGACAGTGGGGTTCGAACCAAACAATGTTTACCGCCACACAACTCTTAAAATTGCCTAGGCCTTCATCGATTAATGAAGACAATACAGTACCATGGCTTCAGCAAAAGTACAAGCGCCAATAAAATACAGTACCTACATAATATATCTTCATTATAGACGGTTATGCCCTTCACCGTTCAGTCTGCAATCTTCTGTGAATGAACTATGTTTCTTCAAAGCCCTCTTTTCGCAACTAGCTCTGCTGTCTCGTTTAGTTCCACACCTCTGACCTGTAAGTGGTGGTGATGGTGGTGGTGGTAGTGGTGTTTATTGTTTTAAGAAGAAGTACAACTAGGCAACCATCCTCCATATAACACTAATCAGAGAGAAGAAATGGAAAGGAACCGACACTTCGAAAAATTAATTAAGATATCGGCCAAAGGAAGACAAGCGCCATGAAGGGCGTGAAAATGAAAGACACCCTAGGATTCGCAACCTAGTACCGTCGGGATCGAAGAGAACAAGAGTTGACCAAGGGAGGTCGGATAGAACAGATGAAAGTTAGGAGCCTGTCACAAGTAAGTGAACGCAATGCCAGGACTCAGCTGAGGGCCCCGTGCTCTTTAACCCACACTCCCAAGTTCGGAGCCCCGAGGGCCTCTTTTAGTCGCCTCTTACGATAGGCAGGATATACCGTGGGTGTTATTCTACTCACCCCCGCCCATCCCACAGGGGGATCTGACTTTTAAATCCCAGAAAACTCTGTCTAATCACCATTGTCTTGGTCTCAAGTCCACTATTCTCCTAGCAATCATCATCATCCACTAGTTCCTCCTGTGGATGGGGACGATAGACCAACACTCGCCCTCTCTATCGTAAGAGAGACTAAAAGGGGGGCGCTGAAATTGGGAATGTGAGTTGGCAACCACGAGGCCTTCAGCTGAGTTCTAGCATTGCTTCCATTTACTTGTGCTAGGCTCCTCACTGTCTATCCTATCCGACCTCACTTGGTCACCTCTTGTTCTTTTCCAACTCTGATGGTATTACATATGGAGGCCTAGGGAGTCTTTCGTTTTCCGGCCCTTTCTTTGACAGGTACATTCATTTTTCGAATTGTTGGATCCCTTCCATTTTTTCTCTCTGATTAGTGTTGATAGAGGAAGGTTGCCCAGTTGTACTTCCTCTTAAAACAATAACAATCACCACCACCACCACTCATCCATTAGTCTTACATGACCCCACAAACGGAAGCAGGTCGTACATCAAGTTCATTCCTAACTTAGTCTTTATCTCCTTGTTCTGAATAACCTTCTGCACTGGACTCATCTGTTTTCGCATATAGTTGTTCCTATACAATCTCTTGCTGTTTCTACCATTACATACCTGTATGCCACCGACCCTCTTTCTTTATCCTGAACCTGCTGGCTGTCTAATCCCTGGAAATTTTCACTAATGTTATCCACTTTCTCCTGTCTAATTTCCTCGTTCTAGAGTTTTTTCACCCTTAACTGCCTGCAGATGGACTTCACTTTCGTTATCCTGGGTAAACTTCTGCAAATAAGGGTGCTAACCTAACCTTACTTAGTCCCTTACATAGTCCCAGTGAATGAAAATGTTTCGCTCTAACGGGTTATGGGTCCACCGGTGGATTTTTATAGGACAGACAGGCCACTACTCAGAATATGCCCGAGATGCCCATTCCTCTTCCATAGAAACTGGTATCCCTACTCTAAGGATCACTTTCTAGGCCACTCAACCACTGTCCATGGTTCACGAACTAGGATGTGACTACAGGAACCCACACCACAAAACATACGATATACACAGATAATATTTACAACCACACAAGTCTTAAAATTCCTCAGCCTACATATGACGATGTGTCACCTATACTCCGTACGGCTCTACTTCTTAATTGACGTTTTAGCAGATTTTGGCTCTGTCTGGTGGTTTTGCGCTGAAGCATAGACATCCAACCAATCTCAAGCTGCCATTCATATCGATTTATATCGGCAGAGCACGATCTCGAAACCTAGTTGGCAACTCTAATATTTTCATTCGCCACGTGGTTAACCTATCTCGCTCAGCGTGTATGGTATTCGGCACGGATCGCGATCTTTTGCATTTTCCTTCAATATTTAGTGTGTTTGTCATATTGTTGGAGGGTTCCAGTGACTCTGAGATCAGTAGAGTGTTCCCTTTGTAGGCCATAACCTCCTTTCTGTCCCGGCCATTAGCCGTTAGTGATGTGTTATTTCCTCATTCTCTTTTATTGTTAATAATATATTCTCTTTTAATGCCAGATATTGTTCGAAAGTGTAGTTCTTGAAAATTTGTTTTCAATCCATATTCATTCGTTTTGCTGAGTACTGTATTGCAATTTACAAGGGCTGTTTACCGCGGTCATATTGCAACAGCTGTTCTCGCAGGAGTAGCGCGCTGGCAACAGAGGGAAGGCGATGCTCATTTGTTTTGCGAAACTTCAATTTAGAAGTAAGGCCGTGCGGAGTATAATCAACGAAAGACAAGCTATGGACAATGCTTACAACCACACAAGTCTTAAAACTAAATTAACTAGGCCAATATATGGCATAGTCTTCCATAAGTCCAACCCCTCGTCCACGTCATGGGAGATGGGCAACGCCATAAAGCAAGGGATTGCCTGGTGGGGTGATGTACAGTGCGGACTGCGTGTGCCCCGTGACCGCTTCGGTAGCTGTGAAGGCCCAGCAGGAACCCTGACAAGTGGCGGCTAACGGGGCTATGGTGAAGATGCTGCTGCCTTGTAGTATGTGGAGTTGGTTCTCCAAAGGCTAAGGGAAGAAAACCCTGATTAAAAATTACCCATCCTCCGCAAGAGGTTGGACGTAGGGCTGACACCCCGTTCTGTAAAAGAGGCCAAGTTGAGAAACTTCAACGAAAGAAAGCCGAACTGATTAATGGAGACAAACTTGGCGTGGAAAAAGACAATGATAATCGAACATCAGTGAATGAAAGGAAAAAAAGAAATATACAGCGTCAGATTTATATATTGGAACATGGAATGTGAGATCTTTGTATCATCCAGAAGCCCTGAAGGTGCTGCTGAACCAAACAATGAAGCTGAAGCAGAGTATCATAGCTCTACAAGAAGGTGGACCGGAAGTGGAATTCTTGAAAAGCGAGAAGCTAGTATATTCTATAGCAGTAGCGAGGAGAAGCACGAGTTCGACACAGGATTTGTGGTACACCACCAGCTAAAGCACCTTGTAAATAGGTTTACACCTATTAGTCCAAGAATGTCAGTACTCAGGATAAAGGGTAAATTCTTTAATTACTCTATAATTAACGCCCATGCACCAACAGAAGAATCTGAGGAAGAAGAGAAAGAATTGTTCTATGAACTTTTGGAAAGAACATATGATGGTTGCCCAGGACATGGCATTAAAATAGTTGCTGGTGATCTAAATGCTCAGGTGGGAAGGGAACAGATATATAAGCCAACAGTTGGTCCCCACAGTAAACATACTGTAAGTAATGATAATGGAACGAGACTTATAGTATTTGCAGCATCTAGAAATATGGTTGTGGGCTCCTCATTGTTCCCACACAAAGATATACATAAAGGAACGTTGACATCGCCGGATGGAAATATAGTTAACCAGATTGATCATGTGTTGATGGATGCAAGGCACAAACCAGATCTCTTGGATGTGAGGAGTCTCAGATACCCAAATATAGACTCAGACTATTTCCTGGTACGTGCGCGAATTAGGGCTAGGATCTCCAGTGCATTCAAAGGAACCCGAACCAACATACCAAAATACAATATAACAGCTCTAGAATCATCTGAAGTTAAAAAGCAACACCAGGAGAGGATAATACAGATCCTTGAAAATACTGAAGACTGCAACGACATTGAGTATCAGTGGGAAATTATTAAAAATGCAGTGGAGACGTCAGCAAATGAAACACTGGGAATTTAAACAAGATATAAAAGATCTCCTTGGTTTGACACTGAGTGTGAAATAGCAACAGAAGAGAAGAACATGGCATACAGAAGGGCATTACAATGAATTGTACAAGAAGAATGAAGGAAGTCTATAAAGAAAAACGGAGGATTGAAAAGAAGATCCATCAGAGGAAAAAGAGAGAGTGGATGAAGGCAAATATCGAACAAATGGAGCTTCTGAGAAATCAAAATGAGGCGAGGAAATTTTACACAGAGGTAAATGCTGGACGGAAACCCTTCTGTGACAAAACTAGCCTGATAAAGGATGAAAGTGAGGGGAAAGAGATTGTAAGGATGTAAAGGAGAGTGCATATAAGTCTCTGGTAAGACCCCAACTAGAGTATGGTTCCAGTGTATGGGACCCTCACCAGGATTACCTGATTCAAGAACTGGAAAAAATCCAAAGAAAAGCAGCTCGATTTGTTCTGGGTGATTTCCGACAAAAGAGTAGCGTTACAAAAATGTTGCAATGTTTGGGTTGGGAAGAATTGAGAGAAAGAAGAAGAGCTGCTCGACTAAGTGGTATGTTTCGAGCTGTCAGCGGAGAGATGGCGTGGAATGACATTAGTAGACGAATAGGTTTGAATGGCGTCTATAAAAGTAGGAAAGATCACAATATGAAGATAAAGTTGGAATTCAAGAGGACAAACTGGGGCAAATATTCATTTATAGGAATGGGAGTTAGGGATTGGAATAACTTACCAAGGGAGATGTTCAATAAATTTCCAATTTCTTTGAAATCATTTCGGAAAAGGCTAGGAAAGCAACAGATAGGGAATCTGCCACCTGGGCGACTGCCCTAAATGCAGATCAGTATTGATTGATTGATTGATTGATTGATTGATTGATTGATTGTTTGTGAAAGATGGCGGCGATATTTTGATAGACTCCTGAATTTCAGAATGATAACAAGACACTCAATTGATGCGCAAGGAGAAAATGACCCCGACGAAAATATAGGTCCACCAACTTTAAAAGAGGTGATAACTGCCATGAAGAAATCGAAGAATAACAAGGCAACAGGAACAGATTATATCCCAGCGGAACTGCTCAAGCAAGGTGGCAATGAATTGGAATGGACTTTTCTCAAAATAGCTTCTTCATTATGGTATGAGGAGAAAATGTCTCAACAATGGGAAGAAGGAATTATATGTCCTATACAAAAGAAAGGGGATCAGCTTGAGTGTGATAGTTATAGAGGAATTACGCTACTTATCTTGGGATATAAAATATTCTCCAACATTCTATTTGACCGTCTTCTCCCAATTGTTCAGAGAGAGACTGGGATTTATCAGTGTGGATTTATCCCAGGAAAGTCCACTACAGATCAGATTTTCACCTTAAGGCAAATTTTAGAGAAGACAAACGAATTTGGGATTGGCACGCATCACCTCTTAATTGATTGCAAAGGAGCGTATGACAGTATAGACAGAGAGCAATTGTACCATGCTATGATTGAACTAGGAATTCCTGGAAAATTGGTAAGGCTGGTGAGAATGACAATAAGTGGGACACGAAGTAGTATAAGAACGGGAGGAATGATGCCTAGGACATTAAATATTCAAAATGGGGTACGGCAGGGAGACGCGCTGGCATGTCTCCTTTTTAATGTTGCCTTGGAGAAGGTGATGAGAGATGCAAACCTCCTGAATAGGGGAACAATTTTCTATAGATCAGTGCAGATACTTGCTTAGGCCGATGATATAGATATAGTGGCAAGAACTCGAAAGGCAATGGAAGAGACATTCATCGCCCTTGAACAGGCCAGTAGGAAAATGGGACTGAACATCAACCAGCAGAAAACTGAATATATGGCTGCTGGGAAAGCACGTAAGGAGAACATGCCATCCTCAATAACCGTGGGCAATTACACCTTTGAGAAAATTGAGCAGTTTAAATATCTGGGATCGACAGTCACCTACTCAAATGATACCTCTCATGAAATTAAATAGAGATTAATAGTAGCCAACAGAGCCTATTTTGCTCTAACAAGGCTTCTCTCCTCAAGGCTCTTGACCCGTACCACTGAATTAACCATCTATAAAACACTTATAAGACCTGTGCTTACATATGCCTCGGAAACTTGGCCATTGACAGCAAAAGATACTGGAATGCTGGATGCCTTCGAAAGAAAGATACTTCGAATAATCGTCGGCCCAGTCTGTGAAAGAGGAACATGGAGGAGGAGGTACAATCATGAATTGTACAACATTTATAAAGACCCACCTATTAGAAGAATAGTGAAATCAGCCAGATTGAGGTGGGCCGGGCATGTAGCACGGATGAGTGATACGGAAGTAGGCCTACCTAAAAAGATATTCAATGGAAATCCAGGGGGACAGAGAGGACGAGATCGACCAAGAACCAGATGGATGGATGGAGTTACTGAAGATCTTCCGGAAATGGGCTATAGGAATTGGAAAATTTTAGAGTTGGATCGAGATAAATGGCGGAAGATTGTTGAAGAGGTCAAGGTTCACAATGAACTGTAGAGCCATAGAAGAAGAAGAAGAAGAAGAAGAACTAGAACTAATGGCATAGCAAATCCAATCGACCAATAAAGAAAATATCTTGGTGGCTGCAAAAAGGAAAAGCAATCATACAGTCTATACAACAGCACTAGTCTTAAAACTACCTAGGCCTACATGCAGCTAACTTGATAATAAAGGCTAGCAAAAAGAACATGGTTTACAAACAAAATTGTTATTGGGATTTGAAATTTGTCCGACTCGTTGGCTTCGGTTCAGAGGGTCCCGGGTTCGATTCCCGACAGGGTCGGGGATTTTAATCGTGTTTGATTAATTCTTCTGGCTAGGGGACTGAGTGTTTGTGTTTTTTCCAACACTTTCCTCTTCATATTCAGACAACACAATATACTACCAACCACCTCATAAACACGCAATAGTGTTACATCCTTCCATATAAGGTTGACGTCAGGAAGGGCATCCGACCGTAAAACAGGACCAAATATACATGTGCTACACAGTTCGCACCCGCGACCCCACAGGTGTGGGAAAAGCGGTAGAAGAAGAAGACTGGGATTTGAAATTTTCAACCATTTTGTTATGTCCAGCTGAATACTTTCTCTTTACCAAATTTTTACAATCTTTTACATACTTTTAAATGAGAAATGGAATAGCTGTCTGAAAAATTACATTTTCAAGGTAATATTTCCTACAAAAGGAGTAGTCTGGTCTAGAGAATGCACCTTTAAAACTATCTTCTAATGCTTTTGCATGAGCATATTTGTCCAAAAATATATACAATACAGTTATTCATGAATATGTAGCAGAACATATTTCAGTTGTTCACTGGCATACTGCAAGTTAATTGTTGATGAACTATTTTCTTTGAAAGATGTAAATACAAGGCTTTCAGTAAAGTTATGTAAATATATATTTCCCTTGCACACATTATTTATACCTACAACTTTCAAAATATATCCTGCTACATACGTCACAGCTTGATTGTGCTCCAACAGTTCAGAGCGGGATTCACTGGTCTGACTTAGATTGTTATTTATGCCTTCAGGATCAACAGAGCCAGTGCCATTTACTTCTGGATTGGCATCATCAGCACTCTTCAAAAACCGGCATAAATTGCTAAGAGGAATACAATAATCATTTTTGCAGTTTCTCATAGTCTTGAAGGGCAAAGCCATATTATTTCCAATACAAACTGAAAACATGTAGGAATTGTGTTGGAAATGCCGTGCGGTCATATGAAACAGAATGCATTCTCTAAGGGGTCCTGATTGAGAGCTTTCAAATTAAAATACTTGAATCTACTTTCTTCAACCTATTCCACAAAAACATAACAGATCTTATAGTAATCTGCCACCCATCAATGAAACTGAACATGCATGTCTCATATCTACAAGTTTTAAGGTCTATTATTTCCCAGGCAGCTATCTCTTTCAGAATGTTGTTCTAACAATTATGTGGAGAATTTTCTGAAAGGGCACATCTGTGCACCTTACTTTCATGGGCATTGTTGCGTCAGACTTTGCTGTCGACACTGTCGCGAGCATTTGCCGGCAGTTCTATCTGCTGGATACTCAAGAAAAACAAAAATGAATGTAGTAATGGGCGCTATTTTGTAAAGTATGATGTGATGTAAGCTGTATTTATTAAATTCAATGCAGACCCATTGCAAGACTTCCATAAAATATGTTCCTGCGTGTAATGGTATTACACAACATTTAGTGGCGACCGCGACAAGACATTTACGACTTGAAGAAGGAAGTATCATCGTAATCACGTAGAATATCGAGCGCGAAAGCCTCGATAAATTACTGACGCAAAGGAGAGCGATAAGGACTTCGTTTACGAAAATTGCTAAACAGGTTAATGATTTCACTGGAGGAAAATGTTAATATTAGGGAGCTTCAATCATTATCCACCTTGTTAGAAAGTAAGATAGCGATTTTGAACGAACTGGATTCGAAAGTGCTCGATTTGTTATTAGATGATGACGAGGCTGATATTGACAAGGAAATAGAAGGTATCTGGGCCTTAAATTGCGTATTTCTGGAATACAGGTTCAACAACATGATCATGAGGCGGGTAGTGTTGGTAGCAGGTCTAGCAACCAACAAATCAAGAAATTCAAGTTGCCGAAGTTAGAATTCCGCACTTTTGGAGGGGATTTAAAAGAGTGGTTACCATTCTGGAGTCAGTTCTCAAAAATAGATGAAGATCCCGAAATAGCTGTGGAGGATAAATTTCAATATTTAATACAGGCAACAGTTTAAGAATCACGTGCTAGGCAGGTAGTTGAGAGTTTCCCCCAAACACGAATAAATTACAGCAAAACAATTGAAAGCCTAAAATCTCGTTTTGGCCAAGAAGATATTCTTGTGGAGGTTTGTGTACGTGAGCTGTTGAGGTTAGTTTTACACAAGGCCTCGCAATCCAAATCCAGAATTGTATTTTCTCAACTTTATGATCAGTTGGAACACAGTCGAGATCACTAGAATCACTTGGTGTCACAATGGACAAGTGTGCCTCTATGTTATTTCCCCTTGTTGAATCGTGCTTCCCCGAAGACTTATTAAGAATTTGGAAACGCAGTATTCCATTTACCTCTGCTACAAATGCGAAAGACCGTCTGGAGGGGTTAATGAAATTCCTGAAGTCGGAGGTGGAGGGTGAACAGAGAATAAACCTTGTTACATCTGGGTTGTCCGACTCGTTGGCTGAATGGTCAGCGTACTGGCCTTCGGTTCAGAGGGTCCCGGGTTCGATTCCAGGCAGGGTCGGTGATTTTAACCTTAATTGGTTAATTCCAATGGCCCGGGGGCTGGGTGTTTATGCTGTCCTCAACATCCCTGCAACTCACACATCACACATAACACTATCCTCCACCACAATAACACGCAGTTACCTACACATGGCAGATGCCGCCCACCCTCATCGGACGGGTCTGCCTTACAAGGGCTGCACCCGGCTAGAAATAGCCACACGAAATTATATATTACATCTGGGTTTGACTTAAAGTGTGAATGGACAAAAGAAAAACTGAAGCACAAGGATAAGGATTCCGACGACAACATTACTACAGCTATGGGGCAATTAAAATCAAATCAACGTGAGGATGGCAAATGTGTGTTTTGTGAGGGCCATCACACCAGTACAGATAGCTTCTCCGCTAGAAAAAATGTCAATGGAAAGTAAACAGAAACTGGTAAGGGAAAAGGGGTGTTGTTATATGAGTCTGAAGAAATAATTCCAAGGCGAAAAACATAAAATATATAATTTGTGGTGGTAAGCATGTTATTTTAATGTGCAGACAGTTGTTAGAAAAACAACATGCTATCCCCAAAGAAGTTAGCAACAGTGAAGAAAATGCAACTCAAGAAGTCGCGTTGGAAAATACTTCCACTTCGCGTAAGGTGTTGTTACAAACGCTTCGTATAAATGTAAGATCTGATAGAAAGACTTTAGTTGCTTTAGTTGATACGAGCTCCCAGAAGTCATACATTTTGCGAAAGATGACTTTAAAGATGGGTTACACTTCACTGCGAAAGAAAATCATCTCTCATTCTCTTTTTGGTGGTGTGACAACACAACGGAATGTACATTAACTTTACAGAGTGCGTGTAGGAGACCTGAACGATGAATTTCGGTGTAATTTTGAAGCTTTAGACCAAGAAGTGATCTGTGGAGACATATCACGCGTTACAGAAGAGGAATGGATGAACGAGCTGAAGAAATTGAAGATAGATATCAACGATAATGAGGAAAGTTTGGGGCCTATAGAAATACGATTACAATGAAGTGTTTGAAGATTTGTTGGCTGAGGGAATTATAGAAGAAGTGCCTGAATCTGAACGTGTTCACTGTTGTCACTACTTACCGCATAGGCCAGTTGTAAAGGAAAACAGTGCAAATACAGGAATCAGACCTGTTTTTGATGCTTCGGCAAAACTAGGCAGTTCCCCATCTTTAAATCAATGCCTTGAAACTGGTCCAAATGTGATTGAACTCATCCCAAATTGCTGTTAAGATTTAGAGGAAAGAAGATAGGATTGGTTGCTGATATTAAACGAGCATTTTTACAGATTGGTATTCACTCTGAAGACAGTAACTTTCTCTGTTTTTATGGTGGAACTGTTATGAAAACTGGAGGTTAGGGTATTCCGGCATGCAAGAGTGGCTTTTTGGTGTAAAGTATAGTGCTTTCCTTATAGTGCTTTCCTCTTAGGATCTGTAATCGAACACCACTTATTGAGAGAAGAGGATTCAAATCATTCTCTTAAAGAAACGTTACTGCACAGTTTTTATGTTGATAATGTTGTTCCTAGTGTGGACACTGAAGCTGAACTCAATGCATTCATGTCAGAATCGGCCAAAGTCATGGCAAAGGCCAAATTCGAGCTTAGGGGTTGGGAATGGACAAGTGACAAGTGTCAGAGTGCTCATGACAACTCTTATTTTGCAGTACGGGGTTTGTCGTGGAATCGAGAAAGTGATGAACTCAAAGTTAACATGAGTAGGATTAGAGATTTCCATTTTGACACCGTTACCAAAAGAACAATCCTGTCGATCTCTCACAAAGTGTTTGACCCTATAGGTTTTAGTTGCCCTGTTATGTCGTGTCCTAAATTGCTCATGCAGAACATGTGGAAGATGGAACTTGATTGGGATACAGAAATTGACGATACTATCAAGAAAGAGTTTCTGTTGTGGTATGAAGAACTCTCTCAATTGGAAGAAATTGGCATTCCCCGATGAGTACAGAAACCTGTGAATATAAAGGAATGCGCTTTACACACCTTTTGTGATACTAGTCAAAAGGCATATGCAGCAGTAGTTTTCCACAGGGTAGAGACAAGCGACAATGTTCAATTTCATCTGTTGGCGGCCAAGACACGAGTCTCTCCTATAAAGAATATTTCTATGCCTCGTTTGGAGCTTATGGCTGCAACTATAGGAGCAAGGATTGCGAAGTCAGTTCTGGATGTATTAGGATGGAAAAATCTGAAGACTTGGTACTGGAGCGATTCTACTGCAGTAATTGCTTGGATTACCAGGGGAGAAAAATGGACAGTCTTTGTCAGAAATCCAGTCGATGAAATTAGGAACATCACTTACTCTGAATCTTGGAAGTATGTTCCAGAGGAACTTAACCCTGCAGATTTGCCTTGCAGGGGCTGCAAAACTAAACAATTAGTTGCTTCTAGATGGTGGGAGGGACCTGCATGGTTGAAGGAACCACCATAAAAGTGGTTTGCTCGCAATGATAATCCCAAAGAAGATGAGATCAACATAGAAGAGTTTAGATCCCCAGCTGTTGTGAATGTTAACTGTTTGGTTTCGGAGAATCCAAAGGACTGGTATTTCAAATACTCTAATTTTTAGGAATTGTCAGCATGTTGGGGTGGTTGCTAAGGTTTATACGTAATAGCCGTGTACCTACAGATCTGCGACAGAGAAGGGAATTAACTGTGGAAGAGTATGCCACTATAGAGAGAAGAGTTGTTCGGTTTATTCAAAAGGACTCCTTTTCTGGGTTGAGGGACGACAGACTGCGAACGCTCAGAGTGTTTCAAGAACATGAAGGAATAATTAGGCTGAAAACTAAGATCACCCACCGAGATGACCATGAAGACTTTCGTCACCTTGTAGTACTTCCATCACAACACGAAGTAGTGAAGAGGTTAATCATGACGGAACACAAGATACAAAGACACGTAGGATTGCAAATGCTGCTAAATAACCTCAGGTAACGATATTGTATTTTAAAAGGTCGGAAAGCTATAAGGTCGGTTTTGTCCAAGTGCGTTATATGCAGGAGACACAGTGAAACACATCTAGAAGTTATTTCATCTCCACTTCCATTCAGTCGAGTACGGGATGCTGCCGTGTTCGACATCGTTGGACTGGATCTAACCGGACTCTACAAGATGGAATTAAACGTGGGTGTGCCTCTTTACTTGCACAGTGTTTAGAGCTGTTCACCTGGAATTGGTATCGTCGGTCTTGATAGAATCATTCTTGCAAGCACTCCGTCGATTTGTGGCTCGCAGAGGAATATGCTCTGTTACCTACAGTGACAATGGGACGAACTTCTTTTTCTTGCTAGGGGCTTTACGTCGCACCGACACAGATAGGTCTTATGGCGACGATGGGATAGGAAAGGCTTAGGAGTTGGAAGAAAACGGCCGTGGCCTTAATTAAGGTACAGCCCCAGCATTTGCCTTGTGTGAAAATGGGAAACCACGGAAAACCATTTTCAGGGCTGCCGATAGTGGGATTCGAACCTACTATCTCCCGGATGCAAGCTCACAGCCGCGCGCCTCTACGCGCACGACCAACTCGCCCGGTGGGAGGAACTTCACCGGGACTTCTAATTAGCTTCGAACACTGAACTGGGAGGATATATCTAAGTACAGCACTGCAAGGCCCATTGAATGGCGTTTTAATCCCCCCCCCCCCAGAGCACTCTGGTGGCGTGAATGGTGGGAGCGCTTGATACGCCTTCTCAAAGATTTATTGAAGAGGATGTTGGGTAGGTCATGTCTTACTTACGAGAAGATGATGACTACATTATGTGAATGCGAGAGTTTGATGAGTTCTCGACCTTTGACTTATATCATGGAAGAAGATTCTGAACTAGTGCCTCTCTCCCCTTCTTTATTCCTGCAAGATATAAGGGAGATTGGCGTTCCTGATCTCTATACGATAGACACACAGAGCCTCAAAAGCAGGTATAGGTACCGACAAACTTTGAAAAGGGATTTGAGGAAAAGATTCAGAAATGAATATTTGGGGCCAAAGAGGGCACCCGTACTGTAGTTGTGGGGGACGTTGTGCTAGACTGGCGTATTGACTGGCCATTAGGATACATAGTTGAAGTTATACCAGGTAAGGATGGTGTCGTCAGAACAGTGAAACTCAAAACTGGTCAGGGCAAGTTATTAGTCCAATACAAAGGATCTATCCCTTGGAAGTGTCTTCTGATGACTCTATTGTGCTCTCTAGAAACTGTTATTCTTCAGGTGTACCAAAGGATGACAACAGTGGTGATCCAGTTGTTACTCAAAGTGGTCGAGCGGTGAGAGTTCCTGACAGACTTGACTTGTAAGCAGTAGGTTTGTATTTGTTGGTATTGTTGAGTAGCCTTCTGATACTCAAGGTGGGAGTATGTTGCGTCAGATTTTGCTGTCGACACTGTCGCCCATTTGCTGGCAGTTCCATCTGCTGGACACTTAAGAAAAACAAAAACAATTGAATGTAGTAATGGCCGCTATGTTTTGTAAAGTATGATGTGATGTAAGCTGTATAACGAAGTGTTTTAACATTAAATTCAGTGCAGACCCATTGTAAGACTTTCTTAAAATATATTCCTGCGTGTAATGTATTACACAACAGCCATTCTGGTTACAACTGTTCAAGGAATCCAGAAGGTTGTCAATTGTTTCTACAAATTCTGCTGTGTACACCATAGTTTCTGAGGGCAACACTTTGAGTAGCTACATATGTTTCAATTACAGCTGCCACAGTATGGCTTAACTGTTCAGCAGTAACTTTAAGATTCATTCTTACATACTGTAGCTATCCTGGAAGTTGAAATGTTGTTTTCTCAGTTACGGCAAAGTTTTAAATCTCTTCTCTTGGTGTATATTGAATACCTTCTCAATGTATTTAAATTTCACGTCCTTGTGATCATCAACCTGAACCTTATTTTCAATTAAAGCTTTTCTGGTATTTTTCAGAAGATGGGGAACATCATGTATGACAAGACTTGGTTCACTATTCACAAGAAAATGGAATGGACTGGGTCTATCTAAATAGCTTGACAATGCTTTCTGATTTGTCTAGCCTTGGTCACAAATTGTGCAAATAACTTTCAATCTTAATTTACCGGTACTTATAATAAATACAATCAGCTGTTGTAAGGCTACATTACTTGCTAATCCTGAATATGTGGTGAAATAATAGGCAATTATTAGTTTCCAAGTTTTGTGGATACCTCTAAACACGAAAACTAATGCATGATTTGCTAGAGCAGGTGACGTTCCTAAATGACCATGATCTTCATACCCACATATACGTTGTTTATTAGCCTCATAATATAACCCTTTTCTAGTGACATTTCATCAAATGTCAATGTCAATGTCAGACATATTAGAGCCTCTACTTTCAGCGCTTCAACTATGGATTGATTAAGACCAGTGTCTTTATTTTTAAATTTTTTGTTAGTGGCTTTACGTCGCACTGACACAGATAGATCTTACGGCAACGATGGAATAGGAAATGCCTAGGAGTTGGAAGGAAGCTACCGTGGCCTTAATTAAGATACAGTCCCAGCATTTTCTTGGTGTGAAAATGGGAAACTACGGAAAACCATCTTCAGAGCTGCCAACAGTGGGATTCGAACCCACTATCTCCCGCATGCAAGCTCACAGCTGCACGCCCCTAACCGCACGGCCAACTCGCCCGGTAAGACCAGTGTCGAAAGGTATTCGAGATAGTAAAGACTTCAAAAATCTGACAGAGGGAATATTAAAAATGAGTAGCCAAATATCGATATTAGCGAGACCCACGTTTATAAATTGAAAGTGCCATAGGCTTATCCTCAACATTCCACCACATAGCGGATGGAGTTTTGTTAGCATTCCGTAACTGAGCACTTATAAATGATTTACTGACCTCATTTTAATTTTCCTCAATATATTGGAATTTCTTGGCTTCATACAGATCTTTCAGTACTTTTAATTCCTCTCTTTCACCTTGTAACACTTTTCTCACCTTTGCTGGCTTTGCAAATGTGTTTCTATGAATGGTATATATTCTTGACATTTTAGGTGTCAAATCAGATTTGTCTACTCCTGACCCTAAAACACCACACGTACTGTTTTGTCTCTGTTATGGGTGAACACAAAAAAATTATACTCACCCTTGTCCATATCAGTTTGTGTGTTTTCTCCAATTTCATTCTCTTCAACATCACTTAATACTGGAAGATCTGGATTACAAATTACATATCCTGTTTGTGAAATTTATAAATTTCATTTAGGCCTACATTTCTATTTTCTCCAATGCTATTACTTGACACAGGCATCTCTGAATTACAGGGATTATAGGGGATAATTTCCAGATGTTTAATATGAAGATAAAGTTGGAATTCAAGAGGACAGATTGGGGAAATATTAATTTATAGGAGGACGAGTAAGGGATTGGAATAAATTATAAAGGGAAATGTTCGATAAATTTCCAAGTTCGTTGAAAATATTTAAGAAATATCTAGGTAAATAATTATAAATAAATGTAAATATAAGGTAAACAATTGATAGGGAATGCACCACGTGGGTGACCGCCCTAAATGCAGATCATTGATATGTCGTATGGCTTTTAGTGCCGGGATATCCCCAGGAGGGGTTCGGCTCGCCAGGTGCAGGTCTTTCTATTTGACGCCCGTAGGCAACCTGCGTGTCGTGATGAGGATGAAATTATGATGAAGACAACACATACACCCAGCCCCCGTGCCGTAGGAATTAACCAATTAAGGTTAAAATCCCCGACCCGGCCGGGAATCGAACCCGGGACCCTCTGAACCGAAGTCCAGTACGCTGACCGTTCAGCCAACGAGTCGGACTGCAGATCATTGATTGATTGATTGACTGATTGATTGAACGTCATAATTTAATCGGTGCCTAGTGCGGTTAACGAAGTCCTTCTCAAGAAAATTATCTTCACAAATATAAAAACTGGAAAATTTCACACCATCACTCACATGACACACGTCAGAACATCCTTCTTTGTTTCCTTAGGAAATTTATAAAATTGCTTATTCTACATTTTGGGGTTGCCAGTCATACCGACATAATAGCCAATAGTAGGCTACATGCTGCGAACTTGCAGAAGTACTCAAGGTGTCACCTCTCTGAAATAAAGAACATGACATTTGAAAACAAAGTTTCAAAACTGAAAACAAAGAAATAGAAGGAATTAAAAGTATAATTTAATACACTATTTACAAGTACATTTCCATAACTTACCTTCGCTGTGCTTAGCATCTTTCGGCAGAAAATAACTTCTCACAACTTTTATGTTCTTACTACAAATAGCTTACAATGAAATTGCAAAACTACAGAACTCAAACAGTAGCGGTGATTAATGGTGGTAAGGGGGGGAGGCAGTCGCCCCCCCCCCCCCGGCCACTTTTTTGAGAAAATATTACATTTTTATTCGCATTTCGGCCGGCTGAAACTAGGAATTATTTAAAAAAGCAGTTTGTACAAGCTCTGTTGTCTTATCACCTAATTCTTTCCTTTATTTTCTTTAATATTGTTAACAAAATTATCACCGGAAACACGCACAAAATGTCGTTCGTCGCGGCTAACCGATTTGTATAGCACCACAGCAAGTAGTGGAGACTTGGCACGTGATGTGAGGAAGGCTATCAAGGGTGTGTATATATTTATTTATTTCTATTTACCAAGGTCATGGACACTCAGGTATGATTCACCCGCTTGCCGCGCGCATTCATCAGTTCGGCACTGTCTTTAGTGTCTGTCAGTTTCTTAGTATGTAGTCAAATACTAAATGATTTTATTGTATATTAACGCCACACTTCTATTTAATTGTAATAAGTTCGTAATATTTTGTTCCTTTGGTGAAAGTATTATTGTGTAGTAATGAATCAAAATCTTTAAAAAAAAAATATATATATATATATATATTATTACCACACTTAAATTGGTAAAATGTCAACCTTTACCTCTCTGTCGAAATTCGCTCAGAAAGCATCAGAAAACTTACAATTTTGCGGCTTGTTCCTTCAGTTTTAATGTATACATCCCCACCCACATCCACGTCCTCTATATCCCACAAACCGGGGTACTGTTTGTTTTCCGTATTTATTTATTTATTTGTTTATTTATTTATTTATTTATTTATTTATTTATTTATTTATTTATTTATTTATTTATTTATTTATTTTCCCCCCGCACTTTTAACTCTCAATCGCCACTAGTGAACTCAAACGTATAGCAAAACTTGGACATTTAGCGTATCCGAAAAATTCAACAGGTTCCTTCGTCGCAACTTCTTCTCATAACTGTATAGTATAATACCGTATAGAACTCACTCGCCATTTTCCTATTTATGACTATGATCACGAGCATAGGCCACGAGGCCAAGCCAGTCAATCAAGACGTAACTCTTCCCCTTGCAGCGCTTCCAAGTGGCATGGCCCTGAAGTACGGCCTGTTGTAGTTTTGTCGTATCTCATCTTCACCCCCGTGGCCTATTCTTCGATCACTATAAAAGTCAATTACAGAAATGTGTTCGGTGGAAAGAAAATGTGACCACTGTGAGAGAAAAGCGCGCTTGAGACTACGGAGTGGTTGTTAGAATTGCATTTTCAGAATGAGCCAGGCAACCGGAAAACACCTTAAGTGAAATAGACATGTTTATTTTTCGAAGATCTAGAGAAGGTGGACGAGAGAATACCTAAGGAAAATTTTTGACCCTCCTGAGGGATTGTAAGGTCTAGAATGTATTAGTATAGGCAATCAAAGCCATTTTTCTTGACAATCCAGCTCCAGTTACAGGCGACGGTAGAATCGATCCTCGGATAAGGCGTGGGAGAATGATGGCTGAGTGTTATCTTCTAACCAAGAGGACCACGGTCCAAAACTTAAGCATTGCCTCTGGAATGTATGAAATGAAAATGTATGTTCCAGTATCTCGGATTCCATGTAGAACTGCAAATCTTGTAGCAGCGATCATGATATCAACATTAACGTTAAAATGTAAGCTTGGCTTTGCTTTTACTGAAACCTGAAAGGAACAAGAATAACAAAAATAGGATAACATTAATGTAGTAAGTCCTTGGCTGAATGGTCAGAGTACGCCGTTAACTTCAGAGGGCTCCGGATCCGATTTCCGGTCAGCAGCGTCTGGTTAATTCCTCTGGCTCGGGGACTAGGTGTTTGCGTTCGTCTTAATACATACCTCTACATTTACACACAACACACCAACAAACACCACAGGCATGTGTAATAATGACTCTCGTATATACCTCCTCACAGATTTGAAAGATGAGGTACCGGGCGATTTCCCCCTGTGGGTGGGGGCAGTAGGATAACACTCACAGTATCCTCTGCCTGTCGTAAGAGGCGACTAAAAGAGGCCCCAGGGGCTCTGAACTTTAGAGCGTGGGTTGGCGACCACGGGGCCCTTAGCTGAGTCCTGGTATTCCTTCCACTTACTTGTGCCAGGCTCCTCACTTTCATCTATCCTATCCAACCTCCCTTGGTCAACTCTTGTTCTTTTCCGACCCCGACGCTATTAGGTTTGCTAGGGCTAGGGAGTCTTTCATTTTCACCCCCTTCGTGGCCCTTGTCTTTCTTTGACCGATATCTTCATTTTTCGAAGTATCGGATCCCTTCCATGTTTCCCTCTGATTAGTGTTATATAGAGGATGGTTGCCTAGTTGTACTTCCTCTTAAAACAATAATCACCACCACCACTACCGGGCGATTTGGCCGTGCGGTTAGGGGCACGCAGCTGTGAGCTTGCATCCGGGAGATAGTGGGTTCGAACCGCACTGTCGGCAGCCCTGAAGATGGTTTTCCGTGGTTTCCCAATTTCACACCAGGCAAATGCTTGGGGCTGTATCTTAATTAAGGCCACGGCCGCCTCCTTCCCACTCCTAGCCCTTTCCTATCCCATCCTCGCCGTAAGACCTCTCTGCGTTGGTGTGACGTAAAACAACAACAAAGGAAGATGAGGTCCCAGTTACCACGAAGATATATCTACATGCCACGTTATTTGTAACCTGATACAGTGTGAAAGGTGGACTATGTCTCCTGCTGTGGGCTAGATCAAGTTAGTTTCTTTCACTTTTTTCTCTCTCAGTCTCACCCTTGGACTTGATGATGTGAAATTGACTGATGTATCACTATTACTAGTAACACCATTCCTTAGTCAGCCAGTTGGCGTAAACATTTCAGCGGGCTTGGCAGACTGATGTGTAATAGTACATTTTGGTTCAGTGAGGAAAGCATCGGGAAATCGTCTCAATCCTCGTTTCCCTTCCGGCCTCCGGGTAAGAATTAGGCAAGCTGCTCCTACACCGTTGGGTCGGCAATTATAAATTGTATAGGCTGTATTGAAATAAAGTGTTCTACCTGATAATTCATGGAGGAAGTGTGGAATACTTCAGGGACGTTTGGGCCTCCTTCGAAACCTGATAGTGGATCTGTTGGAGATCCAACTAGCCTTTACGCTCAGGACTCAACATACAATATAGATGATTAAGGTGTATACAGAAAACCAAACACCATGGGGCAAGAGTCCCGAAGGGCCATGGCCTACCAAACGACCGCTGCTCAGCCCGAAGGCCTGCAGATTACGAGGTGTCGTGTGGTCAGCACGATGAATCCTCTCGGTCGTTATTCTTGGCTTTCTAGCCAGGGCATCTATCTTACAGTCAGATACCTCCTCAATTGTAATCACAGAGGCTGAGTGGACCTCGAACCAGCCCTCAGAACAAGGCAAAAATCGCCGTCCTGACCGGGAATCGAAGCCAGGGCCTACAGCCTAGGCTAGCACGCTACTTATTAACTGCATAGGATGTCTTGAAATAAAGTGTACTGCCTGATATTTCGTGGAGAAAATGCGGAATATTACAAACAATGCATCATTCTGAATGCCTGCTGTCAGGAGTCCGAACTGAATAACTAGTCTTCCAACAAATACGCGTCTACCTATATCCTATAATATCCCTTAGTTCCGAAATATACACGTACAGGACTTTGAGACAAATATGAATCACCGGGCGAGTTGGCCGTGCGCGTAGAGGCGCGCGGCTGTGAGCTTGCATCCGGGAGATAGTAGGTTCGAATCCCACTATCGGCAGCCCTGAAGATGGTTTTCCGTGGTTTCCCATTTTCACACCAGGCAAATGCTGCGGCTGTACCTTAATTAAGGCCACGCCCGCTTCCCTCCAACTCCTAGGCCTTTCCCATCCCATCGTCGCCATAAGACCTATCTGTGTCGGTGCGACGTAAAGCCCCTAGCAAAAAAACAAAAAACAAAACAAATATGAATCTAATTAGGAACAGTAGGGCCTACTCGTAAGTTCACTTTCATTTCCATTCAAATACTTGAGAAATATTTGTAGTCTTCAACAAACAAACAAACAAACAAAACAAAACAAAAACAGCGTGATATTGTAGTGACGTAGCTATTAGCCGCGAACTTTGATTTGATTCCTGGCTAATGCATTTGAGATTTTTGAAATGGAACGCCATGCCTCTACAGAAATGCTGTCGGTCACGTGATTTATAATCGCAGAATTAAGAGCCTGCTAAATAGCTTTCCTGCTTTTATACTATTTTTAAAATGTTTTAGTTTTACGTCCCACTAACTACTTTTTCGACTTTTGGAGACGCCAATGTGCGGGAATATTGTTCCACTAGAGTTCTTTTACGTGCCGATAAATCTACCGACATGAATCTGACGTATTTTAGCACCTTCAAATATCACAGGACTGAGCCGGGCTCGAATCTATTAATTCTCAGACCACAATTTTTATACTAATCTCTAAGTTTAGCCTTTCACCGTAAATCTCGTGAAGTTATTCTGAATATAAACTCGAATACTGTTGTTGTTGATTATCATGATGGTGGTGGTGTCATTTTTGAGATTGGTTATTCAAATGCCATTTGCTGGATTTACAGCTTGATAGCTGTAGTCGTTTAAGTGCGGCCAGTGCCCAATATTCGGGAGATAGTGGGTTCGAACCCTGAAGATGGTTTACCGTGGTTTCCCATTTTCGCACCAGGAAAATGCTGGGACTGTACCTTAATTAAATCCAAGACCGTTTCCTTCCCATTCCTAACACTTTCCAGTCCCATCGTCACCGTAAGACCTATCTGTGTCGGTGTGAAGTAAAGTATCTTGTAAAAAATAATCACTGGTATTTAATTATATTATTATCATTATCATTTCTGGTCACGTCCGTCTCCGTATCGAAACGGCTATTGTTATTAGCTGCCGTCCTCGAGGACCCGGGTTCGATTCCCGGTACTGCCAAAAATTTAAGAATGGCAGGTTGAAATGGTACATGTAGATCACCCCCATTGGGGGTGTACCTGAAAAGAGCTGCACCACCTCGGGATGAGGACGCGAGTTTACTTTACTTTATTTCTGGTCATGGTTGTTACAATGAATATGAGAAAAAAAAAGATATGGTAGAAGCCTAAGTTGGCAGGTTCTGTCCTGGGTCAGTCCGATGATTATTGAAAGTGCTCAAACACGCATCCTCTTATCGGTTAAAAAAATATCCACTGAGACAAACTTCCAGAACCTTGCGTCTCCAAAAACTATGAAATTAGTGGGACTTAAAACCAATAACCGAGCGAGTTGGCCGTGGGGTTAGGGTCACGTATCCGTAAGCTTGCATTTGGGAGATCGTGGGTTTGAATCCCACCATCGGCAACCCTGAAGATGGTTTTCCGTGGTTCCCATTTTCACATCAGGCAAATGCTGGGGCTGTACCCTAATTAAAGCCATGGCCGCTTCCTTCCTTCCTTTCACATACTTTCGTTGCCGAAAAACTTCAATTTGTTAGTGCGACGTTAAGCCACTAGGAAAAAACCTTGACTTTAATGTTATTTATAATAATGTTTTCTACTTCAGTTAAAGAACGAAAAGTTCAAATGATCGGGGGCGGGGGAGCGGGGTAAAACCCGGCAAACAACAGCCCCTTGCGTAAGCTACTGCTTGGAAATAATTAACTCCATAGACTAACGTTTATAGAAATGATCTGTTAATCTGCATTAGTCCTAGGTGGTCTATGATAAGGCGTGTAACATCCGGCTGCTTTTCTGAAGAAGGACAAGTTAATACACTATATGGAAAGTCGGTTAGATTGACACACTTTCTCTTTCATAAATATCTGAATGAACATTACTAGAAGACCTAACAGTAAACCCTTAATTAACAGTGGGTCCTCACTCCATATAATACTTCGAGTATGGTACAGAAATAGATGTACCTATAAATGCAAAGAGAACAATAATTTTATACTTATTCTGTTTAAGTGTGTTCAACAGTCTGGACGTCAGCATGCTCTTGGTAAGCATTTCTTAATAATACAAGTAGTTAATTACATTAACACTACGAACCTCATTAATTACCAGCTAGTCTAGCTTATAGCCTAATAATGGTTGTGCATAGACAACAGTGTATTTTATTTGCACCTTCATTTAATTTCAACGATTTCATAGCTCCGTTGGTTAGCCTCTTGCCTCCTGTGTTCAAGATCGATTCTCGGCAGAGGAAGTTGACATTAATTTTAAGATATATTTAATGTGAGAAACTCTTGCCAGTAGATTTACTTTTCAGGGCAAAATGTAGACAGTTCAGCATATCTAATGTTTGACAATGGTTAACATCATACCATTTTTTATTATGATTATTTATTATTATGATGATGATGATTATTATTATTATTATTATTATTATTATTATTATTATTATTATTATTATTATTATTATTATTATTATTATTATTATTATTATTATTATTATTATTATTATTATTATTATTATTATTATTATTATTATTATTGCTTCGTTATGCCCATTCAAAAAGCTTGTTTGAACTTGTTCGTTGGCCTGATGGTTTTCACCTTCTTATACTCCCAAAATCTCTTCATGAATGCAATGTGTTGCGTCTTGCGTTCTGTGGACCACTTCCTACCGGTTTTCCTTTGAAGTTTCTCCACGAATTTGTGCTTGGCTACTATTGTACTAAATTCTCCACGATCTTCTATGATGTCATGCGTGATATTCATTTCATGGAGGTCGACCTTTCTTTTAGCCAGTTTATTTTGACCTTCTTTGAGTTGATTATTATTATTATTATTATTATTATTATTATTATTATTATTATTATTATTATTATTATTATTATTATTGGTATTATTATTCCATCGATAGAGCCAACTGTGGACATTTTTTATTGTAAGACTTACACCTTTTTCTTGATATGCTCACTGAAGTTTCTTCAACCTGAGGCTTCTCTTCTGTTGTTCTTCCACCGAAATGTTTCGTAGATCGGCATGTTGTTTCTTAGGATTATCCGCCAATTTTGCAACTTTCCTTCGAGAAACAAGTCTTTCTTGAATTTCAGCTGGTTTTATTCCACCGTAACTTAGATCTTTGTGCACCTCTATCGGCCAGCGGAGACGAGTTTTCCTTTTTGCCTGAAGAATGAGTATCTTACGAGCCAATCTGTACGGGTTCATCCTCTTCCTACTACTATTATTATTATTATTATTATTATTATTATTATTATTATTATTATTATTAATAATAATAATAATAATTTCAATATAACATTTAGAATGGCCCTTTGATCTCCTTATAGAATAAAATTGACTACAGTATCATAAGTAATATGCTGCCTTTGAGTATAACGAGACCTCGTACGTGAAAAATCGTGTGTGAATGAACACATTTATAAGAAAAGCGGAGTATTACCAATTTATATCAAATTAAATCCTATGAAAACATTAGAATGAGATCCTAGACTCAGACAGTAACAGCCGAATTCAAGCTGAAACGTTGTGGTATTTGATCATACAACTTTTCGGAATATCTTTCTATATTTTAAAATATTTCGAACAGCTCGCCTGTTGGCCATAATCGCTAAGGCGTCAAGTCTATATGGTCGAACTCCGTGGTTAGCTGGTTCGAGTCCCGTTGTTCGGAAAGCATTCCACCCTCAGAATGTTGGCTTGCAGGGTAGGGGAGGTAGTGGTATACAATTTCTAATCACTAGATTGCGTGTCAAAAGCCTGCATTAATTTTATTTTTATTTTTATTTTTTATTTTTATTTTGCTATTTGCTTTACGTCGCAGCGACACAGATAGGTCTTATGGCGACGATGGGACGGGAAAGGGCTAGGTGTGGGAAGGAAGCGGCCGTGGCCTTAATTAAGGTACAGCCCCAGCCAGCATTTGCCTGGTGTGAAAATGGGAAACCACGGAAAACCATTTTCAGGGCTGCTGACAGTGGGGTTCGAACCTACTATCTCCCGAATACTGGATACTGGCCGCGCTTAAGCGACTGCAGCTATCGAGCTCGGTCATTAAATTCTTAACGTACCCTCAGTGCTCATATGGAGTGAGGGCATATGACGCTGTTGCTGGTGATTCGTCCGTCGGATGGGGCCATAAAGCCTTCAGCAGATCTCTAGGTGGTATTCGCCAGGAGTAGGCTATGTGCCGGCACCCGGTTTCATACACTCGCGTCCTACTATCATATAATATCGTGTCATTCATTTCATGTCATTAACTGTTCTGGTGAGACTGACGTCAGGAAGGGCATCTGGTCGTAAAAATCATTACGAAGATTCATTTACCTCGTACCCGACTCCGTAGAGAAACGGAACTAAGGTTGGACATACATCTATATAAATAAAGTTGTAGAGGGTCCGCTGTCTGTAATTTATTTTGTTTTGCCAATTTTTCAGATATTTATCCGTTTTAGGTCAACTCAAGACCGAATCGGTGGTTTTAACTTTTCATGTCTGTCTGTTTGTTTGTCTGTTCCACCATCACGTCGAAACGGCTGGATAGATCTCAACCAAACTTCATATTTAGAGTATACTCATCCCGGAAAAGGTTTCGATATGCATATCATTTTAAAATCTTTGAATAGACGGGGGTTTAAAGGAAAACCAGAACGGTTTTCCTCCATTTTCTCTTATACTATTGATTTTCTGTAAACTCCGTGGACCGTACGTGAAACGTCTCTTCATTATAAACAACTTTCGTTATGTTCATAATTTACCTTACACTTCACATGACGGAAAAATTTACTATTTTCTGCGGGTATCATGCTCTGCAATGAGTGGCCGACAGACCGACAACGAACCTACAGGTTACCATGGCAACGTCTCTGAGTGCTTGCCAGCAGGGAAGTAACGTATTGCCACTTTCCTCTATTGCTTTTAAACTCGTGGTTGTTCTTTGGGTAGAAGACAAGAGAGGCGTCAATCGGCCTATCTGCGGTATATTGACGGAATATTGTTGGAGGTTATAACCGCCCTCGAATAGATTAAGTAATAACACCATTAGTCATCTTCTTATCTGTTTACCTAAGAATTACTGCGCCTAAATTTATCCTCTGTTTCCGTTTTATTATATCCATAACTCACACCAGCATAATTCATTGAGGGGCATTTGATTTTCCAATACATTCATTTGGCATTTATATCTTTGTCCTCATCCGGCTATCCTCAGTTATAACCCATTTTCTATTAATTTCAACTTTCTTAACTGTATTATTTTCTTCCTTATTTACTCCGTATGTACGCGAGTGCTAGAATCTACTGGATATATTTCCACCAAACTTCATATTTAGAATCCACCTGTCCTTTGGTAGGTTTTTAGGGCAAATATTGTTTCTAAATCGCTGAACTGACTGGAGGTTTATACGAAATCGAAACCGTGATTTTACACTTCCACAAAATATACACAACCAAACATTATGGAAATCTACCTGTCTTAATGGAAATTAATTTCTAAACCTTTTTTCTCATGTACATCATTTCGATATGAGGATTAATAAGGGATATACCATTAACGGACCGTTTTTCGGTACAAGTCCCATCGGACTTAATTCAAGGGCCGGTGCGTGTAAAGCGTATTTCTTACAACTTGAAAACTAATGAAGGTATTCGAACCAAACTTTATATTTAGCATCCACCTGTCCAAAGGTAGGTTTTAAAGGTCAATAACATTTCATGTTCCCGGAATGGACTGGTGGTTTATAGGGAACCGAAATAGTGATTTTACTCTTCCACAATATATACAGTACAAGACCAACCTGACTGGAAATCGACCAAACGTGATGGAATTCCATCTCGAAAACTTTTTTTTCATGTGCATTTTTTCGTCAGGCGGATTAACAAGGGAGATATCATGAATGGACAGTTTTGCAGGTTAAGTCCAGAGGACGTAGCCTAAAAGGTGTTGTACGTGATAAGGGAACAGGGAACTGGAAATCAAGTAGGGATGACATAAAATTGTTATTGCTGAACTGTAGAAGTATTGTAAAGAAAGGAATAGAATTAAGTAATTTAATAGATATATATTTACCAGATATTGTAATAGGAGTTGAATCATGGCTGAGAAATGATATAATGGATGCAGAAATTTTCTCACGGCACTGGAGTGTGTATCGTAGAGATAGGATAGGAAAGGTGGGAGGGGGAGTTTTCATTCTGGTGAAAGAAGAATTTGTAAGCTACGAAAAAGTTAAAGATGAGACACATGAAATTCTAGGTGTAAGGCTCATTTCTAAAGATAATAGGCAACTTGATATATTTGGAGAGTACAGATCGGGAAAGGGTAGCACTGATGCGGATTCGGAATTATTTGATAGGATAGTCAGCTATGTGGGAAACGACATGGAAAGAAATGTGATCGTAGCGGGAGATCTGAATTTGCCAGATGTAAATTGGGAAGGAAATGCGAACGACAGGAAGCATGACCAACAAATGGCAAATAAGTTAATATGGGAAGGACAGCTGATTCAGAAAGTGATGGAATCAACCAGAGGGAAAAATATCCTGGATGTGGTGCTGATAAAACCAGATGAGCTCTATAGGGAAACTGAAGTAATAGATGGTATTAGTGATCATGAAACTGTTTTTGTGGTAGTTAAAAATAAATGCGATAGAAAGGAAGGTCTTAAAAGTAGGACTGTTAGGCAGTACCATATGGCTGATAAAGCAGGTATGAGGCAGTTTCTAAAAAGTAACTATGATCGGTGGAAAACGGTAAATAAAAATGTAAACAGACTCTGGGATGGGTTTAAAGAAATTGTTGAGGAATGCGAAAACAGGTTTGTACCTTTAAGGGTGGTAAGGAATGGTAAAGACCCACCTTATTATAATAGAGAAATAAAGAGACTAAGAACGAGGTGCAGACTGGAAAGAAATAGAGTTAGAAATGGCTGTGGAAGTAAGGAGAAATTGAAGGAACTTACTAGAAAATTGAATCTAGCAAAGAAGGCAGCTAAGGATAACATGATGGCAAGCATAATTGGCAGTCATACAAATTTTAGTGAAAAATGGAAGGGTATGTATAGGTATTTTAAGGCAGAAACAGGTTCCAAGAAGGACATTCCAGGAATAATTAATGAACAAGGGGAGTGTGTATGTGAGGATCTTCAAAAGGCAGAAGTATTCAGTCAGCAGTATGTAAAGATTGTTGGTTACAAGGATAATGTCGAGATAGAGGAAGAGACTAAGGCCAAAGAAGTAATAAAATTTACATATGATAACAATGACATTTACAATAAGATACAAAAGTTGAAAACTAGAAAAGCGGCTGGAATTGATCAGATTTCTGGGGATATACTAAAGGCAATGGGTTGGAATGTAGTACCATATCTGAAGCACTTATTTGATTATTGTTTGGTCGAAGGAGCTATACCAGATGAATGGAGAGTTGCTATAGTAGCCCCTGTGTATAAAGGAAAGGGTGATAGACATAAAGTTGAAAATTACAGGCCAGTAAGTTTGACATGCGTTGTATGTAAGCTTTGGGAAGGCATTCTTTCTGATTATATTAGACATGTTTGTGAAATTAATAACTGGTTCGATAGAAGGCAATTCGGTTTTAGGAAAGGTTATTCCACTGAAGCTCAACTTGTAGGATTCCAGCAAGATATAGCAGATATCTTGGATTCTGGAGGTCAAATGGACTGTATCGCGATTGACATGTCTAAAGCATTTGATAGGGTGGATCATGGGAGACTACTGGCAAAAATGAGTGCAATTGGACTAGACAAAAGAGTGACTGAATGGGTTGCTATATTTCTAGAAAATAGATCTCAGAGAGTTAGAGTAGGTGAAGCTTTGTCTGACCCTGTAATAGTTGAGAGGGGAGTTCCTCAGGGCAGTGTTATCGGACCTTTATGTTTTCTTATATATATAAATGATATGAGTAAAGGAGTGGAATCGGAGGTAAGGCTTTTTGCGGATGATGTTATTCTCTATAGAGTGATAAATAAGTTACAAGATTGTGAGCAACTGCAACGTGACCTCGAAAATATTGTGAGATGGACAGCAGGCAATGGTATGTTGATAAACGGGGCTAAAAGTCAGGTTGTGAGTTTCACAAATAGGAAAAGTCCTCTCACTTTTAATTACTGCGTTGATGGGGTGAAAGTTCCTTTTGGGGATCATTGTAAGTATCTAGGTGTTAATATAAGGAAAGATCTTCACTGGGGTAATCACATAAATGGGATTGTAAATAAAGGGTACCGATCTCTACACATGCTTATGAGGGTGTTTATGGGTTGTAGTAAGGATGTAAAGGAGAGTGCATATAAGTCTCTGGTAAGACCCCAACTAGAGTATGGTTCCAGTGTATCGGACCCTCACCAGGATTACCTGATTCAAGAACTGGAAAAAATCCAAAGAAAAGCAGCTCGATTTGTTCTGGGTGATTTCCGACAAAAGAGTAGCGTTACAAAAATGTTGCAATGTTTGGGTTGGGAAGAACTGAGAGAAAGAAGAAGAGCTGCTCGACTAAGTGGTATGTTCCGAGCTGTCAGCGGAGAGATGGCGTGGAATGACATTAGTAGACGAATAGGTTTGAATGGCGTTTATAAAAGTAGGAAAGATCACGATATGAAGATAAAGTTGGAATTCAAGAGGACAAACTAGGGCAAATATTCATTTATAGGAAGGGGAGTTAGGGATTGGAATAACTTACCAAGGGAGATGTTCAATAAATTTCCAATTTCTTTGAAATCATTTCGGAAAAGGCTAGGAAAGCAACAGATAGGGAATCTGCCACCTGGGCGACTGCCCTAAATGCAGATCAGTATTGATTGATTGATTGAAAAAAAATACGTGGAGCAGATTCCTTATCTATCTATATCAATAAAATCGTAACGACTGTGTGCCTGTACATTGACTATTTTGGCGAAATTTTCGCACAGCTACTCGTTTAATGGGTAATAATGAGCATCTGTATAATTTTCTGGTTTTCCTGAAAGTCCTCATTTTTACCCTCCTCGCCCAAAATCTAGATTGCGGCATAATCTGCACAGACGAAAAAGAAAATTGAAATCTGACAAAATTATACGTTTTAGCCTGTAACGGACGGAAAAATTCCAAGATCTTTAAATTTTTCACTTGTTATCCCCGAAGAATATCGAAATATGGAGGCAATTTTAATGACGGTGCAGACCTTCGGGTAGTCCTACCACATAACGGAGTGCACAACCTCCGTTTAATCTGGAATGATCTACAACCTTGGTCTTATGACTTTTTGTCGTATCTGTATCCTTTTTACGTTTGATTTTTCTCTGTTAATCGATTTTAAGCAAATTTGGACTTTTTCACATGCATAATTCATACTTTCGATCACTTATAGGAAATATAGAATCATCAAACTTTTCACGAAAATTGGCCGACCCAGTAGCTATATGTGAGCCAAATGCTATGTATGTAGCTGTCGCATAATTATCCGAAAAGTAATGCAATGTGAGATAATCTTACAAATACTTTACCCTGTTCCACGTTTCTAACTCAATCTGACCCAAGAATAGATGAGATATCATAGGACCTGCCATTTAGGCCACTAAATTCAGCATCTTATGGTACAATCCTTTGTCGATATGACGTACGTTTAGCAGCAGTTAATCTGTAAATGAAGGTCTGCAATATTGTAAACACGCATATACTTTCGTATGTCGATCTATATATATTCATATATATTCACTGATGTCGATTTGTAGCGATCGAGAAAGGGTGTGTCTGCTATTGTAATCGGTACTCCCCACACCGACTTTGACTGGCAGTAGGAATGGGGTCCTTCTCCAACTCCTGTGTAACTGGCATTGGTAAGGAAGGCCTACTATTGTAATGAATAGTTCACTTCCCGATTTGACTTGCAGAAGGCAAAAGAGCATGCAGTTTTGTTTAAAACTCCCCTATCCGATTGTGTTTGGCAGTAGGCAAGGGTGCCCGCAATTATAAACAAATGTCATCATCTAAAATGTGAATGGCATTAGGCATAGTGGCTTGCTATTTTGATGGAAATTCACCAACTTGGTGTGACTGGCAGTAAGCTGGCTGGCAGTAGGAAAAGGGACCTGACATTATAATGATAACTGCACAACTCAATTTCGACTGATAGTAGGGTAGTTTCCTGCCATTATAATAGAAACTCCTCAACTGTTATCTGTCTGGAAGTAGGAAAGGGGGCTGCCATTGTAACGAAAACTCCCCAAATCGATTGTGACCGCGTAGTAGGCAATTATAATGTAAACTTCCCAACTCGATTGTGAATGGCAGTAGGCAAGTGAGCCTGCCGTTATATCACAAATCCGTAACAAACGCTTTACATTGTTTCTCGGATAACGCTAAGAGACATGCATTTTTAAAACAATCTTATTTACTGCGCGTACAGTATTTACTTCGATATTCGAATACAATGTAGAATACCGTAGCGAAGCACGGGTACATTTGCTAGTTTTAAGATATTCCACAAAGCACTAAATTAGGTCCAAATACTTTCATTTTCTATCGTACCTACCCGAGTTTAAAAAATCTGAAATGTTTATTTAACCGCCCTTCAACTTCTGAAGGATTTAAGAGGAGAAGAGTGCAGAATTGTTGGCTTGGAAGCGTGCTTTTCACCGTGCCATGAAATGTCGTATGGCTTTTAGTGCCGGGATATCCCAGGACGGGTTCGGCTCGCCAGGTGCAGGTCTTTCTATTTGACTCCCGTAGGCGACCTGCGCGTCGTGATGAGGATGAAATGATGATGACGATAACACATACACCCAGCCCCCGTGCCATTGGAATTAACCAATTAAGGTTAAGATTCCCGACACAGCCGGGAATCGAACCCGAGACCCTCTGAACCGAAGGCCAGTACGCTGATCGTTCAGCCAACGAGTCGCACACCGTGCCATTACCGTAGGTCTCTCATATGGAAGTACTTCTAAGGACCATTTTCTCCAAATTGAGTTAAACCTGGTATAAATAAAACCCGTTTAACTTTAGCACCTAGTTTAAACCTGCGTCCATTTTCTCCACCAATTTCTGACACTCGTTTAGTTTAAACGAAAGGTCGCCCGTTTAAACTAATGATGTCAAGTCTGCGCTAGCGTTGGCTGCACTGAAAGAATAGTCGAAGGCATGGTCGATTGGTATTGGCCAATCATATCCAAGTAATTCAATGACCGACATTTTTGTATGTATTAATATCAGCTGTTTGTGGCGAATTAATGCTATCTTACGTAGTGAATAAAGTAGAAATTCAGCGGGATATTAGCTCTACTGATAAATAAATAGTTTGCATTTGTGCGAAGTGTTGTGTCGTATCATTTCACCCATTATTGTCTACAATTTCTTGGAGAGCACTTTTATTTCTTATTATTCTCTAAGATGCTTTACGCCTAATACGTATTTTTCGATGTCTGTATTGTCTTACGGAACACACGGGAACGTTGAAATATTAAAATCCTGGTCTTTTAGCAATATTCCTTTCCTCAGAAAATCAACATTTATATGAATTTCAAGTAAACAAATTCGAAGCATGCTCGAGATTTATTTCGTTTTCAAATCAATCGCCCTCGGCCGCAATTAATCTCGCAAACCTCGGATCCAGCAGACAGACTAGCGAGGATGTATTATTTGGAGATGTATTACTTAATTCTATACCCGTCTATAACATAACCTAGTTCGCGGTATGTTCCGTGGTTTCACATTTTTACACCAGGCAAATGCTGGGGCTGTACCTTAATTAAGGCCACGGCTGCTTTTTTCCAACTCCTAGGCCTTTCCTGTCCCATCGTCGCCATAAGACCTGTCTGTGTCGGTGCGACGTGAAGCCACTAGCAAAAAAAAGTTCGCGGTATGTAGTACTGCATGCATTAGTACTCTTCTCCCTATAGTATTAATATCTCTATTGCTGGTATGCTGGCAATATTTAGGATGAAACATTCTTAACTATAATTTATTTTTCTGATCCTATAAATATTTATTGAAGTACAGTATATATGATAGTATGAAGGGGGCGCGTACTGAGTGGCTCAGACGGTTGAGGCGCTGGACTTCTGAACCCAACTTGGTAGGCTCGATCCTGGCTGAGTCCGGTGGTATTTGAAGGTGCTCAAATACGTCAGCCTCTTATCGGTAGATTTACTGGCACGTAAAAGAACTCATGCGGGACAAAATCCCGGCACCTCGGTGTCTCTGAAAACGGTCAGCAGTAGCTAGTGAGGCGTAGAAACAGTATTATTATTATTAGGAATGGAGAGGGTAAACCTCGGTGTCGACATAGCCTACTGCTATCCAAATGGCACCAAGGGCTCTACTCAGGGCTTAGAGTCGCCATCCGACGGACGAATCACCATCAACATCGCAAATGCCCCCACTCCATATAAACATGGCAGAGAGGTTCTGGATTGAATCCAGGCTTTTAGCACGCAATCTAGCCATTACAAGGTGTATAACACCATATCTCCTACCGTGCCGGCCAACATTCTGATAGTAAAATTATTTTCGACTACCAGCGCTCGAACCGTCTAATTACGGTTTCAGACGATGTTGAATTAAACGCTTTAACGACCTCAGCCATCAGACACCCCAGGGAGAGCTGGGATGGGGCTCCTAAATGAATTTGGCGTTGCTTCCACGCGCTTGAGTCAGGCTGATCGCTTTGAATTTTACTACCCCTTGGTTAACTCTATCCCTTGTTCTTTTGCGATCACGACGGTATTTTTTCTTTCGTAAAATCTGGGGATCTTTACAATTTTCCACTTTTCGTGGGTTTTTTTTCCTTCATTTTTCGAACATCGGAACACTTCCATTATCACCTGTCATTAGTGTGGGAATAGTTGCCTAGCTAAACTTCCCCTGGAAACAATAGTCACCATTACCACCACCGGTCTAGTGGTTGATATTCTACATCCTGTCTGGTAAACTGGGTTTTATCGTTTTTTCTGCTATAAAAAAATATTATTTCAAAAATCGCATATACGATATTTTATAGCTTTTAGAAAAATGGAAATAAATGTTTTATACCACCCTTAATCCTAGGACTGAGAATTTTATGCGATGTACTTTGCTTCATGTCCGCCTCTGTGGTGTAGTGGTTAGTGTGATTAGCTGCCACCCCCAGAGGTCCGGGTTCGATTCCCGGCTCTGCCACGAAATTTGAAAAGTGGTATGAGGGCTGGAACGGGGTCCACTCAGCCTCGGGAGGTCAACTGAGTAGAGGGGGGTTCAATTCCCTCCTCAACCATCCTGGAAGTGGTTTTCCGTGGTTTCCCACTTCTCCTCCAGGCAAATGCCGGGATGGTACCTAACATAAGGCCACGGCCGCTTCCTTCCCTGTTCCTTGTCTATCCCTTCCAAACTTCCCATCCCACCACAAGGCCCCTGTTCAGCATAGCAGGTGAGGCCGCCTGGGCGAGGTACTGGTCATCCTCCCCAGTTGTATCCCCGACCCAGAGTCTGAAGCTCCAGGACACTGCCCTTGAGGCGGTAGAGGTGGGATCCCTCGCAGAGTCCGAGGGAAAAACCGACCCTGGAGTGTAAACAGATTACGAACGAACGAACTTTGCTTCATGAAGACAAGTAAGAAGACAAGGGTTCGAATTCCTCTATAGGAATGATTTTCCGTGTTTCCAAGAGTATGTTCAAATGGTACCTAACATACACACCATGTCAACTTTCTTCCCAGTCCTAGTCACAATAGAAGTAGATACAGACATCACAGCCACAAAAAATATCTGTTACCACGTACACGCAAATTAAGCTAATAGCTATGATGTATGATATAAGGCAAGAAAACATGAGATTCAAAATTATATTCCCACTAGTGGACTATAATGTAATCGGTTGTTTCAAAAATGATACAGGCTACACGATATTGTATAGCTTTTAGAAAAAAGGAAATAGATGTTTTATTCCACCCTCATTGGTTCTAGGAATCTATACTTAATTTACATTGTGAATTGAAGGGATCATCATTAAACTGCCTACTTGGTTAAACAAATTTCCTTTGGATGTCTTATTTATCATTTGTTTGCAATTTGCTTTACATCGCACCGACACAGACAGGTCTTATGGTGACGATGGGACAAAATATGGGCTTGGAATGGGAAGGAACTGGCCGTGGCATTAATTAATGTACAGCCCCAACATTTGCCTGGTGTGAAAATGGTAAACCACGGAAAACCATCTTCAGGGCTGTCGATGGAAGGGTTTCGAACCCACTATCTCAGAAGAAGAAGAAATACAAAATAATTTAATACCTTCGTTCTTGTTCATGACAAACCCTAGCAACAGTTATGTCCGCGCTCACCTCGAACCAGAAGCACCAGCATCAACACATGCTCTGACACAACATTGTCACCCTGGTAGCTATTTCAGTATCAAATGGAGGCGTTTGGGGTAAATTTATATAGATCTACGTACGTAGGTTGAATCCGAGCCTCATATTTGATTTTTGAGAGCTTTATGAGAACAGAACATATAAAGAAAGTGTTCTGGATCGCTTGAACTTTGTAACATACCGCATTCATGTTGGTAATTCTACGAGCCGTATGGCTCTATCACAATGATTTTCTCTCACTTTGGTCCGGACAACACAGATTGTGTGTACCTTCTCCCCTTCTCCGTTCATGGTAAACTTCATGACATAGAAAATGTTCGAGTGAAAAATTTAGATCACAGTCAAACACCGCCAGAAGAAAAGAGCACGTTATCGTAGAGATTTCTTGGCCAGTCAATACACGGAGGTGTACCTGTACTTATAAAAAGAATGCGCTTATGCGCATACAGAACGAATTTTAATAACATTCGCTACAAAATGCCGTATATGTATATATTTTTTTAAATGCCATTTGTTCGGGGCGTCGATCTAGAAAGATCTCTTGCCCATACTTGCACCATATGTTATGAACCTGCATGTATTTGGAAGTTGCGGAAGTGTAAAGTGTTGAATGTGAGGAAAGGAGCGATAAGGACAACACAAACACCCAGTCCCCAGGGCAGAGATATTAATCATTTACAATTTTAAACACCTGACCCGGCCGGGAATAGAACCCGGTGCTACCGGGTGACAGGCGGACGCGTTGCCCCTACACCGCGGGGTTGGACGCCGTATAATATGCTACTTGTCACTGTCCTCAATAATTAATGTTATTGATTTTACGTCCCTACGTGCCTACTTTGACGTTTTTTGGAGACATCGAGGCACCGAAATGTTGTCCCACAGGAGTTCCTTTACATGCCAGTAGATCTACCGACACGAGGCCGTCGAATTTAAGGAACTTCAAATATTACCGGAGTGAGCCTGGTTCGAACCTGAACGAGTTGGGTTCAGTAGGCCAACGCTCTACGCACTGAGCTACTCAGCCCGACTTGTCACTTTCCGAACATTATGGAACTACACAGGGTGAAGCTAACCTCTATATCAAAACTAAAGGAAGTGATAAGGAAGACAGCAAAGCCAAGATGTACTAACGTTTTTGTACTACATCTGTATACCGCTAAGACAGCAATTACTTATCCAGGTCTGCATCAGGTCAACTATCTGTCGTTAGTAACACTCATAAGTAACATACGCAAATTATGCGTGAGTATGAATTGAGGGTGTGTACGACACTTTTTTTGCGGTCAGAATGTTGGCGAATGCGTCTCGTGTAACAGCGCCTACACTGGGTCGGGTGAGAAACATCACAGCAGTTGCTCGGAATGACTTCCGTCGGCTTGGTAGAGACAATGTAACACGAAGAGCGTTCTACTCCAGTTTTGAAAAACTGTAATTAGCAAAGAGTAGTAGAGCATTGGACCACACTTCTTGTCTTACTACTGTATCCTGGCCCCTCTCATCTCCCTAAGGAGTGGCACACATCCTGTATATGTTTATCCAGAAAGTGGGCATTGAACAAAAAATTGATTCTTCCATGCAATATCAAAATTGTGACAACTGCATTAGTCGCATAAAGAAATTAAATATATAATTTGATGGTACACTAAGAGTAGAATAATTGCATATGAATTATAATATAGAGTACTGTATGAACTCTAACATGGAATTAATTATATTGCTTACAGACTCTGTTGCTGCTGAAAGTCTTGGCTCTTTCCATGGGAGAACCTATATTTACCTTTAAAAAATATTACGCTTCGCCGGCAGCGAAATTATTATTTTATCCTCCTCCACCTCCACCACCATCTTTCCCTCCATTAAAATATTACCCTCATCTACTATCTAGACTTCTGCCAACTCCGTCAACACATCAACCACATTCGTCCCTTCATACTACTCCAATATATGGCTCTCCATTGCCTGGTCCCCGTCCTCAAACATACGGCCTAAATTCTTCTCATTCATCACTCCCTCATCTTCCTCCAGCATATGCAATACCAACACCCCCTCCAACTCTTCTTCTTCCTCCGGTATACGGACCCCTTCCACCTAACTCACAACCTCCTCCAACAACTGAATCACCGTCTCCAACTCTACAGGAATTCCCTCCTTCATATTCCGCAGTATATGGATCAACAACACATACATCATCCTACTCTCCTCGATCAATATACGAACAATCTCCTCCTGTACACCAACAATCCCTTATTCAACTAAAGTATTACCCTCCTTCATCTCCTCCAACGGGTGAACAACCTCCTCCATCCAAGGATTACCCTCCTTCATTTTCTTCAGCACACGAACAGCTCCCTCCTCTATCAAAGGATTACTCTCCTCCAACAAGTGAACAACCACCTCATCTGACATACGAACAATCTCCCTCTCAAACAAAAGATTACCCTTCTTCAGCTCCTCAAACATACGAGCAACCTACTCCTCCATCAGAGTATTACCCTCCTTCTAATCCTCCAACGTATGAAGAATCACCACTTCTGACATACGAGCAACCTCCCCTTCCATCAAAGGATTGTCCTCCTTCAGTTCTTCCAATATATGAGCAACCTCCTCCATCAAAGGATTATCCACCATCATCCCCGATGTATGAACAACCACCTCTTCTGAACTACGGACAACCTCCTCTATCAAATTATCCTCCCCCCTCTCCTCCAACATATGAACAACCTCCACCGAAATATCACCCTCCTTCGTCTCCTCGAGCATACGAACTACTTCCTACACAAAAAGATTATACTCTTTCTCCCCCTACAACGTACGAGCAACCTCCCCCTCCATCAAATTATTATTCTCCACCAGATCCTCCAGCACACGAAAAACCTCCTACTCCACCAGAAGATTACCCTTTTTCATCTCCTCCAACATATGACGAGCAACCTCCCCCTTCTCCTTCAAAGGAACATCCTCCTTCATCTCGTCCAGCACACGAACAACCCCGTACTCCACCAAATGATTACCCTCCTTCACCTCCTTCACCCCACGAACATCCTCCTACTCCACCAAAGAATTACCCTCCTTCATCTCCTCCAACATATGAGCAACCTTCTCCTTCAAAGGAATACCCTCCTTCATCTCCTCCAGCAAACGAACAACATCCTACTCCATCAAAGGATTACCCTCATTCAGCTTCTTCAACATACGAGCAACATTCTTTCTCATCAGCTTCGTCAGCGTACGAACAACCTCCTCCGTCAAAGGATTACTCTCCTTCATATCATCCAAAATATGAACAACCTCCCCCTACATCAAATGATTATTATCCTCCATCTTCCCCAACATACGAACAACCTTCATCACCTTTTCCAGAATACGAACAACCTCCTCCATCACCAAATGATAATAATCCTTCATCTCCTCGAATCTACGAAGAACCTCCTCCTAAACCAATGTATTACCCTCCTTTACTTCCTCCAGAATATACTCATTTATATCCTATCCTAACTAAATATAGTCAACCTGCCCCACCTTCGAAGTATGAAGAAGCACCCCATCTTTCAGATCATCCTTCAGCGGTAACCAGTTATGGCCCGCCTACTGCTCCGATAACGTACGAACTTCCTTAGAACTCTCAGATATGGGATCATCATCTGAAGTCACGTAAGTAACTCTAATTTTAAAATAATTAAAACAACGTCTTACCTATCCTTAGGTTAGATCTTTAAACAACTTTCTGGGTGAATATCTCAATAGCACAATAGTTCAATTAGAGATAAGGCTTTTCGTCGATGATGTTATACCGTAAATTACAGGACTGTGAGGCCCTCAAAAAGATGAGATGTACAGAAGTTAATGGTATAATTGATAAACATTGAAAAGTCAGGGTGTAACTTTCATCAAGAGAGGAAAAGTCTTCTTCCTGTAGTTTTAATTACAGCACTGATGGGTTGAAAATACTTCATGGGGATCACTGTAAGTACCTAGGTGTTAATATAAGGAAAGATCTTCATTGGAGTAATCAGATAAACGGGATTGTAAATAAAGATCACAGATCTCTTCATAAGGTTAAGAGTGCATTTTAAGGATTGAAGTAAGGATGTAAAGGAGAGGGTGTATACGTCTCTGGTAAGACCCCAGGTAGAGTACATTTCCAGTATATAGGACTCTCACCAGGTTTACTTGATTCCAAAACTGAAGAAAAACAAAGGAAAGCAACTAGATTTGTTCTGGGCGATTTCCGACAAAAGAGTAGTGTTATAAAACGTTGCAAACTTTGGGCTGGAAAGAGTTGGAAAAAAAAGGAGACGAGCTGCTGGACTGAACAGTATGTTTCAACCTGTCAGTGGCGAGATGGCGAAGAATGACATTAGTAGACGAATAAGGTTAAGTAGTGTTCTTAAAAGTAGGAAAGATCACATATGACTATAAAATTGGAATCCAAGAGGATAAATTAGGGCAAATATTCGTTTAAGCCTATATGAAGAAGAGTTAGGGATTGGAATAATTTACGAAGGGAGATATTCAATAAATCTCCTACTTTTTTGAAATTATTTAAGGAAAGACTAGATAAACAACTGTCACCTGGGCGACTACCCTAAATGCAGATCAGTGGTGACTGACTGACGCCTAATAAGTCTTGATGCATATGGTTGTGCCTAGATGGGCGTTTATAAACGTAGGTCCTGACATTGTCCGTTGAATAACGAAGAAATATGCACATAGTGATGTGAAATATGATGTGACTAGACACCATGAAAATTATCGTGCAATATTGAAGTACCAAGCCACCGAGTGGACTGGCCATGCGTATCATCGCGCTACAGTTATGGAGCCAAGCTCTGCATTCGGCGGACGAGTGTATTCGAGCCTCACCGTCGGCTGCCCTGAGAATGGTTTTCTATGGTTTCCTATTTTCACTTCCAGGTAAATGCCGGGACAGTTCCTATACATAGGCCACACCCAAATCCTTCCGCCTCCTTACCGGATTTCATTCACCATCATTCATTTCATCTTCATTAATTCCTTAACTGATGTTGACGTCAGAAAGGGCATCCGGCAGTAAAAATCATGCCATGTAATTTCATCTCACCCCACCCCCGACCCCGTATCAGGAAACGGGACTAAGGCCCGTATCCGCCAACGTAAGTAAAAGCTTTTATCTTAGTTTAATGCTGCGTAAACCGAGATAATAGTTAAGTTTGTATTCACCAACAACATTATCTCGAATAACGAGTATTATCTTCTTCTTATTATTATTTGTCTGTTCACCCTCACGGGTCGGTTTTTCCCTCGGACTCAGTGAGGGAACCCATCTCTACCGCTTCAAATGTAGTGTCCTGAAGCTTCAGATTCTGGGTCGGGGGATACAACTGGGGAGGACGACCAGTACCTCACAAAGGTGACCTCACCTGCTGTTGAACAGGGGCCTTGCGGGGGGACGGGAAGATTGGAAGGGCTAGACAAGGAAGAGGGAAGGAAGCGGCCGTGGCCTTAAGTTAGGTACCATCCCGGCATTTGCCTGGAGGAGAAGTTGGAAACCACGGAAAACTGAGGTGGGAATCGAACTCACCTCTACTCAGGTGACCTCCCAAGGCAGAGTGAACCCCGTTCCAGCCCTCGTACCACTTTTCAAATTTCGTGGCAGAGCCTGGAATCGAAGCCGGGCCTCCGGGAGTGGCAGCTAATCGCACTAACCACTACACCACAGAGGCGGACATAACGGGTATTATCTCGGTTTAAAATTTTACCAGAGATTGGTTGGCCGATAAAATGGGAAATCTAAGATAATAGCCTTCGGAGATGGCTGCTCGTAGACGGCTGGAATATATAATTGCTTGAGAAAGATTATGCAGTTAATAAACGTCCTAGGTAGATGAAAGTACGTGGGACATATTTCGAGGACTCCGATGACACGGATTTTCAGACACATTTAGGTTATCTAGAGCTTCGACACTGCCAATGCTATCCATTATGGAACATAACCTGGAATTCCCAACACATACCGGTAGGTAGGCCTAAACTGAGTTCGCGATTATAGCTTATATCTTGTACGGTACACGACAGGGTGACTTTTAAATTAGGAATTAAGGAATACTGCCTTACATTTTGAGTGAAATTTACAATGTGTAGGCTATAATTTGTTTTTTGTTTTTTTAATTTCTATGTTGTTAATGCATTCCGCCACCAGATTCAATAACAATTCACTCTCTTGGAAAGCCATATTAGGCTTCTTTCTTCGTTTCGGCTCAATACTCGACATAATTTATGCACTATACATCTTAGCTCCAAATGGAAGGACACTTAATTTAGTTCACCTGGAAGCTCTATAAGGAAAAATTAGATTGACTTTTATATAACATGGTATTTTATATAAGCTTAAGCTCGTATGTCGGAAATTTTTCGAATCCCGACACAGTGTTTCCTCCAAGAATAACGTGATTTAAAGAAAGAATTCGAATCCCGACACTGTTTCCTCCAAGAATAACGTGATTTAAAGAAAGAATTTAAGTAGCTAGCGATTCTCGGCAATAGGCCTACCTAGAATTTAGAGAATCCATAGTCTTCTGAATATTTTTGGCGTGGTTTTGGCGGGCAATCCGCGGACGTATATCGAGCGTTGTATTGACAGGTGGAACGCGCAAAATAGCTTCAAATGGCCTCACGCAAATCAAGTGAACTAAGCAATGCTGTATATCAAAAATGTTCCGACATCGTGATTTTCTGTTTGCTCATGTGTCGGGAATGTGCGATGTACAGTCACTAACCACTAGCAAAATAAATCTTCCCACGACTTCTTCTTGAATTCAACAACTATTTGTTTCGCTCTGTTTCTTTCATGTATGTAAAATTCCCTGTTTGCATCGGTCCTTGTTCGGAGCCATTTCTGATACGCCTTCATTTTACGTTTACAAGCTGTTCTCACTTCATCATTCCACGAAGATGTTGGTTTTTTCCCATCTTTACACACAATTGTTCCTAGGCATTCACTTGGTGTTTCTACTACAGCATCCCTGTATGCCACCCATTCTCTTTCTATATACTGAACCTGCTTACTGCCCATTGTGTGAAACTTTCCACTAACCATATCCATGTACTTCTGTTTAATTTCCTCGTCCTGGAGTTTTTCTACCCTTATTCGTCTGCAGACTGATTTCACTTTCTCTGTCCTGGGTCTAGAGATACTTCAATACACATCAGATAATGGTCTTTATCATCGGAAAATCCCCGGAAAACCCGTACATTCCTAACAGATTTCCTGAATTTGAAGTCGGTTAAGATATACGGCAGTATATTATGGATGTGGCATCTCTGCCCTTCCATGTGTAGCGGTGAATAGTTTTATGCTTGAAGAATGTATTCGTAACTGCTCAACCCATACTAGCACAGAAGTCCAGCAAACGCTTCCCATTCCCATTAGCTTTCATATCTTTCCCACATTTACCAATCACTCTTTCGTATCCTTCAGTTCTACTTCCAAATCTCGCAATGAAATCACCGATTAGCACTGTTCTATCCTTGCTATTGACCCTGACTACGATGTGCCTCATTGCTTCATAAAACTTGTCAACTTCATCCTCATCTGCACCCTTATAAGGTGAATACACTGAAACAATTCTCGTCCTAGTTCCTCCAACTGCGAAATCTACCCACAACATTCACTCATTTACGTACCTGGCCCGTGCTGTCAGGGGCGCGCACTTGTGAGGTTGCATCCAGGAGATAGTGGGTTCGAACCCCACTGTCAGCAGCCCTGAATATGGTTTTCCGTGGTTTCCTATGTTCATACCAGGTAAATGCTGGGGCTGTACCTTAATTAAGGCCACGGCCGCTTCCTTCCAACTCCTAGGCATTTCCTCTCCCATCGTCACCATAAGACCGTCCGACTCGTTGGCTGAATGGTCAGCGTACTGGCCTTCGGTACATAGGGTCCCGGGTTCGATTCCCGGCCGGGTCGGGGATTTTAACCTTCATTGGTTAATTCCAATGGCCCGGGGGCTGGGTGTTTGTCCTGTCCCCAACATCCCTGCAACTCACACACCACACATAACACTATCCTCCACCACAATAACACGCAGTTACCTACACATAGCAGATGCCGCCCACCCTCATCGGAGGGTCTGCCTTACAAGGGCTGCACTCGGCTAGAAATAGCCACACGAAATATACCATAAGACCTATCCGTATCGGTGCGACGTAAAGCCAATTGTAAAAATAAAAGAAATAAATTAAGAAACGCCCACAGGAGGCTAGCATTCTATCGTCTAAGCTACACTACACGGCGACCAAGAAGAAAAACATTTGATAGTGGGCTCGCTTACGGAACGTCTTGAGAAAACCACTCTCCGAATGTCATTGCATGTTAAGAAGCTGTCAGCAATAACAAAGTGTACGTAAGTGTAAAGGAGTTGCTTTATCTCAGAAGAAGTACCACATATGCTTATTACAGGCATAATTGTCTGATCCTGCATCTCGACCTCTACATCACTCATTTCTCGACTGATTTTCTGACAATGAAAGGCATATGAGGAAGTATAATCCAAATTCCTTACATTTTTGCACAGCAAGCAAACCTTATTGTAGTATTTAAGTTAGAACAAAGTAGGTTTTTGTGTTACAAAATAATCTCCTGCTATTGTAGCTAGAGCTTGATCGCTAGAGATGTACTTACCAGTAAGTTATTATTGTGTAACTGTCGTAACGGACATCGTTGCAATCTATAAATCGTTAGAAGTAACCTTTTTAGTATGAACTTTTCAGTAATTTCCATTTAACTTTGAACCTTTACAGTGTTGGGGCGTCCGCCGCGATCGGGACTGTTGGTCTCAGAATTAAATAGTCATAGTGACGTCTGTTCTGTCCTGTGATTCTGTTGGTTAGCTACCAGTAAACACTTTCATTTCTGTCTATTAATAAACACTTATCTGGACTTATTTTTTCATAACTTACGTGAACAAAACGGTTTGCGAAAAAATAAAGAAAAATATTGACCAAGACCATCTCAGTGCTAATAACATTCAAAGACTAAGTATCAACGATCTCATTTAAAATACTAGGATCTGCGTCTTATATACAGCCATAAAGCAGTGATACAGTAAATTCTTGCTAACACTTAACTTCAAGTGAATATAGGACTTTGATGTTTACCTGTATATCCAAAGCGCGTCAGTTACTGGATACAGCCTTACCTGGTAGAGAAAAACACTGGCGCTGCTTTAAGGTGTCGAAAAATTGACAGGCCTTTGAAATATGGATGTATCACAGAATGTTCAACATCTCATGAGCAGGCCACGTCACCAACGTGGAAGTGCTTCTTCATGCCAGGAAATCATGTGAAGTCTTTGCCCCCGCGAACGCAGGAAAGCACCTATGTCGGTCACACCTTTAGAGCCTGATGCAACTGATCATAGAAGACAAGATACAGAGGACTGAATGTTTAAGAAGATAGTTTAATGAAAAGTTTCAGATTTCGAGTGAAGCATCACCCTGTATACCGTATTATTGGGAAGGGTACCAGAAATGTAATACCATTTGGTTTCAGGGGTTTAAAAAATGTTCGTAATATATAATACCCTTCTGTCTTACGTAAACACCTACAAAATAGTGAATCTGTAAAGCAACCAACTTTAGAAAGTGACTGTAAAATTATTCAATAATATCTCACTTAAACAAAGAAGTCACACATAAACATGTCAATTCCTGTTCCACAGCAGTTCTCAATGAGCCCAGGATTGGCAAGGTATGCGCCGGATCTACCGCTTTCCTCCGCGTACTTCATACACTCACTCGATGAATCATCTCCTTAACGCTCACACATCTGCTATCTTCAAAAGATAAATAATGATTAAGTGGCTTGGCGAGTTTTGTTTTCTTTCTTGAAGGTGCTCTTGACCCAAAGTTCTTACTACAGTGAGGTGGTTGTTCGTCATCGGATGAACGTTTTACTGTCTTTTGAATTGTCCTCTTATTTACATGAGACTTTTCTTTGCCAGTCTTGAATGGTGATGATGGCAACTTTGAAGGGAGGATTCCTCTTTTGATCTCCAACTACAATCTCTGAGATGGGTTAAAACTCCTCAGGACCTATGATACTGTCAAAATGTAGTAATATCTTTTCAGGTTTTGTGCTTTTAATGCTGCAGGCCATCCTCATCTAGGTTTCTGAGGCAGTAAAATGACTGTCAGTAAAAATATCCTATTCGGAGGATAGATTTTTGTAAGTCTGAAGTCAACCACAGCATTGGAACGCGTTTAAACACGTAAGTAAGCTTCACAAAATAATTCTGCGTTGTCAAAGTAGGTTTCTTCCGAAAAATGAGATGAAGAGAAACATTAGTGGAACAAAAATGCAACTAGAAGATGAACACATGTTTGTTTTATTCACATCAAGATTATAAAAAATGCTTTAATATCATATGACAATTTAAATGTGTTGCAATAAGTTATTATTAGCTTCATATGTTGCATAATTATTTTCTATCAACTAGAAGGAACAAATGTAGGAAAATAAAAATGTAAAACACGCCTAATATGTAATACTATTCCACTTTAAGGGCTGCCATGTATTTCATATTTAGAACCATTCTATTTTTAAAATTATGTTATGACTTATAGGATTATATAGAGCCTATACAGGAGAAGAAGCACGGGGAGAAATCCCTGAGTGGCTTCAGTTGGAAAATAATTATATCGGCAGAACTGACCACAAGTATAAAATTAGAAGGAATTTTAGCAGAAGCGACTGGGGTAAATTTTCATTCATTGGGAAGGGCGTGAAGGAGTGGAACAGTTTACCAGGGGTAGTGTTTGATCCTTTTCCAAAATCTGTGCAGATATTCAAGAAGAGAATAAACAATAACAGAGAAAATAAATGAAATGTTAGAGGGCATTCGATCAGTGCAGGTTATTGTAAATAAAAAATGTGTGTGAAGAAATTAATTCCATCCCCTGGTCTATGGAATTTGGACAGCCAAAGTAGGGACTGTCTGTAGAGGTGAAGTACAGTGGGGACTTCGAGGGCCCTGGGACCGCTACGATAGCTGTGAAAGCCCTTCAGGAACTCTGAAAAGTGGTGGCAAAGGGGGCTCTGGTTAAGACGCAACAGGTCGTTAGGCTACTTAGGTTCCAAAATGGGTAAAAAATAAATAAATAAATGCAATGTAAATTTTAATCTTATACCAGTTGTATAGTATTATTTAAAGTAATTCCACATACTGTATATGAGTTGAATATGTTTGTAAGTACAGGAGATATTATAAGTAGAATTTTGTAAACAATATAAATTTATTAAGGATAAGCTGTGTGTTTAATAGAAAAAATTGTTAGCGTAAATTGTATAGTATTGTATTCTAGGAAAGTTTTCTTCTTCTCTTGTTAATTAAAAAATCAGTGTTTGACAATAATGTATTTTAGTGTACCATCTGCCACCGAGGTAGACACCTCATTTGCAAAAATAAAGAGATTTTGATTTTTGATTTGAGAACGGAATTTCAACAATTTCGGTACTATTTGCAAAAAAGAAAATTGACTTCAAAGCTCACGTGATGAAAAAGCACATCTCAAGCAAAGTTGTTTTTTTTTTTTTTTTTTTTACAAGTTGCTTTACGTCGCACCGACACAGATAAGTCGAGTGGTGGAGCGTGAGCTAAAAAGGGGGTAGACAGATACTTTTTAAAGCTATTTAATCATATTATCAATATTATATTAATGACTATGAAACTAAGACAAGTCCTATAACAACCTATAATCCTACGTTTACTCCTTTCTTTTTTTTTCTGTGTCAGTTATTTATAGTGTTCTACGGAGCAAAATACCGGTTTACTTGAGAGATGACTTTCAGTACCTATCATCCAGTAATAATCACGGAACAAGGTCATTAACTATCTCCCTGTTAAGTTTCCCTACCCATCACACTATTACTGTAGTTACAGTGATTCATTGAATGCCGCTATTTTCCGGCTGTGGAATTCCCTGCCGGCTGAAATTAGAAACATTCCTAGTGCTGAGCTGTTCAAAAAAAGGTGTTGCAAACATTACTTACATATAAGAACGTAATCTATAGAAGATAATGTACTTTCTACATGTAAATATTAACCGTACGATTTATGCCATGAGCTTTTCCAGTTAGTCTATAAGTTGCACAGTTATAGTATGTCCCAGAATTTAACATAAATTAAATAGTGCATTATGGTTGGGTATAATAGCAGGCTCTATAGCCTGAGCCACGCGATGGATAAATAGGCAGCGGGGAGCTGTCATATAATTTCACATTGAATTATATTGCTATTTTTAATTCTAAAAGTATGTTGTTATTTGACAGCTCTCCGCTGCTTATTTGTAGCTCAGGCGGCAGCGCGTCGCCCTCTCAACGCTGGGTTCCGTGGTTCTAATCCCGGTCACTCCATGTGAGATTTGTGCTGGACAAAGCGGAGGTGGGGCATTTTTTCTCCGGGTACTCCGGTTTTTCTCTGTCATCGTTCATTCCAGCAACACTCTCCATTATCATCTCATTTCATATATCAGTCATTAATCATTGCCCCAGAGGAGTGCGACAGGCCTCGGCAGCCAGCACAATTCCTATCCTCGCCGGAAGAAGGGGGCTTCATTCATTCCTATCCTGAACCGTCAATGACTGGAAAACAGGTTGTAGGTTTTCAATATAATTCGTTGTTATGTAAATTTAATGAGAGTTTAATAATAGATATTCATACAACTCACCGTAACAATATTCTTGTAAATGAGTTCAATCCGCCTGTCCTTCATTTCAGCAAATATGTCTATTACATTCGTCTTGAAGTCAGGCGTCTTGTTAAGATGCCACAGCAGTTCCTTCTCTGTAGCTAGAGTACCCTAGTTGGACAGTCTCTGGTTGATCATCGAATTCCTTAAATTTAATTCGTTTCAAGGCACTCATGGTCATCGAATTCCTTAAATAAGTTTTAATTCGTTTCAAGGCACTCATGGTCATCGAATTCCTTAAATAAGTTTTAATTCGTTTCAAGCCACTCATAGCGCGTTCACTAGAAACTGACGTTAGCGGAATAGATAGCATCAACTTAAGCAATTTTGTTATTTCCGTATACACACTCTGGAGTTCATTATTAAGAATGTACGCCAATAGTTGCTGGGGTCGAATATTTATTCTTTTTTTTTTTTGTAGTTAGAACACAGAACATTTATTGAACATAACAGGCGACTTCGCCCCTATACATGTTCACATACAGAGTAAAATAAATAATAGAGAATAATAAAGTGAAGCAATACAAATTTAGCTGACTGCTGCTACCGTCCGACCGTGTCATCCTCCTGGTGAGAAGAAGGCCGCCTTCCCCATGATGACACGGCCGGCCCTAACTGTGGGGCCCTAAGGAAAACCCCAACCATCCTACCAGATGACAGTGTGTTTTCTTCTCACCATTCCATTACGACGGTCCACATCTAACTGGATCCTCTCTCCTCCCCTATACAACCTATCGTATTCTTCCCTTCCTTGGCTTATTTGGAGTGGGCCTTACCCACCCCGTCTTTCTCACTTGCCCATCCTCCCTTACCCCCCCCCTAATATGCATGAATGGTGAGAAAAAAGCACCTGCCCTATAATAATAATAATAATAATAATAATAATAATAATAATAATAATAATAATAATAATAATAATAATAATAATAATGGACAACTCATATCACAAAAAGGGTAAGGAAAGAAATTACCGTATCCCCTGGGCATGCCATGAGGTTCGTTGGATACTCCGGAAACGTAAAACCCCCAAAATAGAGTCACCACAGCAGTCATCCTCAGAACCTCGTGCCATGCCCCTCATTCCGTTGAATTAAAACCCCAGAATCAAGAGAGAAATAATGATAAAGATAATAATAATAATAATTATATATATGATAGTAATATTCCTAGCAGTCATTAGCTGTAGCAGTCACTTACTCAATGTTCAAACATGCTCATCAAGTATCCTTATTGCGCTCTGCACTTGCGTCACATTATTGTTCCTGACCTACACCTAATCAATACTCCAAACAACAACACTCAGCATTTCAGCACTTGCATTCCAACCAACTCTAACACAAACAGAAAGACCTTGCATCATGCAATCCCATATCATTACCCAACTCCACATACTTAACTAAGTACTCGACTCCTATATTCTCTAACCCATTAGAATTTTGTCATACTATCCCCTTCCCTTATATACACACTCTTCCCATATACATACATAACTATTCCACCCCCCTACCCCCTTGTCCACCCTCTAACTCACCCTCCTTCATTTTACTCTCGCAGGCCTTTTTTGCCGCACATAAATACCTGTTCAATTCACCCCCTTTTTCCCACTGTTTAATAATCCATCTCAAGATTGCTTTCTCATCCCCTCTCCCCAATATTTTCCGATGCTCGGCACTCAATAATCCATGCCTTATCTCTCTCGTTTCCTCACAGTCTCTTAGCAAATGAAATTCATCATTCACAGCTCCACAAAGTATACACCTTGTCTTATCCCTCCCCTGCAGCCACCCTGTATTCCTTTGCAATCCTAACAGCCACCACATCATCCCATACCGTTTTGACCTATCAACGTATCTAATATTCAACCCTGCTATCTCCTCTATTTTCGTCAAAACATTCAGCGAGTTTCTCAGTCTGCTTTCCCCCAATAATTTCTGCCTATGGATATCTCTAATCCTCCTTTCAAGTATCTTCATCCCTCTCACTTCTGTCTTCGACCAGGCCTCCCCCCACAGGTGTCCTAATCCTATCCTCTCCAAATATCCCTTTATTTTTTCTAGCCATCCACCCCTATACATGCTCTTACATTGCTGTGCATACGCTGCCTGTAATACCCTCCCACCTTCCTGTCTTTTTAAATTCATCCAGTATCTAACTATTCTTTTCACACCCTCTGATTCCAAATCCTCCCCACACATTAATTTCGCCCCTGCATTTGCTGTGCACCTCGGTGAGCCCATTACTAACTTAGCAAAACTACTAACAATCCTTCTTAGTTCCTATCTTTTCTCATCCAGCCCCCAAACTTCTGCGCCGTACAATACCCTCCCAAAAATTACCGACCTTAACACTAGCTTCAGTGTTTTATAACTGATAACCGGGTATTTGGCTAGCAAATTTCTGACTGAGGCTAGGGCTGCCAATCCTCTGTTTTTCACCCTTTTGATCTGGTCGTTCCACGTTCCTTTATCATTAAAAATAACTCCTAGATATTCCAACTTTCTTACCTGTTCCAATCTTTCTCCCTGAATTACCCATTTACCTTCTATCTTTCTTCTTTTTTCTACCTGGACTACTAATATTTTAGACTTATTTCCATTAATTCTCAATCCCCATTTCCTCGCAAATAGCGTCACTGAATTTAACGCTCTACTCATCCCCCCTGAAGTTAGCGTCATCAATAACACATCATCCGCAAATATCAATCCTGGTACCTCTAAACCATTAATTACCGGCACAGCCCAATTTTCTGCCCCAAACCCCTCTAAAATATCGTTGATAAATAAAATAAACAGTATTGGCGATAACTTGCACCCTTGTTTTAAACCCACCTTGGACTCTAAGGGTCCACTCAGTCTCTCTTCTCCCAATTTTACACAAAACCTGACAACCCTATATATTCCTTTCACTGCCCTCAACATCTTTTCCGAAATCCCTAGCCTGCCTAATTTCTCTAATAGGGCCCCTCTATTCACCTTGTAAAAAGCTTTCTCAAAATCTATTGCTGCTACATAAACCGTACTTCTAGCCATACTCTTATACTTTTCTAGAATAGTCTTTACTATCATTATATTATCCACTGTTCTTTTCTTTTTCCTAAATCCCCCTTGGTAATCTGTCAATATTTCATTTTCTTCCGCCCACTCGCTTATTCTGTTCGCTAACAAGGAATCCAACAGAGATATACCTCTATAACTGTTCACACTGTTCCTACTACCCTTCCCTTTGTATATAGGGCATATAATTCCTGTTTCCCATTCCTTCGGGTACTTACCTCCCTCAAATATCTTATTGAATAGTTTAACTATGCCTTCTATCATTATCTCATTTTTGCTCATTTCCTTCCAAAACTTGTTATTTATACCATTACATCCCCCGGCCGACTTCGCTCTGACTCTGCTTATCACTCGCAGGATTTCCTCCCTTGTGATTTCTTTATCCAGATCATAAATTGCCACTCTCCTATTCCTCCAAATTACCTCTTTCCCCATCCCTCTCCATCCTTCTTCCCCCTTTTCGCCTAGTAATTCATCAAAGTATCTCACCCATTGCACTTCCTCAATACTCGTTTTCTCTATATTCCTTCCACCCTTAATAATTTTATTAATCTTGTCCCAAACTCTCTCAAAATTATTTGTCTTGCAATCATTATTTATGGCTTCAATTTGTTCCTCTAACCACGCCTTTTTTGTCTCACAAATTTTCTTTTTATACTCCTTCCTCAATTTACAGAACATCTCCCTTTCTTGGCCCCCACCTTTCCTTCTATATTCTCCTAACGCGTCCATCACCTTCCTCCGCATTCCTTCACACTCCCTATTAAATCATTCTTCTCCCTCTTTCTTATTTCTCTTTCTAGCTTTCGCCTTCTGCGCTATTGTCTTTATTGGATGTAGCAGCAATTCCAAGGCTTTATCAGTATTATTCTCTTCTAACGCCCCTTCCCACTCATATTTCAGAAGTTGTAAATCCTCTTTTACTACCCTATTCCAATCCCACCCACCTTCTCTGACCATTTATACTTATTATAGCCACTCCCTCGTTTATCATTCGTCTCATCCTCCTTCCTTGTACACTTCTCTTCCCCCCTTTTCAGCATAACCCTCACCGGGAAATGGTGTGATTCAATCCAGTCTCCTATTTCCATTCTTACAATATCCTCAATCACCCCTTCCGAACTTAAAACCATATCTATCACACTACCACCCTTCTCAGTAACATACGTCAATTTCCCCATCCTGTCACCCTCTATCCACCCATTCAGAATATACTAATTTCCCACAGCACACATCTCTAAGAGCTTCTCTCCATAACTGTTTACAATTTTGTCCTCACTCCTTCTACTTTTCAACATACACATTCCATCCTCCCTACTATATACTGGGCTCTGTTCCCCTATTCTCGCGTTCCAATCCCCAAATAACAACATATCCTCCTCACCTGGATACATTCCTCTTATCCTACCAATATCTACCAATAACTCTTCAAAAAATATTTATTTGCATATGCTGAATTACTAGGATGGCAGTAAACAAAAGCTAGATTTATTTTCTTCCTCCTTCCCTCAACCCCTCCCATATTCAATCTCAACCATATGGTTTCTTTCATATCGGTCTCTATATCCTCTACCATTTCACTAATTTCTTCTCTAATTAGAACTATCATCCCTCCTGGTGCGCGACCCCTAATCCTCTCTTTTCTTCTATATTTATATTTTATCACAAACCCCTTCCAAGCGATCTCCTTCCCTGTTTCTAGCCACGTCTCCAAGAGTGCCACCACATCGAAACTTTCAATTTCTTCCCGCACTTTCTTATTTCCTAATTTGTTCATTAATCCATCTATATTTACACATCCTATTTTCCAATATAGTTATAACTTTCCGTCACTCCCTTCTGAGTCTCCCCCTCTGATCTTGCTCCTAGTCGTTATCGACCTCTCAGTCGTTATCCACCTCTCATCCCTTCCGTCTCTTTTAACCGATCTGTTCCTTTCCCCATCCTCCCTATCCTCCTTCCCATTCAGACTTTTTCCCCATAGGTCTTTCAAACTGATACTTCTTTCTTTACTCATAATTGCTTTACCTTCCCGTTGATTCGTCTTCCCTTATTCTTTCTTGCTCACTGCAACACTACACTCTGCTCTCACAGTTTCTTGCTGCTCACTCACTGTCCACTTCACTATCTTGATCTTCTGTATCCCGACTGCACTGCCCGTTCTCTTCTGAGATGATCTCCTCTCCTTCCACGTCTCTCCTCCTCTCCTTTTCATCTTTCTTATTCCCATCTTGCCTTGTCATCTCACCACCCTCAGCACTCTCGTTTTCGTCCATCTCCTTTAGCTTCGCCACTGAGTGCACTCTAACTCATCGCCCGTTTGTCACCTCCAACCTCAGACCTCTTATTCGGGCCTTTAGCCCCTGGTTCCTCGCTCTCCATAGGTGCCTATTCAAGATCCTCATATTTTCACTTCCTTCTCTTCCCATGTCTCTTTTCACCCTTATTTTCTGTCCCTGTACATTATTACTGTTACATAACACAATTTCTGCCATTAAGGTTGAGAAAAATTTTACCCTAATTGGCCTCCGACCTTTAGTTTTACCAAAGGAGGAACAAAAATTTGTGATTGTTCAATATACAGTATTGTCTATTCCTATTGCTGTCTGGATTGATTCTGGATCCCAGTTGTCAGAATTTATGATAGGATCCACTGCTCTTTTCAACTCGGAATAATATTTTTTCACGGTCATAACAGTCCGAGAATGATAAATCATCGGGTAGGAGAAGGATGAGGAAGCTGAAAACCTTGCTCTCTCAGCAATTCTGCACGACGTGAAGAACGAGAAAAGAATGTGTGCATATGAATTCCATATGAACAATTTCACCCCTTTTATAGTTTTCGCAGCATGAAGAAGAACAAAATTGAGTTGTTGGGCGTAACAATGTACGAAAATGGTAAGAGGATAAGACTGTCTGACTATTGCCTGGACACCTCCTTTAAGGCCAGACATTACTGTAACTCCGGCATACGTCTGACATACGAGTCTGGTATCATCAATGTTCCATTCTTTCAGAATGGGAGCAAGTAGAGACGCTGGTAAGTCTGTCTACCGGGCGGGGAAATCTCGCTATAGGAAAATAATAGTTCCACAGTCAGCACCTACAGATAGCGTTAGTGTTGCTCTATCTGAAAGCTTTGAAAATCAAAGGGAAAATACACAGAATGAACTGCGTCTACGTGCTTCATGTAACTGACGCGCGCCCGAGCATTGCCGAAGTCGAAAATAAGTAAAGCGGGGAATACACTAATGTCTGTATTTGGAAATAGTTAATGTTCTATAAAATGAATTTAATGTACAAGACAATTTCTCGTTCGCTACAGTGGCGGCTCGTGGCTGTAAAGTATGGTGAAGAGCGACAGATTTAGGAACTTCTTTCTTTATCTGCTTACCCTCCAGGGTTGGTTTTTCCCTCGGACTCAGCGAGGGATTCCACCTCTACCACCTCAAGGACAGTGTCCTGGAGCTTCAGACTCTGGGTCGGGGATACAACTGGGGAGGATGACCAGTACCTCGCCCAGGCGGCCTCACCTGCTATGCTGAACAGGGGCCTTGGTGGGGGATGGGAAGATTGGAAGGGATAGACAAGGAAGAGGGAAGGAAGCGGCCGTGGCCTTAAGTTAGGTACCATCCCGGCATTTGAATGGAGGAGAAGTGGGAAACCACGGAAAACCACTTCCAGGATGGCTGAGGTGGGAATTGAGCCCACCTCTACTCAGTTGATCTCCCGGGGCTGAGTGGACCCCGTTCCAGCCCTCGTACCACTTTTCAAATTTCGTGGTAGAGCCTGGAATCGAACCCGGGCCTCCGGGGTGGCAGCTAATCACACTAACCACTACACCATAGAGGAGGACAAGATTTAGGAACTACGTGTTGTTTTTGGTTGTTTTGTTACTCGTACCACCTGTGACTGGCGGAGGGTCCAGCACGTGACCACGATTTATTGAATTTAATGTTTCGTCATGACCACGAAAAGCTAGTTCTTGCTTACTTAAATAGAGCACTGCATCAGTTACCAACTAAAGGAAAAATCTATTTAAATGTACATTTTCACTGAACTGTACAATTACAATATACAGTCTGGCATTTTCCTTCAGAACATCAGAGATCGTATTTTGGTTTGTTTCCAATGTCTTGAAATCTAGCTGCCGTATTTTACGTTCTGCAGAGTCTGAGTGCTTATGTAAAGAACGTGTTATGTTCAAAAGGGCTGAAAATCCTTCTTTATTCCAAACGTTATTTTTATTGATAAAAGGCAAGCAGGCTCAACAAAACAACTTCTGTAGAGCTGGAGAGGAGCACAACCATGGAAATTCCTTAAACCACGATCGTTTGAAACTAAGATTGTAAGATTTACCGGAATGTTTCACTTCTTTTGTAGCACAAATTTGAAATGTTTATAATAAAATGCACACTATGTCATAAATAGGATACATATTTAAATAAAACAGCACAACACTACGAATGAACCACGATGCGTTAAGTACTCGTACTTCACACAGGATGACGCAAGGAAGACGAAACATTCCGCTCTTCCGACAACTTCACTAGCACATTCCGCTATGTGGTAAGTACGCGGGTGACGTCACGGTTGTCATGGCAACCGCCAAGGTCAAGCGCTAGGAGGGAGCACTTGGGAGGTAGAGCCAGCTGCGGAATCTCTCGTCTTCACTCAGTCTCACGCGCCGTACTGTTGCCGACAGCCGGCGCTTTCGTGAGTTCCCCGGGTTCTCCTCAGGTGATGAGGTGCTCCAAACAATAAAACATTTTCTTTCTGTAAAACCAACAAATGTCATAAGAAAAATAAATTTAAGTAATTCATTATGGTAAAAATAAGTGGTGAAGTGGCACTTCACCTGAAAAGCCGCCCCGGTTCACAAAATGTTAAGGGTACACGCTGTCTATCCTGTCTCCCCTGACGCTTCGCCCTTGGATAGGTCTTATGGCGACGATGGAACAGGAATGGTCCCTGGTCGAATAATAATAATAATAATAATAATAATAATAATAATAATAATAATAATAATAATAATAATTTACTTCTACAACTTTTCCCACACATGTGGGTTCGAGAGTGTGAACTGTGTGCCAGGTTCATTTGGTCCTGTTTTACGACCGGATGCCCTTTCCTGATGCCAACCCTATATGAAGGGACGTAATTACTATTGCGCGTTTGTGTGATGGTTGGTAGTGTCGCGTGTTGTCTGAATATGAATATGAGAGTGTTGGTACGAACACAAATAACCAGTCCCCGAGCCAGAAGAATTAATCAGACGCTATTAAAATCCCCGGACCTGGTCGGGAGTCGAACGTGGAACTCTCTGAACCGAAATTCTTAACGCTGACCATTCAGCCAAACAGTCGGATAATAATAATAATAATAATAATAATAATAATAATAATAATAATAATAATAATAATAATTTTACGTCCCACTAACTAGATACTTTTACGGTTTGCAGAGTCATCGAGGTGCGGAATTTTGACCAAATATCGGTAAACCTACAGACACGAAACTGGTGTATTTGAGCACCTTCAGCTACTACCGAGCTGGGCCATGATCAAACCCGCCAATTCGGCTCAGAAGGCCATGATTTCTACCGTCTGAGCCACTCAGCCTGGCTATTCGCTGACGAGAAACTGTCCATAAATCAAAAACATTCCGCCTTTTGAGTCCAAGTTGGAGGGATTGGTGTCGGCTCAGTCCAATGGTAGTTAAAGGTACCGGTACGGAACAACTTTATCATACCTCTGAAAAAACAAAAAAACAAAAAAAAACGTGTTTCTCCTTGGCTTGCAAAGTCCAGACAAATACTGAAATGATACCTCTTGACAAATATCACAGCCGGAACACAACCTAGTTTCTACTTAAACACATGGCAATAACCTTATTTCAAATGCACAAATTGACACAATGACAACGTTCCTCCAAAATACGAAGTTTAACAGTTATCAGGAACTACACCGTATGTCTTAATTAGACTCTTGATTCAGAAAAGTATTTATGTTATAGACATCGCACCTCTGCGTCTCCGAAAACCGTAAAAGTAGTTTGTGGGTCGTAAAAACAATAACATTATTATTATTACTGTATTATAGATATCTCTGCCTGGAGCCACATTTGACTGCTACTATCGTTATTGTATACTTCTCAGGTATCCTCCATGTACTGATCATCACCTATCCAAGAAGGACTGGATTACAAATGGACTGAAGAACCTCCAGGATGGAACCTGTTGGCAATCTTCCCCCATGTGGAGTCGATAGTGAGATCTACTCCGCGCAGAACAGCCACGTCCTTGGGGCCAATCCACGTTTACTATCGTACCTTATTATTGCAGCGACTAGAAATTCGAATGTTTTATTTTACTTTACTTCACGAAAAATAAATTGGAAAATAAAACTATGTCCGCATCAGTTATTGTCATCAAAATAACCTGATATCCCTGCCATTTTCCTGTTTCATTTCTGCAATAATATTGAAGATGTCCGACAATACAGTATAATCTCGGCTTAGTGATGTCCCGTGAAAGCAAGGAAAAGAAACTATACACATACTGCTCTCTGTACACCACTAATTTATTACGAAGTGCATATAAAAATCTGTATATACCCCCAGTAAAATAAATCCTTAACATCTAGAAGGAACCTCCTTCTTCCAGACATTTTTCTCAAATTCACCCTGTGGATGGGGCGGTAGAATAATATCCACAGTATCACCTGCCAGTCGTAAGAGGCGACTGAAAGGGGGAGCACGGGTTCTGAATTTTAGACCAAGAATTGGCGACCACGGTCCCCTATTATTTCTTCTACCTACATGTGACAGGCTCCTTACTTTCATATTTCCTGTCCGGCCTCTCTTGGACAACTTTTATTCTCTTCCGACCCTGAGGAATACGGGAGTCTTTCATTTTCACGCTCTTCGTGGCCCTTCCCCTCCTTCTTCACTCTGCAACTAACGGACCTCTTCAATTTTTCCTCTGATTACTGTTAAAAGAGAGGATTGTTGCCCAGTTGCACTTCCTCTGAAAACAATAATCACCACCACCAATTCTTCCCAATATATTGGGGTCGGCACTTGATATGAATTTGGCTCATTTGTATGCCCGATGCTCTTCCTGATGGGCCGGCCCCGTCGTGTAGGGGTAGCGTTCTTGCCTCTTACCCAGAGGTCCCGGGTTCGATTCCCGGCCAGGTCGGGGATGTTTACCTGGACCTGAGGGCTGGTTCGAGGTCCACTCAGCCTAAGTGATTAGAATTGAGGAGCTGTATTACAGTGAGATAGCGGCCCCGGTCTAGAAAGCCAAGAATAACGGCCGAGGGGATTCGTCTTGCTGACCTCACGACACCTCGTAATCTTCAGACCTTCGGGCTGAGCAGCGGTTGTTTGGTAGGCCAAGGCCCTTCAAGGGCTGTAGTGCCATGGGGTTTGGTTTGCTCTTCCTGATGCCAACCCTATGTGGACGGATGTGTTCTCTACTGTGTGCTGCTATTGTGGTTGTCAGTGTGGAATGTTGAATGTACACTACATGAGGAGAAGTGTATTGAGAAGAACATAAATCCCCAGTCCCCGAGCCAGGGTAATTTACCATACACAGTTAATTTCCCAGTCGCGGCTGGGAATCGAACTCGGGACCCTCTGAACCGAAGGCCAGTAGGCTGACTGTTCATCTATTACATTCCCCACACTGGTGGAGTCACCTGGCTCGGTTTTACGGCCGGATGCCCTATGTGGAGGATGTATTCACTATTGCATGTTTCTGTGGTGGTTCGTAGTGTGATATTGCCCCCATCTTGCCGGGCTCAGCTCGCCGGTGAGCGAGAGTCTCAAAGGTAGACCGTTCGCTTATCGGCTGTGCAGAAAATTTTAAAGGCAGGAATAGATGAAGGACTAGCGACAAATGAAAAGAAGCTAAATAGGTTTTATACATTTATTAAAAACTATCACTCTTCCAATAAACAATTAAATTTACAAAATCTGGGAATAATTCTTGAAAATCTCTTCTCCTCGTGCTATCGTCTATAAGGAATCTTGATCCAATTAAAGCTCAACGAATGTTCTTGTCTGTAATAATAATAATAATAATAATAATAATAATAATAATAATAATAGGGATCATTAATTTACTATAAACTGGATTGAAAATCAAAATAATATCTGGTATCACTCTCTCAAATAATGATAATTAAATTGCTTAAATTAAAATATTCCTTCTGGATCTCGCTTAATTCTATAAGAAAATGATCATTTTCTTTCCCTTATTAAAATTATTGAAAAATGTTTAATTCAAGAAATTGTGGTTAATAAGTCTTCCTTAGACTTTCCCTTCATCAATCAATTCATTTTTATAATTATTAAGTGACTGAACTTCTCATAAATAATTCTTATTTGATCTCATGTCAACCTAAACGTTACTCGTTTTTATGCAATAAGTGACTGTACAATAACTATAAATTCAGCCTCGTGACATCAATCCACGGACGTTGCCTTCTCTTATTCAATTTATTTTAGTGAATAAGATCCTAATCTACCTTAAATTATAATAAAATCTTCTAAAGATTCATAATTCATCAAATCACGGACACGCGAAAAAACGTAAATCGGTCAAAATTTGACACGCGCAGTGGAGAACATCATCATAAAACCATTCAAGAAAAATCACAAAACACAGAATATAATCAAATCACACATCACACATTCACACACTGGTACACGAAAATATTACAATATTATTTACACGGAAACTAACCCATTATTATTAATTTTTGGATTTATTCCAAATTAGGGAAATCATTCTCTAGATGACAATATCATGTGCATTCCAGGTGACGATCTAGGACGTGATAGACTTGAGGTTATCACTTTTATGCAGAAATTAATTATACAACGATGTTCAAGGGAATCTTTTAAACAGAAATCATCCAAAATAAGCAAGTAAAATACCTACAGCACAGGTCAAAATATTAGAATACGCGCTTACGGTACATGAGTGGCGGCATCTATTCTTATTCTCCTACTATATCGTGGCTCTCGATTAATCTGCGCTCAAGCTCGAAGAAATAATGTCCAGTGACACATTTCTTCCAAAAATGACTCTAATGGATGCATAAATTATCACACAAAATATAATGTCCATCTGCAAGTCATAATCAACTTAATAGCAAAGTAAAATATACGTATAATTCATCATTACTCCGTCCGGAGGATGCTATGTTCCAGGCCTATTTTACATAAAGTGAGCACACGTTAATTCTTTCCAAGAACAAACCAACATTAAACCCGTGACCTTATTCAAATTTTAACCCTAATTAGGTTTAATTATTTTTATTCATTATTATTATTATTATTGACCGTGCCTAATCACAATTGCAAAGCTATCGCACGAAATTATTCAGATGACTCTAAACGAACTCACGTCCACAGAAATGTCGTATAATCGTAGAATGAAATTTGACACTCAGAAAAGCACTAGAACACTGTCCTAATCGGTCTCAATTAATTTTCAAACTATTTCAAAATCATTCAAGATTAACGCGGAGGTAATTTACTTTTATTTCTCCTGCCGTCTTAAATTTTTAGGACAGTTGAGGTCTCTCTCGATGACATTCACTCTTATCTCTAACTAATAGAACCGAATACACATTCATTCCAGAGCACGAATTACCTCCCACCGAGGAAAGAAGAATGAAAAGTCAAACTACTGCTAAACTAATAGAAAATCTAAATGAATAAGGTAAGGCTACGTTTTACAGACATTTTACAGAAAGATAGAAAGATGAATTCTTAAAGAATACTCATGTGGCTGGTGTTAACTGGATTCTGGCTGATGACCTAGTACGTGGTCACATCACCTTCCATCGAACAAAGTCTTGCCCATGTCCGACGCCTTACATAATTAGTGACTCATGGAGGAGATGAAGGTGCACAGGAAACAGTAGGATTCATCTCGGAAAGGGATAGCCACCTTGAAGCGAGCTCGAACCAACGACCTTCCTCCTTCTGAGTTCTCGTAGAAAAGCTGAAACTAATAAAAGTCTTAGCAATAGTCCAGGATACACGCGCGATGTTTAATAATTTGGAGATGGACACTTAACTTATGACAGTCATAAATAAATCGTAGAGAAGTTTTTCAAATGCCTGAATTGCAGTTTATTCAGTCCTCAGTGCCTTCTCTAATGCAAAGTCTCCCAGTAAAGCAAACGACGTCCAGTCTCGACCGTAGCTGCATTCAGAGTAACGCTCAAATCAAGTGTTCAGAAGTAAAAACGCTCTATAAAATTTCCTTTGGAATTACCATAAATTCACTGTCTTAAGACGGAGGTGTGCCTCTTGATTATATCTGATTGGTGGATCTGTTGCATTCCTGTGAAGGTTGTCATTTTTATTGGCTGCCCTAGTTTCACGTCACACGACCTTGCCATTATTGATCGATTACAATCACGCTGCCCCCTGATCACGTGGCACACACACATGTGTCTGACGGACACCTAACAGGAATTTCACCCTGCTTCCTCGTTCTCATGGTAGGTTGGGAAAACCGGTTCGCAGGCGGTTTGTTCATGCTGGCACGGGAGTGTAAAATCTCACCCTCCTGGCGATCGAAATAATGTTTCAACTCACTGATGAAATAAATCATTCTCCCTTAATAAATTATTTCCACTTTTGAAGGGGACAATATGTTGTGTGAATATGTAGAGTAATATGTTGGGACAAACACAAACACCTAGTCTCTGAGTCGTAGAAATTAACCGTATGCAGTTAAAATCTCCAGCCCGGCCGGGAATCGAACCCGATGCTTTCTGAACAAAGGGCCAGAACGCTGCCCATTCATTCAAGGAACCAGACAACCGTTGGATGTCGATTGTATTGGGTTATTGTTGATGGCACAGAAAAAACAGAAATGCTTAATTAATCGCTCAGGAAACTTCCTTCTACTTGCGGATCCGACTTTGCTTTTAGTACCTCGTCGGTCCACCTCGTGTCTGGGTATGACTTAAAAAATATGTTTACAAATGGAATATAGAATCAAAATTACACCGTACGTTATCCTGAGGTAGATTAGCTCTCAGTTATTGCAAATTGTACTCCAAATCACAAACACTGTCAGCTGTTAGACGGTTGTCTTGATCATCCGTGGAAACGTGTATGTACCGAGAGGTACGGACTGGTAAGAACCACGAATATTATAACAGAGAAATAAAGAGATTAAGAACGAGGTGCAGGTTGGAAAGAAATAGACTTATGAATCGTCGTGGAAGTAATGAGAAATTGAAGGGACGTACTAGGACAGCAAAAAGGTCATCTAAGAATAATATGACGGCATGATTGGTAGTCATATGAAGCGTAAGGAAAAATGGAAGGATATGTACAGGTACTTTCAAGCAGAACCATGTTGTAGGAGGGACATTCCAGGGATCATTAAATGACAAGAAATGTGTGAGGATTTACAGAAGGCATAAGTATTCAGTCAGTAGTATGGTAAGATACTTGGGTACAAGGAAAGATATTTACAAAAATTGAAAGGTAGAAAAGCGGCTCGGATTGATAAGAATTCTAGGGATATACTAAAGGCAATGGGTTGGAAAAAAGAACCATAAATAAAATATTTATTTCATTACTGTTTGATGAAGGAGCTACACCAAATTAAGGGAGAGTTGCAATTGTAGTCCCAGTGTGCAAGGGAAAGGTTAATAAATATAAAACATCTAATTACAGGCCATTAGGTTTGCTCCTAAGCTCTGGGAGAGCATTCTTTCTGATTATATTAGACACGTTTCCGAAATTACTGATATGACAGAAGGGAGTTTGGGCTTGCGAAAGGTTATTCCTGTGAGGCTCAACTTGTAGGACTCCAGCAAGATAGGTATAGCAGATATTTAAAATTCAGGAGGTCAAATGGACTGTATCGCCACTGACCTATCCAAGGCTTTTGATGGTATGTATCATGGGAGACTACTAATGAAAATGAGAGCTAATAAACTAGACAAAAGAGTGGTTGAATGGGTGGCTAAATTTATAGAAAATAAAACTCAGAGAATTGGAATAGGTAAGGCATTATCTGATCCTGTAACGATTAAGAAGGATGTCCAGCAGGTCAGTACTATTGGACCTCTTTTTTTTTAAGTGAAGAACTGGAATAACGATAAGGCCTTTTGCTCTAGGCCTATAGAGTAGCAAATAACAGACATGGCAGGTTCGATCCTGACTCAGTCCGGTGGTATTTGAAAGTGCCCCGTGTCGGCAGATTTACTGATAGTACGCAAACGCAGTCCTGCGGGACAAAATTCCAGCGCCTAGGCGTCTCCGAAAACCGTAAAATTATTAATTAAATAATTACAGGATTGTGAACGACTACAAAGAGACCTCGCCAATGTTATGAAATGGACACCAGGAAATGGTTTGGTGGTAAACGGGATGATGAGTCAGGTTGTCAGGTTTTACCAAGAGTAGAAGTCCTCTCAGTTTTAATTGCTGTGTTGTTGAGGTCATAGTACCTTACGGGTATCCCTGTAAGTACTTAGGTGTCCCGTTCGACCCTATAGTACTGATTAGATGGCGCCCATACATTTAATTGGAGATCTTATATCTTCATAATTTTTTTTATTGTTTATTCGTTGCGATAGATTCGGACCGTAACACCCCCTGAGATAAATGCTGGTTGGGACTCAGGCTTTGAGCGGGTACATTAATATTATTTATTTACCACAATTCAGACCAAAATTATGGAAGGTCTAGGTAATAAGGATGAACACCAATGTAATACAAAATGTACATGAGAACAAACATAGGAAATACAGATTGGTACTCCCGCGCGCTATGTGACGATCACTTCAAGTCGCAGTTTGAAATTCGTGAATACGGTTACTAGAATAGTGGGTCCTAAATACAGTCTGATCATGGGAGCTCTATTGCAGCAGGCAAGGGAAAGGTTGTGATGGCACGAATTTTAGCGCACAGGCAGTGCTCCCATACGCACTCACTTGTTTTTAATAATAATAATAAGAAGAAGAATCCTATTTGCTTTACGTCCCTCTAACTACTTTTACGGTTTTCGGAGACGCCGAGGTGTCGGAATTTAGTCCCACAGGAGTTCTTTTACGTGCCAATAAACCTACCGATACGAAGCTGACGTATTTGAGCACCTTCAAATATCACCGGACTGAGCCAGGATCGAACCTCCCATGGGGTCAGAAGACCAGCGCCTCAACCGTCTGAGCCACTCAGCCTGGAGCCATCCATAGTAGTAGTATTAGTATCCTCGTCCCGAAGTGGTGCGGCTCTTCTCATGCACGCTCCCAATGAATATGAGCTGCAGGTACTTTTGTCCAGGTGCTAGCCCTCCTCCAATCTTAAATATATGTTAGGACCGGGAATCGAACCCAGAGCACCGATGACGGCAGCTAATAAGCTCGATAGCTGCAGTCACTTAAGTGCGGCCAGTATCCAGGATTCGTGAGATAATAGATTCGAACCCCACTGTCGGCAGCCCTGAAAATGGTTTTCCGTGGTTTCCCATTTTCACACCAGGCAAATGCTGGGGCTGTACCTTAATTAAGGCCACGGCCGCTTCCTTCCAACTCCTAGCCCTTTCCCGTCCCATCGTCGCCATAAGACCTATCTGTGTCGGTGCGACGTAAAGCAACTAGCAAAAATAAAAATAATCATGCTAACCGTTACGCTAACCACAACAACCCTTCGGATCATTGCCACACAATTGGACCAGACTGGCCAGCATTGCCAACAAGTCCGCAAGAAGGTAAGGCCCAGGAGTAGGTGGCCCAGCACATCACTCAACAATGGTAATAGATGAGAAAGTTCCACACCCGTAACTTAGGACAAGGCGATACATGCTGCAGTTTGCAAGAATCTGCCGCTGACACACAATCTCAGGAGAGTAAGATGCCCAGGAACCAGCCCCAGCGGGGGGCCCTCCCTCGAAACTTGGGGCACAGGCGACGATCTTCCCGACACTGCAAACACAAAGCAGAAAGCCAGCAGCACGTCGAAGCAAGTAGATAGTCAGGCGATGAGGCGGAACGTCAGTCGAGGCGCCGCGGCGGCACAACCAACGGTGTGGAAGTCAGGAAAAGAAGGAGGCGAGGGGGGAAACTCCAGGAAGATTTACAACATACTCAGATAAAACAACAATTAATAAGGTCAAAATTGCCAAGATAATTAAATTAGCCATTAAGAATAGGAAAACCCACCGAAGTGGAAGAAAATCAAGAAGTAATAAATAGCAGAAACATGAAAAGCGCGAAGGCCAACTCTCAAGCGGGTTTAACCCGGGACAGATGCACTCTCAAAACTCTCTCGGTCTCCGGGTCACTGACCAGCAAGGTGACGGGGGTGAGGAAATCGAGAATAGTACAGGGGCCTCTGAAACGGGGAACTGATTTCCCAGATGGCACAAAGTTTTTAATAAACACCTTGTTACCGACAACCAAATCGGTAGGTCGGCGGCCTTGATCGTAGCGGGCACGCTTCTGCTCATATGATACCTTAAGGTTATGTTTGGCTTTCTTCTCAATTTCCCTAATGTTAGGAGGATCAATCTTCTCGGGAAGCAACTCATTAATATTCCATAAGTTGGAAATAGGAGAATTTGGCACAAAGGAAAACATCAGGGAAACTGGAGAAAATTTGTGAGCTTCATGGACCGCGGAGTTGAAGGCGAAGGCGAGCCAAAGAAGGGAGGTATCCCATCTCGACACATCCTGATGGTGGAAAGCGATGACGGCCGACCGAAGGTTGCGATTGACCCTTTCAGCATACGAGGGCTGAGGGTAATATGGGGAAGTCGTGACATAGGAAATCGAAAGATTGAAACAAAACCTCCTAAACAAATTCGAGGTAAATGCCCTAGCATTGTCGGATACTAAAAATTGACACGGCCCAAAGGATGAAAAGATGGACTTAAGGCATCTAATAGTTGTTTCAGCGGTAGCACGTCTGGTGGGGGAAAACAAGAAAAACGGGTAAATCCGACCACACAAACCAAAATAAACCTATTCCTATCGCCCTTTGACCGGGGGAGAGGTCCCACGTAATCAGTATACATCCGCTCCATGGGACGATTAGCTTGGTGGGACAAGTGACCCATTCTCGAATTCACAGCTGGCTTGCTAAGGCCACATACCTTACAATCCTTAACCATCTCGCGAACTTCCCCATCCAGGCCTTTCCAGATGAAATTCTCCCGAATCTTCTCCCTCGTCTTGAACACTCCTAGATGACCACCTAAAGGAGTTTCGTGATAATATTTAAAAATCACCGGAACCAAGACCGAGGGGATAACCATTTTCATTTTCTTATCGGACCGGGAAGGACAAGACAGAACATCGTTTCTCAAGATGTAAGGGGCAATACTCTGCCCGGTTTTAAGATCCTGAATAATAGGCCCCAACACCGGATCCTTACCCTGAATTTTAGCCATCTGGTGGAACAACAAAGGGGTATCCGATAGGATACCACCGGAGAGAGGTAACGACAGGACGAGTTCCGACCCTGGGGAATCAGAAGAACCAACGTCGTGGTCAGAGAACATTCGACTTAAGGAATCGGCAACGATATATTCCGTCCCTCGGATATGGTGGACATCGAATTGGAAAGCGGAAATGCGAATAGCCCATCTGGCTAAGCGACCGGTCCTTCTAGGCTTACCAAGTACCCAGCTAAGCGCCATATTACCGGTTTCGAGCAGGAACTTAACATGCTCCAGATACATCCTAAACTTCTCCAGGGCGAATAAAACCGCTAAACCCTCAAGCTCATAAACCGAATACTTCAACTAGAGCGGGGACAGCGTCCTAGAGGCGTACGCAATGGGGCGCCTACCCAATTCCGAATCCTGTAACAAAACCGCCGCGACAGCGGACAAGGAAGCGCCGCTTTGAACTAAAAAAGGCTTGCTAAAATCTGGCATAGACAGCACTGGGGCGTTAGCTATAGCCATTTTCATGTCCTCAAAGGCCACCTGCTGCGAAGACCCCCATTCAAACTTAACTCCCTTACGACGAAGCGAGTTAAGCGGGGCAGCACGATTAGCGAAGTTCGGGATGAACTTGCGAAAGAAATTGATCAACCCCACAAACCGAGCGACGCATTTAACATCCGTCGGGGGCCGGAACTAGTGAATAGCCTGGGTGCGAGATTGGTCAACCGAGACCCCTCCTAGGGGAAACGATATGACCAAGAAAGGACAACTGAGGCCTAGCGAAAGAGACCTTAGAAAGCTTAACCGTCAACCCGGCTTGACGCAACCGAGTCAAGACTTCCTTGAGATGCTGAAGTTGATATTCAAAAGTTTCGGAGTACACGACCACGTCATCCAATTAATGGTACAAATAGCTGAATTTGATGTCCGAAAACAAGTTATCAAGGAGCCTAGTCAACACGGCAGCCCCCGTAGAAATGGCAACGGGCGCGAGGCAAAATTCGTACAGGTTCCAATCGGTCGCAAATGCAGTTAAGTGACGAGATTCTTCGGCCAAGGGGATTTGAGAGTAAGCTTGGTTCAAATTCAAGGCAGTAAAATACTTGGCCCGTTTGAGCCATGACAAACACGAGTGCAGATCAGGGAGAGGAACCGATTGTAATACGATCTTCTTATTTAAAACCCTGTAGTCAAGAACAGGGCGAAAGCCACCTCGCGGTTTGGGTACTAGAAAAATGGGAGAGGAGTATGACGAAGTAGAAGGACGTATGATTCCGTCATCCAGCATTTAGTTAATAATTTGCTTCAACGCCTGCATTTTGGAGGGCGAAAGCCGATTAGGCGGAATCCTCACAGGGACGGAATCAGTGACTTCGATCTTATACTCAAGTACGTTAGTAACACCCAATTTTTCAGTAAAAACGTCAGTAAACGCACTGCATATCTCCGTAATGCACTGCGCCTTGTCCTCCGGCAAACAGCTAAGGTCGGAGACCATTTCGCCTTGAGGGGGCGCGATATATGAAGCTAAAGCAGAATTACGCAAAGACAAACTGATTTTTTCCCGTTCAGCAAACTTGAACCAGCAATGACTATTTTGCATGTCTAACACGAGTCCAGCATAAGCAAAAAAAATAGCCCCAAGAACCACAGGACACGATAAATCCTTGGCCACATAAAAGCAATACTTCCACGTAAAATTGGAAATGCGAATCTTATATTTGATTAAACCAATTACTTCAAGTGTAATTACTGTTCTGAAGCCTGGAAAGGACAGCAGAGACCCCAGGAACTACAGATCAATATCTCTCCTGTGCCACGTGTATAAGATTTTTGAAAGGATGATACTCAACAGACTCATCCAGACTATCAACAAAAACCTCATTCCACAGCAGGCAGGCTTTAGACCAGGCAAGAATGCTGTTGCACAAGTTCTCAACCTCACGCAGTATATTGAGGATGGTTTTGAAAATCGACAAATTAAAGGTTTAGCTTTTATTGACCTCAGTGCTGCATATGATACAGTGAACCACCGTATACTGCTTCATAAGATCTTTACAATCACGAAAGATTCAAAACTTACCTTGTTGCAGACCGCAGATTTTTTGTTGACTTTCAAGGACAAAGAAACAGATGGAGATCACAGAAAAATGGATTGCCCCAAGGAAGTGTACTGGTTCCATTGCTATTTAATATTTATACCAATGACCAACCACTCCCTAACAAAACAAGAAGTTTCATATATGCAGACGACCTTGCATTAGCCTGCCAGAGTGCAACTTTTTAAGGGGTAGAACTCACTCTTGACAGTGCTCTGAAGGAATTAGGCACATATTACAAGGCTAACCACCTAAAGCCGAATCCATCAAAATCTCTGCTTTGTGCTTTCCACCTCAAGAACAGAGAGGCATCAAGGAAATTACATGTCTCTTGGAATACAACCCCCCTGGAACATTCTTTCACCCCAAAGTACCAAGGGGTAACGCTGGACCGCTCCATCACTTTCAGAAAAAACTGTTCCAACATCAAACACAAAGTCAGTGCCAGAAACAACATTCTGAGGAAGCTGAGAGGTACAAACTGGGGTGCAAAGCCACAAGTTCTGAAAATCACTGCATTGGCTCTGTGTTACTCTGCTGCAGAATACGCATCCCCTGTGTGGTATAGATCATCCCACGACAATACTGTGGACCCTGCCCTAAATGAAGCTTGCAGATTAATCATAGGATGCCTGAAACCTACCCCTGTTGAGAAGCTATACTGTCTTGCTGGCGTTGCACCTCCAAGTATTCGTTGAGAAGTCGCTGCTGATCAAGAACGACTCACTCGCTGTTTGGTCACCAACAATCTCAATCTAGACTGAAATCTAGGAAAAGTTTTCTCCAGACTTCAAAGCCCTTGAAAGGACCACCAGATAAGGCAAGACTTGCCTTGTGGAAATCTAAGCAACAAGAATGGATGGAGCCGCGTGAAGATTTTCCGGTTGGCTATAATGAAGACTGGAGTGTTTGGAGGTCCCTTAACCGATTAAGAACTGTTGTCGGTAGGGCTAAGTCCTCACGTAAGTTATGGGGCTTCACATCACAGGACAGCAAGTGCGACTATAGTGAAGAACAAACAGTGAGCCACATGTATCAATGTCCTCTCTGCCCATTTTCATGCTCAGAGCAAGATTTAATGCTTGCTGATGACAACGCCTTAGGTGTGGCTCAGTTTTGGCAAACACCATCTAGGTGTACAGTAAATTTGGTCTATTTCCTTTGTCTGTTAATTTTTATAAATAGTTTAATTATTACTTTACTTTTAACTTATGATTAAGTATGCTTCTGACACGAGTAAATAAAAATACTTCAAATTTAGACAGGTTGGCAGAAATACACGAAAAGGATACAGGCTGAATATTAGCAATTTTACAAAGGGCCTTGTGTGAAATAATCCAAGATTCACTCACGAGAGAAAGGACACTTTCCGAGACCAAGAGTGCTTGGGCAGGTTCATTATTTAACTCCATCGAAATAAAAGGAGCGAACCCCTAAACATCACCCGATATTTTCAAGCACTCGGGCGGGCAATCAAACCCTGACTGATGGGGAAGATGGGAATCACGTCTCTCAACAACAAGGGAAGAAGGGTCGGCTCGAATGGAAACCGACTCCTGGCCTAGCCAGAGCTCTGCGGAACGATTAGGGCACCGTCTCGCCATGTGTCCCCTTAATCCACATCGAAAGCAGACGACTCCCGATAACCCCGTATTATTCTTCTCACTACCACCGGCACTAGGCGAGGAATGATCAATTGCCCCACAGGCGTAACACTTCCTAACAAGAGCAGGTTTCCCAGACGAGGGTGGCTGAGTACGTTGGTTTGACAAAGGTACATTCGACTCGCGGAGAGAGTCTGCATGCCGAACTCCCTCGGCAGATACCACCACAGCCTCGAGTTCGATAAATGTACGAGGGCGAGTAGCAAAGCACAGATAAGACCGATAATTAGGGGAGAAGCCCTCACGATCGTAGACACCATTTGCTCTTCAGAGTAACCAAGTGCGAACACCCAAGCATAAAATTTAATATCCGAAATAAAATCAGACAAGCTCTCCCCTTAACGCTGCACTCTAAAATAATGTTTCTGAATTAAGGAATTAAGCGCACGTGTCGGAATAAAATATGTCAACAATTTCGCATGGAACTCGTGCAAGGAAGTTTGGGCCGATATGGCATCAACGATTTTATCAGCTAACACACCGGTGGCATAGGGGTAAATAATTTGGAGGACCTGTACGTTCGACATTCCGAAGACCAAGGCACGGTCCTGGAATTCGACCAAAAATCGAAGGAACAACACAACCTCGCTCACCGAGCTGACCGAATAACAAGAAGCCTCTTTCAACACAAGACTCTAGGGGTGAGGAAGACTAGAAAACCCCGCGTTATAGAGCACCGAAGTAGACTGCTGATCCTTGCATGAAAGGCCGTCACGATTTCTTAATGGAGGCATAGACAAAGGGGCCGACTGCCCATTTAACTCAACTCCGTCAACTGCCTTATTCGGCTCACCTTCAGCCGGAGTAACGGAAAGGGAAGTGTTCTTAGGTTTAGCTGACAACCTCACCAACCATGTATCAACCTTCTCCAATAATGTGAAGGTTTCCAATTGCAATGCTTCAACCTGACCCTGGAGGTCATCTTTAAGTTCTAAAGAGCGCAAATCTTCGATCCTATGTAAATAGTGGTTCAGACGACCTTGAACCGTCTTTAACTGATGAACCGAAACAATATTAGTTTCCAAAAAATCCATGACTGAGATGATCTCTGTTAAGTTTGACCGGATCAAGGACGTCGCCCCACCGACCTCGCTATCAGTATAAACAGGTACAGTAACAGGTTTATCAAGGTTCGACCTTAATAAATTCTCATCGCTTTTCCCAGTTCCTTTTGACTCCAAGTTTCTAATGAGCAGTTCATACAATAACTCTTCCTTTCGCAAGGACCCCGGATAAGAGACATCTCGAGCCGCCATAATGTTCTAACACAGTTAGACCCACAGGTCGAAAGAATTCCAAGAGTACACTCAAAGGTAAACGGAATAATACTCGAATTGAAACCAGGCCCATTCATCCACGCTCCGGGCTAGCACTCTGTTACCCTGCGTAGGTTTACAAACATTCCCACAGAAGAAGGAAAGAAGGAAAAGCGTATGGCACCGGGCCTGTTTCAAGATAACATTGCTTTCAGAGAATAACCACATTTATTATAAAGGCAAATCCCCTTAGTGGGTTTTCCCTTAGCGTGTTAACACGTACAATAGGGAACATGCATGATCCGGGCAATAGCACATCGCATACCATACCAAACAAATTGTTTATGCATGTTCCAAAGACGCTAAAACTAGGGAGAAATGGATTTTGGCGAGCCGGAGAAATGCTGGTGATATATCGGAAAAGTCTACAGTTTATATTTTTGAAGATTTTAACGTAAGATGAAGTTGTTTGAATTTTCAAATCACTTTTCCATGTCAGCTGTTCTAGTGGTAAAACTTTAAATTTTAATGTATGATGCTTTATTTAAATGCTTCAATTACATCTTGGAATATGAAAGTAATAAACAGTGCATTAAATAATGCTGATTATTAAAGTATTCTCCAAACCTAACCTATGTTTTGGGTGATCCATATCAAGATAATAAATCAAAGGGGTTATGAACCATTTTGACAGCTCTAATTCTACCAATATATCTTGGCATGGGATAGTTATGTATGTCTTTATTGAAGAGCTTAATTGGTAAAGAAATTTAGGCTATATCTAAATACTCTATAATGTAACAAAGAATAGGCGTGTACATCATGAAAGGAAACAACGTGAATTTAACAAATGTATAACTCTACACAAAACCAATGCGTGTCTGTTGGGGTCTTATAAGTTAACAATGCTCAATTATAATAATTATCATAATATTAATGAAATAAATAACATAATTGCACACAGGTGAAAATAGTGATGTAGGTGTTTAAAATATTATCCAACTTAGCCTAAGTTTTAGGTTATACAAGCCAAGTCAATAAACCGAAGGGTAAAAATACCGCGCGAGTTGGTCGTGCGGTTAGGAGCGCGCAGCTGTGAGCTCGCATCCGGGAGATAGAAGGTTTTGAACCCCACTGCCGGCAGCCCTGAAGACGGTTTTCCGTGGTTTCCCATTTTCACACCAGGCAAATGCTGAGGCTGTACCTAAAGCCCCGGCCGCTTTGTTCCCATTCCTAGGCCTTTCCTGTCCCATCGTCGCCATAAGACCTATATGTGACGGTGTGACGTAAAGCAAACAGCAAAAAAAAAAATATGTAAAATTCACAGCACCCAAAGACATTCCTGTATTGAGCGACTAAAATGACACCAGGACACTTTTCTTTCCTGATATGCTCAGCTTGTTAAAAGCCAAATGTAATTAATGTTATTGGCTTCACGCCCCGCTAACTACTTCTACGATTTTCGGAGACGACGATGTGCAGGAATTTAGTCCTGCAGGAGTTCTTTTACGTGCCAGTAAATCTACCGACACGAGGCTGACGTATTTGAGCACCTTCAACTACCACCGGACTGAACCAGGATCGAACCTGCCAAGTTGGGGTCAGAAGGCCAACACCTCAACCGTCTGAACCACTCAGTCCAACTTGTGAAAACTAGATGAAATCATATTTATCCTTATCATGTTTAACTTTTTCCCTCCACAAAGATATTTAATTCTCTTTCATGGGCCCCGGAAGTGGGTAGGCCAATTGCCCCAACCATAAATATATATTTTTTTCAGAAATGATAGGTTATAGACCTACAGTACTATGATCTTTCTTTCTTTCTTAATCAGTTTATCCTTCAGGGTTGGTTTTCTCTCGGACTCAGCGAGGGATTTCACCTCTACCACTTCAAGGGCAGTGTCCTGGAACGTGAGACTTTGAGTATGGTGATGCAACTGATGAGGAGGGCCATTACCTCGCCCAGGCGGCCTCACCTGTTATGCTCAACAGGGGCCTTGTTGAAGGATGGGAGGATCGGAAGGGATAGACAAGGAAGAGGGAAGGAAACGGCCGTGGCCTTAGGTGCCTGGAGGAGAAGTAGGAAAATACGAAAAACCACTTCGAGGATGGCTGAGGTGGGATTCGAAACCCTTCTACTCAGTTGACCTCCCGAGGCTGAGTAGACCCCGTTCCAGCCCTCGTACTATTTGTTTTCAACTTTCATGGCAGAGCCGGAAATCGAAACCGGGCCTCGGGGAGTGGCACACATTAACCACTACACCACAGAAGCGGACTAGTACTATAATGCTACCTATATATTTATGTTAGTGCTGAAATCCGATTTCTTACTTTACTAATGCTGAAAGCCCGAAAATGTAATGTTATTCTTTAATAGGGGAATCAGTCTAGAAGGAAATGTTGAAAGTGATGTGATATCTATCCAGGTTCGTTGTTATCCTAATACTATGGTTTACAGTACATTGCACGTATATAAAGGACGCCACTTACAAACTTGCTCGTTATCCGCTAATTTCTGCGGCCACTAAAGTCACATTTTTCAAGAATGATGACTACACATTGTAGATTGTCTGACTGTGCTGTTTTGAACCTTTCTTCTGTCATTTCGAAGTTATTCGCGATCATGAATAATAAACAGTCGGCTTTTAGCAACGGCTGATGCACAACGGCTGGCAGAGCTGCATGCGGTACTGGATCGTGACGTCACAGCGCGCCGCTTACGTCAGAGGCCGTTTCACTCGCCTTGCGGAAAGGCACTATTAATTTTTTTTTTAATGGTAGAAAACAAGGCAACATACCACAATGTAATACGTTTAGGTACTATTTCATTGGGGTACTTTTCAAAAAAAAATATTTTTGAAAATGATGGATGTTCCCAATTAGTATAGAACAATATAGCTTAAATGTCAATACAGCCTCAGGCTGTGAAAGAAGTACATAAATACTAGACATTGAGTCCCAAAGGTTTAATATAACACTTCAACTAGGACATTAAAACAAGTTCAACCTTCCAAAGCTGTCCTCCATATAAAAGCACCCAGTGCATATAATACCAGAGAAAAAACTAGCTTCAATTCATCATCTTAAATCAATGACGATGAAGGTAGCAGCTAATTTCCAAAGTGCCTGCACATTAAAAGGCACTAGATTACAATCGTGTCGTATGCCTGGACATTTTACAAACCTAATAGTGAGATCCTCCCTTCGTTCTACCCCGCGCTAATACTTCAGTTTTATCTAGTTAGTTAGAGCTTACCTCCACACCGTGGACAGGAAGGGTTCGAAACCCAAGCGGGACCAGCCGCTCTCACTCAAAGCCCCGAGAATATCTCCGGCCGCTGGCTCCAAGTCCGTCAAGTCCCCGACCTCTGTCCGTAGCTCGACAGGCGAGCGAGCGGCAGGCGAGAGGGAGGGGAGGATGGTCAGCCCAATTGGCTGGAAAGGCACGTTGCCATAGTAACATGCAATAGCGCGGCAGAAAGAAGAAGGGAGAATATCAATCTTTAGAAATACACTGACTGACAGAGCAAATGCAACACCAAGAAGGAGAGGTCAGAACTTTATGCCAATTGCAGGGTAGACTGACGTCACTGAGATATGCTCATGATGTGAAATGCGCCGCTGTGCTGCGCACGTAGCGAACGATAAATGGGACACGGCGTTGGCGAATGGCCCACTTCGTACCGTGATTTCTCAGCCGACAGTCATTGTAGAACGTGTTGTCGTGTGCCACAGGACACGTGTATAGCTAAGAATGCCAGGCCGCCGTCAACGGAGGCATTTCCAGCAGACAGACGACTTTACGAGGGGTATGGTGATCGGGCTGAGAAGGGCAGGTTGGTCGCTTCGTCAAATCGCAGCCGATACCCATAGGGATGTGTCCACGGTGCAGCGCCTGTGGCGAAGATGGTTGGCGCAGGGACATGTGGCACGTGCGAGGGGTCCAGGCGCAGCCCGAGTGACGTCAGCACGCGAGGATCGGCACATCCGCCGCCAAGCGGTGGCAGCCCCGCACGCCACGTCAACCGCCATTCTTCAGCATGTGCAAGACACCCTGGCTGTTCCAATATCGACCAGAACAATTTCCCGTCGATTGGTTGAAGGAGGCCTGCACTCCCGGCGTCCGCTCAGAAGACTACCATTGACTCCACAGCATAGACGTGCACGCCTGGCATGGTGCCGGGCTAGAGCGACTTGGATGAGGGAATGGCGGAACGTCGTGTTCTCCGATGAGTCACGCTTCTGTTCTGTCAGTGATAGTCACCGCAGACGAGTGTGGCGTCGGCGTGGAGAAAGGTCAAATCCGGCAGTAACTGTGGAGCGCCCTACCGCTAGACAACGCGGCATCATGGTTTGGGGCGCTATTGCGTATGATTCCACGTCACCTCTAGTGCGTATTCAAGGCACGTTAAATGCCCACCGCAACGTGCAGCATGTGCTGCGGCCGGTGGCACTCCCGTACCTTCAGGGGCTGCCCAATGCTCTGTTTCAGCAGGATAATGCCCGCCCACACACTGCTCGCATCTCCCAACAGGCTCTACGAGGTGTACAGATGCTTCCGTGGCCAGCGTACTCTCCGGATCTCTCACCAATCGAACACGTGTGGGATCTCATTGGACGCCGTTTGCAAACTCTGCCCCATCCTCGTACGGTCGACCAACTGTGGCGAATGGTTGACAGAGAATGGAGAACCATCCCTCAGGACACCATCCGCACTCTTATTGACTCTGTACCTCGACGTGTTTCTGCGTGCATCGCCGCTCGCGGTGGTCCTACATCCTACTGAGTCGATGCCGTGCGCATTGTGTAACCTGCATATCGGTTTGAAATAAACATCAATTATTCGTCCGTGCCGTCTCTGTTTTTTCCCCAACTTTCATCCCTTTCGAACCACTCCTCCTTGGTGTTGCATTGTCACTGTCAGTCAGTGTATGTCCAAAGAAGGTTCTCATTAGAGACACATATAAATAACAACCCATAAACGGCCGAACATAGAAAGAATAATAATAAATTATAAAACAAACGTAAATCTTAAGGGCGCAACAATGCAGCCAACAAAACCCAAAGGGGGCGGGGAATTGCCTAAAACATACGGCACAGAAAACAAAGCTGAACATTTGGTGCAACGAACGTTGCTTTTCGATTTATCTGGTACTATTAACGAGTAGAGAGAGTGGTCCGGCTCCATGGCTAAATGGTTAGCGTGCTGGCCTCTGGCCACAGGGGACCCGGGTTTGATTCCCGGTAGGGTCGGGAATTTTAACCATCATTGGTTATCTTCGCTGGCACGAGGGCTGGGTGTATGTGTCGTCTTCATCAACATTTCATCTTCATCACGACGCGCAAGTCGCCTACGGGTGTCAAATCAAAAGACCTGCACCTGGCGAGCAAAACATGTCCTCGGACACTCCCGGCACTAAAAGCCATACGCTATTTCATTTCAACGAGTAGAGACACTACAATTCGGCATTTAGAACACATTTACCTTTAATTTTCGGCATGATTACCACGGCTAGCTTAAACCACACTGCCTGATAATCTGGATAATCACAAGTACTGTTGCCTACGTTACACTCCAAGCCGTGAAAGAGCTGTTGTCACAACGCCAGAACACATCTACACTGCTCCAAACTATCTTCCCGTCGGGAAAGTAACGACCGCAACGACACCGGGAAACGGGGGTGTTTATATTTGAAGCTGTAGTAATCTTAAATTAAATATTCGTCATTTCTCGTTCCCTTTCATTTTTTGTTGCTATTTTCCTTTATGTCGCACCGACACAGACAGGTCTTATGGCGACGATGGGACGGTAAAGGCCTAGGAATGGGAAGGAAGAGGCCGTGGCCCTAATTAAGGTACAGCCCCAGCATTTGCCTGGTGTGAAAATCGGAAACCACGGAAAATCATCTTCAGGCCTGCCGACAGTGGGATTCGAACCCACTATCTCCCGGATGCGAGCTCACAGCTGCAGGCTCCTAACCGCACGGCCAATTCGCCCGGTTTTCATTCGTTTAAAATATTAATAATTACATATACCACATTCTGCAAAAGAAGGAAACAATTTATATTGCAAAAATATTTCGCAGTATTTTCGCAGGATATTTTATAAAAAGCAGGATATTTATACGTTTTTCGAGCCTCTTCGCGGACCGCAGGATAGGGTGTTAAAAAAGAGTATCCTGCGAAAAGCAGGAAATCTGGTCACTCTATCTACATAGTAGCCTACTAATCAGGGAGAAAAATGGGGATATCAGACACTGCGAAAAATGAAGGCATCGGCCAAAGCAAGAAGGGTGTGAAAATTGAAGACTCCCTAGACTCGCAGCCTAATACCGTCAGGGTCGGAAAAGAACAAGTGTTGACCAAGGGAGGTCGGAGAAGATATATGAAAGTGAGGAGCCTGGCACATGTAAGTGAAGCAATGCCAGGACTCAGCTCAGGGCCCCTTGAGGATAGTGGTCACCTGAATAGCAACCGTTGATGGACGGCCATGACCGAGAGACATATAAGACATATTAATTTATGATCATTTGATTTTCCATAGGGAAATTTTGTCACCATTTTTACTCAATCTTCTTCTTAATCTGTTTACCCTCCAGGGTCGGTTTTCCCCTCGGACTCAGCGAGGGATCCCACCTCTACCGCCTCAAGGGCAGTGTCCTGGAGCTTCAGACTCTGGGTCGGGAGATACAACTAGGGAGGATGACCAGTACCTCGCCCAGGCGGCCTCACCTGTTATGCTGAACAGAGGCCATGTGGGGGGATGGGAAGATCGGAAGGGATAGACAGGAATAGGGAAGGAAGCAGCCGTGGCTTTAAGTTAGGTACCATCCCGGCATTTGCCCGGAGGAGAAGTGGGAAACAACGGAAAAACACTTCCAGGATGGCTGCGGTGGAAATCGAACCCATCTCTACTCAGTTGACCTCCCGAGGCTGAGTGGACCCCGTTCCAGCCCTCGTATCACATTTCAAATTTCGTGGCAGAGACGGGAATCGAACCCGAGCCTCCGGGGGTGGCAGCTAATCACACTAACCACTACACCACAGAGGCGGACCTTGACTCAATAAATACAATAATTGGATAATGAGATAAAGGACGAAAGCTAGTATTTGACAAGGCATATGCTGTAATTGAATAATAATAATAATAATAATAATAATAATAATAATAATAATAATAATAATAATAATAATAATAATTTTCCCAATTAGCTGGGGTCGACACATTGCATGAATTCAGTCCGGTTTTACAACTGGATGCCTTTCCTCACGCCCACCCTCCGTAGAGGGATGTATTGTTTTGCGTGTTTCGGTAGTGGTTTGTAGTGTAATGTGTTGTATAGAAGTGAAGATTTGTATTAAGACAGACACAATAATCCAGTCTCCGAGCTAGAGGATGTAACCAGACGTGTTTAAAATTCCCACCCCGGCCGGGAATTGAATCTGGGGTCCACTGAACAGAAGGCCACTGTGCTGACCATTCAGGTAAGCAGTCGGATTATTATTATTATTATTATTATTATTATTATTATTATTATTATTATTATTATTATTATTATTATTATTATTATTATTCAACTGTTTGCCCTCCAGGGTCTGTTTTTCCCTCAGACTCAGCGAGGGATCCCACCTCTACCGCAGCAAGGGCAGTGTCCTGGAGCGTGAATCTTTGGGTCGGGGGATACAACTGGGGAGAATGACCTTTACCTCGCCCAGGCTGCCTCACCTGTTATGCTGAACAGGGGCCTTGTCTGGGATGGGAAGATTGGATGGGACAGGCAATGAAGAGGGAAGGAAGCGGCCGTGGACTTAAGTTAGGTACCATCCCGGCATTTGAATGGAGGAGAAGTGGAAAACCACGGGAAACCACTTCCAGGATGGCTGAGGTGGGAATCGAACCCACCTCTACTCACTTGACCTCCCGAGGCTGAGTGGACCCCGTTCCAGTCCTCGTACCACTTTTCAAATTTCGTGGCAGAGCCGGGAATCGAACCCGGACCTCCGGGGGTGGCAGCTAATCACACTAACCACTACACCACAGAGGTGGACTATTATTATTATTATTATTATTATTATTATTATTATTATTATTATTATTATCGAATCAGTTTATGCCTACATCTTCGTCCATCTCTTCACTCCCAGTACCGTCCTGCCATTGTTTCCGCCCGTTTGCACCAGTGATCATCGTCACTGCTTTCATGTTTGTTACTTCCAACTTATGGATAAGATATCCTGAGTCCACCCAGATTACTCTCCCGTACTGCAAAGTCAGTCTCAAAACAGATAGTTCCGTTCGGGAGCTGACCTCCGTCTTACAAAATGCCGTTGATTGCAACTGCAAGCTCACTGTATTAGAAGCAAAGAGAAATACTTACTTCAAATTAAATCGATGAACATTTTAAGTGCTACTTCCTTCCTTCCTTCCTTCCTTCCTTCCTTCCTTCCTTCCTTCCTTCCTTCCTTCCTTCCTTCCTTCCTTCCTTCTTTCCTTCCATATGGTGAAAAGTCATGCACAATCGAAGACTGAGACCGTAGATCGACTGCAGATATACGAAATATGGGTCTATAGAAAATGATACGTATTCCTTGTATTTACAAAGTTACGTACAATGAAGTCTTACGAAAGTTGCTGCCACAAACCATGATTTTATAAATATGGCGAAATGTTATCTCTGTCTCTGTTGAAAGAGGAAAGATATCAATCGTTATCTAAAGGCAAAGAGACGGACTGAGTCACTCAGACGGCTAAGGTGCTAGCTTTCTGAGACCAATTTGGCAAGTTCGGTCCTGGCTCCGTCCAGTGGTATTTCGAGGTAGGTCCTCAAATACGTCAGCCAATATAGGTATGTTTACCGGCACGTAAAAGAACTCCTGCGGGACAAAATTTCAGCACCTCAGCATCTCTGAAAACCGTACAAGTAGTAACACCAATAATTAACGGCAAATGGAGAGGCATCGTGGAGCTAGCAGAAGACGAATATCGTGGCTGTTCTGTTTTAAGGAATGCTTTTTTTTTTTTGCTAGGGTTTTACGTCGCACCGACACAGATAGGTCTTATGGCGACGATGGGATAGGAAAGGCCTAGGAGTTGGAAGGAAGCGGCCGTGGCCTTAATTAAGGTACAGCCCCAGCATTTGCCTGGTGTGAAAATGGGAAACCACGGAAAACCATTTTCAGGGCTGCCGATAGTGGGATTCGAACCTACTATCTCCCGGATGCAAGCTCACAGCCGCGTGCCTCTACGCGCACGGCCAACTCGCCCGGTTTTTAAGGAATGGAAGCGAGCTCGATTAGCATAGCAAATATTCAAATCAGTTGCAGATAACTTATTAAGACTGTTTTGATCGACTAGAACCGACTGCACTCAGCCTTGTATGTATGTTCAGTCATCAGTCCTAAGGCTGGTTGGATCTTCAACAGCTCCGCCATCAGCTCAGGCATCACTGAAGAGGCGTACTATGAAAATGAGGAGTGAAGTAGTTTCCCGTTGCTTTCCTCACCGAGCCAAAATGTTGCTATTACATATCAGTCTGCCAAGCCCACTGAAATGCATGCACCAACCGACCCTATAAGCAACATTTTCACACTATTCATAGCAGGGACTGGCTGCATAAGGAATGGCATTACTAGCATCGCTCATGCCCCAGTCACTTTCATATTGTTAAAGTCAAGGGTAAGACAGAAACAGATCAATGAAAATAACAACATTGCTCTAGCCTATACCAGAAGACTTAGTGCACTGTAAACACTAGGTCCCACCAACAAAGGCAAGCACTCAGCCTTAACATAACTAAGTACATAAGTGGTTAAAATCACCCTCTTAGGCATTCTAGAAGTGGTTTTGTGTGGTTTTTTACTTCTAGGCTAATGCCGAGATCATATCTAATGCAGTACATAAACCAAGACCGCTCCTTCCTAAGCCTAGCCTCAGTTAATAGAAAAAATTGATACGGAAGTAAAGACGTCCTCAAGTATATTTCTTTTATTATCCTTTAATTTACGTGTTTAGTGTAAGAGAGGGCCACTTCGCAATTGCTAAAGACACAAATAAATAAATAAATAAATAAATATGTAAATAAATAAATATTTCAAAGCCATGAAGGCTCTTGGAGGAGTTGAATATAAAGGCTTCCACTACCCCTTACCTTGGCACTGTAAGTGGGACAGAATGGTTAGTTGTATGCACAGATGCCTTCCCACCCCACCTCCGCAAAATTTACCTGATTCTCATTTTTGGTGTTGGCTGAGTGAACCTCAGGGCCATGAACCTCTTCACAAGAGGAAATCTCGTTTCTAAAATGTTCGACTTCCTGGCTGGGAATCGAGCTCATATTTTTCGAAATGAACCCAGTACGTCTTTGCTGCCTCGGATAGGCAGCCCCTAAATAATAATAATAATAATAATAATAATAATAATAATAATAATAATAATAATAATAATAATAATAGTAGTAGTAGATTACAGTAGACAGATGGGAACTCAGCACATTAATAACTAGCATCATGGCGACTATTATTTACGTCCCACTAACTACTGATCATAATGGGCACTTGGTGCGACAAATGGAAGAGCAAAAGAAAATGCACTTACCGACTGCTAATAGTCTTCAGAAACGCAAAGCAATAGCCAAATTAGGAACCTGGACCAGGACTTAAAATAATACGTTGTTTCTGGAATCATATTTAAAGTAGCTACCTCCATCTCCTACAATTCTTTACTCAATGTCTTAAACGGAATATGGAGCCTCACTTTATTCCAATATTTTTTTTAAAATTTGTTTTAAGTCAAAACGACATAAGTTCTTTCATATTTGTTTTACGACAAAACGACACAGGTTGGCTTATGGCGACGCACAGTGGTCCAGTATTGCAATCTAGCCCGACAATATTATTTTATGCAATAAACCACAAAAAATGGTCAATGAAATGTGTAGGAGTTATACGTTTACGTATTCTTTATATGTAGAGCAGTTAAAATACAACGCAATCGCATTTGTATAGACAATATCTTAGTTTCCTCCCTGTCAATGTGATAAATAGATAGATAGATAATTTATTTATCCTGGAAAAGTTAGGGACAGTTGTCCCTGTCTTACACTTAACCATTAACAGAATTAGATTTATAAATGACTAATTACAAATCATTAAAAGGTAACCTATCATCAAGTTGAACTATCTATAACTACTGAACAATAGCTAACAGTAACTACCTTTACTTTATTAAAATTTATAAAAGTGAAGGGGAAAGAACACAATATTACAGAAAAGGGGTACAGCTTTGAATACGAAAACATTAAAGTTGTACATATAAAAGGAGAATTACGAAACATAATTATATGTGAAATTAAAGTTACTCTTGTACTGCGAGTTTCCACCCAAGATGAGAAAGGTACAGGGGAATGATACAGAAGACGGGGGACGGGGAGGATTCAACAGAAAAGAAGACGAGGAAATAGGAAAGTGAATGTGTCTTGTTGCCTTGCTATTTGTGTCATTCACCGGGCGAGTTGGCCGTGCGGTTAGGGGCGCGCGGCTGTGAGCTTGCATCCGAGAGATAGTGGGTTCGAATCCCACTGTCGGCAGCCCTGAAGATGGTTTACCGTGGTTTTCCATTCCCATTCTGTACCTTAATTAAGGCCATGGCCGCTTCCTTCCAACTCCTAGGCCTTTCTTATCCCATCGTCGTCATAAGACTTATCTGTGTCGGTGCGACGTAAAGCCACTAGCATGCGCGGTTAATAATGCAGTAAACCATCTAATCTATCTAATATAAACTCAAAACTGAAGTAAAACTATAGGCCTAGTTAATTATGAACCTAGATGTCGATGCATATCAAATTAATTTACAATGCCCAGGTCTCTATTCCGAGTCGCCGCACTGTCACTGGAATATTGTGTGACATGATGATAGTCTGAACTCGTGTTCTCTAGGCTAGTAGATGGTTGATCTGATACCCCTAACAATTCCTTAATTTCATGATCTAGTTTTTTCTTTTTTTTTCTTTTTTTTGTCTGAAGGGCTTTTCTTGCATTTACGAAGTAATCAGAGGATCTGAAGAAAATGGAGTATGTCAGTGTTTGTATTTAATCTTGAAATTGTAATTAAATATTCCAATTGAAGTTTTCTGAATTGTGTCTAGACTCCTGGACATCTCCAGGCAATTGTCCGATTGGTATTACAAATTATTTTGCTACTGATGACACATATATCAAACCTTTGTGAAAATTGTGGACCTTGTGAACTTTGGATACCAGTTACACAAAGATACGTATAACTCTGCAGTTTCTTTACAATAGTTCCCCAGTGTAAGTTCTTGAATGCCATATCCGTTCGCGACACTCTCACTAACAGAAAACTAAACACTTACATGAGGGTAGCAAGCTCTAACAGACAAAATCATATCATATAACTTACAATCTAAGGATTGCATAATTTTTGGTAAAAATGAAAGTATCTCATAGAAACACGTACGGTAGCAAAACTTTGGCAGCCTTTTTTTATGTCACGTATAATTCTGAATCACGCACGTTTACTCTCTTGTCTTACATGAGCCTCATCTCCCTTAATCAGTATGTAATTATGCAAAATTCTTTAGTTACGGAAAGTGCATAACTTTCTTTAAAGAATCCATTATAAGAAATCCGCATTGGAACCTGACACTCAACTGACTGATAAGCGCTTACACTAGAGGCGGTGGAAAAACACTAATTGTTGGCAGCCAACTAAGATCAACCCTGTTATACTTTACGCAACATACGTATTAAAGTGTTTCTCTGAAAATTGGTTGTGTTGGCATATAATTAAATAATTAATATATTGTCAATACAAATGTGATTGTGTAGTATTTTAACGACTTTTTTATTGCATAAAATAATGTTGTCGCGCTAGATTGCGATACTGAACCATTGTACGACGCTGAAATTTGGAAGGAAACGATCGTTGCCATAATAAATTAAAGTACAGCCCCCGCGTTTGTCTGGTGTGGAAAAGAGGAAACCCCGAAAAACCATCTTCAGGGCTGCCGACAGGTGGGATCGAAACCACTATCTCCCGGATGCAAGCTCACAGCTGTGCCTCCCACCCGCACCCACCCCACAGATTGTTCAAAGTGTGCCCTATGCAAGGTGCATGTATTTCAAATCAAGATTAAAATAAAGAACATAACCCTAAACTCGGTTAAATCTCAAGGTATGATATTATTCTTATTATTATTATTATTATTATTATTATTATTATTATTATTATTATTCCGGGGTATCTGTGGAACGCAGAGATGTGATATCAAAAATTAATTTAAAACTTTAAATAAAGCTTATATTTATTTTAGAAACTCAAACTTAACGAACAATATTTTCAGGTACTGGTAATCAGGCACAAAATATTAGCAATAGAGATACAAAATAGAAAACCCAAGGATAGGTAGTTTACAAGTTTTGAGCTTCAGGCTCCAAATTTACAATTTTCCACATGTGGAATTTAGATAGATAAGTAGGCTATAGAAATCTCCCAAAACACCATTTAAGAGCACTTTGCTCCAGCGGTTACAAAACAGCCTTCCAGATTCACCCTCAATATTACAGCAATCACAAAAAAGAGCTTACATGCTCTCTAACATTAACCAAGGAGACTGCGCTCCCAATTTCTTACAAAATCTTACGAATTTCTGGCCTCTCTAGGCCCCACTTGCAATTTTACAATTTAGCACACAGGGGTAACTAGTACCCAACCTACTGGACCTTGGTGGAAAAGAACAGGTTAAATTACTGGCCCGAACACAAAATGAATGGTGGCGTACACTTGCGCTTCTAGAAAATTAAGTATAAAATCCTAATTGGGCACTTGGCCCGATGATACAGGGGCTAATCCCAAGCTACTGAGGTGACTCGAATGAAGGTTAATTTAATGCTTTACGGAAAAGAGAAACAGTTACAAAATCGTAGTCACCCCACGATAAATTGAAGGGGAGCTCGAGAGGGTAAAACACTCTCTATCCCCGATTTACAGTTAAAGACTTTTATGTTTACATTAAAAAAGAAGACTATTACATATCAGAATGAGATGGTTACATACACTGACTGACAGAGCAAATGCAACACCAAGAAGAAGTGGTTCGAAAGGGATGAAAGTTGGGGAAAAAACAGAGACGGCACGGACGAATAATTGATGTTTATTTCAAACCGATATGCAGGTTACACAATGCGCACGGCATCGACTCAGTAGGATGTAGGACCACCGCGAGCGGCGATGCACGCAGAAACACGTCGAGGTACAGGGTCAATAAGAGTGCGGATGGTGTCCTGAGGGATGGTTCTCCATTCTCTGTCAACCATTTGCCACAGTTGGTCGTCCGTACGAGGCTGGGGCAGAGTTTGCAAACGGCGTCCAATGAGATCCTACACGTGTTCGATTGGTGAGAGATCCGGAGAGTACGCTGGCCACGGAAGCATCTGTACACCTCGTAGAGCCTGTTGGGAGATGCGAGCAGTGTGTGGGTGGGCATTATCCTGCTGAAACAGAGCATTGGGCAGCCCCTGAAGGTACGGGAGTGCCACCGGCCGCAGCACATGCTGCACGTTGCGGTGGGCATTTAACGTGCCTTGAATACGCACTAGAGGTGACGTGGAATCATACGCAATAGCGCCCCAAACCATGATGCCGCGTTGTCTAGCGGTAGGGCGCTCCACAGTTACTGCCGGATTTGACCTTTCTCCACGCCGACGCCACACTCGTCTGCGGTGACTATCACTGACAGAACAGAAGCGTGACTCATCGGAGAACACGACGTTCCGCCATTCCCTCATCCAAGTCGCTCTAGCCCGGCACCATGCCAGGCGTGCACGTCTATGCTGTGGAGTCAATGGTAGTCTTCTGAGCGGGCGCCGGGAGTGCAGGCCTCCTTCAACCAATCGACGGGAAATTGTTCTGGTCGATATTGGAACAGCCAGGGTGTCTTGTACATGCTGAAGAATGGCGGTTGACGTGGCGTGCGGGGCTGCCACCGCTTGGCGGCGGATGCGCCGATCCTCACGTGCTGACGTCACTCGGGCTGCGCCTGGACCCCTCGCACGTGCCACATGTCCCTGCGCCAACCACCTTCGCCACAGGCGCTGCACCGTGGACACATCCCTATGGGTATCGGCTGCGATTTGACGAAGCGACCAACCTGCCCTTCTCAGCCCGATCACCATACCCCTCGTAAAGTCGTCTGTCTGCTGGAAATGCCTCCGTTGACGGCGGCCTGGCATTCTTAACTATACACGTGTCCTGTGGCACACGACAACACGTTCTACAATGACTGTCGGCTGAGAAATCACGGTACGAAGTGGGCCATTCGCCAACGCCGTGTCCCATTTATCGTTCGCTACGTGCGCAGCACAGCGGCGCATTTCACATCATGAGCATACCTCAGTGACGTCAGTCTACCCTGCAATTGGCATAAAGTTCTGACCACTCCTTCTTGGTGTTGCATTTGCTCTGTCAGTCAGTGTATTTAAAGTTTAGAAACTTCCCCTCGGATAAGTTTGCGGAGACAGCTACAAAGATAGAAAATTGGTGGCCATTACCTGGGCTGGTGTTCTGCCTGCCGAAGAATGAGGTACCCCGGCTCCTGTCTTAACACATACACTCAGAAAGACGACGATCAATAAGACAAGGTAGCCAGGAAAGCCTCAGATTATAGTATATACCCGAGGGGATTGTTTGAGAGGATTCTGGATTAAATCCGGACACACACTCTCATTTTTATTGGGAGAATCAAAAGTTACACCCAAAAAACGAACAAGAAGCCTGTGATAGGCTGAAAAATAATTACAGAAAATTTTGATTGGCCAGACACCAAAGCTGGCGGGAAGACAAGGAAGTGTTGCAAACCTTGAGATATTAAATAAAATTAAAGTTAATTTCCTTGAGAAAACCTATAAACACAAAATTTCTTTCAATAACAAATTATTCCACCTTGCACCAGAGTGCGTGACCTCAGTTTTTGTAGAGACATCTACAGAGAAAAGTTCAAACTTCTTGATGTACACCAAAACAAAACAAAATAAATTCAATCAATTTAGGAAACTTAGAAATGCAAACTTCTCAGTTGTTCAGTAGTGACATCTTCTGATTAATGTCCCAACTTCACGCAGTAGCTGTTTCACGTTTTGTTTGATAGATAGAGTTCTTTAAGGCGCTTCTTTTGAATGTGCGGATTTGAGGTGTACCTCCTGGTACAATTATTATTATTATTATTATTATTATTATTATTATTATTATTATTATTATTATTATTATTATTATTATTATTATTATTATTATTTTGCTAGTTGCTTTACGTCGCACCGACTCAGATAGGTCTTATGGCGACGATGGGACAGGATAGGGCTAGGAGTGGGAAGGAATCGGCCGTGGCCTTAATTAAGGTACAGCCCCAGCATTTGCCTGGTGTGAAAATGGGAAACCACGGAAAACCATTTTCAGGGCTGCCGATAGTGGGGTTCGAACCTACTATCTGCCGAATACTGGATATTGGCCGCAATTAAGCGACTGCAGCTATCGAGCTCGGTATTATTATTATTATTATTATTATTATTATTATTATTATTATTATTATTATTATTATTATTATTATTATTGCTTTCTGAATCCGTTTACCCTCCAGGGTTGGTTTTCCCCTCGGACTCGGCGAGGGATCCCACCTCTAAAGCTTCAAGGGCAGTATCTTGGAGCGTGAGTCTTTGGGTTGGGGGATACAACAGGGCCGTGGCCTTAAGTTAGGCACCCGGTAGTTGTCGGCCAAAACGTGGACGATTTTTTTTTTATAAAGCTTGAGACCGGGCCGAGTAGCTCAGGTCGTAGATCGCTCAGCTTCTGAACTCAAGTTAACAGCTTCAATTCCGCCTCTGTCCGATGGTATTTGAATGTACTGAAGGTGGCCTGCATCGTGTCGGTAGATTTACAGGCATGTGAAGAAGAAGAAGAAGAAGAAGAAGAAGAAGAAGAAGAAGAAGAAAGCAACGTAACGGCGTTGCCGCGCCAACTGAACTCTGTCACTGTTCTGTATCAGCTTTGAGTCATGTAGAGCTACTTCGCAATGATGTGTTGTGGGGTGGGAAAGTGCTAGATGACGAAGAGTGTATTCCCCCCATCACCCGAAACTTTAAATACGTTTCAAAAGTCGAATGTATCCCACCATTACTATTGATACCTTGAAGAGAGGATACACTTCGAATAAGCCGTGTTACTTAACCCAGAGTGAAGATAAATTCCAATCACCTGGCCAGTAATCGAAACCGAGACCCTTGTATCCGAAAACCAACACGCTCACCGTTCAGCTACGGATTCCGACAAGCAGTACAGCAGGGAACGCCCAATTGATGTTCAACCCGGTAACGTCGCTGGGGTTTCCAGGGCCAAGTGCATCGTTCTCGCCGGCCGGTAGGCTGCTTTCTTCTCACACAACCACCCGGTCGAATGACTGGAAACAGGCTGTGGATTTTCATTTTCATTTGTTCCTATGTGGGACAAAGGATAAACCTCTTATGAACGTAATTAACTCGAGTATCTATACTTTTTTCCACGATAGTAACTACTGCATTACAATTCTTCACTAAAGAGAGTGCATTCCAATTCCCTAGGTGGCACCCGAAATCAAAGTAGTGACTACTATTAACAGGCTTCAAAATTCTGTATTGTTCTGAAAGTTCAGCTTATCTCCCCAAGACTTCACCATTCAGAGATGTTCAATTTTTATTTTATTTTTTACAATTTGTTTTACGCCCCACCGACACAGATAGGTCTTATGGCGAAGATGGGGTAGGAAAGGCCTAGGAGTGGGAAGGAAGCGGCCGTGACACCGGGTAGTGTGAAATGACCAAAAATGGCTATTTTTGATTTTAACTCAACAATTCTCCTTTCTTTCCCGATTACAGCAATATTTAAGAAAATGTTATTAGGAGCATGTTTGAGGTCGTTGTGGACATTTTAATATAGGCACGGATACGTCTACGTCTTGTAGTGCCACACCCTCATTTTGTTTTCCAGCAATATTTCATGTTCTACTTCGTGTCATTGAGAGCGGTAAAGTTTGTTGTCTTCGGGGATTATTCTGTTCCCACATTGGCTAGCCTGACTCTGCTTTAACGATCTTCAATTATTTTGCCGCCTTCTTAATGTTTATGTTTACATGTCATATTCTCGTTGGTTTACATTGTAATTGTCTTCAGTAATGTGTATCTTTCTTTTGATTTTCTAAGCGTGAAAATTCTTTTCCGAATGGGAATTCCGTGGAAACCAGCATACACCGTCTGGGAAGAGACGGGCATGTGAGGAAGTTATTTCTGATTAAATTACTGAGCAAGATACAACTCCACATGCGTTCAGAGGTTATGAATATTAGAAAGGAGAAATTGACCGAAAACCCTTATATTATGCCAGCAGAGCAGCTGAACATTCAACCAAGGAAGGCAGAATGAGAAAAAGAGAAAGAAAGAAAGAAAGAAGAGGAGAGAGATGGTTATTGCCCTTAAATGTTTTAAAATCATGAGCAAGTTCTTACTCGAACCATATTTTTTCTCAAAATGCCATTCATGCTCAGTTATGTGCCTATTCATCGGAAAATACAAAGTGTACTGACGAAGAATCTCTGCCACATACTGAGTAAATGCTAACACATACACTGTAGCAGAATGGGTTTGATTTCGTTAGTAGTTATTGAGATAATAGGAACCAAAAACTGTTTTTAAAAGGCTTAAAAAACGTGCTCACCGGGCGAGTTGGCCGTACGGTTAGGAGCGCGCAGCTGTGAGCTTGCATCCGGGAGATAGTGATAGTGATAGTGAAGATGGTTTTCCGTGGTTTCCCATTTTCACACCAGGCGAATGCTGCCACGAAATTTGAAAAGTGGCACGAGGACTGGAACGGGGTCCACTCAGCCTGGGGAGGTCAACTGAGTAGAGGTGGGTTCGATTCCCACCTCAGCCATCCTTGAAGTGGTTTTCCGTGGTTTCCCACTTCTCCTCCAGGCAAATGCGGGGATGGTACCTAACATAAGGCCACGGCCGCTTCCTTCCCTCTTCCTTGTCTATCCCTTCCAATCTTCCCATCCCCCACCAAGCCCCCTGTTCAGCATAGCAGGTGAGGCCGCCTAGGCGAGGTACTGGTCATCCTCCCCAGTTGTATCCCCCGACGCTAAAGCTACAGGACACTGCCCTTGAGGCGGTAGAGGTGGGATCCCTCGCTGAGTCCGAGGGAAAAACCAACCCTCGAGGGTAAGCAAATTAACAAAGAAAGATAATAATAAGAAGAAGAAGAATGTTACTTTACGTCCCACTAACTACTTTTACGGTTTTCGGAGACGCCATGATGCCGGAATTTTGTCCCTCAGGAGTTCTTTTACGTGCTAGTAAATCTACCGACACGAGGCTGACGTAGGCTATTTGAGCGCCTTCAAACACCACCGGACTGAGCCAGGATCGAACCTGCCAGGTTGGGGTCAGAAGGCTAGTGCCTCAACCATCTGAGCCACTCTGCACGGTAATTTAAGATATGAGATTTCCAGTTCCGGAGGTGCATATGGCCCTGAGATTCACTCAGCCTACACCAAAGACGAGTACTAGGTTAATTCCTGGGGGCAAAGGCGGCCGGGCGTAGAGCTAAATACTTTATCCCACCAAGTGCCGAGGTTACGGATAGTGGAAGCCTTTACAGTACGCTTCACCTCCATGGACTCTACGGAGATGACTTTGATGTGCTACTTATTTATAAAGGTATTTATTTATTTATTTATTTATTTATTTATTTATTTATTTATTTATTTATTTATTTATTTATTTATTTTCGACTTTTATATAATATTATTAAAATAGAATTTCACTGCTACCCAGCCGATAGAAACTGATGCATCTATTCAAAACCAGTAAGGTTACGTACACAGTTGAAGAAACACACATAAATCTACTTTTAGGCCTATATATTTTATTAAGTATATTGTGGTAGTAAAATTGATAATGCAGGTTTAAGCTAGTGAACCTTCCCCCGCCGTGTGTCGCTGTACAGAGCGCATCTGATTGGAAGTTTTCGTCGCCCCTGAGCGCTGCACACGTTTCTGTAGAACGGTACGGTTGTCAGTTACTCATCGGTCCCTGAGACAGGTTCAGCGTATCATGGCTGGCGGAGTGCTCTTCCGTGTTTATATCCCCACAATCCGCCACGAGAAACATGTCAAAGAGCTGTTGCGGCTTAAGAGCAACGGCAGTTCAGCACCGTCCGAAACAAGTCGCCATTCAAAAGAAGACGATACCAAATCTACATCGTCGTCAACCTGTGAGGATATCATTGAATTTCGAAGTGAAAACGAAGTGGCAAGGATTTTGGATCGGCCCAAAATACAGAGACCATTTAGTGCAGGTAAAATACGATCGGACACGCCACCTCAGGGAAGTGAACCTCCACAGATCGCTTCGAAAGAGACGGAGGATACATCTATGGAAGCGGTAAGCCATTGAGAAACATGTTATTTGTTCATTTGTGCATTGAGAGGAGTATTTTGTTTTTATACAGTATTCGCATTTAAATTGTTTAGAAATGTATTGTTTATGACTCACTTCAGTACATTTAAACCTGTGTGTATACCAGAGCTTATCTGAGAGTCCAGTTCATTCGAGAATGTATGGCCTTGGTTCTTTTCATGGAAACATAACTTCTGTAAGGCCTATGCACTGAAATTTTTGCGAAGTATTTGATGTATGCAAGTTTCCCTGGAACTGCTTTCAGATCTCTTGTAAATGTGTAATTGGAGAGTTATTTACATTTAAACATAAGGAAACGGATACAGGAAAGGTTCAAAGGTGTTTTCGTAAGTCATAATTAGTCATGTTACCACTTCAGGTCAGGCTTCTTGGGTAGTTTAATGCCGCACTCACTGCAGGAGAGTGTATTAGGAACATGTATTTTTTTTTCATATTCGTAGATCTACCATTTCCCTATAAACCACGTTCTTTTTATTTCAAAACTGGTATGGGAAAAAAATTCTTTTTCTATTTGACAACACTTGATCTTGTATTTGAGTCTTACTGACACTGACAGTTTGTGGCCTGATGTTAGGTTAGGTCGCGCGAAATCTGGTGTAATCTCGATGACTGCTCTTTCAAATTGATGCCGCATTATGACGTTCTCAGATGATTTTGTTGTTTAAAGGGGCCTAACAGCTAGGTCATCGGTCCCTAGACTTGTACAAAAATTTCAGGTAAAACAGGCTAACCTTTTTCTAAGTGTGCTTCACCTACTGCAGATGTAGCAATGTTTAGAATCATATGGTGATGATAGTAATAATAATAATAATAATAATAATAATAATGATAATGATAATGATAATAATGATAATAATAATGATAATAATAAATATAATATGGAGTCATTACTTTTTGCGAATTAGAGCATTTTTAACAAATCTTTAAATGTTTTAAATAAATTTCCTTAGATTTTATTGCCTGAAAGGGTAAATACAGCTGGAGTAATTCCGACAGGTCTTCAGAAGGATTTGACTAGCTATCACTAAATGTAGTGTGAAAGCTTTCTTCGTATATCAGAAAATTAAGTAATGGAATTGGCAACACTTGAAACCATTCTTAACCTTCAGTTTGTAAAATTAAGACACCGGAGTAGGATAGTTTGATGACGGAGTCCTGTTATACCCGAAAGCAGGTACTCGACAATCCGTTGCAACCGAGCTAGAAAGAAGTCTGTAGAATTGCTGTTGCATCACCATATTTGAATTCACTTGAACGCCGCATTTGCCATATTTTAAGGCAGCCAAACAACGGGTTGTGATGATGAAGCAAGGAATAAAAAATATTCACAATTCATAAATGGATATTTATTTACAAGAACATAACAAAATACAAGATAGGAATAATTATAAATTACATAAAGGACTATCAACAAATATCCACTTATTACGAAATAAATCATAACTAGGGACCATTAATCACATTCAGCATTACAGTATTTACAGAGAACGAAAGTGACTACCGATAGAGTTGGCTGTGCGGTTAGGGGTGCACAGCTGTGAGCTTGATTCGGGAGACAGTCGATTCGACCCCAGTGACGGCAGTCCTGAAGATGGGTCTCCGTGGTTTCCCATTTTCACTTCCAGCAAATACTGGGGCTGTACCTTAAGGACACAGCTGCTTTCTTTTCGATCCCATTGTCGCCATAAGAGCTGTGTTGGTGCGACGTAAAGCAAATTGTAAAAAATATGAAAACTCAAACCATGAAATGACACCATGGAAAATTATTAATCTGACTTGGAATTGATGTAGTAAAACAATGTATTGAAATAGCCCATAATAAAATAAGCAATAACTTAACAATTGCATACCATAGTAAGAATAAAACGATACAGTAACTTAACCATATTGGAAATTGTTCTTATTACTTTAATAATAATAATAATAATAATAATAATAATAATAATAAATTATCGTAATCGTATGGCCTCGACTACAATGTGTAGGAATTTTAATTGACGCCATCAGACTGTCTACTAGACGGCAGAGTAAACAGAATCTCTCTTGAGCGCCCTGACTGAGTTTTAATTAATTGTGTCGGGTAAACACTAAATGTGTTGACAGATCTTTTACATGCCGACATAAAAATACGACATGGAATGTCGAAAGGACTTTTGTCCGCCCTTCAAAAACTCGACTACCTCCGTCGGGTTTGAACCCCCCTGTATTGGGATTGAGGCCTTCACTCTACCACTGATCCACAGATGATGATGATGATGATGATGATGATGATGATACTAATATTAATAATTAGATCAAGATATTTCAGGGTGAAAAGTTTAAATTCAGTATTTAAAAACAACACCAGTCCCCCTTGCGTTAACGATTTTAAATTTCATAGTATTATTACGCCTGAAAAAATCGCTATGTGAAATTCTTTAGCTTAGAACGTTGGCCGGTAGGGCTCTGTCGTCTAAGGTTCGAAATTGTGCGAATATTGTCAAAGAATTCTCGCTCTTCATAATGTGCTGCGGGTCTATATTTCTCCAAAAATAGTATCGCATAGCGGTTTTCGCAGTCTTAACGACGATATACTGACCTGAATAATTAGATTCCATGCTCTTGGACGAAGATTACGATAATGCCGATTCTTATAATTGGCCTTGTTGCGCCGAGTTTCACGTCTTACGGGGAGTAGGACAGGGTCAGAACTTGGAAAGAAGCGTCCATGGCCTTAAATAAGGCACAGTGGGAAACCACTGAAAACCATCCTTCAGGGCTGTAGACAGTGAGGTTCGAATCCTTTGTCCCTCGAATGTAAGGTAACAGCTATTATCGGCACACTTTATCTGGATGCATTTACACCCTGGTGCTGAATCGGTCGACCTCGGCAATCTTCGAGATTCGTACTGGCAACGTTTGACACACAAATTATGAATCGCTTAAGCATCGTTGTGCGACATCTGGCGTACACTTTAAGTACTAGTACTGTTGTTTACACAGCAAAGCCAAACTATAGAATTCATGCTAGGAACAAGATTCGCATCGAGAAATGTTATATAACGTTATATAATGTGTACGTGACACAGTTGTTGGCTTAAGATAATAACGGTATAGAAACTTCATATCGATCGATCATATTCTCGATTCAATTCAGATTTCATTTTCATTCAGTTGGCAGCACTACCGGAACCCGGACAGCTCCCTCCTTACTCCTCAACCCCGTACACAAATGCATCCAGATAAAATGTGCCGATAATACACGCTTCGAACAGCGTAGTCAACTTGCTCGGTGATAATAGTGATGGAAGGTCTGAAAGTCCTCGTGTCGTTGATGAGGTGATTAGGAAATTCGAAACATCGTAGATATGGCACTAGACAGCAAGAGTCTTCCATCATCGTTGTTCAATATAAATGTGTCATGAAGGCGCCCAAGGCGGTGAATTGTGCTCTGTAGGATACCATCTATTAGTAAATGTCATTGGTTTATCATTCTACCCACTACATTTACTGTTCTTTTTTTTTCTTTTTTTGGAGACACCGAGGTTCCAGAATTTTGTCCCACAAGAGTTATTTTACCCCTCCGGTAAAACTACCGACACAAGGCTGACGTATTTGAACACCTTCATATACCACCGGACCGAGTCAGGATCGAACCTGCGAACTTGGGCTAACAAAACCAGCGCTCTACCGCCCGAGCCACTCAGCCTGGCAGAATACCGTTTATCATGTTATCTGTTTCGTCAGCTCCTTATTTTTCAAAGGGAACCTGCAAGAAAAGTAGGCCTACTGTGCACATGCTGGATTGTTACACACACACACACACACACAGGCAACATTGACTCTGCTAATCACAAAAAAACCGTACTCAACGAAAAACGTTTTTGAAACTTGATACATCCTATGTGTTATTTTTCTACGACTTGTAAAGTTGTATGTAGTTAATTTATTTAATATAATTATTAAAAGTAACTTAATATACCGGTAAGCGGACGCCTTGGTAACACCCAGAGTGCTGCAACAGATATGCTAGCCACTCTATTGACTTATTTCTTGGCTTGTTGGTCGTAACGCGTGCAGGAAATCGCGACCTGAGTAGGTACGCCCCCTCAGCCCCCCCCCCCCTTCACCCTCCACACACCTCGGCACAGTTTCTGTGGTGGCCATGGCAAGCACGTTCTTGATTGCAGTCTTCCATTTCAGTTTGTTTCAAACTGTTTCTAACGTTAACCTCAGACGCTTGGCTGATCCAAGTTTTCTTTGAAGCAATGCGTACAATTTTCCAACCAAAAGGACAACAGCTTCCAACAGTTGTTTTGGAAATCGGGTTTCCTGGTTTCCTCCATCCTGCATGTGTGTCCGTTGGTTTGGACCAACCGAGTCGCGACTTTCTTATATCATTTATGACCGGCTGATTGGAGCTCTCCTTTTTGATCTACGAGTTCCGTCAACGGTTCAGCATCGAGATGCAAAGAATTATACGTAAACACCGCTTTTTGAAAAACCTCAACCTTGCACAGCTTTACAGCTAACAAAGTAAACTTTCGGTACCACACACAATTTGAATAAAATCCTAATTTTTGTCTTCACGCTGATGCGGGTTTTTTTTTTTTTTTTTTTTTTTTTTTTCAAAGCACCTCATTAAGCCGGCACATGCTGGGATACTGCCAAGAGGGGCAAGATACCACTTGAGCCTGCCACCTTCGAGGCTCAGATACCTGAAACAATCTACTTGCTCAACAAGTTCACAATTTGTACTTTACTTCTGTACATATGCACTTGGGTAAGTTTGCATTTACCTGGTCCAGTTGCCGTGCTCTGTTGCTGATATCCTCCAGTTGTGTCTGAGCTTACGATAACCCAGTTGTGCCACGTGTATTCCTGTTCCATGTTCAGCACTCTTTCCCATAATCCAGTCTATCTCAATATTGAAGAGCTTGGGACTAAGTACATATGGTTCTCATTCTATATGGGTTGAAAAATGCTGTGATGCTTCCCTTAACCTTTCACTCTACAAACAGTATCATCATTCTAGGTACGGTTCTTAAGATTTTATTTCGTATGCCAGTTGCAGGTGGCCTTCCACATACAATTCTGCGTCTGTGACCTTATGGTAATAATAATAATATTTGCTTTACGTCCCACTAACTACTTTTTAAGGTCTTCGGAGACGCCGAGGTGCCGGAATTTAGTCCCGCAGGAGTTCTTTTACGTGCCAGTAAATCTACCGACACGGGGCTGTGGTATTTGAGCACCTTCAAATACCACCGGACTGAGCCAGGATCGAACCTGCCAAGTTGAGGTTAGAAGGCCAGCGCCTTAACCGTCTGAGCCACTCAACCCGGCTGACCTTATGGTGGAACTACGTGTAACATAATGGAACTTCCAGGGAATATTCATGAAACCATGTTTATTCTGGGATATCAATAAAGGAAATCTTGATTCCGTGTACAAAAGGCTGAGATAAAAATGATTCTAGGACATTTCGTACCACGGACATTTCGTACCACTTCACCGGCTGATCACATGAGAAGTGTCAACTAATGACTTTAAAATATTTAGGAGAGGACATTCCGTAACCACTTGGAAGAGTGGGAAGTATTGCGAAGTAAAAACGCTATCCTGGTGAATGTATTTACAGCATTTTTATATCCATTGTCCAATTCTGGAGCAGAATCCTCCGTACTGTGTGACCACTACTGATAACCTTCCGTTGGACGCAACTGATCTCATTGGCACACGTGTTAATTCTTATCTCGTATTAGTCATTCGCGGAGACCTAGCTACTTCCACCTTTCACTAGTTTGTTTCCACCTGACCTTTAAACCCATATCGGCCAGTTTATTTGATAATGAAATAATGTTGTAGTTCATAAATATTCACAATAATAGCATTAACATCTTTACGCTCGTCAGGCACATTGCGTCCGAATACGATGTATATTTCTGTTGTATTGTTTTGTTTCTGGGCTTATTCCCGTTGTGAAGAAATAGACTACTACAAGAACAAGAATTTATTGGGTTGAACATTTGTCGGCTAGCACCTTACAGCTTTTTATTTTCGTAAACATAAATATAGTTTAAAGGGCAATTTTCAAAATAATATGAAACTTTTATTCAGCAAATGTTGTAAATTATTTTTGTTTCTCATTTCTAAAGTGTGTCTGTCAAACTCATTACGCCCACTGGCGTGAAAATGGAGTTCCAATCTGACATCAGGTGATACGGATTGTCCTGGCGTAAATATCTGAGGATTACGGGAAAACCGTTCGCAGGTGGATAACGAACCTAGTGGTACGAAATGGCCTCCAAAAATCAAGTGGTACGGAATATCCGTGGTACGAAATGTCCGGACACCGATAAAAATACGAGATAACTGGAGTTGCGAAAGGTCAGGGCGAATAAAACTTGTTAAAACTCTCGCTGAATCATATGTTGACACTGGACGTGAATGTTCTCCGCTGCCTGGAGCGCTGATAGCGGCAGTGTGTTAACATCCTTCGATCTTTTCCGGCAAAAGTAGATACCACCATACCAGGTGGGTGCATGGTATTGTTGCAGTGTTGCACAATCGGGACTTATTCTTTCCGCATACATACTGTGCATATGTCACTAGCCTGCTGTGCAACTCTTCGAATGATGAGCCCATCACTATACGAATACGAGGGAACAGAGGTTATGCAAGATACTCCTTTATTTCAAGTATCTACACTACAACTATAAATACTGTGCAATACAGACAGCAAATATACAAGGTGACAGTATCGGAGCCAACTGTGGTGGGTTTTTTTCGGTATGTTTACACGCATTTTGGTGACAATTTGCTGTATCATAAACATATAACCGTACCGACACAGATTATCTGATAGTGGAAAAACTTCTATTTCTATAATAGCAAACCTACGCGTTCCTTGCCCGCCGGTGCAAACTTTTTTTGGGAAACGGAGAATAGAGTTCTTGTTCCTTCCTTCCTTCCTTCCTTCCTTCCTTCCTTCCTTCCACTGGGCTAATGCAAATACACAATGAGAAGTATAGAAGAATAGGGAGGTGCTAAGAAGATTGATGTTTGCTTCTTGGGTGAACAAGTACTTCTTCTGAGGGGCCATGATGGATGAATCAGACGACTCTTTGAACAAGAGAAATTACATGGAATTTCTGGAGGCACTCAGAGCATGACTATGTTCTGGATGCTGAAGATATGGCTGTTTCAAAATGTTGCCTTCTTCGGCTTTTGAGTCATTAATGCTAACTAGAGTAACGTTTCCAGATGAACTTCTAGACAGGGTCATTATTTCACTTCGTAAGACTAACATGTGAACTAACAGTAACATAATATTCATGTAAATAACTTCTAAGCTGCTGGCGAGTTTCACAAAGAACAATGACTTAATTTCGAGATTTATTGAATTAAGTGTAAAAGTTGGCTGAGCTGATTCGAACCATCTCGAATACAACTGATTCTGTTGACCGCTCGTTTTCAGCTCTGAAACGTATACACACGTTACAGGTGTACACAAGGTCAGGATAGACTCGGTATTGTAAGTAGCACAGTAATTGTAAAAGACGTGCTTCAAGAACTAAAGCTCAAAGATACCTTCTATGTTTTTTTTTTTTTAAAGAGAAAAGACTTGGAACTAATTTACAAATGAAGTTGTAACCTTCAAAGACATACACCTAGTATTTCATTTATATTTTACTTCGCATAAATGTAGTATGTAGCTATCAGTTGCATTCGGGAAATAGTGGGTTCGAACCCCATTGTTGGCAGCCCTGAAGGTTTTCATTGGTTTCCTACTTTCACACCAGGCAAATGCCTTTTATTAAAATCACGACCGCTTCCTTACCACTCCTAGCCTTTCCCTTTCCCATCGTCGCCATAAGACGGTCGGTTGTTTCAGTGAGACATAACTCTAATAATAATAATAATAATAATAATAATAATAATAATAATATAAATATAAATAACTGCTGTAATGTATGACACCATTTTAATATTAAGTTTTTCCTCTCGTTATACCGAATAATCCTATAATAAATGTATCCTATACAGTGTGCGAAGTGATTATTTGAATTAATAATCGAATTATAGTAAAATGATTGTAAACCTAAATTTTCTAAAAGCCACTAGCTACACAACTCATTATCAAGGTTATGATGTGCTACTAATGTAAATCTAACACAAATACAGCACGAATACCCATGTTATGTACTATATTGTTAGCGACGATAGATTGATGTGAGAAACGCAAGAGTTAAGACTTCGACTTGTCCTTAATGCGAGGGTTCAAAGGGCATGAGGGTACGTTGAGGTGCCTTACGTTAATACTTTAAACAAGCACAGTGTCGGGTATGTTCATTTAAGAATAGACTGGGTAAACCACTGACAGGGAATCTGTTACCTCGGCGACAGCCCTAAATGTAAATGAGTGGTGTTTGATAGAGGTTTCAGTTTTGGAGATCAGTTTATTGTTAAAGGATCGACAAGCACAAATTACTGTAAATAATGCAGATTAAATTAAAAATCTTTAGCCTTCGATATTTTTGTAGTGCATAAGCGGTATGAAAGTAAAACTTCAAGAACTTAAACCATTCAAACGAAACGAAAAGATTCACTATACAAAATCTTTACAATAAATATGAATTTGAGTCCTGCCAATGAAATATCACCAAAATGTGTTCACGTTGAGAATATTTAATTTTAAATGTCGATTTTAGTGTATTATAATACTTTCAAATTATAAAATCAAATACCGGTAGGTTTTTTTTCTTTTGCTATTTGATTTACGTCGCACCGACACAGATATGTCTTACGGCGACGATGGGATAGGAAAGGCCTAGGAATTGGAAGGAAGCGGCCTTGGCCTTAAGGTACAGCCCCAGCATTTGCCTGGTGTAAAAATGGGAAACCACGGAAAACCATCTTCAGGGCTGCCGACAGTGGGGCTCGAACCCACTATCTCCCGATTACTGGATACTGGCCGCACTTAAGCGACTGCAGCTATCGAGCTCGGTAAAATCAAATAGTATACGTTATTTAAACTACCAGAGAAGAAAATAATACAATGAATTATTATTTATACAAAGTATGTATCAACTCTTTTCGAAAACATAATACTTTGATGGTAATTAAAGGGAATTAGTACATTTAGTTTGTAATAGTTCTAGTAATTCCAGGCGTCACTACTGATCAGAATTTCATTCAGACGCCTAGAAACTAACATTTCAGCAAGGAATGAAGGAAGTCCTCATGTCGAAGGTCTTCCCAAACTCTTCTATGTTCCAGGAGCCCTTGCTGTCTCTCGTCCGGGCTGTCACTTGATTAGACTTATAGAAGTATTTCGGGTATTTCGTTGGCCAGAAGAATGCGGAGGGAAGGGGGAAAATGGCGCCGATTGCAGCACAGTCTTGTTTTAGTATTAGCTGTAGTAGAGGAACCAAAATTTGAAGTGGATTATCAGTAATCGCCCTCCGACCCCAAGAAAAATTTCGATAATGGCGCCCCTTTTACCCTTTCCTCTAGCAATCTATTCGAAAGTAGGCTATGTCATATTACACAATAACATTTACACACACCCTGTTAGTTCTGTGATCAAACATTCCTTGTTTCTCACGGAGCAGCTGCTTTTCAGTGTAGTTTTTCTTGAAGCATCCTTCCCACTGACATTTTCGTCTTCTGAACCATAAGCGATTCCAGTGCAGATGTGCTTAATGTAGGCCTCAATTTCTCATTTTTTTCTGCCAACTGGCAGGCACACTTAACTCAGCAAATACAACATTATTTAAGGATTTATAGTAAAGAAGAGCAGCACCTGAGCACCTTCATTCACAATGAATTTTATAACGCTTATGGGTAACAAAAAAAAGTCAAGATCGAATAAGTATCGTTGCCAACTCAAAAGCATTTGAACGAGGACGATTTAGGAGAAATGTTCAATCCATTCGAGCCTTTTTCCTTTTCTTTTTTCCGTAGAAAATTATTTTTGCTGAAAATGTCAGCTTTTCCGTTATTTCCCCTTCGACCGTGCTTCGGTAATCGTGAGGTGAAATCCGTAATAACTGCGGACAGTCCGTAATAATTGACACTTCTGCTGTAGCCTAACTTCCTACTGAGTGAACGTTGTTAATAATCGAAACATCAGAAGTAGGATGAGGATTTCTTTAAGGCATAATAGATTGAAGTGGTGGTGGTTATTGTTTTAAGAGGAAGTACAATTAGGCAACCATCCTAATACTAATCAGAGGGAAAAATGGAAGAGATCCGACACTTCGAAAACACAAGGAATCGGCCAAAGAAAGAAAAGGGCCACGAAGGGCGTGAAAATGACTCCCTACTGTCGTGGAAAAAGGTATAGACACCGGAGTTGATCCTTTGTCCCACACTATGGTTGCCATAATTGTCTGCCACAAAACCGGGACAAATACATATTAGCAAATAATTCCTGTGCTTCACTGAACCTACGTGATCTTTGATGTCACTTTTCCACCCATGTGCAATCGAAAAATAGCAACTGTAAAGAAAATAATATTTTTAAATTACTAAGTCTGACTTCAGGTAAACGGTAAAGCGTAAACGAAATTCTTTCATCAATCATTTGTTCTATTTCTTATATAAAAAATAAAAGAAACTTGCTTGCATAGTTTACATTTCGCCTCATATTCACTTCCACCTCGTTTTATTGAAGGAAAATCTTTGGCGTATTCATCATTTCGTTTTCCGTGTCGATGCCATGCTTAAAAATGTTAAATATTCACTCACTCAGAATCACACTGAATTTAATCGATTCTTACAAATTCTTCTTCGAACATAGAATAGAACAAGATTCTTTCCAGTATTCTAATTGAAAACAATCTGTAACACCGGAAGTACGTAGAAAGAAGCGATAATTCTATAGTTTACTTTGACTACTTCATGGATAATATCGATAAGGATACTTCTTGAGTCTCGACCATTCAATTTACTCGAAGTTTTAAGAGATTGGACGGGCGTTTAAATTGTATTTCCTTTAGGAGTAAAGGGATTACTTTTAAAAAATCCGGGACTTTTAGTCAGCCGGACGGGACATTACTTATACCACTCTAATCCGGGACAATCCCGGTTTTCCGGGACGTATGGCAACCCTATCCCACACAGAAACAAGCTACACCAAAATTTATCTTATTTTATTGTACGTTTAATTATGTGGCTTAGAAATGTTTATCGTACCCAGTTAAAATTTTTACGCAGTTTGAACAAAAAAAGTGCCAGTAATTTTTTTAAATTCTTACGGAGCGCTCTTTCGAAAAATCAATCAATCATCAATCAATCAATATTGATCTGCATTTAGGGCAGTCGCCCAGGTGGCAGATTCCCTATCTGTTGCTTTCCTAGCCTTTTCCTAAATTATTTCAAAGAAATTGGAAATTTATTGAACGTCCCCCTTGGTAAGTTATTCCAATCCCTAACTCCCCTTCCTATAAATGAATATTTGCCCCAGTTTGTCCTCTTGAATTCCAACTTTATCTTCATATTGTGATCTTCCTACTTTTATAAACGCCACTCAAACTTATTCGTCTACTAATGTCATTCCACGCCATCTCTCCGCTGACAGCTCGAAACATACCACTTAGTCGAGCAGCTCTTCTTCTTTCTCTCAGTTCTTCCCAACCCAAACTTTGCAACATTTTTGTAACGCTACGCTTTTGTCGGAAGTCACCCAGAACAAATCGAGCTGCTTTTCTTTGGATTTTTTCCAGTTCTTGAATCAGGTAATCCTGGTGAGGGTCCCATACACTGGAACCATAACTTTATATAAGTATTGATCTGATCGTTACCAAACTTTAATACGTCAAAGTAACTTATTGTTGATCTGTATACCAAGAACTTATTTCATCTGATATTTGTGAAAAAGGTGGTTGTAAATTTTGTTAAACATTTTTTCATTACTGGATGATCATAGCCGGCTTGTTATGAAGCTCATGAGGTCAGGCTAAAACTAAAGCTGCTTTTTGCCTGAATGAAATTGTTGATTTTATATTAAGACTAATTGGGTGGTTGTGTGAGAATAAAACAGCCTACCGGCCGGCCCTGAAAACCCTAGAGACGTTACCGGGTTGAACATATATTGGGCGTTCGCTGCTGTTTCGTCAGTTTTAAAAAAAACTTCTTTGGACTAGCGCTCGATATATCAACGATAGAATTACGTAGTATATCGCATTTTGCCGTAATTTCCGGCTTATGAGAAGGACCTCTTCGTTCAACTTTTGAAACGCCTTGAATTTTAAATTCCAGGTGATTGTGGGGGGGGGGGGGGGGGGTGATAGCACCACAACACATTCATTGCGAATTAGCTCTACATGACTTAAAGCTGATACCGTACAGAGCAGTGACTGAGTTCAGTTGGCGTGGTAAACTGGACAACACCGCTCGGTCGATGCACTGCTTTCTTCTTTTAAAACCACTTAAAAACACCGGCATTTTTTTGTTCAACCTGCGTTAAAATTTTAACTTGGTGCGATAAAAATGCCTACTCCACATAATCAAACGTAGAATAAAATAATATAAACTTTGGTGTAGCTAGTCTCTATTAGGGACAAAGGATAAACGTTTTATTAACGTGTGAAGTCGGGTGTCTATTACTTTTTTTCCAAGACAGTAGGCCTAGAATGCTCTAATACCGTAGAGGTCAGAGAAAAAAACAAGAGTTGACCAAGGGAGGTCGGGTAGGATAGATGGTGAGGAGCCTGGAACAAGTGGAAGCAATGCCATGACTCGGCTAACGGCCCCGTCGTCGCCAATCCACGCTCCTAAGCTGAGATCCCCAGGGCCCTTTTTAGTCGCCTCTTACTAGGCAGGCTTTACCGTGGGTGTTATTCTACCGCCCCCACCCACAGCGGTCATAATAGATCGATGTACAGTAACATTTGAAAATAGTGAGTTTGTAAAATTAAATTTTGCGTCAGGAATTCAAAATGTCGAAAATTGTCGCTTACAACCCAAGACAAAATTGAATAAAGAGAATTGATATATGACATTGAGACGAATAGATATACGTCCTCTCGATTCGAAGTTACGGCCGATGCCAAAACAAAACGGCGGTGCAATCGGAGTCTTTCTGTTTATCCTCGCTGCACTAGTCTTCAAGTTAGTGCTGGGATCGGTAAGAACGGAGCGGAGCAGTTGTTTGGTCCCTTTCTCCGGAGACCTCCGGTAGTCGTCAGATTGAATTTACTTGCGGAAAATTCAAATGCGTTAATGTTGGCAATGTTGTTTTTGATTTTTTTTTCTAGTGGTTTTACGTCGCACCGACACAGATAAGTCTTATGGCGACGATGGGATAGAAAAGGCCTAGGAGTTGGAAGGAAGCGGCCGTGGCCTCAATTAAGGTACAGTCCCAGCATTTGCCTGGTGTGAAAATGGAAACCACGGAAAACCATCTTCAGGGCTGCCGACAGTGGGATTCGAACCCACTATCTCCCGGATGCAAGCTCACAGCCTCTAACCGCACGGCCAACTCTCCCGGTGCGCAATGTTGTAATGGTGACCTTGGGTGGAATTAAAATGTAGGTTTCTCTACTAATTCCACAGATGCATGTGCCTTCTTACACATGTCATTCAAATGCTGCAGCCGTATCAAGTTTGCCGCATTATTTCTTACGCTATGAATAAACTATTTTGTTCTGCTGAAATTCAGTTTGCAATAGATTCAGGTGGAATAGAATAATAAAATAGAATAATGTAGATTTAATATTTCTATATACTATACCCTTGCAAGTGCACTTACAATAATAGGCTAATAGTAACAAAGTTTAAGTAATACTTTTATTCCATTGCATGTAAACTTGTATTATACACTATACTCTTACACGTATTCTTCTTTTCCTGCCACTTTTCCCAAACCTGTGGGTTTGCGGGTGCGAACTGCGTCGCACATGCAGATTTGGCCCTGGTTTAACGGCCGGATGCCCTTCTCGACGTCAACCCTATGTGGAGGGATGTAATCAATTTTGCGTGTTTCTGTGGTGGTTGGTAGTGTAGTGTGTGAACAAGATGAGGAGAGTCCCCGAGCCAGAATCATTAATCAGAAGCAATTAAAATCCCCGACCCGGCCGGGAATCGAACCCGGAACCCTCTGAACCGAAGACCAGTACGCTGACCATTCAGCCAATGAGTCGAACGACTCTTAAACGTATTATAGCTCGCTTATTAATGAAGAGTAATAACTGGTTGCAATTTTGTTATATTCTGTATCGGGCTGACTCATTTGTATTACTTACATCTGGCAAAGTGCGATGTGATGGAAGGTCCTACCAAGGGTTTAATTTACGTACGAGCGTTTTAAAGACTTCGTTCTCCACAATTCACAAAGTTTGAGCATCAGTTGCCACGAATGGAGGCAAAGAATGGTCTTAAGTCTTTCTTTTCGCCAATGTGACGGTCGTACACTGCAACAGGGACGTTCTTTCGACTTCAACATCATGAAGCCACTTCGGCCCTTTCCGCATGGTCCATTAGTCTAGATATTTCACCACCGTGTCCGGCTCCATGGCTAAATGGTTGGCGCAGAGGTCTTTCGTCACAGGGGCCCTGGGTCGGGAATTTTAACCATCATTGGTTAATTTCGCTGAGATGGAGGCTGGGTGTATGTGTCGTCTTCATCAATTCATCATGACACGCAGGTCACCTACGAACGTCAACTCAAAAGACCTGCACTGTGCGAGCCGAAAAAGATAAAAAATAAAATACAGCTTATAAATATATTTTTTCCGTACTGACTCAACACAACTAAGGTTAAGTTATAAGGAGACTCCCACCTTCCAATACTTGTCAAATTCTTATAATGGTTTTATTGTTTACCTGGCATAATCCAGCTTAATCTCTAGACACACACAGAACTCAGTTGACGACACGGCGTAAGGGAGGACGCTAAATACGACACGATCGACTATAAGACTAATTTTAACAGTCTAAACTTCAACTCAACTTTAACTACGGCCATTTCTCAAGAGTTCCCCCGACAATTTTAAGAAAATCTTTTATATCACTAATTTTATCTTCAAGATTGACAAGCATACACGTCTCCAGCATAAAGACTCCTTACGCCGATTTTACTTCGTCACTTGGACATTGACTTGTTGGAAATTTTAACCCAACATGAATGAACATTTTATTTTATCACCATAATTATTACATTTGTTTTAACTGTCTTGCCATTTTGTCAAATCTTTTAGTTGAAGATGTTCCATATTCGGAACAAAACGTGTCCTATTTAGTATGCGCGTAAAGATTAAGCTGGATTATGTCATGTAAACAATAAAACTACTATAAGAAATTGACAAGTATTGGAAGGTGGGAATCTCCTTATAACTTAACCTTAGCTGAATGTGGATTTCCCAACCTGTTCCAATAATAGCCATCCCTTGCTGCTACCCACAACAATCGACAAGGCTTTTGAAACAATTAGCCAGTTCTGAGAAGGAAGTAGTCAGCGAAGATGCGATAACAAAGACATCCTCCTTATCTAAACTCTAAATATTGAAGTTTGGAGCTTGTGTATAACTCTCGGCACTCAGAGTAGCTAAGTAGGCCTACAATGGACGGTGAGTTGTAAATAGTAGTAAATTATTTGGTCCTCAGAACGAGATTATTTCTTAATATTGTGATGGGTCAGCGTGTTTCTGGTTATGCATTTCTTGCGTGTGTGTTTCTTACCATACAAGTGTTACTTGAATTCCTTCGAATTTGAAAACTAAATTGTGTAACATTATTATTATTATTATTATTATTATTATTATTATTATTATTATTATTATTATTATCGTTCTCGCTGTTCATTGTAATATTATACAACCTTGTACTACGAAACAAACTTGTAAGTTTCCTTATCAGGAAACGAGGGGCCCATTTTCAATTATTGCGGTGGGACCCTGAACTTCTTAGCGCCGCTACGGAGTACGAGAAGAGCAGAGCGCAACTAACTTCTAATACAGGGGTTTCCAAATGGCGGCCCACGGGCCAAATGTGGCCGGCGAAGCCATTTTTGCGGCCCGTGAGATCACTTTAAGAAATAATGTTAATAAGTCACAAAAAATATTGCATAGCTCGTTCAAAAGCGTATTAATTTTTATACACCTTATAGACTCAAGTCAGAACTAATTATTCTTTAATAATACTAGTTCCTCTTTTCAAGTATTCACGTGTTCTCAATGGATTATTTTTGATTTAAAAAAATCCAAATTCAAGATATGTTATTATTTTTGCGTCCTGACTACTTTTGATGGTTTTCGGAAACGCAGAGTTGTCGAAATTTTGTCCCGCAGGAGTTCTTTTACGTTCCAGTAAATCTAGCTACACGAGGCTAACGAATTTGAGCAACTTCAAAGCCACCGGACTGAGCCAGAATCCCAGCGCCTCAACCGTCTCGGCCAATCAGCCCGGCTCTGAACTTCACTCTTTTATGCAATTTTAAAATAATGTTTTAAGCAATTCAAATTATCAAACGCATTTCAATTGAACTATGCATATTATTTCATAATGGTGCTTCTGTACTATTTGCAGAATTTTACGAAAATAAGCCTATTCATGTACGGCCTGCGAACATGACTAACGTTTCCAATATAGCCCTCGAGCCATTTTCTAATAGTTTGTGCTGTAAAGACTAGAGGCGCAAGCAAAGTCACATCAGTGTACCTGGCTGAGTATATATTATTTTTACGCAATACAATCGCACAGTTCGTTTGTCATTGATCGTTAATGGATGGAATTATGCATCAATAGACTAAGCGCCATTTGACGAAAATTAAGAATTTAGCACCATCTTGAGGAGGACAGCTTGAACTACTTAAAATAAATTCCCCGCTGCCTTAAAAGAGGGCATTAGTTGTCAGTAAACTGAAAACCTAGGCGACATAGCGGGAATCAGTTAAACTGCGAATTGCATCAGTAGACTATGCGACGTTCCATTTTGCATCATTATACCAAATGTATCATTCCTCACATCACATTACGTAGTGGACCTGGCCAGAGAGAAGGCGTTACCTTCTAGGTGGCCCGCCCCTCCCCGTACATGAATAGGCCTATTTTCGTAAAATTCTGCAAATAGTACAGAAGCACCATTATGAAATAATATGCATAGTTCAATTGAAATGCGTTTGATAATTTGAATTGCTTAAAACATTGTTTTAAAATTGCATAAAAGAGTGAAGTTCAGAGCCTAGACATAGTGGATGACAGCGAGGGAGCCCGTGTTTTCGATGGTGCCAAGTTATTGACGTGGTGATACATTAAGGGCCGTTTTCCCCAAATGAGTTCAAACTAGGTTTATTTTAATCTGGTTTAAGTCTGACTTTAAACTAACATTCATTTTCTCCATATTGGTTTAAAACTTTGATTAAGTTTAAACTTGGTTCAAAGTTAAACCTTCTATATTGTTGGTTTAAACTGCTGTTTATATTCAACCTTCTTGACATTTTATTAACGTATCTGTGATTTTCCTAGTAGAAGGGTTAGTTTTGACTACCAGTACTGCAGCACTTTAATAGAAAACGTACTAAAATTATAACCTAGAAAAATGGGAGAATTTATTGAAGTCTTTGGTTAAACAGGAAATAATTTTGATGTGCAAGTGAGGTTAAGAAGCCGCATTCCAACAAAAGTTTACAATCTTGGAAAATAGGATGTAACCGACTTTTTTGATGGATTTATAATTCATAAGCGAACAGCAAGGATTGTCTAGTATCGAAGGAGGATTCATTTAAAACGTCAACTGCACGAAATAATGCTATTTCGCTTGAAGCAATGATTCTGGTTGCTTTATGATATGATGCAGCAGACATTTTTCTTATTAACAACGGGGACCACAGACCTTAAACTGCAGTCTCCTTATATTATATACTGTAAAATACTGTTGGTTGTATGAATACTGTAATGTGAAGCATAAAAGTATTCCTACATAAATCGTGTAATACGTCCGCTCTTCAAGTGGTGCCTGGTGGCTGTGGTCGCTAAAGCGTTGGGTCAGCATCGTCCAAATCCGTGACTAGACGATTCGAATCCAGTTTGTCGAAAATATTTTTATCATCAGAATGTTGACCGGCACGGTAGGAGAGGCGGTGGTACACAATTTCTAATCGCTAGATTATATATTTATAGGATCAGAAAAACAGTGTTTCATGCTTGCTAGTAAACTTGTAATAGAATAAATTATAGTTAAGAATGTTTCATCGTAACTATTGCCAGCATACCAGCAATAGAAATATTAATGCCATAGGGAGAAGAGTATTATGCGTACAGTACGACATATCGCGAACTTGGTTATGTTATAAACGAATATGGAATAAAGTACCGGTAATACATCTCCAAATAATACATCCTCAGTGGTCTGTCTGCTGGATCCAAGGTTTGTGAGACTGATCCCGGCCGAGGGCGATGGATTTTAATAGGAAATAGATCCCGAGCATGCTTGGAATTTGTTTACTTGAAATTCACATAAATGTTGATTTTCTGAGGAAAGGAATACCGTAGGCCTATTGCTGAAAGACCAGGATTTTAATATTTCAACGTTCCCGTGTGTTCCGTAAGACAATAGACATCATGACACGTATTAGGCCCTCGGTAATTATTTATGGTAAAGCATGACAGAGAAAAATACGAAATAAGTGCGTTCCAAGAAATTGTAGACAGCAATAGGTAAAATTATATGACAACACTTCGCACAAATGTAAACAATTTATTTATTAGTAAAGCTAATATCCCGCCGAATTTGTTCTTTATTCACTACGTACGTTAGCATTAATTCACCACAAACAGCTGATATTATTACAAAAATGTCGGTCATTGAATTACTTGGTTGTGATTGGCCAATTTCAATCGACCATGCCTTCGACTATTCCTTCAGTGCAGCCAACGTTAGCACCAACGACAGCTCGCCCGTTTAAACTAAACGAGTGTCAGAAATTGGTGGAGAAAACGGACGCAAGTTTAAACTAGGTACTAAAGTTAAACGGGTTTAATTTATACCAGGTTTAACTCAATTTGGAGAAAATGGCCCTGAGTGGTTTATCAAGTGACTAAGTTCAGCAATGTATCTAGTACTTCTGAAAGTAAGGAGGACAATGCTGCTAATGCAGCTTGTTAAAATGGTGTCGGAGAATCATTCTCTACAAGAACTTTTGTAAGGTTATCAAAATGAGATTGTTGTACGGCGCCTAATACGGTAGTCTACAGTGTAAGTAATATTTCGGTATCGATATGTGTATTTGAAGAAGTTGGGAAGGCTTCACTGTAACAGTGTTTTAACATGTTATGCTAGATAATAGGTACGCGCCAAATTAGTGAATTCCAGATCAGAATAATGAAAGCAGTGACTGCAGATATTTAGCGTGCCCTCACATTTCATCAGCGTTTATACACCACAGAGGACTACGTAAACGCAATGAGGAACTGCAAGCAGAAGAACCTCCATTGTTCGCCAGATGGAAAACACGTCGTTCTTCAGTTCAGCAGAACTTAAAAAAACTGATCGTGAATAGAGAAACTGATGTCCATGGTTACAAGATAAACTGGAAAAACTAAAAGAAACCCAGTTCTTGAAATCACAGCCGTTCAGTATGTACGTCAAAACTAAATTTTAAGGGTGAATATATGGAAGTAAATCTAAATACGTCAAGACTGGGACGACCACGGGAAACTAGAATTCCCTTTAATCAGGCATTAATACCTTCATGGCCAAATGGAAAACCTATCTCTGAAGCCAAACTTGGAGACCTTAAGTCGCTGATGCACTTAATACTTGCAGATGCCAAACAATTTTACCAGAAACTTTCTCACAGAATCGCTTTATTTTTCTTCGAATAAGGTAATCATAACCACATATACCGACCTTCATAACCTTTACTTTAAGGGACTGCCATTCTGATAACGATGATGACCATGCTTGTTTAAAAAGGGGCCCAACATCTAGGTCAACGACCCCTAAAGGTATTGAGACTGCCATTCTACTTAGCAACTGTGTTTAGAGCAGAACCGAACTTACCCATAGGTTTCAAAATATCACGTCAGTACTTACCCTCAGAACATAATAGGCCTATCGTGTAGGAAAGTCCATAAAGATATATGCATTCCATTGTATAGACCACAATGGCTCGCTTCTGTCCATTTGTATTTGACGCATATCAGTTGAAATTCGTCAAATCAATAAGTGGTTATAGCAATGAATTTAGGGAATAGCTCCCCTTCTAGAATTCCTCCATCTAAAACTTGAATGATGTGCAGGAGTTGTGGCGCGGCTCGCAGTAGGAGATTCGTGTTTTAAACACGACTGCGGTCACATATTTTTTTAAGTCTTACTCAGTAGATACTCAACAGTAACGGGTTATTGGTGTAGCATTGTGAATCAATATTCGCACGTGTGAAATACCTTAAATTGTATCAGTAGACTAAGCGCTATTTTCTTTTTTCAAGAAAATCTATGCACTGCGAGTATAAAAATGTTTAAATTTGCTGAGAGGGTATAGCTTATTATCCTAAAACACCAGAAATGTCATGTTTAACAAAATTTTGTTATAATTTACACATAAACCTAAAGTTAAACGTGAATATCTCGAAACCAACTTGTGGCGCTTGGTCTAATGATGCATAATGGCATCCAGTTAATGCTGTATTCCTAAGCAAGCTTTTATGTTGGCCTTCAGTATTTTTATGAGTATAAGTAGTAATCACTGGAGTATTTAGTTAACACATGCCAAATTAATAAATAATTTATATTTGTTTTTTATCTCACTATTCTTACGGTTTCGAAGACGCCTAGGTGCCGTAATTTTGTTCCACTTTGTTACCTCACCATAATCTAACGCACTGAATAGAACGAGACATTAGCCACAATAAAAACTATTAAAAGTTTAAATCTGTTCAGATACGTGCCCCTTCACTAGTTGTAACTTAACACCAACGCGGTAGCGATCCCGTCGCGAACTATTATGAATACAGCGGGATACAAACCGACTCACACCGGAGTATCTCTCCCGCCTACATGGCGGGATTGCAGCGAACCATTTTTGGTGAACAATGGCAATGGCGATTGAACTGTTTCCTTACGAAACATCTCATGTTTTACGACATGAGTAATGATTATCAGAATGTAAGGAAGAAAGATAGGCTATGTTGTGGGAAGAAATAAGAAAGGAACTGTATATACCTGGTAAGTATACATTTTTTGTTCTTGTTGTCACTATCTGTTTGTGACTTTTTCTTCACACATTTCTCCGTTCGTAAACTTCCAGATACATGTAAGACGTATGCTAAAAGTAACTATACACTGTTGTCTGAATGCCAAAGAACTTAACAAATTTCTCACCATCAGCGAAAGCTACAGCGGGTGTTCGTCGTGCATAATCTTAAGCAACTGCTAGAAGCACTTCCTCAGACAAATCCATTTCAGCTACTGTTTCCCGCTCTGGTATGAAGACAGACGAACTTCGCAGCGACCGCAGGATTGTAAGTTTCGCTCGCGCTTCCCGCGTTGGTGTGTGTTGACTTTTAGACTGTACCTTCCGTCAGAGCGAATACACTCCGCTCCTTTACTTGTCTGAGCTGGAGCGCTGCTCATTGAGCCGAATTGTCCTCACCTTTGCTCTATAGGAACGCATTGTTGTCTTATGAATGGTATACTACATGTTCTTGACCCCTTTATCTTCCTGAACAGACTTGATCTACTCATTGTTATAAAATAATGTTCACAAAATTCACTGTATAACACGGTAAAATATAGCGATTTCCAAACTGAGCAATTGAAACTTTGTAAATACAAGTTACCGCCTTCTATAGCCTACGTGTAGTGTTATCGGCGTGCTCAATGAGGAAGGGAAAACAATATTTTAAAACTTTTTATGCAAAGTAGAAGAAAATAAACGTTAGCGTTCTGGCAGAAGTTACTTAGTCCAAAAAACATAGTTTTGAGGTAAATGGGTTTTAAGAAATCAGTGATATATGATCCCATATTACTGAAAGGCTATTGCACCTTTTGGACTAGTTATTTTTGCAGTGCCTTCTATGTTACATGTACGTGGCCAAGTATTCATTTAATACTTTATCATTACCCAGTCTGTAAAAAGGGTCCTAAATGGACTTAGTAACTTCTGCCTGGCGAGGGTTTAAAAATATCACGCGGTTTGCATCCGGCAAAAGTACCTAAGTCCCATATCTTGGACCTGATTATTTTGTCAGCTCATTTTGGTAAATTTCTGTTCATACTAAGGTTCTTTTATGGTGTGGGGAGGTACAAGAGAATGCAATGTTCACAATAATCCATTTAATTTGAGTCATAACCTTTATTTTGCTATTTAGTACTACATGTTTACATTATACTCATACTAACATCTAATTTAAGGACTTTTACTCTACTTGATAGTGTTGAACAACCAGAAAGTTCTTGAATTTTATGAAAGAGGTAAATAACCCATTCATGAAAACCCGCTGAAAAAGATTAAATATTATCATCATCATCATCATCGCTGTCACTTTCGATGCTAGGGCACGGATTGCGATCCTTGACTGGAAATGAGTGAGGTAGTGAATGATACCATGCATGAAATTCTTCAGGGATCACTCCTTTGTTGCATAGTCTAATCAAGTCTTTGTATTTCTGTTCAGATATTTGTAAAGTTGATTTGTATGCCTTTTTCAGAGAAGGAGGCTCTCCTTTTTTGTGTCGGCCTAGAACATTCAGTTCTGCGTATTCACCCGAATAGTTGTAGATGTATTTCACTATTTCAGGCGTGCACTTTTCAAAGCGGAAGCATTTCACCTTTAACCAATTAATTCGCCTTCCTTCAGTATCTTCAGTCCTATTACGGAGAAGACTTTTAGAAAGAGCATTCAGATCTATAAAATCATTGAACTTCAAGTGTCTAACTTCGTAAGGAGAAGCAGTTTTTCTCTTCCTTGACGAACGAGCTAGCTTGAAAATATTCAACCAATCATTCATAGTGTAGACAGATGCAAACTTTTTCTGATGTTCAATCGCGCTGTGCATACTGTCGCATTCCATCATGGAGTGGCCAGACTCGAGAAATTTATGCTCAATGACTTTTATACCGGTAGTCTGTGTTACATAGAGCAAGAGGGCAACAACATTTTGGTTTCTGTTTTGCCCACTAAAGTGTCGGAGAAAAGAGATACTTCAACCATTTCTGGTAAACTAGTCAGGTATAAATAAATAAGTCCCTATTTCTACACTCCCACGCCTTCCACTCATTTCATGCCACGTGTAGCAGAACGCATTATTCGGGGGGGCACCTTCATAAATTGTAAGATTGTAAGCACATAGCTTGCGGCTGTAGTACATGGGTAACACATCGCTGCTTGGAATCTGCAGAACACTTTGGAGGTCGAATGTAGCTGTAACAAAAGATGTTTCCCTTATTGCTCTCTGCTTGTCGGTTTCCTTACTGCTGTTAGCATTCTTTTCTCTTTCCTTGTGCTCATTATATTCTGGTTCTAGCTTTGCTCTTTCCTCGCGAGATGATGTCTGATACCTGACACATAAGTTGCACTGGTCTTTTCTTGGTCTGAAGAAAGAATAACTGTACTTCTTACAGAAAATTCTTTTGTAAGATGTCTTGCTTGCTGGTACCTCGTTCCTTTCTTTGCACCACTCTTCAAGAGGGAAAACATTTTTGATATAGAAAGTGAACTATCCAAGTATTTTCTTGTCGATGACTTTCTCGTATGTGACTCTGTTAGTGGGAAACTTTCAATGTGATCCCTGATTACCTTACTTTGTCGTACACTGAGCTTATTGGCTGGAGAATGTCGTCCTCGCATATCACACCCAGAAAACACACCCGAATCTGAAACTTCTTCGTAAGCTTTGTTTAATGGCCCACTACTTAAGCAGAGAGTTTTCAAGAAGAAACTCTTACAGACACGCGTTTCTTCATTATTTTTAATGAAGAAAAACTTCTTTGCATTTTTTCTTTCTCATCCAGAATCCGTCCATGATATGCGTCGCTGAGGTGCAAAAGCTTTACTGTGTTTCAGTGAATAGTCCTTCTGTCGTTTGTAGTCTTCCAGTTTCCAATATTCAGCACAAATTTTCTCTCTATCATCTTGAGAAAAGATACTGCTGCACTTAAGAGCACTTACACTGGACTGGTTTTGGCTTCCTTGCATTATATTCTCCCCTTACGGTACTGTATGCTTTTTCAGAATTTCTTAGTTTCTTACGTTAGTTACACTTCGCTTCCATTTGGTAAGATCGGTCGCATGCCATCTGCTTCTTCTTTCAGTACTTTCTTCAACGTCTGGAAGAAAACGATTGATTAGAGAGAAATATTTGGTTTTGCAGTTAATATAGGAAACATGAGTTCGAATTTACCTGTAACATTCATAGCTTCAGTGGAAGGAGTGGAAGGAACTTCCATTAAGGACGATTGTGGACTGTTTTCGTTATCAGATACAGAAACATCCGCACTTGGTGGCGTCCAGTCTGGGTCATTGTCAGCGTCATCCTTTTGTTCGTCTTCAATCATCATTCTGTACAGAGAGGATAGTTTTATAAATCTACTGTTGGATTTATGCTTATGGCTCTTATAGGTAAAAAATGGGAACTTACTTCATAACTTCGGAACTCCGTTGTGTCTTTCTGACCTCTGTCGGCACCGGAGCTACTATTTTGAAACATGTCATCAGCACTACTCCGTATCTGTGTTTCCTCCAAAAGTGCCTAAAATTAGTTATAGGTGTTTAGTATTCATCAACACAATATTAGCTTTACAGTAAACATCTGATCATAGCGTCAATGACAGAACAGATTCCAAGAATGTAGTTGAAGGTTGCAATGTTCTCTGTGGCCTAAAATACTTTCTGCAATTGTACGCATAATAGAAATCAAATTAGACGCTAAGCATACATTAATGTGACTACATTATTTTGTTTAAAAATAACGACTGAATAACCGTGTATACAGATTATCCCGTAGCAAGCATGAAAACATAATAGTTACACTTGTCTTACCTTTGGAATATGATAGAGAACATTTTCATGAATTTCATTTGGTAAAACATTTTGAAGGCTTGTGTAGGATTTTTCCACTGCAGGTGTTTCATTCTGAAATCCTTTATGCCCCGAAATAGTTGATGCCAAAAATTGGCATGAAGTCTGTAATTATAAAATTTTATGCTGATATCAGCGATCCTTCTGCAGTAAAATATATACAAAACATTTAAAATAATGCGTTTCTAACTTACCGTTATATTCATTGTCATTTCCTACGTCAGTTGTTCCAGGCGTAATAGCTATGTTAGACATGTGTTCTGCACAATGATGTACCATCAGATGACTTCTGCTTTCAAATGTCAAACTGCATATTCTGCAGATCATCTTTGTAGATACTGCCTTACAGAGCACTTGACAATCACTGACAATCTGTCACGTTACGCGGGAAAGAAAGTACGGTAACAAAGGCACAATGCATGAATGTAGCGCGGGATAATGCGATGTGGTAAACCCATCTAAGCGACAATGCATGAATTTATGTTGTCATAAGATAACGCAATTAAACTAGTAAACGTACAATAAGGGAAGTTTGAGAACGAAGGAAAAAATAATAATGTGAGGTTCACATTATTCACCAGAATGACAAGAATATAAACACGCAGAAGTGATTAAGTCCACTTAGTCACTTTTGCCTGGACGTCAATCTTCCAAAATGGACTTAAGAGGGTAGGGTACCGGTGCCCCAAAATGGTTCATTTTATCAAAATAACTACCATGCCATCGTGTAGAACGTGTTTTCTTTACCCCAGTAGTGCATTTAACTCAAATTCGTAAAAATAGAAATAAAAAAAGGGCTTAGTCACTTCTGCCTGAACGCCGACGTAAAGTGGAATATGATACAGTTCAAAAAATTAGGGTCCGGGCGAGTTGACCGTGCGGTTAGGGACGCGCGTCTGTGAGCTTGCATCCGGGAGATAGTGGGTTCGAATCCCACTGTCGGCAGCCCTGAAGATGGTTTTCCGTGGTTTCCCATTTTCACATCAGGCAAATGCTGGTCTGTATCTTAAGGCCACGGCCTCTTCCTTCCATCTCTAGACCTTTCGTATCTCATCGTCGCCATAAGACCATAAGACCTATCTGTGTCGGTGCGACGTAAAGCCACTAGTAAAAAAAAATTAAAAAAATAGGGGAACATGTTTTGTAACGCAGCAACATCGCGCAGCTCGCCTTCTGTTTGCCCGTACCCACGTCAACTGGCAACTTGGCCAATGGAGACCTGTGTTGTTCGCAGACAGTCCAGATTTCCTCTGACACAGCGTGATGGAGACGCCGTGGTGAGCAGTACATGCCAAACGTCCAGGAAGGCGACTGATTCGGACAAGGTTCTGTGATGGTGTGGAGTGGCATCAGTATTGATGGCCGTACGGATCTTGTCGTCCGTGCTAATCTTATCGCTGCGGGGTACATCCAGCAGATACTGCTACAGCATGTATTGGTTGCTGCATACGGTGTTGGCTCTGAATTCGTACTCATGCACGACAATGTCAGGGCTCATGTAGCGCGCATCACCGGAGCTGTCTTGCGAGAACTGGACATTCAAGAGATGGAATGGCCAGTAGAGTGTCCCGACCATAATCCCATCGAGCATGTGTGGGATAGGCTTGACAGAAGTGTTCGTGGGCGCTCTGTTCCACCATACTCTCAAAGATCTCGAACAGGCTCTCATTGAAGAATGGGACTTGTTACCGCAAAGTGACCTCCGTCGACTTTTCAGAGCTTGCCACATAGATGCCAAGCTATAATAAATGCTCGTGGAGGACATACACCATACTGAAGCTCTCAAACTGTGATAAATCCACCCTGGAGGACTGTTAGCACTTTGTTTTCGCCCCTATTTGTACATTTCCGTTTGTTCTGAAAATGAACGCAAATCCGTCGATGTTCTTTTGTATACTTCAACGGTAAATAATAAAGTTTTAGCTGGTAATATACTTGGGTGTGAGTATTGTTTTGTGGCGCATGGCATACGTTCAAAACCATGTTCCCCTATTTTTTTTTAACTGTGTATAAGGAAACCTAGTTTATACCATTACCGTAAAAGAGGCCGTGGCTCTCTCCCGTATTTGTTTGGAGGCGCTTCCCAGCAAGATACGAAATTCGGAAATTCTATTCTTAGGCAATGACTCTTCAAATAAAAATGCCATTATGATTTTTTATTTTTATCTCCACTTTAGAATCACCGTTTGCATACGATAACCACGACAGCAAGAGAATTCTTTGACGACGCTTGCTCGCGTATAAGTTAAGATTACGAAATGTGATGTTCAGAGTCTCCGTGCACACTGTCAGTATTGCTATGTAATAGCTGATAAATGTGATTACCTAGCGCTCAGCAGCTTTGGCTTGAAACAGAGCTCTGAATTCGGGAGGCGGTGCTCCACCGACGGCTGTCCTGACAATGGTTTCCGCGACACTTTCATAGGTCGTGGCATGTGTCTCACCGTTCACCGCACCTAGAATCAACGCAACATATCTGGCCTGAGAGAGGGCCAGAAGCTGCTTGCATTACCCCATCAGGGTGAGAAATGAAGCCTTTTTAATAAAATTAGTAGGTAGATAAATAGGTAGGTGCTATGATCTTACTATCTTTTCATTCGTTCAATTTCTACTGTATGTATACAAGCGTAAGGTAAAACAACTAGCTTCTAGCTCGGCCCCTAGAATTAGACTACTGAAATCTTAGCACATATGTAGAGTGTTCAAAGTCAGCGGAAATTAAGTACCAGCAGTGATGTTATTAGTTGCGTGAACACAAAGAAAAATTGACTAGTTGAGGTATTTGACAATGATTTATTATTCAATGGGTGCTAAAAGATGGTTTATTGTCCTGTGTGTTTTTTTTGTAAAAGACAAAGTAAATAGAGAACCGGAATTCTTTCATGAATTTCTCGTGAATGAATATTATATCATGTTTTTCCTCATTTCGACGTACTGATTAATGATTGTATGGTTCAGAAATGTGGATATTAGTGCATATGATAAGAAACGTCTGGAAGCATTTGAGATATGGTGCTGGAGGAAGATGGAAAAGATCTCATGGACAGCAAAACTCACCAATGAAGTTCTTCGACGAATAGGTGAAAAAGGATCCTTTTTAGCAACAACAAGAAAGAGAAGAGACAAATTAATTGGCCATATCTATAGGTACAGTGGTCTCATAGTTAATGTCATGGAAGGAATGATTCAAGGTAAAAGAGGAAGACCTAGACTGCAATATTCAAGACAGATCAGAGATGACGTAGGAACAGGCTCATATGTGGAAATGAAGAGATTAGCGGATTACAGAGAAGAGTGGAGAAGACGAATTGCTGCCAACCAATCTTGGGATTGAGAATTGAGAAGATGTGAGAAACACCATGGGTCTGTGATTAGTATCACCGGGGGTGGATCATTACGGGTTTACAGTATCCGTATTTAGTACCACTATATTCGGTACTCCATGGCCTTATATTACCTGTGATCAGTACCATCACTATGTGAGGAACACCGTGAGTCTACGTTACTTGTGATCAGTACTGCTACATAACGAGTACCATGGTTCTACTTTACATTATCCAAATGAACAGTTGAGAATTTACAGTTTACTGTATAGTTGCTAACCATTGGCAGTAATTTTTGTTAAAAACATTGACGCCGAGCACTATACCCTTCCCCCCCGACTGTTATACTGTAAATAATTTTAAAATTCATAATTTCTTATGAGTGCATCAATATTCTTCAGAGCACCACTGCTGAACTCTGCTAAATTACCCAATAATTTTAAGCATTGGTGCAGACTTCATATTCTTTAAACTTATATTGTTTAACCATCACCTTTGTACAAGAGTTTCTTGTACTTAATTTTCCCATTGTAATATATATTAATTTGTGCATGTTAAATACTAATCAGGTACCTGATTTTTACCTTGAGGAGATAATTTTGACTGATGATGCCCTCAATGAAGGGCGAAACATGTCTCGAGCGGAATTAAGAATAAATTCCTAAACATAAATTTATATGTATTGAATAGGTGGCAAAATAAACCATTTAGCATCCTGAGCACATTTGCTGGTGAACTGCACACTAAAAGTCACGCACGTTTGATATTGCCGAATAGCCTTCCTTATTGAATGAGAATTTCCAGTTTTACCATGAAATGTAATTTTCTTACCATTATTGAAGTCCAATTTTTTACTTTAAAACATCAAGAGAAAATAAAACTATTTTCATTCTCTAGGGAGGATACCATCAGGGAGTCCTTACGGGGCAAACCGCTACTGCACCCGTCACACAAGTTATTGATCATCAGTCAGTACAACTCTAAACAAAACTATATACAGTGAAGTCTTCAAGGCCCACCTAAAGCAACAACCACCAGCTGATGAGCACTGATGATTACCTCCTGTGCTCCGGGTTGCAGGATTGAATAGTTGTGGCAGTGCTGTAGTCCTTTGGCATTTGGATGACTTTATAGACCTGTCTATATTAGCACATTCAAGAGCCTTTTACAACTCTGATGTATCCAAATAAATATTAGAGGAAAAGATTTAAACACACAACAGCAATATAAATGTATAAAAAATGTTCATGGAAGGCAACCAGAATATATTTCACCAACTGCAAATTTTAAAGTATTCAAGCTCTTATAAGCATTTTCATCAGTGTAATTAAGAGAGCTACACCCCAGTAGGGCAGTGGGGGTCTTCAGTTTGACACACCCTTCCAAGAACCTGGTGGCTAGCACAGTTGTTAAGACACCACTGCAAGCCTCCTTTAACCCTTTTGGGGTCCAATTAATTTCCAGCCTGCATCTTGCACAGGTCCAATTTAACATTAGGCAAATATGGGAAGGAAATACTCACATAAGTAAAATGCTGAATGTTTACATTAAAACTATGAACAGCACATCTCTTTATTATCCATCATGTTAACAAAATTGTTAGCAATATTTTGTGAAGGTGAAAGTGTAGTACTTCCAGGGACATTTTTGTTTGCAGTCCTGGGTTCCCTGGACAAGTCTCATTTCTGCCTCCTTTCACTTTCCTGTTAGAACACATGGCACAGTACCTAGTTTTTTTTGCTTCACAAGCATCTGTGATATGTAACTTCTCATACAGACAGAATTCTTAATCACAGCTGCTCTGCCGGACACGCTTACAGGAATTTTGTTTCTTAACATCCCCCATAAGCCCCATGATAATTTGATCCCTGAAAGATATGCGACTTACTTGAGGCTTATTCTCTGCTTTTTGCTGCATATTATTACACTTAGTTGAAAACTGTTCACTAAAGTTACCGGCTTCTTTCCGGTATTAGAGCCGTGTATTCCATAGCACTGTTTTGAGAATACTTTGAAAAATAGTGGCCACCTTCTTCATTCTTCACCCCCTACATCACCGTTTTCGCCACCATCTTCCACCTCAATTTCCTACTCCTAACATGAAAAATTGTTCTCAGATTCTGGAATACTAATTTCCCTTTCAGAATCGGTCAACAAACCAGCGTCAATATGGCCACTGTCAAACAACCGTCCATAAGTATCATCAGGTCCCATGCTGCGACTGGTGGACTCCATCTTGATAAACACAACAGCGATGGACTATCTCCACAGAATAAGCATCTCAGTTAAAACAACTTAACAGTAAATGGCAGTACGGTGGCTAAATACTGAGTAAAGGTCGAGGCCATTTCCATTCCACCATGTGTGTGTGTGTATATATATATATATATATATATATACACACAATATATAACCTTAAAGTTGTGTACGACTAGGTCCGACAAAGGACCAGAACGGGAAATTAACAATGTCGGACTATGTCCGACATTTGACCCCAAAGAGTTAAAGCACAATGCAGTTACAGTGCACTAGGGTACCTCTACTTGTGACATGCCTGCATTTGGCTTTTCCAAAGCACTGGGGTGTAATACTGGTAATTTAATGATTGAAAAGGCCTAAAGATTTTTATTTATTGTTGCAGGTTTTAAAGAAAGTTCTTCAGACCATGGACATTCGCACAGCAGTGTGGTGCCTACAAGAGGACAACAATCACTATCAGGTGAGTTAAATGCTCAATAATTCTTGGTACTTCTGGCAGCAGAAATTATTTGTAGTCCAATGCATCAACTGTCAGCTGTAAAATTAGAAACTTGAACTAGGTATTTGCTCAATGTGTCATGTTTTGTGGTAAGACACAAATCTCATTTTTATTATTATCCAGGTAATGCAATTTTAACGGCAAAGGTTTTCAGGTAAGAAAGTTGACTAGATTTTCTTTAGACTACCAGACATGGTATGAGTGTTAGCAATTCCACTTAGTCACTATTGATCTGCATTTAGGGTCGTTTACCAGGTGGCAGATTCCCTATCTGTTGTTTTCCTAGCCTTTACTGAAATGATTTCAAAGAAATTGGAAATTTATTGAACATCTCCCTTGGTAAGTTATTCCAATCCCTAACTCCTCTTCCTATAAATGAATATTTTCCCTCATTCGTCCTTGAGTTTTAATTGAATTCCAAATTTATCTTCATATTGTGATCCCACTTTTAAAGACACCACTCAAACTTATTCTTCTACTAATGTTGTTCCACACCATCTCTACTCTGACAGCTTGGAAAATACTGCTTAGTCGAGCAGCTAGTCTCCTTTCCAGTCAACTTTGCACTTAATTCCCTGAACTGTTAGTCTGCATTACGAAGACTCAATATTCGGCTGTCGTTGAACTGACACAAGAACTCGACCGAACATACGCACAAAACACTCCGAACATTTAATCCATCGGCTCAGTGAAGACTCCGTATCCAGATAATTGCTTCTTCTCCACCTAACCGACTAGCCGACTAAGGCATAACTATCCATATGACTGCTCACTACCATCTCAGTAAAACTCCTTATGGCAAGGCTCTGTATCCAACTGACTTCCACTAGAGGAGACATCTCCTTATATAGACACTCATTGTCACATGGTATTACACCCACATCATGGTCAAAACAGTCCACGACATCATTCAAACAAAGCATCAACATACAGCACATGATGTTTAAAATAGTCGCAGGCTAAGTAAGCTCCCTGAATCACCTCTGGTTCTAAATTGAAGCAATGACAGAGCGATGACTCGACACAGAATCTGACATATTGCACCATGTAATGCAATGTCTTAAATATTGTTTCACAAAATATATTTATATCCTATATAAAGCAGAAAATCTTGCCATTTACATTATCTTAATGCTAACACACACACACACACACACACACACACACACACACACACACACACACACACACACACACACACGATGAAATAAAATGAAACTAGCGATAATCAATCAATAGTGAAATCAGGTGATAGAATTGAATCAAATAATAATAGTTATAACATAATAATAATAATAATAATAATAATAATTCTGTAAAATGTGGATTTCTTCAGTCATCAACTGCATATTGGAAATATACACCTCCACCCATTCTCGAAAACTCTTCATATAAACTACTATGGGACCGAGAAGTCATAACCGATGTCACGCTCAGCAACAATAGGCCAGATATTATTCTAATCAATAAATCAAAAAGATCCGCATCCCTTATAGAAATTGCTTGTCCAAATACCTCCAATCTGCAAACAATAGCCACAAAGATATCAAAATACACAGAACTGACAATAGAAATACGCCTGTGGAAACTAGAATCAGTCACCACAGTTCCAATAGTAATATCATGTACCAGTGTTATTCCAAAATGCTTGCACAGCTCTCTGGCCGCATTAAACCTGCATCATCACACATACGTAGAATTACAGAAAGCCACCCTCCTGAGCACTTGCCACATTGTGAGAAAGTTCCTAGGAACGACATTTCCTCTGACTCACGCTAAACAGCATGAAGTTCCAGGCCGCAGTTCCAGTAACACTGAAGAACAGATTCCCAAAACGGGGACATAAGAAGTCTGAAGTTGTTTGTATTTATTGTATAAATGTATATGTTGTAATTATTTCTGTTGTAAATATTTGTACATATATGTACCTGTAGTTTCATAATCAAGAGGGTGACTCCTTGCTTAGGCTGAGTCAGCCCATTGTTACCGGCACAAGCCGAGCCTTCCTAAATTGATACTAATAATAATAATAATAATAATAATAATAATAATAATAATAATAATAAATACAGAGGAATGTTTGTAACGGGATTTGAACATTTACACCAAACGTGATGTTGAATAAGCTGAGATAAGCTTCTATACTGTTGAGAATTGCTATCAACTGTGCATCAAAAATGTGTCAATGATTTTATTTCAGATTGTGGCTTCAGTTACAGTGTAATATCTGGCTTTAAAAAGTAAGATCTGAAGCAGAAACCAAAAAAGTTTAGAAAAGTTGGACTGAGGTTCTTGACAGAAAGCCATTGATGCTGAATGCAATGCAATGCTGAATGATGTGCAACTGTTCATGATATCAAAAGGAATGAAAATTATATTCAATACGCGAGCCAAATGGACTTAGATTTGAAAAAACAAAAAGCTATGCATATGAATGAGACTCATAAACTTGATGCAGGTACATGCACCACAAATGTAATGCTTCTAAAGTGGTTACATGACTAAGCATGTCACTATTGAGCATCTTCGTTGCGGCAACAAAAAATTCAGGCATACCTCTCAGTGAGTCTGCACATAGAAAAATATAGTCCTTGAATTTCCTGTGTTAAATTTTCAAAATGTGAAAGGAAGAAAGATTTCATTAGTATGCAATCTAACAATGAAACTTGCTTATGTAATTCTGCCAGTTTTATATCATCTGGGAGATGTTTTAACATACATTTACTTTTGTGATATATGCTGAAAACACTCTAGAGTGTTTTAAATTCATTTCTTTTTCTTTATCCCCAGGTCATATTCTCCACGGAAGTAGGTGAAGTCTGTGATGAAATTCTCCGTCAGCTTACGGAATGTGGCATTGGATCAAAGTTTCACTCTGTTATAAGGTAGGCCTAAGCTGAAGAGGAAATCATGATTTCAATCATTTTAAGAAAAAACTCCAGTCAAAATATTTCTTTAAATAGCTGACCATTGATCAAGTAGGTGATCTTAAAATGTTATGTACTGGTACCACTGTAGAATATTTCAATATACAAGATGTTTCAGTGATGCAGGCTTCGAGGGATGCTGGATAAGATTCCATATCAGTTTGAGACATGGAACGCTGGCCTGAAAAAGTCTATCACTGGTTATGAACCAAATTTGTTGTGGGGTACTTACAAATCTGGGATTTAAAAACAAAATTGATAATATTTGTGTGAAGATGTAACACTTTCATTTATCTGTACTGCATGTACATACTACAAAAACATGTACTACAGCCTTTCAAAATATCATTCTCACGCTTCTGGTGTATCCAGTTGAACATCTCTGGTGTTGTTCTAGCAATGTCACTAGAAGTAAGGGTTCTTGCTAGAGGTTCTTTTTTTTTTAATACCTACAAGTGACTTGCAGGATTCTGTATCTCCATAAGAAGAAATAAAGTGGGATCAGATCAGGCAGATGAGCTGGCCGCACAATAGGATCTCGTCTTTGTATCCAGTTTTTCAGGAAATGTCAAATTACAAGTGTTCTCCAGTAGCAAGTGAAAAGGGGACTGGGATACTATCGTGTTGAGCCCACATGCATTGACAAACCTGCAACCTGTGAAAACTCGTGTTGGCATATAAAACTAAAGGGTTTGTGGACCAGTGTTCCTATCTGAAATGTGCTCTTCTCCAGCATCTCTCATAGTTTGTATGATAATAAACATCCAGAGCCTGCTTGGTGGTCATGATCGTTAAGGCATAAAGTCTATACAGTCTGACACCGAGGTTAGCCGGTTCGAGTCCTGCTGGTCAAAAAAAAGTGGACCATATGAATGTCGGCCGGCAGGGTAGGAGAGGTGATGGTATGCAATTTCAAACCTCTAGATTGTATGCCAAAAACCTGGATTCAATTCCAAACCTCTCCAGTGTTCATACGGAGTGAGGGCATATGATGCTGTTGATGGCGATTCATCCATTGGATGGGGACATACAGCTTTGAGCAGATCTATTGGTGTTATTCGACAGGAGTAGGCTACTTGCCGACACAGGGTTTCACACTCTTCCTATCTCATTATTATCCCACATCCAGAGGTACAGGCCACTGTTGGGCATCAAATGGAAAGACCTACATCAGACGAGCTGAACACGCCCTCGGACAATCCCGGCACTAAAAGCCATACGGTGAGCAAGTTAGTGAGTCCCAATATAAAGAAGTTTATAATACAGCATTTAACCTACAGTAGGTGGTGTTGATATACATACTGGATAACTACCAATCAACACTTTATTACAAATCATTTAATTTGTATTACCATGAGGTATTGTTTGCCACAGAAACCTGCACATTATGAAAGGCAGAAACAACTGCCTGGAAGCATTCAATATCTGACACTTCTGTACGATGATTGAACATTTCATTGAATGATAAAACCTCTAGTTCAAAGGTTCTAGAGATGGTAAACAAGAGCAGACCTTAAGTGCACCTCTAATCCAAGTGGTGGTGGTGGTGGTGGTGGTTGTCCTGGTGGGTTAATGCATGTGCCATTTAGAATTTATAAAGATGTTAGCAGAAGGTTTCATTGAGGGAATGGCACCACATAGAAGATAGAAATATGGCTTCATCACATAAATGATACAGGACATAGGAGCAGAAAGCTATGCAGCAATGAAGACTGCAAAAGCCCACTGAACTTCGAGGAAATTCCAATCAATCAATCAATACTGATCTGCATTTATGGCAGTCGCCCAGGTGGCAAAATCCCTATCTGTTCTTTTCCTAACCTTTTCTTACATGATTACAAAGAAATTGAAAATTTATTGAACATCTCCCTTGGTAAGTTATTTGAATCCCTAACTTATCTTCCTATAAATGAATATTTGCCTCAATTTGTAGTCTTCAATTGCAGCTTTATCTTCATATTGTGATCTTTCCTACTTTTAAAGACACCATTCAAATTTATTGGTCTACTGACGTCATTCCACACCATCTCTCCACTGACAGCTCAAGAACATACCACTTAGTCAAGCATCTTGTCTCCTTTCTACAGAGTCTTCCCAGCCCAAAGTTAGCAACATTTTTGTAATGCTACTCTTCCGTCGTAAGTCACCAGAACAAATCGAGCTGCTTTTCTTTGGTTTTTACCCAGTTCTTGAATCAAGTAATTCTAGTGAGGGTCCCATACACTGGAACCATACTCTACTTAGGGTCTTATCAAAGACTTGTATGTCCTCTCCTTTACATCCTTATTTTAACCCCTAACTACCCTCATAACCATGTGCAGAAATCTGTACCCTTTATTTACAATCCCATTTATGTGATTACCCCAATGATAATCTTTCCTTATATTATCACCTAGGTACTTACAATGATCCCCAAAAGGAAATTTTACTCCATCAATGCAGTAATTAAAACTGAGAGGACTTTTCCTATTTGTAAAACTCACAACCTGACTTAGTCCGCCTTCGTAGCGTAGCGGTTAGCACTATTAGCTGCCATCCTCAGGGGCCCAGATTAGATTCCCGGTACTGCTAGAACTTTAAGAATGGCAGGAGGGCTGGTATGTGGTTAAAATGGTACATGCAGCTCCATTAGGGGTGTGCCTGAAAAAAGCTGCACCACCTCAGGATGAGGACACGAGTTTACATTCTTTTACCCAGCTTATCATACCATTGCCTACTGTCCATCACACATTATAGAGGTCATTTTTCAGTTGCTCACAATCTTTGAACTTGCCTATTACTTTGTACAGAATAACATCATCTGCAAAAAGCCTCATCTCGGATTCCACTTCTTTATTCATATTAATTATACTGTATAAGGAAACATGAGGGTCCAGTAATAACGCCTTGAGAAATTTCCCTCTTAATTATTACAGGGTCAGATAGCTCTGCCTACTCTAATTTTCTGAGTTCTATTTTCTAGAAATATAGCCACCCATTCAGTCACTGTTTTGTTTAGTCCAGTTGCACTCATTTTTGCCAGTAGTCTCGCATGATCTACCCTATCAAATGCCTTAGATAGGTCAATTGTGACACAGTCCATTTGACCTCCTGAATCCAGGATATGTGCTATAACTTGCTGGAATCCTACAAGTAGAGCTTCAGTGAAATAACCTTCCCTAAACCTGAACTGCCTTTATTGAACAAGTTATTAATTTTGCAAACATGACAAATATAATCAGAAAGAATGCTTTCCCAAAGCTTACATGTAATGCATGTCAGACTGACTGGCCTATAATTTTCAGCTTTCCTTTATACACAGGGGCTACTGTAGTAACTCTCCATTCATTTGGTATAGCTCCTTCATGCAAACAATCAGATAACTATTTCAAATATGGTACTATATCTCAACCCAATGTCTTTAGTGTATCCCCCCGAAACCTTATCAATTCCAGCTGCTTTTCTAGTTTTCAGGTTTTGTATCTTATTGTAAATGTCATTGTTATCATGGGTGAATTTTAATACTTCTTTAGTATGAGTCACTTCCTCTATATGTGTATTATCCTTGTAACCAACAATCTTTACATACTGGTGATTGAATACTTCCGGCTTTTGAAGATCCTCACATATACACTCGTCTTGTGCATTAATGATTCATGGAATGTCCTTGCAACCTGTTTCTGCCTTAAAATACCTATACATACTCTATTTTTCATTAAAATTTGTGACTGCCAATTATGCTTGCCATGTTATCCTTAGCAGACTTCTTTGCTAAATTAAATTTCATAGTAAGTTCCTTCATTTTTCTCCTTAATTCCACAGCCAATTCTAACTCTATTTCTTTCCAACCTGCACCTCCTTCTTAGTCTCTTTACTTCTGTTAGAATATAGTGGATTTTTACCATTCCTTACCACCTTTAAAGGTACAAACCTATTTTCACATTCCTCAACGTTTGCTTTAAACTCATCCCAGAGTCTGTTTACATTTTTATTTACAGTTTCCCACTGATCATAATTACTTTTTTTAAACTCCCTCATGCCTATTTTATCAGCCTTATGGTACTGCCTAATAGTCCTAAATTTAACACCTTCCTTTCTATCACATTTACTTTTAACTATGACAAAAATAGCTTTGTGATCACTAATACCATCTATTACTTCTGTTTCATTATAGAGCTCATCTGGTTTTACCAGCACCACATCCATCACTTTCTGAATCAGCTGCCCTTTCCATATTAACTTATTTGCCATTTATTGGTCATGCTTCCTGTCGTTCACGTTACCTTCCCAATTGACATTTGGTAAATTGAGATCACCCGCTACAATCGCGTTCCTTACCGTATCGTTTCCCATATCTTATCAAATAATTCTGAATCAGTATCAGTCCTACCCTTTCTTTGCCTGTAAACTCCAAAGACATCAAGCTGCCTTATCTTCAGAGATGAGCCTTACATCTAGAATTTCATGTTTGTCATCTTTAACTTTTTCATAGCTTACAAATTCTTCTCTCATCAGAATGAATACTCCCCCTTCTACCATTTCTATCCTATCTCTACAATACACACTCCAGTTCCTTCAGAATATTTCTGCATCCATTATGATTTTACAGCCATGATTGAACTATTACAATATCTGGTAAGTATATATCTATTAAATTAATTCTATTTCCTTCTTTACAGTACTTCTACAGTTCAGCACTAACATTTTTAAGACACCCCTATTTGACTTTCAACCCTTATAACCACTCCCTAGACTACCCAGTTTCCCTGAATATATCTCCCTCTGTCCCTTCTAAACAAATTTTCTAACTTACATGTACCACTGCAGTTTAAGTGAAGGCCATCTGAGTGCAGATCCCTATCTCCTACCTACCCATTAAGATCTAGAAATCTTGCTCCTCTCACATACCCACTCCATAGTCTGATTTAAATCTGCTATCACCTTCCAGTTAGTACCCCTCCTACACAGTATTCCACTGATAACAATCTCCACTTCCTTAAACTTCACCTGTGCTGCATTTACCAAATCCCACACCCCCTCAACTATGTTGGTACTTATACCTGCTTGCTGGCAACTGGAAACTGATCAGTCCCAGTACATGGAGGAGGAGGAGGAAGAGGAGGAGGAGGATGAATGCATTAGATCTTCAGTCTTATAAATCTCTAAACTCATATTTCAGTTGTATGCAGCCATTATGTCATTCAGACTTAGAAATAGAAATAAGTTTATATGCGTCATAAATACTAGTTGAAAGTCTGTCTAAAATGGTCAAAATTGCTACATGGAAAGTAACAGGAAATTTTAAATGAACATGTCCTCCTGATAATCACCGGATTGTAATTCACACATTAAATCTGACACTGTTATAGGAATAAATAGGTTGATTAATAGATATCTTCCTTCAGGCTAGCAACCTGTCGGAAGGAGTTGATTGCTTTCAAGTCTTGCAAAAAGTAAAATGAAAGACCGTAACGGGTCACATGGCCCAATACTTGGAAGGAAGATGATGATGATTAATAGATATGTTGTCTTTTATGCAACCACCTACATTGAAGCTCTATATGCAAAACCTTCAAAGCAGTTGGTAAGAATTATTTTAATGTCCTATGCCAGTAGATGATGATGATGATAATGTTGCAATTAAATGACAATCTCACCTTACTGAATGAGTTATGTTATTGAGAAACAGCTAAACATGCAAAATTCCACCTCCCTGAATCCTCCACCATGGAAATGCATACAAAGAAGCATTCAGATCAAAATTTGTTTGATGCACTCTCCGTACTTAGTGCCATATGTCTCGTAGTTATAGATGGAGGTATTATTGCCTATGTCAGAATTGTGAAGATGATCCATTTACCTCCCTGAATGAATTTTTTCATTAAACAATTCAAATATGTTTGTTGTTAATGCATTATATTTCTAACCTATATCAGGTGCCAATTTCAGCCTTCTAAATGTATCTGTGGAAGGAGACAGAACTCAGGAACGCGCATACCCATGCCGATAGATGGAGGTTTGAGTGTCAACATGGGAAATATGGTACAATCACTTAAATGGAAAAGTACAAAAATCATGGTCATGAGAGGTTCATTCTATTTTTCTTGTGATGACACTATATCTGGTGCCAGTTTTAACTGTTAAAAATTTCTCATTATCTGAATATTTCCATAAAAGTGGGATATACATATACTAGCTGATGTACCTGTGCTTTGCTACAGGATTCTCAAATACCGATTTTGTGGTTTCCCTAACTGAAGTCAACATAGGTAATTACAAAAACGTGAGTAGCGATTAAAAGCAATATTATCATATAAAATACTCAATCAAATGAAAACCGCACATTTTCTCACTTAACGAAGAGTACTATGGTGCCAATCTAACAGTCCAAAGTTCCAGAGCTGGAATGACCAAGTTGCAGACTGCCATGGACACTCATCTTCTGTTATTCCGTTAAATATACACACTGCTCATTCCAATTGGTGCCTCAGAGTAGGGGTTGAATAGCTTGAATGCTATGATGAACCACTGTGGTATGTACCAGTAGTATCAGAAAATTTATGAACCATAGGAATGGCATGCTAAAGAAGAAAAAATGCTGCATGTGGAGGTCAGCATGCAGTTCCTCACAGCAATTATAATAAGTATTTCTTGTCCACCTATTCAATACAATACAATAGAGAAATTAATTGTATGAAAGTGTAAACACCAAGAAGGTGATTTGTATTGAATAGGTAGACAAGAAATACTTCCTATTATAATTACTGTGTATAACATCATTCAGTACAGAGTAACTATGAAGATAATGACCTGTAATGCAGTTCCTCATCAAAATTCATGACAAAAGTTTATCTTGCAAAACCTAGTCCCACAAATAGTTTTAATAGAAATGAGAGTTAAGAAACGAGGCTCTGGCAATGCTGTAACGGCATGCAGCATGGCCAAGCACAGGTTGCATGAACTCAGCGTTCTGCCGGAGCTGTCTCAATAGCTCAGCAAGACGAGGTAATGCCATAAATGCCAGTTATACAGACGCGCTGATGTTCGAGCTGCGTTTGCACCATTTTTCTTTTTTTTTCAGTTAATGTATCAAATTGTATCCAATATACACCTCCACTATGCAATACACTATGTTCTGTCTTACTGTTACTGTTACCTTTATTTAAACATTCAAACATAACATGAACTTCTTACAGACGTAAACGTTTCGTCCATGGCAGAAATAAAGCCAATACGTAGAACATAATTTTGTTTGTTTGTTTGTTTGTTTGTTTGTTTGTTTGATACAGTAATATTGTCTCTATCCAGTGTGGTACAAGGAAACACAGTACAGTAGGTAGGCTACACTGGATTGCCCATTATGCTACGCACAATAATTCCGTAATGTACGTGTGACATTCAGTCTTATCTTCACAGAGCCGGTACGTACACTTACGAGTAACGTTCGCTTAACAGCAGATATTCAAAGCAACCACCTTGCATTTGCAAACACTCCTCCACTCGCTGGAGCATACTTCGCTGGACCCTACGCAACACACCTGCATCCACCATTGCCAATGCAGCATGCACGCGAGCTATTAGGTCTTGTACATCCATGGGTGGAGTACTATAAACATGTTCCTTTTAAGTGTCCCCACAAATAGAAATCTAGTGGATTAAGGTCTGGGGAACGTGGAGACCAGAAAATTGAACCTCCATGACCGACCCATTTCCCTGGAAACTCTTCATTTAACCAGTTACGCACAGTCATTCCAAAGTGTGATGGTGCACCATCATGCTAAAACCATAGCTGTCGCCGAACACCAAGTGGAACATTTTCTAAAGTGTCAGGCAAAGTATTGCCCAGAAATGTACAGTAGCAGGGCGCATTCAACTTGTCCAGCAATAGGTAAGGGACTAAAAGCACTCCTCCCATGATTCCAGCCCACAGGTTTATGCCAAAGCATGCCTGAAAGCGACGTTCACGAGTGACATGTGGGTTTTGGTCAGACCAATAATGTCTGTTGTGATGGTTGAAAATACCTTCCTGAGTGAAGCTACATTCATCACTCCATATAACATTATTTATAAAATGTTTATCTTAAACTTGTTGCAAAAGCCATTCACAGAACTGTACTCGTTGAATACGGTCTTCTGGCCGCTGGTGTTGAGTTAACGTGTAATGATGTGGATGCAGTTTTTTCGTCATGCAACACGTCAACAACCAGTGTTTGAGACACCTGGAACTGCTTTGCAATATCACGGGTACTTCGCTGAGGTGATTGGTGAAGGGCTTCCTCTGTTTGTGGAGTATGTCTAGTCCTTGGACGACCTCTGTCCACTACTTGTGGACGAAAATCACAGTTTTCCCACAGGTATTGCTCAAGGCGACAAAAAACATTATCGGGATGGCGCCTTTGAGGGTACCGTGCTGCATACTCACGAGCAGCAGCAGAAGCTTGGTTATCGGATGCACCCAACACTAAAAGCATATCGATGTATTCACCATTTGTGTACTCCATCAGGAAGCCGCCCTTCATGCACTTCACAGGACCAGTTATTGTTGTGCATTGCATGGTTGGTTGATTCATGCAATCAGTTGAATGGATCACACTGTCATGTGTTACACTATTGTAATGTGACAGCAGGATGTCATGCTTACAAACGCAGTTACATGATGGGAACTAGGGACCTGACACACACAAAATAAAAAAAACCTGACATAGATTCGAGCCATAGCACCATGGTGCATGTGGGTTTGATAACCCAGCCGTCTACTCAGTGAGCTGTGACGACGGGTACAGTAGAGCGGGATGATGCACGTTTCTCTATTACATTCTGAAGTGCTGCAGGATGTGACAGTGTTCCCAGCTTCTAGTTTTCAACTTGTTTTCCAACAGCACCAGATCCGATTTGCCTATAGAAACTTTAGTCTTGCAATGGGATGAGGAATCGCATGCCGACCTCTAAGTCCGGAATTTTTTGTTCACCCTGTATAACTCCCCAGCTACTTCCTGACAATATTCAAGCAGGCTGTTGCACTCAGTACGACCGGGCGAGTTGCCTGTGTGGTTAGGGGCGTGTAGCTGTGAGCTTGCATCTGGGAGATAGTGGATTCAAACCCCACTGTTGGCAGCCCTGAGAATGGTATTCCATGGTTTCCCATTTTTACACCAGGCAAATGCTGGGGCTGTACCTTATGGCAAAGGCTGCTTTCTTTACACCCCTAGCCCTTTCCAATCCCATCATTGCCATAAGACCTATCTGTGTTGGTAAGACATAAAGAAAATTTTAAAAAATACTCTGTACGCAGCAATAATCCCATCTATTGGAGATGCGTGGCAACAGAAGACGCAAAGTAAATCACATCGAACAATAGTCCATGTAATGTTATTGTTGATCTATTTTATGAGCTTTCTATATTGTAGGCCTTCACATTTAGTTTTCTTTAGACTCTGTGATATTAGGGAGTCTTATAAAATGTATAGCATAGACTGTAGTTCCTTGTTCTCAGACTTTACATACTGATTTTCATTCAATTCTGTTTACCCATTTTCTCATGACTCGGCGCTGATATGGACTTAGTAACAAAAATCCAAATTCATGAATATCTCTGATCATAGCCGATATGGCAACAATGCATAAGAAATTTAAAATTCATATAATATTTATCGAAACGATCACCAATAACATAAATATTTGAGAATTAAATTTTAGGCGTTCCCCTAAACTACAATTTCACTTAGCATGAATAAAATTATTTGACATAGATTGTAGTGATTTATTCCCTGACTTTGCATACCAAATTTCATTAAAATTCTCTTCAGTTGTTTTCTCATGATGCATGTACATACATACAGATGGACAGAAATTTCAAAAAATTAAAAAGTGCATTTCCTTGTTACTGTGGACACGACTGATCCCGAAATACCATCCTTTTTAAATTCTGAGCAGTGTACAGACAACTTGTATATATATGGATACATGTTATGTCTTGCTAATGGTCATTTAATCTGCTAGATGTGATGGTTAAAAGTTATTTTCAAAGTGAAAATTATTACTATTTCTTTCCTTTAGTGACCTGAACCTTCATCATAATCATCAGTCTCTTTTCCAACAGGCCAGGTGTAAGAATGGAGAAGCCTCTTCAATAATCTTCTGTCTTGCCACCTCTTGCCTTTCAGTATCTTCTCCCATTCCAGGCTTCTCCTAGACATATCATATTGCAACTGCTTCGTTCATCCATCCGTTTGCAGTACTTCTCTGTGAAATAGACTTTGGGTATTTGGGTTGATACCCTCGTCAATGGGTGACCAAACTAATTCAATCTTGACTCTTCCAGAATGTAAAGTACACTTCAATGCAGTTCTGTAACCCTAATTTACAACCTCATTGTGATTATCCCAATGAAGATCTTTCTTTATATTAACACCTAGGTATTTGCATTAGTCCCCATGAGGTACATTCATTCCATCAACACAGGAATTAAAACAGGACTTTTTCCTCCTGATGATACTTGCAACTTCAAGGTCTTTTTGGAGTTGCTCACAATCCTGCAACTTATGATATACTGTAGAGAGTAATAAACATGTAAAAAGCAACATATGATTCCAGTTCTTGACTTGTATCGTTTATATACATAAGGAAACATAAAGGTGCAATAATAATGCCTTGCAGAACATTCTTAATAATTACAGGATCAGATAATGCTTCACTTACTTTTAATTCTGTTTACTTTTCTAGAAAAGTAGCCATCCATGTAATCACTCTTTTGTCTAGTTTAGTAGCACTCCTTTTCCTCAGCTGTTTCTCATGATCTATCCTGTCAAATACAGTCCATTTGACCTACTGACTCTAAAATATCTGCTATGTCTACTTAAAAGAACATATCAAAAAGATTCAAAATTTCGAGATGATGCCAAAAGAGAAAGAACAATAAGAAAAGAAAGAATGTTCTATGAAGAGGAAGCAGGTGGTGGTGTTTTGAGGTCATAAGTAGATCATTAAAGTTTTGTTTTGTATTTTGATGTGTTCAAAAGCTGAGTTATTAGATGTGCTTTGGACATCCATAGGTGATTTGATTGTTGGGCTGCTGTAATGGTGAATCATTTAGTGTAGATGTTCATTCTATGTACGGAAAAATATGAACTCGTGATGCTGCAGGATAGGGTATGTTTTTCATGGTCTATAGAGAGGAGTTTGATGCGATCATGGAGATAGGCTGGTTGAGAAGTTACCAGTAGCAAAGAATATGTATTCGTGGTGCTCTTGCAAGCAAAGTAACTTGAGTTGCCGGTACGACGGTTTAACATGGTCACCGTAATGAAGCCCACAGATTATTTCACACAAGCAATCTGAACACACTATAATTTCCCTCCCCATTTTACTCCTAGGCTATTATAAACTATATTGCAATCATTAAAATGAGGTAATCAAAAGTGTTTCAACAACAGTGGTCTTTAGTTTGAAAGTGAAAGTTAATTTAAATTTACTGAGGTGATTTAGTCTTCCTTATATTTTTCTACACACGGATGCAGAGTGATCGGACCAGGACAAATGTTCATCAGATATCAATCCAAAATTTTGTACAGGAATTAAAACAGAGAGGACCATACTTGGAGCATATTTGGTCAGCTATGATAATGCAGTTCAATTGAGTTAGCAAAGTAATTTAGGGTAACCAATAATTACTGCCTTGGATTTTGATGGGTTCAGTTTCAATTCATGATTTTTGGCCCATATGTCTATGGTCATAAACTCTTCATTTAGGTGTAGTGTTCTTGAGTGTAGGTTTTCATGTTTACTATATATATAAATTTGTGTTATTTGGTGTTTTAATCAAAAAGCTATGCCATTTAAATACAAAGTGAAAATAGGGAGCCTAATATAGATCCCTGTTGTACACCCATGTCACCCATACACAAATTGCTGCTATTAATTACCGTACTTGCTGCCAGTGGCTGCTGAAATAGGAGTACACTTGCAGAGAAATTCCAACTATTTAATTTGGATGTACCTCCTGTAGGTGGGGGATGACGATGAAAAATACACCCACAGTACCCCCTGCCTGTCGTAAGAGGTGACTAAAGGAGCCTCAGGGGCTCTCAACTTGGGAGCGCGAGTTGGCGACAACGGGACCTTTAGCTGAGCCCTGGCATTGCTTCCACTTGTGCCAGGTTCCTCACTTTCATCTATCTTGTTCGACATCCCTTGGTCAACTCTAGTTCTTTTCTGACCCCGATGGTGTTAGAACATTCGAGGCCTAGGGAGTCTTTCATTTTCATGCCCTTCGTAGCCCTTGCCTTTCTTTGTCCAGTACTTCATTTTTTGAAGTGCCCTTTCTTTTTTCACTCCCTGACACGCTGTCGGTGGGGGATGCAGATGAAAAACATACCCACGATATCCCCTGTGACTAAAAGGGGCAACCAAGGGATGATTGAATTAGAACCATCAGGTTACTTGTGATAAGTACCATCACACGAGGAACACCATGGGTTGACTTAACTTGCGAGTAGTACCACTATGTGAGGTACACAATAGGTTTGTGATTAGTAGGATGTGGGTGGATCACTATAGGTTTATAGTACCCATGGAACACCATGGGCTTAAGTTGCTTGTAATTATTACTATTATGTGAGGAACACCACGGCATAATAAGAATCCCTGTGATTAGTACCGCTATGTGACAATGGTTCTACTTTACTAGCAATAAGTACCATTATGAGGGGCTGTTGACCTGGATTTTGGACCCCTTTAGACAACAAGAATCATAGATTCAGGATTGTGCTTTGCAAGCAGCCCATTGGTCAATATATACCATTGTTTTATGTTAATTTCTGGGAAGGTGAGGCATTGTGGGTTGGACCCACCGATTGCTTTAAGTTCATAATTGTTAGTCTTTTCAAATTCTAGTCTGGATTGATTTTGGAATTATTTTTAACTTTCAGTATTGTGAGTTGGATCTGCTGATTATTTTTAATTCATATTTATCATTCATTCTTCAAGTTTTGAATTCTGGTCAATAGATGAATTTTGGAAATTTAAATTGTCATTACATTTACTGTCATAAAAGTGGACAAACTGACATTTTTCCATGTTTCAGGTTAAGTTCCCTGTTTCAGTGAGTAACTAAAGATACACCAATGGATAAATGTGATGAAGAATTTTCATTAACATTTTTTACTTATATCATCTGTGCCCCTAGTCCTGGTCTAATGTGTTTTATCGAGTCCTTCACTTCTTGTAGCATGACATGGAAGAAGTAAAATTTATCCCTGTGTGGAGATGATGCATTGTCATGTAAATTAATTACTCTTCGGTGACAAAATTAATTCCCATTGGCAAGGAGACAAAATGGTCATTCAGTTAGTCTACACTAACATTTAGTTAGATTTCTGGTTATCAATGCCAAAACATTTCATAGATTTTTACACAGTCACAGGTTGTAAGTTGGGTCTAATCAAGTTATGGGCATTTTATAGGTAATTTTATTCTGTAGCATTTTATAAGTCTGGTGGTTAACTTCAGTTGGGTAGTATTTGTACCATCTATGAGCAGCATATAGTTTAGCCATTAAGTTATGAATTTAATAATCAATGATTTAGAAGTTCTGAATCCCTATCCCATGTACAGAGGGGAGTGTCGATCGTAGCTGCGTCGCTTAGCTGTTCACACAATTTATCTCTATCTACAGCACAGAAGTTTGAGGTCCCTGAATGATAATGTTTCTTTGGTTTTGGACATTGTAAGTGGTTGGACAGATACTGTCATGCCTAGATAGTCCCAGGGTTGATATTCATTCATCTTACAGTACTTTTCATGAAATGTTTGTTATTATCAGATCAAGGAGAGTGCAACTGTTATTAGGGTTGTGGGTTAGTTTGCGGGGTAAAATATTGTTACATGCTTCTCAAGTATTGAGACTGTTGAATAGAAACTGCAGTACTGTCAAAGAAATTTTTTTTTAAGTCTCATAGTCTGGTAGAAGGTTCAGTATTTCTGTCTCAGGGTCAGTTAAATACCTTATTTTTGGTGGCTTGTAAACCACTCCCAGCAAGCATTTGCATGGTTATCTTCACAAATACTCTGGCATGGGTCATACTGTGAAGGTGAATTGCTAATTACTAGAGGGTTGAGGTATCTGGCATCATAAGCTAACACCCCTCCAATTAATTTTCCTTCGCAGTCATTTCTTAGAAGGATGTACGTATCCATGTCAACAGCTGAGCTAGGACACTTGCTGGCCAACCATATCTTGGGCATAAGAATTGTATGGAACAGACTACGCACTTCATCCAGGACAGCAACAACTGGATATTAAAATGACAAACATTAAGTGCTCTTGGAAATTGTTTCACAGCTTCGTTAAAGATATTAGCAGTTGAGAAAGGGGCTACGTTTGCTCTAGTAGCTGCATGTGTGTCAAGGAGCCAGCTAATGGAAAGGGGTGTTTGTGTGGAAATGAGTCGTGCTACTCTTTTTTTCCGTAAGCTATTGAAACCATGGATACTTTCAAGCTAACCCCCAGTGGGCGGGGGGTGCAGATGGAGAATACACCCACGGTATCCTCTGCCTGTCGTAAAAGGAGACTAAAAGGGGCCCCAGGGCTCTCAACTTGAACGTGGTTTGGCAACTACGGGGCCCTTAGCTGAGTCCTGGCTGGCATTACTTCCACTTGTCAGGCTCCTCACTTTCATCTATCCTGTCTGACGTCCCTTGGTCAACTCTTGTTCTTTTCTGACCCTGACGGTATTAGAGCATTCAAGGCCTAGGGAGTCTTACATTTTCATGTTCTTCATGGTCCTTGTCTTTCTTTATCTGGTACTTCATTTCTCGAAGTATTGGATTACTTTCTTCTCTCTCTCTACCCCCCTTCTGTGGGTGCAGGACACAGACGAAGACTACATCCACGGTATCCCCTGCCTGTCATAAGAGGCAATTAAAAGGGACTACCAAGGGATGATGAAATTAGAACCATTAAAATAATTGTGATTAGTATCGTTACGTGCGAAACACCATGGGTCGGCGTTACTTGAGACTAGTACCACCATGCGAAGAAAATCGTGGGTCTACATTATGTAGGAGCTGTACCATTATGTGAGGAACCTATTTGTCTGAGTGTTGCGTATGATAGAGGTCATCATGAGTATTCCACTGGTCGGTTCCACTGTGTTCAGAATGGGTCTGTGTTACCTATGAGTAGAAGCTCTTTATGAGAAACACCATGGGTTTATGTTGCCTGTGGTTAATACTACTATGTGAGAAACACCACAAGTTTGGCTGGCCCCCATGATTAGTACCACTATTTGAGGAAAACAGTTGGTCTGCTTTGCCTGAGAGTAGTACCATTATGTGAGGAACACCATAGACTTGTGTTGCCTGTGGGTGTTACCATAATGTGTGATACACCATGGGTCTGCATTGCCTACGATTAGTACCACTGTGTGAGCGACGTCATGAGTATACGTGGCCTGTGAGTTGTACCACTATGTGCGAAACACCATGGGTTTGTTTTAACTGCAAGTGGTGCCATTGTGCGTGACATACAATGGATCTACATTACCTGTGATTAGTACCAGTGTAGGAGGAATACCATGGTTCTGCTTTACTAGTGATTAGTACCATTGTGAGGGGCCAGTGACCTGGATTTTGGACCCCTTTAGATAATGAGCATCATCCGAATGATCAAAGACATTGTGAATTGGATCCACTGATTGTTCTTGTTTTATAATCATTTTCTCATCACCATTCATTTTAGATTCTAGTCGGTAGATACATTTTGAAGTTTCAATTTGCATTTCGTTACACCTCGTACCATTAGGGGCCGATGACCTAGCTGTTTAGGCCCCTTTAAACAACAATCATCATCAATTTCAAGCTACCAAGCAAGTTGCCTATGTGGTTAGTGGCATGTAGTTGTTACATTGAATTTGGAAGTTAGTGGTTTCCAAATTCACTGTCAGCAGCTCTGAAGATTTTTTTCCCATGGTTTCCCATTTTCACACCCAAATACTGGGGATGTAGCTTTCTTATCCTATTATTGCCGTAAGACCTCTAAGAGTTTGTATGATGTTAAACCTAGAGCAATAATGGTATTTTTTCTAAAAATACCATCATCAGCATTTGTTGTTTCATTACAGTACTATTTTCTACAACATGATGCACTAGTTCAAAAGATATTCCTGTTCAGACTTGCTATTCAGTCTGTGGATCAAAGAATATATGAATTAAAGGAAAATTAAAAGAAGGGTATAAAAATAAGTCTATCTACAGCTTGTAAACCGATTACCGTCAGGGTTGGAAGAGATAGAATTGACCAAGGTAGGTCATATGGAGACTGGCACAAGAGAAAGCAATGCTAGACTGGGCTACACCCTACAATTGCCAATCCATGCTCCAGGGTTGAAAGCATGAAGGCTTTTATCCCTTTGTCACCTCGTATGACAGGCCGGGAATACTGTAGGTGAATTGTTCAGGGGAATTAACCATGTCTGGCAAGTTCATATTTATAGATGGAAGTCTGCAGTTCACTCTCTTTGTTTCAGGGTTCACGTGGATTGAAAGTAAATTCTTACTACAGTGCTCATTTTCATGTCTTTTTCTTTTAATTTTAGCGTGAGTCCATGCTCCTTACATTACCAAGGCATGAAACGCAGATCAGCAAATGGTGAGCTAATGTTAGAAGATGAACAGGAGGAGAGTGAAGAGTAAGTCAGTATCATTACATATTTAGAAAATTAATATTCCAGTTAGATTTAAATGTAAAGGCAAATAAGCTCTTAATGACTACTACTCAATTGTATCTTCTCATTGGTGTCATAGTTAAGCCCTCTCTGATCTTTTAAGTTATTGATCCTAAAATTAACAATTTCTGCTATTAATAATAATGTTAACACTTTGAAGACGAGCGACGTGCACCGTACGTCATTTGTAATGTTCCTTGGAGGACGAGTGACGCACGCTGTACGGCGCTGAGTTCAAGTGCTCATATATCCGCTTTAACATATTACAAACATTAGCAGAGTGCTGGAACACATTGTGCAGTGCTTGTAGTTCATTAAAAAATGCCACGTAGCGGTAAATCATCAGAACATAATTCTAGTACGATACTAATTTGGTTCTACAGAGGCGGTTTCATAGCCGCATGGTCTCGCGCGGCCGGCGACTAGAGCAAATTTTCACAATTTGATTTTTCTCATTTCTCAATGATTAGTATGTATGTTGAGTTTCATAAATGTATCATGGTGTATGTGACTGTGTAATTAATGTTTTTAATATGCATCATGAAAATTTTTTAAAAATGAAAGTAAAGAAAAGGGTTTTTAAATTTATTTATAACAGTTAGTGGTTTTGCTCCAATCTTGAAAAAGAAGGTATGCATGCATTGCTCAGATGTTGCTAAATCCAAAATAGGTTTGTGACCATAAGTAGTTACATTTGTATAAAGATGTGAAAACTCAGTAAAAGGCTCAGTCCACAGTGTGTAACATCTAGCTTCATCTGCTCAGTCTTTAATGTATTAAAGATATGTCCTAAGATTTCAATTAATAACATTTTTTTTATCTAAGAAGTGGGATCTGCAGGTAAGATCATGGTGAATGTGTGTAAAACAAACTGCATCCCTGCAAAGCATATCTCTAGACTTCTCTGTATCCTTATAAAGGTTAAGATAAAATATAAAATGAAAGAAATTGTAATTTCAAAGGATGTAGTCACAAAATAAGTTAAATGGAACTTCCCTCCATGGGAACTTAGAATTTCCATTTAAATGGAACATGTCAAACAATTGATATTAATTTTGTGTTTCCATGCAATTGAACATATCCAATCATTGAGTGCGTAAGTTTATGAGAAATGCAGTTAAACATTTTTTCATGTTGACTGATTTGTTAAGAGAGGGCACAAGAGGTGTTCTCCAGCTTGCTTCAATCTCCATTTAGGGGCGGTGGCAGATACCTGCCAGTCATTCACATAGCCTTTTCTTAATTTTTTTCAAAGAACTTCAAAATTTATTGACCAGTTCCTTCGACCAATTATTCTTATACCTTACTCTTCACCCTATAAATAAATATTTGATCCAGTTTGCTTTCTTATATTCCAACTTTTAAAAGCAGGAAAGATCATAATCTGAAGATAAAAGCTCCATTTAAGTTTATTCTTTGAAATTATTTAATTATTTGTGTGTAAATATTTGCTTCTTTTTTTCTAATATTTATAATCTTCTACTAATATTTGATGTCTGAGAATGAATTAACCATTTATTATCAATGTTCGTGGCCTAAGAACAAAAACTGCTTTATTTCTTAAAAATCTTTATCAAGCTTGTTAATGATTACCCCAGTGTAGTTCATACCTTATATTAACATCTAGGTACTTCAGTGATCCCCTTGGGGTACTTTCATACCATCGACACGATAACTAAAACTGAGAGGACTTTTCTGCATGATCAAGCTTACAACCTGACTTTGCATCCAGTTTACAATCATACCATTGTCTGTCATCCATCTCACAACATTGCCTAGGACATTTTGTAGTCTCGCACAATCCTGTAACATATTTACTGTTCTATACAGTATATAATAATCTGCAAAAAGCCTTATCTGAGATTCCAGTTCTCTAACTCATATCATTTATATTATATATATAATAAAACATACAGGTTCAAAAATACTGCTCTTTGCGACTTTCTCTCTTAATCATTACAAGATGAGATAACTCTTCACCTATCCTAATTCTCAGTTCTAGAAATTTAGTCACTTATTCACTCTTCTCTAGTCCAATAGCTCTCATTTTTGTTAGTAGTCTCCCATGATATATCCTATCAAAAGCCTTGGATAGATCAATAGTCATACAGTCCATTTAATCTCCTGAATCAGAAATTTCTGGTATATCTTGCTGGAATTCTACAAGTTGAGCCTTACTGGAATAACACATCCTACCCAAACTGCTTTTTTCCAAACCAGTTAGTAATTTTGCAAATGTCTAATATAATCAGAAAGAATGTTTTCTCAGACCTTACAATTATGTCAAGCTGACCAGTTTGTAATTATCCACTTTATCACTCTCTGCCTTGTACATGGGACTATGATTGCATCTCTCCTTCATTTGGTATCACTCCTTCTTGAAAACTGTAATCAAATAAGTACCAGTATGTCAAATATGCCGTTATATCCCAACCCGTTGCCTTTAGTATATCCCCAGAAACCTTATCAATCCCAGCTGCTTTTCTAGCTTTTAACTTTTGAGTCTTTTTATAACTGTCATTATAATCCTAGGTAAATTTCAATAATTTGCCAGTTGTTTGTCATCTCCTCTACCTAGATATTATAACTACCTTTACATACTACTGACTGAAGACTTTTGATTTCAGGGACTGATAACTATGTAGTGGCCTGACTTGCATTCATTGAATATGCTCTGTGCTCAATTATTTGGGACTAAAATTTACAACGGTAATAAAGAATAATAATGATCATAAGAAGAAATTCTACAGAACTGTTGCCATATGTTTCATGTCTTATTGAAATAATTCAACTTCTATTGAAGATCCTATTGTGATTACTGGTAAAACACATGGTTATGGTGAGAATTATTACAGAAACAAAGAAACTGAGATATATTATAATTTTGATTATTTATCTAGTATCACTAGGACCAAGAGAAGAGATTAATAAATGTCTTAAAGTGTATAATTCAGCAAGGAAACTTGAAATGAACTTTTTCCTCTATAAACTAACATGAAAAAATATTTCAGGTACATGTACATAAATCATTTACATTTAGAACTGTCTTAATGACAAATTCATTGAATGTCATGAAGATTGTTTGGTGTGATTTTATAATTTTAAATGATGTTGCAGTGTAGATGGATCAACTGAATGGAGCAAGTTCCTAGCATCTGTGAGAGCTCGACTAGCAGTAGAACAAGTTGTTCATGGGGTTACGGCAGCTGCAAATCTAACCTTCGACTTCCTCTCACTTTTACTTGTAGCTGCGTGAGTATAAGTCAAAATCATTGTAGTTACTCTTAAGCTTTCTATTCATGGTCTGTAAGTGACAATGCTGTTAAATTTTATAAAACCTGGACCCTGGGGTAGCAGTTAAACAGTATCCTCATACTGCTTTATTCTGTATATAGCATTGGTAAAAAGGTAGAACAAACTCTATTAATGTTGAAAGATGTAGGGCTTAAATGTAGAAAGAGAAGAATTTACATAGATCTCATGTATGCTGCAACACACTTCCTTATACTGCTCTGAGGACCACTGATCCTTGCCAGATAGAATACATTTTTTAAATTCCATTTTTGGTAACGTTATTTCATTTTCAGTTACCATTCTGTTGTCATATGTTTCCTTTTAAGGTTGTGTATAAATTTGTTTCAACAAATTGAAGAACGTAACTTATTTAAAAAATAACAAAATATAAATGGTTCATGGTGTGCGTTACTCTAGTCAAGTCCTAGTTCGTGAATCATGGCCAGCGGCTGAGTGGCCTAGTAAGTGGTCCTCATTCGGGATACCAGGTGCTATGGTATGGGAGTGGGCATCTCGGACACATTCTGAGTCATTGCCCTCCTTGTTCTCAGGTGGCTAGGGCTATACAATCCACCAGTGGTCCATAACCCGTTAGAGAAGAGATCCTCACTTGGATTATGTGTAAGTAGGGTAGCATCCTGCTTCTTTAATTTACCGAGCAAGCCTCGGACCTATGGGAGTAATGGAGTTCCACTCCCATTTGACAGGCGAGGGACTCCTTGGAAGCAACTTGGCGAACAAAATGGAATTCGATGGGGCCCTATCGGTATTAATGGGGCTTATGGAAGAAAGTAGAACTGGCTGAGTCAGCAAAGAGGATGCATCTGGATGTGCTAGGAGTAAGTGATATATAGGTAAGAGGAGATAACGAGGAAGAGATAGGAGATTGTCAAGTGTACTTGACGGGTGTTAAAAAGGGAAGGACAGAGTCTGGGGTAGGCTAGGTCAAGCAGCAGGGAAACCTTTCTGGACAGTAATAAGGAATCTTAGGAAGTGAGGGGAAAAAGGAAATGAAGTGTTTTGGGTAGTTCAGGTGAACTCATAATAAATCCCACGGAATCACTGGACAGGTGGAGTGAATATTTTGAAAATATTCTAAACGTAAATGGAAATCTACATGGTGGTGTCACAAGCAACGGAGCTCATGGGGAGGAGTAGCAATTATGCTTGAGGAAGTGGAAAGGATGGTAAACGAACTCCATTGTCATAAAGCAGCAGGAATAGATGAAATTAGACCTGAAATTGTGAAGTATAGTGGGAAGGCAGGGATGAAATGGCTTCTTAGAATATTAGCATGGATTGTTTGTAAGGTACCTTCAGATTGGACAAAAGCAGTAATTGCACCTATCTATAAGCAAGGGAACAGGAAGGATTTTCAACAACTATCGAGGTATCTCATTGATTAGATACCAGGCAAAGTATTCACTGGCATCTTGGAAGGGAGGGTGTGATCAGTGGTTGAGAGGAAGTTGGATGAAAACCAGTGTGGTTTCAGACCACAGAGGGGCTTTCAATATCAGATTTTCAGTATGTGCCAGGTAACTGAAAAATGCTACAAGAGGAATAGACAATTGTTTGTTTCATAGATCTAGAGAAAGCATGACAGGGTACTGAGGGAAAAGATGAATACCTGCCATCCAAAACATTGTAACCCTCACTTTTCTAGAATTCTGGTTTTCCATGCATAAACTATGTATGCGGTTAGTGAGGCATGTAGGAAGTTATGTTGGCAAACATGTACATTAAGGGCCTTTTTTTCTTTTATTTAAATTTTGCCACGTGTCTTGCGGGTGCAGAAACGTATCAATGGAGGAGGAACGCTTGTGTCGCTAAGTCCTAGGGGACGAAAATGCAAAATTAAATATAGTAAATGGAAGAAGAATGAAAAGAAATACAAGCGGAATTCGGGGCAACCATATTTGGCCCACAATAACAAATCAGTGCCTGGGGAAAATCTGTGCTCAACAGGTAAGTGGAAAAACATAAGCCAATGGAAGAAAGTCAACAAGTTTCATAGGAGAGTCATATGTTTTAAATTTTAATGTGTAATCAGAGCTTTTATTATAAAATGTATTATATATACTGTATAAGCATATAAATGTCTTGCTCTCTTTACAGATTGCTACCTGTAAATGTACAATAAATACCAATATAGAACACTGAGTTTGGAGGACAACAGAATGCTGTTCGAAGAATTCTACAATTTAGACTACAATGCACAAACACGACATTTAGCTTAGTCATGCATTGCAATTGCAGATATCAAACGCAGGGAGACCTATGAGGCCATTTCATGCAGACACTGCACATTTAAGTACTTTTTAAGAAAAAATGCTGAACAAATTCAGGTATGCCAAAATACCTTTTGCACGATATATAGAATTACTGCTAGATGTGTGCAAATGCTCCAAGAGAAGATAAAATGTGGCATTTTCTTCGAAGACAGAACAATGTAAAAGATTTGATAAGAAAACATGTTAAGAAGCTATAAAGACAAGAAAGCCATTACTCGAGACATAAGAATGAAAAGCTCTGCCTGAGTTCCAATTTGAATATTGCTAAGCTTTACCAACTCTTTAGAGAAGAGAATCCTACAGTACAATGCAGTGAAAGAGCGTACAGAGATATTTTCAGGGGAGAATATAATTTATGCTTTGGAGTACCATGTTTGGACTTGTGTGGGTATTGTGATAGACTGTTCCTTCAGACTGTTAACAGTGAAAATGAAACTGAAAGAAAGAGAGCAAACTGCACCATTTGCAGGTGGAAGCAGCTTATTCAATGCTGCAGAAGGATACTGAAAAGGCTACAACAAACAAAACCTACATTGTCATGCACAGACCTCCAGCAGGTACTGTACTCTCCTACTCTTAACCATTCTGCAATATTCTATAAAGGTCAACTGTCAACTAACAATCAAGCAATACATAATGTTAGAGACAATAAGGTGTGGAAATGAGTATGGACTGAAAATGTAGCCTGACGAGGACCAGCAGAAATAACCTCTTGCCTCCTGAAGTACACAACCTCTGAATTTCTTCTTCTTAATCTGCTTACCCTCCAGGGTTGGTTTTTCCCTCGGACTCAGCAAGGGATCCCACCTCTTCCGTCTGAAGGGCAGTGTCTTGGAGCACGAGACATTGGGTTGGGGGATACAACAGGGGAGGATGACCAGTACCTCACCCAGAAACTCTGAATTTTCAGTACTAAAATCCAGTGAAGAAAGAACTTTAGTGGTGTGGTCAGATTGATGTACAGGGCAGAATAATAACTGGAAAACTATTCTTTTGTACCAGTATCTACTGAACGTGAAGTACTTCACATCTCTGGAGCAAAAATTTCTAATCATGGGCCACAGCTTTTTGCCTTGTGATCAAGATTTTGCATTAATTGAGAGAAACAAGAAGAACCAACTTGTGTATGAACCATCTGAATGGGTCCAGGTAATAGCAACTGCAAGACCAAGCAACTCGTTTTTGGTTTGCTACATGCAGCAGGATGATTTCACTGACATGAGTGCTATTGAAAAACAAATCCACAAAGATCCAAATTGCAAAATAACTGACTACATTTGGATGAAGATATCCTCACTTTCCAACAGTACTTCAATGTCGTAAGAGCCATAACTACCTACAACCTTCGTACTACGCAAACTTAGCGTTACTTTCTAGAGGTAAAGCCAACATCTCGGTTCCACCTGTTATAATAAGCTTGGATAGACTACCCAGACTGTATTCATTCATTCAATCATTCATTCATTTATTTAGCTTCCATAGACTGTACAATTACATATTTTGAAATATGCTAACAGTATAGGAGTTCTAACATATTCTTCACTACAACTATTAGACAAAATCCTTAAGGCAAAACAAACAGAACTCAGAGACTTCCCTATTTTTTTAATATGACAATCCCATCTTAATTTTTCATCTATATGGACACCTAAAAATTTTGTGGTCAACGCATTTTCAATTGCATTTGCATTTAATGTAAGGTTGTGTTTTTTTGCAGTTTTGTCATGGTAGTTAGATGCCTTGAATTCCATGTATTGGGTCTTTTTAAAGTTCAATGTTAGTTTGTTTTTCCTGAACCATGATTCTAACCTAGACAGGACTGCATTTGCTGTAGTTTCTATAGACGTAGAGTCAGGATTATTAATAATTATGTTTGTATCATCAGCATACAGAACTGCTGTTTCTACTTGATTGTGAGGAAGATCATTCACATAGATCAAGAAAAGAACAGGCCCCAAAATACTACCCTGTATGAAGAGCCATTGCTGTATCTGCAAAAAATAAAGCTAATCTGCTAGGCATGTGTTGATACATTCCTGAAAAGTATCGAGGTTTTTATGATAACCTAAAAACAAAGTGAAGTGACGAATTTGTGAGCCATCAAATATCCAGGTGGAGATAGACATGCTCAAAGTCGCATTCAAGGGTAATGGTTACAGCGATTTGCAGATCATGGAGCCCTGCATCCCAGAGAAACGACCAAGCAAAGCTCACAGAAGGAAGAAGTGAAGGGAACTGCCTACTTGCCTTACATTCACAACACCACAGATCAAATTGCCAAGGTCCTCCGCAAACACATGATAAAAACCATGTTTGGCACCGCCACTAAAATTGCTCACAGTCTGAGTAAAACAAAGGACAAATTGCCCCACATTTACATCCTGGGGTATATGAAATTCCCTGTACTTGTGATAAGGTATACATCGGCTAAACATGCCGGTCCATTGGTACCTCTATCAAGGAACATGAAGGTAATATTCATCTCAATCAACCAGACAAATCAGCAATAGTTGAGCATGCTCTATCGTCGGGTTATGATGTCATGTTCCAAGACACTCGAGCTCTTATCCACACTAGACACTACAGGTCCAGGATTATACAGGAAGATGTGGAAATACATAGAAATCGTAACAATTTCAACAGAGACACAGGTTATCAATTAATACCTGGTTGCCAGCCATTAAGAATTTACGTAGGTAGTTCCCGTCCCTGTCCCTGTCACTATTGTTATTTTGTCTCGGCGTTTTCCAAATTCGTACGTTGATTCATTCCAAGCTTGTGTCAATGTCGTATGTTACGTACACATGTTATGTGAACTTCTTAGACTGATTCTGATGGTTTGGTCAGCTTCCGCTTCGAACGCTAGCGCTGTGCCACGTCCTGGGAGCCATCTGGTGGTGAATGAACGTACCATTTCCACTTCTATTATAACTTCTAAATTTAAAGAGTCATTGTTTAAGAAGCCTTTCTCGTGGACAGTCAAGATTTCTTCTGATGACTCGGAGCACATTTCTCTGCAAAACGTAAAGAATTTCACCTTATTTTGTTGAAACGGCAGAAAACCCAAAAGCCTATACAGTATTACGTCTATAATGTGATGTTTATTCATCATTGAAAAAGATTACAATAGAGTAAATTAATATATTATTTTGGGTCCACCTTTTCAATACAAAATGTAAATAGTTTAAATTACATAGGGACTAGTTTCGACCTAGTAATTTCATTGAAGGTATTATCAATAAATACAATCATCGTCCTATAACTGCTTTGAAAAAAGAAAAAAAAAATTCTTTATTTTCTACCTTTACTTTCAATAAAGATATTTATAAGGTCACTAACGTTTTTAAAAAACATGGTAAAATCTCCTTCAGAACCAACAATAATAACGCTAAAGTCTTACACAACTCATCTGTTAATAGAACTGATCGTTTTTCAAAATGTGGTGTATATAGGGTCAAATGCAACGGCTGCAATTCTTCTTATATTGGACAAACAGGAAGAAGCTTTAAAATACGATACTTGGAACATGTCAATGCCCAAAAACACAAATTTTCTGCAGTTGGTCAACACATGAATGATTATAATCATAAATTTACTGCCATTAAACAAGATATGGTAATTCTCAAAATTATGAATAAAGGACCCCTCCTTAACATAACAGAGAATTGCTTTATAAATCTAGACCAATATTTTAATCCTAATTTCAATCTTAATGACATTTCCGAAAAGTCGAACATTCTTTTTGACCTGCTCATTCAACTTTTCAGACAATCAGAATCTAATATTAAAGGTCCAATTTTTCATTCTATTTATAGTACTTTTCTTAATCATTCTTCCATATTCCCACATCCTTCAGCCCCACCTTAAAAAAAATCCTTTTCTTCTCCTTCCTTTATTTTTCTCCCTTCACCTCCTCAAGTTTTCCTTGCATCTCACCTACCACCATTTTCTCTCTTCAGCTTATTACAACACACATCAATTCTCTTATGACATAATATTTTCTTCCACCAGACCAAATATTGTTTATTTCCTTACTGTCATTTATTCAAAACTTTTCTTCTCCATCCTTTATTTTTCTCCCTTCACCTCCTCAAGATTTCCTTTGAACCTTGCCTACCATTTCTCTCTTCAGCTTATCACAACACGCGTAAATTACCTTATGACATATTTTATTTAAACATTTTCTACCACCTGACCAAATTTATTTATTTCCTACTGTCATTTATTCAGAGTCAATTTTATGGTCCGCATTGAACTGCGAATTTATATCCACATTTATTTAACTCCATGTATGTTATTCCACCTCATGAAACATCCATCGTCCTTCAAGATTCCAGAAGCGGAAGAGCTTTCTTCTAGCATCTTACTTCGCATCGACAATTATTTCTAGTTTTCAAACATCTTGAAGACAATGTTACGGTACTTTAATTTCAATTGATCTCTGAATGAACATCATCTTCGCTTGAAAACCAACCTTTTTTCGATTTCCACTTTCACAACTTGTCATTTTTATACGACGCACGGGACCTTTTTATGGATCTGTATTTTTTAACATAATATAGCGCTTCTCTGGACTCCTAAGCCTCCACGCGCAACAATTATCTAGTTCCAAAAAACTGAAGAGCCTTTCCAACATCCATGTGTTTTGACGTCTATGAATACCTTAAAAAATGACGTATCTTCTTTGAATTTACAACAGCAAACTCAAGAAGCCAGCATTCAACTGATAATTCTTCTTTATAACATCTTTTAGTGCACACTGGACTTCTAATGCCGTACGGCGCACTGAACTTTATTTGTAAGTGAATGACGTGACTTCTGCTCAGTGCTTCGTCAATTGGAAGAGTTATTATTTTTAATATATTGCTGCTCAATATCCCACATGGTATGTACTTTTAAAAAGACTGTACTTGTGTTTACATTGTTTATTTTTTCTTCGATATTTATGCTTTAATTTACTTCAGGCTGATGATGACCTATTATTAGGTCGAAACTAGTCCCTATGTAATTTAAACTATTTACATTTTGTATTGAAAAGGTGGACCCAAAATAATTTATAAATTTACTCTATTGTAATCACAGTTCAATACGGATCTATCATTATGAAACTTATTTCTTTTAATTGCAAAACATTCTCGCAACAATATTGCTGGTGTTCAGTGAATTCTGTTAAACAGTGGGATGCTCTTACAATGAGTAATGTAAATTAGAAGTGTGGTTTGTTTCATTATTTTTATACAGAATAAAAACAATAAATGATATTAAAAGCTATAAATATTTCCAGTAGTGTAAACATTGAAGCCTCCGTGGTTCAGACAGCAGCGCGTCGGCCCCTCACCACTGGATACCATGGTTCAAATCTCGGTCACTCCATGTGAGATTTGTGCTGAACAAAGCGGAGGCGGGACAGGTTTTTCTCCAGGTACTGCGGTTTTCCCTGTCATCTTTCATTCCAGCAACACTCCCCATTATCATTTCATAGCATTTATCACTCATTAATAAATCACCTTGGAAGTGGCGACCTCATTGTAATAACAGCCTATGAATGTTTCATTCATTACATCCCTGACCCGGTCAATGACTGGAAAACAGGTTGTAGGTTTTCATTTTCAGTGTAAATATTCTAACCACCGGGCGAGTTGGCCATGCGCGTAGAGGCGCGCGGCTGTGAGCTTGCATCCGGGAGATAGTAGGTTCGAATCCCACTATCGGCAGCCCTGAAAATGGTTTTCCGTGGTTTCCCATTTTCACACCAGTCAAATGCTGGGGCTGTACCTTAAGGCCATGGCCGCTTCCTTCCAACTCCTAGGTGTTTCCTATCCCATCATCGCCATAAGACCTATCTGTGTCGGTGCAATGTAAAGCCCCTAGCAAAAAAAAATAAACATTCTAACCTGCAAAAAATGTGCTACCAGTACTTCCATTACAGTTACAACCTTTTTGCACTGATGTCCAAAGATCATCTCTTATATCTTGATTTGCAAGTTGCACATTGCCAAAATTATTATGCATTAATAACTAGCGAACTCATTTAAATTAATTGTTAATGGCAGAATAGGCATTCACAAACAATTTGCTTGTTTATTTGTTTTTCTTCTCTCCTGAAAAATTTGCATTTTGAGGGTTACAAGGTTTTTGCCATCAGGTATTCAGATGTTCACCATACTGGGTGACTGTGGGATAAAGGGGGGATAATTAAAATCAATCAAATGCATTTATGTTGACAATTGGGCTGCAGTGAGAATTGATGGTAAAAGTTTTTGGTTCAGGGTACTTAGAGGTTAGACAAGGCTGTAATCTTTCACCTTCGTTGTTTGTAGTTTACGTGGATCATCTGGTGAGAGGCATAAAGTGGTAGGGAGGGATTCAGGCAGGTGGAAATGTAGTAAGCAGTCTGGCCTATGCTGAAGACTTGGTCTTAATGGCAGATTGTGCCAAAAGCCTGCAGTCAAAAATCTTGCAACTTGAAAATAGGTGCAATGAGTATGGTATGAAAATTAGCTTTTTGAAGACTAAATTGATGTCAGTAGGTAAGAAATTCAAAAGAATTTAATGTCAGATTGGTGATACAAAGCTGGAACAGGTAGATAATTTGAAGTATTTAGGATGTGTGTTCTCCCAGGATGGTAATATAGTGAGATTGAATCAAGGTGCAGTAAAGCTAATGCAGTGAGCTTGCAGTTGTGATCATCAGTATCCTGTAAGAAGGAAGTCAGCTTCTGGACGACACTGTCTTTGCATCGGTCTGTTTTTGACCAACTTTGCATCGGTCTGTTTTTGACCAACTTTGCATCGGTCTGTTTTTGACCAACTTTGCATCGGTCTGTTTTTGACCAACTTTGCATTGGTCTGTTTTTGACCAACTTTGCATTGGTCTGTTTTTGACCAACTTTGCATTGGTCTGTTTTTGACCAACTTTGCATTGGTCTGTTTTTGACCAACTTTGCATTGGTCTGTTTTTGACCAACTTGCATCGGTCTGTTTTCGACCAACTTTGCTTTATGGGAGTGAAAGCTGGGTGGACTCGGTATCTCTTATTCATAAGTTAGAAGTAACAGACATGAAAGTAGTGACAATTTCTGCTGGCACAAACAGGTGGGAAAAATGGAAGGAGGGTACTCGGAATGAGGAGATAAAGGGTAAGTTAGGAATGAACTCGATGGATGAAGCTATATGCATAATCCAGCTTCGGTGTTGGGACCATGTGAGGTGAATGGAGGAGGATAGGTTACCTAGGAGAATAATGGACTGTGTTATGGAGAGTAAGAGAAGTAGAGGGAGACCAAGATGATAATGGTTAGACTCAGTTTCTACAGATTTAAAGATAAGCGATATAGAACTAAATGAAGTCACGGTGCTAGTTGCAAAGAGAGGATTGTGGCAAAATTTAGTAAATTCAGAGGCTTGCAGACCGAACACTTGAAAGCATAATGGTCTATAATGATGTATGTATATAATAAAATACAAATACTAGTTTTCAAGAATAGTAAGCACGACTTCTGTGCACTTTGTTTTTGTCGCTCATTCCTACAGTGCCATTAGTGTCTTGATTCTCTGAGACAAAGACCTACAAGAGTGTGCAAAGTCTGCTCAGAAAAGTTCTTAAAAGAAACTAGAAAATGATCAAGGAAAGAGACTCGATGGTATTGTGAAAGCTGTAATATGCAACTTACCCAACAAATGTTTTAAACATTATCAGTCAAATATTTAATTGGGACTGTAGAAAAAAGGATTACCTTTTCCAGTCAGATTTTTCTCTCTTAGATAACATATTAATTCTAATGTGACAAAGTTGGATATGAGTTTAAAAAAATAATTTAAACATGACTTTAAAGAAATGAAAATACTTGAGATTGCCCCTTTCAGTATTTCAGTGTTGAAAATAAAAGAACCAAATGAGTTCAATGCTGAGACAGATAAAAAATATAGTTTTGGGTACAAAAGGAATAATTCATTAGCTTGAAGTGTCGGTTAAAAAGCCTCAAAATATGGCTTCCCTGTGGCTCAGTGGATGAAGTATTTGTTAGCTTTCTAACTAAAAATACTGAAGGTTGATTGTTGAAAATACCATATTCAAAGCTAGCCTGCTGGTCATCACCATTAATGTGTCAAGTCTATACTGTTCTGACACCATAGTTAGCTGGTCCGAGTACTATTGGTCGAAAAAAATCCAACATCAGGATGTTGGCTGGTAGGGTAGGAGGGGTGATATATAATTTCTAATTGCTAGATTGAGTGCCAAAAGCCAGATTCAATTCCAAACCTCTCTGCAGTGTTCATGTGGAGTGAGTGCATATTACTCTGTTCAGGATTCATCCATCGGATGGGAATAAGCTTTGAGCAGGCCGCTTAGTGCTAATTGACAGGAGTAAGCTATGTGCCAGCACTGGGTTTCATCTTCTCCCTTCCTACTGTCATCTTGTCATATCTTTCATTTCATCTCATTTACTCCTGTGATGAGACTGATGTCAGGAAGGGTATCTCTTCATAAAAACTCTATGAAGATTCATCTCGCTTCACACTGAAACCCAGAGAGAAACAGCACAATGGTTGGACATACCATATTCAAGACAACCATTGATATTCCAAACAAGTACTTACTTGACTTCATTATCACTCCAATTGAACAATGGAAGAATTTTCTTCTGCAAAACATTCAGTCTTGGGTAAGCATTCATTGAATTTCATGCAGTGAACACTTTCTCAAACCCAAAGGAGAGGAGATTTGATTAACCCTTTCGCACTCAGCGCGCCAATCTATCGGCGCGAGAGTTTATGGCGAGAAAGCTCACGGCGCTGATACATCGGCTCTGTCCTCTTTAGGGATTTTCGTCATTTGCGTGGCTATTAAATTGTAACAGTTGATCGTGACAGTACCTTAAAGCATTGAATTTGCATTTTACTCTACAGATATATCCACCAGCCTTACAAAATATTTTTATTTTCGACAAATTAAATCTGTTGACCATGAATGTTTATGTTGTGGTTATTTGAAGTTATTGCGTGGATCTGTTTTGGTTGGCTTATGAATACAACAATTTTATCTCGATATGAGTTTAGTTTAGAGTATATTTCATTTCATTGGTATAGCGTGTGTTCGCTGTACTTCGCAAACTATAATTTTACTTCATTTCATAACTCCATTGTTGCACGTGCTTGCGTCATCTTTTTATCATAATGGCGAGGCTGAATGAGGCCGATATCCTTGAATTTTCAGATGATTTAGACTGTAATAATGACCTTCTTTTGCCGAAAGTGATTCGCATTATGTGAGAAATCAATCACAGCTGCTCACCGTGCATCGGACTAAGAGGACCTGACATTGATGACCATTACATGTAGAGTGAATATGTGCCATGCTTCATGAATGAATTGCAGCACACACATCATATTGATATCAAATATTCAGAATTAAATGTTCTTTCTTCACGTCTAAGAGTAAAGAAGGAAGACGCAATAATGTCTGATATTTCAGTCATTGAAAATCAAAAATTATTTTTTAAATTTATTTTCAAAATTTAATAATTTTTTTGGCTTTACCAATAACAATACGTCCTAGGTATAATAATTTCTGAAATGCTCATAGTTTTCTGTATTAGTGTGATTTATTTTAATGTGTGTTAAACTCTTTACGGGAGATAGTAGGTTCGAATCCCACTATCGGCAGCCCTGAAGATGGTTTTCCGTGGTTTCCCATTTTCACACCATGCAAATGCTGAGGCTGTACCTTAATTAAGGCCACGGCCACTTCCTTCCAACTCCTAGGCCTTCCCTATCCCATCGTCGCCATAAGACCTATCTGTGTCAGTGCGACGTAAAGCCCATAGAAAAAAAAAAAAAAAAAACAAACCTCTTTACATGTTGATTTTTTTTTCTTTTTTCTTTTGTAATTTGTTTTGGAAAATGACAAATTAGTCTGAGTGTCTTCGAGCAAACCCCTGCATATAGGCTGAGTGCCAAAGGGTTAAATATGCTCATATTACAGGTCATTTAAAAAGGATGCCAAATGAGTGAGGAATGTACTCTCAGAACAAATGAAATAACCACACTGGAGTTATTCCTGGTTAATATGTCATTGCCAGAAGCTTCTATGTATCATAGTCCAGCAAACTGATAAGGAGGTCATAAGATACATCCCCCAGATCATCTGTGGCTATCTTTTTGTTCAAAGAGTGTGTGCTCTGGATCTTGCAGGATGGAGCTAGGCAAATATCTTAGACTGACAGGAAGGTACGATTAGATTTGGATGGTCAAAAGGACACAGTGTACTGAAGGTGACTGATGTTATTGCCACACAGTAAGATCAAGCATATGGTAGGCAGTGCAAGGATATGCAGTGTACATCAAACCAATGGCAGTCAGTTAAAATGTTCTCTAACTGCTTGAGGCAGCAATTGCTGGACATGACTGGCCACGTGTGCAAGTTTCAGAACATACACTACGGAGAGAACTGCATGCCTTGCATATCTGAAGTAGGATATCTTACACTAGGCTACTTCTAACATCTCTACATTGGTTGGCTAAATGCTACAAGGACTAGAAAGCAGAAGACTGGAAATGACTGATAAAGCCTGACTAGTTTAATTTCTGCCTTACAGTAACAATGCCAGACATGTTGTACATGCACTGAAGATCACATGAGCTCAACAAGCCTTGCATACCTTCCTGATGAAGCTGGGAAACAATAAGCTCGTCATTGGGCTGAGAAGAGAGAAATGTAGACGATTTTATTTATTTAGCGTATGGTCCATACAATCAAGTTGAGTTCAGAAATAAATTATACACATTTACATAACAAGAAAACAATAAACAAGGAAAGGCTCCTTACAACTGAATGTCAAGATCATTGATCCAGTGTCTTGCTTCTGGAGTTGCCATCAGAAAATCCACTTTGCTGCCTGGTTATACTGCTCTTGGAGTGACATATCATGTGTATAGAATAGCCACCTACATCCGTAACAACATAAATGAAGCCTCGCTTATTTCTGAATATAAGGATGGAAATATACATACAGTTGTCACAGTTGCATGGCATTACTATAACAAATGTATATAAACCACCTAACATTCCCTGGCCTGAACATGTCTTACATATTGCAAAGCATCCTGCAATTTATGTTGGGGATTTTAAGTCACCATGGTCTCTGGAAGTACTCCAAAAATGATGAAAACAGTAGAATGCTCGTGAAATGGGCAGAGGAAAATGACCTCCATTTAATTTTTGATGCTAAGGACAAGGGCACATTTAGATCAGCTGCATGGATCAAAGATACAAATCCAGACCTCTGTTTTGTAAGCTGTAATGAAAGTGGTTTTCCTGAAAACATTCGTGATAGGTGAATTTCCACATAGCCAACATAAGCCCATCCTAATTGAAATGTAGAAGAAATTGGGATTGATGAGTAAAGCCTATCCATTTGCTGACAACAGTGTATGAAGATGTTAAGATTGTCTTTTGTGTTTGCATGTTTGCCCATGTCTCCTTTCCGTTGCTCCCTCTTTACACAGTGATTTGCCTTTCTGTTCATCCTATCTTGTGTTTTTCTATACATAGAAGATAGATCATATTTTTAAATGATCATGAACCCCATGGATATTAATTGTGGTCTCTCCTAGAGGTATTTTTATCATATTTGACTTAATCTGTCCAAACTAGTAAACCTTTCTACAGAACATTCTATAAATATCTGTGCATATCTCAGTGTTATGATAATGTTTTGATCTGTTGTAGATTTTTGTCAGCCTTGGGCCTAGTAGAGAACAGCACTGAAATCTTAGTTGGAAGTATGCTGATATCTCCTCTGATGGTAAGTACTAGTACAAATGTCCACAAATAATCATGAATTGTGCAGAGAATTATCTAAAAGAATTCAATCAAATATTTCTCTTTTTTTACAATAAAATTTTGCTTTTCATCGTACTGACTTGGATCATATGGTGACAGTGGGATAGGAAATACCTAGGAGTGGGAAGGAAGCAGCTGTGGCCTTAATTAAAGTACAGCCCCAGCAAATATTTCTCTAAAATTGTAGAAACTTACTGGCCTCTTAGGTTGCAACCAAGGTATATAGACTACTAAAGGTAGGCTATTCCCTCTTCTTGCAATTAGAATTTTCCCACATTGCCTTGCTCACTGTAATGACATCAGGCAGAAGAGAAGTTACGCGCATGAGGTCAGGGAAGCTGAACTGAAGTTCTCATGATGAGTAAAAATGCTACTAATTGTGCTGTTGACATGTGCAATAATTATGGTTGTAAAAAAAGTAGTTTTCTGAAAGATGCAGTGACACAGTGAAAATGGATATGGCTGGTTTTGAAATTAAGTGGAAATTCATGTCCACACTTATATTTCTGCATTTTTACAGTTTAATGTATCCTTCAGCACAAATGTACTGCTTGTCCTCAAATGCAATTATAATATTGAAATATTAACTTCTAAATTTGGAAAGCGTTTGTTGCATATTTTAACGAAAAATTTGCTGAATGTCACCTCCAAGGAATGTCCGCACCCTTGTTGCACAAATGAGTCGTATAATACCTTGCATGAATGAACATATGTTGAGCCTTTTGTGTAAATGAAATAAAATTTTCTATTTATTAATATTATCAGTAAATTATAACAGAATGATTGATCACTTCATATTTAGAATTGACTAAATGTGTCCCTGTTCACTTGATCACCTCCATGGAATAACTTCAGTTCAGCAAATTCCCACCAGTATGCAGCACAGACTTGTCCATGTGCTGATAGAAAGCAGTAGGTAGCCATTTTGTGTGAGGTTCTATCAACTGTAAGGTAAGGCATCATTTACACTTCTTTTCTTTTTTCAAAGATAAGGTGGAAATACAAGGTGTAATTTTAATGACTGTCACCTACATATTGTCAGCAGTTCTTAAATGGTATTCTTAGCTTCATATCGACACACATCTTTCATGTATATTTCTACAAGTTTTGAATCTCGGGACAAGACAAGCTGTCTTATGGTATATTGGCAGGAAACAGGAAGAATGTCACCTCCATGGAAGTCGCCTCCATGGTTTTAGGTGTCCATGGTAGGTGACAAAATAAGATAGTGCTTGTTCTAGAGTGCAATGTATGCGGCATACAAGTGAGTCGTGAGTTAATATTGTTATTGAGTGATATAAGAAATCATGTATCGATGTATGTTTCCAGCATGCAGTCGGTTTTGAAGTATTAGGGAAAGGGCAATTGGTATGCACGTATATGAATTTTGGGTAAGGAATTGGAGGCACGGTAGCATAAAATGAAGATCATGTTATCAGAAGCCCAATAATATGCATTTAGTCAAAAGGTTACTTGTGAAAAATCCTATTTAACATTTTCTCTCCCTTTCACAGAAAAAATGGCATCAATTGTAAATGGAAAGACTGTATGGAATATCAGGAAGGTGGACCTTAGGAGCAGTCAGGGACATCGAAGTATAGAGGAAAATGATGGAAATAGCACTCTACGTAAATCAGAAAGGAAATAGTCTGTAGAGGTGAAATGTGAAATCAAGGCCAAGGCTTTTAGTAATGTAAATAAAAAGTCCAATTCAAATGCAAAGTCAAAATCCATTGAGGCAGTGAGGAAAATAAAGGAGTTAGAACAGAGGAGAAGAGGTAGAATTAGGGAGGATCCGGAATTGTATGAGGAAGCTAAGAGAAAAGAGGGAAAGGTACCATAGGAGGAGGGCAGAAGGGAAAATTGAAACCATTTCTCAGTTACCAGACAGGAGAGCTTTGAGAAAGGACTGGAGAGAACGTCAGAGGAAGAGCGCGCAGGATAAGAGAAAAGAGGAGCTTCTGGATCACATGAAAGATTGCACCCTACCTCGGTCAGATAAAGATAATGAGGTTGAGCATATCTGTTGCTGCAAGAGGCGGAAACAGTCGGAAGCATAGTGGACACAAGAGAATTCACAGGAATAGGACAAGGACATAGAGAATAATCAAAGAGCTAGATTAGTGTGAAAGACAAAAATGTGTAAAAAGACAAAAGTACAGGAAAAGAGCTAAACAACTTAGAGAAAAAATGGAAAATCAGAACAGTCCAAGGACAGTCGAGTCTCTTTTGAAGGATGAGAGAGTTTCACCAGATATTAAAATGTTCATGTTATCAGTGGTGGCAATTGAAAGAAAAATTGAAGAGAACTTTGAGAGGGCCAGAGGTTCCCAAAAACTGAGGAAAGCATTTTCATTAGTACTATCTGGCAAAATTGTGAAAAAGTATCGTATGCAGAAACTTCCAATCAGGTCATCCTTAAGGGTTATTGGTAAGCTAGATCCAGGCAATCTTAAAAGGAACAATAAAGTACCAGTCAAGCAATCTGCTCTAAGTCAGAAACAAAGTTCAAAAATTATTTGAACAGGATGATGAAAGTAGAATGGAACCAGGTGTAAAGGAGTTAGACAAAGGGAGGAGTCAAGAAACAGAAAAGAATTTTGAGTGCCAGCCTTTGCAGCCTGCACAAACAGTTTGAAGTTGAGTTTGGACGTGATATACCTTACACAACATTTTGTTCCTTCCGGTCTTTCTGGGTAGCTTTTCCTCATTATAGAAAATGCAACACATGAGCATGTGAAAAACATGAAAACTATGACCTGATGTTTTCAAAATTAAAGGGTACTGATGTAATTACTAGTTATGAAGATCCTGAGGAAATAGTAAAATCACTTTGCTGTAGGGATACTCCATGTTGTAAAGAAGAATGTATAGAAAGAACTTGTGAATCATGTAAATCCAGGGTAGTTGAAAAAAATCAGAGTTTGAAAATAAAAAGAAACATATCAATGGATGAGGAAAAAGTTCACCTTTACTGACAAAGGAAAGGAGAAAGTTGTTGTAAAAGTTTTCAAAGAAACTGTGGAGATGTCAACAAAAGATCTTTTGAATAATCTCCTTGAATTAACTCCAAGCTTCATATTGCATGTATGCAACATTTTACACCAATATATATTTGTCTCTGAGAAGAAAAAGACTCTCTGTAATGGTGAGATCTTCATCCATGTTGACTTCAGCGAAAACTACGATTGTAAACATTCCAAAGAAATTAAAGGTATGCATTTTGGAGGTTCCTGGGAATATATTAAGTTACGCACTAGAGTCCTGTACTATAAAGACATTTTGGGTGAGGCAAAGGTGCTGTCATTTTGTTCACTGTCAACCTTGCTGATACATGATTCAAGTGCTATATGTGCAGATCTCACAAAAATAATTACATTTGCTGAAAGCTTCATAGGTGAAGTAAAATTAATGTTCTCAGCAACAGCCCTGCTACTCGATATTGAAGCAAAAAGGATGCTTTATTTCATGCTGAACTACCTTTTCACATTTTGCACGAAGGAACTTGTTTGAAATTGCTCTGAAAGTGGTCATGGTAAGGGGGCTGCTGACGGTATTGGTGCAGTGTTGAAAAGAACCATGAACAGAATAGTAGGACATGGTTCTGATTTTTCACAAGTTTGAGAAGCTAATGGAAGTACCATCTAAGGAAGTTCACTCAATCAAACTGTTTGTGGTAGAACCTAAGGACATAAAGATAGACAAACTCCTCCTTTCCAACATTCTGGCTTTCACAGGCTTAATGAAAGTTCATCAAATTATTTGGAGCTCTTCGGGCAAAACTGCCTTGAGATACGCTGCCTAAGTTGCACTTTCTGTGGGCCATATTAATCGTGTACCCACTATCAGATAGGCTATTATGAATCGTCAAATTCTTCTGGAAATCGTATCCTATTATACTTGCTGATTTTGTGTATAGATTTAGCATACGAAATGACACTATTGATAACAGAAAACACGTAGTATTAAATGTATAATTGTAATCGAAGTTTTTGTTTTCAAGAGAATTTTCCTTAGCCAGATCACCAGGTCATGCAGTGTTACAGCAATGGGTCACATCGGTCTACTCCAGCAGTGACTCGGACACTTAAGTGGGTAGCTGGAGCAACAAATTCCAGGCCCAAGAATATAAGGCATCGAATCTGAAACTGACTTGTCCTTTCCATAGTCACAGACTGCTACCATGTTCATGCAAGACTAGAAAATACAATGGCAGTGCTAGTGACTTTGCTTTTGTGACTCCAGAGGCTATAACATACAATAGAGGGAAATTTGATTGATCCACCTTTTTTATTCAGTGCCGGTTTTGGTGTCTATGGACACCATCATCAGCTGAAACAGGTTGTATGAACAAAGGTATAAAAGTATGTAGTACATATAATAAACCCTCAGTAATAAGCGACATTAATAGGAAGAGGTACAAATACAATGCTTAAAAGAATATAAACCGGGCGAGTTGGCCGTGCGCGTAGAGCTCTGTGAGCTTGCATCCGGGAGATAGTAGGTTCGAATCCCACTATCGGTAGTCCTGAAGATGGTTTTCTGTGGTTTCCCATTTTCACACCAGGCAAATGCTGGGGCTGTACCTTAATTAAGGCCACGGCCGCTTCCTTCCAACTCCTAGGCCTTTCCTATCCCATCGTCGCCATAAGACCTATCTGTATCGGTGCGACGTAAAGCCCCTAGCAAAAAAAAAAAATATAAACAAGTTATGTGCTTGTTGGTCAAAGAGCCCGCCTGGTGGCCATGATCGTTAAGGCGCTGAAGTCTAAAAACGGTCTAACACTGAGGTTAGCCGGTTCGAGTCCCGTTGGTCGAAAAAATTTTCACCATCAGAATGTTGGCCGGCAGGATAGGGGAGGTGGTGGTATACAATTTCTAATCACTAGATTGCGTGCCAAAAGCCTGGATTAAATTCCAAACCTCTCCGCAGTGCTCATATGGAGTGAGGGCATATGACGCTGTTGATGGTGATTCGTCCATCGGATGGGGACGTTAAGCCTTAAGCAGACCCCTTGGTGCTATTCGACACGAGTAGGCTATGTGCCGGCACCGGGTTTCACCCTCTCCCTACTATCATATATCACGTCATTCATTTCATCTCTCATTAACTCCTCTGATGAGGTTGACGTCAGGAAGGGCATCCGGTCATAAAAAACCGCCACGACAAATTCATCTCATCTCATACCCGACCCCGTAGGGAAACGGGACAAGGGTTGGACAAACAAACGTGCTTGTTGGTCAAAGTATAAAATGAAAGTGAAGATATTCACAAATGTTTATAGACTTGATCACACTGGAATAATTAAAGTCTCAAGTGTAGCACTGCTAAACACTAGATTAAATAAAACATGGACATCCAAAAACTGTCATAGGATGTACTTTTTAATGTCTTCACTTTCATTTTATACTTTCACCAACAAGCACATAACTTGTTTATATTCTTTTAAGCATTGTATTTTTACCTCATCCTATCAATGTCACTTATTACTGAGGGTGTATTATATGTACTACATACTTTTATATCTTTGTTCGTACAACCTGTTTCAGCTGGTGATGTCCATAGACACTGAAACCGGTACTGTATAAAAAATGTGATTATATTAACAACATATTATGCATTGAAAAAAGGTGGATCAATCAAATTTCCCTCTATTGTATGTTATCTCCTTTCAATACGGACCAGATAACAAGTTTTTAATGTTGAATGATCCAGAGGCTATAGACTATATAAACAATTTGGACATATGTATATAGTGTAGATCTAACAATAGATGCTGTATGTCTAGCCATATGCTAAATAAATAAATAACAACCTCCGTGGAAGCTGCTGTCATCTCCATGCCTCTTCAAATACTCGAATGTTGTTCCTTTCCAAATTTTCTACTCTTGAGTTCAGATGTTTATTCTTATCAAACTAAAATAAAGGAATAGATGTATGAATATATTATGAAGATATCTGAATGTGATATTTTCAGAGAAAGCCTTATTTCCACTTAATTTCAGAACCACCCATATCTTGATGCAAGACAGCAGATGAAGTTAGAAATAACATTTATACTCAAAATTTACTTATTGAAATAAAATTTTAATGATTATTCCATTAATTGGTGCAAATCATATCAAGAGTTGACAAACATGGAACCCCAGCATTTGCTAGGTATCATGCCAAGGGTATATCACAAGAAGAATAAATGTGCACTGAAATTAGGTCGATATATACAGTCGGTTTCTCTCGTCAATTGGCGAGCCACGAACCTGCTACGCCAGCGTAGCAGGGGGAGAGCTGATACTCCCACGTGGCGCATCCCAGGTGGCGGATAGGGAGGTCCTAACTGGCTTGCCAGCGGACTTGAGGGAAATAAAATACCCCTCGCGCACCAAACACACACCCCTTGTGGGTGGGGGAGGTGGACGAAGAATTCACCCACGGTGTCCCCTGTCTGTTGTAAGAGGCGACTAAAAGGAGTGAGCAAGGGATGATCCAATTAGAACCATGAAACTACTTGTAATTAGTACCATCACGCAGGGAACACCATGGGTTGCATTTACTTGCACATAGTTACGTTAGATACGCAATAGATTTGTGATTAGTAGTGACAGTGTGTGAATCAGGAGGTGGGTCCTACAGTACCTGTGATTCATACCCCTATATGAGCAACACCATGGGATTAGTGACACCGTGGTTCTGCCTTACCTATGCTCAGTTCCCACTATGTGAGGAATTCCACAGGATAGTACGAGTCCCTGTGGTTAGTCCACTTACGTGAGCAACACCATAGGTTTGCATTGCCTTTATAGGTTTGCGTTGCCTGCAAATAGCGCCGCAATGTGCGAAACACCATAGGCCTGCGTTACATGTGTGCATTACACTACCTGTGAATAGTAATGTGTGGAATAACGCGAGTCTACGCTACTTTTGATTAGTACCGCAACATTACACACAGCATGCTTCTACTTTCCTAGCGATAAATACCATGAGGGGTTGATGACCTGGATTTTGGACCCATTTTGTCTATAAGCATAATAGATTCAGCATCGTGCTATAGCAGCAGTCCCTTGGTCAGTAATACTACTGTTTTTTGCCAGCTTCTGTGCATGTGAGGCACTGTAGGTCGGATCCTCTGATCGTTTTAAATTCATATCCATCCATCCATTCATTCTTCGTCCTTATGCTTTGAATTCTGGTCAGTGGAGGATTTTGGACTTTTAAGTTGTCATTTCATTTCATCTCATTTCGTACCATTAGGGGCCAATTACCTCTATGTTAGGCCCCTTTAAACACAAACATCAATCAATCAATCAATCAATTGGCCAGCAGGCGCGCCTGGGTTATCTGCCTCCCGTTGACTCATCACTTCCCATTAAACAGCGCAGCGACAGCCTGGGAATGCTTGCACTTCGCAGATCAGTTCCATACTTATAACGTGTATCAAGTGTTGATCTGTCACTCCAACAAGTGTTACTTTGAGGTATAATTTTCATGCCTTCACATATGTACACGGTAGAGGAAAGGGTATTTATGTACAATAATTATGTGAAATGTGAGAAGTCTTGCAGAGAAGTCGTTCGGCAATTTGTAACACAGTTTCCAGGTGTACGCCCTCCACATAGGCCATGTTAGGAACTGGTTCTTTCTTCATTAAGAAGTAAAGTGTTAAAAAGTGTACTTAACAAGGAAAAACGTAAATGAAATCACAGAAAGATTAGAACATAGCCTACAAAATCCCTAAGACAACTTGGATAAGAAGCCAGGGTTTCAAAGAGTGCAGCATGACAGGTTACAAAAATGTGTGGATGCAGGAGAACATCATGTCCAACATCTCCTGTTATAAGGTACAAGCTTTTTCTCAATTCTTAATTATTAATTTTTTAAATTCTTATTTTCTTAATTTTAATTATCTCATCTCGTGCATGGATAAATTGACCAAAGTGCTATGCCGCAGAGTGGGGAGCGATGAGTCAGAGAGGCAGATAAGCTGAGTGCACTTGCTGGCCAGCCGAGGAGAGAAACTCTGTAAGTTAAGGGCTACTGAATGAAGAGCCACAATATTTAAATTCGATGACCATGACATATATTTTTAGAGACAAAGCAAAATAATTGAGCATACTCTATTATACAGTATATAAAAAATACCAGTTAGTTAAAATTCACTTCACTAAAAGCAGTTGTCTTGTTTACTTTTCACTTCTACCAACTTAAGGGGTGTGTCTGTTTCCTGTTCAAAGTTTGATTCCAACTGAGCTCAGTGACATGGAAGTTTTCTAATGCAATAATTCTGTGTTATTGGTTCCCAATATTATTAAAGGCTCTTGTGGGGAGAAAAGGTCCTAACATTCTAAATTCCCTTTAAACCTATAGCAATTAACATTTACCTTCACATCTGTGCTGGTGTTCAGTTATCAAAATTGGTTATAATCACAATAGCCATTCAGGTAGGAGCTTCTCCTTCAATCTGTTTAGTATGTTGAAGTTCCTGTTTTGTAAAAGGGAACAGTATCTTGGAAGGCAGTCTGTCTCGATTATTTGAATTGTTAATATGCTATGCTTCAAAATTTTGGTTTATAAATTCAATACATTCAAGATATTTGCCCCAGAAGCACCAGAGATTCTTGTCTTCAGTCTTCTGTACCACTGTTCATAAAGTATTGGTATATTCAATAATGCTACCATGTCAGGCCACCCATGAATAACTTCAAACATGGTTAGATTAGAAGATATAGTCCTGAATTTTGTCTGGTATTAAATCGTCCATCAGTCGGACAGATGTTTTAATGTTTGGTATAGAGAATTTGTTCATATAGGAATGGTGGAACTGCTATTAGTTCTCCAAACCTTAAGTTTATAAGGTCAGTTATCCTTTCTGGGTTGGGACACAGACGAATAATACGCTCATGGAATCCCCTGCCTGTCATAAGAGGAGAGTAAAAGGGGCGACCAAGGGATGATGAAATTAGAACCATAAGACTACTTGCAATTAGTACAATAATGTGAGGAACACCATGGGTCAACATTACTTGCAATTAGTACCACTTTGTGAGGAACAACATGAATCTACATTACTTAGGAGTAATGCCCCTATGTGAGGAACACCATGGGTCTGGGTGGTAGCCTGCGGTTAGTACCATCATGTGGGGGCAGGCATTCGGCTGTGCGTACTAATGCCCATGTGAGAAAAGGTGCCGTTCGCTGCGCTGGAATGTATCCGTTTCCCTGTGTTCAGAATGGGTTTGAGTTACCCACAAGTATTACCACTATATGAGGAACACCATGGGTCTGTGTTGCCTAAGAGTAGTACCAATATGTGAGAAACAATATGGGTCTCTGTTGCCTGTGGGTGGTACCATTATGTGAAATACGCCATGGGTTTACATTGCCTATGATTAGTACCACGAGGTGAGCAGCACAAAGAGTATGTGTGGCCTGTGATTAGTTCCACTATGTGAGGAACATCATGGGTCTGAATTTGCTTGTGAGTGGTGCCCTTATGTGAGGAACACCATGCATCTGTGTTGCCTGCAAGTGGTGTCATTATGTGTGACATACCAAGGGTTTTCATTACCTGTGATTAGTACCACCATGCGAGAAACATCATGATTCTACGTTACCTGCGCTTAGTACTACTATAGAAGGAACACTATGGTTCTGTTTTATCAGTGATTAGTACTATTATGAGGGGCTGGTTCTCTGGATTTTGGACCCCTTTTTATAATAAGCATCATCTCTGAAAAGAAGGAATTGTGAACTGGTTCCACGGATTGTTTTAGATTCATGGTCATATTTTCATTATCATTAGTTTTATATTTTAGTCAGTGGATACATTTTGAAGTTTTAATTGTTTCATTTTGTTGCACCACATACAATTAGCTATTAGGCCCCTTTAAACGACAATTGTTGCAAGGTTAGCTAAGAGAAAATTTGTTTGATCTCTGTAAAGAAATACATAGATTTGGTGAAAGATACGGTAATTAATAATTTATCCTTAATGGGCTAGAATGATTCATTCTTAATATGTGCTTCTCAGTTTGTAATGTTGGTGGTGTTTGTTTTAAGAGGATGTACAATTGGGCAATTATCACTTATACAGTATCTGTTCTGTGTCCAGTCACAATTTTGAGCATCATTCATAAAGCTTCCAGTTTTTTATTTTCTGCATACAAAAATATGTCTACCAAGTCCTTCCTTGTAACTAGATACATCTTTCCTAGTGTTACCTTTATCTTTTCTTCTTTTACCACTTTTTCCATGTTCTGTGTCATTCATGTGGACTTCGCCCTGTTTTATGGCCAGACGCCTTTCCTGATGCCAACAGTGTAAGAAGGGGTGTGTTCACTATTGTGCATTTCTGTGGTATTTCTTAGTGTTCAGTGTACATTGGGACAAACATGAACACCTAATCCTGCAGTCAATTAAAACCCCTATCCCAACCTGGAATCAAACCTGGGACCCTCTGGACCAAAGACCTCAATGATGACCATTCAGACAAGGAGCCAGACCCAGTGTTATCTTTCCCTTTTTTATAATTTCCTTTACGTCGCACCGACAAAGATAGGTCTTGCGGCAATGAAGGAATAGCAAAAGGCTAGGAGTGAGAAGGAAGTGACCATGGCCTGAATTAAGATGCCCAGAAAAACATCTTCAGGGCTGCTGACCGTGGGGTTAGATCCCACTATCTTCCGAATGAAAGTTGGCTCAAACTGTGTAGCCACTTGCTCGGTATCTTTCTCTAATGGTCCTATATTATTTTATTGGTTCCCAACATGTTTTGGATCAAGCTACATTTATTGTAGCCCTCATCGAAAGAACCTAATTCAATGATACCATGGGCGCCCACAGGATCTTTTCCAGGGAAGGCGGGGGGGGGGGGGTGGACACATAACAATTTTTTTAAATATAAAAACTAATGTGACGTCAGCAACATTAAATTGTTTGCAGAAATTTCTGGTTATAACAGACGCTAGATGACTGTCAGTAAGTTCAGTTTATGAAATAATCTGGTATGATATTAAACGATTGAACATCAACCCTTTTAGAATTCCCGCCCTTGCGGGCGCCCATGAATGATACCAAATGGTCGCAACTTTATATTACCATCAGCTATCTCCCTTTTTAATCTGTTAAATCTTCAGTCCAGAAGCTGGCTGGATGCTCAGCCTATGACTTACATGGAAATAACAAAAACTGATGGTGGTGCTATAATGAGGCATATGAGATGAAGATAAGTGAAGTAGTTTGTTATTGGTTTCTTCAATGGGCCAGAAAATGCTACGGTACTGCACAGGACTGGTGCTATCAGAATCATTTTTTGTCACATGCAGATGCACTAGTGATGCTCTCAGTGTGATTACTCAGCGCCATCCTTACCTCAGCCGCCACAGATGAAAGTATGATTTCAGAGGAAGCTACATTTTGCTGTGTCCTGTGCCAAAACATATGCAGAAATACTCTATCAAGAGATAGAAACAAGTGGACATTTCTAATCATATAATTATATAAATGTTACATAACATTGAAAAGTATTGTTGAGAAGTGGTTTTTGCTATTTTATCCCATGGACATAAAAACATGTTCTTAAAAAAGCACTCTTAAAAGCAAATTATTTGAAATTTTTAGTTATGAATGTTGAAACAAAATTTGGATTTAAATTTTAGATCCTACTTTATATTGAACTTCTACTTTCAATACTTAAACTTGACCATTGATGATCCCAAAGAAAGAATCAAAAGAGCAGTGGCATCTTGAACCTATTTTGTTTTATGAATAGAATTGCCATAATTGTTCAGGAAACTTATCAGACATTTCTGTGCTGCTGTCTTCTCCACCATCAAGAAGATACTGGAAAATTCCTTGCTCTTCATTATAATAAAACACATTATACATCAGTATCATTCTAAAATCATGATACAAGATGAAGAGGACATTGTATGAAGTGGATGTCCAATATTATAGAGCAATCTATACCTTGGAGTAATGGCTTTTGGATACTACAGCTTTTAAGTGTTACCAATAATGATTTTATTTGAAAAATCGCTATCTATATCAATATCTATCTAAACAGTCACAATTATGAATTTTCAATTTGACCACAGGCACATTAGTCTTACCAACCATTATAAGGGATGGGTTAATTTAAACTAATTCATTATTAATGAAATGACATTCTTGTTTACAGGGGCTAACTGGCCAAGGCAGTAAAGGCGTGCTCAGTTTGCCCAGAAGGACTTGGGTTTGCATCCCCGTCAGAAAGTCGTAAAATTTAAGAAAAAAGATTTCCACTTCTGGAGATGCATATGGCCCTGAGGTTTACTCAGCCTACACCAAAAATGAGTACCAGGTTCATTCCTGGGGAGCAAAGGAAGCCGGGCATAGAGCTAACCACTCTACCCCATCACGTGCCGAGGTTTTGGATGGTGGAAGCCTTTACCTTCCACCCCTCCAAGGGCCTTCATGGCCTGTATGGAGACGACTTTTTTTACATTCTCGTTTACACTCTGTGGATCAGAGGTAGTGTCAACCTCACTATCCCAAGATCGGGATTCAAATCTAACAGAGGTAGTCAGATAATTTTAATGGTGGAAAAAATTCCATTAAACACTCCCATGTCATGTGTCACAGTTACATGTTGACATATTTAGTATTTACTCAACAAAATTAATTAGATCTGGTTTACTCTGCTCTGCCATATGACAGTGTAAAACAGAATGTTGAAAACTAACATGCATACAGCCTAAGTGGCATCAAACCGGGCAAGTTGGCCGTGCGGTATGGGGCGCACAGCTCTGAGCTCACATCCGGGAGATAGTGGGTTTGAATCTCACTGTCGGCAACCCTGAAGATGGTTTTCTGTGGTTTCCCATTTTCACACCAGGCAAATGCTGTGGCTGTACCTTAAGGCCACGGCCGCTTCCTTCCCATTCCTAGGCCTTTCCTGTCCCGTCGTCGCCACAAGACCTATCTGTGTCAGTGTGATGTAAAGCAAATAGCAAGTGGCATCAAATGTTAAAGAATGCCTACACATGTTATCTGAAGCTTTATTATTATTATTATTATTATTATTATTATTATTATTATTATTATTATTATTATTATTATTATTATTCCTAAACCATCTCCATTTTCCTGGGTGTGGTATATGAGCCTCCTCCATCTCATCCTGTCCTTGTACCATTCTTCCTCCACCAACTTGTCCCAATCATGACCTCTCAGCAGTACATCACTTAATCTATCCATTTCCTTTGTGGCCTTCCCACGGGTAGTCTTCCTTCTACCTTTCTGTCAAATTCCTTCCTTGCAGTTCTGTTTACTGGCATCCTCTTCATGTGACCAAACCACTTCAGTCTTGATATCTGAATCTTATTGAGGAGAGAATCATCTATTCCTACTTCTCTAATTTTCTCATTCCTAATCTTGTCTTTCCTGCTTTTCTGGATCATAGTGCGTAGGAATTTCATTTCAGCTGTCTGAAGTTTGGAATTATCTCTATTGGTCAGTGTTGTGGTTTTGAGACTGTATGTAAGAATTGGTGTATAATAGGACTTGTACAATGTCATTTTTGTTTTCATGGGTATTTGCTCATCCCACAGCAGGTGTCTTACCTGGTGGTAAAATTGTGTTGCCTTACTGATTAGATTGTTCACCTCATGTTTTGCTAGGTTGTCATTTGATATAACGCTGCCCAAGTATTTGAAAACTGGAATGCTGTCCAGTTGAGCTTCATTTAACCCCTTCAGTGGGCGATGCGGTGAGATCCGCGGCTAAAAGTCGCTTGCTCGGTGGGGAACGCGGATATATCCGCCGATTCGAATTATATTTTTTTTCTCAGTTGCCTGCCTGCAGAGGTTTATTTTCTTTTTAGCAGCGTATTCTGGATGAGTCTTCCCTCTGATGTGAAGTTTTTCAACTATGTTCTCCCAATACCAATGTGTCATCTACAAGTTGCAACATAAAGAACACAGCTGAGTCCGGGCAAGAACGACCTAAGGCCTAATAGCTCCACGCTGAAGCTTTAGCTCATCGCCTAATCGTTCCTTGGATGTAATAATATTGCTGTAGAAGGGATTTCTAGAGATTATGACACTGAACAGACTTCTCTGATGACATTTTAGAACTGTGACCTGATTTATTATCCCCAGTCTTGACTTCATCCTTCACGACTGGAGTGTGTGTTTATCGTGAGTTACACAACATTTTATTTTCGTACGCATCCGTAATACAGTCCTATTTCATGATTTCCGGCCAAACTGCTGACACCAGGGTTCTATTCGATCCTTTTTACCTACATTTTTTTCCGATAAAATATCTATAACGAATTACCGGCTCCCACTGTTAGAGGAAGACGATTTACGGGTCATGATAAATGAAATGTTGGAGTTTATTGGGGAGAATTGTGATATTAGTGAAGTAAGTTCTGCCGAAGGGGAATTCGTAAATGACAGGAATTTACATGGAAAATGTACTATAAGCTCAAATATACAGGGTTTGGGCGTATCTGATGCGGATGTTCAGCAGTTGCAGAAGAGATAAATAACACGTGTTCGATTCCAGTTCAAGTAGCGATCATGACGGTGACAGTTGTGACGATAATACTGATTACAATCCAACCATTGCAAGTTCTTCATCAACTTATACTGAAAATGGACAAAGAAATTCCTGCTTTTATCCAAATTTCCATCGTGAGGTAAAAATACTGTTTTTAGGGAAAACAAAACTGAGCGAAATATTTCAGTTGCTTTCTTATGACGAGATATGCCAGAACGTAGCTGAAGAGACAAAAGATGCCAAGCAGGAAATTGCACATAAATCCCAGTTTAGTAAGACAAAAGGAATCAAGATCAAGACCGTGTCCGGACAAATAAGGACGAAATAAAGCTGCTTATGGCCACACTATTGCTGCAGGGGATTGTAGAGAAACCTAAATTAGGACACTATTTCTCTCAATCGCTTGTTCACTATGCCTACTTTCTATGAGCTGATGACAAAGAAGAGATTTTTTTTCTCGCCAGATTGAGTGGCCTGGCCAGCCTCCTGACTCCAACTTGGCAGGTTCTATTCTGGCTCAGACCGGTGGTACTTGAAGGTGCTCAAATACGTCAGCCTCTTGTCAGTACATTTCCTAGCATGCAAAAGAACTCCTGCGGGACTGAATTCCGGCACCTCAGTGTCTCCGAAAACCGTAAAAGTAGTTAGTGGGACGTGAAGCCAATAACATTATTATTATTATTATTATTATTATTATTATTATTATTATTAGATTTTCCTCTACAATCTCTGACAATGAGGTGAATAATGCACAACTTAATCCCAAAATATATGAGATAAGTCCAGTATTTGACCACCTGTTAGCAACATTTTTGGAAGCTTATACCCCTGGTAGCAAAATGTCAATTGATGACAACGTCTTGCTATTGAAAGGGTGGCTAGGGTGGAAAGTTTACATAATAAGAAAACAATCGCGTTTTGGAATGGAATTATATAAATTAGGTGAAGGCGAGACAGGTTATATAACATGACCTGCTTCCATGTGTATCATAATGAACAGCTGTAAAAGACATAACATTCTGAAAACTGTAAGTACTGTAAATATTACCTGTATTGTAGTGTAATATAATAGGTTTATGTCACTTATGAATTGTAGAGAGGCGATATAAACTTGATCCCTCGAAAGCACTAATCAACATAACAGAAAAATTTGTGAGTGTTATAACTTATTCCATTGTACATCTTTTAAGTACATGTAAACTTTGTAAATCTACAATTTACATATGCAGAAACATTTTTTTACAGGCAGAGATTGATAGTAAACTGCCTAAAATATTCAGGTGAAAGTTACTGTATAAACAAAAACCAGAGCTTTGCTGTTAGGAAGAAGCAATCTCGATTTCACAGTGTGAAAGCACTTTGCAGAAAAATTAAAATAATAGAATTTTTCAACAATTAAATATATTATATTCAAGTAAATATTTCTCTTTTGGCCCTTCAATAGTTCATTTTAGTCTAAGATTGTTTTTAATCAAGTAATTAAATATTTTCTTCAATCATGGAAATCGCTCCCCACCTGGGAGTGAGCTAGTGTGAACCGAGCTCCCCGCTTAAGGGGTTAACATGACAATTGGTTCTGCTCCTTCCCCATACACTTTCATCACCACCGTCTTGGTCTTGCTGATGTTTAAACCATATTTCTTAAACTCCTCATTCCAGCTTTGTATTCTCTCTCCCAATTCCTCTTCTGAGTCACTCCAGATCGCATCATCATCTGCAAATGTGAAGGCTTTGATATCTCCATGTTCTTTCCTTTTAATAGATTTCATTACTACATCTATTACAATAATAAATAGAAGTGGTGACAATGAGCTGCCCTGCTGCACTCCTCTCTTCGTTTCAAACCAGTCCGACAAATCACATCCTACTTGAATACAGCTTCTGTTCCCACTATACAACATTTTCACTTTGTCTATGAGGCTGTCTCGCACTTGAAGTTCTTTCATGCATTGCCAAATTCTTTCCCTTGGTACACTGTCATATGCTTTCTCAATGTACAAAAATATTAGAAATAAAGGCTTGTTCTTCTCCCAGTATTTTTCAATTAGCATCCTAATTGCAAATATAAGGTCTGTAGTTGACCTTCCTGGTCTGAAACCATACTGCTCTTCTTCCAAAATTGGTTCAACAATATCTCTGATTCTGGTCTCTATTATTTTTTCCAATATTTTCAGGACATGAGACAGTAGTGTGATACCACAGTAATTAGTACATTTTTGTCGGCTTCCTTTCTTGAACAGAGGTACAATGATGCCCATCTTCCAGTCCTCAGGAATAGTATTTTCCTCCCATATCTTGTTGAGCAGTCTGTAGAGCTATTGGATTCCTGGAATTCCTGCTGCTTTCAGCATATCTGCACTTAGTTCATCTATGCCCACTGCCTTTCCTTTCTTCATACTCTTGAGCGCATTTTCAACCTCAAGCCATGTAATTGGTGGTTCAGTTGTGATTCCTCGACTTGGCTCTCCTCTATCCATTGTTATGTTTTCTGTATCTCCATTCAGCAGCTTTTCGAAATAGATGTTGAGTTCTTATTTAATTTCCCCCTCTTCTTGTGCCAGAGTTCCATCATGTTCTATTGCTTTTATGGTCTCTTGATCCCTTTGCTTGTTTTTCACTACTCTGTATAGCAATTTCATATTTCCTCTACTATCCTCTTCCAGTTTGTCTGCAAACTCGTTCTATTTCTTCTCTTTTTCTTCCCTTACAATGTTCTTTACAGCAAGTTTCTTGTTCCTGTATACTCCTTGAAGTCTTTGTATTTCTTGTTCATTTCGTTCTTGTCCCTGTTTTTTTTTTTCCTTGTCCAGTGCCTTCTTTATTTGGTTTCTTTCTTTCTTTCACTGCTGTTTTCACTCTATCATTACACCATGGTGCCTCCTTTTTTCTTTTGATAGAACTTGTAACTCCACGTAGGTTTTTGGCTTCTCCCACAAAGATGTCTTTGAAGGCCTTCCATTCTTCATTAACGCTGGTTACTTCACACTTCAGCAAACTCTGTTGAATCCTTAGTTTGTATTCCTCCTTTATTTGGACTTTTTGCAACTTCCAAGTTTTAACCCTTGGTTTTTTTGTAATAAGTTTCTGCATTTCATTTGTCTTATGTTTGAAGTCTACTACCGTCAATCTGTGGTCACCGTTCATGCTTTCACTAGGAATGACCTTTACATCTGTGATGTACCTGCCACCATCTTTGTGATTACGTAGTCAATGTTCTATACTGGCCATCCCAACTGTACCTTGTTATTCTGTGACTGTCTCTTTTTTTGAAGAATGTATTTTTGATTATAAGATCATTTCTTCTGTACAGATCTAATAGTTTTTCTCCTTCTGGGTTCCTTTGTCCAAAACCATGTGGACGAATGATGTTCTTGTACCCAATTGTCTACCCCAACTTGTGCATTTAGATCTCCAATAATAATATTTTCCTCATTAACTGTCTCTTCCAGGTCTCGCTGAAATTTCCCTTTGTCTTCCTCACTGCAGCCTGTCTGTGGGGCATACACTTGTATGATGGTGTACTTAGTGTTCTCCAGTTTCATGAACATTTTAATGATTCTATCACTTTTTCAGATAACTTCAGCTGTAGCATCAGTCCCTTCGTTAATTAAGAATCCAACACCATTTTTCGTACCTTCTCCTGTCCACTCCAGTATAATTTATAACCTCCACGAAGTGTCTTACCTCCAATCCCTTTCCATTATTATTATTATTATTATTATTATTATTATTATTATTATTATTATTATTATTATTATTATTATTATTATTATTATTATTATTATTATTATTATTATTATTATTATTATTATTATTATTATTATTATTATTATTTTGTAATTACAAGGTTTAATTAAATATTATTTACAACCTCTTTATCTCATTTGTTACTGTTTTAGGCAGTAGTAACATCCCTGTACTACCAGAGATTAACTACTGTAATATGAGATTTGACCACTTGAAACACTGATACTTACAGGGCCCCGTACTGGCTGGAACATTCGGCACTATGGTTGGCGACAGGCACTTGCGGATGATGGGTATACGTAATGAACTGTTTGGTTTGCTGATCTGTCTTGTTACTGGTTATATATATGGATTCATAACTGGCTTGGTTACTGACCGATGGGGAATGGATGACTGGCCAACAGAACAAATGATTTCAAGGTAAGTTAGAGTTCTTTCCTCCAAACTGTAAAGTAAAATACTGTACTTAAAATTCAAAACAACACTTTTAACATTATAAAGCCGGATCTCTTTATAACATCAAAGCTCACATAAGCAAGATAAAATTGTACATGAAACATTTTCATTAAGTATAGGAAATTAACTTTTTTTTTCATCATTGGCTTTTTATATTAAACTCTGCACCAGTGTTGCCTACTAGTGGGTAATTACCCTAATTTTGGGTATTTCCATAGTATTCAATATTTGTCTTTGTGTTTGTATTTACTAAATTTTCTGCTCTGGGTATTTTGGAGGGTAATGTGGAGAGCAGATATTTTCCAGCTAATCAGAGAAATAAAATTCACTACATTTTAAAGCCATGTACACAGTTTAGTACACAATAATCCAATGGCTGTTTTTATGGGAATCTGATTGGAAAGTTATTGTCTGTTGAACGGGTCATATAGAAAAAACTTCAAAACTCTGTTGTGGCATTGGTGGCTTCAAGGAAAGGAATTGATGAAAGTAGGTGCATTCATTTTGAGCCAACAACCATTAGAATGAGCAGCAGTGTGTGTAAGAAGTGAAGTTCACTTTTGCTGAGTGAATATAATACATACTATTTAATTTTGACACATAACTACACGATGTAAAATTATTTCAAAATTATTCTGTTGGACTTTAAGTGGTGTACGTAGTGGCTGGGCAAAAACTGGGTAAGGTATTGCAACATGGGAATGTAATTTTACTGCTAGGTGTTGGCAGTACTGCTCAGCACCCAGGATTTAAATGTCCCACCTTACCCAATTCATTCAACTTCTCTTCCTTGTCTAATCTCATACTGGTATGAGGGTCTGGTATAAGTTGTTCTCAGCCTTAGCTAAACAGCAAAGGACAAAAGTGGATTTATATTCTAGCCATACTGGCAGGAAAACAGGTGTTTATTGAAAGTTAGATATGGCCAAGCAATCCAGAATCCTGCCCTGAATATTACATAGAATGAGGTTCAGAAACCCTTACGTACTTGTTTTAATTTACTATAGCAGTTACTTGCGCTCGGCAATTCTAAAAGCTAATTCATTGTAAAATAATTTTTCTTGCATTAAAATAATTTTATAATAAGTATTACAGCGCAATATCGATACGTATTAGACCAAGTTCAAAGGTTTGTAATGGTGATGTAAATTCTAACATGAAGAAGCATCAGCACCTATTCCATCCATCAACTTGACAACCTACGTACTGGTCCATAGCACGATTCCATTAGTTACACCTATCTGTTGAAGATGTAACATCGAAGTATTTCTATAGTATTCTAGGTCTGTCTTTGTATCCATGCTTTGGTTAGCCACTAATCACCTTTTCATTTCCCATAGCTAATGCCACCTTTTAACTATAGCTCTGCACATATTTAGATATCTGCTAAGTTAGATTTTTGGCAGGTGTAAACTGTATGGCAGTGTGGATAATTTCTGTATGATTTTTATTGACCTTCACTCAGGTATACTCTAGAAATCTCGACAAGTCGGTCTATTGTACATTTCATGCAGTTATTTTTGCTTGTGGTGAGGCAACCCTTGACATTGGTGTGGGAGAATGGTTATATATAAAGAGCTGCAAGTCCATAAAGCCGTACATCTGACATAAGCCTAACTGGCTCCTGCCCGCAATTAGTAGAGGGAAAGAACAAAGGTTCCGAAAGAGAACCCCTCAATATGTTGGTAGTTGTCGCAAGAGGAAATCCTTCATGAACCTGTCACTGTAGGAGGCCTGGTACCAGGTATCAGGCCTATTGTAGTATGTCAACAGATTTATCTGTTCCAATACCTTGGGTGTAATATAGCTAAACAGTTGCAATATCCATGGATAATCATTCTTGGATGTGGGTGCTAATGAAGGAAGAGTGGTTGTGGGTAATATTTTGTTTATCCATGTAGGCAAGGTCAGTCTAGAAAAGTCTGGTCATGCTTCCACAATCTTTGCAATGACGGCCATATTAAGTCTTAAGCATCGTTTTGATGTGGGCGAGCCCAGTGTGATAATGTGAAATATATATATATTCAGGAAAATGGACTACTGCGCTACGCCAAATTGTCAGAATAAGTCAACAAGGCGGATTAGAGTCGTGAGCTGAGTTGGTACGGAAACAAATTCCACGCGTGATAAATGACCATATACACATAATTCAGTATTGGTCGAGGTTGGTTATTACATTGAAATTATCCTGAAGAATCATGTTTATATGAACAATCTTTTTAAATTTATGGGTTCCATTATGTATTTTCTTCTGACAATTTTAATGAATTACAATTTGAACAAGAGACGAAGTCTCTCAAGTGGAACTCCATTCCTAAAATGTTCCTGTCAAGCTGAGTGGCTCAGACGGTTGAGGCGCTGGCCTTCTGACCCCAACTTGGCAGGTTCAATCCTGGCTCAGTCCAGTGGTATTTAAAGGTACTCAGATACGTCAGCCTCGTGTCAGTAGATTTCCTGGCACGTATAAGAACTCCTGCAGGACAAAATTCTGGCACCTCGGCGTCTCTGAAAACCGTAAAAGTAGTTGGTGGGACATAAAGCTATTATTATTATTATTATTATTATTATTATTATTATTATTATTAAAATGTTCCTAATCCACCCATTTAAAAATATTCTAGGAAACCTCCTAAACAAAGATGCTATTTAAAAAGGAAGCAATGAAGTTAATAGGAACTGAATAATAATAATAATGATGATGATGATGATGATGATGATGATGATGATGATGATGATGATGATGATGATGATGATGATGATGATGATGATGATGATGATGATGATGATGATGATAATAATGATAATGTGTTCGTTTTCAAGTAAACTACCCCAGGGGGTCGTTTAGGAAGAAATTAAATAAGGAACCTTGCACAAGTGAAAAGATGCCAGAACTCAGTTAAAAGACCCTGGGGCCTCTTTTAGTCACCTCTTACAACAGACAGGGGATACTGTGAATGTTATTGTACCACCCCTACCTGCAGGGAGTAAAGATTATGAAAGTTATACAAACAGGTTCACAGTTAGGCCTATCTACCACTCCTATAAAAGTGAGACATGTCATTCGAATAATAAGTATACCCCAATATTCACATAATGCCTAAGAATTTTTTTTTCTTTTCCTTTTTTACAGTCTGCTGTACGTCGCACCAACATAGACAGGTCTTATGGAGACAATGGGATAGGAAAGGGCTAGGAATGAGAAGGAATTGACCATTGCCTTAATTAAGGTACATTCCCAGCAAATGACAGGTGTGGAGATAGGAAACCGTGGAAAGCCATCTTGAAAGCTGCCGAAAGTGGGGTTCGAACCCACTATCTCCTGAATGCAAGTTGATAGCTGCTTAACCAAATCTGCACAGCCACTTCCTCATTCTTCTTAGGAGTATTAACTTGATTTTTTTCTTGAAAGTCAACTGAAGTCTGTAGCTCAACAAATTATGATCCTGCTGACAAACATAATACAGATGCTGACTTTGTACCACTTTGTGGGGGTGGTAGAATATATCCATAGTATCCCCTGCCTGCTGTTAAAGGCAACTAAAAGGGGACCCAGTGACTCTTAACTTGGGGAACGTAGGCTGGTGACCACGAAGCCCTTAGCTGATTCCTGGCATTGCTGTCACTTGTGCCTGACTCTTCACTTTCTGTATCCCACACGACCTCCCTTGGTCAACTCGTGTTCTTTTCAGACCCCGATAGTATTACAGCATTTGAGACTTGGGGAGTCTTCAATTTCCACAAACTTCATGGCCTTTGTCCTTCTTTGCCAGATGCATTCATTTTTTGAAGATAGTGTTGGATCCCTTCCAGTTTTTCCTCTGATTAGTGTTAATGGCAGGTGGTTGTCCAACTGTACTTTCTCTCAAAACAATAATCTCCACCACTACTTTGTACTATTTAGCTGCATGGGTTATCCGTAAACTAGAGAGTAGCTAAGGAAATCACTCTTGTGGTACATGTGAAGAGTATTTTAGCCTCCAAAGCCAAAGAAATTACCACATGAATGGATAAGTCAGCAAACATAACTTAACTCAAGAGCCATTCAATATTTGTCAAAATGCTGGGGTAACTTCTCAGAAATGCAGTACCGGTAAATACTTTCTTAATAAAGGAAATGATTAAGATTATTTACTACAAATGTATTTAAGTACTTTAAGTTCAGTATTTCATGTAATAACAGAATGGCCGTGCAGGTTTCTAGTTTGTCAATTAGATTACATATTTTGACAGAATATATTAAGAAACCCACTAAGACGTAGTTATAAGGAAGTAAGAGTATACATGAGCACTTCTACTGATTCTTCTTTCTCAAAACATGAAATTCAGCTTTTGTTAATTATCTTGCTATTCAAATATCTGGATGTATTCATGCCATTTAAGTGTTATACAGATATATGTACATGAACAATAGATGCCCAATTAAATTCTACATGAAAAATAGTTGTTTGATTTTATTTCAATATTTGGTACCTAAATCCTCTAAATTTGAATACACTTGCCTTTGGTTACGCTCACTTACCAACTCAATATGGTGGCTCCATAAGTACACTCTGTAACAAGAAAAACGATGAACCGGGAAGGTGGTGTCCAATTGTAAGGAAATTATGTTTGCAAAGACATTTGTACCGAACATGCAAATGATTAAAGTTTTGTGTCCAACGAAATAATAGTGGAAGCTTCCGCGCATCCGAACTACGCATGCATCAGGTGTATATAAGGCGTGATTCTGAAGCATATGCTTAAAGTAGCTGTTGCATTGGACTGCACTATCTTAACATCGGCTGTAAGAATGCCATGCCGAAGGATTCATGCTCTTTACGAGCAGATGTCTGAGTTTGAAAGAGGTCGTGTGATCGGATTGAAAAAAGCTGGTTGGTCAAATCGAGCTGTCACTCGACATTTGGGTTGAAGTGATGTGGCGACCAGACGATGCTGGCAAGCGCAGGTCAGCAACGGCAGGCATCAGTGTCAGGATGGCAGTGGTCAACCGAGGGTCACAACAGCACGGGCACACAGAGCAATTGTCAACAGCTGTCACAGCACCGGAGTCGTCATTATCAACAATCCAGCGTGTGATCCGCACGTGTCCACCATGACCATCAAGACGCGTGAGCGAGAGGAATTTGCGCTCACGTCACCCGTTACGCCGCTTACCACTCATGCCTGTTCACCAGTCTGACTAGTTGGCTGAATGGTCAACGTACTGGCCTTTGGTTCAGAGGGCCCCGGGTTTGATTCCCGGCCGGGTCGGGGATTTTAACCTTCATTGGTTAATTCCAGTGGCCCGGGGGCTGGGTGTTTGTGCTGTCCCCAACATCCCTGCAACTCGCACACCACACATAACACTGTCCTCCACCACAATAACACACAGTTACCTACACATGGCAGATGCCACCCACCCTCATCGGAGGGTCTGCCTTATAAGGGCTGCACTCGGCTAGAAATAGCCACACGAAATTATATACCATCAAGCCAAATTACAGTGGTGCTGCGCTCGAGCATTGTGGAACTGCACTGACTGGGGGATGAATAGTCTTTAGTGACAGTCCCGTTTCCAGCGGTGCCCTGACGACAACCGCAAATGTGTTTGGAGATGTCCAGGCCAGCTTGGGGATCCTGCCATGACTATCGCATGCCACACAGCCCCACAACAGGGGGTGAATGTCTGGGGTGCCATCTCCTTTGATAGCTGGACCCCTCCTGGCACACAGACAGTGCAGCGGTGTGTTGATGACATTCTACAGCTGGTTGTGTTACCGTTCCTTCAGCGACATCCAGGCCTTATTTTCCAACAGGATAATACCCGGTCCCACATACCACGTGTTACTATGAACTGTCTTCACGCTTTCCCTATCCTTCCTTGACCAGCTCAGTCACCAGATCTCTCTCCCATAGAGCACATTTGGGATGTCATGGGAAGGTGATTGCAGACATTCCAGAATATGGCTGATTTAGCCCAACAGTTGGAGACCATTTGGCACGAAATTCCACAGGACACCATCTGTGAACTTTCAGTCTATGCCCTGTCGAGTGATAGCTTGCATCCAGGCCAGGGGTGGACCAACACCTTATAACGTCCTCAATTTGTAACGCTCTAACTCTGCAATAAATCATTAGATTGTTTTGTACTTTTGATCGTTTGTTTTTCTATGTCTGCTCCTCACATCTACCAATTTATCACCATTGGACAATTCCTTCCTGGTGCATCATTATCCCTTCCTGGTGCGTCGTTTTTTTGTTATGCAGTGTAGCATTTGTCTTGACCTCCCTAGACTGACCTTGCATGCAGGGCTCTACTTTTAACCTTGCTTTCACCTCCTGAATTTGTATTCTGTCTTCAAGATTACCTTTAATGTTTTAGTAAATTATGTTTCATAATCAGAATATTCTTGCAGGTAACAGGAAACATTTTCATCAGTAATTGAATGTAATTTTAATTATCTCTCTAGGGGCCAGGTGCGGTCCATATGGGTTGGTATCTTAATAGCCCTGCTCTCTGGAGCTGCAGTAGCTATTGCAACTCTAGGGGACTACACTGGCTCGTTGGTTGGTGTTGCTATATCAACAGCTCTTCTCCCACCTGCCGTCAATGCTGTAAGAACTCTCTTCAGATTATATATATTTAGTATGTAATGTAATTACTGAAATTAACTTGCCTTAATTACTCATAACTCGTAAGCTCATAGCTTTTGAATGGAGATAATCTGAAGTTTCAGTTAATTTTCTCAGAGGAAAGAAAGGGAATTACTTTTGATAATGGTTACTGTACCGGGCGGTACACCTCCACGCCGCTAATTCAAATATTGCACCAGTTGAAACTCCTCTACAGGAGAAAGCCTGAACTTTAACAAACTGTATTAACTCAACGGTTTCTCGGAAGATGTCACTACTGTAAATTTGGTAATTTTGAAGTGTTCTGAACTGTGTCTATTTTGATTTGTGTTTGTTTGCTCCGTATCAAGAAGTTTGGACATTCTCTAACAGATGTCTCTACCAAAACTTTGATAACGCACTCTGGTGTAAAGGAATGAACTTTCTTGAAGAAATTTAGCATTCATAAGTTTTGTTTTTACTAAATTTTGTTCTGTGGTTTGGGGGTTAGCAACTGTTATCCTTTCTTTCCGCCTGTTTTGAATTTAACCAATAACTAATTTTTGTAATTAATTTCTGACCAATAGTGTCTTTCTTTCTCGATGTTGATGTGTAACTTTCAGCTATCCAATAAAAGCGAAAGGTGTGTCTACTCATTCCTGAAAGGTCTCGAATGTTCCACGAGGGTATATAAACTGCTGATTTCTTGTCTCGGGGCCACTTCAGTAACACCTTTCTTAGTGTGTGAATATGTAGCAGGGGGCGGGAAGCACCTCTTTCTTCAAGCAGCAGTTCATCTACAAGGTAATGGCCTGTTAACATCTTCATTTCTTGCTAGCTCAGCAGTTTAACTCTCGGGGAGGGTTCGAAACCTTTAGTATGTAACCTACCTTTTTAAAATGTAAATTCTTTTCTGTCTATCTATATTACAAATCTGTAAAGCAGGGATAGAGAGTGCTTCACCCTCTCAAACTCCCCTTCATTTTTGAAAAAGGAGGTGACTACGTTTTCATAACCGTTCTTCTCTTCTTTAATGTAGTAAAGTTTTCTCATACGTGTCACCTCCCTAGCTTGGGATTAGCTCCTGTATGATCGGCCTAGCGCCACATAGGTTTTAGAGAAACTTGGTGTAGGAGTGCAAGTTATCGCCTCCATTCATTTTGTATTTTGGGCCATTTACTTAACCCGTTTTGTTTTCCTTCCTGCGAAGGCCCAGTAGATTGGGTATTAGTTACCCCTGTTTCCTTGTGTGCCTTTAGGGCAGATAGAAATGAAGTTTGTTGTAGCCTTTGATAGGCTTGTAAAATTGAGAGCGGGTCTGTTCTTTTTCTTAACATTGTAATTAGGAGCAAGTGCTCCTGATACTTTGGGGTTTTCTGCCCTTCAGCAATTGCGGTTGTGAGGTGAGAGCTCAGGAATTAGACTTGCGGCTCGAAGCCCAAATCTTGTAACAAACTGTAATTTGTTAATTTGTTGATCTGCTACTTGGTACCTGTTATACTTTGTTAATTGTTGATTTTGAAAAGAATATATAACCTTTGTAAAAGTTTTAAATTAACTTTAATTTTGTAGTTGAGACCTATTCCAGTCCGCACCTTCTTTCACCTTTAACTACCACGGATATCTCCGTAACAGTTACAATGCTGGAAGTATGGTCTAAACACAAAATGACTTATAATTACATATATTTTGTGGGAAATATTTCAAAGTATTTCATATTAATTCTATCATAAAAACCAAACCTTTAGACAAATTTAGTTTTAAATTAAGAACATCCCTCGGTAACAGTTCCTCCTCAAAGTCTCTTGCCAAGATTACCAAAAAAAAAAATTGCGATACTGGAATAAGTTTCAATTTTTAATGTAAAAAGTTTGTAAAATATGAGGGTGGGGCCAAAAGTAATTGCAACTTTCTTTTCAGATATGTGAGTGAATCACAAACTGCTATTTGTCATGTGGAAGCTATCTAGGGACGTTCTGTATTCACAACAACAGATGGCTCTGTGATTGCTGGTAGTAGCACAGAGAGCACTGTGAAATCATTTGTGTGGTAAGCAACGTGCAAGATGGAAGTAACCAGTGTTGAGCACCGTGCATACATAAAAATAGCTGTTCTCCAGAGGTAAAATTCAAGAGAATGTCACAGTGAATTGGTGAAAGCCCTTGGAAATAATGCCCTCCCATACCGTACAGTAGCTTGATAGATAGGAAATTTTCAGCAAGGATGTGTGGGTGATCAGCAACTCCTAGGACGACCTATAAGTGATAGGACCGACATGGCACATGCCGTAATTGAACAGCTCCTGGAGGAAGACAGACAATGGAATCTATTGGAGTTAGAGAGGGCAAGTGACAACAAGAAACACACCATCCACAGGATACTGCGAACATATCTGCAACTGCGCGAAATTGCATCATGGTGGGTGCTGCATGCACTGAACGGAAGTTCAACGGTGGATGCAATATGCAAAATGCTCCAATCATCTAGCACACAGACAACAGGACAGCAACCACTTCCTGTCATTGCCATTGATGAATTTTGGGCCAGGGCATACAAACCAGAGCTGAAACATCTGGACATCATTCCCAGGGGCATTCACCAATTCACATTCTCTCGCATTTCTCCCCCAGAGAACGGCTATTTTAATGTATGCAGGCTGTTCAAACATAGGTTACTTCCTTCTCACATGACACTCGTAACAAGACTGATTACATAGCGCGCTCTGTGCTACTAGCAGCAATTGCAGAGCCATCTGTTGTTGTGAATACACACTATGCCTGCATAGCTCCCACGCGACAAATAGAATTTTGTGATTCGCTTGCATACCTGCAACAAAAAAGTAGTTGCTATGACTTGTGCCCCAACTCACACATTTTCCATCATTTTGAATTTCTGTTTAGAAATGCTGTATTCTTCATAATAGCATAAATGTTATGAGCAATAAATTTTCCATTATTACACATAGGATGATTACACTAGACTCAGTTTTATTTGAACAAAAAAGCTGGCTTTTATGAATATTAAATTGTAAGGAAATGATCATGATATTTAAACTATTTTGTATTACCCACTAAAAACTCAATCTCTAAATGCGACTCTCTCCAGGAAACCCTACCTTAAGTCAAATGTCTAAATTTTACACTACTAAGGAAAAAGACGGGAAGAGCGAGAAATGCAGATTTTTAAATTTGAATGCCATCTGTTAGCCTGATCCTTCAACTACATTATGAAAGAAGTGACAGTGACATGATCACATGGAGAATTCCTTGAAATAACCTTGGAAACAAGCTGTGAAGTCTAACAAAACCATACCTTAAGTCGCAATGGGAATTTAACATTGGCAACTTGAGGTATGGTTTCTTAAGTGAAGTTCGTGCACTATCTTCTTGTACCAAAATATGAAATAACAAACTTGTGCTTCAAGATAATGTATAGTTAAAATTAGACATTTACTGGGCTGCATATTTCATAACTGGTAATTTTAACTGCACAGGAGCCCAGTCATAGTGCTGTGATTGTTTCTTCATGCTGACGAGTGTGTCACACAAAATGAAAATAAAATAATCATGCGGAACAGTTATGTCAGGTTTACATGAAGAAACAGATTTTTCTGCTAGTGATACAAAATTGTTTTGTGACTGGACTTCTTGGTATTGTGAAAAGGAAGAACCATGTGACACTACTTCTTCTGACAGATATTGTCTGTCATTTAAGATAGGGTCCCAATGAGTCAAAACTTGACAAAGCTGTCGTCAGAAAAGAAACTGGCAAGCTGTTAATAAACATGCATAACTGACAAATAGTTGAAAAAAGTTCCTTAGATCACATCTTTGTCATTTTACTGTGGGGAAAAATATGCCTGGGGTCATTATATATCAACAAAAATTGGACTGTCCAACTGTAAGAGATTTGCAGATTTCTCAGAATCTACCTAAGAAGTTGGAAGTAAAAGGCATGACCACAGAAAGGACAAAATATCTGTTCAACAACATTTGAGAGTACTGCACAGCAAAAACATGGGATTCGTTGTGCCAACAACCAGGCAACGTTAAGGCCGCTGAACCTGGGCCAAGTAGAGATGGATTGTGTTCACAAAAGGAAAAGCCATACATAATTTGACATTCCATAAAAATGAACAATAATTTAGCTTTGTTACTACAGGATAAAAGAAAGATTAGTAATGTAAATCCTTACTTGGATACTGACTCTAGTTTCAGGATATTTTAAAATATCCAACATTATTGTTATTCTTTGTACATCTTAAGATGGAACTTCTGCATATGAGTACTGTAAGACTAAACTTCTTTTTCACTTTTTCAAATTTTGAACATGTTTACATTTTTAATTTCCAGAGAATAAAACTCCTAAATATTTATGAAAATGTTAATACTCAAAGCTGACATTGGATAAATGAAACAGATTTTCTTAAATCCTTTATATATTCTTGGAGTACTGTACCCCATTTTACAATCAATTTTCTAGAAATTAAATAAATTCTGTCTTACCAGTTCACAGTTCCATAAAGTGATGAGTTCTTAAGCTAAGATGATCACAAGTTTATCTAATATCAAAATATAAAATAAACCCAAAATATAATTTTTTACTTAAGGTATGGTTTCCTGGAGAGGATCACAAATTGGTTACGTATATACATAGGAGATAGTGTCTTAATTTGGTAGATTACTATTCCCCATACAGTTTATATGACAAATTTAAGAACAGAATATGAATAAAGACAGTTTCTCTGCATTATGAATATCCAATAGTAGGCCTATGAATTACAGGTTTTTTAATCATGTCAGATTTTCATGTAATTTTCATGACATGGTTAAAATAAATCCTTCAATTATTCAATTTTGAATCTTTCCTCAGGGTCTTCTTTGGAGTCTGGCCTGCACTGATCTCATCAAGGAAAGTTATGGAGCTATAAACAACACATCGGATCAACAGAACAGGACCTTTATATACAACAAATACCCTCCAGCTGACCTTGCTATAATGGGTAGCATCAGTGTATGCCTCACACTGATAAACATAGTCTGTATATTCCTAGCAGGAACAGTGGTACTAAAGGTAAGCGGATATCAGAGACATGACTTCTCATTCATTTCAATGGTTTACAAGCCCTTATCATTACGAAGCCCGTTATTCTCCTGATTAATATTTTCTTAAGGGTAAAATCAGGATGATATTGTTGGTTATTTGGCTTTCTTCATTTCAAGTATTAAGGGAGCACTTGCCAACCAAGTAGGCTGATTCATTCTGCCGAGCAAACCCACAATAGCTTCTAAAATAGCCCTGGACAGGCTACAAGAATTACAAGGTATAGGGGAAACTTGTTTCAGAAAAATGTTGAAGTTGGCTGAGCAGGTTGTCGGTCATCCTTTTCTTTTTTCTGCCACTCGCACTATCCTTCCTTCTCACACCGGAGAGGGTGGGACTGATAGCACAGGCTTCCTTTACTCTCTTGCAGCTAGTCTCAAGCAGGGAACAGACTGAAGTAGAAGAGATCACACTGAAGGCTCACATACGGCTGTATGCATAAAGCAGATCTACACCATATGCAGCTTTTTTTAAAATTTTCAGTATGAAACCTGATTTATTTTCATGTGGGCTTAGTATAAAAAGATGATCAAAATTTTACAAATGTGTGTATTGAAAGTCATATAAAACATAATTTTGACTTTTCTTGTGTGTCACAGAAATGTAATCAAATTCAGAGCAGAGGAAAATAATAAAAAAGAAGTGTTGCAGTAGAACAAATTTACAGAAAATGTTTGATTGAATTTTAAGGAATGTTGTAGCCAGAAACTGACTTGTTATAAAACTTTGTAATAACAATTTCATTTATTTAATTATAAATTCTTCTGTCAGCTCCTGAACTTAGTAGCTTACTTACTGTCATTTTCAAAGGTACAGATACTAGAGTTCAAACGTCAACAGACACTGAATAAGGGAACAAATCTAAAGCCTCATCACACCAAATTATAGCTCCATTTTGTTTTAAGGCATAATCATTCACTGTCCAATTTTCCACCTTAGGGTCTCCATCACAATCACTGAAGCATCAGTTTAAAAAATATTGATTGTATTGTATTATACAATTGTATTGAATTGTATTCAATTTATATCACAACCCTTTCCTCTCTCAATTCTTGTTTGAATGAGAGTGAAAAGTTGTACTCAGTTTAAGTAAGCGTATTGTGGATCCACCTAGAAATGTACTGTATATTACATTGAGAAAACGAAGGAGGGTATTGTATTATAGTGTTGCATGCTCAGGTATTCTCAGCCCTTGATCCTAATACATTTTTGTAATATTTTTAAAACTGATGTACATTTCAATACATACCAGACATGAAGTTTGTAACATGTAATCACTGAAGCAGTCGTCCTCATTGCTGTCCTCTCTCAGGTGTATCAGTATTTGTTCGATGGTGTGCTTTTCCATAAAGTGATCAATTATCCATATCTTGTCTTCCACCTTCTTGATGTGGGGGATAATAGACTGTCATAGATATGCTGTTACCTCAAGGCTGCTTCCACTTCCAAACATTGCTCAGAACTGATCTTGTAAATTGTTTTATAGAGTACTGAAGCCTCAAATTTTTCACACTAACAACATTCGGTGGCTATGGCGACTTTCTCGTCTTTTATTTAGGCAAGTGTTTTATGAGGTATCAATGGGAAGAAGTATTACATTATTAATATAATTCTTTTAAAATTAAATTAAATATGTGAAACTTAACTGGTGAATCAGTGTAATAACTCCAAGTTTTACTCTGAAGCCTTGAATCCTTTGTATGGATCAGTTTGAGTGTCATTGTGTGCAGAAATTATTGTCTCATAAGAAACCAAAACAGTAAACCTAAGAGAATAGCTGAGCGTCAATGAGAGGTGAGCAATAAATCTGGCTGGACAAGGAAAGCACCCAAGAGCTGACCGTAGTGTTGAAGTCTGTTGTCCTTCAGTTCCCAAGATTACAAGTTTGATCCTGATGAATGACCATGGTATCATTTGTAGGTGTTTAAAGGTGACCCTCCCCTCACCAGCATCTAGTAAAAACTATAAAACCTGAAGGGACTTCAATGTACTTCAATACAGTCACAAATTTTCAACATGTAGAGCTGCCACTCAGGTGGCAGATTCCCTATCAGTTGTTTACCTAAATTTCTTACCTGCTTTAAGAATGCATTCTTACCTAGGCAAGAGCATGAAACAAAGAATTTCTGGTCCCTTTAAAGTATCTACAGTAAATTCTGTTCTTCCTTACTGGTATATGTAGGAGGCATAAACCTGTCTTGAGTTATTCTGAAGTAGAACAAATGGAGAAAAAAATGAATTAAAAATTTAAAACTTGGGCTTTCTTAACTGTATAACTTTATCTACTTTGTTCATTGAAATCTCAAATCAGAACAGTGGCAGCTTGTGAGCTTCGAGACTAGAAGTTCAATCAAAGGTAACAGTTAACAGGTATTTTAGTTTACATCCAACTGCTATCCCTTAGCAAAAATGCAACATGGAATGCAGTACAGGCTATTCCTTATGTTACAACCCACAATCCAGGCTTTTCTGTCATATATGCAGTACTACTTTTAATTATATACATATAATCTTTTCCATTAACAGACTGTTTCTGTATAAAGGCCAATGGGGATTTTAGCTAGCTTAAGTTTTATTTTGCACTGGTCCTGCAGTGAAAGTTTAGTACAGCCAGTCTCCAGAAGAAACTTAATGCTATTAATTTTGTTTAATAAAGGTGTTGCTTACCAGAAACACACAACGCACAACTATACTAAACAATCTATATATATAAAATAAGAGTTTTGTCTGTACATTGCTCAGAATTTGAAAATAATTGTATTTCTGTATCGGTCATGTCCACAGTAACAAGAAAATGCTTTTTTTACTTTTCCGTAATGTCTGTCTGTCTGTCTGTCTGTCTGTCTGTCTGTCTGTCTGTCTGTCTGTCTGTCTGTCTGTCTGTCTGTCTGTCTGTCTGTCTGTCTGTCTGTCTGTCTGTCTGTCTGTCTGTCTGTCTGTCTGTCTGTCTGTATGTACGTACACGCATCACGAGAAAACGGCTCAAGAGAATTTAATGAAAATCGGAATCTAAAGTCGGGTGATGAACCGCTACAATCTAGGCTACAAATTATTTTAATCACGCTGAGTGAAATGGTAGTTTAGGGGAAGGCCTGAAATTTAATTCTCAAATATTTGTTATTAGTGGTCGTGTCTTAACTAAAATTGCTAGACAAGGATGGGAAATAAGTTGCTACAATATAGGCTATAGACGCTGAGAAAAATGGTAGTTCAGGGGAAGGCCTAAAATTTAATTGTCAAATATTTAATTTATTAGTGGTCGTATCTTCACGAAAATTGGTATGAGAAGTCAGGGAATAGGTCACTATAATCTAGGCTATCAATAATGTTATTCGCACTGAGTGAAATGGTAGTTTAGGGGAAGGCCTGAAATGTAATCTATATATAAAATAAGTGTCTTGCCTGTGCATTGCTCAGCATTTGAAATGAATGATATTTCTGTATCTGTCATGTCCACAGTAACAAGGAAATGCATTTCTTTACTTTTCCTTAATTTCTGTCTGTCTGTCTGTCTGTCTGTCTGTCTGTACACGCATCAATAGAAAAGGACTGAAGAGAATTTAATGAAAATTGGCATGTAATGTCGGGTGATGAACCACTGCAATCTAGGGTAGAAATTATTTTATTCACGTTGAGTGAAATGGTAGTTTAGGGGAAGGCCTGAAATGTAATTCTCAATTAATAAGTTATTTATGTTATTAGTGGTCGTAACGATAAATACTACATAACTAACATAACTTTAGTTATGTCGTAAGTTCGTAGTAGTTATGTAAGAAGTTATTAAATATCCGATCACTTATGTCTTATACATTGTTACCGTACCTCATATAATCAGAGATATTCATGAATTTGGATTTTTGTTCCTAGGTCCATATCAGCGCAGAGTCACGAGAAAATGGGTAAACAGAATTTAGTTAAAATTGGTATGTAAAGTCTGAGAATAAGGAACTACAGTCTATGATATCAATAATTTTGTAAGACACCCTAATATCACAGAGTCGAAAGAAAACTAATGCGAAGGCCTGCAATATAGAAAGCTCATAAACTTTATCAACAATAACATTACATTGACCATTGTTTGTTGTGATGTGCTTTTTGTCTTTTGTTTCCTCTCATCCCCGATAGATAGGATTACTGCAGCGTACCAAGGTTTTTTTAATTTGCTTGACGTCGCACCGACACAGGTAGGTCTTATGGCAACGATGGGATAGGAAATGAACAGTGGTGTGAAGGAAGCGGCCTTGGCTTTAAGGTACAGCCTGGTGTGACTGGTGTGAAAATGGGAAACCACGGAATACCATCTTCAGGGTTGCCGGCAGTGGGGTTCGAATCCACTATCTCCCGGATGCAAGCTCACAGCTACGCGCCTCTAACCACATGGGCAACTCGCCTGATCGTACCGACTGTAACAGCCTTCCCTGTGTATTGGCGGGAAGTAGCTGGGAAGTAAGATAACTTTCTTCTTTAGCATGCCATTCCTCTGGTTCATACATTTTCTGATATATCGGGTACGTAACACACTGGTTCATCATAGTATTCGAGCTATTCAATCCCTACTCTAAGGCACTGATTGGAATGAGTAGTGTGCATATTTAACGAAATAATGACGGAGTGTTCACAGCAGTCTGCGACCTGGTTATTCCAGCTCTGGAACTTTGGACTCTTAGATCGGCACCGTAGTACTGTTCGTTGAAAGTGAGAAAGTGTGCGGTTTTTCATTTTATCGAGTATTTTATACGATAACATTGCTTTCAATCGCTACATTCCTACTGACAGTTTTGTAATGACCTGTGTTGAATTCAGATAGGAAAACCACCAATTCAGTCTTCCTGAGAATACCGTAGCGAAGTACGGGTACATCAGCTAGTATTTCAATAAAATTGTATTCGTTCGACAGATAGAAATAACACAAAATGGTAGGGTGTAGGGGTAGTGTGCCTGCCTCTTACCTGGAGGCCCCGGATTAGATTCCCAGCCAGGTCAGGGATTTTTATCTGGACCTGAGGGCTGGTTCGAGGTCCACTCAGCCTACGTGATTATAATTGAGGAGCTATCTGACGGTGAGATAGTGGTCCCGGTCTAGAAAACCAAGAATAACGGCAGAGTTGATTCGTTGTGCTGACCACATGACACCTTGCAATCTGCAGGCCTTTGGGCTGAGCAGCGGTTGCTTGGTAGGCCAAGGCCCTTCAAGGGCTGTAGTGCCATGGGGTTTGGGGGGAGGGGGCTAGGATGCACTCTTATACTGGACTGGGAATCTCCCCTTAAACTTCATTCCTTTTCTGATTGGAGAAGGTCATCCCTTTGCTAGTTTAAATTTTAGTGTAAAAAAATAATCTGGCTCACTCGCTTCCTTCCCCCTATGTCTCTACCTCAACTCTACCTAAACTTGCCTACAGCTCACCACTTGTTTTTCCCATCCAAAATATTTAAATATCAGTGCGGGTGGTAGGGTCTAAATTTTACCCTATCTTGGACAATTGTATTGACCTGAAAAATAAAATTCAGTTAATTTTATAAGGAGTTCAGTGAATCCAGAACATACAGGATAAACTGCACCTGAATCAGAAAATTCTGTTCTAAACTTGTGGTCATCTAAAAATTAGAATGTTGGTTCATTCATTCATTCATTCATTCATTCATTCATTCATCCATCCATATTGTATCTACCTTTGACAAATAGTTCAGGTAAATAAAATAAAACACAGGTTTGTGGCTGGAGTGAAAGTATATAAATATACCCCCTGTGGGTGTGGGGGATGCAGACGAATACACCCATGGTATTCCCTGCCTGTTGTAAGAGGCGACTGAAAGGGGCGACCAAGGGATGATTGAATCAGAACCATGAAACTACTTGTGATTAGTACTATCATGAGGGGAACACCATGGGTTGCCTTCACTTAAGAGTAGTACCACTATGTTAGGTACTCAATACTTTTATGATTAGTAGCAGCAGAGAGTGGTTTACTGTGGGTTTCCAGTACCTGTGATTAGAACTAAACGCAGAATACCACAGCTTACGTTGCCGATGATTACTACCATTAAGTGAGAAACACCACAGGTTTGAGAGTTGCGTGTGGTTAGTAACACAATATGAGCTACACCATGGGTCTGCGTTGCCTACGATTGGTACCCACTATATGAGGAACACCACGGGAATACTGGTGCCCATGATTAGTACACCTAGGTGGGGAGCACTATGGGTTTGCGTTACATATAAGTGGTGCCATTATGTGAGAAACGCCAGAGGTCTGCATTACCTGTGCAACATACAATACTTGTAAGTAGTATCATAATGTGTGGAGCACAGTTTCTGGGAAGGTGGGGCATTGCAGGTCGGATTCACTGATTGTTTCATATTCATCCACTCGTTCATCACATTTTGAATTCTGGTCAGTGGATGTTTTTGGACTTTTAAATTGTCATTACATTTCGTCTCATTTCGTACCATTAGGGCCAATGACCTAGATGTTAGGCCCTTTAAACAAGCATCATCATCAAAGTATACAAATATGGCAGTCTGACAATGTCCGTATTCAGGTGAGAATATCACATGCTATCATATGAAATGCTCTGTCAAATGAAATTTGGAGCAGGTTCTTGCTTTTTACCTACAGTACCATACCTGTAGTTTTCTAATGAACAAGTTCCCATGCTGAAATGACCTGGCCATGGACAATGGTGAAGAATGCTCTGCTGTGTTCCATTCGGAGTGTGAAATAACGGTTATCAGTGCCTCCATAGGACAAACGGAACAGTCGTAATACTAAGATGGGTCAGTGTGTCAAATACCATTACATATTAAAGTATATATGATCCAGAGGAATGGCAAGATAGAAAAAAAAAAAAAAAAAAAAAAAAAAAGAGCTCCATGTTAGAGCGAGTGGCTACGTGGTTCAGGTTGTGTAGCTGTCAGCTTGCATTTGGGAGATAGTGGGGTGAAAAACCACTGTCAGTAGCCCTGAAAGTGATTTCCTGTGTTTTCCCATTTTCACATCAGACAAATGCTGGGGCTGTACCTTAATCAAGGCCAAAGTTGCTTCCTTCCCACTACTTCGCACTCCTAATCCTTTTCTATCCCATTGTCTCAATCTGTGTCATTGAGACAGTTATTCAAAGGAATTCTCCTCTTCCATGGCAGTATTCATACAGGCTGTTCCACTCAGTAAGGTAACTGCCTAGATTCACACAAGTTAATATATCAAAATACAGTACAGTATATAAAAATATATTTTCATTATTATTCATTGTAAATTCAATTTGTGTAGCATATTAAGGTTGGAAATTTCATTTCCTACAACTTAATCGATAAGACCAGTATTAATGGAGATGCATTTTATACCTTCCCTTAAACTTGAGAAGGTAAAATGGGTCCACCTATTCAGTACAAGGCCAGTTACATATAACTATTAAAATAAAGGAATAAATATGCAAACTGGATTAAAGCCACTTCTATATATTTAACAAAGCAGAGCTTTCTGCCATATTATATCGGCCTTCATCAGGGTATGTGAAGGTTTGCCTCTGACAGTGAACAAAGAAATTCTTCCAAGGAAGTCACGACCATACTATCCACGACCCCCCACCTAACTGGACTCGGGGATCGTCGTGCTGTGCTGTGGTGGTTGGGAGGGTAGTTACTGATGCACCATCCCCTGTCGACAGTTTCTTGACTGTGTTGCACTTTGCCATAGTGGTGTTATGCATGTATTTCTGGGGTACAGGTCTCAGTATATTTGATAACTTGAAGCAGTCTTCCCTGTTATTTGGGCGCAGCTCTATCTCTATGGTTTTCCTTACAAGTCGAGCATAGATGTCTTTTAACATGTAACTATATTTTCATATAAATTAGTTATTGATTAGTTATATTATCACAACAATTGCATAAGGGGCTAGTTTCAGCCAAATCTTCAGCCATACAGATTTAAAAATTAGCATAATTAAGACACTGGAATATACAGAGACATATAAAGGAGAAAACGCATCAAAATAAGTCGGTGATGAAAAATGTGATGGTGCTCATAACTCATATCCACATATCACAAAGGATTATACAACAAAATTTAAATTAATAGTAAGGTATTGTGTTGTAATGTTCAATCTTAAAGCTGCTTGGTCTTGAAAGAACCTGATACACTTGTAAATGATCAAGAGGGACATCTATAAAGTATTTCAGAGATGAGTAATGGCCCAGTAGACATTAAATCTGTTGATACGGAATTTCTCTAAACATTGCTTAGAAAATGTCAATGCAAAAAATAATATAATTGCTTTCCAACTATGAGCCCCAACATGTCTGACTCAAATTGCCATTTCACGTCCATTAATGAAGACCTAGACATTTCAAAAGTTGCAGACAAGGGCACCTTGAAAAGTGCTACATTCATCTAGAACAATACTTTAACCCTAATTTCAATGTTAATGAAATATCCAAAAAGCCTAATATTTAATTTGATATAATTATTAAAGTTCTTAAAGAACACAAATCCAATAAGAGCAGAAGCTGTAATGTCCCCACCAGTCCTCCATTACCCCTACTTATCCTTATGGCTTCCCCTTCCTCACTCCTCCCGCAACCTGAGCCCTCACTGCCAGCCTGTTTAAACTTAACGTTCAGTGTGCTGTACTTTGTCGCTGGTATGAGACTCCCTTGGAGCTGTGTAAGAGCAAGAGAGGAAGGGAGAGGTGGGGGTAAGTTCTTGTTATACATTTGACTTTTTATTTCACCAGAATGAATCAATATTTTTACCTCTCCCTTTTCCTCTTTGTTTACAAACATCTGTTCTGATTCATATCAATGGATTTAACCCGCCAATGCATGGGTTGGGTCTGCGAGACCCATGCGCTGGTATTTCCAACATGTTCTGATAGACGGTGATAGCTGCATACTTCCGGCTTCTGCTACCTTCCTGTTATCACCGGTGTAGTATTCCTGCAGACGAACATGGAATCGATTGCTTTAGAACGTGAGCAGTGGTAAGTTAAAGTGCTCTGTGGGCCTGTGAGACCCAACCCGTGCAGTTGTGTAAGTTTTTTTTATCATAAGCATTTTAGTCTTTCCATGTTAACCGTGTACATAAAGAAGATTATAGGGTGATTATATCATAGCGTCTTGTCCTAATCCGTGGTTTAGCTAGCCTGGCTGTCTCTCAGCTTAGTTCCTTGGGTTTTAAGTACAGAGGTGAGACTGAAAATGGGTTGACCTGGGCTAATCAGTTCGTTTCTTCGTAGGTCTAAGAAAAAGGAGTGTTATGCTGTCAGCAATCCATGTGATATGGAACGAGTTGCTGCATGATTGGAGGAACAATTATCAGATGATGAAATTTACTGTGGTTTTCCTCTCGTCGATGCACAGCGATGATAAAACTGAGGAAAGTATAGAAGGAAAGAGGAAGCCTGTAATAGTCACATTCTATAATTCAGCTAAGGGTGGTGTAGGTTGTGTAGATGAATGGACGGCTCGAAACACCAGACGTTGGACAATGGTGGTCTTCTATGCATTGCTGAATATTACAGGCTTTAACGCATATTTAATATTCAGAGCCAACAAACCTCTCTCCAGACGCAAGGAACAGAATAATTTTTTTGAAGAAACTCTTGTTTCTTCTGTCTCAAGATATCTTCCTAAGAGCATTCGCGATACTCCAAGAAGGATATCTGGGTTGACGGCAGAAGCAGGACGTGAAAATACAGAAAATAAAAGAGGACGTCGTGCATACTGTAGAGTCAGAAAAGACCCGCTACTTGTGCTGTTTGTGCAGAAACTTAATGTATCTTGGACTCTCCTTATTTGTGTACAGTGAATGTAAAGCTGAAATGTGAATGTTCCAGTGAACATTCTGGGTCGTGAAGATTAGGTTATGATGATTTCATAAATTTTGACTTCATAAGTTCTGAATTTTTTGATCAAATATAATATTGTGTGTAAATTTGCAGTGGTTAGAGAATTGCTTTGTAAAATGTTAAGTGTTAATCAACGGTTTTGTGACAGCAATGTGTTTATAATGTTATTGGAATAGGAGGGAATGAATACTGAAAATAAAAATATATTAGCATACTATAAAAAAGAAATACGATGCTTGGTCTGTGAGCCCTAACCAGTTTACTCATGTAACATTTTGTGACCCGTGCACTGATGGGTTAACATCTACTGGGCCACTACTCATCCCTGTAATAATTTAGATGGCCCCCTCGATCATTTACAAGTGTTTACAAAGGTTATCTTTCAAGGCCAAGCAAGTTTAAGATTGAACATTACAACAAAATACCTTCCTATGAATTAAATTTTTGCTGCATAATACATGTCATAAAGTTTTTCATTAGACTTATTTTAATGTGTTTTCTCTCTTTTAGATGTCTTTGTATATTCCAATGTTTTAATTATGCCAGTTTTTAAGTCTATATGACTGAAGACAGCCAGAGTTGGCTGAAACATATGCAAATGTTGTGATAATACTGTAAAATTAATTCATATGAAAATATAGTTATGTCATTGGCCTTCCATCGAATAGGTGAACCCATTTTAGCTTACCAAGTGTAAAAACTGTGAATACGGATCACCATGAAATTATCATATATTCCCCTAAACTACCATTAGTATATCACTCAGCTTGAATAAAATTATTTTTAGCCCACGTATTAGTGCGCTCTCCCCTGACCTTTAACAATATTAAATCTGTTCAGCACATACAAAATTTATACTTAATTTATGCAGATATTCGGGAATTATCTTGCCAGATTCATATGATAGAGAAATGAATGAATAAAATAAAATTATATCTCAAAGTTCCAATGTCAGTAGGAGTAGTAATAATGATACCGTTATATGAGGTAATTGTTAAAAATGACAAGTGAAACACACCATTATGACTTGCAAACATGCAATTTCACCCCAGGGAGATTTCTTTCAATCAAACACTGCAGTATGATATGGAAGCAAAAAGTCCTTAATAGTGCACACCCTCGTATGCTAAGCCAGCATTACATCGACCATATATTGTCGACCGTACGGCTGAAGCATGGTTCACTCTTCACTGAAACAGATGGATTTGTCATTGTAATCCAGCAGTGTGATGGCTATAAAGAACTACAGAAGGTGTGTTTTAAGAGTGCTGGCTGGTGTTGAATACATAAAGAGGTAAAATGATGTAGCCAAAATCTTGAATCAAGAACTTGCAGTGGCATGTGGCATACAACTATCAGCTGTCTAATGTGCTTGAAAACTACTAGCACACAATGTTCTGGGACAGATATATTTTATCGTAATTGATCAGACCATCTCGGTAAATTGTCCTGATATTTTCCTTTGCAATAAGGGTACCAATGTGGCCCACTTGATAGACATTGCTGTCCCACTGAATCACACCATTCAAACCACCCAGATGCAGAAAATTAGCAAGTACACAGCACTGGAAGGGGAGATAATTTAATATAAAAAATAATAGAGAAAAACTAGATCAAGTGATAGTGACAGGTATTGTTACAAAAGTGCTGACAACAGGTCTGGAAGAACTAGGTACGAAGCATCTAATTGCAAGGCTGCAAAAAGCAGTTTCATTCGACATGCACCATACAGTCATTGTTTTCGCCACAAAAATGATTTATAGTCAGTGATATTGGATTGTATAATCCTTATTTTGTATATAGAGTTGCACCATATTTATATAATGTATGTATGAGGAAATAAATAATCTACATATTAAGGAAGTTTAGTAAAAACTGTCCATTCTAATTTTTGTGTTATTCTTTCTGAAATTTCACAGCTTGTCATAAGAGGCAATTAAAAGGGGTGACGAAGGGATGATGGAATTGGAAGCATGGAATTACAGTACTTGTGATTAGACCATTAAATGAGGAACACCATGGATAGATGTTGCTTACGATTAGTAAAATTATGTGAGGAACACCATGGGTCTGGGTGTTGCCTGCGATTATCACTGTGTGCATTCCACAGAGGCGGGGGAGTGGGCGCTCGGCACACAGACTCTCATCCGTGTGGGAGGAGCTGCTGTGCGCTGCACTGAATTGCGTTGGTTCCTCTGTATTCAGAATGGCTCTGCATTTCCTGTGAGTAGTACCAGTATACGAGGAACTCCATGGGTCTGTTATCTGTGGGTAATACTATGTGTGATATACTGTTGATCTACATTGCCTATGATTAGTACCACTATGTGAGCAACACCATGAGTATGCATGGTCTGTGATTAGTTCTGCTATGTGAGTAAGACCATGGGAATACCAGCGCCTGTGATTATTCCCACTAATTGGAAGTTAGGAGCACCATAGGCCTGTGTTGCTTGTGATTTTTACCCTCATGTGAGGGAAACCATGAGTCTGTGTTACCCATGAGTGGTGCCATTATGTGTTACTACATAGCATGGGTCTGCATTACCTGTGATTAGTACAATTATGAAAGGCTGGTGATCTGGATTTTGGACCTCTCTGGATAACAAGCATCATCAGAATATTGGGCATTGTGAATTGGATCCACTAATTGTTTTGGATTCATGGTCATTTTTTCATAATCATTAGTTTGAGATTTTAGTCGATAGATATATTTTGAAGTTTTAATTATCATTTCATTCCGTTTCACCTCATACCATTAAGGGCAAATGACCTAGCTGTTAGACCCCTTTAAACCACAATCATCTTAATCATCCAGAATTACCTGCCAGTGAATCAAACATTGAAAGGTTTCTAAATTCAGTACATTTGAGTAATCATAAAATCAAACCTTTAAATGATCACTCAAGTGAAGGCTTACCCTAACCTGCAATACATTCTGTAATTAGCAGGTTGCACAACAGTTAGGGAGCAATAGCTTGATGTGAAGATGTGGAAGCTAAACAATTAAAAATGACTGTAGGTAGTGCAGATAAAATATGTGGAAGAACAAGCAGAAGAGTGAGAGAGAAAAGAACATCTTGGTGGAATGATAAAGTGAAAGAAGCCATAATGAAAAGGAATAAAGCCAAAAAACTTCTTGATGTGGCTAAGTCTGACAGAAGAATCAACAGTGACCAAATAGACAACAATAAATTGGAAGAGATAGCAAAGGAAAATAGATACAGAAAGTTGGAAGTCAAGAGAATTGTACGGGAAGAAAAAGAGAAAAGTTGGAAAGAATTTACAACTAAACTGGAAGAAGACAGTAAAGGGAATATGAAAATGATATATGGAATAGTTAAAAGTAAAAGATCACATAAAGAAGCAATTACAGCCCTGGAGACAGCAGATGGGAGTATAGTTTGCAATATGAAAGATATCACGGATACAACGGGGCAGTATTTTGACAAGCTCCTAAATGGCCCTAAAGAGATCTCTGTTGAGGATGTAGGACAGAAAACAATAGAGGAAGATATCCCAATTACATGGACAGAAGTAGAGCAAGCTCTCCACAGGATGAGAAGTGGTAAGTCAGCAGGAGCTGATGAAATTACAGCTGACATGATTAAAGCTGCTGGTCTACCAGGAATACAGTGGCTGTATAGAGTTCTCAGAACAATATGGAAGGATAATGAAATACCTGAAGATTGGACAAAAGGAGTGATAGTTCCTATCTTCAAGAAAGGGAGTAGAAGGAAAAGTGAAAATTACAGAGGCATTACCCTCCTATCACACGGCCTTAAAATTATGGAGAAGATCATTGAAGCCAGAGTAAGGGATATACTAGAGCCTATCTTAGAAGAGGAACAACATGGTTTTAGGACTGGAAGAAGCACAACAGATCTGATATTTGCTTTGAGGATGTTGGCAGAGAAACACTGGGAAAGAGGAAATGACCTAATTATTGTGTTTATGGACCTTGAAAAGGCATATGATAATGTTCCTAGATCAACTATTTGGAAAAGTCTTAGAAAACTTGGTGTACCGGAGTACCTTATTAGGAAGATCCAAATGCTATATAGTAATTGTAAAAGCTGTGTCAGAATTGGAGATGGTCACTCTGAATGGTTCAATACAACCAAAGGAGTACAACAGGGAAGTGCCTTGTCACCACTTCTATTCATAGCAGTTATGGATACCATTTTAAAAGAACTAAAAGGAAAAGGTAATAAAGATCTTCAGGCTCTGGTGTTTGCAGATGATGTGGCAATATGGGATGAAACAGAGGAGGGAGTGAAAAATAATCTGAATGCATGGTGTAAGAAGTTTGATGACTATGGAATGAAATTGAACCCATCAAAAACAGTAGCATTAAAAATCAGCAGACATTATACAGAATGCAACATAAAAATACAGGACCACCAAGTTGAAGTAGTACACCAATTCAGTTATTTAGGAAGCGTAATCGCTAGTAATAACAGAGCTGAGAGAGAAATAACAAACAGAGTAACCAAAGGCTCTAAATTTTACAGCATCGTTAGACACCTACTATGGGATCAGAAAGTCCCACAAAGAACAAAAATGACCCTGTACAAGTCATATTTCATTCCTGTCCTTACATATTCTCTGGAAACCTGCACACTAACATCAAAGGATTATAGTAGGATTCAAGCCTGTGAAATGAAATTTCTTAGAACTGCCCTCCAAAAGACCCGACTTGATCATGTGAAAAATGATGAGATCCGATCTAACCTAGGTCTAAATGAATCGATGGAGGAAAGACTTAGGTCATCTAGACTTAAATGGTTTGGGCATGTTAAACGAATGAATAGCACAAGGTTACCATGTGCTTATTTGGAAAAGAGAATAACAGGTAGAAGACCAGCTGGAAGACCAAGAAGATGATGGATGGACCAACTGAGGGAAGACGTGGAGAGAAGAGGATGGAACTGGGAATCTGTCTTGGACAACGAAATGTTTTTGAATAGGCAACTTTGGAAGACGCTTGTTTTCAAACACCCATCCCGGCTCGCTGGAAGGGCAAACCGATGATGATGATGATGTAGGAAAACCTTCAATTTCAACCAAAATTGGTATACACATATGACTTAATATTAAATGGGGAGAGATGGTGAGAAAATCATACCTAGCAGCCCTAGGGATGAAGTGGGGAAAAGAGCACATGTAAATATAATCCAAAACTACCTATATTAGTAGTAGTTCCATAGTTTCTGGGGTTGCTGAGTTGGTGACATTCTAGATGACATTTAAGTCAAAGTTCAGCCACAATCAGCATAGGGAGGGGTGAAGGGGGTGAGAAGGGGTGAAAAACAAATGTTGAAAATAACCTAAATGATGTATGTACTATACGTGTATATGTTCCAGCATATCTCTCAAACATCATACACATCACATATGACTTGCTATCTGGAGCAAAACTCTGTAAGGGTAAGACACCCCTAGCACTCCTACGGGTGGGGGTTGAGGGGAGTGACATGAAAAATAATCGTAAACAACCAATATTAGTGACGAATCCGTACTTTTCGGGGTTGCTAAACGAATTCAGACACTCTGGATGCCGTTTAAATCACAGTTCAGCCTCCATTATCATGGGGGTCAAAAGGGTTTAGAAAGAAATTGTCCAGACTGGCCAAAATTAATGTTAAATTCTAAATTTCTGGGTACGCTAGGCTAATTGGCGACAGTCCCAATGACAGTTGGAATCGTGTACATCATATGTATAGTGTGATCCATAACTATACACAATTCACACATTTTGTTTGCCCAGATAATGTGGGCTCCAACAAAGACAAACCACCATGCGAAACAAAATAATCTAAAACTAACATTTTAAATTAAACACACAACAATGACTCTAAAACTACAAAGTAGTTAGTAAAATATCGGTCAATATCACAATAAAGAAATCTACAAAAATTTACTAGACAAATAATTAACAGGTAATATAAATCCTAAAAATAAACATTAAAAAGATGTACCCAGGCAGAGCATGGAATTTCATATCAAGACAAATTATTTGACCTTTTTATAATGAATGCTGCAGAACAGCATGGGTGTAGTAGTAGTAGTAGTAGTAGTAGTAGTAGTAGTAATAGTAATAACTGTATGGCCTCCACTACAAAGTTGTAGATCTAAAGTGGTGCTAATCTACGTGACCTCCCTACATTCTAATTATGCTGTTGTCTAGCAACAAAAATAATACTTCTACTGTGCATTTCCTCCAGTCACCTCAAACAGTTTTTAGCCTTCAGTCAGGTCTGTTGCCAATTCTGGAGCAAAGTTTTACATAGGTTGAAAATTGGAATTTGATGGATCTTAGATGAGACTATTTTTGCAGGGGAGAATGGCTAATTCTATTACATCTTCATTACAGATAAAAGCTGTAGCTCCAAGAACTTCAAAGGAACAACGTCAATTTTGGTCACATGATGTAAAATTGGCTAGAGATTATAACCGCACTGTACATCAACAAGATGCAGATGATGATCCAGCAAAGTAAGTACTTGATATGCAGTTATATACCCTTTATAAGAAATAACTGAAAAAATTACAAAAATACTGTATATATTTTATTGAGGTAAATAGGTCAAGGAAAGCTAGTTTCTGGCATTGGATGACTAGAGTTAAGAAAGTTGGATCATGGGGTTGAAAAGTTAATGGTTTGAACAGTTGGCTGAGAAGAAAGTGTTGCTGTAGAACTGAGAAGGAGAGTAGTTAAAAATTGTGGTGTATGAAGACTTTGTCATAGTATACTTCTGTTTCCATACTTGTCCTATTCTCCCTTTCTGTTGCATCCTCTATCCTCACTAGTTCATCATTGTGTTGATTGTTGTTTATCATTGTGTTTATCCTTGTGTAGGTTACCATATGCTTTCCTATCTTGCCTTCAACAATTTACATTCACATGATAAAATACAATGAGCAAACACACTATAATTTTACTCAATGTCACAATCAACATAAATTTGTGTCTTTCCATGAGATACCCATTCTTTTCCATCATGGGCTATTTGCCTATATACAAGTTGGCAATGGCATGGAAATCTGAAGCAAAATAGATCAATGTTGGTCTCCCTGATTGGCCTCCTTCCACCCACCTTAGCCCTATCAGAAATGTGGATGAAGCATGTGATGCTGAAAAACTGGCCTGACCCTACCCCAACACTCCAAGATGACCTTCAGAATGTTAATCCTCACTAACCTGCTGGCAGTGGCTGAAAGTGAACTTCATATTATTGTCTAACGAAGAGTTTACCGGCATCTAATTATATTGATCATCATTGATACTGAAGGTTTGGGCGTAGACACAATTATTAAATCACAAAGCAAAGAAAACTTGCATTTCTTTCACTAGTAAACACAACACTACAACAGCCATTGTAAAAATAAAATGCTGAACACAGCAGAGATTAAAATGTGAAGATATGTCATTATGTTCAAAGATTTATCACTGCAGAAGTCTGTGTGTTGAGGCTTTCACAGACTCCTTCCCCAGTAACACCCTTAAGGAAACAACTAGGGAAGTTAATTTGTTTACCAGACTTCATGGTTTTTGATGTCTGGCTTGGGTACTGTGAAGAGGTCCATTGTCTTTTTTTGTTTAGTTGGTCATGGTTATAGAGAAGTTTGCGACTTAATGCTCGTTGATGTCAAGGGGTCTTTCAAAATAAACGCCGGCTTTAGTCTGTCTATTGGTATTGTATGTTAGCCTGATGGAAGTTTTACAACAAAGTTTCACTGCATGAGCACTGACTTTGTAGGGACTATCGTAGACAGGTTGAAGTAGTCTTCTTGTTGCATCATGCCGCATGAAGACATATTCACACCAAGAAAATTCAGGGTGAATAAAAACTGTGATTGGCACTCTGCAAGTCGGTTCTGCACAAGTTGTATTGTAAGAAGGAATAATGTAGGATCTTAATCCAAGAAGGACCAAGGAAAGTTTCATGAACCAACCATCGGTGAGATAAGCATTCAGGGATAATTTGAGGAGTCGATGCAAACGCTCTTATCATTCTGTTGGCTGCTGGGTGGTATGCTGTTTTTCCTATGTGGTGAATTCCAAGGGATTGCATTAGTTATTTGAAAAGTTTGCATTCAAACTGTCTTCCTTGGTCGGTCATGGTAAAATTTGGTACTCCAAAATGTGCAATCAGTGTGAATAGAATGACATATGCTACTGTTCCTGCTGTAATATATTTTACAGGAACTGCTTCTGGCTGCTAGAGAATCTGTCATTGTGACTAGATAGGAGGATCCTTGGGAAGGTGGAACTGGTCAGACTATTGATATTGACATTACTGAATCACTCTGACTGGATGGTAATGGCTTACAGCACTATTCATGTGATGCCAAACCTTTGCTCAGTGACAGGATATACATGATGAAGCCCACATTTTGATGTCCTTTGCCATTGATGGCCAAACATGTCTTTGCTGGATGAGATTAATTGATCTTTTGACTCCTGGATGTGATAGGTTATGAAGGGAGTCAAAGATCCAGAGAAGGTATTTTGGAGGGATGTAGGGTCTAGGCTTGTCGTGTAACTTACCACAGATTAGTTGAAGGTTGTTTGGCTAATGTTAAGGTTTGGAACTGTAAGGAGCAAGTGGTTGTTTGATGCAACTGCTGCAGCTCATTGATAGACTGAGCTGTGGTGATCTCCTCCATTGTAATAGCTGAGGGAATACTAATGGAGCAGATTCAGGAGCAAAGATCAGCAGCAGTGTTTTTCTTTCCTTCCATATATCTGATGTCCATAGTGAACTGTCCAATAAATTCTATGTGTCATAGTTGTCGAGGTGTGTCTTTCTCTGGTCGTTGTCTGAACATGATTATCAGAGTTTTGTGATGTGTGTATAGGGAATTATCTTCCTTCTAGTCTGTACTAGAACACTGAATGGCAGTACACATGGCAAGTAATTCCTTATCTTATATTGAATAGTTCCTTTGAGAGTCGGTAAGTTTCTTTGAAAAGAATGCAAACCAGGGGTAGCTCTTGAGATTAATCTACTAGGAGTGTGGTATTTACCAGGCTAGTTTTCAGGTCATTAAATGTCCTCTGTAGGTCATTGGTCCAAATTATTCATCTTTTGTCATTACTTTTTTTGCACCTTTAGTGAGATCAGAGGTTAGCTTCCATTGCAGCTGCATTCGGAATAGTACAACAATAGAAGATGAGACCAAGAAACCGTCACAAATCTTGGACTGTTTCTGGGAGTGGGTAGTCTAAAATTGCACACTCTGTCTGAAAGTGAACATATACCCTTTTTTGGATACAAGGTAACTGAGAAAGGGCACTTCTGACACTCCAAAGAAGCACTTGCTTATGTTGATGTTGAATTGGTTGAGGCATTCAGAGAGTAAGTATAGGTGATGCTAGTGTTCCTTCTCATCTGTAGAGGCAATAAGAATGTTGTTACCGGACGAGTTTGCCATGTGGATAGGGGCACACAACTGTGAGCTTGCATCCGGGAGATAGTGGGTTCGAATCCCACTGTCGGCAGCCCTGAAGATAGTTTTCCGTGGTTTCCCATTTTTCACACCAGGCAGATGCTGGGGCTGTACCCTAATTAAGGCCATCGCCGCTTCCTTCCAAGTCCTAGCCCTTTCCTATCCAATCATCGCCATAAGACCTATCTGTGTCAGTGCGACGTAAAGTCACTAGCAAAAAAAAGTCAATGTAACAATACACAAAAGTTAAGGTCCTGAAGCACAAAATCGATGAATCTTTGAAATGATTGTGCTATGTTTCTTAATCCAAATTGAAGACATTAATACTCAAGACAAAAAGGTGTGATCATAGCTGTTTTAGGCACATCATTGTGGTGAACAGGTATGTGGTGAGATAGAGAGATGAGATCAATTTTAGAAAATATTTTCTTGCTATCCAGTTGACCGTTGAAATCCTGTATGTTAGGTATTGGATAGTGGTCAGGTTGGCTTATATTGTTCAAAGCCCAATAATCTCTGCATGCACGCTAAGACCCATCCTCCTTGGGTACGAGGTGGAGGGGACTAGCGCAGGGACTATTTGAAGGTTGGCATATTCTCATGTCAACCATTAGTCAAAAATTGGATTAGGCAACTTTGAGCTTTTTGGGTGATGATCATGGAGCTTTAGCTGCAAAAGGGTGCCCAACTGAGCACAGTAGAATTCACATTGGTGTGTATAGAGGTGAAGGAAATGTTTTCTGAGTAGGTTAGGAAATTGCTTAATATCAGTGTATTTCTGATCAGTAGGGAGGATATGCAGGGATTCAATTTTTGTCATCTTGGTTAGTGTTCCTAGTGATGAGAGATTAGGTGTACTGTCTATTAGATGCCTGTTGGTAAAGTCAAGTCAATCAAGAGGATGAAATGAAGTCAACTCCAATGATTGGTGTTTGGACATCAACTATGATGAAGTTCCAACAGAATTCTCTACATAATCCTAGATTGAATCGTAGAATCAGTTTGCCATATGCGTAACAATAGTGCCATTTGCTGCATACTGCTGCCTTTTTGTCGCATGCTTGTGTCCCTTCAGAGAAGGGGGAATAATTGATGTCAGCCTCTGAATCTATAAGGAATTTACGGCCTGTTGCCTTATCAGTGATAAACAAGCGGCAAGACTTTATGCTCCTATCATCTGCCACATTCAGTGAAGAGCGAGCTAGTTTTCTGGGGTGCTGGTATAATTGTTAGTGGAAGAGTGGAATGAACATGGTTTGGTGCGTATTTGAGCTCTATCTCCAAATTTAAAATTATACCAGCAGAAGGATACTTTAGTGGTATATCTTCTTCGTGCCTGTGAATATGAGTTAGAATTCTTGTTCTGGAATGCGATCTTGTCTTCAGTTCATTGTTAGAAAAGGTCAACAGAGCTATCTTAGCTTCCAAATGAGACAATCAGTCCATTGCAGGAACTGTGGGTGGCAGATCATTAATAAAGGTAGGCTGATTTGTTTGAGTGCTATACACTCTTGGGTTTGGGGTTGAAAACTCTTAATATTTTGTCAGCCATGGTGGTCAGGTTTTCCAAATTGTCACTGCTCGAAGCTAAAACTGAATGTACCTGGATTGGCAGATGTTGAATAAAAATGGTCCATAAAAATGTAGTCTTGGACTTTGGTTCCGGTCAGGTTACACATTTCTCGTAGAAGCTGTGAAGATTTTCTTGTCTTCCAGCTCTAATTCAGTCAATAACTTACTGACATTTCTACCTTTCGACTCCTCAAATTTTTAAATTAGGATGTCTTTAAGCCTGTAAGAGGGGTTAGGGCTACTGGCCTACACAACAAATGAGAAATGAATTCTACAATGTCTGCATCTAATATTCTTAATACATGGTTTAAACTTTAATTCTAATGCTATGCCAGCCGTGAAAAGCTGAGCTTGGATTTCTATGAACCACACTTTTATGTTCTTATGCCATATCAAAGGAATTTTAACAACCACACGCGCAATCTCTGCGTCACTACCAGCATTTTGAGGTTGAGGTGTATTGGAGTTCCCTGCCATGCAGTTTTCCATGATATCTTCGTAATCATGTTGGGTCACCAATTTGGGCATAGACACAATTAAATCAAGAGGCAAAGAAAAATTTTATTCCACTAGCAAACACAACAGCCATTATGAAGAGAAAACTCTGAACACAGCAGAGATTTTAGAATGTGATGATATGTCACCATGTTCAAATATTTCACTGCTGAAGTGTCAAGGCTTACACAAAGGTCTTATTAGGTGATCAAACTGTATGTAATACCTTACTTGAGGGTTTGAAACAGGTTAATCAAAGTTGTGATTCCCACACTATTCATTTCTGATAATGATGGGAAGGAAAAAAATTAAAAATAATATATTGGTATTTGAAATTCGGTTCATATCTTAACTCATTAGTGCTCTCCTTACTGAGCCATCACATTGCTACAGATACATCTGCTTCATCTTAGGAGTAATTGCTCCTTAAAAGCTTCTCATTTGCTTCATGCCAGTTTCATGTGTAAATTCATAGGAATCATTTCTGATTTATGCTTACGTCATGCACGATGTAAAGAAGATACAGATATGGTATACATTATGCAGATCTGTATACTTTGCATCATGAATGACTGGTGGATGGCTTGACAGAAACTTCAAATCTCAACATCAGTCATAAGTACTTTCCCAAATTTCATTCTGATCCTATTATATTATGAAACTATTTCATCCTTGCCTTGACATTTAATTTCTGTTTGAATTTTAGCCACTCAAGCTGCTTGTGACAATCTTCTGTTTCTTCAAATGTTATACCATTACCATATTTTTCTAACCAGGCAATGCCTTCTATGAAGTGTTGAAAATATGAGCCGCACTTCCTCCCTTACGACAATCTACCTCACCATAAAACACACACGTCGGAAGATTTGAGGCATGGACCATGACTAGGAAAGGCCAAACACAGCCCTGAACTGGAAACGGTCCTCGTTTCAAAAAAGAGAACAGGAATGAGACCAAAGCTACTAGCAATAAAATCCCAACTAAATTTAAATAAGGGTTTATTGATATAATAAAATCAAAGAAGGAAACAAGAAATGAAGCCAGCAATTAAAAACGAAGGATACGTACATATGCAGAGTTCATCTAATTGAAGTCATAACACTAATGCTACATAATGTGGTAATGTGAATACAGCCCTGATGTAGTGCACGTAAATAAAATCAATCAGAGACCCAACTAACAACATAACTCAATTACAATAAAGACAACTAGCATGCAGCCCATTCATGCAGCAGAGCAGGACACATATCAATTGGCCATCATTAGAAGAGGCGAACGGTACAATTTAACCATAGAAATAATATAAATACAAGGATTACCATACCTGTAATATCAATAATCAAAGTAACAAAAAGGATGATAGTATGGGTCAAGTTTAAATCTATTTAAAACCCATTTATGGCATAAAAACACCACTCCAATCTGCATGGGGTCCATGCTTACACTCCACACACATAATGCAAAGAATCGCTCCAAAGAGATAAAAAGACTGTCTCGCCGAAAGAATGTTTTTCCGTGCTCATGACCGAGGGAGCTGCCCTCTCTGGTACAATCATAGAAACACTAAGTCAATTGAGGTGAGGCCGATACAAGCTCTTTGCAATATGGGAAACATCATTTTTATGAACATGCCATATTAGCATGGCTCAAATGTTACTGACTGGACTAAGACATAATGCTATACTATAGTGAGTTCAGTGGAATAAATCCATATCAGAACAATGTTCAGGTGGAATAGATTTTCTAGGTATTCCTCATCTTTCCAGTGCTACACTAGCCATTCAGATCTAGTGCCCCTTATAATGTAGGCTACACAGCTATTATGTTATCTTGTGTGATTTCCTCTGTTTGTGGTGCAGTAACACAATGCTGTCTACCAGAATTTGACTGAAAGAAGAATAAAATGACTCGCAAATTTGATTGAAAATTCAGAGAGAAAGAAACACTAGCTCATGTTCTGGGTTCTTGCCCCTACGGCAAAGTACTGAAAAACTCATATCGCCACAAGATCATTAATTGCAGAAGAACTCCACAGTAAAATCTTCCATGTATGTGAAGTCCACAGTTTTCTGATAGGCAGTAAAAGAGATGAACTGACACAATTGCCTTTATAGATAAACAAAAGAAAAGCTTCATTATAAATCCGACCATCCGATTTGAGTACCATGTCGGCCAGCTTACTGAAGTGCACCTTCAGAAACAGAACATTTACGCGCTCACCATTCCATTCTATAAAAACGAGTACCAGCTGTCTGACTCGTGGCTAAATGGTTAGTGGGCTGGCCTTTGGTTCAGAGGATATGGGATTCGATTCCCAGCCGGGTTGAGGATTTTAACCTTCATTGGTCAATTCCAATGGCTCGGGGGCTGGGTGTATGTGCCATCTTCATCATAGGTAGGGCTCCATCCCTCATAGAAGCACAGGTCACCTGTACAGCATCAACTCAAAACTCAAAACGTCATTATTAGTACCAGCTGAATGAAATAGAAATTATTGGCCTAATGGTTGAACTCGTGGCACTGTACCTTCCTTGTTCATAGAATTCTGGAAAAAGTTTGAGCTGACTATTAACAGCATTGAAAGCATAGTTACCACCACCTTACATGGATCTGTAAACATCCTGAGATCACACTTGTTCGGACCTCCATAATTTAAAAACCATACTACCACTATTCTTCTGTAAGGAAAAGGTTTCTGTATCCTGATATGCTATACCTTGTCAATTATGGCAACCCATAATTGCAGGAAATTGTTAATTCATTCAGTAATATGTACACTATGTCATACAATTTTATTTTATGATTTGGTGAGTAAAATTACTTTTAATGTTACAGAACTGATATCACTTTTGGGTGTAATTATCTTTTGGACAAAGCTCCGCTCTTATTAGTGTATTTAAATTGATATTTCAAATATTATACATTTGAACTTGTGCTACTTAGCATATATCTCTGCTGACAACCAGTAGCTATTCACCTCAACTCAGCCTGCTGTGCACACAAGCAGTAGCAACTACTTGATGGTGGGGGATATGTCATAAACATATGTTTAGGCTTGCCCAAGGAGGAGCTGTTTGTCGTTGTGGTGGGAGAAACTCGCAATGCTGATTATCCACTGAGCTGGTTTTTAGTAACTGCTGCAATCTTGAGGTGTTAAGCAGAACTAAAACAGTACAGTAGATAATGAAACAAGGGATGCACTGTTGTCAGCCATGTTTAATACAAGACAGCATTGGTTTTTGATACGTAAAATTATTGAACATATGACAAATCTGAACAGGACCCAGGCACCTGCAAAAACGTGAATTCAGTCTCATTGTGTGTTACTTTAAAATACGCAACTTCATTTGTAGAATGAGATTTTTAAAATGTGCTCCTTTGACATATTGACAGTAGTTTTAAGAGGCAAATTTTAGCATTTGTCTCTCTCTCTCTCTCTGTGTGCAGCTGAAAACACAGGAGATATTAGTAGGCTAATGAACACTACACGTGCATTTCAGTGGATGTGTTCAATCTATCTCATGATCTATTAAATGTTCTTACTGAAAAACCAACATTTTTCTCAACTCCCTTTGGTTGGAAAACTCAAGGTAAAAGAACGAAACCCACACAAAGCTTGTCTATTCAGAAAAATGGTGGAAAATTTGCAAGACTTTCTCAGACAATTGTATGAATTGAAACCATGGTTGAGTGGCAGCGCCATCTAAAATGGTCCATTTAGTTTTTATTGTGTGGTCTTGGCTAAAGACAAGAAAGGGTCGAAAGAGGGGTTGGTGAGTCTTAAATTTTCTTTCAATGGCAAAAATTCAGTATGTTCCATTGTACACAGAAAAATGTATAATAGTTCTAATATATTTTAAGGACTCTCTAATGTACTCCTGTATACATTTACAGAGGTTTGAAGGTTTCATGTTATTACACTAGTGTCCAAAAGTTAAGCTTAAGTTAAGAGTAAGCAGGACAACAGGAAATAGACCACAAAACACACGACATACGCACGCACCTAACCACCTTATATGTTCGCTTTGTATAGGAAAGGAGTGTTCCCTGCTTTGACTAGCAGCATAACCGCAGGGTAATCACAGCCAGTGCCTGCGTCCCATATTCCCTCAGTCGTATTTGCCCTGTTATAGTCTGCCGAGTGTAGCCTCGTGGTGAATGTGACAAGATAATGGCACGAGTCCATTTGGACTCCGTTTTGCAGGGTAGAATACTTCGCTGCCTGGAAGCACGCCAGACACAGACCGAAGTTGCCGTATCGTTGGATGTGCCACAAAGTGTCATTTCAAGGTTTTGGAGATGATTTTGAGACACAGGAGATGTTAGTCGTAGGCAAGTACCAGGTCGACCAGGGGTAACCACCCCACAGCAGACCGATATCTGGCCTTAACCGTCCGACAAAATCAGAGTGCACCTGCAAGAAAACTGTCGGCGGAGCTTGCAACCATCTTAGGGGTTGCTGTTTCCTGGCAAACTGTGTACTGGAGGCTCAGAACAGCAGAGCTGTTTCCCGACATCCAGCGGTGTGTGTCCCGCTCACTCCAGCACAGAGAGCCATAAACATCGAAACTGGACCATGAATGAATGGAGGCATGTGCTCTTCAGATGAATCCTGCTTCAGTTTGCAGAACAATTCCCATCGCACATTAATCTGGAGAGAACCGGATAGTCGATACAGCCACAGGAACATCGTGGAATGGAACCAGTATGGTGGTGGTGGTGGCAGCGTTGTGTGGGGCGGCATCATGTTGAATGGCCGTACGGACCTGCACATCTTCATGGGTGGTCTGAGAACACTGTTAACACTCGGACATAAGAGGAATGAGGTACCGAGACCACATGTTTGACTCTTCAGAGGTACGGTTGGTACAGACTTCCTGTTAATGGATAATGCCCAACCGCATCGCACCGCGCTGCTCTGGTGGAAGAATTTCTAGCTGGGGAAGACATTCATCGCATGGACTGGCAAGAGAGGTCTGTGGATCTGAATCCTATAGAACATGCCTGGAATGCATTGGTAAGGTGAATTGCATCCCATCAGCCTCCACCAAGGACCCTCCAAGACCTTTGCATTGCCCTTTCGGAGGAATGGGATCAACTGCCACAATTGCTCTTGGACCATCTGATAGAGAGCATGCCACGTCAGTGCGAAGCATGTGTGGCCATTAGGGGTAAAAATACAACCTATTAACAGCATATTTTGTTCTGGAAGACATTGCCAAGTTTTGTTAGTTGTTGACAAGTTGTACCTTAGCTATCAGAACCTTTCTGACACTGGTGGTAGTTCTTTTGCAAGTTGTGCGACAAATGATGTGCGAGTCGGCTTCAGTTTGTTCAGCAATCCGTCTGACATTCCTGTTAGGCAGTATGGCCTTGTTTAGTGATTATGCTTAACTTTTGGACATCAGTGTAGTATGAAATATGCCCTCTGTAAAACAGCACAGAGATGACCATACTAGGAACTAGGCTCGCATGTTTCTCAGTCGAGAGGCTAACTTCACAGTAATAGCTCGCAGTGTTCAGTAGGGAGATTCCGTTATGTTGGGTTCTAGATGATGGTCGTCACTTTGAAACTTTCCTCTGATACGTGCTCAAAGCGTTTCAGCTGCTGTTACAAACGTACAGTGTTAATGTACAAAAGTTTGAATGAATCTGTAAGTATACGTTTCCATACCCATGTTGTCATAAGCTGTTTTTTCTTCCCTCTGTGTGAGGAATCCATTCCTAAACTTTTGCCACAATTTTGGTACACCTGTATACTAAAAAAAATGACAGGAACAGTCTGTAGACCATGTTAATTCCAAAATAGCTTGACTGAAGTTCAGTAGCACTAAAGTAAAGGAATACCTAAGCCTTGCCTTCAAAATTAATCATGACAAATGGAAAAAAATAAAGCAAACAGGTATATAGTAGTTAGTTGTCTCATAGATGCTGTTTGTTTCCTGGTGGAGCAAGAGCTGCCTTTCCACGAACCTACTACGCAGACGTAGAAGGGAGAGAGGTGATATTCCACGTGGCATGTCCCAGGTGGTGGATAGGGGGGTCCTAACCGACTTGCCGGCGGACTTAAGGGAAATAAAATACCGATCACGGACCACACACAGAACCCCCTGTGAGTGGGGAGGGGGACACAAATGAAGAATACACCCATGGTATCCCCTGCCTGTCATAAGAGACAACTAAAAGGGGCAACCAAGGGATGATAAAATTAGAACGATGAGACTACTTGTAATTAGTACCATCATGCGGGGAACACCATGGGCCACTTTTACTTGCGCGTAGTACCACTATGTTAGGTACAAAATAGGTTTGTGACTAGTAGCGACAGTGTGCGGCTCAAGATGCATTTTACAGTACCTGTGATTCGTACCGCTATATGAGCAACACCATGGGATGAGCGACACCATGGTTCTGCCTTGCCTATGATTAGTACCCACTATGTGAGGAACACCATAGGATAGTTCGTCCCTGTGGTTAGTCGTCCACTTACGTCAGGAACACCATAGGTTTGCGTTGCCTGTATAAGTTCGCGTTGCCTAACCTCACTTTGGACTCCTTGTATTTGAGGTTTAGAATAAGAGATCTGGAACTTGGAACTCTCATATCCAAAGATGAAATAATCAAAATGTTATCAACAGATATAGAAAATGCTCTCCTGGAATTGAAGAACTTTAAACAAAACAATGTTGAAATGCCGAGACAATACGAAAATTATTTTAAAGAGGTTAAGTCGAAGAATGTTAGACCTACCCGGAAACATATTGCATTTAAAGACTCTGTAAATAATAATAATATAGTCACACAAAACAGTTTTCAAGTGTTAGAATCAAGTGATCATGAGGCAAACATAGAACATGACTCAGCTGCAGTGTCGAAAAGACATAAACAAGCCCATACAGCATAATAGTGGGCACTCGATAAGAAAAGTTGGACCCAAAGTTGAAGAGTATTGCTTACTGCTATCCAGGCATACTAGTAGGTCAACTTGCCAGCGGCAAAGCTTTCTCTCAGTGGCATTTTATATCGGCATGATGTTGATTATCGCTATATAGATGCTGTAAAATCCTCTTGACTGGTTATGCCGTAAAGGAGATGACCTTTTCGTCGATGCTAATAGTTGGCTTAGAGGTAGTGATTTTGGAAAAGATGGGCTACACCTTAATAGAAAAGGAACCTCTAAATTTGGTGAACTTCTCAATAGAATATCCAGTAGAATGCTCTCGGGGAAACTAATTAAGAAAATGAGGGGGGGATGCTAATCCTAATGGCATAAACTTAAGTGATACAGAAAATGATTTAGAAAGTATAACTTATTTCAGGAATATAATACAAAATGTAGATAGGGAATCATTTCAGAGGTTAGATACACAATACTAAGAAAGCACCAAAGACATCAATAAAAAGATTAGTTGAACACTTTAGAGGATACTAGCAAAATGTAAATGGACTTTGAAGCAAACTAACTGAACTTAGAATTTCTTCATGTTTAGCTGACTATGACTTCATGATATTAACTGAAACTTAAATGATGAAATTAGTGATGAGAAACTCGGACTCGAAACATATTCAATTTTCAGATGTGATAGGTCTTCTTTAACGAGTATGAAGGCATCCCATGGCGGAGTAATGATTAACACAGTTGAACAGTTGTTTGTGTCCCTGACTTTTAACACCAGAAATTTAATCATACATTCCACCCAAGTCTCCTGTCCAAAAATATTTCGAACATTGCAGTGCTGTTGAACAAATTATGTCAAATGTCGACAACCATTTATTGCTCATTGTTGGTGACTACAATCTACCAAATCTTAATTGGAGTAAATGAAGAAACATCTTCTGGCCTTATGTCAGTAGGTAACCACACTGTGCAGTCCAGTTTAGTTATAGACACTTTTTCTTATCTCTGTTTAAATCGGTTGAATGCTATCCCAAATTTTCTGAATCACTTTCTTGATTTGGTTTTCAGTAACTCCAGTTCCATTGAAGTAAAATCTAGTAATGAAAGCATTGTCCCCCTCGATAGACACCACCCAGCATTAGAGATTTCTTTACCTATAAATGAGCTATACAATTCCTTACCTGCTGATAGTTTTTTCTTTTTACTTTTTTAATGCTGACTATAATGGACTAAATTATTACCTGTCACAGTTCAGCTGGAAGGTGATGTTCTAAAATGTATCAATTATTGATAAAGCAGTAGAAACCTTCTATTCAGTACTACATTATGGCATGGAACTTTACAACCCTATACGGAATTTTAAGACTCCCAAATTTCCAAAGTGGTTTAATCATAAATTGAAGTCGCTGGTTATTGAAAAGAAGAAAGCACACAAGTGATACAAAATGCCAGGTCTCAATAGTGATTATCAGCATTTCTTGAAATTAAGAAATGAATGCAAGTCTGAATGTAAATCTTGCTATACAATGTATGTCTCCAACTGTGAACGAAGTATTACTTCCAATCTAGAGAAATTCTGGAAATATCTAAGTTCTAAACGGTCATGTAATAATATTCCTTCAACAATGCATCTTAATGAAGTTACAGCAGATACTGGAGAAAATATTGTCAATCTTTTTGCTAACCACTTCATCTGTTTATTCTTCTTATCAGAATAGTAGTAGTATGTCATGATTATCCTTTCTCTATCAATCTATCAGTTATAAACATTAGTAAGGCAGAAATTTACAACAAACTGATATCTTTGGAATTAAAGAAAACTGTAGGACCTGATGGTGTTTCAACTTTCCTGCTCAAGTACTGCTCATTTATTTTATGTGAAGCACTCTTTTATCTGTTCAACTTATCATTAAACCAAGGCGTTTTTCCAGTGGAATGGAAGAAAGGATTTGTTAGTCCAGTTTTCAAAAATGGTGATAAAACTGACATAAAACAACATAGACCAGTTATAATTTCTTCTCATATTTCGAAAATTTTTGACTCTATAATTCTTGACAAGATCACTTCTCTTTAGAAACATCATCATTGTTGAGCAACATGGATTCTTTTCAGGACGGTCAACCTGTAGCAACCTTGTTTTATTCTATTAGTTCCTCTTGGATGCAATAGAGGACCACTCTTAAGTGGACTGCATTTATACAGACTTCTCAAAAGCTTTTGACACTATCGACCATGATATCTTGCTGCAAAAACTAACAGGCTACGGAATTAATGGGCCTCTACGCTCATGGTTTGGATCATATCTTAAAAATCACCTGCAGGTTGTTAAAGTAAGGAATCATTTTTCTGCACTTATTGTTACCAGTGGAGTTCAAGGGTCTCGCCTTGTGCCCTTACTTTTTACTCTCTACATAAATGACATTAAAAATATACTTAAAAATTCTGAATTGCTTTTGTTTGCTGACGATTCAAAAATTTTTATGCAAATTAATTGTCCACTTGATTGTTTAAAACTTCAAGAAGGATTACATCATCTGGACTGTATTCCAAATGGGTTGAAACTTAATCATGAGAAATGTAAAATAATAATCTTTTTTTTAAAAAAACGAGAAGAAAATATCATTTCAGTACAAATTTAGTAATAACAACATTCTAACTCCTGTTTTACAATTTAATTACCTTGGTGTTTTATTCACTTATAACCTATCGCTTAATGAACATATTGAAAATATTTGTAAGAAAACATTTCAGAGATTGGGTTGCATTACTAGATATTCTAGAGAATATTCAAACTTGGCTACCTATCGATTGCTGTATGTATCTATGGTATGCCCTATACTAGAACACTGTACACCTGTTTGGAACCCTTCTCATCAGACCTCTATCTATAGATTAGATTCAGTACAACATACATTTCTTCGTTTATATTTATTTAGAGCAGGATTCTCATATGATGTTGATTATAGACCTACAACAGACCTTAAATCTGCGTAGTTCTGTCACAACGCTGTGAATTATTGGATACACTCTTCTTTTTTAAATTGCTTCATTCCTTTGTGAATTGTCCACAGCTCCTTGCAAAAATTAACCTACATGTACCAGACAGATGCACAAGGTTCAAGAATACATTGTCTACAAATTGGCATAGAACTATACATTCAATGGGCCAATTGAACAAATGTCAAGATCTCTAAACAAAGTGGATATTGATATTTTAACTGCTCATTGTCAAAATTTGTAACTCGGTTACATAATCTCCAGAATTGATTATTACTTTTTCGTGCTTACTTGTAATATAACCAGTGTATATATCTGTACATATTTTTCTACTTATACTCCATTGAACTTTCTTTTTAGTGTGTTTTGTTTTGTTTATTCTTCTCTACTGTTAAGTAAAATGGTATTACTATTAATAAAGTATTATTATTATTATTATTATTATTATTATTATTATTATTATTATTATTATTATTATTATTAATGGGCGAAACACCATAGGTCTGTTACATATGCGAATTTCATTACCTATATACTATACTGTGCGGAATATCAAGAGTCTACGAGACTTTTGATTAGTACCGCAACATGACAAATAGCATGGTTCTATTTTCCTAGCGATAAGAACCATTATGAGGGGCCGATGGCCTGGATTTTGAGCCAGTTTTGACTACGAGCATCATCCATTCAGTATTGTGCTAGAGGAGCAGTTCTTTGGTCAGTAATACTATTGTTAAACGCTAGTTTCTGGGAATGTGTGGCATTGTGGGTCGAATCCACTGATTGTTTTAACTTCATATCCATCCATTCATTCTTCGTCATGTTTTCGAATTCTGGTCAGTGGAGGATTATGGATTTTAAAATTTTCATAATATTTAGTCTCATTTCGTACCATTAGGGGCCGATGACCTACATGTTAGGCCCCTCTAAACAATCATCATCATCATCATCAAGAGCTGTCTTTTAGGGGCCAAGCAAGTCAAATTCAGTGTTTTCCAAACTAACAAATGACATAATGTATTGTGCTCTCAAGGTCAATGAATTAAGAGATTTCTGGATGACAAACATGATAAATTTTGTTTTGGAAGCAGTACACACATTCAAAAGTTTCATCAAATGAAAATTAAGTTCAAGTTAAAATGCAGTGAATTGGTGATGTGGAAAAGGACACACAGAAATCATACTGCAGACTGTATTGTGAGGTACTTGATAAAATTGTTCGACATATAATCTACCATTTTTTTCTGAAATGAATAAGTTGGAATTGCTTTCTCTTTTGGATTTTGAGTTGTTTGAAACATATATTGACTCTTTCCCTGCTCAGTTCTATGAGTCTCAAGTTAAATCATATGGTAGCTACTTCAACATGCTGCTACTCAAAACAGAATTGTCGGCCATCCACGCATCAACAGTCTAAGAAGTCCTGCATACCAGAACTTTATAAATATATAACATAACATGTGGCATTACCTCATGTAACCAAACTGTTCTTTAATTTTGACTATTCCTGATCCTAGTGCCTCTGAACGATCTTTCTTGGCAATGAAATGGATAAAAGTTATTTAAGAAGTATGCAAACACAAGAAAAATGATCAAAATTGTCATTAATTTTAATTGAAAAGAACCTCCTGAAAAGCTGTATGAACAATCTGGGTTTCCATGATTCTGTTACTTTTTTGCTGCCAAAAATTGCCAGATAGAGCTGTGTTACAAGTAGTAATATATGCAGATGTACAGAGATGATTGATTTGTGTAGGTATAAAAATGCAGACTTCTATTTAAGCTTTAATACCCATCAATTGTTTTTATCCATGTTTCTACAAAGTAGTGTGCTAACACTTTGATAAAGGTCACATGCCACCACTGACTTTGACAACTGTCAAAAGTATAGTTCAGATATCCCATTGTTTTCCTTTTATTTGATCTATATTTTAATATTCCATCCCATACCATGATGAGCAGAGCATCTAAACCATGTGTTGTATACAAAGTAGATTACATAATAAAACACTCACTCGTATGAAAAAGGTCCAAGGAATATAATTATAGTTCTATGGTTCATGCTGGTGCTGCCACATCCTTCCACCAAACTTTTTGAAATAAAAATTACTAAGCATAGTGACTTTTTTTTTTTTTTTTTTTTTTTTTCAAAACCAAATGAAGAAACACTGTGGTATCTTCCTTCCTTCCTTCTCTACAAGTCCAAATGATGCTGTGCTTTCACTAGTCTTCAAATCAAGTAATTTGAGGTCTAATATTTCAAACTGGTGGTATCTGAATGACATTGGATGACTCGGTATGATCACAAGAATCCAACATTTTTTAAGCCGCAACAGGGTCCAACACCTCTTCATTATCCTTGTTAGACTGGCTTTCGATCTCCAATGGAAACTCATGTTGTAGTGGGCGAGTCATTGTTCCCTTTCCAGTTATCAATCAAATAACTTGCATATTCGTAGGATACCAAATACCATCACGTCCCTGAATTATGTTTTCTACTAGTGCAAGTGGCCAGTACATTCTTTTGGTATCATCTAACCCAGGGCCTCTCAAACGCCCAAAAACTCATGTACGCAAATTGAGGCGCAGTGTTCCTGTGCACAGTGTATCTGTCCCATTCGTCTCGGCTCAGACCAACGCTTTGTCTCTGGGCTACTCGGCTAAACTCGGCTTGGATTTGGAACGCTACGGAGTAGTGAAGAAGAGGGAGTGAGATGGAGTGAGCGAGACAGGCATGGGGAAAGAGAGAGACAGTGCTATTGCTCCAAATCGAGGAGTAGGGGGTCTGCACTCTGGTCAACCAAGCGAAGTCGTCTTTTGCACCGTGCACAGTGCATGCACAAGCTGAGAGCCCTAATCTAACCAATTAACATGATTTCTCCTACTGAGGGCAGACGAGTCTTCTTGCGATGAATCCACTTTAGTGAGCCTAAGTGTTCTGAATGGAACCGAGCCTTTAGCTGCTCTGCGAGTTTGTGGCAATAGTGTAAATTATGCTTCAAATGGTTCTTTTAATTTTGTCAATATCTACGGTTCCAGTATTGCGAATATCTTTGAGTAACATCTCCAGTGTCAATGCAACAGGATCTTGATTGGTTTCTGATGAAACGGTGATTGGTCTGAAATTGACAATGCTTTCACATTCACAGAGAACAGTATACAACTCATCCAGGTTCAATGATGCTTTCAGCAAGATCTGTCGAAGAACCCGCTTAATATTTTGAACATCCTTTCAGAATCCTCCCTACCATGAGCCTATTGGTGGGTTGAATCACCACTGAATTCTTTCAACTGTGCAGTGAAAATTTATTCTATCCCAATCAAGAGCTGCAAAAGCATTCTTAGCACCTAGAAAACAAGTTGCATTGTCAGAGTAAATCATACTCGGTATTCCTCTACATGCAATAAATTGCCACAGAGCTAACAAAAAGGAATTGGTACTTTGAGATAGGATGGTCTCCAAATGTATGGCGCTGTGTAGACTCCACATGTGAACAGGGTTACCCTTGCTCTTTGGCTGCCTTTCAGAATGAGAGGACCAGTATAATCAATCCCACACACCTCAAACCCTGCAGGTCATTTACTCTGGATGCAGTGTGTGGTGGAAATCAGCATTGAAATTCTTACTAGCATGGTGACAACATAAAACACATTTTTCACTACTTCACGTGTTTCCTGACGTCCTTTCAGTGTCCACACATTTCTCTTAAAATTGACCACAGCATAAGAGCACCAACATGCTCTTCCTTTATGTGGTGATGGAGAATGACTCTCCTTCAATCGGGTGGTCATTAGGAATCATGACAGGAATGGCAAATAAGCAGGCATCATCCCATTCCATCACCCACGTCTTTACCCGTATCACACTGCTTTCATCTTTGAAGGGGGAAAGGTTGCAGATCCTGTGGTCATCTATTGAATGACAAGTTTCCTCTTGTACAACTCTCCAGACAGGCTCTCGGTGAGTAGAAGTTCTTCTGCTGACAATGGTCCACGCCTCTTTCCATTCCGACGAAGGGCATTATGCTTGAACTGAAAAATCCAGGTCACCATTCAAACAATTTGTTCATATTTGCTGAAGTAGTGATGCAACCAGGCGTGGTCCTTGGGCGCAACAGGAGTACAGTAGTTTTCTTAAGCTTTTCGCTGATCATTTCTTCCTCAACATATGTACAAGAAGAAGAATCGTGATGTGAAATGACGAAATGGTCAATTGTACACTCGATATCTTTTAGCATCTCGTGGCCAGAAATATTCATTTCGGGCAAGAAATCAGTACAGCCCTCAGAACCACCCACTACCTGCTTACACACTCTCTCATTGGTCACAACCAGTAGACGTGTTGACACATGCACACATCTGAAGAGTGAGGGGAGGTAGAGAAAACAAAGTACGAGGATATCTAGCATGAACTAAACACGCGGAGGGAAAGATGCTTGCTTCCCCGCCTGCCCACACGTCCCACTGGATCGACAATGAAGGGAGAGGGGAATGGAGGGAGGAACCACACAGCTCCTTCAAGGTAACAGATGTAATGTGTATGTTAACTCTTTGAGGGTCAAATTCTCCAGTTTCTTTGCAATTCCTGTGTGCGAAGTCTGGCTGAAATGTTAGCGGTCTCGACTAATAGCTTCATTATCAAATGGCATCGCGCTCAACCACTGTAAGAAAGAATGACCCTTATTTTCATCAATATAGGTCCTCTTAAATCTACTACTACTACTACTACTTTTATCCTCAAAAACCAAAGTAGAAATAACCTGGCATTAAGTAATTACGATAATCAGAGATGCAAGGGTGTTTGGAAAACCGTTCCTATGAAGTTATTGTCGGTGTTGATCAATTAAATGCCATATATTGGGGTGAGATCACATCGTGCGTACTTCACAATTAAATTAGAGTTAATTGTTTTCCTTGATTAGAAAAAGCTAGTATAGCCAGAATGTTTAACTATAGAAACATCTTAATCATTTCCGAAAAAATGGAGTTGGGAGTGATCTCTTGAGTACGAAATGTCACAAGCCACACCTCCTGGAAGACGGACACATATGATGTTGGCTTAGTTACTTCTCCTTCATCCTCAGGGTGGGCCAAAATCTTCGCCTAAACGTTATGTTTCCTTTTCCACCTGGAATTCTTCTGATCACAATGGTACATCCTCTAGAAGGGAGCTCAGTGGGATTCAAAGAATCAGGGATGTGCTTCTGCTCAACCCTCTGAGTTAATTTTCCTATCTCATTGACATGATTCCTGACAGACTGACCACTCTACTTCTCATTGGATCCAGGCAAGCACTGTGCTCGAATCACTCCATGCATGAAAGGGTTCAGTGGTCGAACCAACAGCATCTCAAACAGAATTCAGCAATCTCTTTCCAATGGTAGCTGCCATCAACTCTAATTGTGGCATCATGAGTTTCTTAGATGATGCAACTCTCAACAGACAGCACCAAATTGACTAACATATTTCTCTTCAGTTTCACTGTGCAAAAATACGCAAGCAGCATACGCCTTGTAACTTGCGTCAACGAAAAGGTGCAGTAAATGATTGAGACATCCCACTATTTCGAGGGATAGTTATTTCTTCGAACAGAGGAACTCTCTGAAGCCAAGCTTTAAAAATCTTTTCATTTTCATCATCTGTAGGGTCGTCCCAGTCCAATTTCTTCTTCCATAGGTTTGAAACATCAGCTTCAAACTCAAAGTTGCAGGTCCACTAAAATCAATAGGATTGAATATTCAGTGTCATGGAAAGAACATTCCTCTTTGTAATGGATGTTTAGACTGTGCTTGTCATTCATAACATCCCATTTCATTCCTAGCATAAGAGCAGACTCTTCAGAAGAGTCACCCCTTTTCTTCTTTTTATTTAATATATATTTTAATATTTCGTCCCATACTATGATGAACAGAGCATCCAAAACATATGTTGGATACAAAGAAGATTACATAATAAAAGCACACTCGCTCATACCAAAAAGGTCCAAGGAATATACAATTATAGCTCTGTGGTTCACGCTGGTGTTGCCACAAAGTAGTCATAGCAAACAATAGTCTTAAGAAAGTAGAAGTAGCCTTCTATAATGAATGCAGCAAAGATGGTCAACAATGAAAAGTGTAATTCATGCCTTTTTTTTTAGTCTCAAACTACCATAGAACAATAAACGTCGTGAAAACTTTCCTCAACACAATGAGATACACAAGTGAAAAATGGAACATACTCTTATTACAGGATGTCTGGAAACTCGAATGTAGTTGCAACTGGTTGAAAGTAGGCAATATCATCCTTCTCAAAAATTGCACATAAATATATATACCACTTTTACTTGGTACACACAATGTAAATCCCAGAAAGGGTACATTTAAACAAATAGTGAAAACAATTACAGGATGGGAAACAGGTCAGGGAATCACTACTGAGGTATCAGAACTTGCCAAAATATTTTATTAAAATTAAAATGTAACAAAAATTAGTAACATACTCAAGAAGGAACTGCATTGACAGAATTAATCCCAAACATAATTTATTAGCATAAAATCCACTCTTGTTTAAGGGCAGAGGGCAATATAAGGAAAATAACACTCACTTTCAGAAGTGCACAACTTTAAGTGCTCGCAGGCACTTAAACTTGAGGTCCAGCCTTCAGAATCCAGATGGTGTTCTATACATCAAATAAAACTCTGTCAAAAGTGATATCAATGAAGTCAAAAATTTCAGAAACAAAGGTTAAACAGCAATTTATGAAACACTAAAATCCCCTTGATGTCCTTTAGCTTGCTGAAGACATGATCATATAAGTACTTCCATATAATTGATACATGTCACGAGGCAGCAACATATCCAATCATCAAGCTACTTTGGAATATAAGATTCCTGTAGTTCAGTCAGCTAGCCTCATTCTACAGGAAACAAACTACTAACTTAATGTTGGATTTACATAATGTAGTGAAGAAAAGTTTGGCTTATCCAAACAATTTGTGTTAAGTATTACAGCTTTGTAATATCTTCATAATTCATAATGAGGATGCAGGATTGCTTCATTGGCTCCTACATGCTTGCCAATGGTATATAATATTAGTTCGAAGGAACTCGTGTTATATCCCCCATGATGCCATCAAGCGCCCTCTGCAGAACTCGCTCTATGGAAAAAGTCTGTTTGGCATAACATATAAGAACAGTCCCCCTCGCAAATTTCAGTGTCCAGGGGAAACTTTTTGACCAATCAGCATGTAGGTTTCTCAGAGAGGGTACACCATGCATCCCTTAACTTGAGGATGTAATTTTTCCATTCTCAAGAGACATACAAGAACAAAGCTTCCTCCTGGTGCAAGGGAGTCTAAAGTTCTCCCTCTTGGAAAAATGTCTGTTTGGTTTCATACAGTGTGTTTAAACAGTCTTCTCCACCTGCCTAACGCTGCACACGCCAATCAAAATATTTTATAAGTTGTATTTTTCTTTAACAATAAAACCACGTGCTTTACAAATGGCACAATATGTATGTGCCAAAAGTATTAATAGAAATAAGGTAACCTCTTCATATAACAGTAATGCTTATTTCTTACCCTTCTAGAAGGTCAAATTTTATGAAATATCATTGTTTTTGTTTTCCAGTTAAAAAAAAATTTCTGGTGTGAAGACTAGCACCAGGGTGAGTAGCTCCAACAGTAGAGCACTGACCTTCTGAGCTCAATTTGACAGGTTCAGTCCTGGCTCAATCCAGTCGATTTGAATGTGCTCAAATAAGTTAGCCTTGTGTTGGTAGATTTACTGGCATGTTACAGAATTCATGTGGAACAAAATTGTGGTAGTCTCCAAAAACTGTAAAAGTAGTTAATGGGTCGTAAAATGATTATTATTATTATTATTATTATTATTATTATTATTATTATTGTTACGGAGTTTTCCGTGGTAGTTAGAGGTGAAGAAGGTGCGGGGGGGGTGAACAGGTCTCAGGCTACGAAATTAAAGTGAATTTAAAATTTAACAAGGTTATATTTTCTTAGCAAAAACAAGAAATAACAATAATGGCAGGTACAGAGTAGCAAAACCACTAATCGAGAATGTACAATTACAGAGTTACAGGATTTGGGCTCCGAGAGCCAGACACACAATTCTTGAGCAATTAGCCCAACTTTACGATATACAGAATTCAACAAAGGGGGCAGAAGACCCCAATCATGCCCAGGAGCACTTGCTCTCAATTACATCATAAAGCCTCCTCGAGGCGCGCAGAAACAAACTTCAAAAGAGCGATCTGCTCTCAAAGATTAAGCCTATCAAAGGCCACACCAAACTCCACCTTCAAGTTGTCCTCTAAGGACATAAACACCGGGGTAAAGATACCCAACCTACTGAGGCCTATTAAGTGAGAAAAGTTAATTACATGGCCTCTAAATACCAATTTGAGAGGAGGCGAACTTGCGCTCCTAATACACTTTGTTTAAAACCTACTTGGCACTAGGCCGTTAATGCAAGGTCTAATCCCATACTAAAGAGGTGACTTTTAGAAGGAAACAATTTACATTACGTTAAGGAAGAAACGGTTGTGAAAATAAGTTCACCTCAATGCAATATGAGAGGGAGCTCGAGAGGGTTAAGCACCCTCTATCCCAATATGAAGCTTGAAAGAGAATAGATACAAAGATTCTTTACATTTTAGGGAAAGTTACATGGTGGAAAAGCTTCGGACCCGCCCCGAGAGTTAAACTGCTGAGCTAGCAAGAAAAGAAATTATTAATCGGCCATTACCTTGTTGTTGAACTGCTGCCCGAAGGAAGAGGCGCTTCCCGCCCCCTGCTATGTACTTTACACACTGAAAGATGTTACTGAAGTGGCGCAGAGACCCTAAAATCAGCAGTTTATATACTCTCGCAGAAAGTTCGAGGCGTTTCAGGAAGGAAAACACCCGCCCACAATCATTTTATTGGTGGATAAAGAAAACCCCTACACAAGATGAAGAAGAAACACATTATTGGTGAAAAAATTAATTAAAGAAATTCGGGATTGGCTAAATTCAAAACAAGGGGAAAGAAAGGGTTAATATTGCCAACTTAAACAATGACTGAAAGAAATTTAGCAAAGAACAAACTTTTGAAATTAAATTTTCTCCAAAAAAAAAAACAGTTCTTTCACTTCGCACTAGGGTGCATCGTTGTAGTTCTTCAGTAGTGTCCTCTAGAAGAGAATGTTCACACTTCTTACTACAAGCAAAACAAAAATACGTCGAAAACAACACAGTTCAGAAACTTCAAAATTTCCAAGTAGTGACATCTTCAGGGTAACTTGAAAATTAACACATAAGACAAAGTTCAGACTTCTTCCAGTAGGGGGGGAGGGGGGGTTTCAACTGGCGCAAGGTTTGAATTAGCGGCGTGGAGGTGTACCGCCCGGTACAGACCTTCCCCCCCCCAAAAGTCCCTCCAGGGGTGACACATGAAATTCGTTAAAGACAAGGTCCGAGTTATGATGTTGATATGGAGATTAATTGCAGAGGTATTTATAAAAATTTTCTAAATTTGGTCTGATCCAGTTTCAAAATTCTTGTAGTAACTGTTGAAGTAATGTCTTTATGTTTGTGGAAGTTGAATTCAGAAGGAAAATTTTAGTTTTTGAAGTTGAGGAAAAAAAAATCTAAGTCCACCAGATATTGCTGTTGAATTCCCAAGTGTAGTAATTGCTGATAGTAAATGTCCATGTAGTTGATTAAATATTTCGATGTTGATTAAGTTGGATGGCCAGACCGGCCGTTGCAGCTTGTGTCCAAAGGCGGCCGCTCGGACCCCTCAAGTACCCTGAGATACCGCTCGCCCGCACTATGAGAGGAGCAGTGGTGTTGAAGCACGCCGCGCCCGCGGTGAACATGCAGGTCGCGGGCCAGTTACAGGTTGTGCGCCGCACATCAGCCTTGGCCGGGAGGAGGGCTCCGGCTCGCCGTGCACAAGTCGTCCTCGCTGGAGTAGAGGGGGCCCTTCCTCTATCCCAGTCGCGGCACGGCGCCGCGTGGCTGCGGGGGCTCTGAAACATTAAAGCTAGGCGGCAGAATTTGTTGGACCATCATCATTTTTTTTGAGGGCACAGGCTTTGTGGAGAGGTTGAGGGGCCAGCGGCGTGCAGATATCCATGGCATTTTATAAGCCACTGTGTGTGGGGAGCAGGAGACGGGAGCGTGGTAATGGCCGTGGCAAGGACAGGATGGCAGTTCAACTGATTGGGCAAGGTTTACAAAAAATAATTACACTTAAAGGAAACAGATTGCAAGGACAGAAGGCCTTAAAAGTGAAACCCCTCAGAGGAAAAAAATATAACCTTCCTATTTCTTTCAAAATAATATGAAGCAAGTTAACACAGAAATTACACCGGTTTCACCTGTGACAGGTGAACCCTAAATATCCTCTCGGTGGCTGGATTACTTAATAACAACGTAACCGGCGTAAGGAAATCGAGAATGATACACGGCCCATGAAATCTGGGGGCAAGCTTGCCCGCGGGAACAAAATTCTTGACCATCACCTGGTCACCTACCTTCAAATTGGTGGGTCTCCGTCCACGATCATATCTTTCCCTAACCTTTTCATGAGACACCTTAAGATTGGCTTTAGCTTTCTTCCAAAGATCTTTAATATTATCCGGATCTATTGTCTCGGGTAGAATGTCACTCAGAGACCAGAGGTTAGAGAGCGGCGTGTTGGGAACGAACTTGAACATCAAAGAAGCTGGAGTAAACTTGTGAGATTCATGGACCGCCGAATTCAAAGCTAAAGCTAACCAATGCAGGGACGTGTCCCACCTAGAATGATCTTCACGATGATAGGCAATAAGCGCGGACCTGAGATTACGATTAACCCGTTCAGCCAGAGATGGTTGAGGGTAATAAGCAGAAGTCGTCACATGAGAGATGGACAAGTCAAAACAGAATTTACGAAAAAGATTTGATGTAAACGCCTTAGCATTATCAGACACAATATATTGGCACAGACCAAAAGAAGCAAAAATAGAATTTAGGCAAGTAATGGTGGACTGAGCGGTAGCCAGCTTAGTCGGAAATAACCAGGAAAATCTTGTAAAACCATCTACGCATACAAAGATGAACTTGTTGGCATTTCCCTTTGACTGGGGGAAGGGTCCTACATAATCAATATACAGGCGTTCCATGGGGCGCGACGCTTGATGCGAAGACAAAAGGCCTACCTTGGTGGACATGGTTGGTTTACTAAGCAAACAAGATTTACAAGCTTTTACTAGTTCACGGATTTCACCGTCCATACCTTTCCAGATGAACCTTTCACGAATCTTTTCACGAGTTTTAAAGATTCCAAGATGCCCCCCTAATGGGGTCTCATGATAGTACTTGAAGATCATAGGTACAAGAACAGCTGGAACGACCACCTTCATCATCTTATCATGCCTTGATGGGCAACATAAAACACCATTCCTCAGAACATAAGGGACGACATGTTCCCCAGAAGAAAGGGTTTCCATTATCGGAGCCAGCGTCGGATCTTCACGTTGGTATTTCTCGATATCCCTAAAGAGCATGGGAGCATCTGTTAAGATGGCATTAACATCAGGTAGCATGGACTCGGGAGGTGAAGAACTATCGACCGGATCATGGGTCTCGACCTCGTTGGAAAACATACGGCTGAGTCCATCAGCAACAACATTTTCGGTACCTCGGATATGCCTGACATCGAATTGGAAGGGAGAAATACGGATGGCCCAACGGGCTATACGACCAGTACGACGCGGCCTACCTAAGACCCAGCTTAAGGCTTGATTATCTGTCTCCAGGTCGAATTTGACATGTTCCAGATAGACGGAACTTTTCTAAGGCAAATAAGACTGCCAAACCTTCGAGCTCATAGATGGAATACTTGGCTTCTTGAGCCGATAGTCCTAGATGCATAGGCGATGGGTCGCCTCCCTAGTTCAGTCTCTTAAAGAAGGACTGCAGCTACTGCTGACGACGATGCGTCAGTTTGGACGATGAATTTCTTTGAGAAATCAGGCATAGCAAGGACAGGGGCATTACAGAGAGCTAATTTAAGATCTTCAAAAGCGGCTTGTTGAGAAGGTCCCCACTCGAATTTGATGCCTTTCCTATGAAGAAGGTTCAAGGGCGCCGCTCTATTAGCGAAGTTAGGAATAAACTTCCTGAAGAAATTCACCATACCAATGAACCTAGCGATACCTTTAATGTCCTTGGGAGGTTTAAAATCACGGATGGCCTGTGTTCTAGAATGATCGACGGCAACACCATCAGGTGACACAATATGCCCTAGGAATGACATAGAGGGCTTCGCAAAGGCAACCTTGGACAACTTAACAGTTAACCCAGCCTTACGAAGGCGATTAAGAACTTCTCGCAGATGATCTAGATGTTCTTCAAAAGTCTCCGAAAATACGACGACTTAATCCAAGTAGTGATACAAGTACTCAAATTTGATGTCGGAGAAGACCCTATCTAGCAGCCTAGTGAGTACAGCTGCTCCCGTGGGGAGCCCGAAAGGCACGCGGTTGTATTCATACAAATTCCAATCCGTGGCAAACGCTGTAAGATGTTTAGACTCTTCCGCTAGGGGAATTTGATTGTAGGCCTGATTCAAATCAAAGATGGTGAAGAACTTGGCCTTACGGAACCATGAAAAACAAGAATGAAGGTCGGGAAGGGGCACAGATTGTAACACCACCTTCCGATTGAGAGCCCTATAATCAATGACAGGCCTGAAGCCCCCTTGGGGTTTCGGGACTAGAAAAATAGGTGAAGAATACGCCGACTTAGAGGGCCTAATAATATCATCCTTCAACATCTGATCGATGATTTCTTTCAGAGCCTTCATTTTAGGTGGAGATAGCCTATAAGGTGGAAAACGGACAGGAATCGAATCCGTGACCTCAATTTTGTATTCGATAAGGTCAGTAACACCAAGAGTATCAGAGAACACCTCTGGAAACGACTGACACAACTTACGAATACTATCAGCCTGCTCCTCAGGTAGATGTCTAAGGTCTAACAACATCTCATCCTGGGTAGGCGAAATAGATGAACATGACGCAGAATTACATTTTAACAAGGGGATTTTACAATTGGAAGCAAATTTGAATGTGCACGACTTACTCTGAAGATCGAGCACAAGACCCGTGTGAGAAATAAAGTCGGCTCCCAATATGATGGGGCAAGACGAGTGCTTAGCCACAAACAATTTGATTTTCCATGTAAATTTAAAAATACGAATTTTGACATTTACAGAACCGAGAATTTCTAATGGAGATGAATTAGCCGAAACATATTGAACAGGAGATGAGCCATAGTCAGGTAGTTTACAAACAGATTTCAATTTTGAATACCATTGATCCGAAATAATTGAACAAACACTGCCTGAATCTAATAGAGCTGTTATAGGCTCATTATTTAACTCAATTTTAAGAAAAGGAACAGGTGCGGGGGTATCTGCCGCAATCCTAAGACACTCTTTGGGGCATTCAAAAGATGAATTTGAAGACTGAACGTTCCCTGAATTTACGACCTGTTTGCCAGGGGCTGAGCCTTGGGAAGCAGAATTAGTCGACTCAGCCGAAGCCGCTAGTCACTTATTATTAGTGACATTGGTGGAAGTTGCACCAGAAGTTGAGCAGGAGGGGGTGCTATTTGAATTTGGGCAATTCTTGGCGATATGTGAGAAAGCCCCACATTTAAAACAGCCTTGTGATGAGCCAGCTCCATTATTTGCCCTACTAGATTTGATCAATGGACACTTGTTCCGAAGATGGTCAGGCGACCCGCAAGCGTAACATTTACGAGGTGTGACTGATCGGCGAGGTGGAGGCCGAGTATTACTAAAAGAAGGCGGGGGTTCTTTCGCGACACGCAAGGAATCGGTGTATCTAACTCCTTCCGCTGAGACGGCCAATGCTTCAAGTTCAGAGAAGGTTTGCGGGCACGCCGCGAAACACAAATATGACCTATAGGATGGTGAAATTCCTTCTACAATAGCCTGTACAATCTGATCTTCAGGAAAATGAAGAGCAAAAGCCCTAGTATAAAACTTAATGTCTTGTATGAAATCAGCCAGATTTTCATCCCATCTCTGTACTCGATAATAGTACTTCTGAATCAGAGATGACCTCGCGCGAGCAGGAATAAAATTTGCAAGCAAGTGTGCGTGAAAATCTTCAATAGATGACTGTTCAGCTATGGCTCTTACTATTTTGTCTGAGAGAATACCTATTGCATACGGATAGATGATTTGCAAAATCTGACATGGAGAAAGAGAAAAAACAAGGGCATGATCCTGAAATTCAACTAAAAACCTTTAGAAAGAAATAACTTCACTGGTAGTGTTAACCGAAAACTTCGAGATACCTCTGAGCAACATTGCCAATGAATGAGGCAAGCTGCTGAACCCAGGTGACATAGTAGGTAAAGGTTTCAGTGGCAAAGAAGTTAATTCAGAACGTACATTATTCAACGATGCACGGCGTTCAGACTCGTTGTCCAATGGGGCAGAGATCGTTTGAGCTCCAACGGTTATCCTATTGACTTCTCCCTTAGGAGGCTCTTCCTCGCTACCTACATTCACCGTGGTGGGTTGATCAATTTTGGGAGGAACTTCCCCAGTTAACAATTGGGTAACCTTACTGGATAATTCAGAAATACTTTCAAGCAACGTACTAGCTTCCTTCCTCTGAACGTAATTCAACTTCAGAGACAACAGATCGTTAACTCTATTTGAAAAATGAAATAGCCTGGCTTGCACACGCTTAATTTGATTAGGAGAAGGATCATTTTCGTCAAAAAAACTAACTACAGATGCTAGCCCAGTAGTATTCTCGGCGATCGTGGAAAGAGAGTCGTCAATTTCTTTCTCTCCCAAAGTGGGGATGGAAATGGGCAAATCAAGGGACTCTCTAAGCTTGTTTGTGTTTACCACAACCGTGCCTCCAGATTGCACATTTCTAATAGTTAATTCATAGATAAACTCCTCCTTGCGCAAATAGTTGAGATGGAGAACATCGCGAGGGCCGGGCATGATGACAGAACAATTTTGAAAAAGAAAAAATCAAAATTTCCAGCAACAGAGAAAATTGTTAGAGTTCGAATCAAAACAATGTTTAGCCATCAAAAGGGGCTAAATTGAGACCCATTCAACCACGCTCTGCTACCACTTGTTACAGAGTTTTCCGTGGTAGTTAGAGGTGAAGGTGGTGCGGGGGGGTGAACAGGTCTCAGGCTACGAAATTAAAGTGAATTTAAAATTTAACAAGGTTATATTTTCTTAGCAAAAACAAGAAATAACAATAATGGCAGGTACAGAGTAGCAAAACCACTAATCGAGAATGTACAATTACAGAGTTACAGGATTTGGGCTCCGAGAGCCAGACACACAATTCTTGAGCAATTAGCCCAACTTTACGATATACAGAATTCAACAAAGGGGGCAGAAGACCCCAATCATGCCCAGGAGCACTTGCTCTCAATTACATCATAAAGCCTCCTCGAGGCGCGCAGAAACAAACTTCAAAAGAGCGATCTGCTCTCAAAGATTAAGCCTATCAAAGGCCACACCAAACTCCACCTTCAAGTTGTCCTCTAAGGACATAAACACCGGGGTAAAGATACCCAACCTACTGAGGCCTATTAAGTGAGAAAAGTTAATTACATGGCCTCTAAATACCAATTTGAGAGGAGGCGAACTTGCGCTCCTAATACACTTTGTTTAAAACCTACTTGGCACTAGGCCGTTAATGCAAGGGCTAATCCCATACTAAAGAGGTGACTTTTAGAAGGAAACAATTTACATTACGTTAAGGAAGAAACGGTTGTGAAAATAAGTTCACCTCAATGCAATATGAGAGGGAGCTCGAGAGGGTTAAGCACCCTCTATCCCAATATGAAGCTTGAAAGAGAATAGATACAAAGATTCTTTACATTTTAGGGAAAGTTACATGGTGGAAAAGCTTCGGACCCGCCCCGAGAGTTAAACTGCTGAGCTAGCAAGAAAAGAAGTTATTAATCGGCCATTACCTTGTTGTTGAACTGCTGCCCGAAGGAAGAGGCGCTTCCCGCCCCCTGCTATGTACTTTACACACTGAAAGATGTTACTGAAGTGGCGCAGAGACCCTAAAATCAGCAGTTTATATACTCTCGCAGAAAGTTCGAGGCGTTTCAGGAAGGAAAACACCCGCCCACAATCATTTTATTGGTGGATAAAGAAAACCCCTACACAAGATGAAGAAGAAACACATTATTGGTGGAAAATTAATTAAAGAAATTCGGGATTGGCTAAATTCAAAACAAGGGGAAAGAAAGGGTTAATATTGCCAACTTAAACAATGACTGAAAGAAATTTAGCAAAGAACAAACTTTTGAAATTAAATTTTCTCCAAAAAAAACAGTTCTTTCACTTTGCACTAGGGTGCATCGTTGTAGTTCTTCAGTAGTGTCCTCTAGAAGAGAATGTTCACACTTCTTACTACAAGCAAAACAAAAATACGTCGAAAACAACACAGTTCAGAAACTTCAAAATTTCCAAGTAGTGACATCTTCAGGGTAACTTGAAAATTAACACATAAGACAAAGTTCAGACTTCTTCCAGTAGCGGGGGGGGGGTTCAACTGGCGCAAGGTTTGAATTAGCGGCATGGAGGTGTACCGCCCGGTACAATTATTATTATTATTATTATTATTATTATTATTATTATTATTATTAAAGGGCTAGGATCTAAAAATCATTGCAGTTAACTTTACTAAAATGCTATTCCTGTTTTTTTTTTCTTTGCTAGTTGCCTTACGTCGCACCGACACAGATAGGTCTTATGGCGACGATGGGATAGGAAAGGTCTAGGAGTGGGAAGGAAGTGGCCATTTACAGCACCAGCATTTGCCTAGTGTGAAAATGGGAAACCACGGAAAGCCATTTTCAGGGCTGCCGACAGTGGGGTTCGAACCCACTATCTCCCGGATGCAAGCTCACAGCTGTGTGCCCCTAATCGCATGGCTAACTCACCCGGTTTTTTTCTTTATTACACCAAAGGTTTACTTGTTGGTCACTGAGGCACATGGAGGAGTGGAAGGTAAAGGCATTCAGTATTTGTAATCTTGACTGTTAGTGGGATATAATGGTCAGTGCTGTGTCTGTTTGCCTTCATTCCAAGAAATTAATGTGACAACTAATTTCTGTTGTAAGCTGAGAAAGCCCCAGAGCCATATGCCTCTCCATAAGTGAAGGTCTAATTTACAAAATGTTTAACTTCAGCTGTTATTCATCTCTATTTCTGTCCTCTTGTGTACTATCTCATACATACAGCAATTTTTGTGTGCCAATTTTGATAAGCCCCGACTATATCTCATGCCACTTTCATTTAGCTTTTCCCATTTTAGTCCACTGTTTGAAGACATGCCATTATTGCTTCTAATACACCATCCTTGAATCCCATCTGTTAGTTTCCTTTTAGTATCGCTTGTGGCACTGTTAGCTTACTTGATAGTTGTTACCATTTATGAGGCAACCCTTCGCTATCATTAGAAGCAATGTAAAAGTAGGGGTAACATCCGTAACTTGATACTATAAGGACATGTAAAATTGCAAGCAAGATGTAAAACCAGAATGATTTCCAAAGCTCAGATTGGATTAAATTTCACAAAAATGTGATGACAAGAATACATAAACCTTCACAACTGCAGAAAAACTTTATATCCTTCACAACTGCAGAAAAACTTTATTAGCTCTAAAAATGTGGAATAACAATTTATGAAGCATTTCATACAATATAAAAGATTTCAAAAATCCTTTTGTTATGGTTTTGAGAATTCTCACTGACAGTATTTTTCACAATCAAAAATGATTCAAACAGAGGTTTAATATTGAACAACCAACAAGTTCATTCATTATCTATCTATCTATCTATCTATCTATCTATCTATCTATCACTTTGAGTTGTTGACATTTTCATCTTACACAAAAACATCATGGCACAAGCAAAGAAATAGTGGGAGTTGAAATCACAAGTGTTACGATAAGCAATTATGGTTCCCAAAGGCAATGTAGTCTTAAGTCAAGCAAGTGTAGTGTCAATAGAAGGAATGTCTGAAACCAAGTTAGCATGGCTTAGATAGTTAGAGTATGAGAACTTGTAATGCTAACACCTGCAGTTTCATAAAGGTAAGTGACCTGGTCAAACCAATGAGCAAGAGAACACCAGCAGCGAGTCATGTTTGGAAAAGTATACTACAACTTGTAATGACTATTGACGTGGGTCATACTGCCCAAAAGCTTTCAAAAAAAAGTTTCCACAAAGGCAAAAAGGAAGGTGTGTTCCTTACGCCAATCTCTTAAAGTGTATATACACCTGACGTACACACAAGAAAAGTTGTACATGCAGTTGGGGAAACTTACAGGAAAAGCTATGTAGTAGCAATCGAGGCACACACATGCTCTAGGGATATAAACATGTTACAGCAAAGATGTACAAAGTTGAAGTGGTATTGAAAATTTCCAAATTGGATGAACCTTGCTGCTATACCTTGTGCTGTTGATTCTTTAGAGTTTTTTTAGGAAATTACCCTTTAAAACTTAATTTGTAAAGTATTGTGTGAGACATTCATTCTAACATTACTCTTTACAGGTCAAAGGATGAGCTTTCTCACCTGCTTGGAGAAGATATCAAAGTGAGGCATCAGAGAAAGAGAGCTCCAAGTCTGATAACAAGTCCTCATGAGGTAAGAAAACAACTGATCAAGTATTAATTGTAAAAGAAGAGAACTTTTTGCATATTGTTAAGTTGCCTTTTATTCTATTGCAGCTGGTGGTAATCAACTGAATGTGTAATGCTATACCTTGTGTACATCTCGTTCAGATAGTTATTCATAAAGCTAATCAGTAATTAATATAAATATATAACTAGGTCTTCTGTATTAAGGCAAGACTGGTGAAATTAGTTTTTAAAAAATGATCAGGGCAAAAAAAAAAGATTTTGATGTTTTGAGTATCTATGTCCATACTTCTATTCTACATTTTGGCTGTTTTAAACTTCCATATAGCAATTCTTAAAAAACCACCTTTGAGGGAGCAGGCTCAAAGTATCCACTTGCAATCTTCATTTGGTTTTTATGGTGTTAGTTAACCTTATTGAAGGAAATTGTTTCTGTGTGAATTTATTGCTACGCTGAATATTAGTTAAAGGCTGTCTGATCAAGGTGGTAAAGGCATGCTCACCCAGAAGGAGTAGGCCTGATTCACAGTCAGCAAGTCGAGTGTTAAATGTGAGGAACATACAATACCATACACTCTTTTTGAGCAACTGTACATATACCTATACAAAATGGTTTCACAAGTGCATACTGACATGAGATATGACAGTTCATATCCTTATGTCCAACATGGCAAAACTACTACTAAAACATTTTCATTCCATCCCTGAAGAGAACGGTGGGCTGCATTCTCTCAAGCCAGGGAGATGTAATACAGTGAAGGAAATGTTTGGAGAAGGTGAGGGGGCTGACAGCCATGGCCTACACTAGGAACTGTCCCAGCATTCACCTTAGTGCAGGAGAATGGAAAACCATGGAAAACAATTCTCAGAACAGCTGCTGGTGGAGCTAGCACCTCTGTCTCCCAAATGCAGAGGAACAGAGCCACAACCAACCCCTCCTCTGCTCGGTTTGGCGGTCGGAATGCCCTGTAGGCCGAAGCCCACTCTGTATCCACTGACCATGGCAAAAGACTGATGTATGCAGATATGCACAGTGCCAGCACTGATATTCTAAGGGTCTGTAGATTGGCCCCTCCAAACTTGTCAGCTTTCTGGCATCAGCACAGTGCTGCTTGAAGGTCAGAGTATGATCTGGCGTGATGTCCAGTTTTCAGTGTTGAGCAGTATTGGAGTCGGTCAGCTTGCCACATGATATCCAGTTGTTGGCACAATTCCTTGGTCAGTCAGTCATCTGTATTTAGGACTGCTGCTCAGGTGGCAGATTTCCTACAAACTGTTTACTTTAAAAACAAAAATGCTATTTGTTCGGGGTATCGACCCATGTGAATCTTTTGCCCCTACTGGCACCACTTTGTATGAACCTGCATGTAATTGGAATGACGGTAGTGTGGAATGTTGTGTGTGAGGAAAGGAAGATTGAGGATGTCACAAACACCTAGTTCCCAGGCCAGCGATATTAATCATTACAATTAAAAACCCCTGACCCAGCCGGAAATCTAACCCGGGGCCACCGGGTAACAGGCGGACGCATTGCCCCCTACACCGCGGGGCCGGACAATTTAGTCTTTTCTTAAATAATTTCATAACTTCAAAATTTATTGAAAATTTCCAACTATTTCAGCCCCTCTCTTGCTATAAATGAATATTTGCCCCAGTTTATTCTCTTGATTTCCAACTTCATATCATCTTTCCTACCTTTAAAAGCTCCATTCAAGCTTATTCATCTGTCATTCCACTAAATTTCTCTACTGAAAACTTGGAACATCCTGCTTAGTAGAGGAGCTTGTCTCCTTACTCCCGAAGTATTCCCAGTCAGAAGTTTGCATTGTTACACTACTCTTTTGTCAGAAATTACCCAAAACAAACTGTGCTGTTTTAGTGTGGATCTCTTTCAGTTCTTGTATCAGGTAATCCTGGTGAAACCATAATCTAATGTGGGTCTTATGAGAAACTTACACTATCTCATTTATATCATCACTACAACCCATGTCCAGCTCCATGGCTAAATGGTTAGCGTGTTGGCCTTTGGTCACAGGGGTCCCGGGTTCGATTTCTGCCATGGTCGGGAATTTTAGTCAGAATTGGTTAATTCCCCTGTCACGGGAACTGGGTGTATGTGTCGTCTTTGTCATTTCATCTTCATCACGACGTGCAGGTCGCCTACGGGAGTCAAATCAAAAGACCTGCATCTGGCAAGCCAGTCCTTGGACACATCCCAGCACTAAAAGCCATACACCATTTCATTTTTACTACAACCCCTAAATACTGTCATCATATGAAGAGATCTGTTAACTTTCTTTACAACCTCGTTAATGTGATTACCTCAAAGATCTTTCCTTACTTTAACATCTAAATACTTGGTAATCCATCAACTAAGGACTTTTTATCCTGTTTACAATCATATTATTGTACTATGCAAAGTACTATGCAAAGTGCAAACAAACGTTCAAGACTAAGATTGCATTATCTAGTTGCATCCATGCAACTCAAGAAAATAATGCCAGGATGTTGCTGTCGATGGATAAGTCCAGGAGATGATGATGATGATGATAATTACTATACAATATATAATCTGCAAAAAGCCTTATCTGTGATTCCAGTTCTTTGCTCATATCATTTATATACAAAAGAAAACATAAGTCAAATGATACTACCTTGCAGGACACCTCCCTCCCCTATTCATAATTACAGTATCCGTTAATGCTTGACCTATTCTAATTCTTCTATTTTCTAGAAATGTAGCCAGTCATTCAACCACTAATTTGTTCAGTTCAATAACTCTGATTTTCATTAGCATTCTCCCATGATCTATCCTATCAAAAGCCTTGGAAACCATCCTTTTGACCTAAATCTAAAATATCTGCTGTATCTTCCCGGAATCCTACAAGTTAAGATTCACTGGAATAATATTTACGAAACCCAAACTGCCTTCTATCAGAGCAGTTAGTAATTTCACAAATGTGTCTAATACAATCAGGAAGAATGCTTTCCCACACCTTACATGCAACACATCAAGCAGACAGGCCTAAATTATCTGCTTTGTTTCACCCTTTTCCTCATACACGCGTAACTATAGCAACTCTAAGGAGTTTGGACAGCCAAAGTAGGGTACTGCCCGTAGGGGTGAAGTACAGTGGGGACTTTGAGGGCCCTGGGACCACTACGGTAGCTATGAAGGCCCTTCAGGAACTCTGAAAAGTGGTGGCAAAAGGGGCTCTGGTTAAGACGCTGGTTATGCTACTTAGGTTCCAAAATAGGTAAAAAGTAAATAAGTAAATAAATGCAATGTAAATTTTAATCTTATACAGTTGTATAGTATTATTTAAAGTAACAGCTGCCTCTGTGGATCAGTGGTAGTGTTGGCCTCCGGATCCCAAGGTAGCGGGTTCAAACCCGGCAGAGGTAGTTGGATTTTTGAAGGGCGGAAAAAAAAGTCTATTCGACACTCCATGTCGTATGATGTCTGCATGTAAAAGATCTCTGGTGACACATTTGGTGTTACCCGACAAAATTCATTAACACGTTCCCTGCGGCAGTGAATTTCGACGACTTAATGTTACGTCGTATAGGCCCACCGGTGACCCGATGCTGCCTTTAGTTATCGGTTCGGGTCACCGGTGACCTGACGAATTTGACTTTGTTTACTCCCTAGTATGACATCCTAAACCATGCATGTGCACTTGTTGTGTGCGTTATTGTTGAGGAGACATTCCAGCGTATTTACCTGTGCGACAGTGTTCCGATTCAACAATTGCGTGAAACAGAAATGACCCCGGAAATAATTGGGTCACCGGTGGGCCGATCAAAACTAGCAGTATGCCTCGATCCTTTACTTCAATTGGAACACTATGTTGCCATTAGTTAACAGAAATTCGTAACTAGGACGTAGTTACTTACTTCACAGTTCTGGGAAGTTCGCACCGACGGATAAGAGTAACATGTTTCGGGGCACATGGTGACCCGAACCGCACGGAACGTAATATAGGCCCACCCCAGTGCTGTCCTAACCCTCTTTCTTTTCCGTGCCGCCGGTGTGTCAGAATGTGAAAGCTCCATACCTAAAAAAGGACGTGAAATTGCTTGTAAATATTATATACGGAAGATAGTAAATATGTCAATAACTATTCCAATAACTCCAATAACCTCTATTGGCTTTCCTAAGAGCAATGTAGAAAGCAGATATCAGAAGGGTGGTACTCCTTAAACAACAGTCTACGATCTGCGGACAGCAACACTCTAGGCTTCATTCACCGTAACCGCGCTAAGCGATTCCCGCGTAAAAATATAGGTCAGACAACAATCGGGACTCAGGGTGACCCGATGCGATATGAACGGAAGATGAAAAAAACTTCCTTCGGGTCACCGGTGGGCCGATCAAAACTAGCAGTATGCCTCGATCCTTTGCTTCAATTGGAACACTATGTTGCCATTAGTTAACGGAAATTCGTAACTAGGACGTAGTTACTTACTTCGCAATTCTGGGAAGTTCGCACCGACGGATAAGAGTAACATGTTTCGGGGCACATGGTGACCCGAACCGCACGGAACGTGTTAAATCTCAGCCACAGACACCCAAGAGTTTCGGTTTACTTGGTCTGCCATCTAGTGGGCCTAAAGTAAAACAGAACGTCGAAATTGATGAGCAGACAGCCAGATGGCATCAAATTGAAATGTCTGCACATGGTAGCTGGGGCCTTATTATTATTATTATTTGAAGTAATTCCACATACTGTATATGAGTTGATTATATTTGTAAATACAGGATATATTATAAGTAGAATTTTGTAAACAATTTAAATTTATTAAGGATGAGCTGTGTGTTTAATAGAAAAAATTAGTGTAAATTCTAGGAGAATTTTCTTCTCTTAATTTAAAATTTAGCGCCCGACTAAAATAGTGTACAATTTGCCACCGAGGTAAACACCTCATTTGCAAATAGAGATTTTGATTTGATTTGAACTCTCCATTCATTTGGTATAGCTTTTTCATTCAAATGCTAATCAAATAAATATTTTAGATATGGCATATTACAACCCATTGTTTTTAATATATTCCCAGAAATCATATCAACCCAACTGCTTTTCTAGTATTCAACTTGGTATGTTTTTGTAAATACCTTTATTATAATATGTGAATTTCAGTACTTTGCCAGTATTTGTAACCTCCTATTTGAACACTTTCTTACATGCAACTATCTTCACATACTGCTGACAATACTTCTGCCGTCAGTCAGTCGCTACATATACACTTCCCTTGTTCATTAATGATCCTTGAAATGTCCTGGAACTTTTTTGTCGTAAAGTACCTATACATAACCCTTCCAGTTTTCCCTAAAATTCATATGACTGCCAATTATGTTTACCATCATGTTATTCTCAGCTGACTTGTTTGCTAAATTCAGTTTCCTAGCAAATTCTTCAGTCTCTCCTTGTTTCCATAAACATTTCTAACTCTATTTCTGACATGAATGAATGAATTTATTGAACTGAACATAACGGGCTTTCGCCCAGTTACAATGTTCCAATAAAATAAACACTCACAGACTATAGGTAGACACTAACTACTTACTACTTAACTACTTCTAAATCTACTTTGTAGCATCCTGCACATGGGCGGATCGCCGGCTCCACATGCAACACACCACCTAACTAAACTCACTACTTTACTACATGAATATATACTAAATCTATCCTAAATCTGTCTGGCCGCGACATCACCCCTGGTGAGGAACTGCTACCACCCTTCCCTGGTATGTCACGACCAGACATGTCTCATGAGGCTCGGAAACCGATACCTCATAGACCCTTCAAGCTGTCAATGTTATTTCCTCACCACTCCTTCCTGTAACAACCCACATGTGTGCGGATTGCCTAGCTCTACATGTAGGCTGTCACACCTATATTTCACTGCCGAGACGGATTCCATGACTCGGCTCATCTTTCACTGTCTCATTGACAACTTAATTCCTCTAACCTAACACTATTCACTACTTAACTCTACTTTACATGTGCAGACGTACCGAATCAACACTTTAGCTTGAGATAGGTCAGGCCTATCCCCGCCTCTTCCAACTCTACTGTACGTCAGCAGCCAAAACAAAACAAACTAACAAAACCAAACTAAAATAAAACCAAAATAAAATAAAATAAAACGGGCAGACAAACAACCAACAATCTCATTAGAAGGTAGCCAAAACAAACTAACTAACAAAACCAAAGTAAAATACAACAGGCAGACAAACAACCTCATTAGAAGTAATACGGTACGGCTTACATATCAATGAACTGAATCTACTAATTAGAAATATACAATACCTAAGAAACAAGAGAATAAAACTGAACAGATATAAAAAACGAAAATAATACTAAACTTATAATTATTGTCGCCCTTAGTTATTAGTGAGTTAAACTCTATAATGTTCCATATCTGTGAATCAAAGTTGTTTTATGTACATACATGATTACAAAACTTCGTTATTATTAACCCATACAGAGATGATACTTCAGAGATAACTACTTTCCGTATGTTTTCTTCTACTGACTATAATGATTTTAAACTTCTTATTCAGTGTACGGGTAACTGGTCGATTTGGAGTCTCCCTCTTCCAACTTCGGTCGTCCGAAGTAGGAGAGCCGAGACTTGGTTCATCCTGAAATACTAGCATGCATTTCTGTATGTGTAGCTTAAGTGTCCCATAATATCCTTTCAACCATGTGTACTCGTGCTAATTTCGCTGTTTCATTTATTTTTTTCAGCAGCATGTGCCCCTTCCCTCATGCACTAATTTCATTTTTTTCTCCCACAAGCTTTTTATAATTGTGAATAGTTTTGATAGTTTCCCTGGCCTTCTCCATTCCCTGTTTATTAATTTGACAAGAGTATAGTACTCAGATGCTCTTTCCATTTTATTTATCTCTTCCGCTTCCAAGTATTTAACCCGTAATGCTCTTGTACTTTCACACTGTCTCAAGAAATGTGCATTTCCTAACTCCTTTTCACACAATAAACATGTATTTGCAACTTCTGTAAATGCCTTATTTTTATAAACTCCCATCAACCACCTTATCATTCCCCTGTATTCTCTTTTGGTTAATTTATCATGTATTATTTTCATACCTGGGTATATATTCATGAATTCCTCCAGAGTTCTTCTATTATTACCCTCAGCTCTTAGCCTTTGTATTTCTATATCTGCTACCCTCTGTGCCACTCTCCCACAGACTTTTCTTTCTTCTAAATCGTTGTACCAATAGTTCCCCATCCTAATTCCTTCTAGTATTTTCTTTAAGTTGCCCGCCCAGTACCCATCCTGATACCTCATTTGGTGTCGGTAAGCTATATCTAGAATTTCTCCCCCTCCTCCCCTTTTTAACCTAAACCAATATTTTATTAATCTCTTAATTATATCCACTTTTATATTAATGTCAGTACATATTAATCTTGCTCCACTATTCGCTGTACATATTGGTAAGCCTGTAATTATTTTAATAAATCTACTAGTGACTGAATCGAGCATTACTATTTCCTTTTCTGTGCCCCATACTTCTGAACCGTATGTCATTTTAGATTTAATCACAGCATTGTATACATTTCTTTGTACCCTAAAATCAATATTAGGCATCCCGTTATCTAATATTCTTATACTAGCTAGGGCTGCTGTACCAATCAGTTTTGCTCTCTTGACGTGTTCAGACCAATTTCCATTTCCTGATATGATAATTCCTAAATATTCTAACTTATTAACTACTTCCAGATTTACTCCTTCAAGATACCATTTTTCCTTTTTTGCTAATTTGTTCCCGTTTTTGCACACCATTACTCTAGTTTTCTGTGCGTTAATTTTCATATTCCACTCTTTACAGTACTTCTCGATACCATCAATACTTTTTTGCATTGCAACTGGCGTTAGTGTGAACAGGAGTATGTATTTCTGACATGAATCTCTTTAATACCTTTTTCTCTGTTAAATAATAGGTTCTTCCCATTCCTTACCATGTTCTAAAGGTATATACCTATATTCACTCTCTGTAACAATTGCTTTAAACCAATCACATAGGCTGTTAACTTTTTCCATTGATCATATGTTTTTTTTTTTTTTTTTTTTCCTCCCCATACCTATCTAATGAACCATTCTTTCACCTGGGGATGGATCAGTATAATACTGTAATACCCACAGTCCCCTGTCTGTTGTAAAAGGTGACCAAAAAGAGCCCCGGGGTCTCTTAACTGGGGAGCATGGTATGGCAACCATGGGCCCCTTAGCTGATTCCTGGCATTGCTTCCACTTGTGCCAGGCTCCTCACTTTCATCTATATTACCAAATCTCCCTTGGTCAACTCTTGTTCTTTTCTGACCTGATAGTATTAGGTTTGTGAGACCTAGTGTCATTTTGCATTTCCTTCATTGCCCTCGTCTTTCTTTTTCTGATAGCTTCCATTTTTCAAAGTGTTGGACCCCTTCTGTTTTTTACCCTCTGATTAACGTTATTAGAGGACAGTTGCCCAGTTGTACTTCCTCTTAAAACAATAACACCACCACCACCACCACCACCACCACCACCGTATGAACAATATGGTATTTTCTTTGTCCTAGTTTTACAACCTTCCTTTCTATCACATTTATTTTTAACTACAACAAAAACAGCTCAGTGATCACTTATACCATCTATCACTTCAAATTCTCTAAAGAGTTCATCTGGTTTTCCAAGCACCATGTCTGGAATATTTCTCCCTCTAATAGCTTTAGTCACTTTCTTATTCAGCTGTCCTTCCAATATTAACTTTGTTACCATTTGTTGAACATGCTTTTTCATTTGCATTACCTTCTCGGTTAACATTTGCTAAAGTGAGATCACCTGCTACAGTAACGTGCCTTTCTGTATCGTTCACCTCATAGCTGATGATCTTGTCAAATAATTCCACATCAGTATTGGTGCTACCTTTTCTAGACCTGTATGTCCTAGAAAACATAAAGTTGCCTATTATCTTTAAAAATGTGCCTTACACCTAGAATTTTGTGACTGTCATCCTTAACTTTTCCCTAGCTTACAAATTCCTTCTTTTTTTTCCAGTATGGTTTCTTCCCCTCCTACTGTTCCCATCCTGTCTCCATGACACACTCCAGTTTCATATTAGACTTTCTACATCCATAACATCAATTCTTAGAAATAATTCAACTCCTGTTACAATATCAAGTAAACATCACCTTCCTCCTTCCCCCTTTTCCGGCTTTTGCCACATCGGGGCATTTATGGCACTTCCTCTATCTTCTCCTTGTTCCACCATTCCCTTTACATCATTTTCTCCAAGTACAGATTTATTCTTCTTGCACTCTTCCTTGAATCAATCCACCTTTTTCTAGGTCTCCCTCACACTCTTTGCCTCGAACTTCATCTCAATCTCTTTTGGTATTCTTTTCTCCAATATCCTATTTGCATGCCAAACCCTCTTAGTTTATTCTTATCAATTCTCTCATTTATGTTTTCTATTTAGACTTATCTTACTTCTGATGTACCTATTTTGTTTTTCTGACTTGAATTCTCCTATCCTCCCTACTTGCCACTGTCCAGGTCTCAGTTGCATAAATTAACGAATGCATAATATATTTTGTACAATACCAGTACCTCCTTACACCTCCTTGGCACTTCATTATTTCAGATAAGGTTTCTTACACTCACCCTCTTCCTAACTTCATGTCCAAGCTTCTATTCTGCATTAGGTATTTGAAACAGTCCACAATTTGAAGGCTTTGACCACTAATTTCTACAGTGCATTTCCTTTGTCTTTCTTCTCTTGATATGACCATAGTGTTGCTTTTCTCTGCACTGATTTTCTACCATACTTTTCAATTTTCTTGTTCAACGTATCAAGTTGTTTTTCTTTGCTGTTCGTTCTACAGACCACAATATTGTCTGCAAATAGTACTAACTGTATATCCCTATTTCCATATGCTTCCTAGTTCTCCTTTACAGTTTTGTCCGTAACCATTAGAAACAAGAGGTGACAGCATACTCCCCTGTGTTAATCCAGTTTCATTTCTAAACCATTCAGTCCTTCCAACCAGAGTCTGCATGCAGCTGACAGTTGTGTGCACTATTTGTACAGTTTGCGTACCCAGTCTCATTTTGACCATGGTTTCCCAAACTTTCTCCCCACGAACACTATCATATGCCTTTGTTTAGATCTAAGAATATCATGACCAGATCCTTTCCATATTCACGATTGTTGTCCTTTTCTGTTAATTGCCTAATATTGAAGATAGGATCCACTGTAGATTTTCCACTTCTAAAGCCATATTGTTCCTCTTGCAACTCTCCTACCTTTTTCATTCTATCTAATATCCTTACCAGTATTTTTGCCACTTATGAGAAATGTGATTCCTTTAGTTATTGCACACATTTTTTCCTTAAAGACTGGTATTATTCCTCTTCCCAGTCTTCTGGTATGCGTTTGTTTCCATATACACTTTAACAATCTGTATACCCATTGTAGTCCAACAGGTCCAGCAGTCTTTCAATCCATCCTTGGTGCTTTCCCCATTTCCATTTTACAGACTACTAAATTCTACTTCTAACAGTTGTCATATCTTCTACTGTTGAGTAGTCACACCTAATTACTAGTCTCCTCTGTATAATTTCTCATATTTAGCATCTTACAAAAAAAATCCGTTGGTCTTTATTTCTTCTGAGTGTATAATCAACCCTCCACCTTCCTCTTTAATCAGCTTTGTATAAACTCTTTCTTTCCTTTTACTTCGTATCATTCCATACAGCATTATTTTATCACCATTTTCATCCATTTCCATCTTTTGTGTAAATTCTTCCCAACTTCTCTTCTATTTTCTCTTCTCTCTTCTACCATTTTCTTACATCTCCGTTTATTATCAAGATATTTCCTTTTGCTTTCTTATGTTTTGTCATTATTACATGCTTGAAATGCTTTCTTCTTTTCTTTCACTGCTTCACTCACCTCATTCCTCCAGTGTCTCCTTTTCTTTCACTCTCATTGATGTTCTACCACACACTCCCTGCCCCACTTTCAAATGCCCTTTAAAAGCTGCACCATTAAACTCCATATCTGGTAAATATACACTGCTCAAAAAACTTAGAGGGACAAGATTTTAAATACCTGCATTAGTTTTTCAAGAATGGTTGGAGTGAGATACAGGTTATCTGAAAAATGTAACCTTTAACTAAAATGTACATATACTGTTCACTTCTTATCACACATGTTGGTGCTAAAATCAGAAATTCAACACAATGTCATAAACCAAAGTGGAAAGTCCTTCAATTAATTCACATAGAGCAAAATAAAAAGGAACATTTCAATATCTAGTAGGCCCTCCATGTGGCCATATTACTGCCTCACATCTTTGAGGCATGCTCGTGAAAAGTCTGCAAACAGTTTCTTGTGGAATTTTGTCCCACTCCTCAACAAGGACCTCTGAAAGTTGTTCAAGAATCTGAGATGCTACAGGATGGGTCCGAAGTTGTCTGCCAGGCTGAGTGGCTCAGACGGTTGAGGCGCTAGCCTTCTGACCCCAACTTGGCAGGTTTGATCCTGGCTCAGTCTGGGATATTTGAAGGTGCTCAAATATGACAGCCTCATGTTGGTACATTTACTGGCATGTAAAGGAACTCCTGTGGGACAAAATTCTGGTACAGGGACATCTCTGAAAACCATAAAAGTAGTTAGTGGGACGTAAAGCAAATAACATTATAATAATGACTTTATAATAAAGTAGTCTGTCCAGCATATTCCATAAATGCTCAATGTGATTTAGGTCAGGACTTGGAACAGGCCAGTCTAATGTTTGAAGCATGAAGTCCTGTAGTTGCTGCTGAATATGCTCTCTCATTGTTGTGTTGCAATATAAACTGGGGACCCATTACAAGTGCAATGGGCATAACATGATGTAGTACAATCCCATTGATATACCTCTGAGCATTAAATCAGCCTCTGATTATCTGAAAGTCTGATCGGCTATCAATTGGATGAAACCCCATAGCATGACTGAGCTGCAGCCAAATCTGTCCATTTCCTGGACTGCTGCTTCATTATAGCATTCACCACGACTACAATATACACACATACATGCATCGTACCCTGTTAGACAAAAGCGGGACTCGTCTGTAAACAATACATTGCACTATTGATGCAGCTGCGAGTTCCTATGGTCCTCAGCAAATCGAAGTCGATCTCTCTTATACCAAACAGTTAGCCATGAAGCAAACCATTCAGTGTCTTGGCTAGTTGTTGTTGTTGTTATAGAATAATAATAATAGTAATAATAATAGTAGTAGTAGTAATAGTAATAGTAATAATAATCTTTTTCTGCATTACAATATTAATTACTACTGTACATTTACTTTCAGTTGGTGGCACCATCATTATTTGAGTCAGCCCTGCACCAGTTCACTTGGTCACCAGGTTCAAGACCTTTCATGAATGTTGAGCGACCAACAGTAAGAGACCTGGAGAATCTCTATTTCAACATAACTGCCCCAAGAAGTCAACCTCATTTCATTCCAAGGATAAATCATCTGTCTGATACATGGTTTTCAGGTTTGTAATCAGAAGTATTTTCAGTGTGTATATCTAGATTTAGAATGTCTGAATGTCAAGGAGAATTAAACTGTAAGATATGGAGAACAGAATAGTATGGATTTTCCTATTTAGTTTCTACAATATTCCATAATCAACATCTGAATTATTAATTGCATCTGTCACCACTAACCAGTCTCCTCGAATAAATTTTTACCATAATCTTGGCATAAGTATAAGACCTGCTACGGTTGAGAGCCTATTTCTTTTTCTGTAATCTACAGTACAAGAAGTTAAAAATGTATTGAAGCATTTTAGTGGGTGAATATGTTGAGCATTTAACCCCCAGATACTCATGCAGGCTACAGGTGTAGCCCATTCATTTTTGTTGTAGTAAAGAGTATATTCGTTGCTAGGAATGTTGATACTCTCTATAGCTGCTGTCAATGTTGCAATGAACTGACAAGTGTGTTTCTGGCTTGACTAGTTGTGCCATTTAGGCTACAATAGCAGTCCGCACGACCATTGCTGTTTCAGTGCTGACAATGACCGAGGAAAGGAAACGTCTCTGCGCAGGTGGCCAAGGAGATGACTTTCAAATCAGTCGGTGGTTAGATGAAAGTAGTGATAGTATTGTGAGCAGCGATAGTGACGATAGTGAACAGGATTTACTGTACCCTATAGGGCATAAACAACACTGCATAGTCTATCTTACCTTCTTACCTGTTATCTGATGAATGCGCCAGCTCAACTGCAGTCAGCAGGAAAGGTCGTTTACAGGGTTCTTGTGAACGAGAATAGGGAGAAAGAAAAAAAATTGTTCTATACGTATGCTTACGAAATGAGGAACACAAATGCATTTACTAACATTTTGAGCCAAAGTTGTGTATTCTTAAACCAATATTTCTTTTCTTTTATTTTACAATTGATTGCACTAATAGTGCTAAAATGGATGCCCCAAAGGCTCACATCATAAATCCAAAGATAACATCGAAAAATATAAAATAGCTGGTTGATGTCGTGCGGGAGACGATAAGTGAACCAAAGAAACAAATGTGTCCTTACATGAAACAGCATCGCTGTACCTACAAATAAAGTATATGATGCCAGGGTGAGAAATTGTCCTGCAGAAATAAAGCCACAAAAAAGGTCCCCACACATATTTGGGAAAATGCACACAACAAAATAGTAAGTTTGAACCTACAACTACAGGCATATCCTTTCCAATCTCGCATGAAATATATATATTTTATGGATATGAACCGAGGTCCATTAAAACAAACGTTATATTTACAAAATGTATTGATTAAGCTAGTTTCCTTAGTGCCAAGTTCCTACCTGTCTCAATTAACAAAAAGAAAGAAAGAAAGAAAGAAAGAAAGAAAGAAAGAAAGAAAGAAACTGCCATGGCAGCTTGTCTCACTTGCAAGAGAAATTCCTCGCACCAGCGGTCCATTTAAAAGTGGCGTCGAGCCTCCCTGCCGTGCAGGCTGGGGGGAAATGACCTTCAAGACTCGACCATGAAACCCCTCACAACAAAAAGAAGATAAAAACATAGCCTAGTTTCCAAGCCGGCAAAGACCTTCACCCACGCTCCTACCCTCTTCTACACATCACGAAAATAGCCATATGAGTGAGGAATCATCTACATTTTTCTAACTGTCCAACACCCGTGACAGACCGCCCTGGGTCTCAATTATAACATATGAAGTATAACATTCCGTTATTCACATCAACCTCGCCGTCAACCCATGCGACGAGTTCCAGCTACCCTCAAGTCTAGGGTTCAGTCCCTTACTTGGCAGAATATGAGGGATTGCAAATATTCGTGACATAGCCTACGGTGTAGTTTCATTACACTCACAGTTAAATCAAACTCAATACAAACACGAAGTAAACAATTAAATCCAGGCCGCATGCATGCTCTACATTATGCAGACAGATTCCCTTCCCAACATAATGGTTACTCTGTCATTAATAACCCATAATTACAAGCAGATATCGTCTGATGCCGGGCACTAAGAAACATTGATCTAAGCTCGTAATTAAGCTTCCCTACGACTGTGTACAGCAACACTATCATTTAAGCTATCTTAATCCTTGCTTTCTATAAAAATAAAAATGTATATGCCTTACCCTAAAATATATAAAGAAAATACCTCAATAAATGGCCTAATGGGCCGTAATCATATTACCTACTATATTTACAAATTAATCACCGTATTTCTGCATAACAACCCCCCGACCCTACACATATATATTAATTATAGTTCAGTTATCTATCATTTTGGAGACCACCTCCTCACCGTCCGGGTTGACTGCGAATGCTTAAGCAGTCATGGCGGCAGCGTTGTCCCAGATCGATCCCTTAGGTCCAGTCTTCCAGTGTACCATGTTCATGATGTCTTCTTCGTCTTCTTGGGGTCGTGGACAGCAGTTCGTAACACCAGTCTCCTGCACACCTCACCACTCTTCACTAAAATGAAAGACTCAGTTTATTCACAGCACACCACCTCCCGATCTATTTATTCCCTTTGACATGGAATCAGTCCTGGATATCTGGAATCTCGAAACTGACTTTACTATTCCTGCTCCACTAATCTAGTCTTCTACATCTGACCGGAATAATACCAACTATCCTAGCGTATTGTTATTGGCGTTCCTTCGCCCGTCGCCAGTCCTCTCTCATCGCCTCATATTGAAAGTCTACACAGGTAGCACTCTTTGCGTCTAATACTAAAACACTCGCGGTCTCTCTGCACACGTCTACATATTGTTATTTACTTAAATTGCTACCGGGAATTTTACAAATCTCGAAGCTACTGAATCAAATTATCGCCACAACACTTATTAGTCACAATCTTTGTCTTAAAGGTTTCTGGCGTGAATATCAGCAGAGACGCGACGCGCACGGACAGCGATCTTATCATGGACTGAATACCTCCTTCCACCTTTCTCTGCTCTTATAGAATGCAGAAACCCACGCGACGCGCTGGGAAGTCCCGGGAAACAACTTGAGATTGACATGTGGCCTCGAAATAATTTCTCACGGTAGTCGGCCTCCCACGTAGCTATTTATTCGATTATATATTAATAGACTTTGATGTACCTATGGCTTCGTAAAATTCTGGCACTGATTTCCCTTCTTTTACTTTCCTGGGAAACCTTCAAGTATAGGAATTACGACTCAATTTCCGTAATGTGGTGAGCCTGTCTGTTCCCGCTGAAAATCTCTGTTAAGATTGCAGGTCTCTCCCCCAGACAAAATCCCATTTCTCTTTCTTTCTTCTTCACATATTCTTTCTTCGTCACACATGACCACGCCTTGCCTCGGGAATCCCCTTCAGTTCCCGCGCTTGGTATAGCAACACGCCTTTGCAGTTAGCGTCCTGCTGCGCATTATTTTATCAGCGTTAAATATCCATTCTTATAATTAACAGAATGGTACAATACTTACACATGAAATACACCAAACTGAATCTGAAGAAGGTACAAGCAGTGAGGAAGATACCCGGCCCAAGTGTGCAGCGACAAATGACAATGCAGGTACCGGCAGCAATAATTCCAGATGATTCATTGCCAAGGAAAATTTCAAGTGGGTAAGGGATCATCCACATACTAATGTGCATACACGAGCCCATAATATTATCTTGCACTTTCCTGGTCCTTGTACTGTGAAAACTGAACTTGAATGTTTCCAACTTTTTATGGATAGCAATATAATACAATGGATAAAAGCCAATTATGCATTGAGACACTTCATGACGCGTTTTGCTGTTCATGGTTTTCACCACGGTATCTGCACAAGAGACATCTACCACCAACCGGATGAACTATGCGTGTGCAAACTTTGTGATAACCCATGTGACAGATATCACGTAATGACATGTAAGCGCAGAGAAATATCTCTGAAAAAATTCTGTAAAAATGCTTAAGAGTATGTCCTCTAATTATGCACATTGTGCAAAATTAAATTAAATTAAATATAATACAAATGATAACCACAGTGACAAATATTTATATAGGTGAATAAAGAGACAAGTTTGAACTTGATCGTGATGCAAAATTTACATATACTATAAAAATATGTGCTTTGATATGCATTCTCTACCTAAGTGGGTGTCTAGGCAGTAACAGAAAGAAAAGTAAGCATGTCTGCGATAACTCCAAAGGATCAGGTGTGGAAGATTGCTATCTAGCTATGAGTGACAATAGATTCCACTTCCTAATGCAATGTCTCAGGTTTGACGATATTAGAGACCATCAAGATAGAAGCATTGATAAACTAGCTCCTATTAGGGAGATACTTGAATTTTTGTGCAGAATATCCAGCATTTTTATGCACCAAGTGAATACTGTGCAATAGATGAGCAATTGTTCACATTCCGTGGAAAGTTTCCCTTCAGAGTATACATGCCTAAGAAGGCTGCTAAGTACGGAATCAAGGTTTTTGCTTTAGTGTGTGTGCTAAAACTAGTTAAACCGTAAATCTTGAGGTTTACATAGGGACACAATCAGAAGGTTCCTACAAACTGTCAATGTTTCACAGGATGTAGTGATGAGATTGGTTGAACCTGTACAAGGAACAAACCAATACTTAAGAGGGGACAATTGGTTCACATCCATACCACTGGCACAGAAGTTACTTGAAGAGAAGAAACTAACTTATGTGGGAATAATCAGACAAAATAAGCGTGAAATTCTGCAGGAGTTTAGGCCTAATAAAAGTAGAGAACTAAACAGCTCTCTTCGGATTTCATGGGCCTATGACGCTAGATTTTTACTGTCGAAAGGAAAAGAAGGCAGTTCTCTTGCTTTCATCTACGCATCATGACAGTGCTATTGATACAGACACAGGTGACTTGAAGAAACCTGTTATTGGAACATTTTATAACAGAACCAAAGGTGGAGTGGATACTGTTGATTAGTTGTGCTAAATACAATACTGCGTGTAACACCAAACTCTGGCCAATGGTAATCCTTTTTGATTTGTTGATAGTTCATATTGGCACAAATGACCTTCATAATTTCTCAACACCTAGTGACATAATGGCCGAAACTGATAGGCTTATTACTGCGATAAAAAGGAGGTTTCCAGCGGTAAAGCTTTTGTCTCGGTGGCGTTTTATATCAGCATGATGTTGATTATCGCTATATAGATGCTGTAAACTCCACTCTTGACTGGTTATGCCGTAATGGAGATGTCCTTTTTGTTGATGCTAATAGTTGGCTTAGAGGTAGTGATTTTAGAAAAGATGGGCTACACCTTAATAGAAAGGGAACCTCTAAGTTTGGTAAACTTCTCAATAGAATATCTAGTAGAATGCTCTCGGGAAACTAATTAAGAAAATGAGGGGGGGGGATGTTAATCCTCATGGCAAAAACTTGAGTGATACAGAAAATGATTTAGAAAGTATAACTTACATCAGGAATATCATGCAAAATGTAGATAGGGAATCATTTCACACAGGTCAGATACACAATACTAAGAAAGCATGAGATACATCAATAAAAAGATTAGTTAAACACTTTAGAGGATACTATCAAAATGTAAATGGACTATGAAGCAAACTAACTGAATTTAGAATTTCTTCATGTTTAGCTGACTATGACTTCATGATATTAACTGAAACGAACTTAAATGATGAAATTAGTGATGAGGAACTTGGATTTGAAACATATTCAATTTTCAGATGTGATAGGTCTTCCTAAAAGAGTATGAAGGCATCCCATGGGGAAGTAATGATCTGTATTAGCAAGAGGTTTAAACCTACTCTGATACTGTGCATCAACACAGTTGAACAGTTGTTTGTGTCCCTGACTTTTAACACCACAAAATTAATCATTGGTGCTGTATACATTCCACCCAAGTCTCCTGTCCTAAAATATTTTGAACATTGCAGTGCTGTTGAAAAAATTATGTTAAATCTCGACAACCATTTATTGCTCATTATTGGTGACTACAATCTACCACATCTTAATTGGATAGTAAATGAAGAAACATCTTCTGGCCTTATCAGTAGGTAACCACACTATGGAGTCCAGTTTAGTTACAGACACTTTTTCTTATCTCTGTTTAAATCAGTTTAATGCTATCCCAAATTTTCTGAATCACTTTCTTGATTTGGTTTTCAGTAACTCCAGTTCCATTGAAGTAAAATCTAGTAATGAAAGCATTGTCCCCCTCAATAGACACCACCCAGCATTAGAGATTTCTTTACCTATAAATTAATGAGCTATACAATTCCTTGCCTGCTGATAGTTTTTATTTTGACTTTTTAAATGCTGACTATAATGGACTAAATTACCTGTGACAGTTCAGCTGGAAGGTGATGATCCAAAATGTATCAATTGATAAAGCAGTAGAAACCTTCTATTCAGTACTACATTATGGCATGGAACTTTACATCCCTGTACGGAATTTTAAGACTCCCAAAGTGGTTTATTCATAAATTGAAGTCGCTGATTATTGAAAAGAAAAAAGCACACAAGCAATACGAAATATCAGGTCTCAATAGTGATTATCAGCATTTCTCGAAATTAAGAAATGAATGCAAGTCTGAATCTAAATCTTGCTATACAATGTATGTCTCCAACTGTGAACGAAGTATTACTTCCAATCCACAGAAATTATGGCAATATCTAAGTTCTAAAAGGTCATGTAATAATATTCTTTCAACAATGCATCTTAATGAAGTTACAGCAGATACTGGAGAAAATATTGTCAATCTTTTTGCTAACCACATTTCATCTGTTTATTCTTCTTATCAGAATAGTAGTAGTATGTCATATGATTATCCTTTCTGTCAATCTATCAGTTATAAACATTAGTAAGGCATCAATTTACAACAAACTGATATCTCTGGAATTAAAGAAAACTGTAGGACCTGATGGTATTTCAACTTACCTGCTCAAGTACTGCTCATTTATTTTTGTGAAGCACTCTTTTATCTGTTCAACTTATCATTAAACCAAGGCATTTTTCCAGTGGAATGGAAGAAAGGATTTGTTAGTCCAGTTTTCAAAAATGGTTATAAAAATGACATAAAACAATATAGACCAGTTATAATTTCTTCTCATATTTCCAAAATTTTTCACTCAATAATTCTTGACAAAATCACACCTCTCTTTAGAAACATCATCATTGATGAGCAGCATGGATTCTTTTCAGGACGGTCAACCTGTAGCAATTTTTTTTATTCTATCAGTTTCTCTTGGATGCAATAGAGAACCACTCCCAAGTGGACTGCATTTATACAGACTTCTCAAAAGCTTTTGACACTGTCAACCACGATATCTTGCTGCAAAAACGAATGGGCTACGGAATTAATGGGCCTCTCCTCTCGTGGTTTCAATCATATCTTAAAAATCACCTGCAGATTGTTAAAGTAAGGAATCCTTTTTCTGTGCCTATTAT